>NC_089492.1:281445922-282826339 GCF_036850765.1 Saccopteryx bilineata | reverse complement strand
GGGGAGCTGCTGGGCTTTCCCCACATGAGTCAGGCAGTCTCGGTTGGGGGTGTGCAGGGACGGATGGGCATTGCCAAGCAGTCGTCACCCAGCATGTGGGCATTCACTTGCGTGGGAGGCAGGCAGGGCCAAGCTGGCTGTAACAGCTAGCACGGCCAGAATTTTTCTGTCTTCCAGAATATTCCTGCCCCAAGGGGCCTGCCTTCCCATTTTGCAGAACAAAGAGTCAAGGCCGAGCAGCTACTGGGGCCTCTCCAGACAGGCTAGGGGACGACCAGGTCTGTGACAGCTGAGACCAATGCCAGGGAGGCCTGAGGGGCTCCTTGGTCCATGCACGGCACCCTCCCCAGCTGTCTGCCCCCTGACGACTCCCATGGGCAGAGGGGCCATCAGAAAGGCCTAGGATAGGACTCAGAAGAGACAGAATGGGTGTCCCCTGTGCTCCCAAACTACTGCTCCTTCCCTCCCCTTGTGCCGTGGCTGTGATGACTCCTTGTTCTGCCCTCGGACTGGGCAGCACAGTCCCTCCAGCGGGGAGGGCCATGCGTGAGGCTCAACTTCCTCCTGGACAGCTCCAGAGCCCGAATGGGCTGCCTGAGGGGCAGGAGGCAGTGAGCCTCCCACCCTCAGTGGTGTGGAAGACACCAAGCAGGAAAACCATATTTGGAATCTGACCCTCACAATGGCTACATGAGGTGGCCTCTGTTATCCCTGTTTCCCCAGCCTGAGGTTTTCTGCTGCAGAGTCTGTAGGCATCAGGACAAAGCAGAGTAGTTAAAAGTGTGTGTTTTTCGGCCTAGCGTGCGGAGGACCCGGGTTCGATTCCTGGCCAGGGCACACAGGAGAAGCGCCCATTTGCTTCTCCACCCCTCCGCCGTGCTTTCCTCTCTGTCTCTCTCTTCCCCTCCCGCAGCCAAGGCTCCATTGGAGCAAAGATGGCCCGGGCGCTGGGGATGGCTCTGTGGCCTCTGCCCCAGGCGCTAGAGTGGTTCTGGTTGCAACATGGCGATGCCCAGGATGGGCAGATTATCGCCCCCTGGTGGGCAGAGCGTCGCCCCTGGTGGGCGTGCCGGGTGGATCCCGGTCGGGCGCATGCGGGAGTCTGTCTGACTGTCTCTCCCCATTTCCAGCTTCAGAAAAAATGGAAAAAAAAAAAAAAAAGTGTGTGTTTTCGTGAGGCCTGGGTTCGGATTCCAGCGGTGTCTGTGTCCCCTGCGGCCTCGGCCAAGTCCCCTCCTCCCTGAGTCTCAGCCTCCTCCTCTGTGTTACAGGGTATTTGTGCCTGCTTCACAGAGTCTCTGCGAGGACCTGTGCGGAACGCTTGCACAGCGCCTGGCACGTAGTGGGGCGCGGCAGAGAGCAGGCACTAATGACATGAAATGGGGAGAATGCCGTGTGCTGCAGAAGCCACCACTGCCCGCCTGCCTGCCAGTGACTCCTGCTTATCAGGACCGGCTGCAGGAGGAGCCGCCAGCTGGTGGGACCTGCTCTCCCCAAAGGGCAAGGTCTGCCCGGGTGGTGGCCAGCTGCTCCACTTTCAAGGACAAATGGGAGGGGATTTTGTCACCAGCATCCGGGCCAGCAGCTGCCAAACTCTCCCTGTTGAGAACTATTCAGGGGGAGGAGGGGAGGAATGTGGGCGCGGTGCCAGGGGCAGCCATCTCCCTCCAGTGCTGGAGAAAAGTGCTGAGCTCCCAGCCCCAGAGCTTTGCTGCCGGTCCCACTGCATGGGATCGGCCCTCCCAGGCAGGCCCCAGGCCAGGCTGTCAGCCCAGCCTCCCCTAGGCCTGCGCGTTTGGGAACGCAGGACCCTCCATGGGACCCGAAACAAGAAGGAGGCAGGCAGGCACGGAGGAAAGAGTTTGCAATCTTGCGGTCTGCCAACTTTGTGACCCTGAGCTGGTTGCTGCCCACGCTGGGCCCCAGTGTCCCCACATAACATGAAGGGCGTGGACCAGGCTATCCGGGGGGCTCTCCTGAGCCAGCTCTTTCTCTGGAGCCGCTGAGCCACCTGCAGCCTCAGTTCCAGCTCAGGGAGAGGGCTGTTGGATGGGAGGGACCCCCCAGCCAGGGATATGCTGCTTCCGGCCGTCTTAGAACATCCTTCTCTCCTGCGTTGCCAGTCGTCCACCTGCTGGCAGCATAGTGACAGTCTCCCTCTTTGTCACTTCCCTCCCTGTCAGAGGAGGGACAGGAGCGTAATCTAGGGTCAGGGCTCCTCTTTCCCTCTGCCTGGCAGGAGAGCCGAAGGTTCTGTCCTGCTGTCTGTCCACCTCCCCCAAGTGACAGGGACTTTTTGAGTCAGGCTAATGGGGGAAGCAGTGGGACCTTCAGAGGAGGGTGACGTGCCAGAGGGACCTCTGGGACATCTTGTCCTCCCCCGGCCTCCCAGCCAGTCTACAACAGGCGTGTCCACCTAGCCATGCACCATCAGGACTGGTGCCCAGAGAAGAAGCCGCTGTATTCTTTATTATTCTTATTGTCACCATTATGTGCAACGTACTTAATAGAATTGGACACACAAAAAGTTCTCAGTAGCCATTGTTATAATGAATTTAGCAGCTTTTTTGTGTGTGTGGCAGAGACAGAGAGAGTCAGAGAGAGGGACAGACAGACAGCAAGGGAGAAAGATGAGAAACATCAATTCTTTGCGGTTCCTTAGTTGTTCATTCATTGCTTTCTCATATGTGCCTTGACCAGGGGGCTACATCAGACTGACCCCTTGCTCGAGCCAGCAACCTTGGGCTCAAGCTGGCGACCTCAGGGTCTCGAACCCGGATCTTCCGCGTCCCAGTCCAATGCTCTATTCACTGCACCACCGCCTGGTCAGGCTGAAATTAGCGGCTTTTAAACACCTACTATGTACTAGGTATTTTATATCTGTAATCTCACCTAATCTTTGATTTTAAAGGTCTATATTAACGATTCTTTTTATTTCATTATTATATTTCGTGTGTATTAAGTGCTCACTGTGGACCAGGATCTGTGGTAAGGATCGCTTTGAAACCTTTTCTTAATCCTGAGACGGTTCTTTGATATCCACAATGTAAATGAGAGGATTAAAGTTTGGGGGGGGACAGGTGATTTGACCAAGGTCACCTAGCCGGCAGATAGCAGATCTGAGGTTTGGACCCAGGTCAGTCTTAGCAGAGTTGATGTGAGCACAAACCTTCAAGGTCATCATCTTCAGGTTAACTCTGATACCTGGCTGACCCAGCGGTCCAGAGCCCAGGGCACATGGTGGAGGCCCATTCCCCAGAGGTCTTATGGGATCAGCCTTCTCCAGTGTCACCTCTGGGGGCCCAAGTTCCACCGGAGCACCTGGCCTCTCCCTGGCCTCCGTCACCCCCCCTCCTGGTTATTGATCCACTGGCACTGTGGCCAGCCCCTGCATTGCCCCCCTGGGGGCTGGAACCTGCCCAGGATGGGGCCCAAACCCAGTAATCGATCAACCCGTGATAGATGCCGGTGGCGGTTCAAGCTGAGGTTTTAGGCTGCAGCCCAGCCAGGCCCGGGAGCTGCCAGAGATCAAGAAACCCAGAGGCCAAGTTGCCATCCAAGTTCGGGCTCTTTATCTACACTTCCTCTGAAACTGAGCTGCCCCCGGCTGTGGGAGAAGCCCGGCCATGGCCCTGTGAGCAGGAAATAAAGCTGGGCTCGGGAGAGGGCGGGGCAGCGGAGAGAGTGGAGTGTGGGAACCACAGAGATGGGGGTTTGAATCCCTGCCCTGCGGGTATCGGGCCAGTGCTGTCGCCCCTACGATCCTGGCTCCCTCCTCAGTCACATGGGGACAGACGACTGACCTGCCAGGGCTGCTGAGTGCAGAGGTTGTAAAGAGGAGATGCCCGCATTGAGTGGCAGGAGCTCACTTATTACAGTGACGGCAGCTGCCGTTTCTGGAGCCGGCCCCGTGTGCCAGGCACGGTGCTAAGCGCCCGGCCTGTGGGAAGTGAGTCCTCACAGTGTCCCTGGGAGAGTCATTGTTGTGCCCCGGGTCTCAGCCTTGGCTGGAGGCTCCAATGGCACAGGCCACTCCAGTAGCACAGGCCCAGGCAATCTGCTCCTGCCCTGACGTGCTGCCACGGACCTTCCTTGGAGCCCAAGTTCAGAAAGTGGTAGGACCTTTGTTTTCCTGAGGGGCCCCGAGGAAGGGAGTCCCTGTGACTTGCCCCAAGAAAAACTGTCCCTCTCCAGGCTGCGCTCTCCACAGGGCCACTCCAGCACCTGTCGCTGAGGGTCAGGCAGCCGCCCCCCAGTCTCTGATCCACTGGCAAAGAGGCTCCAAAGATGACAGGAGGGGCCTCAGCCTTGCCCCCTACACCCCCACTCCACCCACAGGGCTCCTCCAGCTCTAAGTAGAGCCTGGACTCTGTGATCATAGCCCTGCCTGACCCTCTATCGCATTCTCTCACATCTGCCTCTGGCCCAGCCATGGCCGCTGCCCACGAGAACCTCTGGCCCAGCTGCCCCCACTCCGGCCCTCTCCCATGGTGGAGAAGAAAGCCTTGGCATCCTGTGTTCCCTGCAGGGCTCCCAGAGACCTGTCTTCCCTTTGCTGCCACATTGCCAACCACTGACTCACTGTTCGTGAACTATTTATACCGGTCGCACAAATGCTCCACTCAGCCCCTCAGGCAGACGTCTCTGTTCTGCTGGCAGCCCCAGGACATGTAGAGGGGGGTGGGCACAGAGCAAATTGTGAGCCTGACAGACGTGGAAGGGTAGAGCCCAGCTCCCTCCTTTACAGCTGTGTGGCCTTGGGCAGGTCACTGAACCTCTCTGAGCCTCCAGTGTAAAATAAGGTTCTTTTGAGGATTAAGTAAAATTATGTGAAGTTCCCTGCACAATGACGGATCTCAAAAAGTGGTTGCTGGCCCTGGCTGCCTAGCTCTGTTGGTTAGAGCATTGTCCCAATGTGCCAAAGTTGTGGGTTCGATCCCTGGTCAGGGCACATACAAGAATCAACCAATGAATGCATAAATCAGTGGAACAACAAACTGACGTTTCTCTCACCTTTCCTTTCTCTCTAAAACCAAAAAAGGAGGGGGGAGGGTAACAACTAGAGAAGGGGACTGGGGGCTCTGAAGAGGGCAGAGGAATGGGTTGTGTGCAAACAGGAACTTGCAGTCACCCAGACATAGGTTTCTGGAACTCAGCCCCTCTGCCACACTTCTGTCACCAGCCAGCTTGAGGCCCTGGGGACTGCACAGGGTTTCTGTAGGCCGAGGAGGCCCACTTTTCCAGCAGGCAGGTGTTTGCCTAGCCTGATAAGACAGCCCGCTGGTCTGTGCGGACACCACACCCGCCCTCCATGGAGCTGGGTGCCCTGGACACTGGCTGCACCTCCCTCGCCAGGGGACAGGGTCTGGGGGCCAGCTCTGACCCAAGCTCTTGTCACCAGGAGGCCAGTTGAGAAAGATGTTTAGACCCTACTCCCACACACCGCATTCCTGTCTCTGCCAGGCCGTGGGTGGCAGAAAAGAAGCCTGAAATGTACAGGGCAGACACGGTCACCACCTGACCACCGTTCCAGCCACTCAGCCCTGTGCCCAGTGCTGGCTGCAGGCAGCCTGCACAGTGTGTTCCCTGGTCATGCCCAGCGCCTCCAGGATAACTAGAAGTGGACCTCCCTTTGTGACCTCTGGCCCTGCCCTGGGACACATGGTACCTTCTGCCTCCATCCTGGGTGGGGGCAGGGAGTAGGGGAGAGAAGGGGCCAAGATGTACCCGTGGAGTACCCGTGGAGATGCTGCTAAGCCAGCTGGTCCTGAAAATAAATGGTCAGGGAGTACTAATGTCACAGCCCACCCCCCAGGGTATTGGGACTTTCCCTCCCTGCTTGTTCAGGTCCCATTTAGTACAGGGAGGCTAGGGTTTCAGCTTCCTTGTGCGGCAGGCATGTCCAAAACAGAACTACTTAACATGGAGGCTAGCAGGCTATGTGGTGAGTTCCCCATCATCAGAGGTAACCAAGCATTTGTTGGGCTACAGATCCAGACTGTACCTAGGCTGAGGTCCCTTTCAGCTGTGACAGGATGACACGGTGGGAGGTGCCCTTTGAACCCTGGTAGTCTGGCTTGTGATTGGTCTAACTAGCTGGTCAAGTATAAGGTGTCGGGATGTCCTTAGGTCTCTCTTCTTGTGCCCACAGGTATGACGCCGGCCGGGATGGCTTCATTGACCTGATGGAGCTAAAACTCATGATGGAGAAACTTGGAGCTCCCCAGACCCACCTGGGCCTGAAAAACATGATCAAGGAGGTGGATGAGGATTTTGACAGCAAGCTCAGCTTCCGGGAGGTGAGACTGACCCCCTTTGTCTTTGAGTGACATTGCCCTTGAACACAGGGGAGGGGAGGTTCACCTTAAGTATGCAGGAGGGATATCTCCTTCCCACAGTGAGCACTTACTGAGTGGCTTCTTTATGTCTGACTCTGGGGAGGCTCTGGGTGTGTAAGGCCCTGTGCGCCCAGGGTCCTGGAGTGCCCAGTGGGGAAAGCCAGAGTTAAATGACACAATGCTGCCATTCAGGAGAAGAAGGGACAGGTGACATGTACCGTGGGTTTGAGACGAGCTGAGCCCAGTGGAACTCCACACTCTGGATCTTACTCAGCCCTGACTCAGAGATGGGATCCAGGGGCAAGCCCGTTCTGTGGAAGAGGAGCTGGGCTCACAGCCGGGGGCAGTGTCCTGGATGCCAGAAAGTATAGGGTTCAATGCCAGGGGGTGGCCCCTTGGGGGAGTCAGCTCAGGCCAGGCCTTGGGGAACTAGCAGGAAGCATAGGGGAGGCCGGGCGAGAGAAAGGCGCGGGCAGTGTGGAATAATGGTTTGGAGTCGGGACGTGGGTTCAGATCCTTCTGTCAGTTTCTGGTGCTTAGATTTGGGACAGGTTTTTGCCTTGTCCCTGAACCTTCGTTGTTCTGTGAAGTGGACACAGTCATGTACCTTTAGAACTCAGTAAATGGACGTTAGAGCAAATTAGTGTGGGGAACATTGGAAACAAAGATAAGAGGTGGGTTGAGGCCATGTCATTAAGACTCTCAATGGGAGCTGAGTGTGGACCCACAGGCTTGCCGTAGCCCCGGACCCTGGGAGGGCAGAAGCGGGATCCCCTGGTCTCCCATTGTACAGACGGGCAGACCAAGGCCCAGAGAGGGAGGGGAGAACCCGGCCCCGTGAGTGCACCTCCTTTTCCCCAGAGGAGGCCCGGCTGGGCCTGGGGACACTGAGCCGCTTCCCTCCCCTGATGCCCCTGCTTTTCTTCCTGCTGCAGTTCCTCCTGATTTTCCGCAAGGCGGCCGCGGGGGAGCTACAGGAGGACAGCGGGCTGCACGTGCTCGCCCGCCTCTCCGAGATCGACGTCTCCACAGAGGGCGTCAAGGGGGCCAAGAGCTTCTTTGAGGCCAAGGTGAGGAATAGAAGGAGGTGCAGAGCCCAGGGTGGGGTGCCCTGACCCTGGCTCAGGGACAGGGGTGGCCGGAGTATCATAGGACTGTGGGTCAGCTTGAGGGTCAGCTCGACAGGAGACAGGAGAGGAGAGCTGATGCCCAGGCTGAGCCAGGCAAGGCCCATGGCACTCCTGGCTTCTGTCCCCTCCCATCCAGCTGTGATCCTTTCCAGCTGCCCCCTTCTCTTCCTGCCCCCAAGGGCTGATATTTTTGAAGAGGGGACCAGGACCACTTGGAGCTGCCCCTGGCCACTAACTTGAAGGACTGGATCTTAAAGGGTAGGCCCAGAGACAGACACTGGCTCCTGGGGCCCCTTAGAGACACTAGCCCTGGCCGGCCCCAGCTTGGAGGAACAGTGGCGCCCCCCAGAGGCCATCTACATACACAGCACCCTCCCCTTTCATCACAAGCACTTGATGGAGGCAACAAGTGTGGTTCCTGGACCCTGCCCTCCTCGGGCCCCAGGGTACCTACCTTTCCATGTTTCTCCCTCTTCCCCTGTTAGCTGAGAACATTCCTTCCAGAGGCTGCCTTCCGCCTCCTGCAGGGTTTCTAGGGTTGAGTGGATGTGTCAGGGTTCAGCTGGGCACCCCCAGACAGGAAGCAGGCTAAGGATGCAACATCAGAAGCTCCCGCGTATAGGACCATGCTATGCAGCAGCCCCTGAACTTGTCTGATCTCTTCCACCAAATCCATCAGGTCAGAGTGATAGACAAGCTCTCAGTGGAGAAATTGAGGCTGTAAGAGGTGAATGTAGTTCCCGGTCCAGGGTTGAAGTTAGTGAGAGGGGGAGCAGTGTGGGCATTGCTGGGAGGACCCCAGAGGAAGCTCACATGGGGGCACGGAGACCCCTCCCACCCTCAGCCAGCTCCCTCTGCCCACACCCCCCAGGTCCAAGCCATCAATGTGTCCAGCCGCTTTGAGGAGGAGATCAAGGCGGAGCAGGAGGAGAGGAAGAAGCAGGCGGAGGAGATGAAGCAGCGGAAAGCGGCCTTCAAGGAGCTGCAGTCCACCTTCAAGTAGCAAGGGACTGTGGCCCGACCGCCTGGCCCCGGCCGGGAGCCCAGTCCGGCCGGCGAGCGTGGGTGAGGGCGGGCAGACTGGAGGCTGAGCCAGAATCCTCAGCTCCATCTGAAGGGACCATTCCTGAAAACCTGCAAATGTCTGTGAACACAGCCAGTTGAGAGCTCACAGAGGTGACCCAGCCTCTCCCCGCTGCCTGCCACTGTTCCTGAGGCCGCGACCCAGCACTGGCTCCTGCCTGGCCCAGCCCCCCCTGGTGTCCCGGGGTGCTGTCCCCTGCCTGCTCCAACGCTGCTCTCTGCCCGCGAGCCTGCCCTCCATATACCCCTCTCTCCTCCTTGTGCCTCCCCGTCACCTCCTCCCCGTGCCCAGAGGCCACCCGCCCGTAACCCACAAGCTGCTCTGCCCCTTCCTAGACTGGGGGGGTGACAGATAGCAAGAATTGCGGCTGGCTCCATAGTGGGACCTCAGGAGCTGATCAGAGGTACAAGGGGGCCCTACCCCCTGCACCTGTTTCTCCAGCCCCGCCTCCTCCCTGCCGGAGTATGTGGGGGGGGGGCAGAGGAATGGCTTCTATTTCTGTGAAGGGACCCAGGCCCCTGGCACCCCACCCACGCAACCCCCGCGTTCTGGGGCCCAGCCAGACAGGGTGAGGGGACAGCTGTGTCAATCTACCTCACGGGTCCACATTCTCCCGGCCACGGCAGGGAAGGCTCTGGGGGCAGAAACACCATTTCCTAGTCCCGCAGGGACAGCCTGAGGGTCCCAAGGGCTCTGGAGAGCGGTGTAGGGAGGAGGGACTGGCCCCTCGTGGGGATGGACACCAGCGACATCTCCATTCTCCAGGAGACGTCCAAGAAGTGCTTTAAAGAGGTTTGCATGGACCAGACAGTGGGGAGCAGGGGGCCTCGCTCAGCCCTTTCACACCATCCTTCCCCAGAGTGACATTGACCACCTTGTCACCAGCGATGGGACCTATCCTGTCACACCCACCCCCTGAGGAAGCATGGGGACCCCAGCCCTCCCTGTGCCACCAGCCCGGGCCCACGCAGCTCCCATGTGCTTGCTCACGTGTGTGCGTGTCTGTGTGTGTGTGTCGCTGTGTCGTGAACCTGTGCCTGTCCTCCAGTCCAAACACGTGAACGGCCGTTGAGGTCACAGTTATGCAACTTCCGGTGTGTCGTGACAACATCACTGCTTTTTAAACTCGATAACTCTTTATTTTTAGTAAAACGCCCCAAGAGTCTACGAAACTCCCGTCGGACTTGCAGAGGTTTTATTTTTTTGGCTTAAAACCTGCAGAAATTAGGAGGTACTGACCCCGGCGCGGCAGCCTTGGCCCTGGGTTGCGTTTGCCTTAGCGGATGTGTTTATACAGATGAATATAAAAAGTTCTTTTTCTTTGGGCTTTATTGCTTTTCTTTTTTTTTCCTTCCTCTCCCACCCCCCAGAAAAGCTACTTCTTCATTCGGTGGTACAATTATTTTTTTTAACTAAAATAAGATAAAAATTCTATATTCTTATGTATGTGTGGTTCTTGGTTGGTGAGGACGGAGGAGATGGAGAAGGGGGAAGAGGGTGGTCCCCTGGGTGCTAGGGCACATTTGCTCAGTTGGTTCCCATGTCGCATCAGAAGCCAGGAAGAGGGGACTGCCTAACAGGAGAGATTGAGTTTGGTGTCCACCCACTATCACCGGACATTAGTCTTAAGTATTTTATATATATTTATTTGTATATATTAATTCATTTAACCCTCACCACCAGCCCATGACAGGGATGCTATTTCTTTCCCAGATAAGAACAGAGAAACCCAGGAAGTCTCCTGGCAGCACACAGGTAAGCGGGCTGGCGGGATGCAGGCCAGGGCCGCTGAGCCCCTAGCCTGTTCAGCGGGGGCACACGTGTCCGCAGGTGCGCAGCATGGTGGCTGGACGTGGCACCAAAACCATGTAGGTTCTGGGTTGATGTGCTCTAGAGCCCACACAAACACACACAAGACCCACGCACAGAGGGATGCCCCAAGCTTTCCCCACCACACACACAGGATGGGATGGGGGGTTGGGGAGTGGAGAAGGAGCCAAAGTATTCCCTGTATGGCTTTGGACAGATCACTATCCCACTGGGTCTCAGTCTCCCCACCTAGTCAATGTGAGGCTAAGCTAGGCTAGGGGTCCCAAGGCCTTCCCAGCCCTGTGTTTTCCAGGTAGAACACCGGGCTCTCCCAGGTGCCACCTAGGGTCTCTGGATTTGGGGTTTAGGCTGTGGATTACTGCCCCCAGGCGGACGTGGCTGGTACTACGGCAGCCAGGAATCCCTCCGCCTGGGCTAAGGTCCTTAACAGCTGTTGGCCTGGGACAGCTGTGTCCTTGAAATGTATTTCCTCGGGAATGGCACCCCCCACATGCCACCTGATGCCTGAGATGCAATCCCAGTTAACACAGCATGTTAGTTTAAGCATTGCCTTTCAATGGCCTTCCCAAGGGAAGAACATCAGATCCCTAACATCCTAGTGAAAAGGGACTTAGAACAGAGCAATAGAGGATACTGACAGGAAAGGGCTAAAATTCAAGTCCACATGCCCTGCCCAGCTGGCCCGGCGATGGTGTGGGCCTCGAGCCCTGGGGAGGTGAGAGACAGGGGCCAGCTGTCCCAACGGGTCTCAGCTGGGAGGGGGCTCTCGGCCTCTGCCTGCACAAGAGCCCCCTGACTCTGCAGGGGCAGATGGCACACAGGTTGAGGAATGAGGAGGCCCGAGGTGATTGCGGGACCCACAATGAGAAGGCAGACAGCTCCTTAGAACCCTCCCCTGGTCCCGTCTTCTCAGTAAGCCTTCCCCCAATGAGGCCTGGCCCCCAAACCCGTCCCTCAGCCCCCAAACTCTCTCTGCACCTCCAGTACTCCCACTGGTTTTACAGAGAAACCCCGTCAGCCCCCCGGCCGGCCCCCTCAGTGGACCTCACCTGTGGTGTAACAGCTGCCGCCTGAGAGTCCTGTCCCAGCCGCTAGAAGATGGGGGGGGGGGCGGTCAGGAGCACCTGCCGTTTTTCAGGCTCTCGCCACTGCTCCCCGCCCCCAACCTTGGCATTGCTTCTGCTGAGGTTGCCCCTCCCCTGAGCCCAGCGTCCCCTGAGTCACTATGGTTCAGAGAGAGGGATAGACAGGGACAGACAGACAGGAACAGAGAGAGATGAAAAGCATCAATCATCAGTTTTTCATTGAGACCCCTTAGTTGTTCATTGATTGCTTTCTCATATGTGCCTTGACCGTGGGCCTTCAGCAGACCGAGTAACCCCTTGCTCGAGCCAGCGAGCTTGGGTCCAAGCTGGTGAGCTTTTGCTCAAACCAGATGAACCCGTGCTCAAGCTGGCGACCTCGGGGTCTTGAACCTGGGTCCTCGGCATCCCAGTCCGACGCTCTATCTACTACACCACCACCCGGTCAGGCACCATGGTTATTTTTCCATCACAGTCTGACCCCAAGTGGCTGGGGGTCACTGAGGTCCCAGATCCTCCAAGGCCCCACTCCAGCCCTGGGAAACACAAGGTTCGGTGGGATTGAAGTGGGATTCTAGCATCCTCCCACTCTCAAGTCCTCACAGTCATTCTGGAATCTGTTGAGAAGGTATCCTTTCCAAAGGCACCCCAGCAAGCGCCCACCCAGAGCTGACTTCTCATTCAGGGACCCTCCAAGGCACACATCACCCTGCCTGGCGGGGCGCTGCAGAGACGCTGACCAGGGTCTTGGTGTCTCTGTAGTCCCAGCCCTAGCACAGGGCCCATACACAGGGGGTGCTCAGTGAATGTGGGAAGAGGGAATGAATGAATGAATGGCCTCCGGGTATGTGGCATGTCATTTCCTCACAGTCGGGGCAAATTAGAGTCACGTTCTTAAGAACTCAGGTTCATCCAAGCACCCACTCCTCCAATCACAGGAAGTCCACTCCCCTGTGGCTCCTCCTTGCCGATACACACAGCCCTGCCTGCTGCAACTGCTTCTTCAATCTCGGCCACCATGGCCAGAAAACCAGGTCAGCCAACCAAGAGTCACCACCGTAACTTATGCTGTTTGAGCCCCTGCAGTAACAGCATCCTCAGACCCACTGCTCTCTGCACCAGAGCCAGGTCAGGAGGGGCTACCACACACCCAGAGGCCGCTCCCACCTCTGCCCAGTTGCTCCCAGTGAAAACCCAGGTTCTATTCTCCAGCTGGCCCAGGACACAGCTAAAGGTACCGCCAGGGCCGAGAAAAGACGCTCATGAAGATCCAACGAGCATTCCCCAAATTCTCTCCCAGCCGCATGTAACCTGACCCGAGGAGGGACCTCGGCCAGGACTGGTCGTCCATCACTACAGTGGGCACAGTGTCCAGAACCCACTATACACGTAGGGCCCGCAAGCATGTTTGGTTTCTTTTAAAATCAACAGAGAGCCTGACCAGGAGGTGGCGCAGTGGATAGAGCATTGGACTGGGATGTGGAAGGACCCAGGTTCGAGACCCCGAGGTCGCCAGCTTGAGTGCAGACTCATCTGGTTTGAGCAAAGCTCACCAGCTTGGACCCAAGGTCGCTGGCTCAAGCAAGGGGTTACTCGGTCTGCTGAAGGCCCACGGTCAAGGCACATATGAGAAAGCAATCAATGAACAACTAACGTGTTGCAACGCTCAGTGGAAAAACTGATGATTGATGCTTCTCATCTCTCTCCATTCCTGTCTGTCTGTCCCTGTCTATTCCTCTCTCTGACTCACTATCTGTCTCTGTAAAAAATAAATAAATAAATAAAAATTAAAAAAAAAATTTTTTTTTAAATCAACAGAGAAAATAATGAATATAATTTACACTGGAGTATTTTAGTCTTTAAACCCATGCAGTCATAAAACATAATTTTTAATATATGTTGATAAGGGGCCCACAAAGGCCAAAGTACCTAGTGACAATCTTGGCTCAAGCTTTCTCATAAGAACCAGATGACAACAACAACACTAATAACAGCCAACATTCTATAGTGCTTGCCACAGACCGGGCAGCCCAATGAGGCAGGTATCATTTTTTACCCCCACTTCATAGGCAAGGGCGTGGAAGCACAGAGGTTGTGTTGCTAGCAAAAGGTCACACGGCTAAGAAGCAATGACTGGGCTTTCCTCCTTCAGGTGGCCGGCCCGGCGCAGGGCAGAGAGCTCAACACTCCCTCTTTATCTGAAGCAGAGTGAGGTGACCTCAGTTCTATCCGGGCACAATCATGGGTGCTACCTTACATCAAAGGCCACCTGCTAACTGATTCAAAGCAAAGGTGCAGATGCTGTCTGCACCTTCCAAAGCACCATCAACCTTCAGTTTTGTTTAGAAACAAACGTTCCAAAAAAGAAAAAGAATTAATGACTCTATCTGGTACCTCCCTACCTAACTGCACACTGGGGTACACGTTTGTACGTGTGGCACGTGACTCTGTGTGTGTCATGAATCACTGCTTTCTACGTATGACATTGAGGTGTACGGGTCTGTAGGCAAAGGTATCTGTCTGTCTGTCTACCTGTCCCTGCATTCTTGAGTGTCTATGGGCACGTGCACATGACTGCAGTGGGTACGAAGACACTGCTGTGTCTCTCTGAGTGTAAGTTGGCGAACTCTTCCACACAGAAGCCCAGTTAATCCTTTTCCCAGGTTGTTCGAGAGAAACTGAGGCCCAAAGAGGTGGCCTAGGTCCGGAGTCATCTAACAGGTCACTCACTGAGACAGAAACAGGAAGTCTTCCCTGTCTCCAAATCTCTGTTTACGATGACAGTCCCCAGGCCCTGGTGACCCTTTGCAGTTTGGCAACCAACCAACAGCTTTGAGTGTCAGGTGTATAAGGCCGCAGTAGCCACGGACCCCACTGTCAGGATCAGCCTCTAGAATGCAACAGAAAGTTCCCGCAGTCTCAGATCCCCCAAACACCCCAGGCCGGGGCCCTGAGGCCACCCCACAGACCCCCGGCACACCCTCGCACTCCTGTCTCCACGTCTCTTACCTTTGTCAAAACTCCACTGATTGTTATATTACCCACGTGAGGCATGCTTGTTTCTAAGAAAGATTTAATCTGCATAAAATAGGTAGGTTAGAATCCTCTCCACCCCTGGATAACAACAGGATGCGGAGCATTCTGAATGAATTTCTTTACTGGGAAATAATTCCCAAGGAGACCAGCGTGCCCAGCTCAGAAAGCAACTCCCAAGGAGTACACGAATGAGGAGAAAGGGGAGCAGAAACGATCCCAGCCGGCTGAGGTTGTGTCTTGGGCAAATAGATGAAACCAGACTGTCTAAGGGACAGACTGACCCCGAACTGCCAGGGCTCCGGATACGCCCTCTGGGCACGCAGAGCTTGGACTCACAACAAGTGCAGTAAACCCAGATCTGCCACTCAAGTCACAGAACCTTAGGATGAAAAGGGGCCTAAGGGTGTGTCTGGGCCGATGGGCCCATTTTAGCGATGGGGGTTCTGAGGGCTCCGTGCTGGCTCCGGTTAGGAATCTGGCCAACCAGGCACCTTCCAGGGGCTGCCCACACCCCAGCTCCGTCCGCACCCAGACAGGAGGTGCTGGAAAGAAGGGGTGCTCCAAGCCCTGACCACACACACTAGTTGAATGGGGAAGAAAGAGAGAGAGAAAACAACAAAAAGAGAAGAAATAAAAAGGGATGAAGCTATCAAGACAGAAAGAATCCGTGTGTCACAGCAGTTTGACAGACCGGTGTTAGAAGCGCTGACTTCAAATCCTGGTTCTCTCGCCCAGCTGTGTGACCGTGGACAGTCCCTGACCCCCGAGTCTCAGCTGCCTCATCTATAATGAAAGGATACGAGTGTCTGCTTCATGTTGTTGGGAGAAGTAAGTGCATGCACGAGGCAATGAACACATTGCCCTCCACATCGTAGGCACCCAGTAAATAATAACTAAAAGAATGAGTTAGGGAGCCTGACCTGTGGTGGCGCAGTGGATAAAGCGTTGACCTGGAAATGCTGAGGTTGCCAGTTCAAAACCCTGGGCTTGCCCGGTCAAGGCACATATGGGAGTTGAAGCTTCCTGCTCCTCCCCCCTTCTCTCTCTCTCTCTCTCTCTCAATCTCTCTCTCTCCTCTAAAATGAATAAATAAATAAATAAATATTTGAAAAAAAAAAAAAGAATGAGTTAGGGAGAGAGAGGAGTACTGAGGGCTCCCCAAACCTGCAAACCTCAGAATCTGCCCTGTCTCGGTTTATTTCGGGAAATCTGTGCCTCCAGCCAGCCCTATCTCCGGCCCAAATTAAACAGTAACCACCCAAGGTCAGGGAAAGGGCCTTGTAAGAACAGGTTTCTTTCCGAGGGGTGGCTCAGCCTTGATGGGGGGGGGGGGTGGACACTGGGCCCACCCCACTCCTGCCTATAAGTGTGCCCCACCTGCTTCGACGGCCACTCCGTCCCGAGCACAGACGACATGCTGAGCATCACGGTCCTCGCCGCGCTCCTGGCCTGCGGTAAGCTGCGGGTTGACGCCAGCTGCAGCCCATGGGCTGTGAGCTCAGCCTGGCCTCCCAGGAATCAAGACAGGAGCAGGGGGCCCTCTGCTCTCCGGGGGTCCAGAAAGGAGCTTTGGGGTCCACTGCGGGTTCAGATGAGCCACTTTCTAACCTCCCAGGATGAGGATTAGAGATGAGGTGTAGAGAGCACCAGATCCACGCCTCATCCTGGGTCACTCCAGGGACCATCAGGGCTTGACTTTCCTAGAGTTGGCGTCTCTCTCTTAGGGATTCTTTGCTCCCCAGTGTTGGTGGCCTTCTCCATATTAGGAATCAACAAACCTGACTTGAATGTCACTCACTCTCAGCAGGACCTGGGCAAGCCACTTCACCTGCCTAAATCTCACTGGCTCTTTTGGCAAATGAAAACACCTGATTGAGTCCTTCTAGCTAATAACCTACAGCAGTAATAATAGCAGCTCCTGTTTCTTGCGTGTTTGCTGTGTGCCGGGCACTATGCTAAGCTTGTTACATGTAGGAGCTAGTTTGATCCTCACAACTACCTTGAATGGTAGAGTCTATTACAACCTCCGCTTTATAGATGAGGACTCCGGGGGCTCAGTGAGGCTCCATATGTTGCCCAGATGACATGGCTGGTCAGTGGAAGAGCCAGATCTGAGTCTGGGTCTGTCCTACGGTGGGACACATTCTCTTGACCGCTCCACACAGCTCCCAGCTGGGACAGTCTGCAACTCTGTGGACTTAGGGCTCACACACACCCCCATTATGCTGTGGCGTTAAAAGGGATAGCAGGGTAAGGATGGAGGACATAGGTGTTCCTGGGCACTCACACACATGCCAACCACCTTTTATTTCTTTCAATGCGTGGAGCGTGCCCCTGTACCAGGCCTTTCACTAAACGCTTTGTAGGCATTGTCAAACTTAATTCTTGGGACAAACATACCAGGTTAGTGCTATTCTTCCCATTCCATGGAAAGGGATGTTGAGGCCCAGAGAATTAGATGGTTTCCCCAAAGTCATGCAGTAAGATCTGAACCCAGGTCTTCCCAGCCCCAGAGTTCTACCTGCCCCTTCCCCAGTGAGGATGCCAGCCCCCCTGACCTGTGATCTTCTTCCTCTGTCTCCCCTAGCCTCCAGCTGCGGGGTCCCCACCTTCCTGCCCAACCTAGCGGCCCGGGTGGTGGGAGGAGACGATGCCAGGCCCCACAGCTGGCCCTGGCAGGTAAGTACCGCTGCAGGGGCGGGAGGTGGGTGGGAAGGGGAGTGGGTCGTGGGTCCCTGTGGGCTGACATGTGCCCCCTCCTCCAGATCTCTCTCCAGTACCTCAAGGATGACACGTGGAGGCATACGTGCGGTGGCACCTTGATCGCCAGCAACTATGTCCTCACGGCTGCCCACTGCATCAGGTGAACGGGGATGATGAGTGGGAGCCTGAGAAGCTGTTTTTACTGAGCACCTACTACACACTCAGGCACTGGGCTTAACAACCTACTTATAAGCAATCACTTTGTTTTTCTCCATTCAACCATATTTATTGTGCACCTACTATGTGCCAGGGAACACAGCAGTGAGGACAAAGTCTGTGCTCTCAGTGAGCTTATATTCTGGCAGAAAACAGAGCAACAGACCGTTAAACAAGTAAATACTGTATATAACACATCAAACGACAATGAAGACAAAAGGCTCGAAGAGAATAAAAAGTGTGAGGGGCTCTGTTTTAAATGAGGTGGCCAGGGAAAGTCTGCAAAGGGGACATATGGGCACAGACCTGAAGAAGGTGAGGGGAGAACCCCGGGTCTAAGGAAAGGGCACTGCAGGTGGAGGGAACAGCCAGTGCAAAGGCGGGAGGAGGGAGCATGTCTGAGGAATGGCCAGGAAGCCGGTGCTGCAGGAGCAGAGTGTGAGGGGAGGGCGGAAGCAGAGGGTGTTAGAGAGGAAAGCAGGTGAGCTGATACCCGAGGAGACTGAGGCCTGAGGCCACCCACCTAGGAATCAAAATGGACTTGACCAGGGTCCTTCCCCTGCACCCTGGGAAGGATCAACAGGGATGGACACTCCCTTCCCCCAAACAATTCCCACATGGCCACAGAGCTGAATCCAAAGCTCCAAGTTCCTCTCCTCCCCACCAGCTAGCAGGCGGCCACCCTGACTCAGCACCCTTCCTCTCTGTTCAGCAATGCCCGGACCTACCGCGTGGCCCTGGGGAAGAACAACCTGGCAGTGGACAACGAGGAAGGCTCCCTGTTCATGGATGTGGACCACATCATTGTCCACGAGAAGTGGAACTCCTTCCTCGTGCGGTGAGTGCCCAGCTGAGCATCGCACGGCCTCTGGGGGCAGCACAGGAAAAGGGTCCCCGAGACAGAGCAGCAGAGCCTGCCCTCACCCTGTCCCTGACCCCATCCTTAACCTGCACAGCCCGCAGATGACTCTTTGCACAAAATGGCAAAATTCTAAGAGGAGATGGACACCCCCTCCCATCTCCCTCTTTAGCCGGGGGTTCCCAAAAGGTGCACAGGGGATAAAGACCCTGAGGTCCCCACAGTCTCTTGCCTGAGGTCTCTGAGCCAGAGGCTGAGCCAGGACTCACCTTTGGAGTGCCTACACATAGCAATAAGCACTTTATGTGCCATCTCTTATTTAATCCTCACAACAACCCTGGACAAGGAACTGAGACTCAGAGAGGTTAAGGAATATGCCCCAGGTCACACAGCCCAGGACATGTTAGAACTGGGAATCAAACCAGGTCTGCTAAGGTTGCCAGCTGGTAACATGAAAAGATTTTTAAAAATTGCATCCACAAGTGTCTCTCTCTTATCATTGTCATTTCCTGCTTACCTTTGCTTAATTTCTGGTTGACGCCTAGCCTGATGTGGTCCGAAAGGCTTCCACCCTAGTCTCCCCTCCGTTAAGCCTCCCCTCCGTTAAGCTTTCACGATGTGAATCCACAGGTGGGAGAAGAAGCTACATCTAAAGGGGCGGGCAGGCGACTGTGTTAGAAGGCGGGCCACCTGTCCTCTGACATCTCTGTCAGCCAGTAAGAAGTTAGCAGTCAGGACGTTTAGGGAGGACCCCTGGTCACCCTTGGCCTGACTTGCAACTCACAGCCCGGACCTCTGAGGGTCGGCTGGGGAGGCCAACACCTCCTGCTCACTGAAGCCTCCCCTTCTAATTCCAGCAATGACATTGCCCTCATCAAGCTGGCGGAACCCGTGGAGCTGAGTGACACCATCCAGGTGGCCTGCCTGCCGGAGGCGGGCTCCTTGATGTCTCAGGACTACCCCTGCTACGTCACTGGCTGGGGCCGCCTCTGGAGTGAGTATAGCCTCTGGCAAATCACGAAAGCCTTCCTGGAGGAAGTGGCTCCCACAACAAGCACAGCACCCACATCTGCCCATCACTTTTCCTTTTTGCCCGAACATCTTCAGATTTTCTTAACTTTGTAGTAGCAGCAGCTAACGTGCATTCATCACAAAGCATGGAACAAGTGCATACGAAGGGGTGCTGTAAGGATTACACGGATTAGAATTTGTCAAGAGCTTAAAGCAGGGCTTAGCACATACTAAGTGCCCTGGAAGCGACTACTAAATAAACGAGACAACCCATTTGGGGTAGGGGATTAGATCCTGTGGTATACCTATATGCCCAATAAATTCCAGCCAAATTAAAAGGTGAAATGCAAATAAATGAAACTTCGGAAGTCTTAGAGAAAAATGCAGATTAACGCTTGGGAAATCTTGGGGTGAGAAAGACCTTTCACTGGGTGACATTAAAGGCAGAGTCCTATGAGGGAACGAATGCCAATTCAAGCCCCAGGATCCAGATTAAAGGGAAAAACACCTCAAAGGTGTTTCTGTGGTTAGTTATGCCTCCAGCCTGCTCTCCCTTCCCCTCCCTCCCAGGGGTCTCTGACCCAGACAGTCTGGGACCGCTGGCTCGGAGCCTCTGCTCTCCATCAAGGGCATATGGGTGGTTCCTGTCCTAGCCCCATCTATCGCTGTCCCCTGACGGCCCGGCTGCCCGGGCTGCCGCCCGCTCACCACCCGTTCTCTCCCCAGCCAACGGCCCCATTGCCGAGGAGCTGCAACAGGGCCTGCAGCCCGTGGTGGACCACGCCACGTGCACCCAGAGTGACTGGTGGGGCGCCATGGTGAGGGACACCATGGTGTGTGCCGGAGGCGACGGCGTCACCTCAGCCTGCAACGTGAGTGCCCGGGCCCTGCACCCCATCCCTATCCAGGTGGCCTAGTAGGAGGGGACAGCGGGGAGGGCAAAGGAGGGTGCGGAGTAGGGAGACCCACGTGACTATACGCTTGCCCTGGGAGGGGCCTGCGCTCTGGTTGGGCCCAGGAGGCTGAGGAGAAACTGTCACCCCCGCCTACTGACCTCCCCACCCCACCCGAGCACTGTGGTGAGAGTGTGAGGGTGGAACGTGAGTATCTTCGAGTCCCAGTCCCACCTCTGAGTGGCTGCGTAAGCTTGGGCAGGCTGTTGAACCTCTCTGAACCTCAGTTTTCCCATCTATAATATGGGGATTTCGTAAGCACTTCACAGGTTGCTGTGAGGACTGAAGGAGTCTAACAGGTGTCGAAGAGATGTCATTGATGTCTCTACACATGTTCCCTCATGCTGTCAGCTCCATCTGTCCATGAAAACAGAGGACTTAGGAAGTCTGACGCAGAACCAAAAAATATCGAGGACAATTAGGGACTGTCCTGTTTTCAAACACATGACACCCCCCCCCCACTCCCACCTGCTCCCTTTCCCAGCTCTCCAACATAGCTCCCAGCATCCTCGCCTCTCTGGGAAACTTAGACATGGTGACCTGAACAGCTAGGGGAACCGAGCCACAGAGAGGGTTATCGTCATCCCAAGATCACACAGCACATCAAGAACTAGTTTGACACCCCAGGCCTCCCAGAATGAGGCCAAGGCAGCCCCAAGCCATCTCTTCTCTGCTTCCCTCACCATGGACAGGCTGAGGCCAACACAGGAGGGACCAAGGCTTGGAGGAACCCATACTCCCCACCCTGACCCACCCTTGTTCTCCAAGCCTGTCTCTGGGGGAAGCCTGGGGACTGACGCCCATCTGGTCTGGTGCAGGGGGACTCTGGCGGCCCACTGAACTGCCAGGCTGAGAATGGCTCCTGGGAGGTGCGGGGCATCGTGAGCTTTGGCTCCGGGCTGGGCTGCAACACCCGCAAGAAGCCCGCGGTCTACACCCGTGTGTCTGCCTACATCGACTGGATCAACGAGGTGGGTGCCTGCCTCCACGCCCTCTTTCCTGCACGCACCAGCCCCTCACCCTCAGTCACTCATTTATTTATTCACTCATTCATTTGCTGATTCCATTATTCATTCATTCATTCACATATCCATCCATTCATTTATTCACTCACTCAATCAATCTAGAAGTATTGAGTGCTTACTCTGTGCAGCCTTGAGTCGGATGCCGTGAAGGAGACGGTCATTACCTTCTCCACCCATTTGTCCATTGGCTTCAGCAAATACTTATGTCCCGATCCCAGGCACCACACCAGTCCCCCCCCCCCTCAAACAGAAACGTGATCCGCAAAGGAGGGGGGGGCAGCATGGCTTGGCATATCTATCTTGAGGGCAGGGCAGCAGAGGGTCACTGGAGCTGGGGGCTTGCCCACCAAGGGCCAATGTGTCCTGAGCCCCATGTGCATAGTGTGGTCTGAAGTGCTGAGGGGGTGCAGAGCCCTTGGGCAAAGGCGAGCCTGCCTTGTGAAGTCAGGGGGCTGCCCACGGTGCCCCCTTGTTCCTATTCTCCCAGAAGAGCCCCAGAAGGGGACACGGGCACACGCGCACGTGCACACACTTCCCCTGTTCTCTGCTCTTGCAGAAAATGCAGCTGTGATTCATCCTTGGGAGCCCCGGCCGCCAATGCCTGAAACCACAATAAACCGCCTTCCCCCTCACGCTGCCTGCATTCTTGATTTGCGTCTCCCCGACAGTTCTCAGGCTCTCTCGGGGTCGCCCATTCCACATGGGGGATGCAAAGGGTGACACCCCCAGCCAGGCTGGTTAAGCCTTGGAGTTTGCTCCTGGGGCCGCTAGTGGCGGGGGGTCCCAGGAAGCCACCTGGTGCCTGGGGGGGGTACAGGTTAAGGGTACATGAGACACTTGCCCCCAATATCTCGAAGCTGTGAATCACTATGGCCCTGATCAAGTCACCTCTTCCTTATCCTGCCTCCAGAGGAGTCTGGTGGGTCCTCAGGCCACAAAAGGATGCCCACTGAGGCTCCCTGAGGAAGAGGCTCCCTAACAGACCCCACCCCGAGCAGACACCACGGCTGCTGGCACCCTGGGATCCCTGAGATAGTGCAGTATTTAATGAGCCTGGGCCTGATGCTAGCCCTGTGCTGGGCACAGAGAGGGTACAGGAGGAGGAGGCCACAGCCCACCCTCGGGGGGACAGGTGTGAGGAAAGCAGTGGTTTCCACACATGGTCACAGAAGGCGAGGGCTGGAAACACTTTCATTGTATTAGAAAGGCAGGGAAACTGAGGCCCAGAGAAAGAGAAGGGCTGGACCAGGTCCCAGGAATAGAGGGAGCCAGTAATGCATGAGCCACGGTGGCTCAGGGAAGGGACAGCCCTCCAGAGGCCCATGGGAGGGCAAATGGGCCAAAAAAAAAAGGGTGATCCAGTGCCCAGTGAGGGACAGTCCAACTGGGGACCCCAACCCTGACCATGCACTCTTGAGAATGTGCTGATATACAAAGGGAGATGCCCCCCACCCCAGCCTCTGAATTCCGCCCTCAGCTATGGCTGCCCTCTGGTTGGTCCGTGAGTCACCCCGGCTCCTAGAGATGGGAACCATGGCGCACCTCACATCCCTTGCTATGCCAAAGCTATTCTCAGGGAAGACTTGACTCATTAGACAGGAAAGACATCTCCAAGCAGCTGGCATTGCCGGAGCATAAGTCACGGGACAGGGAGAGGGTGACCAATAGTCCTGGTACTGAGTAGTTTTCTAGGACACGAGACTTTCAGCACTAAAACCAAGACAGTCCCAGGCACATTGGGATGGTTGGCTATGGTAGGGGGTGCTGGGACTTTATTCAGAGGGCAATAGGGAGCCATACAGGGTTTTAGAGAGAGCGGTGACCACTGTGATCAGCAGGCAAGCACAAGGGCAGGGAGGCCAGGTGCAGTGGGCTGGGCCAAAATCAATGTGGCCCCCACCGAGGCAGTAATAGAAAGGAGAGAGAAGGCTCAGGAACTCAGTAATAATTCAATGCTGATTTAAGAGGTATATGTGTATTGGGTTTTTTTGTTTGCTGTTTTTTTAAGAGAGAGAGAGAGAGGCAGGGGGAGAGAGAGACAGGAATGTCGATCTGTTCCTGTATGTGCCCTGACTGGAGAATCGAACCAGCAACCTCCATGTTCTGGCGCAATGCTTTAGCCAACCAAGCTATCCTTACCAGGGCGAGGTATATGTGTATTGTTAAACAACAGACCCCTAGTCCGAAATCTATATAAACCTTTGGGAATGTGATTGCTATAGCTAAAGTACTTTCATTAGCCAATAAAGGTTGAAACATAAGCCATGGCTCTGTTTGTTCAACAAGAACCCAAAATTCTCAGATTCAGGGACAAGATCCATTGTTGTTTCCAAGGGTCAATGTCTACATGAGGTAGACGGAACACTAGCCCATCAAAAATGTCCAAGTCCTAGTTGCCAGGACCTGTGAATGTGCTACCTTATGTGGCAAAGGGATTTTGCAGGTGTGATTAATTTAAGGATCGTGGTTTGGGGCGATGACTCTGAATTACTCAGGTGGGCTCAATGGAATCACAAGGGTCCTTATTAGAGGGAGGAGAGAGGATCCGCATTAGAGGGGATACGAGGACGGAAGAAGGAAGTCAGAGTCGGAGGGAGGTTGAAGCTGTTACCCTGCTGGCTTCATAGATGGAGGAAAGGGTCACAAGACCAGCAAGGCGGGCGGCCTCTAGAAGCTGGAAAAGCCAGGGAAGGGCTTCTCCCGTAGAGCTCCCAGAAGGATCCAGCCCTGGCTCAGCTCAGTGAGACTGATTGGGGCCTTCTGATTTCCAGAACTGTAAGAGGACAAATCTCTGCATTTCAAGCCACTGCATTTAAGGTAAGTCACCAAAGCAGCAATAGGAAAACTCTCTTCTGGCAAAGTCTAGAGTACGCCGTGGGGCTGTAGGGGAGAAGGAAGGTCGGGCTCAGGAAGGGACCTGGCTGGGGTGACAGCAAGGATTTGGAAGCAGGAGAAAACGGGCACATAGGCATCGACGCTCCCCCCTCCCCCCTCTGAGCGCCCACCAGGCCAGCGACACAGTAGAACGCCACTGTGTCTGATGCAGCCGCCACGGCTAGCTAGCGCGTGTTGAGCACTAGGTCATCTGGGTGCCAGGCACCATCCAAGGACTTCACATACACTATCCCATTTAATAACTGTGACAGCCCTGGTTGTTATCCCCCTTTACCGAAGAGGAAACTGAGGCTCTGAGAGGTTTAAGAATTTGTCCAAGAGCAATGGAGCACCAGAGCCTGTGCGGCTAGCAGCCGTGTTATTTCTGCCATTAATCCCCAAATCTTAAGGACCCCCTCTACACTGAAGTCCTTTAGTGGTCTTGCCAGTGGGTGGGGGTTGTGGTGACAAGACTGAGCAAAGCTGGCAGTGCGCCCAGACAGACGGAAACCTGAGAGGAGAATTATTGCTCACAGATGTTCACAGAGGACTCGCACCCACTGTTCCGGCTACTGCTGGCATGATGAGTAACACTGCGTGACAAGCGACCACAAACCCTCAGGGGCGTCCAGTGACAGGATTTATTGCTCACACATCTGGGGTCAGCTGGGGGTCAGATAGGTGGCCCTGCTGATTTTGTCTGGAATCCCTCATAGGTCTAGGGGTCTGGGGGTTGGCTGATCAAGTCTGGGTCTCAAGCTCCACGCGTCTGTTGTCCCCCTCCTGGGAGGACACTGCCAAGTTATGAACCAAAAGGTGTGGGTACAGGGAGAGGTCAAGAATCAGGGCCATGTTGGCAATCTACTATACCCACATTATCTCAGCCATAAGTTAACAGCATGAACGGTGGGAGGGCACTCACTGGGCTGGATCTCTGAACCCTGCCGCGGACAGGGCTGTGTCACTTAACCTCTCAGAGCCTCTCAGTTTTCTCATCTGGAAAATGGGCACCTGCCTTCTCTCCCATTGGGATCCAATGAAATTACAGAGGCAGCCCTGGCCAGTTAGTGGATAGAGCGTTGGCCCAGCATATGGACATCCCAGGTTCGATTCCCAGTCAGGGCACACAAGAGAAGTGACCACCTGATTCTCCCCCCCCCTCACTCTTCCCCTTCTCTTCCTCTGTCCCTCCTGCAGCCAGTGGCTTATTGGTTTAAGCGTGGGTCCTGGGGCACTGAGGATAGTTCAGCTGGTCCAAGTGCATCAGCCTCAGGTGCTAAAAATAGCTCAGTTGATTCGAGCATTGGCCCCAGACAGAGGTTGCCAGGTGGATCCTGGTTGAGGCACATGCAGGAATCTGTCTCACTATCTCCCCTTCTCTCACTTAAAAATAAAAATAAAAAATAAATCACAGAGGCTTGTGATAGGAGTCATTACTTCTACTGACCTCACACCTGGATTCCTATTAGCCTTATTCCCAGCAGGCCTTGTGGCTGGCCAGCTCCCTAACGCTCCCTCTTATGAGGTTGGGGCACATGTCTGCAACAGTTCTCATGGTGGTGGGCCAGGAGGGCATGCAAAGAGAATAAACACAGAGCATCTTCCCAAAGCATTGATTTTCCACAAAGATTGGATGGGAAGAAAAACATTTTACATTAAAATATACCCAGCTAAGCTGCAAAATTCAGATTGGGATTTCCAAATGAAGAAGGCGACTTCAGAGACATTCTGCTGTTGTGGTGACTGCTTTGTGCTAGACCTCAGATCATTACTCTGCTGCAACCTGGAGCCTGCAAACCAAATCTGTTTTGTAAATAAAGTTTTATTGGAACCCAGCTATGGCCAGATGGCTGCTTTTGCAGAGTCGACTACTTGCAATAGAGACCATATGGCCTGCAAGCTAAAATATTTACTGTCTGGTCCTTTGGAGGAAAAGTTTGCCAACCCCTGATCTACTAGGATTCTTTGACAGAAATGTTTTGAAGAGTTCTATGCTAGTCTGATAAACGAGGCCTGCGAGCTAAGGACTGAAGTGTGAACATTATATTGCACGTTTACTATTATCAGTGTTCTACGTGAATAAACTGTTTAATGTTGCCCACAAACCCAAGATAGGTGGAATGCATATTGTTTCCACTTGATAGGTAAAGAAACTGGGAAAAGAGAGATGAAATTCGCCCAAGGTCAGTTCTTCCCACATTTCCACATGCGGGAGAACCACCTGCGTATCTCGCAAGCCTGCAGTTGCTGAATCAGCAGGTCTGGGCAGGGAGGGTCTGCATTTCTCACCAGCTCCCGAGCTGTGCTGGCCCACGCCAGTCTCTGAGTAGCAAGCACCCAAACCACAGAGTCAGTACACAGAAGCACCGGGTGTAAACCCAAGCCCCTAGCCACCGAGCCATATGGCTTCTCAGAGGAATCTTTGAATGAGTCATAAACCGCATGAGAAGTTCACACCTACATCTCCCTGCCTCTACTGAGACCTCAAGGACTCAACCCGGTTTAGAACTTTACAAACCGCCTGTGGTCCAACAATGGACAGACGGGGAACTGAGCACCAGAGGGGAAAGTGGACTGTAGTGGCTATTTGTTCTCTTCCTCCTTGGCCTCCATTCCCTCTCTAGAACCCTGGATATTTTCTTTCTGTGGCACCCCCCCCCCCCCCATTCATTCTACACATGGTCTGGGTGGAGCCTCACGCCTAGACCTAGGGGCGGGACCTGTGCTCAGGCCTGGCCAATCAATGTGCTACATCCCCTTCCCCACCACAACAATTGGCTCAGACATGGGCACGTGACCTAAGACAGGTTCAATCAGGACTTCTGGACCCTAGAAGAAGGCTCTCTCTCTCCCTGCTGGGTTTTTTTTTTTTTTTTCTTTTTTCTGAAGCTGGAAACAGGGAGAGACAGTCAGACAGACTCCCGCATGCGCCCGACCGGGATCCACCCGGCACGCCCACCAGGGGCAACGCTCTGCCCACCAGGGGGCGATGCTCTGCCCATCCTGGGCGTCGCCATGTTGCGACCAGAGCCACTCTAGCGCCTGGGGCAGAGGCCACAGAGCCATCCCCAGCGCCCGGGCCATCTTTGCTCCAATGGAGCCTTGGCTGCGGGAGGGGAAGAGAGAGACAGAGAGGGAAAGCGCGGCGGAGGGGTGGAGAAGCAAATGGACGCTTCTCCCGTGTGCCCTGGCCGGGAATCAAACCCGGGTCCTCCGCACGCTAGGCCGACGCTCTACCGCTGAGCCAACCGGCCAGGGCATCTCCCTGCTGGGTTTAAGGATGAGAGGGTGGGAGGCTACAAGAACAAGAGGGGGAGAAAGGGAAGAAGGGATGATTTTGCACCCCAGAGTGTGTTTGGCGATGTATGGAGACATTCCCTGTTGTCATGAATTGGGGGCAGAGTAGAAGGTGCTACTGGCATCTAGTGGGCGAGGGCCAGGGATGCTGCCCAACCTCCTGCAAAGCAGAGGACAGCCCTCATAACAAAGAGGCATCACCCAACATGTCAGAAACCCTGGGGTCGGAGATCCTGTAGCTATCTTGTTCCCATGGAAGGAAGAACCTGCTGCCTCAGGCCATTCAGTGGAGGCAAGAACAGACCCTCCCAGTGGAAGGCAGAGCCGAACAAGGGAGAGAAGCTGAGTCCTGGGATGTCATCAGAGCCCTGGGTCCAGCGGGGTCTCAAGCTAGCACTGTTCCTGGGCTTTCCCATTGTGTTGCCCAATCAATGACCCTATAACTTAGCCTGTTTGAGGAAGTTTTCATTCCCTTTCAAATCCTCAAAGCAATGTGGTGAAGCAGACTGGGCATATGTCCTCCTCCCTGTGTTATAGATGGGCAACCTCAGGCCAGAGAGCCTGTGAAACTTGCCCAAGGTCACACAGCAAGCCCATGGCATGTGCCAACTGGTATTTATTTGTCCAGTGACTTCATACAGGACAGATTGTATTTTTCTATTAAAACAAACATAGCTACATGAAGCAGAATGCCAAATTCATATTAATTTTCAAGATAAAATAGAGTTCAGAAACAGTTTGTTGTTGTACTGACTGCTACAGGCTCTAAATAAGAGTCCAAATGCTTGTGGGGAGTTAGGGGTAGAGCAGGGATTAGATCCCAGGTGTTCCGACATCCAGTTTGATGGATTCTGCACCCCAGCCTCGCGGACCTTCACGTGATCTTTGGGCGATTACAAAATTCTTTCACGCCCATATTCTTGCAGTAATCCTGCAATCCAAGCCTGGGTTGCTATCTAGGAAACACAGGTTGAATGCTAAATGTCTTGTCAAAGATAGAACATTCAAATCTGCCTGAGCAAAGACTTGAACCCAGGTTTTAAGAATTGAAGTTCCGCCCTGGCCGGTTGGCTCAGCGGTAGAGCGTCGGCCTGGCGTGCGGGGGACCCAGGTTCGATTGCCGGCCAGGGCACATAGGAGAAGCGCCCATTTGCTTCTCCACCCCCACCCCCTCCTTCCTCTCTGTCTCTCTCTTCCCCTCCCGCAGCCAAGGCTCCATTGAAGCAAAGATGGCCCGGGCGCTGGGGATGGCTCCTTGGCCTCTGCCCCAGGCGCTAGAGTGGCTCTGGTCGCGGCAGAGCCACGCCCCGGAGGGGCAGAGCATCGCCCCCTGGTGGGCAGAGTGTCACCCCTGGTGGGCGTGCCAGGTGGATCCCGGTCGGGCGCATGTGGGAGTCTGTCTGACTGTCTCTCCCCATTTCCAGCTTCAGAAAAATACAAAAAAAAAAAAAAGAAAGAATTGAAGTTCCTCTCTCCTCTGATCTTATGACTGGGGCCCAGGATACAGTCTGTGGTCACAGAGCAGGGCTGCCTCACCAGAGCCTGGGTTGCCTGGCACTGTACTCTGACCATGAACAAGGACAGTGAAAGTCTAAGGAAGAATGAGGAAAGCCTACTCATTTTCTCCACCCCTCCTATGCCAAAAATGAGGGGCTTATTGCAATAGATTCAGAGTGCCATCTCCAGCACCATCAAGCAAGGGTCTTCGAAACCAGACCAACCTAAGTTAGAATTTCCATTCTGTCTTGGAAGTTGTGTGATCTTGGGTGAGTCACTTTACCTCTCCGAACTTCTGTTTCCTTGTCCAAATAGGGATTCCTCGTGCAGGATTTTGTAAGGCTCAGATTAGACATGTGAATGCATCTGGCATATGTAGGTGTATTGTTCGGTATCAGTCTGCCTTTCTAGGAGGTTCCTGCTTTGACCCCATTTAGAAGATGAGGTTATTGGAGAATTCAGACTGCTATTGTCTTGGGAGTAGACAACAAAATATGTCCTGATCCATCTCAGCAAAGCTCTCTTTTGCCAGCACTCTCTCTTCCACCCCGTTGCTGGGGCTGCCAGACCCCAAACGTGTGGCTCTGTCTTGTACTTCTCCTTGTTGAGCACGTCCCCTGTGTTTATCAGACCCTCTCCACAATGTTGCAAAACAGACCCAGGCACCTGCTTCTCTCCCTGTTTCACAGATGGGCACGCCCCAGGCCTAGATGTTTTCGTGACTCGTCCAAGGACACACAGCAAGCTATAGCCTAGAGCAGGATTTATCATCCTCGGCACCATTGGCACTGGCAAGGAAATCATTCCTGTGATGGGCCATCCTGTGCATGATAGGATGTCTAACAACATTGCTAGTCTCTACCCACCAGATGACAATAGCACCGCATCCCCAGCCACGACAAATCAAAAATGTCCCCAGGCATTGCCAAATGTCCCCTGGCAGGCACTACCAGCCCCCTTGAGAACTACTGGCCTAGAATGGTCTTTGTCCAACCTGCCAGCTGTTGTTGTTTTTTTGAAGACACAGTTCCAAGGACCAACAACCAATATTTCTCTTCTTCCCCAGCACACAATATAATCTCTTGAAAGCAGGGGGAACCCATATTTCCATATCCACCTCTGGCATATTTTTTGAAGTATTTCCAGGGTGACTAATGGGAGAAAATGGAAAAAAAATATTTGAACACAGGCTTTTTTCCACGGGGCTTTGAGAAAATGCCCACCTTGTGCACTCCTGGTATATCTCTGGCCGATAAGCCCGCTCTTAAAGCCAGGGCCTCAGCCAAGTCCACGATTCCTGGACTCCTGCAGACGCACCATGATCACAGCCCTGCTGCTCTCTGTGCTGGTGGCTGGAGGTAAGCCCCTTCGCCCAGAGGCACTTTTCCAGTTCCCTGCTGGGACTGGGGAGGGGACTCCCCTGCTGCCACTGGACTCAGTCCTCTGGTTATAGGGAAGCTGGAGTGACGTTCCAAAAAGGTGGAGCAATGACCTCTTGGGATCCTTCTAGAACAAGGATCTTCTCTTTGCAGTTTGGGAATGCAGCAAGTGCAGGTTATGGTGTTGGGGTCACTACTACCCGGACTCACAACCCTTCCTCTTTCCGTAGCTCTCAGCTGTGGGCGCCCAGTTCACCAGCCACACCTGCCCAGGGTGGTCGGAGGGGAAGATGTGAAGCCCAACAGCTGGCCCTGGCAGGTGAGTCACCCTTACTGCGCTTCTTCCCTCCCTGCCCCCACCACTTCGCCTCACCGCTTTGCCCTCCACCATGGGGTCTAGCGCACAGGCAAGGATGGGAAAACTCACCAGGAAGATACGTTTCTGTGGCCTTGGTCAACTTTGGAGGGTAGAGGAAGCGGTCCCTTCTCCGACTGTGATAAGGAGCCACCCCACCCAGCTACCTGTACACACGTGTGTCCATGTATGTGTAGACAAGAGTGTGCGCATATGTGTGTGCAGGGTGGTCCTATAAGGCTTCTTGGAGAAGGTAAACTTGACCATACACCTGTACGAAATGAAGGAGAAAATTATGCTAATACCTGGGACAAGAATATTCCAGGTCAGAGAAACAGCAAGTGCAAAGGCCCTGAGGCAAAAGTGAGCTTGGTATATTTGCAGAACCTCACTGAGGTCAGTGTGGCTGCAGCAGAGGAGAGCGGGAGCTGACGAGGTCAGGGCAATCATGTAGAGCCTTGTAGGCCATTGTACAGTTTTGGATTTTTACGCCATATAAGATGAGGAGCCACTGGAGAGTCTGAGCCAAGAAACGTCATCAGAATTACATTTAGAAAGGATCGTCCGGTCATTGTGTGGAGAAAATATGGGGTGAGGAATGGGCCAGGCTGAGAGCTGGGAGAACAAGCGGGAAGCTATTGATACAATAATAATGCAGGTGAGAGATGGAGGTGGTTGGGACTAGCCATGGAGACAGTGAGAGAGGTGGCGTCCTGTCCATGGATTCTGGAAGTGGAACTGGTGGGTTTGCTGGTGGACTTCAGGGAGGGATCTGAGAGAAGGAAGGCTGGAAAAAGAGCGGCTTTAGGGGGCAAGTCAAGATTTTGGTTGTAGACTTATTAAATTAGAGGGCTATGCCCTAAGGAAATAGCCCCCAAGAAGGGGGAAATCCCAACAAATCACACTGCAGAAAGATGTTCAAAAGTGTTGTTTTTTTAATAGTGTCATTATTTAAATCTTTGATACTGTATTTTGTTTATCATGGTTTTTTGTATTCATTTTCATTTTTTGATGTTGCATTAAAATGTTATTTATCCTGATTATTGGATTTCTTGGTGCCCCTTACCTTGTGCACCTGCGACATGTGCCACGCTCACGTGGCCCCAGCCCTGCTCTCGGGGGAGGGGTGCAGGGGGAGGGGCACTGAAGGCAGGAGGCCCGGCTCTTTCTGCTCCCTGAGCACCCACGCCTCTTCCCAGGTCTCTCTGCAGTACAACTTCAATGGCCAGTGGCGCCACACCTGCGGAGGGTCCCTGGTGGCCCAAGACTGGGTCCTGACCGCCGCTCACTGCATCAGGTAAATGCCATTCCCTAGACACGCAGCTTGCTCACTGGTGTCTCTGAAAGTTGGAGCCCAAATGTCCTGAACCACCTTCTATAAAGGAGCCTTGCAGATAATCACTAACCTGGCCCAGAAACAAGCCTCAGTCAACTTTTAGTTCAGTCTATTGGGCAGCTGGATTCAGATGGGTCAATACATAGCATGGACCAAGCGCCCTGTGCCAAACACGGAGCGGGAATCTGGGGGAAGGGGAGGCCCATTTTCTGTCCTCTTGCGGTACTAGATGTGGCCTACGGATCTGGAATTGGGTTTCCTTGAGCAACTTGAATGACTTCTCCAAGCCTCAAAACCATCACCTGCAAAAAAAACAGATAACAGAATTTAATGGAGATGAAATGAAATGATGTAATAAAGGGCCCAGCACTTTGTAAGTGCTTGATGAATGCAAACTGGGACCATGACAAAGGCCCACAGGGAAAGATAAGGTCCTGCGACATTCATCATTCACCTGTCTTTTCCCCTCCCTTCATAAGACCTCTGCTTATCTCACCCCAGTCAGTGTTCAGTGGAGTTTCCCTTTGGTCAGTGCGATTCTCTCTTTGCTGGGGAGAGGATGGCGGGGGACCCTTCTCCCCACCTAATTTATTAGCTTTATGAGATGGTAGGGGAAGTAATAGAGGTCTGGGAGTCAGGAGCCCTGGCTCTAGTACTGTATTCTCACCAATGAGCTGTAAAACTCTAGGCCAGTTACCATACGCTTCTCTGAGCCTCGTTTTCCCCATCTAAAAATGAAAGGTGAGATTAACCTAAAACATTCCCTGGAGGGCAAAGGACTGTTGTGTTCTCTGTGTCCATCTCATTTCCCCCATAATAACATAGAGTTTACATTATTATAATTTTTTTTTTGTATTTTTCTGAAGTTGGAAACGGGGAGGCAGTCAGACAGACTCCCACATGCGCCCAACCGGGATCCACCCGGCATGCCCACCAGGGGGCGATGCTCTGCCCATCTGGGGCGTTGCTTTGTTGCAACCAGAGCCATTCAAACGCCTGAGGCAGAGGCCATGGAGCCATCCTCAGTGCCCGGGCCAACTTTGCTCCAATGGAGCCTCGGCTGCGGGAGGGGAAGAGAGAGACAGAGAGGAAGGAGAGGGGGAGGGGTGGAGAAGCAGATGGGTGCTTCTCCTGTGTGCCCTGGCTGGGAATCGAACCCGGGACTCCTGCACGCCAGGCCGACGCTCTACCACTGAGCCAACCGACATTATTCTAATTTTTATGTTATAGTTTATTGTTAGTATACTGTGGGTATAGTTGTTATATAGTTATAGTCATGTTATATTAAAACTAACCAGTTACCCCGAGTGCCAGCTAGTGGTGTACTTGGGCCATCCCGGCATTATCCGAAGCCAGACCTGCCCGTGGGGGTGGGGGCAGAGAGGACAAGACAGCCAGGAGCTGAGCACTCCTTTCCACCCTCTGTCCCCAGCTCCTCCAGGACCTACCGCGTGGTGCTCGGCCGGCACAGCCTCTCCACAGAAGAGCGCGGCTCAGTGGCTATCAAGGTCTCCAAGCTCGTGGTGCACGAGGACTGGAACTCCAGCCAGCTCTCTCAAGGGTACCTCTGTCTGGGTGCACTTGGGGGCGGGGGTGGCAGGGGTGGCAGGGGCTCAGGCAGGAGGGATCTCGCAGAAAGCACCCCCTCCTTCGCTCCTTTTGTAGAGTAGGGAAGGAGCTCTGACCTTTAGAAGTACAGCCAGCCCAGAGATGCCTGGGATAAGGGTGGGAACGGGGGGGGGGGGTAGAAACTGTTAGGCCCACCTGGGCCTCCTGCCAAGTTAAGCCTGCAGATCTGCTGTCCACCCCAGGCACTCCCTGACAATGTGTCTATTCCACGCCAAGCCCGGGGGACACAGGGACGGGTCTGCAGGCCCCACAGCTGTCAGTGGAATAGAGCTCAGGGCCTCCTGCCTTCCCCCACTCTTCAGCCCCTCCCAACAAGGCCTTTTATGTTTTCAAAGATACCCTGATACCCTGCAGGGACGGCCTGGGAATAATGTACACAGGAAGATGACAAGAATCTCATACCTCTCCAAGGCCTAGCAGTAATTATCTCCCTAGCAGGGAAATGACAGCAGCCCCACCCCGCCTTTCCCCTCAGATGATCAGACCATCCTGTGCCCACTGCTAAGCCTTTACAGACCCCCCCATATGCCGTGCTGGGCACTGGGCTCTGGGTGCTGGACACACAGAAAGGCGAAGGCCACCATGCCAGCTCTCACGGAGCTCAGGGGCATAAGTGTGGCAGTGAGGCAGTGTGGGGGAGTGGTTAGGGACTGAGCTTCGGGAGCCTCATGGGTCAGATATGAGTAATGACGACGTGACCCTGCATGAGTTCCTCAGCCTGTCTGTGCCTCAGTTTCCTCTTCAGTAAAACGAGGGCAATCACAGTGCCTACCTCTAGGGTTGTTGTGAGGATTAAGTGAGATAATGGACGTAAAGCACTTAGCGAAGGGCCTGGGAAGGCGCTGGTCCAGGCTCTCTGGGGAAGGTGACGAGACGGTGATGAACGAAAAGGTCCCACGCAGAATCCACCACTCACTCCTGTCCGTTCAGTGGTTCATGCAAGGGGCAGACCCAGTCAAGGCCCGTCATTCACTGCCTTAGTAACTAATCAGGTCTGATTCCTCTTTTAGAATTTTCCAAGGGCTGGGTGGTGCCTGATTCATCCCTAAATCTCCACCCCCTAACCTGGGGAAGAGGCACATAGTAGGGCCAGAGAATATGTGCTGGACCACCGGGCTTCTGTGATCACTAACCCTGAGATCCAGGTGGTGCTAAACCAAATTCAGAGCCACAGGTTCCTTCACGTCCTCATTCCATAAATATTGGTTGAACACCTACTAAGTGCCAGGCTCTGTTCTAGGCACGTGAGAAACAGCAGTGAGACACACTAGATCTTCAGCCCAGTGAGGTTTAGGTAACCCCTAAACCTGAGCAGCTCATTGCAGTTGGGGAAGCTCCCCTTTCTAATCCCAAACACATAGGCAGTCTAGTGACCAATGGTGTCCATGCCCAGCCAATGTGATCTTCCATGGAGACAGGCAAAAATGTCAGGGATCTCCAACCCTCTAGAAGCTGCCGTCCCAGGTACCTTCTCCCAGTGAGCTCTCTGCCAACCCAGGAGTTAGTTTTCACAGTCATACAAACTAGTGCTTCCCTTGTGCCAACCGTTTCCACGTATTACCTTATTTATTCCTCACAGCGTCCCTAGGAGGGCGGTACTATTTTTATTCCCATTTCACAGATGAGGAAACCACGACCTAGAGAAGTGAAGGAACTTCTCTGAAGTTAACAGATCTAGAAAGGAGCATTAAATGAGATGTGAAGCGCTTGGCAGAGAGCCTGATCCTAGTGGTCCTTCAATGCACTCCTACAGTCAATGTTGTCGTCTCCCAACTGGACATCGGAAATTACCGTTCCTTCTACCTGCTTCCCCATCACCTTCCCAGAGCTCAGAGGTGTCTGTCATCCCCTCCTCTCCTAATTCAAAAGAGCAGGTCTGCTGTTCCAGAGGGGCCTTCAGAAAGAAGCAGCCCAGCCATGACTTCAAATTTGCATAATGTATGCAAATGCACAGCCTCTTCTGCAGCCCAACAGGCCAGGCCTGACTCCTCAGCACAACCCCAGGGCGCATGCCCTGTGACTGTAAACACTGAGGGTTCCTTTTTTTTTGTGACAGAGAGTCAGAGAGAGGGACAGACAGACCGGAAACAGGAAGGGAGAGAGATGAGAAGCATCAATTCTTCGTTGTGCCTTGACCAGGGGCTACAGCAGAGCCAGTGACCCCCTTGCTCAAGCCAGTGACCTTTGACTCAAGCTGGTGAGCCTTGCTCAAATCAGATGAGCCCGTGCTCAAGCTGGCGACTTGAGGTCTCGAACCTAGGTCCTCTGCATCCCAGTCTGATGCTCTATACACTGCGCCACCGCCTGGTCAGGCAACACTAAGTGTTCCTTCATCCAGTCAGCCAGCTGTGGTGCAGCGCTGCTGAAGGCTCTCAAAGAATGCAGGGGGTCCGTGAGTCCGGAGGCAGTCCCTGCCCTCCATGCGCTTGTCAAGGGTAATACACACATGCAAAACACCAGAAAGCCATAAAACACCCAGGCTGTAGAGTATCTATATCACACCCTAACAAGTGCCTGTAGGATGAGAGAGATCTCATTGCAGCCATCGTGGAAAATACAACCTGCTATTTTAGGAAATCACTAGTGGTTTCCCAGATGAGAGAGGGAGACGGAGGGACGAGGCTGGTGGCACACTCAAGGTGGAAGGGGCAGTGAAGAGGAAAGGCAAAAGACCTTTCCGTCTGAGCATCTCCGGCAGTTTTCTAACTGATCACGGGAAGTATAGAGTCAGAACAGACATTACCAAGCAATCTGGATGTATTTCCTACCTGGCCCTGGACAGAACCTGGGAACCCTTGTCAACACAGCCCCCCAGGTCGCCATGGCTAATCCATCAGAGTGGACATTGCAAGACAAAACCTAGCTGCCCTCCCTCTTCTAAATAGTCCCCCTGAAAGAGCTCAGGGGAATTTGGGTCTCTGAGCTCCACCAGGGACAAAACACAGCCCTGGAGTTTAACCCCAGCTGCTCCCGACCCCTCTAGCCCTGGCAGAAGGAAGAGTCATGGTCAGGTTGGCCAAGGAGGGGGCTCAGTGGTTCCAGCGGGGGCTAGATCAGAAATGAACTCAGGGGAGGAACACTCAACCCCCTCTTCGTGCTCTACCTCTCTATCACCCCAGGAATGACATTGCCATGCTCAAACTGGCCGAATCCGTCCCCCTGAGTGACAAGATCCAGCTGGGCTGCCTCCCTCCCGCTGGCAGCATCCTACCCAACAAGTACACCTGCTACGTCACAGGCTGGGGAAGGCTACAGAGTAAGTGGGCTCCGGGAGCCCCCAGGCTTGGAAGGGAGGGGGGCAATGTCACCTCTGTCCAGCCAAAGGCTCTCTCCACACTCACCATTCCAAGGTGTCTGGAAGAAATGGCGGTTGCCTTGGAGAGGCAGGATAGCATAGACTGATAAAAGTGAGACTGCCTGGGTTTGAATCCCAGCTCCTCCACTTACTAGCTGTGTGACCTTGGGTACATTGCTTAGCCTCTCCATGCCACAGTTTCCTCATCTATAAACTGGGAATGATAACAGCACCTGCATCACAGGGACTTGTTAAGTAGATTGAAGGAGTGAATCCATGGGAAGCACTTAGCTCAGTGCCTAGCACATAGTAGGTGCTGTGTGTCAGTTGTCATTGTCACTATGACAGAGTGAGGGTAAGAGTGACTGCATGACATCTGGCAAGGAGGTTCCTCTGTATGGCCCAAGGCAGGAGCCTAGAACAGCATTTACTCTGTGACCTCAGGCTTCTGGGGCTGCACAAATGTCCCTGGGGCCCTCATCAGACCCTCCTCTCCACACATCAAAACATACCTGTGGCCCTGGCCAGTTGGCTCAGTGGTAGAGCATCAGCCTGGCATGCAGGAGTTTCAGGTTTGATTCCCGGCCAGGGTACACAGGAGAAGCGCCCATCTGCTTCTCTACCCCTCCCCCTCTCCTTCCTCTCTGTCTCTCTCTTCCCCTCCCGCAGCCAAGGCTCCATTGGAGCAAAGATGGCCCCAGGCGCTGAGGATGGCTCTGTGGCCTCTGCCTCAGGCGCTAGAATGGCTCTGGATGCAACAGAGCAACGCCCCAGAGGGGCAGAGCGTCGCCCCCTGGTGGGCAAGCTGGGTGGATCCTGGTCAGGCGCATGCAGGAGTCTGTCTGACTGCCTCCCTGTTTCCAGCTTCAGAAAAATGCAAAAAGAAAAAAAAAACCATACCTGTGCCATGTGCCACCTGATTTCACTGCCCAGAACCTGGCTTCGTGTGAGCCTCCTTTTGACATAAACCCCAAAGGTCACAAATCCAGTGATGATAGGTCACCCAGGAGGAACAAAGGGCCTGCCCTTCCCTTGTAAATATCACCAGAGGTTTGGAAAACTCTAGGAAGGCTCCTGCAGGTGCTTGTTCCTTTCCTAATGACATAAACCTATTGTTTTAAGTGATATATTTTTCCAGAGGCACATCAACACACATGCCCTCAAATAAATTAATATCACCCTCTTGACTAGCTTATGTGCAAAAACAAGGACACTTGGAAACTCAGCAGAAGTGAGAAGCAGGCAAGGCAGCTCATGCTTATCAAGATGCAAGCTCAGCCTCTTGTTCATCTACCCAGAAAACACCGGCGCAGAATGCCTTTCTCTGGAGGCAGCGAGAGCCAGGGAAAGGTCCAAGTGCTTGGCTTTAGTCCCAGCTCTGTTAGTTAGCTATGTAACCTTGGGCTAGCCACTTTGGAGCCTCCGTTTCCTCTTCTGGTTACATGGAAATACAGTTGGTGAGATGACAAGAGAGATATAACAGTGCTTTATACATGATAAAATAGCATACAAGCGTTCATTACTTATTAATTAAAGTGATCTTGGCCAAGCTGCTTAACTTCTCTCAGCTTCAGTATCTCATCTGTCATATAGGAATATATACTTACTAAGGGTTAGCAGGCTTTGAAAAGCCTAATAAAGCACAAGTGAAGAATTATATTATTAATCTTAATAGTGATGATAATAGTTACGGAGGTGATGGTGACAGCACCATTAGGGGTAAGTACCATTAGGAAAGTTCTACCTTAACCATATTAGAATAATTTTCCCAAACTTGGGGCTCTGAATGCCAGAAGGTTCACTGTTTTTTGTTTTTGTTTTTTAGCGAGAGATACAGAGAGAAAGAGAAACAGAGAGAGGGACAGATAGGGATAGGCAGACAGGAAGGGAGAGAGATGAGAAGCATCAATTCTTCATTGTGGCTCCTTAGTTGTTTATTGATTGCTTTCTCACATATGCCTTGACTGGGGGGCTGCAGCCACGCCAATGACCCCTTGATCAAGCCAGCAACCTTGGGCTCAAGTAAGAGACCTTGGGCTTCAAGCCAACAACCTTTGGGCTCAAGCCACTGATCATGGGGTCATATCTATGATCCCATGCTCAAGCCAACAACCTCAGGGTTTCAAACCTGGGTCTTCTGTATCCCAGGCCAATGCTCTATCCACTGTGCCACCACCTGGTCAGGCAGATTCACTGTTATTTTTTTTTTAAGATTTTGTTCAATTTTCAGAGAGGAGAGAGAGAGAAAGGGAAAAAGGGAGAGAGAGAGAGAGAAGGAGGGAGGAGCAGGAAGCACCAACTCCCACATGTGCCTTGACCAGGTAAGCCCAGGGTCTTGAACCGGCGACCTCAGTGTTCCAGGTCAACGCTTTATCCACTTCGCCACCACAGGTCAGGCCTTCACTGTTATTTTTAAGATAAGTGATAGAAACCCATGAAGCTAGCTGGTCTCAACCAAGGACAGAGACACAGCCAGGCTTCTGGAACAAGACAGCATTAGGAGCTGCAAGATTAAAAAAACTCTGGAAACCCTTTCTCAAATTTTCTTTTTCATTTTTTTGGAAATGTACTTTATTATTCTTTCTCTAGAAGAAAATGGCAGCCACTGCCAACAGCTCCCAGATGTATATCCTCTCTGGCTGGGATTTCAAAATTCTAATCCCAAGTTCCCAGGGAAGGAATTCATTGGTTTAGGTTGAGTCAGATGCTCACCCCTGAACCAATCAACTGTGAGGACACGGTATAGATAAGCATGGCTGCTCCCATTGCAACCATACATGGATGGGAAGAGTGACCAGAGCAAGGGCTGGGCAGAAAACCTAGTAGGTGTTCACTATTCCCTCTATTCTCAGGAGTCCTTTTAAAAGTCCCTGTAACGTCTTCTATCTCATCTCATGCAGCCAACGGGGCTCTTCCTGACATCCTGCAGCAAGGCAAGCTGCTGGTCGTGGACTATGCCACGTGCTCCAGCCCTGACTGGTGGGGCAGCTCCGTGAAGACCAACATGATCTGTGCTGGGGGTGATGGTGTGATCTCCAGCTGCAACGTGAGTGCAGGAATGGGGCTGGGGTGAGGAGAGGCTCTTAGGGGTCCTAGAATCCATCCTTCTGCCTGCTGGCAAAAGCAGGAAACAGCTCCAGACATTTGAGACCCTGACCTTTGTCCTTGTAGTCTCCAGAAAGGATGACTTGAGATGTTCCTCATAATATCCATCCCTCTCATTGCTGGGAATTCTTTCCCTGGATATCATTGGGGTCTCTTATTACCATCATCTCTCTTATTTTTTCCTCTGTGTAGGAAGGAAGCCAAGGGATGCATTTTATGGGTTGGAGCCTTTCTATGGCGACTTTGGGTTTATCTGTTGAATTAATCCCATTAATGGCCCAATGTATTCCCTCAGGGTAGCTGCCACAGAGCCTTCCTGGAGACAGTGTCTTAACCAAAAGGAACTGCTATGGGGTGGACTTTGTAGCAGAGTGAGGACAGAACAAGAAGCACCCTTGCATGTCTTTATGATCACACTGTGCCCCTATGGTCTCTGTCCCCATGCAGACCCGCCCCTGGGAAGGTCCCTCATCATGGGTGGGAATGGCCGGTGAAGGATGAGCACGCAGCATTCTAACTGTGGGACACAGTCTCAGATCCCTTGCTCACTGCCTGTACAACCTCTGGCAAGTCACACCCTCTGAGGGCTTCAGTGTGTCCTCTTCAGTGGAATGGAGACACTGCCAATCCTGACTGTCTAGGTTTCAGTGAGGATTATATGAGGTAAGGTATAGAAAGTGCTTAGCTCAGTTCCAGGCCCACAGAAAGAATAGATGTTAGTTCTCGTTGGTATCATGGTGCCATCTTGAGCTGTGACCACAGAGACTAGTCAGAGAACATGGTGGCTTGTGGTGGGACAGTATAAACATACTGCAAACACGTGAGACAAGGGGCTCCGATGGGCAGCCCTTTCCCCTCCCAGCACCCACCCAAGCCCCCAGTCCCCTCTGACAGAGCTCTGGCCTTCCTCAGGGAGACTCTGGAGGGCCGCTGAACTGCCAGCAGGCCAACGGCCAGTGGGAGGTGCACGGCGTGGTCAGCTTCGGGTCCTCCCTCGGCTGCAACTACTACCACAAGCCCTCTGTCTTCACACGGGTCTCCAACTACATTGACTGGATCAATGCGGTAAGAACCGGCCACGCCCTGGGCCCCCTGGGCCCTGCCCTTCTGACCTGGCCTCCCGAGGGCAATGCCCACCTAGGGTTTGAGAACCCTCTCCTTCCTGAGAACCAGGCAGGAACCCCCAGAGGAGGCTGCAGCCTGGGCGAGCCCTGCCGTGGGGATAAAGTTGGGTGAAAAGGCACGCTGAAGGTACCCGTCCAAAGAGGTTGATAACAAAGGACCCCCATCAGGCATTAAGAGGGATTCCTTAGGATTACAGGTGTATTCTAATTTTGCTGATCTGTGTGTAAGCCCAGCCCAGACCCCACCATCCAATGTTATAAACGTATTTATCTGCAAAGTCCAAAACCTGATAGGTTGAAACCCCTACAGCCTTCATTACTGGGAACTATCCCCCTAAAGGGTCCCCTACCTAAATGCATCCCCAAGTGCAGATGGTAGGTGACAGCCATCTCGGTTTGCAACTGGACTGGAAGGTTTCTTGGGATGCAGGACTTTACATTTTGGATTGGGACAGGCCAGGCAAATAGGAGTGAGTTGGTCCCACTATTATTGTGAATGTGTCCCCAGAGAGCTGTCACCTAGGAGCTCAAAACAAGTACCTTCTAAGCTTCCACACCAGCACCGTCCCTATTTTAACAAAAAACACAATTATAATAAAAACCATAAAAGTTATTTTTTTAAAAAACGGGCAGCAGCCTTGAGAGAAGCCATGGTGACAATCAGCAGCAGATCTAAGCAGTCACAACAGGAGAGTCGTCACAAGAGAGGTGTGCCTGCGGGTGTGTGGGAGGCGTGGGGAAACTGAGGCAGGGAGGAGGACGCATTGTGCCTATTGATGGAGGCTGGCAGGGAAGAAGACACTCGATGCTGATTAGGGGCACTTTTTACTCACCTCCTGGCCTCACCACTGCCTCGGTTTACTCTTCTGTAAAAATGGGACTCAAATGAGACCAGGATTCCTCCACGTGTTTAGGAGCCAAAGCAAATGGAAGTCAGTTGTTTGTGGCAGAGCCCCCAAAGAAAGGGAAGCTGGCATCTGAATTCATGATTTTAATTTTCAGAGAACTGTTCCCACTGCCTCAAACTGACAATCTGTTATAAAATCAAATAGGAAAGCATAGCCGTCAGCAGGTCATAGGGGGAAAGCACACTGTCACATGGGCGCTGTCAAAATAGGCAGGTGGCTGCCTCCGAGTTTCCCATTAATACTTGCCGGCTCCTTGCTCACTTGTCTGTCTGCCAGCTTTTCTTTGCCAACAAGTGGTCACAGACCCCAGGGATTCCGGAAAAGTTTGTTGGAGAAAAATGTAGAATCAAGAAGAGAGTGGCTCTCCGTTTGTCGGGTTTAGTTTTTGTTTTGGGCACCCTGGGGGAAAGCCACGATTCCGTTTTGGCAGAGGAAAATTCGAGTCTGGCTTTTAAAGCGTCACCAGCATTTCGAGGGGCCTGGCCCGAGACTGATTGGATGGAAGGATGCGTAGAGGCCTTTCCCTAGACACATCCTAGGGTCCTTTCTCAGTCCCAGCTGCTGGGTGAGTCACACTGCAGCTGGTCCTGGCTGCACCTTGAGGGCCCAAAGCAGGGGCCAGGGGCAATTGTCCTGATTTCTTGCCACAGAACCAGCTGTTCCCAGCCACAGACACAAGCACAACAGAGCAGGACACAGCCGAAAGCATGGCCAGATGTCGGAGGGGATAAACGGGGCCCGTAAGCCTTTTGAGACAGAGAGGCAGAGGTCCTGGGCTCACGGGACAGCAGCCAGGCCAGGCACGTAGGCCTGGTAACGGGTTCCAGGAGGGGCAGAGCCAAGCCACCAGCTGTCCTCTGGTGGAGGCTGCCCCGGCAGCTGCAGAGAGGCTAGTGGAACCTCGCAGTGGCCCCAGCCCAGGGGCACGCCTGGAATCACACACAGGCGCTTGGCAGCACCTGCCCAGACAGACCCAGACAGGTGTCAAGTCAAGGTCAGGGAGCAGGAGAAGGAAAGCAGCAGGAGGAGACAGGTGGCTGCAGGCATTCGTCTTTTCAACAACTGGTCACTGAATGACAGCCACACGTGCATTTTCGGCATTCACCACCTTATTGCTTATTTGGGAGGTAACAGACACTCTTTATAAAAACATTAAAAGAATATAGGAGTATATCAAGTAAAATATACAAGTGCCCCTTGTCTTGCATCTCCAATTCCACTCCCACCCCCACCCCCGCCCTGCAGAGATAATCATTGATAACAGTGCCCTCTTCTGGACTTTGTTGTGTATCTATATACATACAGCCTTCTAACCAAAAATAGGATTTTAGTCTTCACACTGTCCTGCAACGTCGTTTCCTCACGTAACACCACACTGCATTTTACACGCGAGAACCTGTATCTATGGCATCCTTTTCAATGGCTAAATAATATTCCATAGCACGAGTGGAATGAACCAAGCTGTCACCTGGTTCCTCTCTTCTGCTCTCCCCCTGCCGCAGCGAACACCCTGGAACACACACTCTTACACACTGTGTGAGCTCGTGCCACAGATAGAGACCCAGCCGCCTCTGGGTCACGGAGTCGACGTGCAAAAACGTTTGGGAGAAAATGGCTGAACAGCCTCTGAGAAGCGGTGACGGCCCCGCTCACAGTGCAGCAGAGCGCTACGCAAACAGTAGTGCTCATTCACAGAGTCGGGGCGGTCACCCTTTGAGAAACAAATGAAATCTAAAAACGTGTCACTGGCAGGAGTTCCCCTGATAGAAAAGCAGTCACAACACCTTTTTGTCCCAGCTATCATTTGAGCGCCCATCATGGTCACCCGGTTGACCTGAGCCATGGGGAGCGTGGATGGAGAGAGAGCTGGGACACCACCGGGTGCCACTCTCTGCTCCCTGAGGCTGACCTGGTTGTCTTGTGTGTGTCCTGCAGGTGATAGAAAATAACTAACCACCAGGAGTTCCCAGAACTGTCTCAAACTTGGAAAGGCCACAGAGGAAAATAATAAAGTGACAACTACGTAAATCGCATCTGGGTTAGAGTCTTATTAGCAAACCATCCTCACGTCCAGGGTTTGAAAAGCAAGAAAGAGGCCAGATCGGGATAGCTTAAAAGACCTCGGCGCTGGGCACTTCTCTGGGGAAGCCCAACATGTCACTGTCCCACAGCACGGTCACCCTGCACTGCCGGGTCCTTTGGCCAGGAAGGCATACAGAGGCACAGGCTGGACTTGGAAGACCCAGGTACAGCCAGGTCTCTCTACCAGTTAACGGTGTTCCACTCGACAAGCAATCTGACCTCTCTGAGCACGTGGCTCCCACCCCAGTCACCTCCTGGGATGGGGTCAGGGTGAAGATTAAATGAAATGTTTCCCCCCCAAAAAGCAAAAGTCTCCTTTATAAGGAAAAACATGTTTAAGCAAAATGAGGGGGGAAATAGGCAAAAGAGAGTCCATATACACCTAAGGTTTATTTCTTTAAGAATATTGCAATACAGGAAAAATTAATTTTTAAGACTTTGGTTAAGATCCACAGATTCCAACCGTTCAGCCTCCAGTAGCCCTAAACTTGCTGATCTGAGAGAGATGTTGGTTGGTTTGTAGCTAAAAAAAAAAGTCTCACAGTTCGGTGGTTCTCCAGTGGGGGCCCACCAGGCCACCAGGGGACACCTGACAATGTCTGAAGACATTTCTGATCACTCTTCAGGGAGGGGTGCTCCTGGCCCTTAGTGGGTAGAGGCCAGGGATACTGTCAGGAAAGCACCCCACCCCCACCCCAGCATGAATTATCTGGCTCCAAATGTCCACGGTGCAGTTGTTGAGAAGCACTGCTCTAGAGAAAATACAAGGATGTCAGACACGGTCACTAGCCGGGCAGCCAGCCACTGGCCGAAAGCCACACGTTGTCCAGGGCATTCTTCCGCTCCTCTTCCTCTGTTGGCAGTCATTGGGCTCCAATTTGGTCGCTGCCAAGAGCCCGTCTGCCACCAGCTGAGGAGCCAACCTTCAACACGCTACAAAATCCTCCAATGCATGACAGCTGCAGTTGAAGGGAAACCCAGGCCTCAGTCGACCCCGGACCCCAGATGGGGAGCAGGAAAGTTTTGGGGTGAAAGGTAAGGCAGGGGGGGTCTAGGGCCCTGGCTTCATTAAGTTTTAAAGAAGAGTTTTTTCCGGAGGAAATTAAAACAACCAGGAATCTGTTTGTAAATCCCTTTCTCCGAAACAGCGTTGGCGACCTGTGAAAACACGACCACAGGGAGGTCTGTGAGTTCTCTCGATCGAAGTACAGAATTCCTTCGATTTCTGGAACTGAAGAGGAGCTTGGGAGCATGTCCCCTGAGTAAGCACTTTTAAATGGCTCTAACTGCAGCCTCCTGGGGGGCGGTGTTAAAGAACAAGCATCTCAACCACAAGAAAACTCAGAATTCAAAATTTCAAAATTCAAAAAATTGACAAAGTTCAAATCAGAATGAAAGGCTTGCTTGAAGAGTAGAGAAGCGACGGGCCCCAGGACCGGAGTGTACTACCTGGCCCTGATGGACCCCCACCCCCCACCCAGGCTGCCTGACGTTCACCTGCCCAGGACCATGGCACGTGGGGGCCCTACACTTGGACTTCTCTCCACTCTGCTCAGCAAAGCACAGAGCCAGAGCCTCCTCGGAGAAAAGGAGGGGCCCCAGCCCACACAACCCCTTCTCACGGCGCAGAACACCTGAGCGGAGTAGGTGGGGCCCCGGTGAGCTCGGGGACCCTCGGAGGAGTGGGATTTCACTTAGTGTGTCTGGGGCCCCATCAGACTGTCCTTCCCTGGTCTCTCGCTGGGGCCTCCCAAGAAGGGGACATCCTAATGAGGATTCATGATTCCTGGGGGTTAAGAGCAGATGACCATGCAGTGGGGCAAAGGGTACAGGGACAGCCCCACAACCTGCCCTCGGGGATGCCATGCTGTCTGGCCACTGAGAGAGCCAACCCTGGTGCTGAGGACCAGCTCTGTCAGTGGGGAGAGTGGAACGTGTCAGGCTGGGGACCTCCGAAAAGCTGAGGATGGTGGCCCTGGGAATAAGGGGCAAATGTCACTGTCGGCAGTGACATGCATTAGAGAAGCAACAGCCCCGGCTCACAGCAAGCTGAAGTGCAGAAGCAGCTGGGGTTTCCCCATCTTTTGCCTGTGCTCTACCTGCTCCCCCACACCTGTCCCTCCCACCAGCCTGCCCTCCCCTTCCCAGAAGGCGGGGCTCACCCTGAGCAGGAGGCTCTGCAGGTCTTCAGAGTGAGCCCACTGCTCAAAAATGCCATCCAGGGTCTCGATGTACCAAGAGCCACGCTTGGGATCCCTCCAGGAGACAAAACCTTTGGAAAGAGAAAGGCTGAACTTTGTCGGAGAGTGGTCCCCTCCCCAGGCCTGCAGGCAGGGACCACCTCTGGACGCTGACCCATTTACACCTCCAGCAGGAGCAGCCCACATCTCTGTGCTCTGTCCCACTTGTGAGCTTATTTCATCCTCACCGTCACCTCGTGACATTGGTTATGAGGATGTTTCCCAACAAGGAAACCAAAGCTCAGAGAAGTCAAGTGACTTCCCTGAGGGACAAGAAAGGAGGAAGACTAACAGCTGTCCCCGTGCTGTGTCCCAGGCACTGTGCTTGGTGATGTCCAGCCACCCTGTTAATCCCCATGACCACCCCTGAGGTATGATGATTATTCCCATTTTAAAGATGAGAAATTTGAGGCAAGGCCAAGCAGTGGGTGAGGCACACAAGCCCAAGGGCGCATGCCTCCTTAAATTTTTTATCCTAGGCACCTCGCTTGCCTTGACCCGAGACTCAGAGAGGTGCAGTAACTTGCTCAGCATCACACAGGTGGCAAGAGGCAGAACCAAGACTCACACATAGGTCTTTTCTTTCACAACACAATTGCTTCTAGGACAGGTAGGGGAACCCACTGGCAGATGCACTCACCTGGGAAGGTGGAGTAAGACACAAAGATGTCACTCGGTGTAGGCAAACTAGACACAGCATCTGGCTGGTCACAGTGGCCTGGGTCATCCTGGAATGGGGCAGCATCTGACTCGGGGTTACTGCCAGGGGTCCTGTCCTCAGGGAAGGTGGAGACCACCTCAAACCCATGGTCTTTCTGCTCTTCAGGAAGCAAAAATAGATACATTTGTCACTGAAACACACAGACCAGAGCTCCTGCTCCATGTAGCCTGTCCCCAACCCAAGACTGCCTTCTAGAGCGGGGCAAACATGAGCGGGAAACTGAAATAGAAGCTTTACTTTTTCCTACAACAAAAGTTGTACACCTTTATTAAGTAAAACTTGGGGGCAGAGGGTGGGAAGATGCAGAAATTTTAAAAACAGCTATAAAAAGTTATAAGGTAGGCCCTGGCCGGTGGTTCAATGGATAGAGCATCGGCCCAGGCATATGGATGTCCCAGGTTCAATTCCCAGTCTGGGTACACAGGAGAAATGATCATCTGCTTTCCCCTGCCCTCTTCCCCTTCTCTCCCTCTTCTCCTCCTGCCATCAGTGGGTTCGAGCATGGCTCCAGGCACTGAGGATAGCTCGGTTAGTTCAAGCGATCAGCCTCAGGTGCTAAAAATAGCTCAGTACTTGAACACCAGCCCCAGACAGGGTCGTCTAGTGGATCCCAGTCAGGGTGCATGCGGGAGTCTGCCTCACTACCTCCCCTCTTCTCACTTAAAAAAAAAAAAGAAGAAAAAAGTTACAAGGTATACAACCAAAAGAATTGAAAACAGGTATCCAAACAAAAACTTGTACACAAAGGCACACAGCATTATTATTCACAATAGGCAAAAGGTGGAAACAACCCAAGTGTCCATCCACAGATGAACAGATAAAATGTGGCAGAGATAGTCAATGGAATACTAGTTAGACTTAAAAAGGAATGAAGTGCCTGACCAAGCGGTGGTGCAGTGGATAGAGCGTCAGACTGGGATGTGGAAGACCCAGGTTCAAGACACCAAGGTCGCCAGCTTGAGTGTGGGCTCATCTGGTTTGAGCAAAGCTCACCAGCTTGGACCCAAGGTCTCTAGCTTGAGCAAGGGGTTACTTGGTCTGCTGTAGCCCCATGGTCAAGGCACATATGAGAAAGCAATCAATGAACAACTAAGGTGTCGCAACAAAAAACTGATGATTGATGCTTCTCATCTCTCTCTGTTCCTGTCTGTCTGTCCCTATCTATCCCTCTCTTTGACTCTCTGTCTCTGTAAAAAAAAAAAAAAAGGTAACGAAGTACTGATCCATAACACACGTGGATCAATTTTGAATGCATACCAAGTGAAAGAAGCCAGACACAAGGGGCCTCCTCCTGTGTTTCCATTTATCTGAAATGACCAGAATAGTAAATCCATAGAGAAGAAAGCAGATTAGCTGCCGCCAGGGGCTGGGAGAAGGCAGGAACAGAGAGTAACTGCTCACAGGTACGGGGTTTCTTTTCAGGGTGATGAAAAAGTTCTGGAGTTAGATAGCACTGATGTAAAGGTACTTATTAATGCCACTGAATTATATACTTCAAAATGGCTAAAATGGTATGTCATTAAAAAATAAAACAAGTCACCCTGGCGGGTTGGCTCAGTGGTAGAGCGTCGGCCTGGCGTGCAGGAGTCCCGGGTTTGATTCCCAGCCAGGGCACACAGGAGAAGCGCCCATCTACTTCTCCACCCCTCCTCCTCTCCTTCCTCTCTCTCTCTCTTCCCCTCCCGCAGCCAAGGCTCCATTGGAGCAAAGTTGGCCTGGGCGCTGAGGATGGCTCTGTGGCCTCTGCCTCAGGCGCTAGAATGGCTCTGGATGCAACAGAGTAACGCCCCAGATGGGCAGAGCATCGCCCCCTGGTGGGCGTGCCGGAGGATCCAGGTCGGGCGTATGTGGGAGTCTGTCTGACTGCCTCCCCGTTTCCAGCTTCGGAAAAATGCAAAAAAAAAAAAAAAAAAAGCAAAAAAAACCAAGTCACATTATTTCAGCCTTTAAAAGGGAAGGAAATTCTGATACATGTCACAGTATGGATGAACCGTGAAGACATTAAGCAAAGTAAAATAAGCCAGTCATAAGAAGATAAATATAAGATTCTACTTATAAGAGGTGCCTAGAGTAGTCCAACTCACAGAAACAGAAAATAGAATAGTGGTTACCGGGTTGGGGAGGGGTAGAATGGGGAGTTAGTGTTTACTGGGTACAGGGTTTCAGTCTGGCAGAATGAAAAGCATTCTGAAGATAGATGGTCATGACAGTCACCCAACAACATGACTGGGTTCATACCACTGAGCTATACACCTAAGTTGTATGTGCACTGTACCACAATGTTTTTAAATATTTAAAAAATTACCAAAAAAGGTCACAAAACAGTATATAATGTATGATCCACTTGGCATATGCAGGATGGAAGGATGGATGGACAGATGGATGGATGAATGGATGAATGAGAAACAAAAAATCCCGGAAGAAAACATGCCAATTATTAAAAATGGCTACTACCTCTGGGGAACAAGATTGGGAACAGGGATGACAGAGGACTTTTACTTTCATCTTCATATACCTCTAAAGTCTTTGATGTGTGTGTGTGGTTTAATGAGCATGAATTATTTTCGATCTCATAAGTTTACAGTAGTTATTTTGTAGTTGGGTGGGTTTTTTTTTTAAGATTTTACTTATTAATTTTTTTTTTAGAGAGAGAGAAAAAAATGCGGGGGTGGAAGGTGGGAAGTATCTACTCGTATGTACCCTGACCAGGCAAGTTTGGGGTTTTGAAGCGGTGACCTCAGCATTTCAGGTTGACACTTTATCCACTGTGCCACCACAAGTCAGGCTGGCTGCTTTTCTAACCACATTAATGGCCTCTTCACCATCACACATTAAATCTCAACGTGATGATTCAAAACAAAGCATAGCCCAGCCGGGTCGGCAGCACCCGAAGGCAACCATGGCCAGCAGCTGGCCGCATCTCCTTCCAGGTGTTTGTCGACTTGTTTCTACCTGCTGATTCACAGGTTCAACTAATCATGCTTCATTTCTCGATCACAGCATCATGAGGCTTTTCCTAATGAAGGATCATTACAGAGCCTTCTTTAAAATCGCGGTCTATGGTACAGGTGGCAGGCACACGCACACGCGCGCACGCACACACGCACATGCAGTACCCCTGGCACGCAGAGCATCCACACAGGCACTGAGGGAATACACAAAGTAAGAAGATGGGATTCTTCTGTCCAGGTTGTTCAATGCCCAAACTTATAAAACATGTATTAAGACTTAGAATTTAAAATAACACCATATAAAATGCATCTTTTCTTTCTGAAGGATGATAGTTGAGGAGACTGTCCACAACATCATAGAGCACCCCCTTCAAGACAACCAAAGGAAGAAAAATCGCCATCCTTGGTTCTGTCCTAGGAATATACCAGGGGGACCTTATGCGTGATTCTACCTTACCCTGTCCCCCCTCGGCCGCTGGGAAGCGCAAGCCATGTCTGCAGGCAGCCGCCACAGGCGGGCAGGACCTCCCAGGGGGCATCTCCAGACTCCAAACCTGCTCTTCCTTGCACCTCCTCTATCTTGTTCTGCTGCACCACTCGGACCTCTGAAGCTACTACCTCAAGTCCTTTTATGGATTCGAAGGAGGCATCAAGTCACAGGTGACAGGACCCATGGAGATGTTTACAGCTTCTGACCCAGGAATTCCCTAAGGAAATGTAGTAATTCAGGTGGAGCCGGAAGCCTTCTATATAAAGACATTTGTGGACATGAGAGCCAAAAATTAGATATCCCCTAAATGGTCAACATTAGGGAAATGGTTTAGAGGGCGCATAGCACTAAAGCAGAAGGTTAAGGCATCATCTGAACTGGCGACAGGGAAGGCTGTGGAGGTGTGGGGCCACGCAGAAGGGATTATGTGAGAGGAGAAATAAATGCAGACTGAAGCGTGGGCCGGGACCCAAGGTAAGAGGCTAGAATGAGACGGCTGTGTCAGGCTTACAGGGTTCGGGTGACTTTAAATTGTCACAGTCTGTCTTTTTTTTTTTTTTTTTGCATTTTTCCGAAGCTGGAAACGGGGAGGCAGTCAGACAGACTCCTGCATGTGCCCGACCGGGATCCACCTGGCATGCCCACCAGGGAGTGATGCTCTGCCCATCTGCGGCATTGCTCTGTTGCAACCAGAGCCATTCTAGCGCCTGAGGCAGAGGCCATAGAGCCATCCTCAGCACCCGGGCCAACTTTGCTCCAGTGGAGCCCTGGCTGCGGGAGGGGAAGAGAGAGACAGAGAGGAAGGAGAGGGGAAGGGGTGGAGAAGCAGATGGGCGCTTCTCCTGTGTGCCCTGGCCGGGAATCGAACCCAGGACTCCTGCACGCCAGGCTGATGCTCTACCACTGAGCCAACCGGCCAGGGCCACTGTCACAGTCTGTCTTTTTGATGTTAAAATCCAAATGCCCCCAAAGCAGTGGAAGGCCTGGAAAACAGAATGGTCAAGGCAAGACTCAGGCCACACACAGCTCAGCCAGAGGCACCAGGGTGGTGACCCTGAGGAGGTCTCCAAGAATGAGTTCCTGGGAAGCAGAGCCCCCTGCAGGGTATCACAGGCTACTCAGGAAAGAAGGCAGCTAGAAAGAGCTTCAGGAGAACAGGCAGAGGAGGCGTGGCCCAGAGGGTTCCTGAGGGGAGGGTTTCTGGAGCAGGAGACTGGGCCCCAGCCTCCAATGGGAGACTGAGAACAGTCCTGGTGGGAAAAATGGCCCATCGGGCAGGCCCACGGGCAGGAGAACGGGCAGCGTGAGTGGCTGGACCTATGGTAGGAAATGACAAGGAGGGAGAGAGGTCACGTTCACCTAGGGAGGCTGGGGTCCCATCTGCAGGATAGTTCCAGCAGCCCCATAACGATAACTCCAACATCGGCCGACCTCTGCCCCCATACAGCTGAAGCTTAGAAACTCGGTGATTTCCGTTCTCACAGCTCACATGCAGGGTCCAGGACTCTGCCTTATCCCTGTCTGCCTCTTAGCTCCCTGCTCTGCTCCACAGAGGCCGTCAGGCCCGCAAAGGGGGGCCTCTGAGGTATGTGCACGCTGGACCAGAGCTTACTCAGTTCACTACTTCTGGTTATTTTCTTGGCTGAGATTCTGGGATCTGGCCTAGGTGTCTGGGAATGACTTACTCGGAACAGGGGAGGGAACCTGAGATGTGAGCGTGGGATTGCTGCTCATGCAGCAGGGGGACAGGGCACTTCGGTGGGGGCTGACAAGAAGGCCCTAAGGAGACAGGAGTGGGGCAGATGCAACAGGATCCAAGAGGAGGGGGTATGGGGAGAGTGAGTCAGACAGCGGACGCTAGCCGTGTGTGCATGCACGTGGCATCCTCATGCTACAGATCTGATGTGACAGCCTGGCGCCGGGGTTCTGCATTTTATGCACAGCTTTGTCCTTAAAGAGCCCCACTGACTCAGAACCAAGCCCCTGGGGGGCAGGGCTAGCTTCCCCATCCGGGAAGAGGAGCGGTCCCTCAGCATACACAATCCACAACCGCGGTAACATATTGTGCTTCCTTCTGCCTTCTCAGCGTGAGCCCTAAAATTCTGAACAGGCGTCACCCAAAATGAACAGCTTGGCCCCACAGAGGCCCATCCGCTTCGGCCAAGTGCATCGTCATGCTGTGTCACCTCAGATCACGCTACTTACGGACATTCCACCCCAAAGTGACCGACGCGGACGCACATTTTTCCGCCCTGGTACCTGCACGGCCTCTTAAGGAAGGGGGTTAGAGGACTTTTAAATTTTTCCAATTGTAACAACAGTGGACTTTAAAAATAGCAACCTAAGAGTCACCAAAATCCAGGACAGATTTTCAGATGCATGTAAAACAACAGGACACCCCTCCAGACACAGAGACCGCAGACATTTCTGTATTCCTGTTCTCAGCCTACAGACCACCCCCGTGTGGCAATAGCGTTAACCACAGCCTGCTGGGGGCCCAGCGGGGACCTGGACTCCAAAGGCAGCTGCATTCCAGAGTTGGACTCTTTCTCTCCCCAGTGAGTTGTTTTGCTTTTGAATGGCAGGAGTCTACGCTATGTCCAAGTTTACTCCCAGATATTTATATAGGGTTCTATTTCAAAGTCAAGTTGAAATAATTAAAATCTACATAAGATGCAACCAAACTGTGAGCTCTGTGCCAGCTGTAGGCAGACAGGCCTGGCCCTGCCCGTGGACAGCTGACCAGGGGATGAGGCCGTGTGAACACCAGGAGAAGGTGCTGTGATGGAAGAACAGCAGCTGCAGGAGCACAAGGACCAGCTGACCCTGACTGTTCAAGGAAGCGGGTGTTTAGGGAAGACTTCCTGGAGGCGGTGACAGTAAGTTACAATCAGAAGGATGGATGCTTAAGAGTTGGCCAGGAGACAAGAGAGGATGGCCCAGGGAAAGGCTGAGGCATAAGCCAGAGCCTGTGACGTCTGGGAAGGCTGAGCAGTGCTGGACGGGCACAGCATGCCAGGCTTGGGGACACAAAGTGTCCGGGGCCGGTTAACCAAGGAACTTGTAGGCCCCACTAAGGAGTCCAAAGACACCGCCAAGATCCTCTGTGCTACTGAAAATGGATATACTGGGATGGGCACAGGGCTGAGGGCACCCTGACTGTAACTTGCCCGGAAAGCTGGCCTCCCTTCCTTGGGGTAGTGGAAAGGAGGTCTAGTTGATGGAGGTCAGGAGAATGACGACAGGAAAATGGAGTTTTTCTTTCTCCTCCGCTGTGTTTATTTTTGTCGAATCTCTGCAGCCGAAGCTGCCGAAGCTGCAGGCGCCTCTGGCTACAGCCCTGTGGGACCAAGACCCTCACCTCGAAAAGCTGGATGAAGCTGAGGCCCACTCTAGCCAGATGCAGGTGCTGCCATTCAGACAGCAGTGACCATGTTTGGGACCCTCTGACTGCCTGGAGACCCCCCGGGACATCGTGAGGGGCTGGATGGAGAAGCAGGCGGCGGTGGCCCCTCCCCCACCAGCTTCTTCTGCAGGGACGCTGAGGACCCGCTTACCTCCACCACAGGCCTGGATGAAAAAGAGCTTGGGCTTCCCTCCCAAGCTGGGGCAGCTGGTTCCATTGAAGATGTTCACGATTCTCTCGATGGACACAGGACACCCATCTGTGCCATAAACAGCCCCCGGGAACTGGAGGTGGCTGGCCTAGGAGACCAAGAATCCTGGTTACAAAACCAAGATGTCAGGTAGAATCCCAACAGCCTGTTCAGAGGCTCAGAGGAGGCGGCAAGAGAGGCCAGCGTTCAGAAGGTCCCCGCCAGGGGCACAAGGTTGATTTAGACAGAGCAGGTTGGTTCTGGATGGGCCCTGGTCAGCTTCCATTCCAAGAGTCTCAAACTCACAGGTCTATAGGGGCCAAAAAAGCCTAACTGGAGGCCCTGGCCGGTTGGCTCAGCGGTAGAGCGTCGGCCTGGCATGCGGGGGACCTGGGTTCGATTCCCGGCCAGGGCACATAGGAGAGGTGCCCATTTGCTTCTCCACCCCCCGCATTCTTCCTCTCTGTCTCTCTCTTCCCCTCCCGCAGCCAAGGCTCCATTGGAGCAAAGATGGCCCGGGCGCTGGGGATGGCTCCTTGGCCTCTGCCCCAGGCGCTAGAATGGCTCTGGTCGCGGCAGAGCGACGCCCCGGAGGGGCAGAGCATTGCCCCCTGGTGGGCAGAGCATCACCCCAGGTGGGCGTGCCAGGTGGATCCCGGTCGGGCGCATGCAGGAGTCTGTCGGACTATCTCTCCCCATTTCCAGCTTCAGAAAAATACAAAAAAAAAAAAGCCTAACTGGAGAGTGCCAGCCAGACAGCCAGCTTCTTCTAGATCAGTGGCTCTCCAAGCGTGGTCCCCAGAGCAGTACCATCAGTATCACCTGGAAGTTGAAAGACATCCAGATTCTGGGCCCCACCCAGAGCTCCTAAATCAGAAACCCTGAGAGAGGAGACCAGCAACCAGATACTTCAGGTGCCTCTCATGCTGTTCGACCACTGTAGATCAAGTCTTCTCAAACTTCATGTGCACGGGATCCTGGTCAAGTGCAGGCTCTGAATGAGGAGTGCTTGGTGGGGCCCGGGAGTCTGCATGTTCACCAGCTGCCAGGTGGTGCCCATGATGCTGGTTTAGTGGCCACGCCGTGAAGGAAACAACCTAAGGGATAGCCCCTGTCTGGCTACAGGCCATACAGCATGCTCTGTGAGGACCTCAACTTAAAAGATGAGGAAACTGAGGCCCAGGAAGGAGAACAGCCTTGGACACAATGACCCAGCACATCAGTGGCCACACGCAGAGTGGGCCTCAGTGTCCTGATGCCCAGCCAGCAGCAAAGGGCCCAGAGCAATGCCCAGCAGGACTGAGGCAGGAGCTGGGAGCTCTTATGTGCTGTACCGGCACAGAACAAAATCCGGGGGTAGCAGCTTCGTGAGCAGAGCTTGTCTCCTCCCTGCCTCTCCCAGATGGCTTCTCCCAGGAACACCACGCCACCCAAGAGGAGACTCCAACTCCTCAGAGAGCCAGGTGGCTCTCAAGGAAACAATGGGAGGCAGACAGGGCCCCATGGCACTTCCCACAAAGCCAAGGGTGTCCTGGGCACAGGAAAGAACAGCGCTCCCGCATGCCTGTCGGTACAGCCTGCCCAGGTGCCTGCTGGGAAGCTGAGGCCTCCTACCTGACAGCCGTGAGAGAGGATGACCACCACACAGCAGTCCAGAGCCCCATGGTCCCGCTGGGACAGCTCCACTAGAGCCTGGACCATTTGCTACAAAGAGAAGGTTGCAGGTGAGCCAGAACACGGACGGACCAGGTCCCCATCCTGAGCCCACCGGAACACCTGGGCAGAGCACCTTCCCTGCTCCCAGGCCCAATACTGAAGTAATGACAGTCGTTAATAGTCACAATAGTCACCATCCTTGGGGAAAGGTGCTGTACTTGGGCACTGATCATTTAACCCTCACAGCAACCCTTGGAGGTGAATCCTGTTCTTGCTGTCTAGAGTCTAGACAATAAAACCAAGGCTCAGGCGTGACCCAGCAGGTACCAGGAGAGCCGGTCCTCCACCCAGGTCTCTGAATCTGAACCTTACACTGGTAACCACTGAGCCGTACTCCCTTGCTTGGTCCTACAGACGTAAGGGCAACTCTGGGGGAGTCACTTGCTTCCAGGGCCCCTCACAGGCCACTGCCCTGCCTCTGCATGGACAGTGATCAGGGACAGTGACGGGGACAGTGACCGGACCTTGGCCGGCAGGTTGCGCTTCGCCTCCACCGTGAAGTGAAGCAAGCGGAAGCGTCGCTCCAGCTTCTCACAGTCGATGTTGGAGCCCGTGCGGATTCGGAGCCTCGACTTCGGGCAGAAGCTCACGTTGTTGATAATGAGGCAGTAGCCACAGGGGTCTGCGTTCATGACGTAGGCCTGCCCAAGCAGAGGGACCAGCGTCAACCGGGGTCTCGCGGCATTCCTCAGGAGGGAAGGCGACCCCCTGGTTTTCACTCGTGTGGTTGACAGTCTGGAGCAATGAGACAGAAACTGGGGTCTGCCCTCCCTCTGAAGGAAGAGCAGGGTCTGCAGCCAGCATTGCGGGCACAAGCGAATAGATGACAAACCAGACCCGGGTGAGCACGAGCGGTGTGACGTACAGACACCTAGACTCAGGAGAGGGGGTTAGCAGTGGGCTCCTGACCCAGCTGCCGGGAAGGGCCTGGGGAGTGAGGTGCAGAAGGACCCAAAGCCCGTGCCACCAGCCCCAAATCATATGAAGACTCACCAAATCAGCGTTGCTCCTCAATGTCTCCTGAGCACCTGGGAGAGAGAGACAAAAAGGGGAAAAAGGAATGTCGGGGTCCAACAGGGGAGGGGCCAGCAGTCCCTCTGTGAGGGCGGCCCCCACAGCAATGTAGAAGTGGGAACTTGGGAACCCTCAGACACTGCTGACAGGAAGGGGTCAAGGGGCACCGCCGCCATGGAGAACTGTTTAGAACAGGGGTCCCCAAACTACGGCCCGCGGGCCACATGCGGCCCCCTGAGGCCACTTATCCAGCCCTCGCAGCACTTCCGGAAGGGGCACCTCTGTCATTGGTGGTCAGTGAGAGGAGCATAGTTCCCATTGAAATACTGGTCAGTTTGTTGATTAAAATTACTTGTTCTTTATTTTAAATATTGTATTTGTTCCCGTTTTGTTTTTTACTTTAAAATAAGATATGTGCAGTGTGCATAGGGATTTGTTCATAGTTTTTTTTTATAGTCCGGCCCTCCAACGGTCTGAGGGACAGTGGACTGGCCCTCTGTGTAAAAAGTTTGGGGACCCCTGGTTTAGAAGTTTCTCATGATTAAAAAATACACACCTGCCCTCCGACCAGCAATGCCACTCCCAGGTGTGGACCCAAGAGAGAGGAGCACAATGGACACAAAAAGACATGGCCACCAGTGTTCAGTGAAGCCTTTATTCCTGGTGCCCAAAATGAGGAGCAACACGAAGGTCCATCAACAGGTCAAAGGAATGCCACACAGCCTGCACGGGAGTGAGCGACCCATACATGCAACACCATGGGTCATCTCAAAAACATTATGCCAAGTAAAACGATAAATAAATAAAAAGGCCATCAAAGTATGGACAGTGCAGTCCCGTGTATGTGTAATTCTAAAGCAGAGGGTATAAGGGAATATAAGGGAGCTCTAGGAGAGGAGAGGCCCCACCCTGTGGAACCCACAGGGCCCAGCACACAGCAGGTCCTCGGGAAATGTTTGCAGAATGAATAAATGAGTAAAATGCTCATTTCTTCCTTCAGTGTCAAATAGTTTTCATTTGAATTAGCTAAAAGTCAACTAGCCACCAGCCCATAAGGTCATTGGATATTTTTTTGTGTGTGTATTTTTCTGAAATTGGAAACGGAGAGGCAGTCAGACAGACTCCTGCATTCGTCTGACCAGGATCCACCCAGCATGCCCACCAGGGGGCGATGCTCTGCCCATCCAGGATGCTGCTCTATTGTGACCAGAGCCATTCTAGTGCCTGAGGCAGAGGCCATGGAGCCATCCTCAGCGCCTGGGCCAACTTTGCTCCAATGGAGCCTTGGCTGCGGGAGGGGAAGAAAGAGACAGAGAGGAAGGAGAGGGGGAGGGGTGAAGAAGCAGATGGGCGCTTCTCCTGTGTGCCCTGGCTGGGAATCAAACCCAGGACTCCTGCACGCCAGGCCAACGTTCTACCACTGAGCCAACCAGTCAGGGCCTATTTTTATTTTTAAGCAGAGAGAACATGGTGGCTATCTCCAAGACATGTTGGAGTGTGATCCAATGATGGTGACATTCATTGCTCAGGGCAGGCCCGGACCCCTCATTGGGAACTATTTTCTCGCCAATTTAAAAGTTACACAACAGAAGCATTCACATCCCATGTTTGTTTGTTTTTATTGTTTTACCTAGCCTGAAGGTTTCTGTTAGTCCACAGACTTGATTTTAAAATGATTGCTCATTTCCAAAATTCCACTGCACCCCCAAAATATTATCCACTACTGAGGAATGTATTCATTTCTCAGATTAGCAACAATGATCCACAAAGTGACAGACTGACAGCATCCTGATGGCAGAATAGGAATTTTCTACTGCCTTCCCCCAGCTAACACCAGCTCTGACAATGACCCACAGACAAGAGTGCCTTGGCAAAGTTCAGGAGTCTAGCGGAGAAGTCCCATCACCTTGCTGATGCAAAAAGAAAGAGGCTAGGCTCTGGACGGTTGGCTCAGTAGTAGAGCATCGGCCTGGCGTGTGGAGGTCCCGGGTTCGATTCCTGGCCAGGGCACACAGGAGAAGCGCCCATTTTCTTCTCCACCCTTCCCCCTCTCTTTTCTCTCTATCTCTCTCTTCCCCTCCCGCAGCCAAGGCTCCATTGGAGCAAAGTTGGCCCGGGTGCTGAGGATGGCTCCATGGCCTCCACCTCAGGTGTTAGAATGGTTCTGACTGCAGCAGAGCAACGCTCCAGAGGGGCTGAGCATCGCCCCCTGGTGGGCATGCCAGGTGGATCCCAGTTGGGCACATGCGGGAGTCTGTCTGCCTCTACACGGCTTCTCACTCAAGGGGGGTGGGGAGAGGCTAGTCAGTAAAGACTGGAGGAGGTGATACTTCCTCAAATGTAAAAACAGTAACACAAGACTTTAAGGAACATGAAAAATCAAGAAAGCATGACACCACCAAAGGATCACAATAGTTTCCAGTGACTGACCCCAAAGAAAAGAAAACCTGAGCTTTGCCCAATAAAGAATTCAAAATCATTGTTTAAGGGAAGCTCAGTTAGCTACAAGAAAACACAGACAATTCAACAAAATCTGGAAAACTATATACAAACAAAATGAGAAGTTCAACAGAGAGAAACCAAAAAGAGAAACAGAAAATCTGGTGCTAAAGAACACAATGAATAAAATAAAATAAAACAATGCAATAGAGAACATCCATATCAGACTTGATCAAACAGAAGAAAGAATCTGTGAAGCAGAAGCCAAGTCATGTGAAATTATCCGTTTAGAAAAAGAATACATACTCATGCTTTTTAGAGGAGAGGCTGCCAAAATTAAACCACCTAAGGACTTACCAGAATATCCCACTCATCCCCTAGGAGTTCTCAGAAAGATAACACAAAAATTAAATTCTGAATTTCAGCCTGACCAGCTATACCAATGGTCACGCCCACCTGCCAAGCATGTTCTCAGTACTCACAGACATCACGGATGCTGCCAGAACCAATGTCTCCCAGCCTGGGCACCTCTGGTCTGAGAACCTCTGGATGGAGCGTGGCTGGACAGAGCTCCTCTGGCCCCAGCACCACTGGAGTAAGTTTGCCTGGATCCCACTTCACCGTTCTCGGCTCCTCAGGTTTGAGGCCCATTGGTCCGACCACCATAGGCATGAGGTCTCGGGGTCTGACAGCCTCCAGATCCCGCTGTACTGCTTGGCTTCTCGTTCTCAGCAGCGAAGCCAGGCTATTCTGGCCTGTGTCCTCTAAGCAGGAGATGAACAAAGGAAGGGCCCGACTCCCTCGAGTCTCCAGATCTATGATCAGCTGCCTGGCCTGATCATGCCGAGACCCAGAGCCTGCCCTCTGTTTGGAAAGAAAGACAAGGCAGTATTACTCAGGTACTTTCCTGTGACTCTGACCTTGTTCCCCTCTTGCCCAGATAGCATAAATCTAAATAATGAGGCATGTGGGCAAAAACTGAGCCTGCTTTTGCCTCTCTATTCATTCAGTATTTTGGAGCCATGTACTATGTGCCCAGTGCTGTGCTAAGGGCTGAAAATACAGCAGCACAAAACCTCAGTCCTCAAGGGACATAACTCACATGGGGAATGCAAACAGACAAATCAACAATGACACAGCAAGGAGAGATGTGCCACGGGGATAGCACATGGGATAGGAGGGTATAGGGGCACCCAACTCAGTCCTGGATGGTCAGAGAGAATTCCAGCAGGGGATCTTAGCTGAGGCCCTAGGGAACATCAGAAAGTGAATAGTGAGATGCAATGATGGAAGCTGGGGTGATGTGGCTACAAGCCAAGAAATGCTGGCAGCCTCTAGAGCAGGCAAGGAACAGGTTTTCCCTTTAGCCTCCAGAAGGAAATAGCCCTGCTAATACCTTGACTTTAAACCCTTAGGACTCACTTTGGACTCTTGACCTCCAGAAACGTAAGAGAAGAAGTATGTGTTGTCTTAAAAAAAAAAAAAATGAACATGGATAGTGAATTCAGAGAAACAGGAAATGAAAGTTGGAGTGGGGAACAGTAATGAGGGATGAGGCATTTGTGTCGTTATGCCAAGAAAGCTGTGGCTTCTCACAGATCTGCCTTTTAGAAAAATCAGCCTGCAGGCAGGGTAGACAATGAAGGGAGCGAGCCCCAGCCAGGTTAGGTGGCGGCTAAGATGGCACAGCTGGAAGAGAGAGAAGTGAAAGGAGAGAACAGAGGAAGAAGAAGGGAGAACCAACAGGACCTGGCCATTAATAGGATGGACTGTGAAGATGGAGAAATGGCCAAGTTTGACAGGTGTGGGGATGGTGAGGCCAGTCACTGAGACAGGCAGCAGGATGGGAACAAGAACAAGATACTGGTTATCTGTGGTTGTCCTTTGAGACCCAGCACTGGGCAAGTCCCTCAGGATCCACAGGAATAAGACGCCACCCTGTCCTCAAACGTCCTACAGCACTGCTGTCTGAGGGAACTTTCCGAGATGATGGAAAGGGTCTTTATCTGTGCTGTCAAGTATAGCAGCTCTCAGACACACGTGGCCGCTGAACACCTGTGTCCTATGACTGGGGCACTGAGTTTTTTATTGTTTAATTTTAATGACTTCAGATTTACATTTAAACAGTGACGTGTGACTAATGGCTACATGGAACAGCATGGACCTATAGTGTCACTGATAAGCTAATTCTCAGTAGCCAAACAGCTTTCTGCCGACTTCCACAAATAGATTGTGGTGTTTTAACTTCTCTCAAGAGTTATTCAACACTCACAATAAGACAGACACTTGTTTAAAGAATCATTTTATTCAGTCCCCCTCGACAACCTAAAATTACACTTATCCCCACTTTACGGAAGAGGGAAACTGAGTCATGAAAAGGTGTTGCAACTTGCTAATATATAACAAAGCCAGGATGAGGGCCCAGATCCACGTGGCCCCAAAGCCTGTGTGTTTATCCATCATACCAGGTATGGTGAAATGGTACCCATCATTCACACAGCATTCTTTAAAAATTAAGGATTTTTGCTAATTTTTAAAATGTAGTTATTGATTGTAGAGGGAGAGGGAGTGAGAGAGATAGACACATGGAACCATTCCTGTATGTGTCCTAACTGGGGATCAAACCTGCAGCCTTTGCCTACCAGGACAATGCTCTAACCAACTGAGCTATCTGGCCAGGGCTGCTAACATATAAATCAGGTAATCTGACATGAAAATGCCTGTGAATGTACTAAAAGGCATGCTATGGCCTCAACTATTTCTACTCCTCAGTACACACCAATGCAGCAGGTGCTCATAAGACTTCTTTTAATATTATTCATTGGTAATTTTTCATATGACATTTGTTCTGCTGAAGATGTCCTCACTGGGTGAGGCCAAGCTCCTGAGTGATGAAGACACTGGACACTCCGCCTGTAAGCAGTCCACAGGGCACTGGCCTGGGGCCTGCAGGGAGCCATGCACACCTCTGCACCTCATAGCCGGAAATCTCTCCTGTACCCACCTCACCTCACAAGTCTGGGGAGGATCACATAAGACAAAGATAGGAATGCTTTTAGAGAGACAACCTCTACTGTTTAACTTTATGATTCCATTACCTGCATAAGACCATTCATCTCCAAAACCCCTTACAAAACATAAACTGAACACAGGAGATAGGCACAGTCAACTACCCCATCCATGATTCCTCTGTGCCTGACACTCGACTGTCATCTCATTTAGCTCGCAGGCTAATTCTACCGTTGTCCCCATTTCACAGCCCAGGAAAGTGGCTCAAAGAGGGTAAGTGATTTGCCCAAGGGCAGGGCGTCAGGCAGTTTGCCGCCTACGGGAGCCGGACACCTCCATGCTAAAAATAATAAACGTGTCTCCTTGCTGGCGAAAGCACAGCACTGCCGCAGCTGACAGCGCTCGCTGACGGTGCAGGAGCAGAATCGCGTTAGCGAGCCCGCAGGAGGGGCTGGGAGCGTTCGCTTCGGCCGGGCAATTTAGTGGGCTCGCCGCCGCGAGGAACAACGGGGTTCCGGCACAGTTGGTTCCCGAAAGGGGGCTGGGTACTGGTTGGCACAGACAGGGAAGCTCGGCCATTAAGTTATGTTGTAGATCCAGGAACCCCCTCTGCGCGGCCTCGCCATCCCCATCTGTGACGGAAGTCTGCGCACGACCAGGGCAGCGGAGAGCGCCGTCTGGGAGCGGGCGGTGGCGCACCTGGATGTCCTCGATCATGCGGGGCGTGAAGAGCTCGCGGTTCAGCAAAGAGTCCCAGAGCGAGGCCACCTGCAGCTCGCTGACCAACTGCACGCGGCACCGCCGCAGGAGCTGCCGGTCAGCGTCGTCCATGGCGGGCAGACAGCGGGGACCCGGGCCGCCTCCGTCCGCTTCCGGGCCTCGGCTAGCGCTCCCCTCCGGCTCCCCAGGAACCGCCCCTGGGCGGGCCCCAGCGTATTTTTCTCACCCCTAGGGTCCCGCCCCCAGGCCAGGCCACCTCCAGTCCGTTCGGTTTCGCCTCTGCGCCATGCCCCGCCCCCAGGACACCCCCCGTACACGAACGCCCCGCCCCACACACGTCCCAGCTCTAGTGCCGCTTACCGGCGGCCAAAATTCAAAACCACTAGCTTTTACCGTAACTCGGAGGGCGTCACACTGCTAGTAAGGGACAGCCTTGCCTGTAGTCACGGTCTATCCCGCCCCATTTAAAACCCTTCCCGCGGATATGACTCCCCTCGAGCTCCTTCCCCTGTCACCCATTAAAACCATAAATCTGTCGACCCCGTACCCGTTTCTCATCGTTCGCTGTTCCAAACTAGCGTGCTTCATCCAACCAAGCCCACCTTACACGGCTTTCCATTCCCCCTTCCCTCCCTCCAACCATACCACCTCCCCCCACAAAGGAAAAGACAGGCTGAAGTCTAGTCTTCTGAACTCCCAGTTTGTACGGCTCATTTCCATATTTGAAAAGTAATTTCTTCCCTGGCTGGATCGCTTAGCATCATCCAGAAGCACAGAGGTTGCTGGTTCGATCCCGTGACACATACAGAAACAGTTTGATATTCCTATCGTTCTATCTTCCTTCTCTCTCTAAAATCAATAAAAAACAAACATTAAAAAAAAAAAAAGTGCTCCTGTGTATTGAGCATTTGCTAGTCCCAGCCACTGTGCTAGCCACTTTGCATCCCATTATCTTATTTATCGCTGACTACAGTACTACCAGGGAAGTACTTTCGCCCATTTTATGTATGTGGACATTGAGGCTCAAAGAAAGTGAAGACTCAGATCACCATCACAGAGCTAGTAAGTGGCAGAGACAGGTAGATTTAAACTCGAAGCTGACTCAAAGTCCACACTCTTAACGGAGTTCACCTTAGAATACTCCTGAGCAGCAAAATCTCAGCCCCACTCATTCATTTACACCACAAGTATTTATTGCGACCCTGTCGGTACCAAGGTGTGTGCAGGCATCGAGAATAAAGAGGGGGAAAAAACACAACAGAAAAAAAACCCTGCATTAGGAGTTTACATTCCAGTGGGAGGAGACAAATGATAAAAGATATAATATGTCAGTGATAAATGCAAATGAGATGAAAATAATTAAAAAACAAGACAGAGGGGATATGAACTCTCTTATATCCCTAAGGAACCTATGTCATTGGCCCAACTTAAATTTACCTTCTTCACCTGTGCCTCTCCCGCTCCCCAACAACCACCACCACAGACACACAGATCCCTGTCCCGTGCTAAGGGCAGGGACTGGCACATTCTAGAGTCGAGCTCTCTTTTTGGTAAATGGGTTTAGGAATCCTAGGTTCCAGGCTTTGGGGAAGTTCCAGCATCCCTCTGGGCCTCAGCTTCCCCATCAACTTATAAAGGAGTTGGACTAGAAAGAATCCCTAAGGTCCCTTGCAACTTTGACGCTCTAGGAGTCTATGAATAGGCTTAAAGAGAACCGGGACCAGCGATTGTTTCCCCACCCTAGCAACAGTTGCTAGACCACAGCCATCTCCCGGTAGGACTGGAAACCGCTCCCTGGCTCGGGGAGGTCTTTCAAGCATCCCATCCTGCACCGCGACTTAGCCTCGCTAGGAGGCACGTTTTGACCTCTTTGGTCACGATCTCCCCTTTTGATCCAGCCAAAGAGCGCGCCTCGTTCCCATAGTAACCGCGTTAGGTCCACGCGCAGACGGCGCGTAGCAAGGGTCAAAACACATTCGCAAATAGAATCCCTCCATTGTTCAGTCCGTGCCTTGGAAGCGCTGGGCCTTTAAGTATCACGTGACTCCCTTCAGACTTGTTCCCTCCTTCTTCTCCTCCTCAGGCCCCGGCGAGCGCTGCTGTGGACTGGAGGCTCTCGGCCAGCGGACTAGCTGGATCTCGGACGCTGCAGCCGTTTAGGCTGGTGCCCTTTCCCGGTAACTCCTTCCCGGCGTGACGCGCGGAAGCGGCAGTGGCTGGGCAGGCTCAGGGATCTTGCTCCAGTTCCTCCTCGTTTCCGGTCCCCGCTGGGCCTGGGGGGAACCGGGAGCCTGCAGGGCCCGACCCGGGGCTCGCGGAGGGCAGCGGAGGAGGCGGCAGTCTCCTGGAGGATTGCGACGTGGAGCTCGAGGCGGTGCTCGGACCCAGAGCGTGTCGCCGGGAGCGGCCGCCGGGTTTCGAGGGCATTGCCCGAGGGTGGCAGCCTACCTGTTGTGCACGTTGTCCGCTGCCCGGAGGCCGGCGCCGTCTGTTAGCCCAAGTCCTTCACCACCCCCTGCCCTTGAGCCCTCGAACGGGAGGCGACTGACACAGTTGATTGAATAAGGCAATGTTTGCATAGCACGATAGAAAAAAATAATAACAAAAAGTAGCACTTACTGACTTGACCCTGTGCCTGCCCAGTAAATACTTTACATACATTTAACTCCCGTGTTGAGCCTTTCAAGATTGTATTATTCACCCCCATTTTTTTTTTAATAAGGATGTGGAGGCTAACAAGTTTAAAGTAACTTGCCCAAGGTCATCAAGGAGTGGAGGATGGATTCCAATCTTAGTCTGATTTCAGACTCCATGCACTTAACCAGTAGCGACATCACCACCAGGTTTTTAGCAGACTCCGCGTGGTTTGTAGCCAGAATAGGTTAAAAGTTGCCTGAACAAGAAAGAAACTGGTTTGTTTTAGGATTGTATCCAACATACACGCAGTCCTAAACGTTAGCCATCGGATTAGTCCTCTTTGTGAGGGCTCTCAGGCAGCATTGAGACCTCTACCTGAGGTCCGAATCCACCGCTGTCAACACCTTTACCCACGCTCTTAAGTGAGATGTCAACAATAGACACTAGAACCTTAGAACTTAAGTAATTTATGAGAAGTCAAGGTAAATATGACCCTTGGAAAAACTTGGTCTATCACCAAGGTCCCAATCCTGGGGTGTGTCTGTGCAATGCAGTGCTACCTTGTTCATTAACAACCCAGGATTATTTCCCAAACCCATGATAAATTAATTCAGTCACTAAACTCACCAGAAAGGGATCATTAATAGGTGAAGACCATGTCTGGTCTGCAGTCTTCGTCATTGATTCCCCTGCACATGGAAAACTAAATTTTCTCTCACCACTTTTTCTCAAAGGGAAGTTAGAAAGTTGAGCATTTCCTGAAGTTTCCATTTATAATAACCATAGTGCTAATGATCAAGTTAATGAACAACTTCCTTTTCCTGTTCTAATGGGCTTTGTGAGAAAGACTAGAATTGGGGCATAGTAAGTCATAATTGCAAAGATTTTTAAGAGTATTTCACTTTTGTATTTGTACTGATAAAACTCCCAGTAATGTCACCACTATCTCATTTTGTGATTCTGTATATGGTAAATTGTATGATGTCGTGAATTTATTTAGCATATACCCAGTGAGTTATTCTCAAGCCTCCTATTTTAAGTTTACACTATGATTGTCTAAGTGAAACTGTATTTGAGATGTAATCACCTTGATTTTCCTGTGTGTGTCTTCCCACATTTGCTTATTATTTCTTCATCTCACTCATTTTCAGTCATTTCTAAAGCTTTTCTAATCCAAGGATTCTGGAGAGCTACTATTAATTCTTATTGCTTTTTAAAAAAAAATCTTTAATAGTTCTTATTTGTGATATAAATAATAGTGAGATTGTTGACCTTTTTAAAAATGTAGTCAAACAGCTTGATACTTTTCCTGCAAAATAGCTTTGGTTTGTTTTGTTTTTCATCTATCTTATACCTCTACCTAAAAAAAAAAACAAAAAAACAAGAAAAAACAAGACTGTCCAGGTTTCTTCCACTGAAACTTGTTGCCTCTTCAATTATTTCAGCTCTGGAAAGGAAGAGACATGGAAGTGAAAAAGTTGAGCATTTCCTGGCAGTTCTTGATAGTTCTGGTTCTGATCCTGCAAATTCTGTCTGCGTTGGATTTTGACCCATACAGAGTCCTAGGGGTCAGCCGAACAGCCAGTCAGGCTGATATTAAAAAGGCTTATAAGAAGCTCGCCCGGGAATGGTAGGTGAAACAAAGAAATAGTCTAATGTAAGCTAAGCAGTTTTAGCTGGGAAGTGAAGCCTAAATTATGATTAGCTTTTACTTATCTCTGTTTCTGGGTTCAATAAATATATAATATATATTTATTTTATATAATATATATTTATTTAGACAGATGTCTAAAAGATTTTATTTGGGAGAACTAATGTTTGTGTTATTTTATCATTTTTAGTGACATGACCCAAAGCCTGTGTTACTATGAAATCCCCTTAATTGCCCTAGATATTATTAGCATATTTAATGTTAAAGTAAAGTAGGAGAAAACTTTAATTTTTAAAATATTTATGTAATAAACAGTGGATAAGCCACCCTTCCCATGATGTTTTTCATAAATTAATTCTTTATGAATGCCGTTGCTAAAGGGCACATTACCCAATCCTATTTTCTAGACTATTAAAATGTTTAAGCTTTGAATACGTATGTTATAATAACAGCTTGTTCCCTCAATTTTAAATGAATATTCAGGAATTGAGTACTTTACTTCATAGAAAATTCGGAAGTTGACCTGTAGATGTTCTGTATGCTAGAGAATATGCACATGTTTATGAATTAGCAGGCTAGCAATGAATTAAAAACTTATTTTGGACAGACATCATCAGCTTCATCCACAAATGCTATGGGCTTTCCAGGTTGAAGTATGGATTCTGTTAGCTAGAGGGGAGCAGCAGGAGGCGGGAAAGCACACAGGTGACAAGCTGGGGGAACCCAGCACAAGTACAGAGAGGTTTGGGGAGGGAGCCATCACTGAGCACCTGCATGCTCGGCTCCAGGTTCTGTGTTTTTGATCTCGTTTAAACCTTATAATTACACTGTGAGGGAGGTTATTGCTGTTTTTATTTTATGGGTTCAGTCTATATTACCTCCGGCTTCCACAGTGTGACCTGTACCAACCATCTGTTGTTGTTTTTGGTTTTTGATCACTTACCCATCTGGGCAGAAGAGTGGGTAGGTTAGTGTTTTGAGTGGGTAGGAAGTTAGGCAGCATCCAAATTGCCACATGCAGATGACATTGCGGGCTGTGCTGATTGTCTGCCACTGTTACTCTCCAATGAAACGTGCCTTTTAGTTTTAAACTGGTTGCAGTACAGGCAAAAGATAATTTTAAAATACAGTGTTTTGAATAGATACTTTATACTCTATTCATATCACAAGGAATCCAGAATTGGTTACTAAAACACAATCTCTTAATTGTATGTGGCATCTTTCCAGGGACTCTTGACAGCAAAGTTGCTTTCTACATCATTTCAAACTCTTGCCTCTTTATGTTTAAAGCAAAATTTGTAAATCTTCAGTGAACTCATAAGGTAGTAACGTTCTTTTTGACAGGATATGGTCTTTGACATTTTAAAAGCAGAAACAGCAGCTTGGGTACATAGGACCTATTAAAATATACAGCTTTGACTTTGCTGTCTTCCAGAGCTAAAAAGGTTGTTATATTACTTAAATGAGTCATATGCTTCTCTTCCTTGATTATATTCTCTCTAGCAGTAATTAATCACCAAAGAAATATACAGAGTATCATCCAGCGAAAGTCTAAAATTTTACTTTACCTTTGTATTTTCGCTGTGTTATATTTTCTGCCGTTTTGGCTGTGGCCGTGTTTTATCACTAAAATCATTTGTTTCCTTTTGTGATGGTTTCATATACACTGAAAATAGTAGTGTTTCCCAGTTTACTCTCCAGATGAACTGTAGCAGGGAGAAGTGGTTACAGTAATTGTCTAATTAAACTTGTAGCCTTTCTCTACTGTGTTTTTTACTACTTAAATGTGTCACTTAGACCTCTCAAGAGCTTACCCCTTGGTGAAACCATTTAAAATTACTTTTCCTCTCAGAAAAACTGTCTCCCAATAATGAAGTTGTACCATAGGTTCTTTTTTTTTTTTTTGTCCTCTACACTGGCAGAAGGAACAGTCCCTCCCACTCCAAGAAAAGGCCATCAGAAAGTTTGATTTGAGGCACATGGGTGTAACATGGGTAGACACCTGAGTAGTAAAGTGGTTTGTCTAATATTTTCCTCAGTTACTTTTTTCTTTATCATCAACTTTTTAAAATTTTTTAATTACAGTTGACATTCAAACGAAATTACTTTTGCTACCTTCATTTGTATTTCCTGAGAGGTAGCTAGACCCGCAGGAGATACCAAGTACAGTGCAGCCTTCACTTTGCAGTGTAAAGGGTGTGTGTATGTTGAAGTTTGTGAAATGCTTCCCATGCACTGAAAATAGCATTGGACAGTACTTTTCTAGAGCTGAAGTTATTCTTTTCTGTTTTCAACTTTATGCTGTCTGCCTCTGACTAGAAAAATATTCCTTATAAGTTGAAACTGTCCTGTGGTTTCCTCCCAATTCTTGGGCCTTGGTTTCCTCTGTCGCAGGGTTTGTGGTTTTAACCCAGCTGCCCTCATATTCTCTCTTTGGGTCAGTCTCTTTAAAAATCCCCTCCTACGCATCCCCCCTACAGAGTTCTATGTGTTAAATCTTCATTTGTCTGATCGCATAATTTTTATCTTCTCAGCCTTTAGCCTAAGTTTGAATATTTAAAGCACTTTTTTTTTGTCATGCTTTAAACCACCATCTTGTTTCCTTAAATCATACTATTTTCATTATACATAGCTGAGACTTCTTTCCCCGCTAATATTCATAATAAGGACTGAATAGTTAAGGAGTGATGTCCAAATTCAACAGCCAACCATTTGAAGTTTCTTTATTTTTAGAGAAATCAGAAGATGTGGTATAATTCATTCAAATATGTCCCTGCTACATTAAGTTGTAATTTTTTTTTTATTCTGATGTACGTGGTGCTGTTTTTAGTAGGCATTTGCTTCCCGGTGGATTCAGAACCTTTGCTAGAAGAAATTTAATAGAAGTTAGCAGAAGTGATTACATAAAGAATAAGGTCTGTAATAGAGTCTCAATAGAATGAATGCTGAAACATCAAACACTGATTTAGATCTTAGGGGGTTCTAAGGACATAAAACCCAGCCCCTAAAAAAACAAACAAAAAAAAACACAAAAAAACCCAGCCCCTACTTTCTTTCAGTACCTACTTTGGGACTTTAAAATGTCCAAAGCTGAATTGATCATAAACACAAGCAGAGTCTGGGATAGTAAATGACTACAAGATGGGTAATTGCCGCCTGTATATAATTGCAAATATTTGTTCTAATATTAGTTGAAATCACTTTGCTTAAACTGTAGCCTTTCTCACATCTTAAAACATGTGGCCTTGACATTATTACCCATATATAGGTACAAGGCAATCATAGGTAGAAAGGGTAATAATGAAAACGAAAATGTTCTAATTTGAACATCAGCAAGCAGCAAGATGCTCGTTGAAACATGGTTGTCACTAACAAATTCATGTGGCATCTTTAAAGCTATTTCTTATGTCTACCTGAATTGTCAGAAGAAATTGATATCATTGACACGTTCTCGCATTGGGATGGAATGCTGCCATCCCAGGGAAAGAAGGTGCTTCTTCCGGATAAGTGACTTTAAGCCCTGAGCCAGTTTAACAGTGTGTGGGAGCAGCGTAAAGGCACACACGTCCCACCTCTCCCAGTGAAATGCCGCAGTGCAGGCTCCTGTTTGCTTTGAAAATGTGCCCAGCCGAAAAAGTTTCAGAAGAACTTGCCAGTTTTAAAGGTGCATTTTTTTTATGGTTATGTGAAGCAAGTGATTGCTTCTACCATTTTTTTTTTTTAAAGAAACCATCCTAACAAAATATAGCTTTCCATTTGCCTCTGATGTAATGAACTCTGTGGACAAGGATATTAATTGGCTGTGTGTAAAACATTGAATGCATCCTCACTGCCTGCTCTTTTGTGTTTCAGGCATCCTGACAAAAACAGAGATCCCGGAGCGGAAGACAAGTTCATTCAAATTAGCAAGGCTTACGAGGTATGGTGTGAGACTTTGGGAGGCATCCACTAGCTCTTATAAAACATGTCTAAATGTTTTGTAAAGTCTTCTCTGACAGGGCATGTTCCCTATGCCCTTGACCCAGTTTCTATCTGATGGTAGAGGGACCATATTTGGTCATATCCAGTGTGTTGAAACTCATGCCTAAACACTTCAGCTGTTTAAGAGAATGGCCTATTTTAAAGGCTGTGATTGGATTATAGAATTGCCCTGAAGGTATGTTTCTATTTCCTTTTTAGAAACTTATATTATGTGCTCACTTCGGCAGCACATATGCTATAAACTTAAAGAACTACAGACCAATTTTCCTATATTTGTTAACATGGCACAAGGTTATAAATACATTTAAACCCAAGATTTTCTGTAGTTTTCTAACAGAAGCTTAAGTAGGTCAGTCTGGAAGACAGAAAGAGCAAGTCCATGGCTTGCTGATTTGTGTAGGGTAATGCTCTTCAACAGACAGTGCCTAGCTCACAGAATGACACAGCATCCTAAAACAGGTTCTCGAATTCTATACTTTGAATTTATTTCCAAGTCAAACAAAGTTGGCTAACATAAAGACTCTGAACTCAAGTCTGTGGTTATTTTTTTTGGTGTTCACAGCTTTTCATATTTTGGTTTGAATCATTCCAACTTGAATGACAACATGTCCTAGTCAGTTTTCTTATGGTTTATCCCTGGTGAACAATATTAATTTTTATTTGTTTATTGATGTGCTGCTTACTATTACAATAGTTCAAAATCTTTAAACCCGAGATAAGCATGAGTATCTGAGTGACTGAAGTAATTTGGTCTTGAAATGTTTAATGTTTCTACTGAGAGAAGAACTTTCTGGTCTGTTAAGGACTGCATTTAGATGATCTAGTCATGTGATATCTCTACATTTATTTTCTTCCTGTCTCTTCCCAAGCTGCTTACAGGAAAGTTCTTTGGGTAAACTTTTTGCATTCTATACATTTCTTTTTTTCTTTCTTTCTTTATAGATTCTTTCCAATGAAGAAAAGCGATCAAATTACGACCACTACGGAGACGCAGGGGAGAACCGGGGCTACCAGAAGCAGCAGCAGCCGCGGGAGCATCGCTTCCGCCATTTCCATGAGAACTTTTATTTTGATGAATCCTTTTTTCACTTCTCCTTTAATTCCGAGCAACGGGACTCCATCGATGAAAAGTACTTACTGCACTTTTCGCATTACGTGAATGAAGTGGTCCCAGATAGCTTCAAGAAACCCTACCTCATTAAGATCACCTCAGATTGGTGCTTCAGCTGTATCCATATTGAGCCTGTTTGGAAAGAAGTAGTTCAAGAACTGGAAGGATTGGGTGAGATCATTTTATTCATTGGAAAATGTTTCTACAGAAGAAGGTCATTCCTCAATTTTGAATTTTATGGGATGCTGGGGAGAAGGGACCGTGTGATTTCTGTTCACAAGTTCATGGTGACTGGTGTTTTACAAGGACACATTTCCAGAGAGGGGAAGTGCGTCAGCCTCTTCGTTTTGCATTACTACCTTGAAGCTTTATCTATATATTCCCCTTACATTCAGTTGGGGGCCCAATGCCTAGGAGAGGCTTTACAGTGGTGGTGAGCAGAGCAGCCCCAGGCCTCAGTGTGGAGGCTGGCAGGGCTCTCAGAGTACTTGTGTGCCATTTGTGATTTCACGCTGCACGTTCGGTTGCTAGGGACGCCCTAACGAGGTAGCACATAAACAGCAGAAATTTATTTTGTCACCGTTCTTGAGATTAGAGGTCCAAGATCAAGGTGTCGGCAGGGTTGGTTTCTTCTGGGGTCTCTGTCCTCGGCTTGCAGATAGCTGCCTTCTCCCTGTGTGTTCCCCTGGTCATCTCTCTGTGTGTGCATGTGTCTGGTGTCTCTCTCTTTCTGGGTCCTGAACTGTTCTTATTTGGACACCAATCATATTAGATTAGGACCCACCCTGATGACTCTATTTGAACTTACGTACTTTTTTAGAGGCCCTATATCCACGAACGGTCACATTCTGACGTCCTGGGGGCTGGTGCTTTGCCAGCAGGGACACACAATTCAGCCCATAACATTAATGGTCATGGGTTACCACTCTGGACGGCAGATTAGCCTTCCCTTTGTATATAGTCATCTCTTAGTGCCAGGAAGATTTTAGTAATCCAAGGAGGATATTTATTTTAATAACTCCTAAGAGGTAGAATTACTGAACTAAATATGTGCATGCGTGTGTGTATTGTAGGCATTAGCAGACCTGTTTTTGAGTAACAAAAAAGAGACCCAACTGTAGAGGTTGGGGGGCCTGTATTTCTCTGTGGAGAGCTATCACTGAAAATCATTAGATCATTTATTCTAAAACAGAAATTTTCATCATGTTGTTCAGAAGCACTCAGAGAGTCAGATTGCTAAGATGCTTTCCTGAGATTGAATATTAAATGAGAAGTTGTTTTATTAAGTGCCTGATATATATGAAACACTTAATAAATGAACCTTAGGGAATTTTTTTAATTTATTGGGCTTACATTGGTTAATACAATTATATAGATTTCAGAGGTAGAACCTTAGAGAATTTCTGATTAACTATATTTTTTAGTTTACCAAAGTAAAAATTTTGAAAGCACCTATTTTACAAACTCCTTATAAAAATCTTTCTTAATATATTATTCTACTTCTACTCACTGATAATCAAACACCAACTTTTTACTCATTCTTAACTAAGTCTTGAAAGGTGGTTAGAAGTTGCCTGGACAGGAAACGGAAGTGACGTTGCAGCAGAGGGAAACAGTGCAGGCAGGGAAACAGAGCATGCTCAGAAGGGCCAGCAGCAGGTGTGACCTGGGTGTGGGTGAAACAGGAGGGAACAGGTAGAGCTGGAAGCCAGGTAGTAAGGAGCCTTAAATTCTACACTAAGGAAGCAGACTTTATTATACTGTATGTAATAAAGCCAAGAAAAGTTTTTACATAGAAGAGTGACCTAAACAGATCTACTCTATAGAAAGCTAACTGTTGGCCCTGGCCGGTTGGCTCAGTGGTAGAGCGTTGGCCTGGCGTGCGGAAGTCCCGGGTTCGATTCCAGCCAGGGCACACAGGAGGAGAGGCGCCCATCTGCTTCTCCACCCCTCCCCCTCTCCTTCCTCTCTGTCTCTCTCTTCCTCTCCCGCAGCCGAGGCTCCATTGGAGCAAAAGATGGCCCGGGCACTGGGGATGGCTCCTTGGCCTCTGCCCCAGGCACTAGAGTGACTCTGGTCGTGACAGAGCGACACCCCAGATGGGCAGAGCATCACCCCTGGTGGGCGTGCCGGATGGATCCCGGTCGGGTGCATGCAGGAGTCTGTCTGATTGCCTCCCCGTTTCCAGCTTCAGAAAAATACAAAAAAAAAAAAAAAAGAAAGAAAGCTAACTGTTAAATCTACGTGAAGGACAGATTAAAGAGGGTAAGAACATAGGAACAGAGGTTACTCACCCTGGCAAGACAGCAACCATTGGCCCAAACTGGGGCAGTAGAAATAGAGAGAGGAGAACAAGTGTCAGATATTCCCTCCTGGTTGGTCAGAATGTCAATTTCTAACCAAAAAATTACTTAGCAGGATCTCTTCAACTGCTGGGAGACACAGAAAGGCCTCATGTAGGTCTTCGTACTTTTCAGGTGTAGGAATTGGCGTGGTCCATGCTGGGTACGAGCGGCGCCTGGCCCATCACCTGGGAGCACACAGCACACCTTCTATCCTAGGAATCATAAATGGGAAAATCTCCTTCTTCCATAATGCAGTTGTCCGTGAGAACCTGCGACAGTTTGTGGAGAGTCTTCTTCCAGGGAACTTGGTGGAGAAAGTACGTACCTGGCTGAGAAGTAGTTGACGAGGTGCCTGGGGCTGTTGGCTGCCCAGAACTTTGCCTATGGTTCATTTTGAGCAGGGAAAGACACATTAATTCAGCGGTTCTCAACCTGTGGGTCGCGACCCCGGCGGGGGTCGAACGACCAAAACACAGGGGTCGCCTAAAGCCATCCCCTGTGTTTTGGTCGTTCGACCCCCGCCGGGGTCGCGACCCACAGGTTGAGAACCGCTGCATTAATTAATCACTCAGACTAAATCATTTCAGTGAAGTCTCTCAGAGACTAGAAATTGAGCAGATGAAGTAGAGAGATTCAAAGTTCCCTGTTAATACCACTGTGCAGATTTACACTGTCATAGGAATCAGCCTAGAATGACAGGGACTGTTATTTTCTAAGCAAATAATTTTAGATCACAACATAAGATAAAAGGTTTCTTTCCAACTCTTGACCTTGCTCATTTGAAGATACTTTTCTTATAAGTATTCAAATTCAGCTATATTTGATTATATAGTTAATGATCATAATGTGCAGGAAACACCAGATTCCACAAAAACATTCTTTTTGATACTTTCAGTACATATAATGATGCAGCAGTATGGTTAAATCTCACAAACAAAAGGCTGAGCTAAAGCAGCCAGGCACAAAGAGTTCATACCAGTTTATGGTTTTTGTACTGAAGGAGCATTTTCCCCCCAGTCTTTTAAGTTAGGGGTCACAGGGACTAGAACAGGATTCTTGTTTTGCTTTAAATGATTCGTTCGTTGAACAATACCAGGGAAAGTGAACATATAGGCGTTTCCATCGTATTTCTACATGTACCATTATTCATAGCCAGTCCTGCCAAGGTCATTCCCCTCAGAAGAAGTGTATTTGTCGGAGTTAGCCTGTAAGGAAATTGTCAGAAAGCATTGAGGAGGAGGTTCCTAAAACCATGATGAGTCCTCAAAACTTCATAGAATATCTGTTCTAGGCCTGGCACTAGGGTAAGTGTTGAGGACAATTTCAAGAAGCTCACAGCCTAGTGCGTGATTTTTCCATTCCATATGTTACGAGCTCATCCTAAAGAGTTGGGAAAGGTTTCCTGGCAGAAATTACCCCTGCCCTGAGTTTACCAGGTGAGGAGAGAGAAGTAGGCAGTGGTTTTAGGGTCCACAATCTTCAGGTAACATCAAGGTGGTTAACTCTTTCACAGACTGGCAGGCAGTTTCTGGCGGACCAGCGGTTGGAAACCCCTGAAGTTGGGAATGAGTTTCAGACTGGCAGGGGTCTTTGTATGATGTCATCATTAGTGAATGGAAGAGGACAAGAGAAGGGCTTTAGAAGGAACCTTGCTGTGGGGGCCTCAGAGGGAATCTCGCTGCTTTAAAGAACTTGGGCGTTAGCCTTCGGGTGGTGGAGCCATTGAGCAACGGGGAGACGTGATCAGATTAAGGTGTCAGATCATTCTGCAAGCAGAGTGGAAAGATACCTTTTTTGAACTACTATAAAAAAATTTTAAATATAAATTTAATTATTTGTGCTTTTTAAATTTGTTCTCTTGGTAGGATTATTTTAAGGCATACACAGGGAAACAAAAGGAGCAATTCAGATGGCAATAAAAGAAATTATGTAGTAGATAGATGAGGCAGACCCACTTATTTTTATTTAAGCTATTTTAAAAGAGCAATTGTTATATTATCTTCTGGATTAGATACAGTTAATAGGTTAAGAAGTACAGTCTATAGTTAAGCTAGAACCAACTTCAGAAGCTCAATGTTTTAAGATAATACGGTCAGCAATTGTTTTAGGGAAGATTATGATTTCAGGCAGTAAGAGCTAGAACATATGAAAATATGAAATCACCATCTTTGCTCTTTTTAATAGTTTTAGTCAAATGAAGACAAAAGATTAGCTGTCTGCATTTATTTTTTATAAAGTAATATTTTACACATATTTGATTTTATCTACTGACTGCGTGGTAATACAGTTATTGAATATTAAATATTGAAACTAACATCCCCTTTTCAATTGAAGGTTACGAATAAAAATTATGTCAGATTTCTCTCTGGCTGGCAGCAAGAGAACAAACCACACGTCCTTCTGTTTGACCAGATGCCTGTTGTACCGCTACTCTACAAGGTACTGTATGTGCCGGGGTAATGTTTTCTTTTGGTGGGAAGGACTTGTAGCCTGATTGTCCTTTTTGGAAGTAAAAGCTTATCCCATAAAAATGTTCAGAGACCAGAAATTTACCTTAAACACCATACATTGAACACTACTGATGCGATTGCTATGCTATTAGTGCTTTCCACACACATGATAGCATTGACTCTTCAGAAGAGTCCAGTGATATAGACATCATCCTTGCCTTATAGACCAAGGTAATAAAATTAGAGTGGTCACTCAACCAACCCAGGGTCACTGTGGGGGCTATTGATTCCCTTGAAACCTATCTGACTCTAGACCTGCCCTCTGAATGATACACTGCCCTGCACTTCCTGGACACCTCTAGGTGTCACTGTGACCTGAGATGGTCACAGCCATCTTACATAACTGGGCTACAGGTAGTTCCTCCAACACTGCATGCTTCCTGTCCAGAGCACCTCTCAGTAAGATGAATATTTTGCTCTGAAAAAGAAGAATTAGTTGTGTTCAGCTCTGTTGTTGCAGTTTTCACGCATGGAACACCATAGGATTCCTGCAAGTGTGCAAGGGCGTAACTGCCCACGTGGGGCTATACAATAAGCTTGTGTTCATCTCCCCTCGCTGATGTGAGCAAGTCACACTGGATTTGTAATGTACGCCGTGTGCTATTGATTTCGTCTCTTCCTCTCTGTTATGCCCTAACAGTTGACTGCTTTTGCATACAAAGATTACCTGTCATTTGGATATGTCTGTGTCGGTTTGAGGGGGACGGAGGAGATGGCGAGGCAGTACAACGTCAATGTCCACACTCCCACCATCTTGATCTTTAAAGAACACATCAACAAGCCTGCAGATGCCATCCAGGTGCGTGGGAGTCCATTGATTTCAGGATTGCCCTCACGTTTGATCTTGGGCCTTCCTGGACATACTAAACAGCAAAACTGAACAAAGCAGATGAGAAGAAACTAGTTTTTTATTTCTTCCTACAGAGGTACAAAAATTTAAAAACAAGTTTGTTTTCCATATGATTGGTAGTCTTTTGCTTAAAAAATAATCTTTTGACAGAAAGTAGAATGGTGGTTGCCCGGGACTGGGGACAGAAGGAAAGGGGATCAGTGTGGGATGGGCGCCATTTCAGGGGAGGAAGATGGAAAGGCCTGGGAGGCGGGTGCCAGTGACGGCTGCAGAACAACCTGAAGATACTGAATGGGCCCTGGCCGGTTGGCTCAGTGGTAGAGCGTCGGCCTGGCGTGCAGAAGTCCCGGGTTGGATTCCCGGCCAGGGCACACAGGAGAAGCGCCCATCTGCTTCTCCACCCCTTCCCCTCTCCTTCCTCTCTATCTCTCTCCTCCCCTCCCACAGCCGAGGCTCCATTGGAGCAAAGATGGCCCAGGCATTGGGGATGGCTCCTTGGCCTCTGCCCCAGGCGCTAGAGTGGCTCTGGTCGCGGCAGAGCATCGCCCCCTGGTGGGCAGAGCGTCGCCCCTGGTGGGCGTGCTGGGTGGATCCCAGTCGGGCGCATGCGGGAGTCTGTCTGACTGTCTCTCCCCGTTTCTAGCTTCGGAAAAATACAAAAAAAAAAAAAAAAAAAAAGATACTGAATGCCGCAGGATTATGCACTTGAAAACAGTTTAAATGGTAGATTTAATATGTTATGTATATTTTACCACAAAAATTAAATAATGAAACTCCTCCCCCCAAAATGAGCTAAGAACATGAACAAAAATCTGAGAAGAGATTCAAGTGACTGATAACCCTTTTAAAAATTCAATCTCCTGGGCCCTGGCTGGGTAGCTCAGTCAGAGCATTATCCTGTAACACCACGGTTGTGGGTTTGATCCCCGGTCAGGGCACACACGGGAATCAACCAATGAATGCACAGCTAAGTGGAATAAAATATGAGTATTTCTGTCTCCCTTTCTCCACTTCTCCCCTTCTTCCCTTCTCCCTCACCCTCCTTCCCTCCTTCCTCCTCTCTGTCTCTAAAATAATCAATAAAAAATATTTTTAATTAAATGTCACTCATAATCAGAGAAAAGTAAATTTAATGTTTTCTTCTCCCATCAAATTGTTAGAGATTTTCAGAGTAAAACTCAGAAGTGTTGCAGTTGGAAAGAAACATACTTTTTTTTTTTTTTAATTTTTATTTATTGATTTTACAGTAAGAGGAGAGGGATGGGGGTGGGGAGAGTGAGATGTATCAACTTACAGTTGCTTCACTTTAGTTGTTCATTCCTTGCCTGTTTATCATACATGCCTTGACCGGGCAAGCCCAGGGACCCCTGACCTCAGTGTTCCAGGTTGACACTCTGTCTGCTCTGCCACCATAGGTCAGGCTTTTATTGTTTGGGGTTTTTTTTGTTTTTTGTTGTTTTTTTTTACAGAGACAGAGAGTCACAGAGAGGGATAGACAGGGACAGACAGACAAGAACGGAGAGAGATGAGAAGCGTCAATCATTAGTTTTTCATTGCGACACCTTAGTTGTTCATTGATTGCTTTCTCATATGTGCCTTGACCCCGGGCCTTCAGCAGACCAAGTAACCAGCAACCTTGGGTTCAAGCTGGTGAGCTTTGCTCAAACCAGATGAGCCCACGCTCAAGCTGGCGACCTTGGTATCTCAAACCTGGGTCCTCCGCATCCCAGTCTGACGCTCTGTCCACTGCGCCACCGCCTGCTCAGGCTGTTTGTTTTTTTCCCCTTGCTGGAGGAAGCTTCTGATTTTTCAGAAAAGCAATTTTGTATCAACTACCTAGATTTGTTCATCAAGGTTACTCATGAGTATCTGATACATGCCAAACACTGTGTGCAGGGGTCCCCAAACTTTTTACACAGGGGGCCAGTTCACTGTCCCTCAGACTGTTGGAGGGCCGCCACATACAGTGCTTCTCTCACTGACCACCAGTGAAAGAGGTGTCCCTTACGGAAGTGCGGCAGGGGGCCAGATAAATGGCCTCAGGGAGCCGCATGCGGCCCTCAGGCCATAGTTTGGGGATACCTGGGGGATCCAGCCCTGAACAAAACCAACAGAATCCTGCCTGACCAGGCGGTGGCGCAGTGGATAGAGTGTCAGATTGGGATGCAGAAGGACCCAGGTTCGAGACCCCGAGGTCACCAGCTTGAGCGTGGGCTCATCTAGTTTGAGCAAAAAGCTCACCAGCTTGGACCCAAGGTCGCTGGTTACTTGGTCTGCTGAAGGCTGGCGGTCAAGACACATATGAGAAAGCAGTCAGTGAACAACTAAGGTGTCAAAACGAAAAACTGATGATTGATACTTCTCATCTCTCTCCATTCCTGTCTGTCTGTCCTCTCTGACTCTCTGCCCCTGTTAAAAAAAAAACCCTCATGCTGTATCTGGAGGGGATAGCCGGCAGGCAGCACAGCATACTACTGTGCTGTGACATGTTAAGTGGCAGTCAGTGCAGTGGAGGGACGTGGAGCAGGGAAGAGGCTTGAGGGGTATTGGGATAGAAGGTTCACATATTTAAGGTAAGAAGGTGTCATTAAGGTCATGCTTGAGTAAAGACCTGAGGGAGACGAGATTACCTTTTAGGGATCTGTCCTACGGTAATGGGAACTCAGACAAAAAATTACATATAGAGATGTTAAGGATCACTCATAATAGCAAAAGTGAGGAGAAAATATAAATTTCCAACGGTAGGATAATTATTGGTACGTTTCAAACAGGGACCTTATATAACCATTTAAAATGGCAATTCAAGAATATTTAGCCTGGCCCTGGCCAGTTGGCTCAGTGGTGGAGCGTCGGCCTGGTGTGCGGAAGTCCCAGGTTCGATTCCCAGCCGGGGCACACAGGAGAAGCGCCCATCTGCTTCTCCACCCCTCCCCCTCTCCTTCCTCTCTGTCTCTCTCCTCCCCTCCCGCGGTGAGGCTCCATTGGAGTGAGGATGGCCCCGGTGCTGGGGATGGCTCCTTGGCCTCTGCCCCAGGCACTGGAGTGGCTCTGGTCATTACGGAGTGACGTCCCGGAGGGGCAGAGCATCGCCCCCTGGTGGGCAGAGTGTCGCCCCCTGGTGGGCGTGCCGGGTGGATCCCGGTCGGGCACATGCGGGAGTCTGTCTGACTGTCTATCCCCGTTTCCAGCTTTGGAAGGATACAAAAAAAAAAAAAAAAAGAAAGAAAGAAAGAAAGAAAAAGTATACTTAGCCTGACCTGTGGTGGCACAGTGGCTAGGGCGTCAACCTGGAACGCTGAGGCCGCCAGTTTGGAACTCTGGGCCTGCCTGGTCAAGGCACGTATGGGAGTTAATGCTTCCTGCTCCTCCCCCCTTCTCTCTCCCCTATCTCTCTTAAAAATAAATAAAGTGTAAATTAAAAAATAAAAGAATACTTAATGATGGGGATCTTCTTAATAGAACATTAAAGAGCAAGCAAGATGCAGAATTGTGTGCAGTTTAAACAATGATCTCAAGTTTATAACATGGATGTATACATGTATGTGCATACCCATAGAAAAGCTAGAAATATTTGGATTTTCAAATATCCCTATAATAAATATATATTCTTTTATAATTTTTTTTTATCTTTTTTATTTTTTATTTATTTATTCATTTTTTTTATTCTTTATTTATTTATTCATTTTAGAGAGGAGAGAGAGAGAGACAGAGAGAGACAGAGAGGAGAGAGAGATAGGGGGGAGGAGCTGGAAGCATCAACTCCCATATGTGCCTTGACCAGGCAAGCCCAGGGTTTCGAACCGGCGACCTCAGCATTTCCAGGTCGACGCTTTATCCACTGCGCCACCACAGGTCAGGCTTCTTTTATAATTTTTAAAGACAGAAAAGTGAGACCAACAATGGTATGGCAGCAGTGGGATGTGTCTTTTATAATTTTTTAATGTTATTTTTAAAAAATCAACAAGGACCCTTTGACTGGCCTTCTCTTAAAGAAGGCTAGAATGAAGAAAATGAGAAATTCTATAAAATCCTTTATTTCATTGATTCAGTAAATTAATTGCCTGTCTGCTATGTAGAAATACAGAGACAGCTCTGACATCCAGAGTTAGTCTCTGTCCTCATACAACTCACCGTTTGGGAGGAGAGAGACCCAAAGGCAATTTCCACCCACTGTCACAGATGTCCCACATAGATGTGGGGTGAACCCTGGGAGCCGTGGAACACAGAAGACAGGCCCCCAGACCAGGGGAATGAGGGAAGGACAGTGCATGTGAGAGAACCAGACGGGGAAGGTGGACCGTAAGGAAAGGAGAGCAGGTGGGAAGAAGGCAGTGAATTCAGCCGTGGACATAATTGAATTGTCCATAATTCCAGCCGTGGAATTATGAATTGGAACTGCCTACAGGAACTCTTAAGGAGAGATGTCCATCAGGCGGCTGGGTGCAGGGATCCAGAGCTGGGGCTAGAGCTTTAACTCGTCAGTGAATGGTTAGGCGTTCAAGTGTGAGTGTGGGGCGATCTTCCAGGCATCATATGTGAATTAAGGAGAGAAGGGGGCCAAGGACAAAGTCGGGGCAAACACCAGCAAATAACAATGGGGTGCCTGATGGCAGCTGAGAAGGAGCTGAGAGAGAGGAAGAACAAGTCCCAGTGGAGGGAGAGAGCAGAGGGTCCTCTCACCCCAGGGTCGATCGGTGAAGGTTGCCTTCATTGCTGTTTAGTAATAGCTTCTCTTGAGAATTATTTATTTCTTCCCTAGAGAAAACTGTAAATCAAATACATTCACAAAATTACTGGTACAATGCATGCTTTGCCAGTTTGCTCTTTAAGGCTGTAAAAATGCATGCTAAACTTGAAAAAAATAAGTTCTCCAGCTGTTAGTGGTATAGCGTAATGCTAGAAGCACCAGCATTTCGTGTGGCCCTAGCTGATGTGTTTTCACTTGCAGCACAGAGATTATGGCCACATTGCCGTTTGTTTACTCATCCTTCTGTTGATGACCATTTTGGTGCTTTAGGAGCAGTGGTGCCATGAGCACCTGAGCACAGCTTCTCTAGGACAGCAGTTTTCAGAAGGTGGTCCACAGACCCCTGGGTGGCAGGCCCCATGGAGTCTGTGAGATCAAAACTGTGTTCATAACCTAACGTAATTTGTCCTTCTTCTCAGTGTTGACGCTTACACCAATGGTGCAAAACAATAGTGGCTAAAAAAACCTGTGTGTAAGTGTGTAAACCCAGACCACCCGAGACCATGTTCTTTCTAAGCACCTGCCACAAAAACAAACAACACTCCTTTCACTTCATCGCCTTGATGAAGCAATAAGAAATATTAACTTGATTAGTAAATAGACCCTTGAGTACACATCTTTTTGTATTTTTAATATTCTACATGACAATGTGGGAAGTGTGCATAAAGCAGTGTGTTTCATGCCAAAGTATGAAGGTTGTCCTCAGGACAAGTAGCTATGATTGTGAGATTTGAACTAGAAGGAATTTTTTTTTTTAACTTTTCAAAACAGGTAGTGATTCCTCCTTGCCTCCTTGTCATCCTTGATAATGGTTATTTGAGCCTTCTCTTGTTTCCAGTTGGTTTTACCATAGTGTTGTCAATTTTATTAGCTCTCCCAAAGAACCAATTCTGGCTTTGTTAATTCCTCTGTTTCTTCTCTTTCTCTATTTTTTGTTTCATTGATATCTGGTTTTTTGTTTGTTTGTTTTTATTATTAATTTTAATGGGGTGACTGATAAATCAGGGTACATATGTTCAGAGAAAACATCTCCATGATATCTGGGGTTTTTTTCTGTTGTTGTTTTGTATTTTCTGAAGTTGGAAACTGGGAGGCAGGCAGACTCCCGCATGCGCCCGACTGGGATCCACCCGGCATGCCCACCAGGGGGCAATGCTCTGCCCATCTGGGGCGTCGCTCTGTTACAGCCAGAGCCATTCTAGCGCCTGAGGGAGAGGCCATGGAGCCATCCTCAGCGCCCGGGCCAACTTTGCTCCAATAGAGCCTTGGCTGCGGGAGGGGAAGAGAGAGAAAGAGAGGAAGGAGAGTGGGAGGGGTGGAGAAGCAGATGGGCGCTTCTCCTGTGTGCCCTGGCTGGGAATTGAACCCAGGACTCCTGCACGCCTGGCCGAGGCTCTACCACTGGGCAAACCGGCCAGGGCCTCCATGATATCTGTTTTTATCTTTATTTTTTTAACATATTTAATTTGCCCTTGAAGATAGAACACAAATTGTAAGTATACGTCATTATAAGTACATGTCATTGACATCCAATTGGTACACAATTACATGAGCATTATCGATTTTAGTTACTGACATTGAATAATGTGCATTGCAGATAGCAATTTCATAAGCATTTTGCTAATTAACAACAAAGGCCTTCATTTTTAGAGGCTTTCGGCTTCATCGTAGTTGAAGACTGCATGACTAAGGTGACATTTCCCAAAGAACATAGAGCTGGGAATCTGTCAGTTCAGGAACATCCACATAGTGGCCCTCCACCTCTTGCTCCAGGTCTAAAACAATGCTTCTCCAAGTGTGGTCCCCAGACTGGCAGTGTCAGCTTCACCTGGAACCTTCCCTGTTGCGTTGACATTGGTAGAAAAGCCATGGTGTGTAACTGCTAATGTTGGCACCCATCAAGGCGGGAGCATCAAACGGTACTAGTAGCCATCATGTCCATTAAAGTCATGCACGCCCCAGGCCCTGTGCCCAGGATATGCTTGGACTTGATCATCGCTCCTCCCTCTTGAGAGCTGTGTGCTCTGAGGAAGCCAGCGCGCTCTCTTCACCAAGGAGCTGCCTGGCCTATTTTTATCTTTATTCCCTTCTTTCTGGGTTTATATTGTTACTCTTTGTTTTTAACTTTCTTGATACTGATACCTACCTAGTTCATTGATTTCTGTTACATTCATTTTAACATTACCCTCTAAATACTACTTTGTCTACATCTGAAAGTTTTGGTAAATATATAATATTTTAATTATTCAAATTCAAAATATTTTCTAATATCTGATAGACTTTGTTAGATCAATAGGTTATTCAGAGTGTGTTTCATAACATACATGGATATTCTGGTTTTACATTATTTTTAATTGAGTTTATTGGGGTGACACTGGTTAACATAATTATACAGGTTTCAGATGCCCAATTCTGTCTGGTTCACGTTTTATATTGATTTCTAGGTTGTGGTCAGAGCACCTGCAATATACGGAGTGGGCAAAGTAGATTTACAGTTGTTCGTTTAGAGAGATATATAATACAAGAATAAGCTGTGTTTTGCATATTCAAAACTATAACCTAATTTTGCCCACCCTGTATAATTTCAGTCCTTCAAAATGTATGAAATTTACTAATAGCAGTGGTCATCATACAATTATAGTTTTGTTACTTTGGAGTTTTGGGGTTTTTTGTTTGTTTTTTATTTTAGAGACAGAAACATCGATCTGTTCCTGTGGGTCCCCTGACCAGGGATCAGACCCACAACCTTTGCTTGTCAGGATGATGCTCTAACCAGCCGAGCTCTCCAGCCAGGCTGGACTATAGTTACTTGTCCCGTTTGCTACAAATCTTAAATGAAAGTAAACTTGCCTAAAATGTAAAATGATTGGTTTTTATAAAAATCTGCCAGCATAAAGCAGTATAGAAAGGCCTCCAGTGGAAAGAGCCTTTGACTCTCCTTTGACTTGAAGGAACTAGGGCGCTGCTCTCAGCCCAGCGTGGCTGAAGTACATCACGTGTTTATTTGCTCAAACAGAACTTTCTTCTTTTGTTATGTTACTGTAGCGAGGGTCAGCCACATTTTCATTGAGCTTGTAAGTAAAGCTCATTTGCTGTGAGAAAATGGAATAAAATAAACTGTTTCTTGGTTTTCCTCCAGGCCCGGGGTATGAAGAAACAGGTCCTTGATGACTTCATCACCCAAAACAAGTATCTGTTAGCAGCCAGGCTTACTAGCCAGAAGTTGTTCCATGAACTCTGCCCCGTGAAACGTTCTCACCGACAGAGGAAGTAAGGACTCCAGGCTTCGCTCTGCTTGTCATTGCAGTAGAGGGGCCATGTCACACTTTACTACAGGGCAACTAAACATCTACCCTACAACAGTCAGAATTTATTATTTAGGTAACAAATAGTGACTGACGACTATTATAGTAGTGGGTATATTAATTCAGGGTCCGTTAGGACCAAATTATTGGATGTGCTAGTTTGGCCCAGGGGTCAGAGAATATCTCCCTAAGATGTAACACTTTAGCCGAGACCTGAAGAATGAGTAGATGTTAGCCAGGTGTCAGGGGTGATGATAGCTTTAAAGCAGGCGTCCCCAAACTATGGCCCACGGGCCGCATGTGGCCCCCTGAGGCCATTTATCCAGCCCCCCACCGCACTTCTGGAAGGGGCACCTCCTTCATTGGTGGTCAGTGAGAGGAGCACTGTATGTGGCAGCCCTCCAACGGTCTGAGGGACAGTGAACTGGCCCCCTGTGTAAAACGTTTGGGGACCCCTGCTTTAAAGGAGCATGGGGTATGAGAGAGTTACTATTCCTACTAGAGTATTCCATGCAGGGTGAGTCTGTAGGTCTTGTATAAGCTCCCCAAGAGCAAGAACATCATCTGTCATACCGGCATATAGTAGGTGCTCAGGAACTACTCAGAGAGTGAGTAAATGAATGATAAATTAAACTTTCCATTGGAACCATTGCAAAGGTTCATAATGAGGCTCATAATGAGGCTCAGCAGCCTGTGGGCTGAGAGGCTTGGCCAGCCCTGCCTGTGGAGGAAGAACTGACCAGATGGCTCCTGAAAGGTCCTTCTGTGTCAATGACTCAGTGACCATTGCCTTAAAAGAAATTCCTGAGTGTGGTGGTCTGGTTTGGGGAAGACATGACTAGTTTGGAAAAGAAGCAGGTCATGAATGACTTGGAAGTCGTCTCTCATTAGAGACTTTGAACATAGAGTTTTCATTAGTAAAATGTATTCACTTCTCTAACGTGAGTGCATCCTCTCTCCTCCACCTGCACCTGCCATCACAGCTTCTAATCACAGCCTCGGGGGTTGGTTATGTCTCCTGTTGTGGCACAGGTACTGTGTGGTTTTACTGACTGCCGAGGCCACCAAATCGAGTCAACCCTTTGAGGCCTTCCTGTCCTTTGCCCTGGCAAACACACAAGATACAGTGAGATTTGTGCATGTCTACAGTAATCGGCAGCCGGAGTTTGCCCACACCTTCCTGCCAGACAGTGAGACGTTCCGAGGAAAGTCAGCGGTGAGTCATGGTTTCTGTTTTGATCCTGAGCTCTGCACAAGCCGTGGGCACCTGATTCTGTTTCCTCCTTCCTCAGGAAATCCCAGGAAATCTAGAAATCTCTGGGCCTCTTTTTGAAAGCCTACTCTTAAAACGGTCTTACCCTGTAGATTTCACCTTCTACACAGAAAGCACCTTGGGTCTTCACAGAAAGCACCTTTCCTATGAGTAAAGATTGGAGGGCGTTGGTCCTTTTCACCAGTTTTGCCCCATGGCAAGTCTAGTCTTGCAGTATCTGTTTTTTTTGTTTTGTTTTGTTTTTGTATTTTTCTGAAGTTGGAAACGGGGAGGGGGGGGCAGTCAGACAGACTGCCGCATGCACCCGACTGGGATCCACCTGGCATGCCCACCAGGGGGCAATGCTCTGCCCATCTGGGGCGTCACTCTGTTGCAGCCAGAGCCATTCTAGTGCCTGAGGCAGAGGCCATGGAGCCATCCTCAGCACCCGGGCCAACCTTGCTCCAATGGAGCCCTGGCTGCAGGAGGGGAAGAGAGAGAGAGAGAGGAAGGAGAGGGGGAGGGGTGGAGAAGCAGATGGGCGCTTCTTCTGTGTGCCCTGGCCGGGAATTGAACCCAGGACTCCTGCACGCCAGGCCGACGCTCTGCCACTGAGCCAACCGGCCAGGGCTTTGCAGTATCTGTTTTGTAGAATCTTCCTTAGGCTACCAGTAATATGCTTTTGGAATTTGCTCTCCTTCACTTTCATGGCATCCTAACTGATCTCTCCTTCCTCTCCTCTCTCATCACTCAATTCTTCTCTGTCTTTTCCATCATTTTGGTAATCATTGAAAATCACTGTAAAAAACAAGGGGTCCCTTTGTTATAAAGTAAGAGGTTATCATACCAAGTTTATTGAGAAGAAAGGGCTTTAGCTTTTAACAGAAGCTTTGGAAAGTCACCATAATTTATTTTGTCACAATATTTAAATCTCTTGCAAATGTTTTATAGTCATCCATATTTGTGTCTGCCTTTATTGCTGACTTCGCTAGACCCTGTTTTCCATCCTCTCTGGAAAGAACCCAAAGAACGGTAACCTGGGATCATCCTTTTGAGAATTCTGATGGTTTTCACTCTTTCTCTCCCAGGTGTCTATCTTAGAAAGGCGCAACATGGCAGGCAGGGTGGTATATAAAACCCTGGAGGAGCCCTGGACGGGGAGCGAGAATGACAGATTCACCCTTCTGGGTTATCTCGACCAGCTGCGGAAGGACGCAGCTCTTCTGTCCTCAGAAGCTGTGCTCCCGGACTTGAACGATGAACTTGCCCCTGTAAGCATGTGGTCCAGGAGAGGGGACGCTGGGCAGGGCTGGTGAGCTTCCAGGGCCGGAGCAAAGGTTCAGCAACAGCACTGTGTGGGGGTCGAGGGCTTCTTCCAGGTCCTGTCATCCACTTCCTCTCTCAATAGGTTTTTCTCCTTCGGTGGCTTTACTCTGCTTCTGACTACATCTCAGACTGCTGGGATAGCGTCTTTCACAACAACTGGTAGGAATATTGCTAGATTGAATTTCTGTTGCTGCACTAATAGCAGGGCCACTGTTTTTCTTTTGTAAAGAGTCTGTCCTCCTTTGAGTATATTTTCAACATGGGCAGTTGGCATAATGTTTACACATTTTCAACACTGTTCCCCTTTTACTTTCTTTCTGTAACTTCACTTTTTTTGTATTTGCTGATTGACTCTTTCCCACTGGTTGGAAAAGAAAGGATCACCCCTGGCTGCCCTTCTGGACAACAGAGCCTGGGACTGTCCTCTTCATCAGGGCACCTGTGGTGCCCAGCCCAGGGCCTGACCCACGTGGAGTCCAGTGTAGCGGTGTGCACACCAATCAGTGAGTTCATGAGAGAAGGGAAACTGGACAGAGCACATTTCCTTCGTATTCATGATTGCTAACACCCAGCCCGCGCCCCAAAAGCAGCAGGCCTTTAATGAGTGTTTGTGGGTGAATACAGTTTTAGGATACCAGTTCTAAAGGAAATTGTGAAAGGTCAACTTTTTTCCCTACTCCACCCTTCTGAGCCACGTCTGAATTATTTCAGTCAGGAAAAATATCAAATAAAGAACTTCATAGCCTTTTTAGGCAATGCCATTAAAGGTAATGACATTCCCCTGTCCTGATAAGCATCTTAATCTTAACTACCCTTGACGTCAGAATGTTCTTCCTTGCTCCCCGCTGACATCCTTTATGACCCCTCTTACTATTTCCTTCTACAGGATATGTAAGCACAGCCTGTGATACTGAGACACAAAATCAGACCCTTAAAATAAGCTATCTGTGAATTATAACAACAAGGGGGAAATCTCTGCTTTCCCCACCACCACCCCCAGAAACCTCTATTCGTATGAAATCAAACAATGTTCATTGCTGTGAATGCTGCATTGGTTTGGAGTTCTCTGGGGTGTTGTTCTTTGGGCCAAAGGGAGGAAACCTAAAACCATTCAGTGGTGTGTCACAGCAGCCCAAGCCGAGCTGAGCGGACTGTACGTTTGTCCCCTTGTTTCAGGCGGGAAGTGATGCCCCTTCTGCTGTCCCTGGTCTTCTCGGCCCTCTTCATCCTCTTTGGCACGGTCATCGTGCAGGCTTTCAGGTCGGTCCTGTGTGACGTCTCGGCGCGGTTTCTGTAGGGGGAGCCCAGAACCCGCGGTTGTTTGTCCTCTTCTCATGTGAAAGCCGTTTTCCTCACTTCAGTGACTCAAACGACGAGCGGGAGTCGCACCCTCCAGATAAAGCGGGAGCCCAGGAGAAGGCCGGGAGGACGGAGCCCAGCTTCACCAAAGAAAACAGCAGGTTTCTAGCACACCCACCTCCTCTCTGCAGCAGACCTACGGGCCGCGTGGTCTCACAAAGCAGTGTTCGGATGTGGGGGATGTACAGAACTCCTCCTTTCCTGGGCCTGCCTCCTGGGTGCGAGTGTGGGCACAGGGAGGGTCCCTGTTGGTCCTGTCTACCGAGACCCTCTCCCCCTCAGACACCAGACCCCCTTCTACTCGACTTCTCACTGTGGGTTTAATGATGAGGGCAGGAAGCCAAGAAGCTTGTCAGAGCGATGCTGGATAGCCAGAGCAGAGAACGGAGCATCACCATAGTTTCGATGGCCTTTGTCCCATCCTGAAGCAGCTTCTCCTCCGGCCGAATGGCAGCATCTGAGAGGCTCTCTGTAGACCCGGGGTTGCCAAGGAGGGCCCAGCCCCAGCCCCCAGTGTGCCAGGCTCGGGAATATTAGATAATAGATCTCATCCAGTTAGAACATACTGTTTTCTTCCACTTGTCCTTTTAAAAGTCATGGCATTCCGTACTCTGATAACATCTTAATTCTTCAATATTTTTCACAGCAAAATTCCTAAAAGAGGCTTTGTGGAGGTAACTGAGCTCACAGATGTAACATACACCAGCAACTTGGTCCGCCTAAGGCCAGGCCACATGAATGTGGTCCTCATCCTGTCAAATGCCACCAAGACCAGCCTCCTACAGAAGTTTGCACTGGAGGTCTACACGTTCACCGGGTGAGCTCGAGTGTGTGGGGAGGTGGGGGAGGGGAGACAGCGTGCCCACCTGGGTAAGGAGGGGCCCGGAGGAAATAACTCCTTTCCTCTCTGCCTGTGAGGCGCTCTATCCCTGCACCATGATGTTGGCCATGACCTTTCTAACCCAGTAATCTAAGCCATTGTGAGGGGACCTTTTTTCCTTCTTGACCTCATGTCCTCTTAGTTCTATTTTCCGGATGCTGAACACTGAGAGTGACAAGTAGCACCCAGCAAGGGACAAGTGGCAGCTGTTGTAGGAGCCCTTGGCTCCCACAGAGGTCCTTCATGTTGTCTGTGCTCTGGCCCCGCCTGACGTGAAGCCTCTTCTCGTTACTGGAGGTCTGACGGAGGTGTTCCTGCCCCTGCCCTTGACCGTGTCGGATGTCCCCCTGACCCCTCTGCTCTCCTTCCGCAGGAGCAGCAGCTTGCACTTCTCCTTCCTGAGTCTGGATAAACACAGAGAGTGGCTCGAGTACTTGTTAGAATTCGCCCAGGATGCGGCCCCGATCCCCAACCAGTACGACAAGCACTTTCTGGAGCGGGACTACACTGGCTACGTGCTGGCTCTGAACGGCCACAAGAAGTACTTCTGCCTCTTCAAGCCCCAGAAAGCAGTCGGAGAGGAGGAAGCCATGGCAGGGGGCGGGGACCCTGACTCTTCCCTCCACCTGGGGGAGTCCCGAGGGAAATCTTCCTGTGGCCCTGGATCCAGGCCCATCAAAGGGAAGTTGAGCAAGCTGTCCTTATGGATGGAACGCCTGTTGGAAGGCTCCTTACAGAGGTTTTATATCCCATCTTGGCCTGAACTAGACTGAGAGCACTTCAAAAAGAGACTTGAACTCTTCAGACCTTTTACAGGCCCCTGGGAACAGGTATTTTCAGGACTCAAAACTATCACAACGGACAGAGTATAGATTTTAGATGATTCTTCTAGAACAATGACTAGAAGAATCTTTCCTTTGTCCTGTGCTAACCTAGGAGTGAAAATACCGCAAGCTGAATTCTCTAGATGAAAACATTTTCCTTTGGGTTTTATTTTCCTCATCTGAATGCCGTACTATTTAAAATAGACTGCTCCTTCCCTCTTCTGTTATAGTCCCCACACGCTCACAGCCCCGCCCCCGCCCTGTTTCTGCTACGTGGAAGCACACGCGACACGCGCTCGCCCTGCAGCGGTACCGGTACCGATGGAGCTCGGGAGCCTGGTGTGCTGGTCTCTGGGCAGGTCGTTGGCCGCCTCCCTTCCGCCCCTCTGGCCCGCTGAGCTTCTGCCATGGTGCATGCTGGGACAGCGGGACCACCACAGCAGCTTCCAGGCCCCGCGTCCTGAAAGAGGCCTAGATCCAAGCAGTCTGTACATTGAACGGTTTTTCTGGTAGGGAGTGGCTAAAGTATATTTTGGGGGTATCCCCCTGCAGCAGTTTTTCAGCCATGGTTTTAAACGTGTAGGGCTGAGTGGGCGTTCTACATGTAAGTTTGGTTTTATTCCCAAGGCAAGAGAAGGGAGAGCTGGGCAGTGACTGAAGTTCCCTTCTGTGAGCATCCTATCAGTCACCTCCCCAACTCTAAATGTAGCCAAGAGGGATCCGCACGGCAAGAAGTACTGTAATGACTTGAGCCATTTACATGTATGTCTTCAAATGCCTTTCTGCCTCTGTCAGTTTTAGGGTATGGATATTAGGAGCCATAACTTTAACCTTGTTCTCTGAACATAGAAAGAAGCTGCTATAAGCCAGTAGATGTTAAGCTGAAGACTCGTTCCCGACTGCGATGAGTGGTGTCTCTTTAGTAGAATACCCGACATGTCTTTGTATCAAGGAACCTAACGTTTCTCAACAATTGTGTTTTGGACACTGTTTCCTCAAATGTGCTGTATCTTCAAGTCCTCTTTCGTGACAAGTGAATCAAGATTTGTTCTAGACTCCTGTTTTGCAGAAGGCTTACTTTGAGCTTCTGGCCTATATTTTGATGTCTCACCTTAATCATTTCCCTCTTAACTCACAGCCCCTGCGCCAGTACCAGGGTCAGACCTGTCATCAGCTTGCTGAGCTGCAGTGTAAGATGGACTCCAGGCGGGATCGTTCCAACCAGCTAGAGAGCTTCCCTTTTCTCTAGGGTAGATCCACCAGTGGAGTCTGGACAGCCTCAAAGACTGGTCTGTTCAAATGTCAGAGCAAACTGCCCTTTCAAAGCAGTTTGTAAAATGAAGGGTCAAAATTAGTGACGGGACAGTAAGTGAGTATTTTCTTTCATCATAACTGCTTTAAACTAAGCCATTTGGATCCTAAATAGCTTAAATATTGAGCTACAGTGACAAGTAGTAAATTCTTTGAGCCCAGGAACTTCTATAGTTGTCATAGAATCCATAGTTTTATGAAAAAAGTAAAGGAATCACTGCCTGGTTCACTTCCCACGTGACCTTCCGCCAGTGGCAGCGCACGCGCCTCTTGGTGCCTGCCAGGTAGAAACGGTCGTGGAACTCATTTGGCTCCTCAATTGCATCTGTCCTCAAAATTATTTTCTGGGTCTTTTATGGCCAGATTGCTTAAATGAGTTTGTTTTGGTTCGATGGTAGATTTTTATTATTAATATCTGGTACTAATGGGATTTCTGATCCTAATTTCTGAGAACCAAAACCTCCCCAGACTTGTTTATTTTTAAAAATTTCATCATTAAGCACCATCAGACAGCTGTGCCCTCCATTCATACTAAGAAAGGAATGTAATAGTAGGATTGAAAACATTCCTGGCAAGTATTTTAGTCCAAAAAAATTTTTTTTCTTTTATGTTTCATTTATTGATTTTGGAGAGACATGAGAGAGAAAATGCGGGGAAGAGCAGGAAGCATCAGCTCATAGCAGTTGCTTCTCGTGTGTGCCTTGACTGGGCAGGCCTGGGGTTTCAAACTGGCAACCTCAGCGTTCCAGGTCGATGCTTTTATCCACTGCGCCACCACAGGTCAGGCTAGTCCAAAAATTCTGCAGATCTCTTTGGGGGCAGACATATCTGCCAAGAGGATACAAGAGAGCTCTTATCTTTTTTTTCTTCTTTTTTCTCTTCAAGGGGGGCTCTTATTTTAAAATGAACTTTAGCCTTGACACCCAAGCCTTTCCTCCTGAATGTTGTTCCTATTAATTTGTTTACTTTTGTGTCAAATGTATGAATCATTGTCATGCTCAGCCAATGCCACCATTTCTTTTTCTGATATATGTAACCACACAGACCCAGTTTCGGTTTTAACTTCCTAGTCTTCGAATATGTATCTTATAAAGACAACATTGATGACCTTACAGGTAGGTTTTTCTGGTTCATAGAGACTGCATCATGTGTAGCAGGTGGGTATGAAAACCGGCCTTAAAAGTCTTTGTGGAATACACGCCCATTATATTTCTTTATTGCCAAGGTGGCATTGGCACAATTTGTCTAACACAGAGGTCAGCAGCCCTAACTAAGCAAGTTCAGTGGGCAAGTCTGCCCTAACTTCCATCAGTCACGTGGTGTCGCAGGTCTGGCTGGCCTCTGGTCTCGCTGCCATCCCTTACCGAGTCTGAAATTGTGGTTGTGGTTTTCAAATAATAGGTTGATTTCCTCCTCATTCAGCACATAGATGTTTCCCTGATATAAAGAGGAATGGGATTTGAATGTGTTTTAACTGATTTGCTTTGTTTGGGAAATGGGATTAGAAGCAAACACTCAAGACCTTTTTTTAGGAAAATTCTTTAAAAGCTGATGGAAAACATTCTAACAAATGAAATGTTGCTCACATCCGAATACCTGCCATTGTCCCTTGAAGGCACACGCAATGTGGCAGCTGCTGACTCTGTTCGTTCAGTCTGTCAAGGAGAATAATTATACTTTCGAAACAGACCTGAAAAGAAGGTGAATATTTTGCACTTTTGATACTCTTAGGAACAAATAACTTATTTGGCAAATGGTGTCTTTTTTATGTTGATTTTGTTTTGTATTGTGAACAGGCACTAAAGCGGATGTTATTTTTGTTTTAAGAATATTACCGACTGGAAACAGAAATAAACTATTTTAATGTGTGATGATTACGGGTAGCTTCTGCATTATGAGATGATGGTTGGATCATGGACACATTATCAACAAAGCTGAATTTTCGGTTAACTCAGCACATGGCTGAATCAGCAGGTCCTAACTGCAGATTTGCGGGACTTCTCTCTACAGGGCGTGTCAGCTAGCAGAGTAGATAATGCAGAACAGGCTTCAGGAAGTGTCGCGAAGGACTGTTCGGGAGGCCAGTGGGTGTCGTCTGGTTTAGAATACATTTCATGTACCCTCCTGGGCTTTCAACTGGGACATTTATTAGTATCTTTGTGTTACTTTACTTTTTTTTTCCCTGAAGTGAGAAGTGGGGAGGCAGAGAGACAGACTCCCACATGCACCTGACCAGAATCCACCTGGCATGGCCACTATGAGCAGATGCTCTGCCCATCTGGGGCGTTGCTCTGTTGCAGCCAGAGCAATTCCAGCACCTGAGGCAGAGGCCATGGAGCCATCCTCAGCACTTGGGCCAACTTTGCTCCAATGGATCCTTGGCTACGGGAGGGGAAGAGAGAGACAGAGAGGAAGGAGAGGGGGAGGGGTGGAGAAGCAAATGGGCACTTCTGTGTGCCCTGACCGGAAATCGAACCTGGAACATCCACACACCGGGCCGATGCGTTACCACTGAGCCAACCGGCCAGGGCCTGTGTTACTTTCTTTTTTAAAAAAAAATTTATTTGTTGATTATAGAGAGAGAAATGGGAATTGAGGAAGGAGTAGGAAGCATTAACTCATAGTAGTTACTTATTGTATGTGCCTTGACCAGGTAAGCCCAGGGTTCAGAACCAGTGACCTCAGTGTTCCAGGTCGACGCTCTATCCACTGTACCACCACAGGTCAGGCATGTGTTACTTTCTTTCAAACTTTTTGTTTATGCTCCTAAAACCAAGATGCAGCCCCTCCATGATCCTTGGAGGAAGAGCTGTATTTTAAAGGAAGACACTGTGGAAACATAGAAAGTGTATAGAGTATTATTTCATAGTCTTTTTATTTCATTCCTCCAATTTTTAGGTAACTTTGAACTAAATTCTTCATCCCTTTTCCCTTTATCCCCCATCAAGTTTCATTAAGAAAAAAAATCAGCACAGCACAAGGGCTTCTGTTTTCATAAGTGAATTTAAACTCCTTAGAAATATTAGCTGTTTGGGTTAGAGTTCTACTCTAGGCCCTGATTTTACAGCTGCCGGCGTCACCCGGCAGAAAGTTTTATGGGCATAAATTCTTCAGTACTGACTGCTTGCTCATAAATTCTTGAGTTTTGTCATTGATCCAGTCTGTTGTTTTATCTGGAAGAGCACGAGGTTCAGACGACTCTCACTTTGGGGAGAACGCACAGCATCTCAAACAGCAGGTTAGCCGCCAGGAGGGCCGTGTTTCCTACAAAGAATCAAAACCCACTGTGAAGACTGCCTCCCCCACCCCCAGCCATACCTCTCTGGACTGCTCAGCCTTCCTCCCTTCGTCTTTCTTCCCAGGCCCCCCCTCCTACTCTTTTGGGGGGCTGCCCAACCACCCTACGACCATGCTTTCCCTGGCATTCTGCTCCATCAATCATTTGGAAATAGTGCAGAAGGTTCTGGCCCTGGCTGGGCGGGTCAGTAGATAAAGTGTCATCCTGGCACACTGAGGTCACAGGTTCCATCCCCAGTCAGGGCAGATAAAGTTCAGAAGTTTCTTTGTTTACTCTGAGGACAGAGTTCCCCCCAAAGAAAACCTATTTAATAATGGTATGTTCCCTCTGAGGCTAATAGGCCTAACTCCGTAAGGTTTTCTAAATTAAAACTGTTGGGACGGCATCTGCTTTGAGCATCCCTCCTAAGCCAGCTAACTCCCCACTTTAGCAATATGAACAAATACTATATTATTTACCCTTTAAAAATTCACTTTTCCATGAAATATTAAGAGGGTGGTAGTGCACCACCCTGTCTCTAAACTGCAGACTGGCTTCCTTTGCTGACTGATGGGCAAATTAATAACACTTCGCTCCCTCCTGGGCTCATTAGCTCGTGCTTGTGAGGTGTGCAATAATAGGTTTATTTTCTTCACCGTAGGACCTACTCAGCAGGTTCCTGAGTTACACAGAAGGACCCATCCATCTGCTGCCTGTTAGCTAGATTAATATAGTTTAAACTAGCAGCTGCCTACGGATCACAGCTCTCTTGTGTACTCACCAAAAGGATCGTATGGCGGTGAAACTTCCACAAGGTCACATCCCACCACGTTCAAGCCTTGACAACCCCGGATGATCTCCAGAGCCTGTTCGTGGTCCAGCCACAGCGACGAACATTTACAATGGAAAGCAACTGGTACAGGCCTCAGGGGATTTCTCCCAACACGTGCCACCTTTTGACTTGAAACTATTGCTTTCCCTCAGTAAACAGCTACTGACTGCCAGATGGGCATCACAGATGACCCATGCACAGTCCCTGCCTCTGTCCCTGCCCCTGGAGGGCTCCACAGTGTGATGACGGGGACGAGCAAACCAATCGTTTCAATATCATGCATTAAGGACTTCAAGGAAAGTGAGCAGAGGATCGGAGAGGAACACGTAACAGCCCACAGAGGCGGGGGAAGGCCTCCCCGCGGTGGAAACACTTAGCTCAAGAAGTTGACCAAGCTGATGAGCAGGAAAAGGGCAGCCCGGGCAGAGGAGAAAGGCACCAAGACAGAGGAAGTACCCGTAGTTAGACATGGCTGGAAGACAGGACAAGTGAGGGGATGGTAGGAGGAAGCGCTTGGTTTGAAGGAGTTTCCACTGTGCAGGTGAAAAGCCCAGAAGCAGCTGAGGAATGAGTTTTAGAAATCTCTGTGACGGGACCCGATCATAGCTTTCAAAGAGACAGTGATGGCCATTTTTCCTTAGAGGATACAAGATCATTGATTAGGTTTAAGCAGTCTTCATGTCCTCACAAAAACCCTCACTACCCAGGATCGGGTAGTGAAGAGACCAAGGCCCTGCCCTCCAGGAGCTTACCTTCTCATTATAACCACACCCCAATTCTGCCTCCCTATGTTTATGCTCGGCACACCCTATGGGAAATCATTTGGGTGTCTCTAAAGATCTTGAACTGCCTTGGCAGGTGGCTAATTCCACTGTGTGCACTTCTAAAATTAAAACCCCAAAATGATAAGTTGAGTGTTCTTAATTGGGGTACCAGAGTATTGTCCCCATGAACCGACTACAGGTGGACCAGCAAAAGAAATCTCAAATGAAGGGCTGTGATATCCCAGAGATACAAAATGAGGGCCCTGGCTAAAACCGTCCAGGCCTCAGTAAGTCAGTATTCAAACCCAGGGTGGCCCTGAGGACAGTAAAGGCCCATGTGCTCTGCTTTCACAGTCCTGTCCCAATTCCCGAAGACTCACCACAAGGCCCAGGAAAGGGAGTTAAAAATCTTCCCCCACCCCCGGAATGGTCACTGGTGGAGCCTCTCCATACCTGACTAGGGGTGAGACCAGCAATTTCAGGTGTCCCTGTTCCTGGGGCGTAGGCAGGATCCAAGCCGTCAATGTCAAAGCTGATATAAATGGGTTTGCCTCCCATCTGCTGCCTCACTTCCGCCATCAGAGGCACCAGCGACTTCAGCCAGCAGTCTTCAGCCAGGACCACCCGGAAGCCCTGAAGGAGGTAGGAATTACAGAGTGGGAGGTCCAGGGGTCTGCCTGGTGGCACTCACTGGGCATTTCCTATGTGCCAACCCCACACTAAGCTCTGTGCCCACATCACCTTGGACTCCCAATCAGAGAGAAGCGTGGCTAAACCTCAGGAAACTCGGGACGCTCATGCTAGCTCTTCCTGAACAGCTGTCTAGACGACTGGCCTTCGCATGGGGACTTGGGCCTTTCCTGTTGGCTCCTTCCTCTTACTGAATTTAGTGGGATGGTGTTGATTCCAGTTGGGTCTTATCGTATGTTCCCCCGGGAGGCACTCTGCCCAGCAGGTAGGAAGGTGAGAAGTAAGGGGGCCGCTCGCCTTGGGTATGGACTCCCCTGGCTCTTTTCCAAGCCAGCAAAGTCCCAGGGGTCGATTTATTTCCAGTAGTCTCCCCACCCAGCTATAAGAGGCTTCCTCTGCTCACTCCTCTCTGCTCCACACGGCCCTCTGGGTGCAAACTCAGCCTTTCATCCCCATTTTCAGAACTTGATTATCAAAGCCCCTGTTCGGTAGCTCAGTTGGTCAGAGCATCGTCCCAATATGCCAAGACCGTGGGTTCAATCCCTGGTCAGGGCACATACAAAAATCAACCAGTGAATGCACAAATAGGTAGAACTACAAATCAATGTTTCTCTTTCTCTCTTTCTCTTAAATCAATCAATTTTTTTAATTAAAAAAAAATCCCCTGTTGAATCCATAGCCACCATTGAGTGAGCAATGGAGAGGAAGGCACTTTGCAGGCAGAGGACGGAGGAAGGGGCATTTGGTCTGTCACCTGGCTCCGGCTGTATCTGCAGGGATCCAAGGTCATGGAAGAGCCCCTGATGCCAATCTGTACTACACGCTTACAGTCCAGAAGTCCCTCGTCCACGCAGCGGCGGAAGGGCGTCCCGTGATAGATCTTCTCTCCCAGGGCCTTGTCAGCTGTGTCCATGTGAGCGTCCACGTGCAGCAGCCCCACAGGGCCATGCCTGATGACACAGGGCAGCTCAGAGGCCAGGCCTCCTCATGGTGACCGAGCACGGCCACCCTCCAGGCCACTGAAACTTGATGACAGTTCACAGCCAAGGAGGGGAGACCTGGCATCAGTAAAAGGCCCTGCAGCTGGTTTCTGCCTTCAAATGACTTAGCAGCTCAGAGTGATAAACTCAGAGACATCGGGCCGAAAATAGACATGTGCTTTAGTTGCCACCCACTACCTATCACCTAGAATTGTCCTCACAGATGGAGAGTGCTGGGCGGATGACAACGAAGGGCGAGCTCAGCTGAACTAATCAAAGCCACTGTTTCTCAAGCTGGGGTACCAGGAAGCAGCTTGGATCCAGCTCTCTCGCCATAATCTCCACCAACCCTGCTGGTCACTCCGAAAAAACACAGAATTCAAAACAATGCTAGGCAAACACAGCTTCGAGAAAAGACTTGTACCCACCCACCCAAAATTAGGATCCTACCACCCTGGCTGGTAGTGGCGCAGTGGATAGTGTTGACCTGGAGCACCGAGGTCACCAGTTTGAACTCAAGGTCGCCCAAGGCTGCCAGATCGATCCCCAGTCAGGCACACATGAGAAGCAATCAATGGGTACACAACTAAGTGGAGCAACGAGTTGATGCTTCTCTCTCTCTCTCTCTCTCTTTTTTTTTTTTTTTTTTTTTTTTTTTAATATATGATCTTTTTTTTTTTTATTTATTTATTTATTTTAGAGAGGAGAGTGAGAGACACAGAGAGAGAGGAGAGACAGAGCGAGAGAAGGGGGGAGGAGCTGGAAGCATCAACTCCCATATGTGCCTTGACCAGGCAAGCCCAGGGTTTTGAACTGGCGACCTCAGCATTTCCAGGTCGATGCTTTATCCACTGCGCCACCACAGGTCAGGCCACTCTCTCTCTCTCTTTCTCTCTCTCTTTCCCTCTCTCTCAAAAACAATTCTATCTGGAGCTGCCACTGACTTGGACCATCTGTCTCTTGCTCAAATTAATTCACCAGCGGGCCCTTGCAGGAGAAAACCAGGGCCTCTCCTCAGCAAGCAGCACCATGGAGCCTGTCAGTATTTGGGTTTGGCCTTTGAGCAAAACAGAAACGAGTTAACTGGGGTTGTGTATTTCAATAGGGACTCATCTTCCAAAAAGAAGCAAATGCTGAGCGTGCATACCAGAGCAGATCTAGGGCAAGGGAGGATGGCAGGAACTGTTAATAATAGTCTTGGCTTCTAGCTAGTGACTGACAGAGGCACCTGGAGCCCGACCTTCTGATCCACAGAAGTAACTCAGTCGGGAAGTTCCTATCAGCACCCCCCCTCCCCATAACCTGAGCCAGCACAGATCACCTGATGCCCTCTAGCAGCAAACAACTTATTCCCTAGGGCCCAGACATTGGGAACTTACTTTTTTGCCATGGCTTGCAATATAGGATATGTGATTGTGTGATCTCCACCTGCAAAGAGAAAAAAAGGAGAAAACATCTGCAATACAGTTAAGACTCAAGGCCTGTGTGTTACATAGAACAGTCTCCACTTTGCCCGATTCTGTTGGCCTTTCTATGAGACTGAAGAATTAGCCCCAGCTAAAATAATATTTTGTTCAATGGGGAAAGAGACACTGGGTGTTTGAAATGACATTGTCATTTAAAAGGAGAAATTAAACAAATTAAGGTTTTCAGGTAAAATGCCCAGAACAGCTCTATGCAATAGAACTATCTGCAATGATGTACATGTTCTAAAAATGCACTGGCCAGTCTGGTGGCCACTATCTATATGAGGTTATTAAAAGAAGGCTCATGCAACTGATGAACTGAATTTTTTAAAGCAATAATTAAATTAAATATTTATTTAAATTAATTTAAAATTAATTTTAGTCCTGGTCAGTTGGCTCAGTGGTAGAGCGTCTGCCTGGCGTGCAGGAGTTCCGGGTTCAATTCCCGGCCAGGGCACACAGGAGAAGCGCCCATCTGCTTCTTCACCCCTCCCCCTCTCCTTCCTCTCTGTCTCTCTCTTCCCCTCCCACAGCCAGGGCTCCATTGGAGCAAAGTTGGCCCGGGCACTGAGGATGGCTCCGTGGCCTCTGCCTCAAGCGCTAGAATGGCTCTGGTTGCAGCAGAGCAATGCCCCAGATGGGCAGAGCACGCCCCCTGGTGGGCATGCCAGGTGGATCCCGGTCGGGCGCATGCAGGAGTCTGTCTGACTGCCTCCCAATTTCCAGCTTTGGAAAAATACAAAAAATAAAAATAAATAAAATAAAATTAATTTTAATTTTAATAGCCCCACACAGCTAGTGGCTACCATGTTGGACAGCACAGGCCTAGAAAAATATTACTATGGGTAACAACTAATAATAATAGCTAATATTTATTGAAGCTTAACTTCTGCCAAGCACCATGCTGGGCCTTCTGTGTATGCATTGTCATTATATGTTCCTCACAGCATAGACTATGGCAGGTGGTGGTTTTGTTATTTTTCCCATTTTACAGAGGAGGAAATGAGGCAGAAATAGCTAGTGGGAGGTAGAGCTGAGATTTCAAACCAGGCCAACCAGAAAGCCACTATTCTCTCTGCAGTCCGGCCTCTCTAATTTGGCAAAAATAAATATGCTATTTAGAAAATGGTCTGTGTCATTTTAACTATTTATAAACCAGACGGGAAAGAAATGCTACAGTGGAAGTGGGCGGGGTTAAGGAAGGGGAAACCACCAGATACACTGATACAGACCGTGACATGGACGAACCTGCCCTGTGTCGTGCTCTCAAAGTCATTCACACAATGTCCTTCAACTAGTTCAGCAGTCACACTGAGCCCCTGTTCCTGCCTTCCCTGGGCCTGGGATCCAGGGCGGAGACAGAGATGGAGAGGGTGAGGTGAGGTGCAAAACTTAAGGGATGCCGAAAACCTCAGTAATCAAGATAAACAATATTTTAAGGTAACATTTTCAAAAGTAATTCATTCACAGCCTTACCAGGTGGTGGCACAGTGAATAGAGTGTCGGACTGGGACAAGGAGGACCCAGGTTCAAAACCCCAAGGTCACCAGCTTGAGCGTGGGTTCATCTGGTTTGAGCAAGGCTCACCAGCTTGAGCCCAAGGTTGCTGGTTTAAGTAAGGAGTCACTCGGTCTGCTGTAGTCCCCCAACGATCAAGGCACATATGAGAAAGCAATCAATGAACAACTAAGGTGCTGCAATGAAGAATTGATGCTTCTCATCTCTCTCCCTTCCTGTCTGTCCCTATCTGTCCCTCTCTCTGACTCTGTCTCTGTCACACACATACAAAAAAAGCAAACACTATTATAAAAAATTAAAAAATTCATTCAAAAACAATCCACGACAGAAGTTGCTTTGTGTCCCAGCAGAAGAAGCCAGGGTGCCAAGGGTCCAGCCACCAGCTTGCTCCCCCCTATATCAGTTGGAGGAGAAAAGTTTGTGAATTAGGTCTCCAAGTTTTGGGGCACCCGGGCTTGCAGCTTGGGGTGACAGAAAGTTTGTTGGCGCTTTACCTTCAGAGCCTAGCCAGCCCTGGCCAGTTGGCTCAGCGGTAGAGCATCGGCCTGGTGTGCAGGGGGACCCGGGTTCGATTCCCGGCCAGGGCACATAGGAGAAGCACCCATTTGCTTCTCCACGCCCCCCTCCTTCCTCTCTGTCTCTCTCTTCCCCTCCCGCAGCCAAAGGCTCCATTGGAGCAAAGATGGCCCGGGCGCTGGGGATGGCTCCTTGGCCTCTGCCCCAGGAGCTAGAGTGGCTCTGGTCGCGGCAGAGCGACGCCCCGGAGGGGCAGAGCATCGCCCCCTGGTGGGCAGAGCGTCGCCCCTGGTGGGCGTGCCGGGTGGATCCCGGTCGGGCGCATGCGGGAGTCTGTCTGACTATCTCTCCCTGTTTCCAGCTTCAGAAAAAATACAAAAAAAAAAAAAAAAAAAAAAAAGAGCCTAGCCAGCCTGCAGAGAACCCCAGCCTGACCCAGCAGCTCCACACTGCAGAATCGAGGGGACCATGAAGACCCCAGGGACAAGGCCCTGGATGGCTCTGATACAGTAGTGCTCAGCCTCTTCCCCTGTACCCCACAGCCTGGCAATCCTGAACCGGATGCTGGAGCCTTGCCCCCTTGGGGCTGCCCCCTGAAGCACTCCCCCCCCACTCTGGCCCTTGGCCTTCGGAAACATTGAGACAGTCTGCTTCTTGCTTGTGTGGGTTGCCAACCCCTAGATCCTGGCCAAGGAGCAGGAGAGCACCCTGTCATTGGCCAGTGCAGCTGGCTACACGGACATCGTGGGGCTGCTGCTCAAGCATGATGTGGACATCAACACGTATGACTGGAATGGAGGGATGCCACTGCTGTATGCCGTGCATGGGAACCATGTGAAGTGCGTGGAGGCCTCGTTGGCCCAAGGAGCTGATCTCACCACTGACACCGACATCCCCGTGGACTTCGCAATGGCTATGGGATACCAGAAAGTGCAACAAGTGATCGTGAACCATATCCTCAAACTCTTCCCAAGTAACCTGGTGCCCAACAATCCCTACTGAAGGCCACCTGCCCCTCGGGGATTTAGACACTCAGGGAATACATGGTTGACCCAGAGTTGGGGGAATCCAGAACTGGCTTCAAAGGCAGTTTCTGGATAGATGGTGGGAGGGAATCCTTCTCAGGAAAAATCAATAAACCTTTTGTGCAGAAAAAGAAAATCCATGATAAATTTTAAAGAAAGATGGGACCAGTAACTGTGCTATTCTGAGCCATTGGAGCCCAAGGCAAAAGAGGAAATCAGTAATACTTAACTGTTGATTATTTTGGTGCCCCTTAAATTTTTTACAGAGGTGCATGCCTCACCTGCCTCCCCCATAGTCCCATCCTGTCCATCATACTAGTCCAACATTTAAATATCCTCTCTCCTGGGGGTTTAAAATTATATGAGTTAATAATGTTCTCTGTCCTACTGTCCCCACAGTCACAGTGGCTTGCCCTGGAGAAGTAGCTATACTCCAGCCCACCGTAAATAATCCCTGAGCACAGCGACCTGCACTTGCCCTTGCAGATGCCATTACCCAAGGTCAGGGGAACACAGCCAGCAGCTACAATCTTCTGATAGGACTCCTGAATTAGGCGGCAGCTATCCTGAAGGTTGTAAAGATTCACATTCACATCACCTAGGTCTGCAACCATGAGGGACTGGAAGGGGAGGGCCCCTGTGCTAGGGTTGATTGTCCGAAGCATCACTGATTCTTCCCGGATCCGTCGGGGTCCAAATCTGGAAGAAGAAGGAGTATCCTGTGAGCATCCCTGAAGGCTTAGAGGCCTTGCCTCGGTAGGGGCTTCTCAGCCTCTGCACTGGTGACACTTGGGGCTAGATGTTATTGGGGGCGGGGGGCATCCTGGACATTGTAGAATGTTTAGCAGCATCCCTGGTCTGTCCCCACTAGATACCAGTAGTACCCCTCCCCCCCAAGTTCTGACAACCAAAAATGCCTCCAGACACTGCCAAATGTCCCCTGAGGACAAAATAACTCTGGTCGAGAATCACTATTCCAAGCTAGATATTAAGAGATTAAAGGAACAGATTTAGGAGCCCACCAATCACCAATTTACTAAATGGTATTGAATAACTTCTTTTTTTTTTTTTAACTCTGATATTTTTTTTTTTAATTTAGACGATTTTTTTTTAAGAAGGAGAGAGAAACATCGATTTGCTCTTCCATCCATTCAGGCATTCACTGCTGTATGTGTCCTAACCAGGAATGGAACCCACAACCTTGGTGTACCAGACAACTCTAACCAACTGAGCTACCTACCTAGCCAGGGCTTGGATAATTTCTTAATGTCTTTGAGCCTCAGTTTCCTAATCTATAAAATAATAATGGTATTTCCCTTACTTCATTGTTGTAAGAATTAAGGTAGATGAGATTATCTATGCAAAGTGCCTGGCACTTAGTAGACATTTAATAAATGGTGGCATTGATCATTTTAGGCCAGTAGTCAGATGTGTTGTTGCTGAGCTGAATCAGAAATAGCTAAAGCTCCATAACTAGGAAAATGGATTTTACTTCCGCTGACTTGAATTTAGGAAAATTGCCATAATTTGAACAATTCTTGAAGCAGGTGACATCTAGAGGTTTTGGGAAGGGGCTGCCAGCTTCTGTCCCCAAATGTCCCCTGCCACTGGATGCTGACGATACCCCCAGCCTGCATCCCAGCAAGGCCTGGGGATCAGGGTGTGGAGAGGTTTCTGTCGCAGGTCCCCCTTTCTTTACCACACGTGTTGAGCCCTGGGGGTTACTTGATGAAAACGGAGGGAAATAAACTCTCAAATGATCAGGGGCTCTTTAGAGCCAGGCACCAGCTTCCAACCTGACCCCAGGTGAGCAGAGCCCCCTGTGCGGTTTACCTGCCCACTGGCCCTCAAGCTACCCAGATACGTGTCCCTGAATCCTCCGGGCCTTACCTCGCCCCGGGCCTGTTGGAGGTCCCAATGTCCAGGGGCACGCCCACGAAAGCGGCGTCCAGCCCCTCAGGGGAGGTTTGCACCGGCAGCCGCATCATGGAACAGACGCCCACCGGCCGGGCCACAAATTGGGAGTTGGGGGGCTGGTTCAGGGGGGCGTCGGAGGCCTGGTGGCTGGCGCTGCGGCAGTGGTCGCTGAGCCCCGCGGGAGGACGAGCGACCCTGCGAGCCCTCGGGCCCCGGGCGCAGCGGGACGCCAGCAGCCGCAGCATGCCGCCCACCGCCTGACCCGCCTTGTCCCTCGCAGCGCCCAGGACGCTCGTACTAGCAACAGAACCGCCGGGCTCAAAGGGCAGGGGCGCCGGGTGGATCAATGGCAGGGGAGGGGCCCCAGAGATCGGGGCCGTTGTCTCCCTACCTGCCTTTCCGGACTTTGGCCTCTGGTTTTTTTTTGGTCAATAAAACCAGGCCAGGGGCTTCCTACGCGCACACATCCCCAAAGGCCCTTTGCAACTTTTCTCCTATTCAGTGTAATATTTTCTAAAACCCGAAAATTTTGAAGGGGAAAAAAAACTTTTCCCTAAGCGACAAAAATTAGAAGTGCATTTAAAAAATAATGTATCAACCCGGGTTCGATTCCGGCCAGGGCACACAGGAGAAGCGCCCATTTGCTTCTCCACCCCTCCGCCGTGCCTTCCTCTCTGTCTCTCTCTTCCCCTCCCGCAGCCAAGGCTCCATTGGAGCAAAGATGGCCTGGGCGCTGGGGATGGCTCTGTGGCCTCTGCCCCAGGCGCTAGAGTGGCTCTGGTCGCAACATGGCGACGCCCAGGATGGGCAGAGCATCGCCCCCTGGTGGGCAGAGCATCGCCCCTGGTGGGCAGAGCGTTGCCCCTGGTGGGCGTGCCGGGTGGATCCCGGTCGGGCGCATGCGGGAGTCTGTCTGACTGTCTCTCCCTGTTTCCAGCTTCAGAAAAATGGGAAAAAAAGAAAGAAAAAAAAATAATAATGTATCAAGCCTGACCAGGCGGTGGCGCAGTGGATAGAGCGTCGGACTGGGATGCCGAGGACCGAGGTTCGAGACCCCGAGGTCACCAGCTTGAGCGCGGGCTCATCTGGTTTGAGCAGAGCCCACCAGCTTGGACCCACGGTCGCTGGCTCGAGCAAGGGGTTACTCGGTCTGCTGAAGGCCCGAGGTCAAGGCACGTATGAGAAAGCAATCAATGAACAACTAAGGTGTCTCAATGAGCAATGAAAAACTAATGATTGATGCTTCTCATCTCTTCGTTCCTGTCTGTCCCTATCTATCCCTCACTCTGACTCTCTGTCTCTGTAAAAATAATAATAATAATAATAATAATAATAATGTATCAAGAATGTCTAGGTGGGATTCTCAGGAAGCAGCGAGTCTTTCTAAATAACATAAGGGAAAAAAAGGTCTTAGAGGTAAGCCCAATAGTCTGTGGTCTTCTTTATTTCTAAGGGGGAAAAAGTCACATGGGGTTAAAGGAAGTGATTTGTAATAAAGTTACATGAGCCATTTGGTGGCATTATATATTTTTTTAATTGCTTAAAGGCTGAGATTGAATAGGAAAGGCTCTTCAGCATTCACTACTGCTGATCACGCCCTTCCATTAAACTTTCCTCAGGTGGCCTCTTCCACCAGGTGTGCCCCTGCTCCTTATACCTATCTGACCTGGGGGTGATAGTTTTCACCTGCAGGCGGGTCATTCACAAGCCACTTTTCAGCCCTGGACTCCAGTCCCCCGTTTGCTAGCTCCCTACCCAGATGATTTGACAGCAAGTCAGGTAGGCTGCAAGGTCTTTCCACCGCCCTGTCTTGGACCCCAAGCCCCGCCCCAGGTAAGTCCCGGTGGTTTCCTGCAAGCAGGCCCTCGGCTCCTGCCCTCTGCGGCTACTCTGGTTCAGGCCTCCCTACCTCCCACTTTCTCACCCCACGTCTCACCACCGCTGCTGTCACATGGACTTCTCTGCCAGGTCACACTTCCTGAAGCCAGGCCGCCTTCCCAATTGTATTTCCCTCCAATCACGTGTTTTCGCGTACTTGTCCCTCCAACCACTGTTCACCTTCCACGGTCCCATTTTCTCGCCCCCTAACTTTGCCCACGCCATATCCTCTGCCTGAAATGCTCTCTCCCCGCTCCACACGCCCCGTTGTCAGCTGAAGCCCATGTTTAAACCACTCTGAACTCTCTTAAAACCTGAACAGTTTTCTACCTGGGATAAGTGTGGGTCTGGAATCAGAAAAAAAAGTTGCATCAGTGTATCTTAGTCACTGATGGCAGAAGACAGAAGTCATCCCCACCCCCGCAGGTCCGGGGCACGAGGGAGGGGGGGGTACATAGCTCTACGTCCGTCCATTAAGCACAGTACTTCTTTGAAGTTTCATGTTTGATCTTGCAAATTTGTGCAGTTTTCATTCAACTTCATAACACATATCTATTTTAGCATAACAAATATTTTATATTATTTACTAGTTAAATTGCCTCCAAAAACTTTCAAGTAAAGCTGTCACTCCAACAACTTGGGTTTTTTTTGTTTGTTTTTTTTGTTTGTTTTTTTTTTTCATTTTTTTCTGAAGCTGGAAACAGGGAGAGACTGTCAGACAGACTCCCGCGTGCGCCCGACTGGGATCCACCCGGCACGCCCACCATGGGGCGACGCTCTGCCCACCAGGGGGCGATGCTCTGCCCATCCTGGGCGTCGCTGTGTTGCAACCAGAGCCACTCTAGCGCCTGAGGCAGAGGCCACAGAGCCATCCCCAGCGCCCGGGCCATCTTTGCTCCAATGGAGCCTTGGCTGCGGGAGGGGAAGAGAGAGACAGAGAGGAAAGCGCGGCGGAGGGGTGGAGAAGCAAATGGGCGCTTCTCCTGTGTGCCCTGGCCGGGAATCGAACCCGGGTCCTCCGCACGCTAGGCCGACGCTCTACCACTGAGCCAACCGGCCAGGGCTCCAACAACTTGTTTAACTCAGCCCACCAATGTGTACATCCCCGACGGACCCAGTCAGGGAAGTGTGGCCTTAGCACATCAACCTGAGCAACTCACCCTTTGGAACCTGTTTTCTATTCATTCTGTAAAATGGGATGATAGTCTCTCCTGGTTGTTCTTACGGGGATTAAATGAGGGCCACTGCGAGAGAGCACCATAAGCCACACATTGAGAAATAACAGGTAGCGTTGTCACTGTACGTTTTATTTCCTCCACGGCAGAGTGTCCTGACCCGTGGTCGGAGTACACTGGTAATATTGCAAATGGGTTACAGGTGGGACACCACATTAAGATCCCATGGCCCTTGGGGCCACCAGCTAGGCCAGTCACTTCTGGGCGATCCAAGAAGAAAGTGATCCAAGCAAAGCAGAGTGTGACATCCTCCCCTGTAATCCCCACGAGTAGGCAACAGGATCAGTGTCGTTTGCCACTTGCCATGTGTCCCCACCTGGACATGCACCTCAGCAGCCAGCTGCAGTGAGCTGCTGCATGTCACTGGCAGCCTGCTAGAGGAGCTGGGGCCCAGGGACTCAAGGAGGAAGAGCAAGAACAACGCAAGGTACAGGGTCGTGAAAGGGTTAGGAGACAGGTTGGTGGCCTGACCAGAGCAGCGCCAGATAGCTGACCCAAATCTCTCTTTACATTGTATCAGACGTTTCCATCGATTTTTGGTTGGTGTCCAAGAAATTGCCACACTAACTTCAGGGTGACTACTGTCACAATGCTTCTGGGCAGGGTGATATTTAAAATATTTTTAACTTCTGAGATGGCACAGACATTGACCAATCAGAAGAGAATCCAGGCTGTCACAAAAAGTGAAGGGCACCTACCACGGGGCTATCAAACCTGAAAGAGTGTGCTTTAAATCAAAGCTCTGTCATTATTTTAAAAAGCTTGACATGAGTCTAATTGGATTCAAAACCCATTAATGTTATCACAAGGAATTTTAACTGTACACTTGTTTATGAAAGATAAAGAAGACATTTCTTTAAATATTTAAACTTTTGTAAATTTATCTTTACCAACTATAAGAGAAAGTTTATTTAGAAAGTCACAGAGGTAGCCTGCCAGGCGGTGACAAAATGAAAAGAGCTTCAGACTAGGACTGAGAGGACCCAGGTTTGAAACCCCAAGGTCACCAGCTTAAGCGCAGGCTCATCCGGCTTGACCACAGGCTCACCAGTGGTCGCTGGCTTGAGCGCTTGAGCAAGGGGTCACTCACTCTGCTGGAGCCCCCCAACGATCAAGGCTCATATGAGAAAGCAATCAATGAACAACTAAGATGCCGAAACGAAGAATTGATGTTTCTCATCTCTCTCCCTTCCTATCTGTCTGTCCCTATCTGTCCCTCTCTCTGTCTCTGTCACACACACACACACACACACACACACACACACACAAAGTCACAGAGGTAGGAAAAATGGGCTTTAGGAGAAAGAGCTGCACCTGAGGAAGGGGGCGGGGGAAGGTGCGGGAGGGCTCCCTGGAGGGAGAGCACTCCTAAATTTTTTAAAGTTAAGATTTTAAAAATTATTATTACAAAGTCAGGTTTCTGATTATTTATGGCTATCAGGAACCCCTCCTAGGGCTGACAAGAGTCCCTCCTTAAAAAGTCATGGTCAGCACTTCATATAGCCATTTCAAGCATAAAACCTGATATTAGAAAGTTATATTCACAGAAGAAAGCTAAATTTTTGAAGATATTTTATTTGGAAATTTTGTACAAGCTCAGTATTTAATGCTGTCTCTAATACTTTTATTTTATATTTCAAATCATAGTTATACAACATGTAGAAAATGTCATTCGTTTCTTTTTTTTTTTTTTTTACCAAAACACATATGAATGCTGCCCCCCCCCAGTTTATTCAGTGGAACATACAGATTGTATGTGTGTCCCATGATTGGAATAAAGGTTCCAAAGCACATTTTCTAAACCATACATTCCAATACCTGCTTCATCCTTGATTAAGCCAGCCTCTAAGCGCAGTGCCTTATAAAAAAAACAAAAATAAAATAATAAAATAAATGTTTGGCGAGCAAGTAAATGACTGAACAGACCTTCTGGAAGCTGTGGAGAGTGGCTCTGGGGAGATAACTATTTCAGCCAAAAGACTGTGACAGCCAAAGAGAATGAAGAAAACACCATGTACGATTCAGCTGTCTGCGCGGCTTCCCTTCGCCCTGGTGCATGATGCAAGGGTTCCACAGGAGGCGTCAACGCTTTGAACTTGTCGGTGCTTGCACAGGCTCAGCCAGGATCTTGCAGCAACCCCAGCCTCCCCAACACACCTGACATTTACCTTTGCCTTCCTTGCTCCCTGGTCCTAAAGAAAAAGACTTTTTTTTTTTAGTGTGTTCAGAATATGTTTATCAAAGTTTGTCTAAATCTCCACTCTTCCTACTTCTTTTATAAACATACACACTCAGCAATGCCTCAGAGAATACTTAACACACTCACATAGAGTAATCCCCAATAATAGCATCATTGTTTTGTGTGTGTGTGTGTGTTTTTATTATTATTATTAAATTTAATGCAATGACATTGATAAATCGGGGTACATATGTTGAGAGAAAACATCTCCAGATTATTTTGACATTTGATTATGCTGCATACCCCTCACCCAAAGTCAAATTGTCTTCCGTCACCGCATCGTTTTTGAGTATAGAAAATAAGAACAGCCTGGCCTGTGGTGGTGCAGTGGATAGAGCATTGACCTGGAACACTGAGGTTGCCGGTTCGAAACCCCAGGCTTGCCCAGTCAAGGCACGTACAATAAGCAAGCAATGAACAACTAAAGTGAAACAACTATACTTCTCACTCCCCCTCCCCCCGTAAAATCAAGAAATAAAATCTTTAAAAAAAGAACAGGTACTATTTGAACATGATACTGGTTGTTTAGTCTCTCTCTTCAGCTTATCAACATTTGGGGATTAATCTGACCACTTTTATCCAGACACCAAAGTAGTTGGCCCTCTTGGTCTCTCTCTAGCCCAAAATGGGAAAGGGAGGGCCAAGCATGAAATTTATCTAAGGAAGGACCCACCCAGTGAAGTTTCAAGAATACTATATTATGCAGTTTCAAAGTCAAGCCAGGAGAGGGCACAGAAAGATGAATATAGAAAAGACAAATTCAGGAAATGCACACAGCTCTTCTCCCATCATCCATCAGGGGACGCACACAGTTCAGGTTGTTTAGTCAGTCGGCTTTCATCCTGAGACCTCAACAATTGTCCTATAAAGTAGGCTGTCTTAATATAATCTTGGCACCATTTAATTTGTTCTTGAAGAAGATGTTCAGATTCTTGCAAGCGCCAGCCAGTTTCCTATGCATTTCTTCTAAACAGCGTCTTCTTTGCTTCTGTAAGGTAGCCAGCTGCTTCTGAGTAGCTTCTCTTCATCTGCAAAGTGGAGACTGTAATAACAGCTGACCTTTCCTGACCTCCTGTTGAGGATGCACAGCTGCGAGTACACCATCAACCTGGCCCTTAGAGAGAGAGGCATTAGACAAATGCAAGGTCTGATTATTAATTATAAACTATATACTCTGGGTAAATAGATCTGACTCAAATCATTAGTAGAACTGAATATTCAATAATTGATGATGAAAGGGACTGTAGCTTAAAACGGAGGCTCTAGAGTGACACAAAGCCATGCGACACTTGGGAAAATGCTGTTTAGACAAATTCATCTATGAACCAACTCATGCTAGACAGTTTGACACCATTATATGTGTTTGAAAGGTAAGAATGAATGTTTCAAGTAGAGATCTCATATAAACAAGTATGTGTGCTACAATGTAGTATAATCAAATTGGTGGAATGATAAAGTATTTGTCATCTTAATATGACTTAGGACAGATACAGACAGACAGATAGGAAGGGAGAGAGAAGAGAAACATCAATTCTTCATTTCGGCATCTTAGTTGTTCATTGATTGCTTCCTCATATGAGCCTTGATGGGGGGGTGGGGGCTCCAGCAGAGCGAGTGACCCCTTGCTCAATTTCCTTTTGAGTTCAACATGATATATATCTTATTAGTCCTTCCAATTATCATAGAAAACAAATAATACATATTATTTATATCCAATAAGGAAATGAAGTGCCAGGCCAGTGATGTCATTGTATATTGCACAGCAACTTCCTGTCCAGAATCCAGAATTAGAGATGGTCTTACCTGTCAAAGAGGGAGGGAGTGTCATCGTGTACTGGATAGCTAAGAGGGTAGAAGGATACCCCTGTATGGACTTCATTCCCATAACTATTATCAAAATTGTTTCAGAGCTTCACCTAAATTTCAGATCCAGGCTCCAAATGTTCATTATTTAAAACTGATTTCTGGAAACATGGCTAGCAGCAAAATAATTTGTCTCAGCTCAGAATTTGAACAACAGAACTGGAATGCAGGTTTTCTGATATCTTATCTAACATTGTCTCCACTACCTTGTAGATGGGTCAAATGGACCCCTTTTTGTCTTGGAATTTCCCTTTACTTATTTTCTCTCTCGGTTTTTTTTTTTTTTTCTATTTTTCTGAAGCTGGAAACGGGGAGGCAGTCAGACAGACTCCCGCATGCGCCCGACCGGGATCCACCCGGCACGCCCACCAGGAGGCGATGCTCTGCCCATATGGGGCATTGCTCTGTTGCAACCAGAGCCATTCTAGCGCCTGAGGCAGAGGCCATGGAGCCGTCCCCAGCACCTGGGCCATCTTTTGCTCCAATGGAGCCTTGGCTGCGGGAGGGGAAGAGAGAGACAGAGAGGAAGGAGAGGGGGAAGAGTGGAGAAGCAGATGGCTGCTTCTCCTGTGTGCCCTGGCCGGGAATCGAACCCGGGACTTCCGCACGCCAGGCCGATGCTCTACCACTGAGCCAACCGGCCAGGGCCTCTCTCTCGTTTTTTTAAAGAAGATTTTATTTATTGATTTTATAGAGATGGGGGTAGGAAGCGAGAAGTATCAACTCATATTTGTATCACTTTAGGTGTTCATTTGCTTGCCTGTTGTATGTGCCTTGACGAGGCAAGCCCAGGCTTTCAAACTGGTGACCTCAGCATTCCAGGCTGATGCTATATCTACTGCGCCACCACAGGCCAGGCTATTTTCTCTCTCTTTTAATTAAAAATTTTTAATCTTTCTTTTAAGATCCTTTTTTTTCTGACTACAAAAGAAATACATGTGTGTTGGACAAAGTGAAAGTCCACCATAGTGTACACCTACTGAATCAAAGTTATATAGTTCAATACAGATAAGGCTTTTCAAAAAAATCAAAGCTGGGTTTAGCCTATATAAAATGGTTGGCAACTTCTTTTTCACCTTAACATGTCTTAGAAATCTTTAAGATATGCTTTTTAAAAATTACTTAGGTATAATTTATATACCACAAAATTTACCTAGTTTTGAGTATACAATTCAATGATTTTTGTAAACTGATGCATCACTGCAACCCAGTTTTAGAACATTTCAGTCATCCCAAAAAGTTCCCTTATGCCTGTAAATACGCTTTTCTAAAGGATGCATTTTTGTGGATAATTGTAATCATGAATAACAAATCCCAAAAATTTCCATTTGCCTAGCTTTCGTTTCCTGCTGGCAGACAGAAAGAAAATTGCAAATGCCTATCAACAAATGTTGGAAGAAAACACCATAAGCTGATTGACAGCTATTTGCTCAAAATAGTTTCTTCATCCACTCCAGCTTTACTGGGTGTCAGCCAAGCGCCAGGCTATTGGCTAAGTCTATAATGATATAAAAACAAGATAATAGCTGTCTTCTCCTAGAATAAGTTGGATTTCAATACTGAGTTCAATAGCATGCAACCTAATTTAAAAGTTTCAATATTCAATGATTTTGAGTGGCAAGTGTTCCTGATGGATGTGATAGTTGGACTTCTACTTCTAGAAGTCAAGACAGAGATAGAGGGACCAGATTTACTTTTCTGCCTAAAATTGCCAAAAGAGCAACGAAAAAATATGAAACAATGGGTTTGCCATGCAGTAGACACCAAGCCCCCAGTGGCAGGAACCCTGAGAAAGGGAAACAAACAAGGTTAGCCCTAGCACTGCCCCAGGTTATTGCCTTGAGTTTCCAGGCTCCAGTGCAGGGAAGGAAAACAGGCAGACCTCAGTGGAGTCCCTGGTTTGAGGAGACAGAGCTGGCTGTCCAGGGAGACCAAGACAGCTAGAGCTCATAAAACAGAGTACCAGGGAGGAGAGAGTTGTACAGGGAGCGAGAAAACCCTAGAGACCTGTAGGGTGTCCTATTCTAGTATTCAGAAAAGTACTGGTTAGCACGTGTGCGTAAGAAAACTACCTGAGGCTGGGGAAAGAACCACTTGAAAGGATAGGAGGGAAAAGTGCTTGATGCACACACTGGGCTGGGCATAGCACCTAGCCCCACCACCAGGGTAGAAGAACTCAAGATTTATGGAGCACTGGGAAGAGTACTCATGAAGGTCTTGCCTCAGGGACAACAGTTGGCCCTAGAGTGCCACTGCTCTAGTCCTAACAAGTTTGAAAAGCAAGACCCAAAAGAACCAAAGTAGCTGACCAGGCACTGGGCTGGGACGCTGAGGACCCAGGTTCAAAATCCTGAGGTTGCTAACTCAAGCGTGGGCTCATCTGGCTTGAGCACGGGGTCACCAGCTTGAGTGTGGGATTATAGACATGACTCCATGGTCTCTGGCTTGGCTGGAGCTTCTGGGTCAAGGCACGTATGTGAAAGCAATTGATGAATAACTAAAGTGCTGCAATTCTGAGTTGATGCTTCTCAACTCTCTCCCTTCCTGTCTGTCTGTCTCTCTCTCTCTCTCTCTTAAAAAAGAAAAAGAAAAGAATCAAAGTAACTTAACTGCACCTCAAAACAAAACTCAAGTTTTTTTTTTTTTTGTTTGTTTTTTATTTATTTATTTTTAATTTTTTTATTCATTTTTTAGAGAGGAGAGGGAGAGACAGAGAGAGAGAGAGAGAGAGAGAGAGAGAGAGAGGAGAGATGAGCTGGAAGCATCAACTCCCATATGTGCCTTGACCAGGCAAGCTCAGGGTTTCGAACCGGTGACCTCAGTATTTCCAGGTCGACGCTTTATCCACTGCGCCACCACAGGTCAGGCCAAAACTCAAGTTTTATAGGAATAAAAATAGCCAACACTGAGCAAGTTAAAATTTATAATATCTGACATCCAATCAAAAGTTACCAGGAAGACAAAGAGACAGGAAAATGTGACCCATAATGAGGAGAGAAGTCAATCAATAAAAATGGACCCAGATGCGACACAAACATTAGAATTAGCAGCAGACATTAAAACAGTTATTATAATTGTATTCCACATGTTCCAAGTGATAAGTAAAGTCATGGGGATATAAAAAAATAATTGGACTTTTAGAGATAAAAATGACAATATGGGGGGATAATATCTCCTTTATTTTGAATATAACCACTTTTTTTAAGAGAGAGAGAGAGAGGAAGGGAGAGAGCGAGAAAGAGACAGAAACATTGATCCGTTCCTATGTGCGCCCTGACCAGGGACCACATTGGCAAGCTCTGCACTTCAGGATAATGCTCTAACCAACTGAGCTATCCAGCCAGGGATAGAAATGTCCACTTTATGTATTTATTTATTTGTATGACCACTTTATATGTGCAATATAAAGTTGCAAAATATTTTTTTCTCTCTTCTTTAACAAATACATCATGTGTGCAATCAGCCAAAATCACTGCTTTCATTTCTCATGAATGAACTCAAGTCTTCCTTACCTGGTACATTCAATTGCTTGTACTTAACTGGGAACTCATGTTGGTTTTGAGCCATCATTTTAACCAATCTGAATCTCTTTAACTTTTGTTCCTGTGAGCTGATTAATTACTGCTAATTCCTGACTGTGTCAACTGAACATTTGACAAGACTGCTCTTTGACCTCATACAAGTTGTCCATAAAAATGCTGAGCACTTTAATACAATCTAGATCAGTATTTTTCAACCACCAGTCCTCCAGAAATTTCATGCAGGTCCATGAAGGAGTTAACCACCCTGATGTTGTATGAGGCTTATAAAGTCTACAAAAGAGTTAATTACCCTGATGTTGTATGAAGAACATAGGGTCTACTGGTCAAGCCAGTAACCTTTGGGCTCAGGCCAGAGACTATGGGGTCATGTTGATGATCCCACGCTCAAACTGATAAGCCTGCTTTCAAGCTGTATGAGCCCATGCTCAAGCTGGTGACCTCAGGATTTCGAACCTGGGACCTCAGTGTCCCAGGATGATGTTCTATCCAGTGTGCTGCAGCTGGTCAGGCTAATTTTCATTAATTTTACATATATCAAATCCTATCAATCTAAAAATCATTGACCTGGGTTCCTAGATATCTATTTCTTTGTTGTTGTTGTGAGTCAGGGGCGCAGAGAGAGAGATCAGCAGATGAAATCATCAAGGACTAGCAAAGGACCACCGCTCACTCAGGCAAATGGCCCCGAGTTTGCACTGTGTCCTACTTTTATTCACAAGACTTCAAAAAGCTTGTTTACTGAGAAATTGGCATAACATCAAGCATAACTTTTACTTAAAGATACATGGAATAGTCTGACCAGGTGGTGGTGCAGTGGATAGAGCGTCGAACTGGGATTCAGAGGACCCAGATTCAAGACCCCGAGGTCACCAGCTTGAGCGCGGGCTCATCTGGTTTGAGCAAAAAGCTCACCAGCTTGGACCCAAGGTCGCTGGCTCAAGCAAGGGGTTACTCTGTCTGCTGTAGCCCCCCAGTCAAGGCATGTATGAGAAATCAATCAATGAACAACTAAGGTGTTACAACAAAAAAATGATGATTGATGCTTCTCATCTCTCTCCGTTCCTGTCTGTCTGTCCCTATCTATCCCTCTCTCTGACTCTCTCTCTGTCCCTGAAAATAAAAAAATATATATGCAGTACACCTGCATGATAGCTTAATAATAATATAATATCAAAAGGCATTAATTGCTATTGCTTCTATGGTTCCCACAACATTCCTCTCTTTATCTCAAGGGATAACCTTGAAAGGAACAGAAATATTATGAGAATGTTTTACTGAGAAAAAAGCCCAGCAACTGCCTTCAGTCACATAGACCTATTTCAGTGACCCACCTTCAAGTCACAAAACAATTCTCTTGGCAAAACATTATTTTCTTGTTGGCTGTGTTCCCATCCAAGGCCATGCAATGGGTTATTCCATTACATTTCTTACAGCATTTTAAATTTCTTCTTGTAAATACACCATAATTTGGAGAGCCTTCACTACTTAGTCTCTGTGTTCAGAACTTCAGGTGTGTTTTCAGTGTTGAAACTTTTTAAAGAACCAAAGGACGGCAGATGCGTAGTGAGTCAGTGAGAGTCAAGTCTGAATCCATGGATCCCATGGGTTAAGCATGTTCTTCAATGTCAGAGGGATTTCACCTTTATCTAAAGACTTTTAACAATAAAAAGTTTGATAGTTTTAAGTCTATTATTCCAAATATTGTGAATTCTCAGATGATCAAACTAACAAAATAACCAAAATGAATTCTGAATAGAAATTTTATATGGACAATATATGCTTTTGATCATTTTCATCCTATGACTTTCCCTTCATGTGTAACTAAAAGTTTGCTGATGTTAAATTGTTGTTTGGGCATAAAATCAGATATAGAAAGGAGGTAGTTGTGCGATTAGCAATAACAATTACATAGGGCTATTACTATTCATGAGGCCAACAGCCTCTTTATCTGCAACTTGGGAGCTTGTTAGACATGCAAAAACCCTCAGATCCTCAAACCTTAAGATTCATAACACATTTTCACAAGATTTCCCAGGTGGTTGCTATACACATTCAAGACTAAGAAGCACTGATGTCTGGGAAATAATTTATCTGATTATATTTCTTTATGCATGACAAAAAGAGCAGTGAAACCTGCCCAACTATTTCACAAGCTCGTGATTAGAATGAAATGTGATATCCAATCCAAACGTGTTAGGTACCGTGAAATATCAAACTTTCTCATAAATAGCGAGTTACAAGTCCCAGCCACACCACAAGTACTTCTGGATTGAAAATACTGAACAGCAAAAAGACTGCCATTGTTACTAGAAATCCCCAAAACAAGGCCTTCTTATTTTATTATTTTTTAACATCTTTATTTTTTTTTTAATTTTATTTATTTATTTATTTTTTACAGAGACAGGGAGTGAGTCAGAGAGAGGGATAGACAGGGACAGACAGACAGAAACGGAGAGAGATGAGAAGCATCAATCATTAGTTTTCCATTGCGCATTGCAACACCCTAGTTGTTCATTGATTGCTTTCTCACATGTGCCTTGACTGTGGGCCTTCAGCAGACCAAGCAATCCCCTGCTGGAGCCAGCGACCTTGCTCAAACCAGATGAGCCTACGCTCAAACTGGCGACCTCAGGGTCTCGAATCTGGGTCCTCTGCATCCCAGTCTGACGCTCTATCCACTGCGCCACCGCCTGGTCAGGTGTCTTTTTATTTTTATTGATTTTAGAGAGGAAGAGAGGGAGAGAGAGAGAAAAGGGGAGAGAGAGAGAGAGAGATGGATTTGTTGCCCTACGTTTTTATGCATTTATTGGTTGAGTCTTGTATGTGTCCTGACCGGGACTCGAACCTGCAACCTTGGCATATGGAAATAGTGTTCTAACCAATTGAGCCAACCAGACAGGTCTCAAATACATAAACTTTTTAAAAATGTAGTTGACTGTTGGCCTGACCTGTGGTGGCGCATTGGATAAAGCGTCGACCTGGAAATGCTGAGGTCGCCGGTTTGAAACCCTGGGCTTGCCTGGTCAAGGCACATATGGGAGTTGATGCTTCCAGCTCCTCCCCCTCTTCTCTCTCTCTCTGTCTCTCTCTCTCCTCTCTAAAATAAATAAATTAAAAAAAATTTTTTTTTAATGTAGTTGACTGTTTTCACTTCTGGGAATAGCTTTATTTTTCTTTTTCTCGAAATATGTTATCCTTCAGTATACAACTGTTTAAGACAATCGTGCCTGACCTGTGGTGGCGCAGTGGATAGGGCGTCGACCTGGAAATGCTGAGATCGCCGGTTCGAGGCCCTGGGCTTGCCTGGTCAAGGCACATGTGGGAGTTGATGCTTCCAGCTCCTCCCCCCTTCTCTCTCTCTGTTTCTCTCTCTCCTCTCTAAAAATGAATAAAAAAAAAAAAAGACAATCCTTTCAGGAAAGAAGCACATGTGGTACAGAGTCCCTGTGACCATTTTCCTTCTCTGGCCAAAGCGACAAGCCTAAACCTTGACGCGAGCCGCTAGGTAGCTGCAAGATGCCGTGCCTGGACTTCCAACAGGCACCAGCTCCTCCGCCACACCTCTGCCGAACCACAGTCCTCTGGTTCTCTTGAGCTGCGCTGGCCAAGGCATGGAATTTGTGAGTGGACCAGGCCTAACCAGCGCGGCCGTGCCCCAGCTGCCAAGTTGGTCCCCGAGGAACAGAAGCTTGCGGATGCCGGCACGCCTGGGTTCAAACCTCGACGGCGCAAAGGTGTAGGGGCCGCCACCAGAGCTGCCACCATAGAGAAGACCGCAGCCAATAAAATCCCTCACAGGAACTAAAACATCAAAGAGAATGAGCCGGGTCTGGAGTTCCCACCGCTACCTCCCAGGATAAAGCCAACCACGTGATGCCCAGCCGGAGCTGGGGTCGCCTAGCAACCAGGAGCCGAGTGCAGACGCCAGGCATTGGCCAGCGTGCGTCACGTGGGCAGGACCCATTGACCTTTGCGAGTGTACGCAACAGGCACATGATGCGACGCAGGCGCATTTTCACCAAGTTCTCCGTGATGGTGGTGAAGGTTCCTGGAGTGCTTTCTGGAGGATCCACTTTGGTATCCCACGAAGTCTTGGCTTGACTGGATTGACCAGAGAGAGACGAAACGGGAAGTTGAGACCTTTCTGCACCAGCTATACAAAAGCGCTGCAGCGGTGGTAAATTGCACCCGTGAGGCTATCATGCAGGAGCATTTCTTTAAAATAAGACTCGTCGGATGCTAAAATCTGCCTCCCGAACAGAGTTCTGACTAACCGGTCCAACACCTGCACATGTTAGGATGGAAAGAAGAGTCGTGACAAGTAGTGGGTGGAAATTAGGGATATTAAGGATATTGAGTCGGGCAGTGTGTTCAGCGCTGGCTGGAAGAGACAGACTGCTTCGGGGGCCAAAGGAGTTTTGTGGGGGAAGGCAGGGGCCTGCCTTGCCGAAGTATTTACTGGAAAAGTCGAACTTCCGTTGTGAATTTAGGGGACGACTTCAGTTTCGCTTCTTGTACGTGAGGAGCCAGAGCCTTTGTCATCCACCTGTCAGTTCATGAAACCTAGGTCCCAGCGTGCACACCAGTGTGTGTGAGGCCTGGCCAATAAAACGTCCAGTTTGGATGGCATTTGAGATCATTGGGATGGCCTAGCTCCTCTTCCTCCTCCTCTTCTTTTTATGAATTTTTAAACTTTTTTTTTTTTATTTACTTACTGATTTGCACGATAGAGGAAGGGAAAGAGAGAAACGGAAACATGGATCTGTCCCTGTATGTGCCCTGACGGGGAATCAAACCTACAGCCTTTGCCTGTCAGAACTTCCCAGGAGGTTGTCGGCAACACCACCTTTAATTTGAATCATTTTTCCTCCAGCAAACAGAGAGGAGTTTAAAGTACCATGCCTACTCTCGAATACTGCCCCATACCCGGTAACCATCCTTGGTTCCTTTCTCTCACACCCCATATTCAGTGCATCAGCACAGCCTATTGCCTCTACCTTCAAAATGAGTTCAGCATCTGACCACTTCTCACTACTGCACAACCCACTCTGGTCACAACCCCCACGATCTTTCGTCTGAATTATTGCAGTCACTTTCTAACTAGCCCACTCTTGCCTTCCTCCACAGGTCAGCCAAAGTGATTTTTTTTTAACACGCATGTCACATCATGTCATTTCTCTGCTCAGCACCCTCCTGTGGCTTCCTTTCTTAGTAAAAGCCAAAGTCTTTATACATAATCTAGTCCTATGGGCTCCTAAACACTCTCCTCATTTCACTGATCTCCAGAAATGCTATTCTTCATGCTGTTTCTTGAACAGGGTAAGTATGCTTCTGTATTTAGGTCTTTGCACTTGCAGTTACCTGAGCCCAGTGTTCTTTCCTGATGTCCACATGACTTATTCCTTTACTTCATCTGCTTAGATGTCAGCCTTATAAGACACACTTTCCCTGACCACCCTGTGTGAAGTAGCAACCATTGCATGCACCAATTTCCCAACCCCCTTCCTAGCACTCCCTATCTGCGGCTTGCTTTTTGTCCCTCTCTTGAACACTTATCAACACCTGACCATTTTATATGTTCTTTGCCTCTCCTCCTAGAATGTAATAAGTTCCCTGTGGGTAGGCATTTTGTCTTGTTCCCTGCTGTACCAATAGTACTTAGAACAATGCCTGGCTTTGTTAATTGTTAACTAGCAGGTGTTAATTGTTGAAAGAATGAATAAATGGTCTATGCCCCATATGGTTCTATTGCTGATTATGGTGAGCGGACCAAAGTTGGTCCAAGTGGCTAATATTGAACACATCCACAATATTGTCATGATTTTGACATTGGCAGTGCTCACTCGCAGAATGCTTTGCATCCACTTTGTAGCTTAAAAGCTCGCTGTGTGCTCTTAGCCATGACTGAGATTTCTCCACATGTAATGTGCTGTTCCAAGAAGAAAGACATTCAAGCTTTACTTGAAAAACCAGGAGTTTCTTGAAGAGAAAGAACAGAAGAGAGCAATTTAACTACCAAGGTGGTTATTGGACGAGGTGTATATCAAGGATAGATCAATAAAACACTGCTCAGATGTCAGTAGAGTAGGTGAAGTAGGCCTGGGTCAATCCAGAAGGCCAAGTTCCCTTAAGCCTGGAAATCTACAGCTGATGAATAATCCTTTATCCCTTATTAAAATACAAATACCCTGAGAGAGATAGTACTGAGTTTCAGCAGTCATTAATACCTTAGTGTGAATTACTCCAGGTTCTTTCTTGAGAACAGGTTTTGAAAAGGCAAGGGAAGAAAGGAGCACGTGAGAACTAAGAGGAACAAGCGAAGAGAAAGTTCCGGAACCAAGGAAGGAGCATAAACTTTGTACTTGCCAAGGACAAACTTTGACCTATTTTGTAGGTTTGCCCAGGGTTGTCTCTGGTAATCAAATACAGCAGGTCCTCAAATAATGTGGTTTCATGATGATGTTGATGAGGAAAAAAAAAAAAAAAGTTGAACCCCAGCTGGGCCAAAGTCTGTGCGGAGTCGGCATGTTCTTCCCACGTCTGCGTGGGTTTCCTCTGAACACTCTGGTATCCTCCCATATCCCAAATGTGCACATGAAGTGAATTGATGTCTAAATTGTTCTCGTCTGAGTGTGTGTGTGTGTGTGTGTGAGTGTGTGAGCGTGCCCTGCGATGGAAAGGCAACCTGTCCAGGGTTAGTCCCCACCTTGCACTCTGAGCTGCCAGGAGAGTCTCTGGCCACCCACAGCCCTGAACAAGAATAAGTGGATTGGAAAATAATTATCTTCCTTGTTTTTATTAATCTTTCTTAAATGTGTGCATAGCTCAAATTTATTTCAGTGTTTAATATTAGAAGTGTTTGGGTCTTTATTTAGATTTCTGGTGATGTTTTTGTGACCAGAAGTTAACTCTTGTTTAATATTAGCAAGCCTGTGGTTAAATTGTTTTTGCTTGAAGTCACAGTTTCCAAGAACCTATTGAAAAGTGAGGACTCGGCCCTGGCCGGTTGGCTCAGCGGTAGAGCGTCGGCCTAGCGTGCGGAGGACCCGGGTTCGATTCCCGGCCAGGGCACATAGGAGAAGCGCCCATTTGCTTCTCCACCCCTCCGCCGCGCCTTCCTCTCTGTCTCTCTCTTCCCCTCCCGCAGCCAAGGCTCCATTGGAGCAAAGATGGCCCGGGAGCTGGGGATGGCTCTGTGGCCTCTGCCCCAGGCGCTAGAGTGGCTCTGGTCGCAACATGGCGACGCCCAGGATGGGCAGAGCATCGCCCCCTGGGGGGCAGAGCACCGCCCCTGGTGGGCGTGCCGGGTGGATCCCGGTCGGGCGCATGCGGGAGTCTGTCTGACTGTCTCTCCCTGTTTCCAGCTTCAGAAAAATGCAAAAAAAAAAAAAAAAAAAAAAAAAAAAAAGAAAAGAAAAGTGAGGACTTACTGTACATATGATCTCTAGCTCCAAATTTCTCAGTAGGAAAATTATGGCACTTAAAATTATTACCTGAAATGTTTTTGATAACCCAGTGGGTACAAGATACACTGGGAATGAAGAAGAAGGGGTGACCTAGAATATAGTGGTTCTGAAAGGCTATCAGATTTTTGGAAAGATAAGCAGGAAAGGGAGGAGGCATTGCATTATACATATGCACATGATCCTGCCCTAAGAAATAGGAAACCAAATGAAAAGAGTTTTTGTGTTAAGGTAAAATGAGTAAAATGGAGCGCTCTCTGCTCTCCATTGACATGTCAGAAACAAGAAGGTGAGATGGCCTATTCTTGAGCAACCAGCAATGGATGATGAAGGAAAATATTCTAGAACAATGCATACATGCTTTTTAAAAGTAACAGGTCACAAATATCAAACAAATACTTCAGTATTTGGGGAATTTGCTTCTTACTGTAGGGAGTTTATAATCAATCAGGGTAGATGCCTTTATTGATTTGTTATTTCTGGTAGAAAAGAATTAGACAAGAACCTAGAGGTAGACAAAAACTGTGCTGGTAGTGACCGTATGGTGACGGAAATCGGTTTTGAAGCACAGCAAGGTGTGTGATGTCCAAGTAGGGCATTTGTGCTTTAGTTAAAGGTTTGAAGTAGATGTTTTCACTCTTAAAGTTTCTTCCAATTTGTAGAACCTGCTACTCACTACCTGTATGAACATGGGCAAGTTTAAAACTCCCACCTGTCAGTTTCCTTATCCATGAATAGTAACAGTACCTATCACTGAGGTCTTTTTGTTTTTTATTCTTGCAGAAGTCTTTTATTTATTTATTTTTAATTTTTTTTTCTTTACAGAGAGAGAGTCAGTGAGTCAGAGAGAGGGATAGACAGGGACAGACAGGAACGGAGAAATGAGAAGCATCAATCATTAGTTTTTCATTGCGTGTTGCAACACCTTAGTTGTTCATTGATTGCTTTCTTATATGTGCCTTGACCATGGGCCTTCAGCAGACCGAGTAACCCCTTGCTTGAGTCAGGGACCTTGGGCTCAAGCTGGTGAGCTTTTTGCTCAAACCAGATGAGCCCGCGCTCAAGCTGGCAACCTTGGGGTCTCGAACCTGGGTCTTCCGCATCCCAGTTCAGCGCTCTATCCACTGCGCCACCACCTAGTCAGGCTCGTAGAGGTCTTTTAGAAGGTTGAAATGAGGTCTTACATCTGGCAGTGTAAAATAGTGGTTAAAATTGTGAAGTTGAGTGAGATTGCCTGGTTTGAATACTGGAGCTGCCATTTACTCTTGTGTACCCTTGGGCAGGTCACTGACCCCTCTCCATGCCTCAGTTTCTTCATCTGCAGAATGGAGATAATACCTCATAGGATTTTTGGAAGATTAAATGATTTTCCTATAAAATGCATAAAGTGGGTGTTCAGTAAAAGTTAATCATTTGCAAGGTTCTTGACACACAGCAATGATTAATACATGGGACCCATCTTGTTGGTAACCCTCCTTATCTAGGCCTCCTCAAGTTCCCCCTTACCCCATCCTGACTTATAATGAAGTACTGGAAATGTCTCAAGCCATCTGTGGTCACAAATAATAGAGGTGCAAAGTCTATTTCACAGAGCAGTAATTTTCATGAGATGACCTTTGTCATCTCATGGCACACATAAACTAATTACTAAAATTCTGTGGCACACCAAAAATATATTTTTTGCCAATCTGACAAAAAAATTAATTATAATTTTGATTGATTTACCAAAAAATAAATAAAGAAAGTAATTACCTGTCCTTTTTGCTCCCAAGTGAATTTTTTTTTAATTTATTTAGTAAGAGGCGGGAAGGCAGAGACAAACTCCCACATATGCCCTGACTGGGATCCACCCAGCAAGCCCAGTAGGGGGGTGATGCTCTGTTGCAACTGGAGCCTTTTTTTTTTTTTTTTAGCTTCTGAGGCATAGACCATGGAGCCATCCTAAGTGCCTGGGCCAACTCGCTCCAATTGAGCCATGGCTGCAGGAGGGGTGGAGAACAGAGAGATATATAGAGAGAAGCGCTTAAGAGAGGAAGAGGTGGATAAGCAGATCGGCACTTCTTCTGTGAGCCCTGGCCAGGAATTGAACCCAGAACATCCACACACTGGGCCAACGCTCTACCACTAAGCCAACAGGCCCAGGCCCAAAGTGATTTTTTAAAAAAACAGGAGCCTATACTTATATATAAGGTCTACCAGAAAGTTCTGTCCGTTTCTATCACAAGTTTTTGTTTGTTTGTTTTGTTTTTGTACAATATTTTTCTGAAGCTGGAAATGGGGAGGCAGTCCAACAGACTCCCACATGCGCCCGATCGAGATCCACCCAGCATGCCCACCAGGGGGCGATGCTCTGCCCATCCGCGGCATCGCTCTGTTGCGACCAGAGCCACTCTAGCGCCTGAGGCACAGACCATAAAGCCATCCCCAGCGCCCGGGCCATCTTTGCTCCAATGGAGCCTTGGCTGCGGGAGGGGAAGAGAGAGACAGAGAGGAAGGAGAGGGGGAGGGGTGGAGAAGCAGATGGGTGCTTCTCCTGTGTGTCCTGGCCGGGAATCAAACCCGGTACTTCCACACGCCAGGCCGAGGCTCTACCACTGAGCCAACCAGCCAGGGCTTTCTATCACAAGTTTTGACATATAAGCACGTTTTTTTGGCGCATGTGTGCCTCTCTACTTTTATCACTTAATGTATACATACTGACATAGCAAATTAACTAAAACAAAGTTGATTCACGTTAGTCTTATGTGTGAAGCGATAGTATACTCATGGCTACTGATAAAGTTCATTTACGGCACTGTAATTTTTACGAATTTCAACAAGGAAGAAATACTACAGAAGCATGTCTGTTGCATCCACCATATTCCCCGGACTTAGCACCCTCCGACTATCACTTGTTTTTGTCCTTACAAAATTTTTTGAAGGGCAAAAAATTCAAAAATGAAGAAGATATCAAACAAGCACTGGTTCAATTTTTCGCATCAAAAGATAAAACATTTTTCAAAAATGGGATATACAAAATACCCTCATGCTGGCAAGAAATCATTAATAATAATGGCAATTATATTATTTAATAAAGTTTATTGATAGTAAGAAAAATTTGTATTTTGTTTTATTCCAAAAACGGACAGAACTTTCTGGTAGACCTTATATAAGGATTTCTAGAACCAAGAACTAACCAATCAGACACAACATTACTATGCAGCATAACCAATAAGACCCAACTCATATTATTATATGACCTATGTATCTATGGTTTAAGACAGAGTATTCACACCGGGTGGCTCTTGTTGTTTTGGCTGTTGTCTTTTTTTTTTTTTTTTTTTTTTTTTTTACAATCTAAGGGAAAAGAGGTCAGTGTCCCTGAGTAAATAGTCAGCTACTACATGTTTTAAAAATTCTTGCGGCACACTGGTTGAAAATAGCAGTCATAGATTGGTGCGAGAGAGTGGAAGTCCACAGTGTGAGAGCCAGAGCCCAAGAGACAACTGGGCAGAGTCTGAAAGGTGTGAGGCCTGGGAGGAGAGGAGCTGATTGGTGAAAGCTGTAGGAACTCTGCTCCAGAAGTAGTTCTCTCAAGAGAGGTGGGAAGGTAGGAAAGGAGGAGTTCAGGGAGATTAGAGCAGTGAGCAGAGCTGTTGGCAGAGGGCTCTGCCACACAGTTTGTTGGATCCAGTGGAGTGTGTTGTAAAAATTCCCTGCATTCCTAGAACTAGGACCATGATGATGAACCTTTTTATAAAAACCGCCCACTTTTGCAGGGCTAGTCAACCTAGTCCCTCCCGCCAACTAGTGGGTGTTCTAGCTTTCATGGTGGGCCAATCGCGGTGCTGTTTGGTTGCTCCACTCACCCACCATGAAAGCTGGAACACCCACTAGTGGGTGGGAGGGACCATGTTGACCAGCACTGCAAGAATGGGCGGTTTTTATAAAATGGTTTGCCATCAGGGAACTAGGACCGTGAGTCTGAATCCTGGTGCAACAGACAGACAATGCATCTTGGTTACTGGGATGTGTTGAGTGTATATTTCTTAAGTTTTCTTTCTCTTAACTCGTGTGTCATTCCTCCTTCTTCCTTGTCCTCCCAGTCCAATCTATTAGCATGTTCTGAATATCTCTCCAAACCAGCTGCCTCTCTCATCTCAACTGTCATCTCTCTAGTCCATCATTTCTCTCATATAGACTCCTGTTGAAGCCCCCTAAACATTTTCCTGTTACCTTTTATGCCCCAATAAAATCCATCATTCACTTAGCAGCCAATATGAACTTTAAAACATTTTAATAGCTTTATCGAGATATAAATCACATATCATACAAATTGCCCATTTAAAATGTTCAATTCAGTAGGTTTTAGTTGACTCACATGGTTGTATAATCATTACCACAATCAATTATAGAACATTTTTATCACCCCAAAATGAAACTGTATTCATTAGCAGTCACTTACACCCCATATATTCCCATTCCTCTATCCCCCACCAGACTTAGGCAACCACTAATATACTTTCTGTCTCTATGGATTTGCCTTTTCTGGATCTATCTTTCTTTCTTTCTTTCTTTCTTTCTTTCTTTCTTTCTTTCTTTCTTTCGTTTCTCTCCCTCTCTTCTTTTTTCTTTCTCCAGGTGAGAGGAGGGGAGATAGTGAGGCAGACTCCTGCATGCCCCCAACCAGGACCTGGCAACCTCATCTGGGGCTGATGCTTGAGTGGTGAGCTATTTTTAGCACCTGAGGCTGATGCATTCCAACCAAGCTATCCTCAATGCCCAGGACAAAGCTTGAACCAATCAAGCCACTGACTGTGGAAGGGGAAGAGTGAGAGAAGGGGGAGAGGAAAGAGGGGAGAAGCAGATGGTTGTTTCTCCTATGTGCCCTAACGGGGAATCAAACCCAGGATGTCCACACTCCGGGCAGACACTCTATCTACTGAGCCACCGGCCATGGCCTCTGGATATTTCATATAATTGGAATCATATCATATGTATCTTTTGTGACTGGTTTAACTTAGCATAATGTTTTCAGGTTCATCTGTGTTATAGAATGTGTTAGTACTTTTTTATTTTCAAATAATATTCTACTGTATGGGTAATACCACATTTATTTATTCATCAGGTGTTGCATATTTGGGTTGGGTTGTTTCCACTTCTTGCTTATTGTGAATAATGCTGCTGTGAACATTTGTGTACAGATTTATTTTTTTTTTAGAGAGATAGAGAGATGGGGAGAGGTGCAGGAAGCATCAATTCACAGGTAGTTGCTTTCTTTGACGGAGAGAGAGTCAGAGAGGGATAGATAGGGACAGACAGACAGGAACGGAGAGAGATGAGAAGCATTAATCATCAGTTTTTTGTTGCGACACCTTAGTTGTTCATTGATTGCTTTCTCATATGTGCCTTGACCGTGGGACTTCAGCAGACCAAGTAACCCCTTGCTCAAGCCAACGACCTTGAGTCCAAGCTGGTGAGCTTTGCTCAAACCAGATGAACCTGTGCTCAAGCTGGCGACCTCAGGGTCTCAAACCTGGGTCCTCCACATCCCAGTTTGATGCTCTATCCACTGCGCCACCGCTGGTCAGGTGGTAGTTGCTTCTTTTTTTTTTTTTTTTTTTACTACAGGAACAGAGACAGAGAGTCAGAGAGAAGGATAGATAGGGACAGAGAGATAGGAACGGAGAGAGATGAGAAGCATCAATCATCAGTTTTTCGCTGCAACACCTTAGTTGTTCATTGATTGCTTTCTCATATGTGCCTTGATCATGGGCCTTCAGCAGACCAAGTAACCCCTTGCTCGAGCCAGCGACCTTGGGTCCAAGCTGGTGAGCTTTTGCTCAAACCAGATGAGCCCGTGCTCAAGCTGGCGACCTCAGGGTCTCAAACCTGAGTCCTTCCACATCCCAGTCCGATGCTCTATCCACTGTGACACCGCCTGGTCAGGCAAGTAGTTGCTTCTTGTATGTGCCTTGACTGGGCAAGCCCAGAGTTTCTTCTTTCTTTTTCTTTTTTTCTTTTTTTTTAAATTTTATTCATTTTTATTAGAGAGAGAGAGCAAGAGAGCGGAAAAGATAGAACAGGGGGAGGAGCAGGAAGCATCAACTCCCATATGTGCCTTGATCAGGGAAGCCTGGGATTTCAAACTGGCAACCTCAGCATTCCAGGTCGATGCTTTATCCACTGTGCCACCACAGGTCAGGCTGTGTACAAGTTTTTGTGTGCATATATAGTTTCATTTTTCTTGGGTGTATGCTTAGGACTGGAATTGCTGGGTCATGTGATGATTCTAACTTTTTGAGGAACTGTCGAACTGTTTTCCAAAGTGGCTGCAGCATTTAAAATCCCCTACAACAGTGTATTAGGATTCCGATTTCCCCACAGCTCACCATCTCTTGTTATTATAGTCATCCTAGTGGATGTAAAATCATAGCTCATTGTGGGTTTTTAAATTTTTTTTAAATTTATTCATTTTATTTTCTTTCTTTATTTTTTTTGTATTTTTCTGAAGCTGGAAATGGGGAGAGACAGTCAGACAGACTCCCGCATGCGCCCGACCGGGATCTACCCGGCACTCCCACCAGGGGGCGATGCTCTGCCCCTCCCGGGCATCGCTTTGCTGCAACCAGAGCCACTCTAGCGCCTGGGGCAGAGGCCAAGGAACCATCCCCAGCACCTGGGCCATCTTTGCTCCAATGGAGCCTCGATGCGGGAGGGGAAGAGAGAGACAGAGAGGAAGGAGAGGGGGAGGGGTGGAGAAGCAGATGGGCGCTTCTCCTGTGTGCCCTGGCCGGGAATCGAACCTGGGACTCCCGCACGCCAGGCCAACGCTCTACCACTGAGCCAATCGGCCAGGGCTAAATTTATTCATTTTAGAGAGTGAGAGAGAGGGAGAGAGAGAGAGAAGGGGAGGAGAGGACGCATCAATTCTCATATGTGCCTTGACTAGACACGTGCAGAGTTTTGAACCGGCAACCTCAGCGTTCCAGGTTGACGCTTTATCCACTACACCACCACAGGTCAGGCTCATTGTGGTTTTGATTTGCATTTATCTGATGGCTAATGATGTTGAGCATCTTTTCATGTTAGTCATTTGTTTTGTTTTGTTTGCATTTTTCTGAAGCTGGAAACAGGGAGAGACAGTCAGACAGACTCCCACATGCGCCGACCGGTATCCACCCGGCACGCCCACCAGGGGGCGGGGCTCTGCCCACCAGGGCGTCGCCATGTTGCAACCAGAGCCACTCTAGCGCCTGAGGCGGAGGCCACAGAGCCATCCCCAGCGCCCGGGCCATCTTTGCTCCAATGGAGCCTTGGCTGCGGGAGGGGAAGAGAGAGACAGAGAGGAAGGCGCGGCGGAGCAGTGGAGAAGCAAATGGGCGCTTCTCCTATGTGCCCTGGCCGGGAATCGAACCCGGGTCCTCCGCACGCTAGGCCGACGCTCTACCGCTGAGCCAACCGGCCAGGGCCTCATGTTAGTCATTTGTATATCTTCTTTAGAAGAAAGAAGACATTCTCTTCATAGGAAAAAAACGTCTTTTAAAATCCTTTGCCCGTTTAAAAAATTGGGTTGTCTTTTTATTACTGAGTTGTAAGAGCGCTTTACATATTTTAGATACAAGTCCCTTATCGTGATTTGCAAATATCATCTATCTCTTATTCTGTGGATTTTCTTTTCACTTTCTTGATGTTCTTGTAACCACAAAAGTTTCTAATTTTGATAAAGTCTAATTTATCAATTTTTTGACATATCTGAGAAGGCTTTGCCTAATCCAAGGTTACAAAGAATTCCTTTTATACTCTTTCTGAGTTGTATAGTTTTAGCTCTTACACTTAAGTCTGTGATCCATTTTGAGTTTTATATATGATGTGAGGTAGGTATACAACTTCATTCTTTTGCATGTAGAGATCCAGTTGTCCCAATACCACTTGTTAAAGGGACTATTCTTCCCCCATTACATTGTCTTGGCCCCCTTGTCAAAAATTAATTGACTATAAATTCGAGGATTTATTTCTGGGCAGCATGTGCCTTTTAAAACATTTACGCTTGCAACGGGTGGAGAAGGGAGAGTTAACGATTGGAAGAGAGGATAGGGGAACTTTTGAAGTACTGGGAATGTTCTGTTTCATGAACTGAATGCTGGTCACACAGGTGTGTTTAGTTTGTGAAAACTCCCTATCTACTCAAGATTGTGGACTTCTCTTTATGTATAGTATACTTCAATAAAAAGGTTCTCTTTTTTAAAGGAGTTTATTGGCTATACCTTTATTCAGTGTACCAGTTAGTGTTGCTTTGTAAGAAACAACCCTAGCCTGACCAGGCAGTGATGCAGTGGATAGAGCATCAGATTGGGATGCGGAGGACCCAGGTTCGAGACCCTGAGGTCGCCAGCTTGAGCACGGGCTTATCTGATTTGAGCAAAAGCCCACCAGCTTGAACCCAAGGTCGCTGGCTCCAGCAAGGGGTTACTAGGTCTGCTGAAGGCCCGCGTCAAGGCACATATGAGAAAGCAATCAATGAACAACTAAGGTGTTGCAACACGCAATGAAAAATTAATGATTAATGCTTCTCATCTCTCTCCGTTCCTGTCTGTCTGTCCCTGTTTATCCCTCTCTCCGACTCACTCTCTGTCTCTGTAAAAATAAATAAATAAATAAATAAATAAAATTAAAAAAAAAAAGAGAAACAACCCTAAACTTACTTATGTAAAATAATCATTTTATTGTACTCATAGATTCTGTGGGTCAGGAATTTAAAAAAAGTACAGTGGAGACAGTTCCATGATATCTGGGACCTCAGCTGGGAAGAGTCAAGGGCTAGGCCTGACCTGTGGTGGCGCAGTGGATAAAGTGTCAACCTGGAATGCTGAGGTTGCCGGTTCAAAACCCTGGGCTTGCCTGGTCAAGGCACATATGGGAGTTGAAGCTTCCTGCTCCTCTCCCCCTTCTCTCTCTCTCCTCTAAAATAAATAAATAAATAATTAATAATAATAAAAAAAAGAATCAAGGGCTCGAGATGACTCAACAGCTGGGGTTGAATTCAACTGGAAGTGCCTTCATTCATGCGCTTGGTGGTTTTCCTGATAATTGGCTTTCATCTCAGCTGGTTTGTTGCCTGGAACATCTACACTTGCTCTCTCCATGCTGTCTCACTATCTGGGGTAGTTTGGGCTTCCTCACAGCATGGCTGCTGGGTTCCAAGAGCAAGTGTTCCAAGAGAACCAGGCAGACTCTATACTGGCTTTAATGATTTAGCCTCCAAAGTCACACAATGACATTTATGCCAGAGTTCATCTGCCATGATTCAAATAGAGGGACATACACCCCATCTTTTAATGGGAGGAATGTCATAGTATCATTGTAGGAAGATCATATAAGATGGGAGATGCTGTTGTGGCCATCTTTAACCTATTACACCTGGACACCTAAGCACTAGAAAATAAAACATTATAAAAATCAACTCATGTCTGACCTGTGGTGGCGCAGTGGATAAAGCATCGACCTGGAACGCTGAGGTCGCCAAGTCAAAACCCCGGGATTGCCCAGTCAAGGCACATATGGGAGTTGAAGCTTCCTGCTCCTCCCCCTCTTCTCTCTCTCTCTCTCTCCTCTAAAATGAATAAATAAAAATAAAAAAAAAATCAATTCATGATTCCACACTGAGGTCGCTGGTTCAAAACCCTGGGCTTGCCTGGTCAAGGCACATATGGGAGTTGATGCTTCCTGCTCCCCTTTTTCTCTCATGCTCTCTAAAATGAATGAGATCTTTTAAAAAAATTAATTTGCCTGACCAGGCGGTGGTGCAGTGGATAGAGTGTCAGACTGGGATGAGGAAGGACCCAGGTTTGAGACCCCAAGTTCGCCAGCTTAAGCTCGGGCTCATCTGGCTTGAACAAAAAGCTCACCAGCTTGGACCCAAGGTTGCTGGCTCGAGCAAGGGGTTACTCGGTCTGCTGAACGCTCGCAGTCAAGGCACATATGAGAAGGCAATCAATGAACAACTAAGGTGTCACAACGAAAAACTGATGATTGATGCTTCTCATCTCTCTCAGTTCCTGTCTGTCTGTCCCTATCTACCCCTCTCTTTGACTCTCTCTCTGTCCCTGTAAAAAAATAAAAATAAAAAAAATAAAAGATTTAAAAAATTAATTCATGTTTCCAAAGTCAGCTGAACTCTTGACACCGTCTGGCAATCCTACATCATTTCTCTGCTGAACTTGCTTCAACTTGGCAAGGATTATTTCAAACCTTCTCGGATATGGTAGGCATTGTGTATGTCTCACCCAACACCCATTCCCAACCTCTTTTTCCTGTCCCTGTCTTTTAAGGAGGTGATAAAAGCTCAACACTCATTTTCCTAGCCTTTCTTGCATCTATGTAACACAGTTCTGGCCAGTGAAATGTAAGCAGAAATCTACTGGGGCACTTCTGGGCAAGCTCTTGATTTGAACAAGAAAATGATGTATGGAGTGGAGGCAGTCGGCCCTACTGTGACCCTCGGGGAAAGCCCCCTACTCCTCCACCTTCTCTCTTAATTCTCTACAGATGAACTTCCCTCTTCCATTACAGAGAAAAGTGTTCAGCTGCTTATTCTCTGACTTTCTTGCCATCAAACCTACCTACTTACCTGCTTCCATGCCATCCTGTTTCCTCCTTCCCTTCCCTTCCATTATAACAGAAGAGGGGTCCCTAATCCAGGATGGGGGAGTGAGGGGTAAATAGGAAGATGCCAATCTCGTATCCATTCTACCTTCCTCTGTTTCTGTTTTCTGAGTCATTCTCATGTTCTGGGCCTCTATCGCTCATCAGCCATGGTGGCCTTATACAGGCCATTAAAATAACAAATATTTTATCCAGTGGAATCTCAGCCTAATAAATGCACTGCACTAGGTGCTGGGGTATGCCAGGGCTAGGAAGGAGCAGCCCAAGAGAGAAAGCTATTTACAAGGCAGGCTGAAGAACGGAGTCTTGGAGGAACTGAAAGTCACAATGTGGCAGGGAAGGCAGTGTGGAAAGGGCTCAGGAGGCGGGGCTGCAGATGACGCGCCAGAGTGAGCGGGGTCCTACGGACCAAGCGAGCCAATGATTTGGGTTTTTACTCCAAATCATAGGGGACTGGCAGTGAACTAATATCTCTGCGCCTCAATCTCTACCTCGGGAAATAGGTTTTACAACTATTTGTTTCGTTTTCAGTCTCCTGTACTTGCTTCAGAGTTCCTCAAGGGCAAAGACCTGTATTGTATCCAATATGGTAGGCGCTTGCTTAATCAATGCCTGCTGGATGAATAAATGATATTGTGGAGCTCTCCACAAACTTCAGTTATTAAGCCAATTAATAGTCTTTCTCATTCCTCTCCTCCCTCCTCTTTTCTCGCCCATCCTCCCTCACGTCTCCCACACCGGCACCGGTGCTCTCCCGGCTTCCCGCCTGGCTTCCCGTCTGCCTTCTCCGCCCTGCCCCTCCGTTGCGTCGCGACAGCAGACCGGGCAAGGCGGGCTTTACGGCAGCCGCGTTGCGACGGGGCGGGGCGCTTTGCGGCTGGCGCGCTTGACGGCAGCGGTGGGAGGTAGACCGGCAGGCAGGCAGACGGAATCGGAGGCGGGTGGTGGCGGCCGTGCTTTCTAGTGAGGGCGGGCGCTCGGGAGTCTCTGAGCGTGTGTGAGGGAGGGAAGAGCAAGTGGTCGAGCAGGCAGCCCGCACCGTGTCCGCAGCACCAGCCAGACCCCGCCGCCATCTGCAGCCCTGCGCCGAGGCCGGGCGGAGCCGAGCCGAGCTGGGTCGGGCCCGGGCCATGCTGCTCACCGTGTACTGTGTGCGGAGGGACCTCTCCGAGGTGACCTTTTCCCTCCAGGTCGACGCCGACTTCGAGCTGCACAACTTCCGCGCACTGTGCGAGCTCGAGTCCGGCATCCCCGCGGCCGAGAGCCAGGTACGGCCGTGGCGGCGAGCGGGGCCTCCCTCCGGAGCTAGCCCTCCCGCTTCGGGGCCTCACGCCCTTCCGTTGCTGCGGGTGAGGAATCGAGGGTGGGGGAGCAGGCTGGCCCTTTCTCGGCTCGCCCCCGCATCCGGGAGGGAGCTGGAACCGGTCGCTGCCTCCACACACTCCCGGCGTGGGGTGGGGTGCCGGGGAGGGAGCGGAGGACCTGACCTCAGACGCTCCCGCTGCAGCCGGAGGGGTGCGTGGACTGTTGGGCGGCCCGCCCTACCTTCTGGCTCTTTGGCCCGTTCTCCCTTAATATCCCCAGTTTGGGGTGTCGCCGGGGACCTAAGACGAAGCCCTAGGTTTGCAAGAGTCCATACGTCCTGCTTCCCCAACCAGAAACACCAGTTTGGATCACTGGTAGATACATAGATGTTCAGTATCACTTTTAGAAAAGGTTCTGCTTGAGTAGACGTAATTTACCTTTAAATATACAGATTTGCACTCTAGGTGAAGGGAAAAGTTTAAGACTAGTATTGCCTTGCTTTGAGGCCTTTAAAAATTCTCTTTTCCTTGACATACGGTTTCTGGTTGAATTCTGGAGGGGGGGGGTGGTCAGTTATTAGTGCAATTCAGACTGTTTGTTTCTCTGGTCTCTTCCCCTGGTATTAGGCCAGAATCCCTCTTGTCACATTTGAGCGTTTGGGTCAGTTCAAAGCACAGTGCTTTAAGAGGATATTTGTTTTAAAATGGCTGTCCATAGATATCCATGAAAATGTTACTCATAACTGCTTCAAATTATCCCCAATTCTCCTTGTGATTTGCTTGTCTCCTCTCAATTCCCCACCCTGCTGGGTGGAAGTTCAGCTCCTGTTACATTTTAAATAAGCCAAGTAACTTATTCTCAAAATGTTCTGGGGCTGCCACCAGACAGAATGAGTGACAATAACACTGTGGGACTGTGGGCATCACACTAACATTTAAATCCTGACTTCATAAGAGGATCTTGGAGGACCTAGTCTAAATATTAAGAAATTCTCCAAAGCCCCAGAATGTAAATCTTGATTTCCTACTGCAGTTATGAAATAGTTCCAGAAACTATTGCCCAACTGCAGCTTGCTCTGCCCTATGTTATGGTAAATAAATGGGTCAATATTTTCTTCAGAAGTGAATATTATTTCTGTACACTGGTGTGAACTTTAGAACTGTATCATAAAGCTGAGTATCAAGAAAGCATTTATTTCAGGGCACAGTGTTACTCAAATAGCACAGTCTGGTGAAAGGGATTTTTTTTGGCAACTTTTATTAGCTTGTGTTAAGCTAATCACAAAAACTCAGGAACCAGTTCCTGTCAGCAAATCCTCAAGGCAGATCTGTTGAAAGGACAGTTTATATAGGGAGGGAAACAGAACATTTAAATCAGTTCATTGTATGGTTAAAGCGGGCACTGTCCTCTGCCAGCTCAGAATGGTAGGAACATCTTACCAATTGAACAAGTAGGCTAACTCCAAATTCTTTCTTATGGCTAGGTCAACATTTTGGCATTTACTTCCCTGTTAAGCCAAATTCGCATATGGAAACGTAGGTTCCAACTAGCATTAAGCCTGTATTACATAGTTGTAAACAACTCCTGTTTTTCAGGTTTGGTGTGTTGGCTCTGTTGTAACCTAACACAGTATCTATTTTAAGATGTCTGGTGGTCGGTTGTCTTTCAGTTGCTAGCCCATCAGGCAGGAACAGGATCCACCCTAGAAACTTGAGTCATTTCCTTTCACCAAAACATAATAGTAAACACCATTATAGTTTTTACCCTCCAATAGATCATCTTCCCTCACTTGAGGTCCCTCCTCCTGCGTTACCTCCCAGGATTCTCCCATATTACTCATCTTCCCTTCCTCCTTCTGGTAGTTCTTCTGGTCTTTATCTTATTTACCTTCTCTGGTCTCATCCTTCACTTCCACTTCTAAAGGGAATATATATATATTTTTTCTCTCCTGTTACTATGTGTCCAGACCACTGGTCTCCAAACTTTTTTAGTCTTGTATCCCTCTGTGTAAAATGTTTTTTTATTTTATTATTATTATTATTTTATTATTATTATTATTTTTGTTTTGTATTTTTCTGAAGCTGGAAACGGGGAGAGACAGTCAGACAGACTCCCTCATGCGCCCGACCGGGATCCACCCGGCACGCCCACCAGGGGGCGATGCTCTACCCCTCCTCCGCGACCAGAGCCACTCTTAAGTGCCTGGGGCAGAGGCCAAGGAGCCATCCCCAGCACCCGGGCCATCTTTGCTCCAATGTAGCCTCGGCTGTGGGAGGGGAAGAGAGAGACAGAGAGGAAGGGGGGGGGGCGGGAGTGGAGAAGCAAATGGGCGCTTCTCCTATGTGCCTTGGCCGGGAATCGAACCCGGGTCCCCCGCACGCCAGGCCGACACTCTACCGCTGAGCCAACCGGCCAGGGCTGTGTAAAATGTTTTAAAACATGCGCCTTTGTGATGTATGTAAAACAAGTTATATACACAAACTAATGTTATGTGCATTATGTATGTGTGTATATTACATGTATATAACTATTGTCATCACTGACATACACATGAAGTAATAATACCTTATGTATATTATAAACAGGCACAGAATACAATTTAAGGAAGGATAAAAATAAATGGAAACGGAAATTCTATTATTTTTCTGTTTTTTTTTTTCTTTATCCTTAAAGTTTTATCTTGCATTGAGGATCATTGGTTTAGAATCCAGTCTTTCACAATAGCATCAATTGTATATACGCATGTACTCAGAAGAGGTTAATTTTTAACGTCTCCAGTCTGATTATAGTAGTTATAATGAGATGATAACAAATTTAGAATAGACACCATTTCTACTTGTACATGTGATTAAAGCTGGGTGTGTTCCATCTCTTAATACAAGTGTGGGCTTGGAAGCCAGTCATGGCTGTGTTTGAAGCTTTGATGCAGACTTGGTTGGACAAACTTCAAACAGTTATCAGAACCCAACTTCAGTTTAAGGCCTTTGTATTTTTGAAACGTTCTAATTTACTCCTGTAGGTGGCATGTGGCAGACAGGGTGCAGTAACTGTGATCCTGAAAATGCAGCTTTGCATGCCGCATGACTTGTGGTTTGTAAAACACTATTTTATACTAGTGGAAACTGAAATATTCAATAGCTGGTTTGGGTCATGTTTATTTTCACAGGAAATTTTCATGTGTTGTTTTTTTTTTGTCTGATAACTACTATGTAGTCATTATAGAAAACTTGTAACATAAAGGTCACTATTATTATCTCATAACTCAGAGATAACTGCAGTTTACTTTTTAGTATACAATATTTTTATACTCTCTTCTTCCCTTTGTACAGTAAAATGTCCTTTAAACATGATGGCCTAAACTGTATAAACAGTTTCAGATCTTCAACCAACACTACATTGTCAGCATTTTCCTATTGGTATAAATTCTTCAAATACCTGTATATCATTTTAATGGCACATGATATGTCATCATATATGTGTCCTACAGTTGATCAAGTTTCTCTATAGCTGGGTATTTGAATTGGGGATAATTTGAAGCAGTTATGAGTAACATTTCCATGGATATTGATAGACTTAAGGCTTTGTCTTCATTTTTTTATTATTTTCTCAGGATAAATTCTTAGGGAATTGTCAGGTCTTTGGAAAGAGTAACTATTGCCAAGTTATCTTGGAGCAGCATTGTAACATCAAACTATTAGCATGGGATAGTGTGTGTGGATCACTTGGCCTAGTGGGCTTTCAGTACATGTTAGATATATTATGAAGTCATTGTATGGTCCTTACTGCTCGAAATAATGTTATGATTTCTGTTGATTAAGGCGCTCATTCAGAGATCAGAATATAGTACATCTGACAGTCCATCTTAAAGGTCTTGGAGATGTATGAATTATTATTGTTAAATGTTGACTAAGGTTAGAATCTAGTCTCTGGGGCGCCCCTGGAGTGAGCACCAGCAGCTGTGCCACTTGTGCAGATTAAGACCTATAGCTGTAGGAATTGGCTTTCTTATCTTAAGTCCTTATACCTGTCAAAACTTGAGTTTTGAGTTTTGTAACCTTTAAGTTGGGTATTATAAATGGTGGGAAGCATCACTAATGGCATTACCAACACTCATTTTGCTTTGATTGGTAGGAATTTGAAACCATGATGTGTTGGAAACTCATTAAGTTAGAAAATCGTTCAGATGTATTCTGAGACTTAAGCTGCAAAGTAATTGTCTTTTTTAGATTTTTTTTTTTTTTTTTGTATTTTTCTGAAGTTGGAAACGGGAGGTAGACAGACTCCCGCATGCACCCGACCGGGATCCACCCGGCATGCCCACCAGGGGGCGATGCTCTGCCCATCTGGGGCGTCGCTCTGCCGCAATCGGAACCATTCTAGTACCTGAGGCAGAGGCCACAGACCCATCCTTAGTTCCCTGGCAAACTTTGCTCCAATGGAGCCTTGGCTGCTGGAGCGGAAGAGAGAGACAGAGAAGAAGGAGAGGGGGAGGGGCAGAGAAGCAGATGGGCGCTTCTCCTGTGTGCCCTGGCCAGGAATCGAACCCGGGACTCCTGCACGCCAGGCCGATGCTCTACCACTGAGCAAACCGGCCAGGGCCTCTTTCTTAGACTCTTAAGTCTACTTTAACAAAAGGAAATTAATTCTTTGCAGCAATGATAATTTCGTCTAAGCTTTTATTTCATTTGTGTCCTTGGATTGAAAGGACACCTGCTGCTTTGTCATTGTGAAGAATGTTTGCTTCTCACCCACATTCTCCACTCTAGTATTTTTAGGAAGTTGGGGCAGATAGCAATATTCCATATTTCATATACATGTTTAACGTTATTGATTACCTACGTCTTAATTTTTATTTTTAGATCAGGCTGCCCTTCTTAAAAATATATATATAATAAAAATAATATATAATATGTGTGTGTGTATATATATATGTATATATATATACTGTCTTCTGAGGAAAGATGGTGCTAACTGTACAGTGAACTGGTATATAGCATCGGTCAAATGGAAGTACAGAGTGAGGAGCTGGTGGTGTTCCTTTCTTCGTGTTCAGGGCAAGGGTACATTGAGCAATGGACACTGCTTTGATCCCTCTCATTTGTCCTCAGTGATGATGGATGGTAACTCTTGTTAAGGTCACCCAGCTAATTTACCAGACCACTTTGGACTTATGTGGTGCTAAGAAGGGGTATGGGCTTTAAAGTCAGTCCAGTGTGGTCCCAGTCCCAGTTTTCTTCTTAATAGCTATGTAGCCTCAGGTCACTGATCTGTTTCCCTGTCTATAAAATGGGACAAATAATGCCTACCTCTTCAAATGATTATGAGACTTGAGAGGATATGAGGATTTAAGTGGGAGACTTGAAGAATCGAGTGTGATGCTTGCTCATAGAAGTTCTCAGTGTTGCTAGCTGTCTATATATAGAGGAGATTGTGAGACAGACTCCTGCATGTATCCCAACCAGGACCACCCAGCAGCCCCTGTCTGGGCCCAATGCTCGAATCAACTGAGCTATCCTTAGCACCTCAGGCCGATGCTTGGACCAACCAAGCTGTCTTCAGCACCTGGGCCAACGCTCAAACCAATCAAGCCATTGGCTGCAGAAGGTGGAGAGAGATGGGGAGAGAAGCAGGTGGTTGCCTTCTCCTGTGTTCCCTGACTGGGAATTGAGCCCGGGACGTCCATACCCTGAGCCATTACTCTATCCACTGGACAAACTGGCCAGGGCCTACTGTCTAATTTTTATTTATTTATTCTTATTTTTATTTTTGTATTTTTCTGAAGCTGGAAACGGGGAGGCAGTCAGACAGACTCCCGCATGCACCCGACCGGGATCCACCCGGCACGCCCACCAGGGGGTGACGCTCTGCCCATCCGGGGCATCGCTCTGTCGCAACCAGAGCCACTCTAGAGCCTGGGGCAGAGGCCAAGGAGCCATCCCCAGCGCCCGGGCCATCTTTGCTCCAGGGAAGCCTTGGCTGCGGGAGGGGAATAGAGAGACAGAGAGGAAGGAGAGGGGGAGAGGTGGAGAAGCAGATGGGCGCTTCTCCTGTATGCCCTGGCCGGGAATTGAACCCGGGACTTCTGCACGCCAGGCCGACGCTCTACCACTGAGCCAACCAGCCAGGGCCTGATTTGGGTGTATTTTTACTGTAAGATAAATACTTAAATAAGGGAGCGTGAATAGATTGATAGTGACAGTTGCTATTTGTTGTAAGATGATTTAAGTTTGCAGGTGAGGGAAAGAACTAACCATAGTGTTCTAGTATAATTGGACCTACAAATGCTGCAAGTCAATTTTTTACTCATTCTCAGAACTTTTGTGTGTGTGTGTATGACAGAGACAAAGAGGGACAGACAGGAGGGAGAGAGATGAGAAGCATCAATTCTTTGTTGCGGCACCTTAGTTGTTCATTGATTGCTTTCTCATATGCGCCTTGACCTGGGGGCTACAGCAGAGCAAGTGGCCCTTTGCTCAAGCCAGCGACCTTGGGCTCAAGCTGGAGAGCTTTGCTCAAACCAGATGAGCCGGTGCTCAAACTGCTGACCTCAGAGTTTCAAACCTGGGTCCTCCGCGTCCCCATAATCTGAGAGCCGTTACCACAGACCTTTTTTTATTTCCTTATTTAAATCCTGTATATTTTAGGTTCTGTGCCGGGCAGTCTTAACCATGAGAGTTATGAGGACATGTGAGGACACATTGTAAATGGTTGTGTAATAGAAAGGCCTGGAAGAGACAGTGTAATGATTATCGAGCCCTGCTGCTCGCTTACCATGTGGGAAGCTGAGATCAGCTGAGTGACAGGCCCGTAGGAGCCAGGTCAGAATTCATGTTCCTCAGTTTGCTCATGGCCCAGTGGAAAGCTAATCATTAGAAAGAAAACCTTTCAAAGCCTGAATTTGCCCCTCGGGTATAATAATGCAGGGAGGTTTTACGTTCCTTCGTGGTCAAATTATAGCGTGCCCTCTGTGTGTTCCTGTTCTTTCCAGAGCACATTGTTTCACCCACATTCATGCTCTCAGGCTCTCTTTCGTGTTTGATTGCACGTCATACTGATAGTACTTTTATTAGGAGTACACGCCTGTTCTTTTCTTTCATCTGTGTTGAATTGTTCTCTTCTGAATGTCTTCCGCTTTTATCTTCCACTCACAGACATGAATGATAAAACTTTGGAGATGGTTTAAGAAAAAAAGAAGAAAGAAAGCAGGAAGGGTGGTGTTTGGGAGGCTTTTAGACTTGCTATTGTGCAAGATCATTTAAAAAATGGACACATTGGGATGTGCCTGTACAGTGTGGTAACTAAACTTAATACGGTATCATATATTTGAAAGCTACTATAATAGTAAACCTTAAAAGTTCTCATCATGAGGGAAAAGTTTGTAACTATGTGAGGTGATGGTTTGTAACCTATGTTAGGTAACTAAACTCATTGTGGTAATCATTTCGCAAAAGACGCATATGTCAAACCATCATGTCATGTATATCTAAAATTAATACAGGTTTTTATGTTAATACTGTCTTGCTAAAACTGGGAGGAGGGGAAGCTAGACATATATAACAGTATTATAGTTTGCATACCCAGAATAAATCATCCCCATTTTTTCTCCCTGCTCAGAATTAAATCTAAAATTATATCCACTGCTTCCATATATTAGTTTGTCATGTAATTCAACAAGTAGTTGGGCATTATTTATCTAACAGGCCTTGTTCTAGGCATTTGGGATATGGCAAGCAAAGCAAATTCCTTGTCCTAGAGTAGCTTACATTTAGAGGGGACCGGAGGACAGTAAAGAGATAAATACATACATGTTAGGTGGAGATGATTAGAAAAGGTCTCTGAAGGCCCTGGCTGGTTGGCTCAGTGGTAGAGCGTCGGCCTGGCGTGCAGAGGTCCCAGGTTTGATTCCCGGCCAGGGCACACAGGAGAAGCGCCCATCTCCTTCTCCACCTCTCCCCCTCTCCTTCCTCTCTGTCTCTCTCTTCCCCTCCCACAGCCGAGGCTCCATTGGAGCAAAGATGGCCCGGGCGCTGGGGATGGCTCCTTGGCCTCTGCCCCAGGCGCTAGAGTGGCTCTGGTCGCAACAGAGCGACGCCCTGGAGGGGCAGAGCATCGCCCCCTGGTGGGCATGCCGGGTGGATCCCAGTCGGGCGCATGCAGGAGTCTGTCTGACTGTCTCTCCCCATTTCCAGCTTAAAAAAAAGAAAAGGTCTGAAGAGATAATGTTTGATCAGAGACATAAAAATGACGGAAGGACCATTCCTCATATAGAAGGAAGAGCGAGTGGAACAGTCTTGGGAGTAAATCATTCGAGAATCAGTGATTGTGGTACGAGATCAGACCAGAGAGGGAGTTGGAAGCCAACTGATTGGGCCTAGAGGAGATAAAGGACTTCAGCTTTTATTCTGGGCATGGCGGGAAACCTCGAGGGTTTGCAGCAGGAAGTGATGTTATCTCATTGAAGAGGAAAACGGGTCCTGGTACTTCTCAGTGCTTTGTACTGTTCTACCTTTTCTGGTTGTAGATTGTCTACGCTGAAAGACCTCTCACGGACAACCACAGGTCACTGGCTTCTTACGGCTTGAAAGATGGAGATGTTGTGATTTTACGGCAGAAGGAGAATGCAGACCCTCGTCCTTCAGTGCAGTTTCCAAGTAAGATGTCTCATAATGGGTTAGCTTCCCGACGCAAGCATCAGTAGCATAGTGTAGTAGTGGCTCAGAGTTTTGGATTAGGTTTGGATTCAGACTACTAGGGTACAGATCCTTAAACTCAGCTCCTAGAGTGGGTGTGAGAATAATGCGTGGAAAACCTTCAACCCATAGCAGGCCCTTGATATATGTTAGCTTCTGTCGGCAGTGATCAGTTTATCCTTGGAAGGACTTGTGAGGCTGCACAGGCCTGACCCCTGACAGACTTTTGCTATGTCGCGGCTGAAATTCCGAAGCAGGCCTTTGTCGTCAGTCAGGCACATGCACATGCACCAGTGAGTCATGTGATCTCTTAACTCACATGTGGGGAAGAGATTCCTCTTTACAATTTACTATCATTAACAGATGAAACTGTGATTTTAAATGATGTCTTTTAAGTTACATAGCTAATAAGTGTAGGCATAGAAATTAAAACTTGGTGCTTTTGCCACTGCACTGAGCTTTATGAACATTAAGCAGCTAGACCACCAACTTCTAATTCTTTCTCACCAATTTTGTTAATTGTGTAAAAAGAAACTTATTTATCTTAGATGCCCCACCCAGAGTAGGTGTTTATAATCTGGGATCTGTACACTGGGATGAGGGAGGTTCCTGTGTCCCCAAAATAAGAAGCGGAATTATGTGGGTGTGGGCATTTGATAGGGACAGGGTGCATGGCTTGCCTAAGATACTGACATGGATTTACGATCTACCAAAGTTTATAGGGTTCTGATGTGGAACTACTCAATGAAATGTATTTGGTTTTTTCCATTCCCTATCATGCCCTGATAGATTGCTTTAAACAGTGTTTAGTCTCTAGATCACTTGGTTTTAAAATTTAAGGTAACAGCTGATAGGTGTCCAGGTGATGACAGTCTCTAACTTAGAACACAATGCTCCCATTCAGCCTGGAACTGGGGCTATAAGAGTTCATCGAGCAGGGTTCCTCCCAGATTTGGATCACATTACTCCCTCGGGGCTGTGGTTCAACTCCACAAAGAGCAGTGGTTCAAATATGCCAGTCAATAAAAACCAAACCTTCCTTTGATCAGTTTGGTGAGATTGTAGTTCTAGAGACCTACATGTTTTTTGTTTTGTTTTTTTTCTGTACTGTTCCATATCAGCAAGAGAGACAGTGCGCATGGGAGAGGATGGGATCCGGTCTGTAAGGCCCAAAATAGAAATTATTCTGATGGGAATGGATTCTCTAGATAAGTGTAACAGGGTTGGAGATAAAGTTTCTCAACCCACAAAAAACGCTTGCCTATATATGTTTTGCTAACTGGTATAACTTACCTCATAAAGATGGTGCCATTCGTGTCCCCTTTTCACTGGGTGGAAGTTCGTATACATTATACACTACTAGCTGGCAGCTGAGGTCTGTTTGAAGAATGCGACTGGTTGAACCCATGCCGGGAGGCAGAAACCTTATGTCTAAGTTCAAGCATTCCCTCCGTCTGTTTGAGGCCCAAAGGCTTCAGGATAGCCCCAGACTTGGGACAAGTGTGACTGTCAAAGCATTTTGGGATTGGAGAAATGGGGGTTCATTTAGTCCTACCCCCCTGTCCTGGCTCTTCTCTTTTCTTCTTCTAAAAATAAAACTCTTGCCTGGCCTGTGTTGGAGCAGTGGAAAGAGTGTCAACCTGGAACTCTGAGGTACCAGTTTTGAAACCCTGGAGGTCGCTGGCTTGGCTGGCTTGAGTGAGGGGTCACTGGCTTGGCCTGAGCCTCCCGGTCATGGCATGTATGAGAAGCAATCAGTGACCACTAAGGTGCCGCAACTACTAGTTGATGCTTCTCCTCTCTCTCCTGTCTCTCTCTTTCACTAAAAAATAAACAAATAAAAATAAAACTTTAACAGCTTCTTTGAGATCATTCACACCCATGAATTCACCCATTTAAGGGATGCACTGGATTGGTTTTGATGTATTCAAAGTTGTGCGGCCATCAATCACTGCTGTCAGTTTCAGCTATTTCATTGCTCTGAAAAGAAACTGTCATTCCTCATCTGCCCCCAAGCCTCCCTGCCCTGGGAGGGAGGGCATCAGTCTACTTTGCATTGCTGTGTATTTTCCTGTTCTGGACATTTCATGTAAATGGTCTCACACAATATTTGGGTCCTTTGTGTAAAGCTTCCTTTTCTTATACTTTCATTTTAGTAAGGTCAGCTCGGCCTGGAGTGTGGAACCTGGGAGCTGTAGTCTAACCCTGTTCTGTCTGCTGTGTACTCAGAGCCGAGAACCTGCGCACGTTCTGTTTCTTCTGTTTTTCTCTCCTGTAAAGTGATTAGCCCTGCCGGCTTCCCAGGGCTATGAGAAGAGTTCTCAGTATGCCCAGTTGAAAGTGTCAGTTCAGATAACTAACATGTGTAGCACAGACTTGTAGAATTCAACATCTAACGTTTATGCTGTTCCCTAGATATGTATGTATAGTGTTCTGTACACAAGATATCAGGGCTCTTGGAAGCATATGTCAAAGCAGACCAGGATTTTTCTTAACCACATACAGATTTTTATAGTTATATTTGAGACTAGCTTTAATTTTTTGTAAAAAACCAAAAGTAAATAAAAGTATCTACGACATTTTATAAGCCAAAAAATCTGGGATCTGTGCCGTAGTCTGCTCCCCACCCCACTTTTGTATTTATTCCCACCTCTTCGCTCTCAGGCCGCAGTCTCCATGTTCAAAGTCACTGTGAGAAACTCGCACAAGGGAGGGGCACTAGAATGTTGATGACCACCACGCACTGCTGGTACATACCACGTGTGCGCCAATGTTCTGCACTTTTCCTTCGGATACTTGTCTGTAATGGATCACTTAAAGTAAACAATCGATTTTCCCCAACAGACTTACCCCGAATAGACTTCCGTAGTATAGCTGTGCCCGGCACGTCGAGCTCCCGGCAGCGGCAGCCCCCAGCCACACAACAGCCCCGCTCCTCTCCCGGCGACATAGCTTCCTCTCCTCAGGCCTTGGACAACCCAGCCTTGCTTCGAGACATGCTGCTGGCCAACCCCCATGAGCTGTCCTTGCTGAAGGAGCGCAACCCTCCGCTGGCGGATGCTTTGCTCAGTGGAGACCTTGGTAAGCTACTTTGGAAAGGCCGGCACACTGACTTGAGGTGACTTGGTTGTATCACAGCAAAGAGGGAGAAATTCAAGCAGCTGGTGTGTCCAGCTCAATGTGTCACATGATTTATTAACCACATCATTGCTCTCTGGGAGGTAAGTTAGTACTACTGTTAAAGGCTGAGTGAAGTGACGGTAGCAACAGAATTTTGGGGCTGTATAGAGTTCCGAAGTCCAGCTGAACCAGCCGTTCCATTTACATTTTGTCCCAATTATTTTAGCAGCTCATAACCCAGATACTGCTTGCTGTCCTAACCTGTTCAGTTAGACCTTTAATTATGGGGAGCACCAGGAAAGCTTCTGGGCCTTCAGTTACGAGCAGCGGGTCCAAGGCCTTCACCCTGTGCAGCAGAATGTCCCTCCATCCTCATCCACCCCAAGTTTAATGAAAGGGGTTGTTACCAACAGTTTATTTGGAGCTGCATTTGAACTGTTCTTTAGAGAGAGAGGGGAAGGGACGGAGGGTGATTAACTCATTCTTCAATAACCATTTTGTAAGTAGAGGTAATATTTACCTATAGAGAAATACACAGATTTTACATATTCTGTTTGTTGAGTTTTGGCTAATTCATATATCCACCACTCCAACCAAGATCTAGAACATTTCCTTCCAGAAAGTTCCATTATGTTCTCATCCAGTCAGTTTCCTCCCCTTAAAGGCTACCATTATTCTGATAATCATTATAGATTATTTTGCCTGTTTTTGATCTTCATGTAAATGGAATCATCCCACATGTCTTCTCATGTCAGGCTTCCTTCACTCAACTTAATGTTTTTAGATTTATCTGCATTGTGTGAATTAGTTCTCATGACCATTATCTTGGTTTCTTTCATTTCTTATGCAGCCAAAGACCATGATGATGCCACTTTTAAGTTTACACATTTAAATGCACCCATTTAAGAAATAGCAAAATAAAGGTGGTTTTTATAACATGTAGCAAGCAGTCTTTCTTCTATACTAATTTATCTGCATGTTACCCATAGGGTAACAAAGATATACTAACAGTAGTTTGCATTTAATTGGTCTGCTTTAAGCTTGAGAGTGTTATGAAGGAAATGAAACTGGAAGAGGAAAGGGGGTTCTGTAGAATAAGGGTGGTAGGGAGCATCATTTATCTGCCACACAGATACCAGTCTCCAGATTCAGATTGAAAAGTTATCTCTGAGTAGAAACAATATTATAGATAACTTCGTATGAGAGTAAATGATTTTTCCAAAAACTTTATCGCTTTGCACTGAGTTTAGGTGAAGAAATAGTCTCACCTCTGAACAGAAAGCAAATGTAATTGCTCACTTCGTTTTTAGGCATCTTCTTTGCATCTCTTACAGTGTTTTTTGTTTTATTGTGTTTAATTTCACTTACTGATTTGAGAGAGAGGAGAGCAAGAGAGAAAGATGGGTGGAGAGAATGGGAAGCATCAATTCGTAGTAGTTCTCATATGTGCCTGATCAGGCAAGCCCAGGGTCTCAAACCAGCAACCTCAGTGTTCCAGGTCCACAATTTATCCACTGTGCCACCATAGGTTGTATTTTGAGAAAGTGTCTGATGTGGGAAAGGACTAATAAGGAATGAGAATACAGTGGTACTTAAGATCCCCCCCCCTTGCTTTTGTAGAGAAATTTTCTAGGGTCCTGGTGGAGCAGCAGCAGGACCGAGCGCGGAGAGAGCAAGAAAGGATTCGTCTCTTTTCTGCTGACCCTTTTGATCTTGAAGCTCAGGCCAAAATAGAAGAAGATATAAGGTAATGATGCCTTAACCCATTTTGCTTCGAGGCTGACTCCTTATTTTGCACTAGAGATAGTAACTTTATTTATTTATTTATTTACAGGGACAGAGAGAGAGTCAGATAGAGGGATAGATAGGGAGAGACAGACAGGAACGGAGAGAGACGAGAAGCATCAATCATCAGTTTTTCGTTGCAACACCGTAGTTGTTCATTGATTGCTTTCTCATATGTGCCATGACTGCGGGCCTTCAGCAGACTGAGCAACCCCCTGCTCGAGCCAGTGACCTTGGGTCCATGCTAGTGAGCTTTTTGCTCAAGCCAGATGAGCCCGCACTCAAGCTGGCAACCCCAGGGTCACGAACCTGGGTCCTTCCGCATCCCAGTCTGACGCTCTATCCACTGCGCCACTGCCTGGTCAGGCTAGAGATAGTAACTTTAGTCTTTTATTCTCCCATTTTCCTCACGTTTTAATTCAGCATTACAAAGGTACCAGGTACCTAACTTAATGGCTTTTCTGAAGTTTTAATAAAGTCCCCTGACTAGCCCACAGTGTGTCATTGAAAGTAGATGACCCCAGGACTAAGCAGAAGCCCCCAGTTTGGTGAGATTGCTAGGCTTGCTACCCAGGCTGATTTGAATCTGTCCTTAGACATAATTTGTGGGCCCTGATCAGATCTAGGGCTTGAAAATGATTGGATGAGGAGAAGAGCTCTAAAAAGGAACCTGATAGTCCTGAGTCTTCTTCCTTCTGCAGCTCTTGTTCGGGCCTCAGTGGATAAACTGTTTCCGGCTCCTGTTCTCATGCTGCGGCTCTCACCTGAGGCTATATTAGCACCACATTAGAAGCTTCTAGAAATGCAGGTGCTTGGGTTCCACTCCCAAATCTGAGGAATCTGAATCTTAAAGAGTGGGGCCAAAGCAGGTACAATAGTGCTAATGCTAACCTTGGTCACGTTATTAGTCACAGGCCAGATGCTATTCAGTCAGTCCCTTTGCAGAAGAAAACAGCTCCCCCCATTCAGTTTTTGTGGCTTATTGTGATGATTTTAAAGATTTTATTTATTGATTCTACAGAGAGGAGAATGGTGGAGCGAGAAATATTAACTCATAGTTGCTTCACTTTAGTTGTTCATGGATTGCTTGTTATATGTGCCTAGACCAGGCAAGCCCAGGGTTTTGAACCAGTGACCTCAGCGTTCCAGGTTGATGCTCTGTCTGCTGCACCACTATGGCCAGTGCTGTGATGGTTTTAGTATAAGTAAAAAGACAGTGACTGTACCAATGCTACTTTTAGGGGATTTGTCATCATTTTGGTTACTTAAATGAAGCCTCAGTTGGTCATTATATTATGCTGTCAACTTGAAAGTCAAGTAATTAATGGTTTCCTTCATTCTTACTCCTCTGACTGCATTTAAAATCAAAGAATGTAAATTGAACACTGGAATCACTTGAGAGCCCTAAGCCATTCTCTTTCTTAAGCATTCCCATTAATTGTATCACAGATTTTATCAGAACTGATGAATACAGTATCTTTTGAGAACCATCTCACTAGTTAAATCTTCCTGGAGACACAGGAAGACATGTGTGTTCTCTGAACTAGACTGCATTGCAACTACAGGGAACGTTACATAATTGACAAGAATAATTGCGTCCAGCCCAGGAAGCAGGAGTGCTGAGAGGGAGAGGCTTAAGGTCACATAGACACCGTGGCACTGAGCTTTCTGAAGAGTAGAAGTGGAATGAGGCATACCCATTGACTCGTGTTTTTTCCCATGGTGAGGGAAAGGCAGAGGGCTGATGGATGCATCCACTCCTTCAAACCGAACACCTGCTGCCTGTAAAGGGAGTCTATGTACAGAGCCCAGAATAGCCGCAGGAACCTGTATTACTTCAGAAGATTTTTGCTGAAAACCTTGGTTGAAATCATTACAATGTCGGGAGTGTATAACTAATTTTGGGTTATTTCTAAATTTAATAATATGGCATAGGAGAAAAGCTGTTTAATTATATCAAATGCTTATTAAAGTTTTATTTGGTATGCTACACCAGTGATTACACAGTGTATGTATACACTGAGGTATGATAGCTTGCCTGTGCTCAAGCCAGCGACCTCGGGGTTTTGAACCTGGGTCTTCAGCGTCCCAGGCCGATGCTGTATCCACTGCGCCACTGCCTGGTCAGGTCGAGACATTTAATATTTTAATACAGAATGGCCAATAAAGCCATCAGTTCAGTTGAACTAAAGTATTACTACAGCCAGGACAGTTTAGAGCAGGGGCCAGTAAACATTATCCTTGAAGAGTCAGATAGGAAACACTTTCGGCTTTGCAGGCCACACTGTCTGTGGCTGGCGGTCAGTTCTGCCCGTGTGGAACCAGATAGCCAGAGATAATACCAGTATGGAAATGAATGGTGGGCTCTGTTCACATGAGGGTTTATTCACACAGAGTAGGCTATAATTTGCCAGCCCCTGGTTTACAATATAATTTAACTAAGCCCTGAACCCTGTTCTGTTACTGCCTCAGCCTTGAGAGAAGGGGCCTAGCCCCTGCCTTAGTTTCCATTAATGGTGATCATATTTGATTGTTTTTTATAAGGAGGTTGGGCATGGAGATATGCCATGATAGAGTAAGCTGCTGGTAAGCAGCCTTCTCTGTGGTTGTTTTTTGGGGGTTTTTGTGTTTTGTTGTTCTTTTTTTGTGTGATAGAGACCAGAGAGAGGGACAGTTACAGACAGAGATGAGAAGCATTAATTCTTTATCATGGCTCCTTAGTCTCCTTAGTTGTTCAGTGATTGCTTTCTCATGTGTGCCTTGACCGGGAAGCTGCAGCAGAGCGAGTGATCCCTTGCTTAAGCCAGCAACCTCAGGGTTTTGAACCTGGGTCCTCTGTGTCCCACTTCAATGCTCTATCCACTGTGCCACCGCCTGAACAGCTGTGTGCTTTTGTGATTTTTTTTTTTTTAACAGAGACAGTGAAAGAGAGGGATAGATACGGACAGACAGACAGGAACAGAGAGATGAGAAGCATCGATCATTAGTTTTTCATTGTAACACCTTAGTTCATTGGTAGTCAACCTGGTTCCTACCGCCCACTAGTGGACGTTCCAGCTTTCATGGTGGGTGGTAGCGGAGCAACCAAAGTATAAATAAAAAGAGATTTAACTATAGTAAGTTTTTTTTTGTTTGTTTGTTTGTTTTTTTTTTTAATTTATTTATTCATTTTAGAGAGGAGAGAGAAAGGGAGAGAGAGAGACAGACAGGGAGGGAGAGAGGAGAGAGAGACAGAGAGAGAAGGCGGGGGAGAAGCTGGAAGCATCAACACCCATATGTGCCTTGACCAGGCAAGCCCAGGGTTTCGAACCGGTGACCTCAGCATTTCCAGGTCGACGCTTTATCCACTGCGCCACCACTGGTCAGGCTATAGTAAGTTATTTTATAAAGATTTATTCTGCCAAACTTAACGAAAATCCAACATAAATTACTTGGTAAGTAATTATTATATTCTTTAATTTGCAGTAACTCTGCTTTATAAATTTTATAAAGTAAAGTTACTTCCCTACTTTATAAATCACCATTACTGTGGAACTGGTGGGCGGTTAGAAAATTTTACTAATAACAGAGATACAAAAGTGGGCGGTAGGTGTAAAAAGGTTAACTCCCCCTGCCTTAGTTGTTCATTGATTGCTTTCTCATATGTGCCTTGACTGTGGGGCTACAGCGGACTGAGTGACCCCTTGCTCAAGCCAGCAACTTTGGATCCAAGCTGGTGAGCTTTGCTCAAACCAGATGAATCTGTGCTCAAGCTGGCAACCTCGGGGTCTCGAACCTGGGTCCTCTGCGTCCCAGTCCGATGCTCTATTCACTGCACCACCGCCTAGTCAGGCAGGCTATGTGCTTTTCTTATGTGATCATTTGAGTGTTCAATTTTTGAAGATGGTATTTGATGACCCAGTAAACAGTGATTCTTTTGTATGTGTAGTTCTCTTCAGTGATAGCTAGATAGGAATTTTTTTTTAATCTGCCCTTATGTTGGCATTGTATAATAGATGCTTTCTACCTGTCAGCAACTGTCTGATGGGAATCATCCTCATTTTACAGATTAAAAAGCCCAATCTTGGAGATTAAGCAGCAGGTGCAACCCAAACAGTTAAGACATTTGTATATTATATTTGCAAACAGTTTTTAATGGACTAGACATAGGAAATGAACCCAAATACCCAGTAAATCCTCAGATAGCCTGACCAGGCAGTGGCGCAGTGGATAGAGCGTCAGACTGGGATGCAGAGGACCCGGGTTCGAGACCCCGAGGTCGCCAGCTTGAGTGCGGGCTCATCTGGTTTGAAGAAAAGCCCACCAGCTTGAACCCAAGGTCGCTGGCTCCAGCAAGGGGTTACTCGGTCTGCTGAAGGCCCGCGGTCAAGGCACCTATGAGAGAGCAATCAATGAATAACTAAGGTGTTGCAATGCGCAATTAAAAACTAATAATTGATGCTTCTCATCTCTCTCTGTTCATGTCTGTCTGTCCCTGTCTATCCCTCTCTCTGACTCTCTCTGTCTCTGTAAAAAATAAATAAATAAATAAAAATTTAAAAAAAATCCTCAGATAAATTAGTACATTCATGAAATTCTGATATTCTATAGGATAAAAAGGGTTGTGACCCTTACTCTCCAGAAATATGTTTCCCTGTATTCTGAGCTTGAAAAGGAAACAAATAGTCATTTTACATGAGGGTAATTTGTATGCCTTTAATTTTCTGCTGTGTATCTCATTGCCTCCTGCAAAATCACATACTGTGGGATAGAGCACCAGTTTCCATTTCAGTGACTCAGCTGCTATAGTTGGCAAAAGATACATACAGATCTGGTTTTAATATTGTGACTTTGAAACAGCTCTCTCTTCATGGAAATGGTGCTCTAGTGTACCTGGTTTTGGTTTGTTACAGGCAACAGAACATTGAGGAAAACATGACGATAGCTATGGAAGAAGCTCCGGAAAGTTTTGGCCAAGTAGTGATGCTTTATATTAACTGCAAAGTGAATGGACATCCTGTGAAAGCCTTTGTTGACTCAGGTGATGTCTCTGTCCTTTGTGTCTTTGTCTCCCCATCCAACATTCTGACCTGACACAGGAAGAAGGGGAGACCCTGGTGTCCATTAAAGATGGCATTTGTCCTTTGGACTGCTAGCTAACAAGCCTGGGGGTTATTGTTTCACTTGCTAACCTTTTCTTGTTTGTGATAGGTTTGTTTCTTTCATCATTTCTTTACTAGTTTTGCATTTTGTGGTGCCTCTTTATCTTCCTGCTTACCTTATTTGGCATCCTGAATTTCTAGGGCACCTCTAAGGCATTGGGGAGTCATTTGGTTTAGAATAAGGGGCTGTAAGGAGGAGCTGTGTAGCGTATAGGTCAAACAAATATTTCCACTTGGTCTGTGGGCCATCACTTTGCCAGGAGCAATGAGTATAAGCACGGTTCTTGCCCTGAGAGCACTTAACAGCCAGATAAGGAAGCAGGGATGTTACACTTGAGGATACAGATAATCCCTGTGCTGTCACCTTCTCTCTCAGCAACAACTCCTTGCTTTTTAGTCAGACCACACAGGCAGCACCATGTGGGTGTGACAGTGGTCTCTGTGTCTTCACCCTGGGTATGACTTCCTAGAGTAGTAACAGCTCCTGCTCAGGTCAGTTTTCCTCCCTTCATTCATCCACAAATACTTGAGCACGTGCTAGGTATCAGCTGTTAAGAGTTCGTACTAAGATACATATATTCCTGTGAGAAGTAAACTGCTGATTATTCAGCTTTTAAAATGTCTGTTGAGTGCTGTGTACAGGGCCTTGTGCTGAGTGCTTAACTAACTGCTGCTTCATAGGGCTCTGGTGACAGAAGAGACCCTAACATATATAAAGCTCAGTGCTTCTTGAGCCATTATTGTGTGCCAGGCACCATGCTAATTCATGCTTAATCAACTGAGGTGCTTAATATATATTGTTTTATTCACTTCTATTTACTCCTCAGAATATCCCCCATAAACTGTGTTTTGCTGTTACCCTTATTTTATAGATGAGGAAATGTGGACATAGAGAGGAGAAGTCACTTCCAGGTATACAGAGTTCACGAGTAGTAGATTTTTTTTAAAGTTTGTATTGATTGATTTTAGAGAAAGAGAAAGGGAGTGAGTGAGAGAGATACATTGATTCCTTGTTCCATTTATTTATGCATTTATTGGTGATTCTTGTATGTGCCCTGACTTGGAATCGAACCTTCAACCTTGGCATATCAGGACACTAACCAATTGAGTTACCTGGCCAGGGCCTATGAGAAAGTTTTTGGATTTAGCCCCCAATCTGCTTGATGCCAGAACTCTAACCACGATGCAAAAATCAGATGCATGTTGAGTGAACATGGGTCACCTGACTGGGACGCTCAGTGTGGCTTCAAAAGAGAGAGGCTGTGAACTGAGCTGTCTCCGCAGGCAGAGAGTGGGCTTGGAGCTGAGGCTTGAGAAGAAAGAGGCGGGGGAGCAGTAACAGGGACCCTTCTCATCCTGGGGTTGCTTCCTGTACGTCAGTAACTAGTTTTTTGTGGAGTAAAGTGAGGAGGGAGCAAGAAAAAAGAAAATTGCCTTCCCAAATTCCTTTTTCCTTCATTATTTTTGGGCCTCCTTGGACCTAACCTTGTTCAAATGGCATGACTTTCAGTGCCCGTCAAGTGTAAGGTGCCTGATGAGTAATATAGTCAGGAAATGCTGGAATTGAGGTTGAGACATCATTGGCAAAGGACGTGTGCGTTGGGGAGGAGGCGGGCCTTCAGGTGGGCCTCAAAGCGTAAGCAGAATTCAGAGAGAGTGGAAGCAGTGGAGGGGCGCTCTCAGGGAGGGTCAAAGTGAGACAGGGGTGTAGGGAGCCAGTTCCCCCATAGAGTGGAGGATGAGTACTTGGAACACCAGACTGATATCTGAGCTGCTCCAGCTGCCATAGCAATACCATAGACTGAGTGGCTTATAAACACAGATCCGTTTCTTATAGTTGATTGAGGCACTGGAAGACTCATGGCTGGTGACAGCCTGATTCCTAGATCATAGATAGCAGTCTTCTCCCTAGGTCTTCACGTGGTGGGAGTGGTAAAGGAGCTCTCGGGCTCTTATACAGGAGCCAGTCCCATTCGTGAGGGCTCCATTCTAATGACCTAATCACCCCCCCAAAAGCCCCTACCTCTAATATCACATTGGGGATTAAATTTCAACGTGAATTTTGGAGGGATGCAGACATTCTGTCTATAGCAGCTGGAAGTAGTTTGACCAGAACAAGGCGAGATCTGAAGCTTTGGCAATGTGGTTTGAAGGTGGTCTTATAAGAGTAGGAGCCGCCCTGGGTGGATAGTTCGGTTGGTTAGAGCATTGTCGTATGCCAATGTTGCCGGTTTGATCCCCAGTCAGGGTACATACAGGAATGGATTGATGTTTCTATCTATCTATCTTTCCCCCTTCCTCTCTCTCTAAATTAAAAAAAAATTTAAGTAAAGAGTAGAAGCTGCTGAGGATCTTTGGGCAGATGGATAAGTGATCTGAAGAAGGTAGTATTTTAAGAACACAGGCGGTGGCAGAAATATAGAACTCTATAACACTAAGGGTCAGAACTACTTCCCTGCTTTAAGTTATACATCCAGAGTGTTTGGGAAACCAGAGAAATTGTCCACTAGCGAGGGGAATAGAGGGTGAGCAAGGCTGAGTGCTGTGCCTGGAAGAAAGAGGGGCAGAAATAGCAGAAATTACATAGAACTTAACAGATTGGACCAGCGTTTGAGAGTGTGGAGAAGGCGAAAAGAGGAGTCAAAAGTGAACAGTGCTTATGTTTCATGTTTGCAGAAAAGTAATTCCATTGGTGAGGAGAAATCCAAAGTTTTAATTGTTTGGGGAGAAGGAGTTTTCTACCTGTTGGCTCTGAGATAGACACGGCTGACAACAGGGGGGTGGGACTCCAGTCCGCGGGAAAGATGAGCACTGTAGGTCAAGATGAGCGGAGCATGTGGTCCCCACCGGCCACCTCCGCTGTGGGTGAATGCATGTCGTTGCAAGAGAGAAAAACCCTCACTGCCCACTTCCTAAAAGAGCAGAGGGCTCATAATGGGGAGTTCACTTCCAGTTTTTTTTGAGAGACTGTATGATATATATATATATATCTTTTAAAGATTTTATATTTTTATTGATTTTACAGAAAGAGGAGAGAGAGAGGCATGGGTGAGTGCGAAGTGTCTCATAGTTGCTTCACTCTAGTTGTTCGTTGATTGCTTGTTGTAGGTGCCTTGACCGGGCAAGCCCAGGGTTTTGAACCGGCGACCTCAGCATTCCAGGTCGGCGCTTTATCCACTGCACCACCACAGGCCAGGCAATATATTTATTTTTATTTATTTATTTTTCATTGATTTGTTTTAGCGAGAGAGGAAGGGAGAGAGACAGGAACATTGATCTGTTCCTGTATGTGCCCTGACCAAGGATCAAACCAGCAACCTCTGCACCTGGGGACGATGCTTTAACCAACCAAGCTATCCAGCCAGGGTTTAATGATGAATTTTTTAACTGGCAAATTAGAGGATCCCTACGTTTGATGTAAAAATAACTTGGTGACATGTTTAGAGCTACTATGTGAAAACAGATATGAATGTAAAAAGTGGTACATGGTGAGCATTTGCACCTGTAGACAGTTGCCTTGTTGGAAGTCTTTTCCAGGTATTTTTGCTTCCTATGCGGTAAAGTTTTAAAATACCATTTAATTACTACATTTAACCAAAATATCCTTTCCCTCAGTGTCAGGTTTCTGCACTGTTTCAGATTCCACTGTGGAACTGAAAGTGAACTAAGGCAGGCAGGGAATTGCTAGGTGGGAACAATGTCACCGACCAGTCTGGGGGTGTACTGGCGGCCTACCCTGTTCTCAGTGCTGCATTTGTCCTCTTGCCACAAAGGCAGATTTTGTCCTTATTGTATCATGTTTCCCTCCACCTCCAGGTGCCCAGATGACTATTATGAGCCAAGCTTGTGCAGAAAGGTGTAATATAATGAGGCTGGTGGATCGTCGGTGGGCAGGAATCGCCAAAGGAGTGGGCACCCAGAAGATTATTGGAAGGGTACATCTAGGTGAGCAAAAAGGTGCTGGGGGTCTTTGTGGGGTAGTGGAGTTAAATTTCCCGGGACAGGTGCCTCTGATCCAGTAGGCCTTAACCCTAGACATTTAAATTCTATTGAAGTCATACGGATCTGCATGTTTTAGCTGGTGACAAAAACAGTCCCCAGTGTACTTACGTTTTCTGCTCCTGAGAGATGATTCCTTTCAACTATTTCAGATTTCTATTGGTGCTTACCTCCACATTTCTAAGTAATACGTTCATAGTGCTAAATACTGATACAATTATGAAAATACCATTGAGAATGTAGCCATCTGATTGAAAATAATTGCTTTCCTTTTTCGTGTGTGTGTGTTACTCATCCCAAATACTTGCCTAGTTGTGTAAATCTCCTTGATGCATTGCATCCCGTTGAAGACGCTTCTCCCAGAGCCTGGATTGAAGGCTACTGTGTTGGAACCCACTTGACTGGGTCCAGAGGGGTTCTTTTCTCGTTGTCCTGATGTTGGGCTACATTAATCTCATGTCTCTCTCTGTATTTTGCTCCTCAGTTTATTAGAGCACATCTTCCAGTAACTTCCTGAGAAAAAGTGCATGGAGGTAAATTGAGTCCTTAAATATTAGAACATGTCTTTTTCCCCTACATTCTGCCAACCTGGCTAAGTTGGAAGTCATTTTCCTTCACAATTTTTTACAGTATTGCTGTGGAAAATCTGGGTGCTATTCTGATCCTCAGTTGTTTATGTGAAAGATTTCTGTTTCTGAAGGTTGTAGAATCTAGTCTTTGCCCACAGTGGTTTGAAATTTTACAGTGATGCACTTGGTTGTAGCTCCCTTTTCACCCACTGTGCTGGGTGCCTTTCAGTCTGGAGAAGTGACTGTCAGAATGGTCTCCTTCCCTCCTGCTGGGTGCACTCTGCTCTGCCAGGGGAACCCCTCTGTTAGGCAGGGAGGGTAATCTCCTGTCCTGGACTTGTCCTGTCGTTTCCTTTTTTCTTTCTTTCATTGTGTTCTTAGAGGGGAGAGTGGCTGGTGAAATTTCCTCAGTTTTGCCTTCTATCCTTTTTAGTATTATATTTTGGGGTTATTTTGGGAGTGGGTTCTTCTGTGTTAGATGGTTTTCACAGATGTCTGATTATCCTTGGAATCGCTCATATTGAAGAGGGGACACCAGAAGGCTGTCTGGAAGATCACTGGTGTGGACATCCATGGCGGCTGGGGGTGATCTAGAAGTTGGAGGGAGAAAAAGGCCCCAGTCTTAGCTTTCAGTTAATGCCCTTGGTTTTAGTTAGGTACTTGTGCCCCTGTCTTCCTCCATCTTCTTCCCTGCCCACCTCTGTTTCACCCTCTTGAGGAAAAGTCTCCAGTGTGCCATTGAGGTAGAGCGAGGGGCTGAGCAGCGTGCAGGAGAGGGGCCCCAGGATCTGGCCGTGCCTGCTGAGACCTTCAACCTTCTTTCTACCTTGGACCCACTTCTACCGGTTTTCAGAAGTACTTATAAATACAAGTTGTGTAATCTTTCATCTCTCATCCAGCGTGTTTCTTTCTGGGGTTTTTTTTTAACATCTATCTAACATATGCTTGTTGTAGAGAATCTCAAAAGTATAGAAATGTTAAAAGAAGCTAAAATACCTTAAATCCTGTGAGGTGAGAGAATCAGCTGTTGATAGCATTTGGACATACAGTACTTCATTTTGGCCTTGTTTCCATGTGCTTTTTTTCTTAAAAAAGATGGTCATATGAAGTGTAGAATTTTATTCTCTGATTTAAGAAAAATTAACATTCGTGACATTTTCCCAATGTTACTGTCAATTTCATAAGCATAATTTAACTGAGTAACAGTCTGTTGTGTAGTTTAATGTTCGGCTTTTAGGACGTGTATTTTCCCCCAGTATTTTGTCATTGTAACATGGCTTTTTGTGTACGCTGATATTTTTCCTTCAAGCTTCCTGTAAATACTGAAGCAAAGGTTATGGGTGCTTTCAGACTCTTGATATTGCTAACGGTTGTACTAATCTGGTTTCTCCAGCACTGAATGAATATTCCTCTCAGCATCCTTGTTACAGTCAAGTATTACTAGTTTTTAGTCCATTAATTTGCAGATGAGGTGCTTTTTTATTATGTTATTTTTCTTTCATTACAGTTGACATTTCTACCTATTTTATTTTTCTTTTTTAATATTATGTGTCTACTAGCACCATCTTATTATCTCTTACTGATTTCTGTAGAGTAGGATAATTTAAATACCTTCCTCTCATATACTTTCTAACACACAGTAGAACTCAAATTGAGGAGGAATACCACAAATGGGTTGCTTCAGAGTCTGAGGTCTCAGATTTTTCATGGTTTTAAGTGAGGAGATAATAGGAAGAGACAAAGTAATACGAGTCCTTTGTGCCCTTCTTTGCGGATGTACAAGTTGTACTATTTGCAGCTTTGGCTCTGATCAGTATGAAGAAAACCTTAAACAGGATCTGTACCATGGATAGGAAGGTTCAGTCTGTCCAAGATGGTAATTCTCCACATTTATCAACAGAATCCTTGTTAATACCATCCAAACCCCAATGTGTGTGTGAGAGAGAGAGACGTGATATGCTGATTTTAAATTTTGTATGGGCTCTTTACATCACTTACAAAGTCAACTCAATGGTGGTTAAAGACCTAGAAGCGGAAGACAAAGTCACAGCTTCTAGGAGAGAACACAGGAGGGTGTCTTGCCTAGGGAAGGCATTCTTTCAGAGGCAGGAAGGAAATTATTTGAGACATTCAGCAGCTTTAAGATTAAGAACCTTTCATCAAAAGACATAAAAAAGTGCACAGACACAAACTAGGAAAGGATTTTAGTAACACGTATAACTTATAAAAGATTCGAATGCAGAATATACACATTCCACATGTTTGTATATCCTCCGACGCAGTAAGAAAGACAGTATAAAAATATTCATAAGTACTTTGAAAGGAAACCCAGTGGTTAGTAAATATATGGAAAGTTGCTTAATCTCATTATTAACCAGGGAAATGCAAAATTACTGCTAGGCTAGTAGGATTTTAAATCTAATCATACTGACTGTAGGTGAGAATATGGAGCACTGTGAACTTTCATGCACTTCCAGAAAGCATTTAGAAAATTCATCATCACCAAGCAAAATTGAGCCTGATATCTCCTAGAACAGTGGTCCCAACCCCTGGGCCGCGGACCGGTATTTAAGTCTGACCAATGTTTTATTTTTAAAAAAATGGCCTGACCAGGCGGTGGCGCAGTGGATAGAGTGTCGGACTGGGATGCGGAAGGACCCAGGTTCGAGACCCCGAGGTCGCCAGCTTGAGCACGGGCTTATCTGGCTTGAGCAAAGAGCTCACCAGCTTGGACCCAAGGTTGCTGGCTCCAGCAGGGGGTTACTCGGTCTGCTGAAGGCCCGCGGTCAAGGCACATGTGAGAAAGCAATCAATGAACAACTAAGAAGTCGCAATGCGCAACGAGAAACTGATGATTGATGCTTCTCATCTCTCTCCGTTCCTGTCTGTCTGTCCCTATCTCTGCCTCTGTGTAAAAAAAAAAAAAAAAAAAATGACCAGATTCCCTCTGTTAATCCGTCTAAGACTCACTCTTGACGCTTGTCTCGTAAGTTCAACAATTATATTTTAATTTATTTTATTTATTCATTTTAGAAAGGAGAGAGAGAGATAGAGAGAGGAGAGAGAGAGAGAAGGGGGGAGAAGCAGGAAACATCAATTCCCATATGTGCCTTGACCAGGCAAGCCCAGGGTTTCGAACCGGCAACCTCAGCATTTTCAGGTCAACGCTTTATCCACTGCGCCACCACAGGTCAGGCCTCAACAATTATATTTTAAAATACCACAGTTTTTACACCGGTCGCATAATTTTATTTTGTGCATTTATCTGTCCCACCCTAAAGGCTGGTCCATGAAAATATTTTCTGACATTAAACTAGTCCGTGGCCCAAAAAAGGTTGGGGACCACTGCCCTAGAAGAGTGGTTTTCCACTGCCAATCCACAAAAGAGTTAAGCACCCTGATACTGTATAAAGGGTTCACCATCAGGGTGGTTAACTGTTTTGCGGACCAGTGGTTGAAAACCATTGCCCTAGAACCCTATGCTCTCACTTCTTAGACTCTACCTTAGAGGAACTCATGGCACACCAGGAGACAAGTGCAGGAGCACTCACAGTAGCAGTGCTATGACAGCAGAAACTGGAAGCAACCTAGAAGGTCCCACAACAGTGAAATGGGCATGTCAGTTCTGGTGTGTTACACAATACAGCCCTCTAGGGTGGTATAAAGCAAAGGTGTAGTCACATGTGTCTGCTAGCGATGAAGTGTCTCAAAATATTTTTTGAGTAAAAGAGCAAGTCCATAGTTCAAAAACATAACACTAAATAATACAGTGTGTCCGTAAAGTCATGGTGCATTTTTTTTTTTTTTTTACAGGGACAGAGAGAGGGATAGATAGGGACAGACAGACAGGAACGGAGAGAGATGAGAAGCATCAATCATCAGTTTTTCGTTGTGACATCTTAGTTGTTCATTGATTGCTTTCTCATATGTGCCTTGACTGTGGGGCTACAGCAGACCGAGTAACCCCTTGCTGGAGCCAGGGACCTTGGGTCCAAGCTGGCGACCTTGGGATCTCGAACCCGGGTCCTTCTGCATCCTAGTCCGGCACTCTATCCACTGCGCCACCGCCTGGTCAGGCATGGTGCACTTTTGACCGGTCACAGGAAAGCAACAAAAGACGATAGAAATGTGAAATCTGTTCCAAATAAAAGAAAAACCCTTCCAGTTTCTGTTGGATGATGTGGCAGCATGTGTGCATGTGCAGATGATGATGTAACACCGTGTATACAGTGGAGCAGCCCACGGCCATGCCAGTTGAGATGTGGACGGTACAAAGTTCAATGTGTTCTGTGGCTTGCTAAATTCGAATCTGACCAAAGTGCAACATGAATATCGGCGCGTTTATAATGAAGTGCCACCACATAGGAATAACATTACTTGGTGGGATAAGCAGTTGAAGGAAACCGGCAGTTTGGTGGAGAAACCCCGTTCTGGTAGGCCATCAGTCAGTGACCAGTCTGTAGAGGCTATACGGGATAGCTACCTAAGGAGCCCTAAATAATCTGTGCGTGAGCCCACATCGAACTGCACTGAATAGGTATGAAACTGGGAGGGTTTTCCTTTTATTTGGTGCAGATTTCACATTTCTATCGTCTTTTGTTGCTTTCCTGTGACTGATCAAAAGTGCACCATGACTTTATGGACACACTCTATGTTGCACAGAAATCATACAAGCGGGTAAGAACTTTAAGAAACGCTCAGAGTGATTAACACAAAACCCAGGATAATTGGGAGGGTGGGAGGAAGCAAAGAGAAAAGTTGTCATCAGTAGGACATACTGAGACTTCTCAGCTCTGTTTCTTAACTTGGGGAAGAGATGTGTGGGTGTTTATTATACTTTATGCTGTACATATATTTCATACACCCTCCTGTTTTTAAGATACACTTATTAATAGCAAAGTAAGTTCTTCAATCTTACATATTAAGTGAGGAGAGTAATTGATGAAGGAATTGAGGCAGGAGGCTCCAGGCAGACAACGGCCTTGGTGTTTTGCCTGGTTTGGCACATGGAAACTGGATTATAACAGGCAATAATAAACAGTTCACTTTTTGGAGGCTAATTTAAAAGGTTTAACATGTACAGGCTTTATTTCCCTTTTAGAAAACCTCTTGTAAGTGTATATAGAAAGTGGGTGGTTTATAGGAGGAATTGGTCTTTTTTTTTTTTACAAGGGGTTTGAAGCAAGAAGTATCACCTCAGTTCCTTCGCTTTAGTTGTTCATTGATTGCTTGTTGTATGTGCCTTGACCAGGCAAGCCCAGGGTTTCAAACCAGTGACGTCACCGTTCCAGGTCGACATTTTATTTACTGTGCTACTGAAGGCTGGGCTCTTTTTTTTTTTAAGTCCACTTTACTTTGTGCCCTCACTGGCTTTTAAACTGCTTGTTAGTCTAACAGGATTTTCTTTCTGTATTTCACCTTTTTGCTGCTTTACCTTGGTTTGGACTGATTATGAGAAGCAAGGCACAGAATGATACGTTTCCAAAGTTTGCGTTGGGCTTTTGAAGCAAAAATCTGTAACCTCTTACTCGTTTTTCATGTGCTTCAGCTCAGGTTCAGATTGAAGGTGATTTCCTGGCCTGTTCCTTCTCTATACTTGAGGAGCAGCCCATGGACATGCTTCTGGGACTGGACATGCTGAAACGACATCAGGTACCCAAGGGCTCTGCTTTTTGCATGGTTTTTTGTGCATTTTGTGCTTGTTACTGCATCATTTCTGTTGGCCATGTATACTGGAAAACTAAGAAGCATGACTCTTCAAACCTGGAAAGGTCCTTGAAGACGATGTCATACAAGGGTCATACAAGGTTTGAAATTATGTGTAAGTAGAAATAGAATCTTTTGTGAAATCTCTGAATCTTAAATCTTGCCATCTGTTTTGAGATTAAAATGGGCAGTGGTTCTCTTGTGTAATTTTTAGTTTCTAATTAGAACTCATTTTTCCCCCCATTTATATGAGAGAGAGAGAAGCATCAATTTGTTGTTCCATTTAGTTGTGTACTCACTGATTGCCTCTCATATGAGTCTTGACAGGGGGTTGACCATCTGCTTCTCCCCCCCCCCCTTCTCTCTCCTCTCTTGCAGCCAATGGCTCTGTGGTTTGAGTATCAGCTCCAGGCACTGAGGGTAGCTTGGTTGGTCCATGCACATCATCCTTAGGCACTAAAACTAGCTCAGTTGGCCCCAAACAGGGTTGCTGGGTGGATTCCAGTCGGGGCACTTGTAGGAGTCTGTTTCACTATCTCCCCTAGTCAGGGTGCAGGATTTTAAGTAGAGGAATGAGTGAATGCATGTGTGAATAAAACATTTTATTGTTGGCATCTTTCCTTGTTTTTTAGTTGTGATATACACCTGGAGTCTCCAGCTTTATATACATAAAGCATATATCTGTAATTGTCCTATATTAACTAATTCTCAAAATACACAGAAAAGTATGAAATAAAGAATAGTTTTGTAGAGAGAGCATAGCCTGTATACCACTTTTGAAACCATTAGTACAGAGTTTAAATACCAGCTGTACTTAGACAGAAAACGAAAAGCAAAATGTAAAACTACATAAATGGCATGTCTCAGCTTTATAATAAAAAGTTATTTAACCCTGGCCAGATAGCTCAGTTGAGGGAAGCATCGTCCTAATACGCAGAGGTAGTGAGATCAGTTTCCAGTCAAGGCACATACTGAAACATGTCGATGTTTCTGTCTCTCTTTCTCTCCTTTCTCTTTTTCTAAAATCAGTATATTTTTTTTAAAAAAAGAGTCTGGCCTGACCAGGTGGTGGCGCAGTGGATAGAGCGTCGGACTGGGATGCGGAAGGACCCAGGTTCGAGACCCTGAGGTCACCAGCTTGATCGCAGGCTCATCTGGCTTGAGCAAAGAGCTCAAGCAGGGGGTTACTCGGTCTGCTGAAGGCCCACAGTCAAGGCACATGTGAGAAAGCAATCAATGAACAACTAAGAAGTCGCAACGCGCGACAAGAAACTGATGATTGATGCCTCTCATCTCTCTCCATTCCTGCCTGTCTGTCCCTGTCTATCTCTGCCTCTGTAAAAAAAAAAAAAAAAAAAAAGAGTCTGACATGTCGTGGCGCCGTGGATAAAAGTGTTGATCTGGAATGCTGAGATTGCCAGTTCGAAACCCTGGACTTGCCCGGTCAATGCACGTATGGGAAGCAAATACAAGTTGATGCTTCCCGCTTCTAACCCCCCTTCCCTCTCTCCCTCTTCCCTCTCTCTAACATAAATAAATAAAAATTTTAAAAAATAACGAAGAAAAGGAAAAGGAAAGTGGTCACCTATATGTTTGGCCACTGATTATGCATGGCATTTTTCCAAGTTGTGCACAGTGAACATGTAGTACATTTAAACTTAGAAATAAACATACACTGTGTTAGACAAATATACTAAATGCAAACTATAGCCTATAGAGATTATTCTACTGTCAACTTTAAATGGTAAACAAAGTCTAAATTAACAGTGTCACCGAGGTTAAAGTGTGAATACTTCTAGGTGAAGTTATTCTGAACCATGTGTCTCTGTCAGTGTTGTTCTTTGTGGTTGGAGCTTTAAATTCAGGATTATCATTTTTCTGCATGGTGTTTTATATGCTATCATTAGTCTTTGGTTTCTTCCTTCTAAGTGTTCCATTGACCTCAAGAAAAATGTCCTCGTGATTGGCACCACGGGCTCACAGACCACCTTCCTTCCCGAGGGAGAGCTACCAGAGTGTGCCCGGCTGGCGTATGGGGCTGGGCGAGAAGAGGTGCGGCCAGAGGAGATCGCGGACCAGGAATTAGCAGAAGCGCTTCAAAAATCTGTACAGGATGCAGGTATCTGCCATGGCGGGCTCTGGAATGAGGACTCTTGTTAGTGGTGGGTGTGCCTGGGAAGTCAGAGCTGTAGAGGGGGTTGGGGACCTTTCCAGCTCCTACTCGGTCTGTCGTCCTGTCAGATGTGTTTCTGTCCCCTTACCACCTCCTTCCATCTTGACAGATCCAGAGACAGCAGTTCATTGCCACGCACAGGATAGGGTGGGGAGTCACTTGTTAGGCACATTTTGGCAGGCTTTCTGGAAAATCTTGTCTTCTTTTATTCTAAAGAAAATTATAACAGTGAGCAGACATTTCCTTTTGAGTTCAACAGTATATCCCTGCAAATTTCTTTGCTTTTTCGTAGGCACATTTATTTTGAAGATTAGCATTGTCCCTGTGACTAAGCAGCCCAGCCTGTTTTCATGTCCTGAAAGCGCTGCCATCAAAGACAGGAACCAACAATAAGAGTAATCGAACAACAATCAAAAGATATACTTTTGATGCTATTAGTAAGGGCACAATAGTGTGTCATTGGGCCAAATTAGAACAGTATGTGAGCTATTGAAATGAGCTACCTAATGCTTTTTTTTTTTCCTAAGTCTAAATTGTGGAAGCTTGTTTTGATCTAGAGCCTAAGCTGTCTGGGCTGGATAGCTCAGTTGGTTAGCATCGTGTCAAAGCATAGAGGTTGCCAGTTCGATCCCCTGGCAGGGCACAGAGAGGAACAGATCAGTGTTCCCCTCTCTGTCTCTTTCTCTCTCTCCCACTCTTCCTTCCTCTCTTTCTAAAATCGATAAAATAAACATTTTAAATTTTTTTTAAAAAGTAAAGTCTAAGCCAAGTTCCTGTGTAAAATGGAGGGATGTGGTTTTGCTGACATCCCACTTCCATGGGTAGTTTTTCCCTATCTGTTGTAGAACAGCGACTCTGGGATGCATTTTCTAGAAGCTGAAGATTAACTTTTAAGTTGGGGTTATTTTGAAGTCTTGAGCTGTAATAATTCATATTGCACTTTCTGATACAATAAAATATATTAGAGCTACAAGTGCAGGGAATCACTTCTAAAGACAAAAAAGACCGGAGCTCTAAAGAATAAGCAAGCAGATTTTGCCAATGTTTATTACTGGTTAACACCCGGTGGATTAGCCCTGGGCCTCTCTAGAATGGACAGGGGCTGCAGACAGCATTTTCCAGGCTGGCCTTGTTCACACTCTGCTCCCACCACCACTTAGTAGCTCAGTTTTACATGTAAAGTACAGTTTGGAATGTGACTTCAGTATTTTATAGGAAGGGGAGAATTTTGAACAACCAGACAGAGAATAAATTCATAGTTCTAATCTTCACTACAAGGCAAGCTTGAGTGAGTTTGACATACCCACTTAGAAAATTGTACATTTTCTCAGTAACTTGTCAGCTTAGTCATAATGCTATGCATTAATAAAGTAGGATATATTATCATTTTGTGAACTCTCTATTACCCCCACACACAGTTTTGGTGCTTTTATATAAGAAATGCTAGCTGAGCCCTGGCTAGATAGCTCAGTTGGTTAGAGCGTTGTCCCAATACACAAAGGTGACCAGTTCAGTCCCCAGTCAAGGCACACACAGAAACAGATCGAGGTTTCTGTCTCTCACTCTCCCTTCCTCTTTCTCTGAAATCAATAAATAAAAGTTAAAAAACAAAAAACTAGCTGATGATAGCAGTGCTTTCTAAAATTAACAACGATTACTCTCTTTGGGTAATTATTTTTTTAAAAAACGTTATCAGGCGTCCCCAAACTACGGCCTGTGGGCCGCATGTGGCCCCCTGAGGCCATTTATCCGGCGCCCTGCCGCACTCCCGGAAGGGGCACCTCTTTCATTGGTGGTCAGTGAGAGGAGCACTGTATGTGGCGGCCCTCCAACGGTCTGAGGGACAGTGAACTGGCCCCCTGTGTAAAAAGTTTGGGGACCTCTGGTTAAGATGAAAATAGAAACCACAGGTGTTTTTACGCATAGTAAAGGACATATACCAGTTTTAAAGGATAAAAAAGAAATGACTCGTTACCCACATTATATTGGCTTGTGCTGATTTTTGTAATGTTTAAAAAATGAAATAATTCTACAACATCCAGTTCTATTTGTTTGGACCGCTGACTTTCCAGTATCATTAAAATAAAAACTACGGGCGTAGCAGACCTAAGTATTTCTGTTAAAAATCGTTTCTTTGGTGGCTACTCTACACCAAGGTATCTTTATCTGTTCTATCAGTTGAAAAAAAATCAGAACAGGAGCTGTGTCTGTTTTATAAAAACTGATTAAAAGATAAAGAAGTTAAGCCAGAATAGATAATTAGGTTTGGTTTGTACTTCTTCGAAAAATAAATCTCAGCTGAGAAAGAAATTTGGAAGTGACTGTTGCGTGTGTCCACTTACCCGTTACTCCATAAGATGACGTTTGTGTCACGAAGTTCTGTCTATGGGCCTACATACTTTTATTCACCTGTCTCATGTGTTTGCCCTTGAATTCTCTGTGTGTGCAATTAATCTCTTTCCAAGTTCTATTAAAAATATGTTGGAAGTTGACACATTATGTATTGCGAAAGAATTAAAGCAACCAACAAATCTTTTGCTGTCCAAACGACAGAAATGTTCCCTGGTTTTGACTCTCCCCGTTCCTGATGTTAAGATGGCAAAGGAATGGAGACTATAACCCCGCATGCTGTGTGGTTTGCATTGTTAACCCAAGTTTGCTTGTCTGTTTCCTAATTCAAACAGAGCGTCAGAAGCCATGATGCATGTAGTGTGTGTGTGCTGCAGCTGGAGTGGGCCCCAGACCAGGTATTTATAGACATGCGTTCAGCCTTCCGTCCCGTCGTCTGTGGTCTGTATCTGCAGCCGTTTGGGAATGTGGCGTTCGTCCTTCACCATTTCACCTTGTTTAATCTGGTTACAACCAGCCTGTATGTATGTTTGTATGTTGGCATACATACACATCTAAGCATATTTTCCTATTCCAAATTTTATCAATTATTAGACCATTCGGCGGGGGGAGGTCCCAGTAAAAACTGTTCACCTGACTTGTGAGTATCAAATCAACAATGTCAGTATCACAGCCCTTTTTTTGTTGGAGACAGCTAGTCTATTAGGGGTTTCATAAGTCCCTTCTGAAAAACTTAGTTCTTTTTTCACATCAGTGCACACAGCTAACTACCTAACGTTATAGCGAGACAGTAGTTTTTATTCTGGTGAAGAAGAAATGGAGACAGGCCAGGTAACTTGCCCGTGGTCACAGAGTCCATAATAAAGGTGGGGCTGGCATTTTGTTCTCCCAGCAACAAGGGCCAAGACTCTGCTGTGCCTCTCTCCCAGGCCTGTCCGGTTTCCCTGCTCCGCCTCCATTTCCCTGCAGTGTCAGTGTGGCACTTGTCAGCCTGAGCACACTGGCTGATGTCTCAGAGGAGGAAAAACGGTCATTTAAACTGTCAGCCTAGAACTTGACAGGGTTTGCAGGCTGGTTGTAATTAGATGCATAGGACTTAATTTCTTCTTCTTTTATTTTTTCTTTTTCTTGTAAGGATGGGTTATAAGAACAGGCATAGTTTAATCCTTAAGATCCATTGTCCTCATCGTCTTCTCCTATCCTATGGTACTGACCCAGTCCTCCCTACATTTAGGACTTAGGCCAGTGAAACTGACCATCTCAGCTACAGGAGGACTATATGCTGCTTTCATAGTGAGTACAAAATACATCGAGGCCATGTTCACTCTGACCCCACCCAGTTGTCATAACTGTATGTCATACCAATAGCCAGAAGGCCATTATCACATACCCCCGCCCCCGTGCTGCTAACATGGGTATGTCACTACAGTGCATCTTTTCTGTTCACATTAACTCAAAATGAGTCGTTTTCAGAGTCAGCCTTAGAGATTGATAAATACAACTAATAACTGTTTTTACTCTAATGGATATAGTTTGCACTGAGATAAATGCTGTTTTCCTGTTTACCCCTAAAGTCAATAACTTCATGCTGTTAACCGCTGTTGGATTAGAGTGATCCAGAGCCATTTGAATTGTGACTGCATTGCTGCATGACTTAAGTCAAGTTAAAGTTCTTATAAAAATTGCACAGAGGTCAGTTTTTGACTAGATCAGTGGCAAAAGGAGAGTTGGAACTTACGGTTTAATGACATCATGCTGTTTACACTGAAGTCATGTTTAACCCTGCCACCTGGTGTGACCACTCAGGAAGTGGCAGTGGCTCTCAGTTACCGCTGCCTATTGAAAATCTATCTCCCTCCACTGCCTGAACTACCTAGCTGCACCCCTCCAATCCCCCCTTTCCCCTGCCCTTAAAGTACCTAAATGTTCTTACTTAGTTGTACTGTTAGTGTGGTAAAGTAACTAATAATCTTATTTAAAGTTTATTTGGTAAGATGATGACTATGAAATTTAATGTGTTTGATGTTTAGCTTTACTGTTGTTCTCTAAGTCCATGCTCAAGTGGTTTTATCATTACTTTTGGGAAGTTTGGGTAGAAATAAATAGAGTGTTTCCTTCTGTATTCTGGAGATCACCAAGCATTACATTCTTCTCTGGGTATTTCCCACTCTGCCCCAGCTCTGCCTGGTTTCAGACTTCTCATTTATACTCAGTGTTCACATTTAAAACACTAACAGTACATGGCATTAGAATTCTAGTGCAGAGAGCTTCAGCATTTGTAATGCGCTTAAGAATCACCTGGAAAAAAGAAGAAGAAAAGAATCACCTGAGGGGCTTATTGAAAATGCAGGTTCCTAGGTGTACTCCCAGGTATGGTGTCCCAGAATCTGCATGCTTAGCAAACATCCCAGGTGGTTTTAGGACAAGAGCTGGAGAGAACACACTGGGGAAACTATTCTAGCCCTCTGAGCTCACTGCGAATAAAGATACTTAAAAGCCCTTCTGTGTTGAGAGCTAACCCAGCCATTACTAAGTGGATGTTTATTAATGATGTTTAAAATACTGAATTACAATACGCATGTTTTATTAAGAACATGCCTACCTTTTATTTGATGCCATGATGTTAAATTGTCTACACAGTGGAAATGACTCTTGTGTAAGTCTATGAATATAAGCAAAGCTAAATTTAAGGACCTGATGTTGTTCCATCCTGTTTAGATTTGTGTCCTCTGATAATTTAATGGCTTTTGTAACTACCAATCTTTTTTTCCTTTGTGTTCCATACAGAGAAAAGTGGTGAAGAAACTACCTCACTGGGAATGCCATCGTTACCAACTTCAGATGGATTTGACCATCTGGCCCGTCCTTCAGGACAGAGTCCTGAGATTGGTAATCCTGTGGGCCTGGCTCACTCTGTCTCGGCTTCAGTCTGCCCTATCAAGCCCAGTGACCCAGACAGCATCGAACCTCAAGCTGTGAAGGCTTTGAATACTTCCTCTGGATTCCAGATAACCTCTGAAAAGAAAGAACATCTTTCCCGACTGGGTGTTTCTGGCTGTGCCTCTCCAGTGGACAGTGCTCCAGCAGACCAGACGGCGCTGCCTTTGCAGAACTCACCCGAGGAAGCCCCAGCTATGGATAACCCAGAGACATCTCCTGCTGAAGGATGCACCCAGGGCCTCAGATCCTGTCTCCACACAAGACAGGGAGGTTCTGTCACAGCCTCTGGGATGCAAGAACCACAGAGGTTTCTAGGTGGAAAGGGTCGGCATCCAGGATGTCAGAGTCTGAGTCAAGTGAATGGCCTTCAGCAGCACAAGGAACCAGGGAATGAACAGCATGAAGTTGTACAACAGAATGTGCCACATGACCAAGAACATCTTTGTAACACCGGGGACCTTGAACTTCTTGGAGACAGGCAGCAGAATCAGCTACAAAGTGTTCATGTGGAAGCTACAATGAAAGGAGAGGGGCCACAGCAGAATATGGACCTTTCAGGTACACAGAGAAGCAGTCTGCCTTCAGGATGCTTTGACTCCTCTAACTCAGAAACGCTAATGGAAATAGATACAGTTGAACAGTCCCTCATTGCTGTGCTTAATTCAGCAGACGGTCCGAATGCCAGTGCCGAGAGCGCTGGTGCATCTGACCTCACCCCAGATAATCCCCCCATGGAAGTGGAACCATCGAAATGTGGCCCTTCATCTGAAATGTCGAGGAATTACATTTCCACTCAGAATCTACAGCTCCCAGAAAGTAACGTGGAAATGTCTGGAACAAACAGAGACTGTGGGAATTACTCCCCGTCTTTAAGTGTCTGTGGCAGTTGTCAGCCCCCTGTGGAGTCAGCAGAGGAGTCTTGCTCCTCTTTAACAGCAGCCTTGAAGGAACTTCATGGACTGTTGGTCATTAGTAGCAAACCAGCTTCAGAAAACACATCTGAAGAAGTTAGCTGTCAATCAGAAATCATAACTGAGGTCCTTTCTGAAAGGTGGATCCAAAGTGAGCATCTTACAGCTACCCAGAATGAGCAGTGTTCCCAAGTCTCCTTCCATGAGGCCAGCTCTGTATCATTGAAGACAGAAATACTAACAGCAACTTCAGCTGGCACTGGAATAGAAGCTGTAGAAAAGATTAACTTTAAGGGTCCAGGTGATGGCCTATTAACTGACAAGGAAGGTGTCCCCAAGTCTAAGGAATCAGTAAATGAGAGCAATTCTGTCATACTAGCCTCAGCTAAAATGTCTGATCAATCACACTGCACTTTGGGTGTGGAAGTTTCACCCAAACTTGTAGCAGGTGAGGAGGATGCACTCACTCAGACATCAGAGCAAACTAAGTCCGTGTCAGATTTCATATTGGTTAAAGATTTGGGTCAGGGCACACAGCATCCAGTGACAGACAGGCCTGAGAGCAGAGAAGACTCCTGTCCTGAAGCTGCAGGACCACTTCTTGAATTTGAGCCACCTGCCAGCTATCCATCCAGTCCCTCCACTCTTCCACCATTGATGTTTCCTGCTGCAGACATTGACCGGATTCTCCGAGCCGGCTTTACTTTGCAGGAAGCCCTTGCGGCTTTGCAACAAGCTGGTGGAAATGCAGACCTTGCGCTGCTTCTTCTGCTAGCAAAGAACATTGTAGTTCCTACGTAACCCTGGAAAAGTGGGCTAGACCATACTTCATTCCCTTAAGGAAAAAGCTCTGTCTACACACATACACACGCACTCACCACATAGACAGTATATGTAGAAACCTGCAAGCAGAATGTTGAGCCAGATTTTTTTTAACGATTTTTTTCAGCCAAAGTAATTTATGATCTCTTGTCTGATGAATTTGTCTATTCTATTTGTTAAAAATTTGGGCCTTTTTTAATGTAATAGCAGTATATGCATACAAAAGCTTTTTATTCTCATTAAGATGATGTCTTCTGGAATAAAATTGATGGTTTTGTGTATAGCGTACCATACTAGAATGAGAGTGAATGCTTTGAGACGCAGAAGCTGGGAGAAATCCCTCTGCCCATGCAGCTGAGAGCAGGTCAGGTTCACACTCCGGCTGTGTCTCTGCTATAGGCAAGCTATGGCTTGTTGGTTCGGTGGTCAACTTACAAACGTTTGACCACACGGTTTGGGTGTTCAGAATTCCACCCAGTGCTCTGATATTCTGATTCATCAGTTAGCACAGGAAATTGAAGAATAATTGAATAATATCTCCTAGCTTGATAGCATCATTTCTGTGGTTAGGATTTGACATTTTCAAGGGATGAATCAGGAGGGTTTAAAACTTGAGCTGCTTTGTACATCACAGGCTGCTGCATGGGTTGCCACATATCTTGGATGGGATTTTGTGTGGGAAGTCACATTAGAGTGCAACATGGTGCTACCCAGATTTAAAAAAAAAATGCAATTCCATTTGCAAGTGTCTTGGTGACGTTTCAAGCACTATAAATGAAAAATAATGACCTAAACACTGGAATTTACTGGAGGTTAGATTTGCTAGCATCTCACAGACCAACCTCCACCCTTAATGACTAATGATCTTCCAGTTCAGCTAATGAGTGGATCACCATCAGTTTATTTTCTGAACTCATCTTCTACTAGGAAGTTCTAAAGCTCAGTTTGAGCTGTAATCTGAGTGAAAAATTAAAGTGCGAACCATGTCACTGGTTCATCTTGGTGCTTTGAACGGACAGTCCATTTGGTGAGTGTGCGTTGCAGCAATAGAAATAGTAATTGCAGTTTCTGACTCAAGTGGCCTTGGCAGTGGGTTCCATCACATTCTTTCCTCAGACGTTTCTTTGATTAAGCAAGATTCATCCCGTTTGTGTTTACTATGTCAAGTTAGAGTGGGGCATAGTATGTAGATATATTTATTGTGGCCTTTCTTTTCTATGAGGACTAGCCCTTGGAAATCATATTCCCATGGGCCCCACTGTGCAATAATTCTGGATAGATTTTAGTGTTTTTTTTTTCCTGGAAAAAAAAACAAGTGCTCTGTTATGTACTTAGCAGGAATCTGAAATCTTGGTTTTACTGAAAGGGATTTTGAGCATGATAATTCCCAGTTCTGGGGTATAGGTTGCAATGTGTTTGAAACAGAACCTTTGAAATGGTGATTTGTGAACTTGGTGTTAAATGATCTTGTTTGAAGTCTGACTCTCTTTGAAAGCTCATTCCATCCAAATGCAGGTCATTTAGCACGATGAAAATGGAGGCTCATATCTCAGGAGTTCTTGAAACTTTATTTTGGGGCTACTTACAGGCGTTTCTCTTCTACCGTGTTCCATCTCCTTTTGGCTGTGGTGTGTGTGCGTGAGTATGCATGTGCGTGTAGACTAGTAGCGTGATGAAAAGTTGCCTCAGTTCCTCATGATCCTCTGAGGTTAGGGAACAGCTGACAAGTTGTAGTTGACTTGTCAAAAGGGTGCTCAGAATACCAGGTTAGCTGGGCTGTCTTTTAAATGTTCTTTTAGGCCCTGGCCGGTTGGCTCAGTGGTAGAGCGTTGGCCTGGCATGCAGGAGTCCCGGGTTCAATTCCCAGCCAGGGCACACAGGAGAAGCACCCATCTGCTTCTCCACCCCTCCCCCTCTCCTTCCTCTCTCTCTCTCTCTTCCCCTCCTGCAGCCAGGGCTCCATTGGAGCAAGGTTGGCCTGGGTGCTGAGGATGGCTCCATGGCCTCTGCCTCAGGCGCTAGAATGGCTCTGGTTGCAACAGAGCAACGCCCCAGATGGGCAGAGCATTGCCCCCTGGTGGTCATGCCGGGTGGATCCCGGTCGGGTGCATGCAGGAGTCTGTCTGACTGCCTCCCCATTTCCAACTTCAGAAAAATTAAATGTTCTTTCAGACAATCACATGCTGCAGACCCTTTCGCCGGCCCTACACCAAAGATGTCAGATGCACCAGGAAACTACTTACAGGACTTCTGTCAGCCGACGCGGAGAGGTGTGATTGTAATGAAGTAGCTGGTGCTGTGATTGAAGCAAAATCTCGTGGCATTGCAGTGGGTCCATGTATTTACTTTATGGGCGGTGACTGGGAATTTATTCTAAGCTATGAATCTTTAGGGCCACAGAATGGGTGATTTTGGGGTGGAGAAACTTACCAGTGACAAAAGACTCCTCCCAAAAGGCCTTGTGTATGAAGACTGGCCTTGCAGTTTTCTGAGAGCGGATAGCATACACCATTCAGGCTTAGCTGCTGACTTTTCACAATGTGGAGCCGGGGGAGTCAGTCCCAAGGTTGAGATGGAGTATCAGTCCCGAAAAGGTTGTATTGCAATAGCTTTTTATGTGTATGTGTATTTATTTTTAGGAGAAAATGGACAAGGCCTGCAGGTGTATGTGTGTTTTCGTTAAGAATACTTTGAATGAGCTCAACCCACTTGCCAAATACCCTTGTCTTTTTCCATCATTTATTTTCCAATGTATAATTGCTTTTTCTTTTTAAGGTCTTATTTCCTGTCCACCGTTTGTATAAAAGTAAAGTTGTTGATGTTGGGTTTTAAGTCATTTGTAAATTCGGAAGTTCTAGAACACATAAGGAATTAAGGAACACAAAACTAGTGAGTCGTCACTGTCAGTTTTTACTCCAAGTGCAGAAATTAGAGATGAACTTTAAAATCATTGTGAAACTCCTCTGGTTGTCAACAGAACTGGTGTTGGCCAGCCCAGGAATGGGCCACTTTACTGGACAGTTCCTTTGCCATGACCAGTATTGGACAGCTCTCTAATTAGTGCTTACCTCCAGGGGTGGCCTAAGTTCATTGACCAAAGAGAGAAGATTTTTTTATATTTAATGTCTGCATTTTCCATTAAGTTGAATCCTGTGTGTAAGAATGTGCTTGCTATCCAGACACCTATATCTAGGTTATAGATTTTGCCCATTGAAGGTGATAAGAATTTCCACTTGTACCTGTTTAGGCCTCCAGACATCAGCCTTCATCCCACAGATGGGGCTCTAGCCATAAATATACAGAGATGACCAGTTGCTTGGCAAAGGGAACTAAATAGATGGTGAGTGTGTATTAAAACTCTTTCCTTGTAGCCTATACCACGTTTTTCCCCAAAACACTTCTCCAGCAAGAAGATTGCATAAAAATAGAAAGATACACTAGGCTTTATGTCACTGACTTTATGATAACCATTCAAATGGAACCTACCTGTTCTTCCCTTAGCACTTCTATCTCAAGTAAAAGCCATAAAAATTTAGTTGGTTTAGCCACCAGCTTTTTGTATATATACATGTGTGATTGATGAATAGTCTACAGTTAACTTTACATAGATTAAAAAGCAAGCGATTTTCATATCCACAGATAGATTCTTGACTTGTAGCTCTTATCCCACCATGTGTATAAAAAACAGCCTTGCAGACACCTGCCTGAGGGTAAACAGGATAATTGAACTGTTAAAATACTCCAAAATTTTTATCGCTGGTAACGTAAGAGAAGCAACATCTAGAAGATGAATGTTACCTTTCATGTTAGGAGTTCCATTAAATAAAAATAGCTTTTTCTCTGAAAGACTTTAAAATGGCCATTCCTCTTAACATATCCAGAGCATGTCCTTGAGAACTGGAAATGTGCAAGCATGGCTCAAGTTCTATCCCTTAGTGGTCCCTCAGTAGGCGTCACTAGGGGTGAACCTTTGATGTGCTTGATTTTTTTTCTCTTGTGCCTTAGTTTCTCCAAATAGCAGAGACAAGTTTTGGTGGGAAATGAGAGTGGAAGTGGGGGGGGGGGCATTGAAAGTGTCCTTCCTGATGGTAGAGGACACACATGGAGTGGTTTTGAGGCTCACCTTTATTGTTCAATCAGAACTCACCTGTACTGAGTTGTTGGGTAGAACTGCTTAAAGAGAGAAAGTACTCAGAAATGAGTTAACAGTGTGGGTGGGGCTGGGCAGGGAGGAAATGTGAATAAATGGAAGATGATCCTAAACATTCAACAGCAACAGCTTTTCCTTCCACTGGACCCTGCGCCCATGCAGGGTGGGAACACGGGTTGTGCTGCAGCATCCTCCGCGCTGCCCCTGGGCACAGCTGCTCTGGAACGCTGGGCCTGCTGTGCTAAAGCAGCCGAGTGCCAGAAGTGGAAATAAGGTCTGCAGCAGAAAATGTGGCGAGCGGTGTGTGGGACTGGTCGATGCAAAATTTATGTAAGAGCATTCAAGGTTCTAGCAAATCTTTCTACAGGAAGCTCCATCAGAAGGATGGACATTCTTTAACCCATTATTTGAAATGTTATCACATGTATTCCTGAGGCATACAGGGAGACTTTCTGGACTTGGTACTAGTGACTTAAGAGGTTTACAATGAGTTATTGGTGATTGGTAACCTAGACCCTCTGGGGGCTCTAAGGTGAGAGGATGTAACTGACAGGTTTTAGGACACAATCTTGTGGAATGAAATCTGCAAAGGAAGTGGTTCAAGGGTGTATGAGTTAGAGAATTGTTTACCTTAAAAAAAAAAAAAGGCCTTGGAATGGGGGTGTAGAATGCAAAGTTAGAATAATTTTTACAGAGCTATATCTCTTTAAATGTGTACCATAAGGTTCTCATTAGCTGACTTCAAAGGGGCATGCTGGGACATTTTTTCCTGGGAACTAACATGTCTGATGGGAAATGATGCTGTTTACCAGGAGCTTGTTTTACACACGACCTTGAATGAAGGCATCTGTGGCTTCAAGAAAGGCAGACCTCTATTTCCTACCAGAGACAGGCAGTCAGATTGGTTTATTTCTAAATGCATTTGGGCTGAGATTACCTGATGCTGACCAGACTTCTTTTTCCTTCCCTGAAGGCTCCCAGCTGAGTCTATGCCGCCCATCTGTGACCTTTCCCTCTGAGTGATTATATCTCCATTCTCTGTTCTCTTAATCATTCTTTTGAGACAGTTCTGGTAATATACTCAGAGCAATTGAACATACTAATTGCATTTGCTGTTTTCACTGTACTTACGATGAAAGTTGATTTGCTCAGTTTTTTTATTTGCTCATTTTAATTTAAAATCTCATCTTCACAGCAAATTGGGCTAATGACCTTTGTTCTCAAGGTTTGTTTACCAGTTTTGTAGTTGTATTTGGCAAATCATAGCGAATAGAAATGGCTCTTTCCCCCCTTTATCTGTTCTTGCATTTGCTCATGTATGCTTTCCCGACTTTTCTTTATGCTTTGAGACTACTGCATCTTACAAGAATTGGGCTGATTGGCAACATAGCCTTGCCAGTAGCTCAGGCTTTCCCATAATGCTTTGGTTTTGAGAGTCAGAAAACTCTTGAGAACTTAAGGGAACCAAACTCAGGAATCCCAAAGTTAGTTGCATTGTGCCATTGGTTTAGGGACTGGGCATAGGACCAGTCTGCAGCTGAGTGAGCTAGATGCATTTGGGTTTGAGTTTTTGTCACATAATGAAATGTAAGGCAGCCCTAAATAATCAAAACACTTTATTTTTTTTTTAATAGGAACTTTCTGAAGAAAAGTGATGTGTAAAACATTTGATATTTAAGACAATAAAGTTTTTACCATAAGATGCTTGTTTGCTCGATTTTTTTTTTTAAGATTTTTATTCATTTTAGAGAAGGTAGAGGGGGGAAGAGGAGCAGGAAGCATCAACTATATATGTGCCTTGACTGGGCAAGCCTGGGGTTTCCAACCAGCGATCTCTGCATTCTAGGCCAACACTTTATCCACTGCGTCACCACAGATCAGGCTCAAATTTTTTTTAATTGAAGTGGTTAAATTAACTTTTATTATTATTCAGTGAGAAGAGGGGAAGCAGAGACAGAGTCTTGCATGCACCCTGACTGGGATCCACCCAGCAAACCCACTAGGGGGTAATGCTCTGCTCATCTGGGGCATCGTGCCATTGCTCAGCAACCGAGCTCCTCCTAGCACCAGAGCCAGAGGTCATGGAGCCATCCTCAGTACCTAAGGCCAACTTGCTCTAATTGAGCTGTGGCTGCAGGAGGGGAAGAGAGAGAAGCGAGAGGGGGAAGGAGTGGATAAACAGGTGCTTCTGTGTGCCCTGACCAGGAATCGGACCCGGAACATCCACACAACAGGCTGACACTCTGCCACTGAGCCAGCCAGTGTGGGCTAGTTAATTAACTTTTATCCCTGTCTGTCTCCCTGCCCCTTTAAATCGCTTATACCCAGGCTCTGTGACTTATCATGTGCTTAAACCCCAGAAAAAATGGGCTTCTCCGAGTCCTTAAAGTAACTTTTCAGTAACCACTGCAGGAGGATAGCTGTATGCTGAGGTGTAAAATGTGCATTTTATGACTGCGTGGGCCGTTGATACACAGTGATAGAACATTGGCAATGGGGTATTGTGGTTTAGACTAACCTCCAGAGCCAGGCTGCTTGGGTTTGAACTCCAGCTCTGCCACTTACTAGCTATGTTCCAGGTATCTTGCCTAACCTTTCTGTGCCTCAGTTTCCTCATCTGTCAAGTACAGACTGTCAGGGGTTACAGGGATTTAATAATATGTGTAAAGTCCTCAGAAAATGACTGGCACATAGTAAGTGCTCATAGATAGTTGAACTCTGCATCACATAAGAAATTTGAGCATGCTAAAGGGTATTTCCAGAAGTTGGGCAATTCTAGCAGTCATGTGTGGGAGGGGAGGGCTCTGCTTCATGCAGTCAATCACAAAGGGTCCTAGCTGCCAGGGCTCTGCCCTCTTCAGCATGTGACTTCCAAGATTACTGGACGTGCAGCTGACATCCCAGGAGAAGAGAATGAGGGCTGCCTGTCCAAGAAATGCTAATACCAGGGCTGGAGGTGGTGTGCATCACTTGACCCACGTTTCACTGGCTGGAACTTGTCTGCAAGGTTGTACGGAAATGCCAGGGAGGTGGGGAGAGCTAGAGCTAACCTACTTGTGTGCCCAAGAAGGTGAGGAGCACAGTTCCGTGGTCAGCCAGCAGTCCTGCAGCGTCACCTTACCCAAACCACACGCCTGGGCCCCCAAGGAGAGGATCCTGTTCCCCAGCCAAGCTCTCAACTGACCTCAGTACAGAATCCCCTGAGATGTCCCATTCTCTCCTTGAGTTCTTGACTGTGGCTCTTTTATGGTCTGGCAAACAACTGCAGATGATGCCATCTGCTCCTACCCCATATACAAGTGTTGGCACAAGGACAGAATAACTGCGATAGAAATTGCATAAAAATGCTAGGTTATCACCTGCGGCTGCACAGCTATTAGTGTCTTCATGGGGTTAACCAAGTATGTATGTTGATCCTTATCTACGGACAGTGTCCTTTAAAAAATTAGAGCCAGGGTGGCTTGGTTCCTCCTAGAAAGATGAAAGCCTTCGTGGTTTTTCCTGTTCTATCTCGGGTATCTGAAGTGCGCTGGGCCAGAAATCCTCCACCACCCCCTCATCCCACGTGCTCCTTTCACGTTCATCCTCTGAGTAGTTAAGGACAACTGCATCTTTCCCTTAGTTCACTTTTTTTTTTTGTATTTTCTGAAGTTGGAAACGGGGAGGCAGTCAGACAGACTCCCGTATGCGCCCGACAGGGATCCACCGGGCACGCCCACCAGGGGGTGATGCTCTGTCCCTCTGGGGCGTTGCTCTGTTGCAACCAGAGCCATCCTAGCGCCTGAGGCAAAGGCCATGGAGCCATCCTTAGGGCCCGGGCCAACTTTGCTCCAATGGAGCCCTGGCTGTGGGAGGGGAAGAAACAGAGAGGAAGGAGAGGGGGAGGGGTGGAGAAGCAGATGGGCGCTTCTGTGTGCCCTGGCTTGGAATCGAACCTGGGACTCGTTGCATGCCAGGCCGATGCTCTACCACTGAGCCAACCGGCCAGGGCCTCCCTTCGTTCACTTTAAAGCCTCGAGTGCTTTTGCAACCTGCATCCAGCGCACCCTAAATCCTGTGGGCTCCACTTCAAGATCTGGTTGTTTCTAGAACCCCGGTCCCAGGCATCTCTCACCTGGGTTATTGAAACAGGTCTCCTGCTCCTGCGCCTGTCTACCTATGTTCTGTTCTTAGCACACCTGCCACGTGATTTTGTTAAATTAGTTCATACCTCTCCTTAAAATCAAACCCTTCAGCGGGTCCCCGCCTAACTCGGAGTACAGTCCAAAGTCCTTATGATGCCCCCGTGGCTGCTGTTTGCTCCGCCATCCTCTCCTGCCTCACTCCCTCACTCAGCTCTAAGCCACCCTGACCTCCACGCTTGAAGTCACCATGCTTTCCTACCTCGGGCCTTTGTAGTGGTTATTTCCTTAGCCTGGAGTGCTCTTTCCCTGGACGCCCTCATGGCTTTTTCTCTCTCTTCCTTTAGGTCTTTACTCAAATATGACCTAAATAAGGTCTTCTCTGGCTACACTTATTTTATTTATTTTAGAGAGGCAAGGGGAGGGGAGGAGCAAGAAGCATCAACTTCCATGTATGCCTTGACCAGGCAAGCCCAGGATTTCGAACTCGCGACCTCAGCATTCTAGGCTGATTCTTTATCCCCTGCACCACCACAGGTCAGGCTTGGCTACTCTATAAAATTGTAGCCACACACACCCCTTCCTATGTCTCTTCCCTTATTAATTTTCCTCCTTAGTATAACCACTACCTGGCATACTCTGCATTTCATCTCTGTTCCTAGTTCAGTATCTTTCTCCTCTATTAGAACTTAAGCTCCAAGAGGGCAGGGATTGATATCTGTCCCTTTCATTGCTACATCCCCAGTGCCTGGTGCATAGTAGATTTTGAATGAATAAATCCATGGACAACATTAGACTGCCACAGTTTCTCAATTCAAAGGCCCTAAGGAGCTGTGCCATAGTGGGGTGACAGCAGAACTGATCCTGAAACCTGGCCAGCTCGTTGAGATCAATTTGCAGGATTTGGGGATTCTAGACCAGGAGGACTGTTGAGGTTGAGTTTAATGTAGATTTAAAAGATATGACATTCTGAGGTTAGTAAATTTGCAGGCGTTTATGTGAAGTAGTACTTTTGATTTTACCCACATGTAATACTCTGTACACCTGCTAAGGGCTGTACAGACCATAATTCTTCATTATCTTCCTAGAATGGGAAGACCCACGTTAGGTATAAAGAGAAACAGCCTTATATCTGACCCTGCTTCTCTTTCTGTGCTTTTAATTCTACAGTTAAAATTTTTTTCTGCATCCCTATTGAATTAAAAATTAACCAGCAAATATTAATTCAAAAAACATTGAGGCCCTGGCCAGGTAATTCGGTTGGTTAGAGTGTATTTCTGACATGCCAGGGCTGCAGGTTTGATCCCCGGTCAGGGCATAAGAAGAACCAACCAATGAATATATAAATAAGTGGAACAACAAATAGATGTTTCTCTCTCTCTCTCTCCTTCCTTCCTCTCTCTCTGAAATCAATAAGTAAAAAAATATACTGCTCGCAAAAATTAGGGGCTATTTCAAAATGAATATGAAGCTATAAAATATCCCCTAATTTTTGTAAAATATCCTCTAATTTTGTGAGCAGCGTAAATAAAAACATTGTGTATCATGTGCCAGATTGCGTGAACTGAGCAAAGGGGAGTGTCCCATGGGTCTCACATTATCGCAGCCTCTTTGAAGAATGACAACAAAGTGCTGGGTGATAATAAATTCTACAATGAACATTGGTAGACTGGCACGCTTGAAGGGACTAGAGGCCACTTCATGTGGAGTAATCTATGCGAAAGGTCTTCTGAGAAACTAACCTTTGAGTTTTGACTGACAAGGCTCCTGCCAGGTGAGGATTTAGGAAGTTTTATGGTTAGGCTAAAATGAGGGGGAAAAAAGCCCCAAATTTCAATAATTTATTACATACAGTACAATACAGAAATGGTACCTGAGATGTGGTGGCGCAGTAGATAAGGCATCAACCTGAAACGCTGAGGTTACAGGTTCGAGACCCCAGACTTGTCCAGTCAAGGCACATATGAGAAGCAACTGTGAGTTTGTGTTTCCTGTTCCTCCCTCCCTCCTGCCTTTTGTCTCTCTCTAAAATCAATAAATAAAATCTTTTTTTTAAATTATAATATACAAAGGATGTATTTATAGAACTGTACACTTACACCTATATAATTTTATTAACCAATGTCACCCTAATGGGTTCAATAAAAAAAAGTTTTAAAGTTATTATCTTGCTTATATGACAGCCCAAGATAATTATTCCTGATTGATGGGCAGCTCTCCTCCATGTAATGATTCAGGGAACCAGGTTCTTGACATCTTGTCAGTCTGACGTCCTCTTTACTTCATCCTACCTGGTGGAAGAAGGGACAGCACGGAGAAGCCCAGTCTAGAAGTGGATCACTTTCTTTCTGTTCACATTGTGCTGGAGAGAACTTGAGAGCCGTCATGCCTGTTGCCAAGGAGGCTGGGAAATGTAGTCCGGCACTCCCTGGCTACAGGGCTATCACTGTGGAGAGAGCAGGTTTGGGTGAACAGCTAGAGTCCTCTACCACACGAGAAGAGCACCCCAGCAAAGGCCCTCAGATGTGTACACATGGCATGTTTGAGAAAAAGAAGGCTGGTAGGGACTGGTCCACACAAACGAAGAGATTAGGGCAGGAGTCAGGGAGAGAGGCTGGATCAGGTGAGCTATGAACTTGTAGGCCAGAGGAAAGAGTACGAATGTCACCTGACCTGTGGTGGCGTAGTGGATAAAGCGTCGACCTGGAAATGCTGAGGTCGCTGGTTCAAAACCCTGGGCTTGCCTGGTCAAGGCACATATGGGAGTTGATGCTTCCAGATCCTCCCCCCCTTCTCTCTCTCTCTCTCCTCTCTTTCTCTCTGTCTCTCCCTCTCCTCTCTAAAATGAATAAATAAATAAAAAAAATTAAAAAAAAAAAAAAAAAAAGAGTACGAATGTCATTCCAGATGCTGTGACAGGAAGCTGTTGGAGGCTTTTCAGCTAGGAGGTTGATTGACATTCCAGTTTTCACCAACCCATCTTGTGGACGGGACAGTAATGAGGAAGGAACGGGATGTTCCACATTTTAAAATAAAATCACTGAGATTAAAGCTGCCTTGTTTGTGTTTACTCGGTCCTAGAGTTGCAGATTACACTTGTAGGTGCCTAGAGTTAAGGAGAGGGAAGCTGGACCCCTGCTGTGATGCTCAACCTGCCCCTCTGTCTCCCCCCACAGGTGGGGATCAGCTTCACAACCTGATGGCCAAGGAAATATTGTCTCCACTAGAAACACAAATATATCTGCCTTGAGTTAAGAGGAAAGGGAGGAATTAGCCCCTTAAACTATCCTCCACTTTATTTTTACAGTCCTGCCCAGTGACCTTTGAAGGATGTGGCAGGATGAAGGTGCCAGAATTTTTGCTGTTTTCCCTCTCTGAGGCATGACACATCTTTGGGAAGACGAGTGAAGGAGACTGGTGGGCCAGGGCTATGGTCTCTCTACAATCTCGCCTTTCTTTCCAACTTCTTCCTTCATCTGATGGAGTTCAGCAGCAGGAGACTTAGGTGAGGAAGAAGAAGAAGAAGAAAAAGAAGGGAGAGGAGGGGAGGGAAGAGGGAGGAAAAAGAAGAGGAACCATAACAACAAAATCATTTTTCCTGTGTCACTGATTTGGAAACAAAAAGAGTGATTTGCTCGAGGCCCTCTTATGAGTCAGTCCGGGCTTTTGACTCCTGATGCCTCATAGTCTTGTGCATTTTACACGTGATCAGCAAAGTCTTGTGCAATAAATAAATGGGCTTCGATTTGGAGTTTCAATGACTCCCCAGAACAGGATTAATAGGCATCCTGGTTTTGGATAGTTTTGTTTTAAATTTTTATGTATTGATTGATTTGAGAGAGGGATAAAGGGAGAGAAAGAGAAAGAAACATTAACTTGTTGTTCCATTTATCTATGTATTCATTGTTGATTCTTGTATGTGCCCTGACTGGGGATCAAACCCGCAACCTTAGTGTATGGGGACAATGCTCTAATCTAACAAACTGAGTTACCTGAATGCTTTCTCCTTTCTTTTTCTTTCTTTCTTTCTTTCTTTCTTTCTTTCTTTTTTTCTTTCTTTCTTTCTTTCTTCTTCTTTTATTTTTTTTGCCTTGTTTTTGACAGGCAAGAATGGATTCCACCTTCGAGCTCTAGGCATGGGACAGTTATCTGCACATGAACACCCACACTTGGCCCTCTCCCCTTTTCCTGCAAAAAGTCTTGTGAGACTAGAATGTGCCTCTCTTCTCTCATCCACGTACCCACTTACACCCCCATGCGAACTTTGGAAATCTGAAAGGCTGTGAGACCAAATGTTCCTCCTGAAAGTTGTAAAAGGTTGACTGTGGTGTGAAGGTGCAAATAATATGGCAGAAATGCCACCACCTTCTGATATCACAGGGATCCAGCCAAGGGACAAAAATGCCTATTGAAGCTGTCATGTGCCCAAGCGCATGACAGGAAGGTGGTGACCAGCAGAAGACGCTGCCCGGAAGATGGCTTCGCTACTTAACACCAGTAGAAGAATCCCAAAGCCAGTTGGTTCCTCCTTGGGTTGAAAGGAGTCTCATGAGCCAGGGTTGCAACCAACAGGTTGGGGCCTGTGGGCACCCTAACAGGGTGGAGTAGGAAGGGAGTGCTCCAAACCTATGAGACTGGTCATTCAAGCTGGCTCTCCTCCTGCTTGCCACAAACACTTTAAGACACCCGACTGTTTTTCTCCTCATTCCCAGTAATGTGTCCTCTGCTCTCAGCCTTTTTTCTACCTGTCCAGTCCCTGCAGCCTCCCTCCCCACCTGTCATTCTGCCCCAGCCCAGCTCCATGGAGGCTAGCTCTTATTTTTCTAAACTCAGTGCTAATAAGAAAATGCTCTCAGTTTAGAGATTTTCCTTCTTTCCCTAAAGGGTTAGACCAAAGAGATCACCTCTTAGAATAATATGAAGAAATGTGACGGGCCTGACCAGGCAGTGGTGCAGTGGATATCAGGCGGTGGTGCAGTGGATAGAGCTTCGGACTGGGACACGGAGGATCCAGGTTCGAAACCCCAAGGTTGCCAGTTTGAGAGCGGACTCATCTGGTTTGAGCAAGGCTCACCAGCTTGAGCCTAAGGCCACTGGCTTGAGCAAGGGGTCATTTGGTCTGCTGTAGCCCTCCTGGTCAGGGCACATATGAGAAATCAATCAATGAACAACTAAGGTGTCGCAATGAAAAACTAATGACTGATGCTTCTCATCTCTCTCTGTCCCTGTCTGTCTGTCCCTATCTCTGTCTCTCTGTCTCTGTCACACACAAAAATGTGAAGGGATCCTTAGCTCAGGAAAGGATACAAATGGTTTCTGGGTTCTACCCTATGAAGTATGATTTTCAGCAAATGACCCCCACCCCTTAATTTCATCTGTACAACAAAGATGTGAAGATACATGAAACAGACATAAAGCACTTAATTCAGTCTGTGGCCCAAGTCAGCATTCAACACATCGTCCTCATCATCGTGCCTATTGACAACTCTTGCCCTAGCCAGGGGTCGGGAACCTTTTTGGCTGAGAGAGCCATGAATGCCACATATTTTAAAATGTAATTCCGTGAGAGCCATACAACGACCCATGTACGTTACGCATTATCCAATAAAAGTTTGGTGTTGTCCCGGAGGACAGCTGTAATTGGCTCCAGCCACCTGCAACTATGAACATGAATGGATTGTAATACATGGGATGTTTTATATTTTTAACGTTACTATTTTTGTTTGTTTGTTTGTTTTTGTATTTTTCTGAAGCTTGAAACGGGGAGAGATAGTCAGACAGACTCCCGCATGCGCCTGACTGGGATCCACCCGGAACGCCCACCAGGGGGCGACGCTCTGCCCACCAGGGGGCGACGCTCTGCCCACCAGGGGGCGATGCTCTGCCCCTCCGGGGCGTTGCTCTGTCGCGACCAGAGCCACTCTAGCGCCTGGGGCAGAGGCCAAGGAGCCACCATCTTTGCTCCAATGGAGCCTCGGCTGCGGGAGGGGAAGAGAGAGACAGAGAGGAAGGAGAGGGGGAGGGGTGGAGAAGCAGATGGGTGCTTCTCCTGTGTGCCCTGGCCGGGAATCGAACCCGGGACCTCTGCACGCCAGGCCGACACTCTACCACTGAGCCAACCGGCCAGGGCAACGTTACTATTTTTTTTATTAAAGATTTGTCTGCGAACCAGATGCAGCTATCAAAAGAGCCACATCTGGCTCGCGAGCCATAGGTTCCCGACCCGTGCCCTAGACCCTGAGGTGGTCGTAGGACGCAGCAATCCCAGTTTCTCAAGCCATTGTCCTTTCCTTTTCCTGACATGTACTCGTCCCCTATTCAGTCACATAGAAACAAAACAACTACCGTACCACCATCTTGGGTCTCTCCTGGGGAAACTGAGGGAGAGGGAGGGATTTTTGATTGTGGATGGGGTGGGGTATATCTAGGACAAGCTGTAGAATCAGTGTTTCAGGTAGGTGCTGGGGCGGCCAGGTCTAGGAGGCTGAGGGAGGAGCAAACTGAGCAGACAAAAAATAAAATTTGGGAGCTGAAGTTGAGAATTGAGAATTAGTGTGTCCCTTTTTATTTTTTAAGATTTTATTTATTGATTTTAGAGAGAGAAGACAGCCCTGGCCGGCTTGCTCAGTGGTAGAGCATCACCCAGTGTGTGGAAGTCCAGGGTTCGATTCTCGGCCAGGGCACACAGGAGAAGCACCCATCTGCTTCTCCGCCCTTTCCCCTCTCCTTCCTCTCTATCTCTCTCTTCCCCTCCAGCAGCCAAGGCTCCACTGGAGCAGTTGGCCCCAGAGCTGAGGATGGCTCACTGGCCTCCGCCTCAGGTGCTAGAATGGCTCTGGTTGCAACAGAGCAACAGCCCAGGTGGACAGAGCATTGCCCCATGGTGGGCATGCCGGGTGGATCCCAGTCTGGCTCATGTGGGAGTCTGTCTCTCTGCCTCCCTGCCTCTCACTTCAGAAAAGCACAAAAATAAATAAATAGATAGATAGATTGATAAATAAATAAATAAATGAAATGAAAATAGAGAGAGTAGAGAGAATGAGTGGGGTGGAGGTAGCAGGAAATATCAACTTATATGCCTTGACCTGGGGAGCCGCATCCTCAACACTCCAGGTCAGCGCTTTAGCCACTGCGCCACCACAGGTAAGGTGAGAACCAGGGTGTCTTAAGCATAAAAAGGGGAATTATCATTTTGCAATAGACATATATTGAATCATGTTGTATACTTGAAACTAATGTTACGTCACCTATATCTCAATTTTTTGAAAGTGATAAAAAGTACATATTGATATTTTTAAAAAGAATAAAAAGGAGAGATTAAAGGATGTATTAGGAATATATATGTTTAGGACCAAATGAGTTAAGAGAGCCCAGTAGGAGTGAATTTGGAGAGGGGTGGGGTGGGGGTGAGGGGAACTGTCATGCTGGGTGTCGGGCTGAGGGAGTGGGGGCCCTGGGATATGTGCCCGCAGAAGCAGTGGGCTGAGGGGTCTCCGGGGCCTGGCATAGCTGGGTCTTCGTTCTAAGGAAAGGGAGAGTGTAGGGGTCCGCGGCCGGACCACTCCGAGGTCCCCGGTCGGAGTGGGTGGAGGGACTCGGGTCACTGAGGGTCAAGGCTCGTCGAGGTCTGTGTGGTCCCTGGGGTCTGTGGACTGAGGGGGGCGGAGAGCACGAGGTCCGCGGGGTCCCCGGGGTCTGTGGACTGAGGGGGGCAAAGAGCACGAGGTCCGCGGGGTCCCCGCGGTCTGTGGGCTGGGGGGCGGGGCGCGAGGTCCGCGGGGTCGCGGGATCCCCAGCGCGGGCGTCCCCGCCGCCGGCCCAGGCGCCGCCCCGCCTGACATCAGTTCCGCCGCCGCTGCCGCGCACAGCCGCGGCCTCCTTCCCCGCCGGCCGCGCTCGGGAGCCGCCGGGCCGCGGCGGAGCGAGGCCCCGGGCGAGGCGACGGCCGGGCAGCGGGCGCCGGGCCCCGCGGCCGGCACGACGGAGCCCCCGCACGGCCGCCCGCAGCGGTTGGCGGCGGCCCCGGGCCCCCGGCGCGGGAAGCGGCGGCGGCGGGGCGGCGGCGGCGGCGGCGGCGACATGGAGCCGCGGGAGGTGAAGGACCGGATCCTGGAGAACATCTCGCTGTCGGTGAAGAAGGTGAGCACGGCCTGCTCGCCGGTCCGGCCGCGACCCCTCCAGCGCGCCCTCGTCCACGGCGTCGCTCACCCAGGCCGGGTCCCACCTGTCGCCGCGGCTCGGGGACGCCGCCCTTCCCCTCCGGGACCCCGGGCCGATGGAGGGGAAGCGGGGCCGCTCACGTGAGCCGCGGTCTCGGAGCTATTTTTAAAGAAGGGGTTGAGGTCAGCATCCTCAGGGCTTCCCGCGGCCCTGCGGCCCCGCGGCCCTGGGACGGGTCGCGCCCGCCGGTGCCCCGACTCGACCCGCGGCAAAGCTCTGCGGGGACCCCCGCCCGCAGCGCATCTCCGGGCGGCATCCCTGCATCCGCGGCCGCCTCCGGGCTGTCCACCCTCAGTCAGGGCAAAGGCCGGTCATCGGCCGCTTCCCGTTTCCCCAGTTTTGGGTGACATTGCCTCCGGTCCTGGGACGTTCTCTGAGGGATCTTGCTCAATCAAGGATGGCAGTTTTGGAGAGGCTTTTCAGAGAGAGCTTTGAGAACCTGGAGCACCTGGGCATTGCATTCTGGACGGCGACTCCCAGGGCTCTGGGACACCCCAGATACTTGGCTGTGCAGGGCTCCTTGCAGCAGAGATTGCTGTCTCAATTCTAGGTTAAAAAAAAAACGAAACAAAACAAATTACCTATAAAGGATATGCAACTTATGGATAAGGAAGGCAGCTTATCTGAAAAAGGGTCCTGTTTTTGAAGGTAGAATTCATAGTCACTTAATACCAAACCACAACTGACCATCATTTCAGGATGTTGTTGGATTCTATCCCCCCCCCCCCCATTTGAATTCCTGAACCACCTGATAGTTTCAGAAACAGGGGGCTGGGGGTGTCTTGAAGGGGTGGGGATGGAAGGCTCACCAGATTATTTTATCACAAACCAAAATGAAGAAAATTAGTTAAATAAACCATTGTATTTAAATAACTTTTTCCCACTTAAATTCTTCAAAAGTAATATAGGCAAGCAATTTTACCTTTTGTAGAGATTAATATGGCTTTAAAAGAAAAGTAAATTCAAAATGTGCTTACTGCCCTGGCCAGATAGGTCAGTTGGTTAAAACATTGTCCAGGCCCTGGCTGGTTGGCTCAGTGGTAGAGTGTCGGCCTGGTGTGGAGGAGTCCCGGGTTCGATTCCCTGCCAGGGCACACAGGAGAAGCGCCCATTTGCTTCTCCACCCCTCCCCCTCCTTCCTCTCTGTCTCTCTCTTCCCCTCCCGCAGCCAAGGCTCCATTGGAGCAAAGTTGGCCCGGGCGCTGAGGATGGCTCTATGGCCTCTACCTCAGGCGCTAGAATGGCTCTGGTTGCAACAAAACATTGTCCAGATACACCAAGGCTGTGGATTCAATCCCCAGTCAGGGCACATACAGGAAACAACTGATAAGTGCATAAGTAAGTGGAACAGCAAATTGTTTCTCTTTCTCTTCCCCCTCTCTAAAATCAATTTAAAAAAATAAAGCTAATTTTTAAAAATATTTTATTTATTGATTTTTAGAGAAAGAGAGAGAGAGAAAGGGGAGGAGCAGGAAGCATCAACTCCCATATGTGCCTTGACCAGGCAAGCCTAGGGTTTCGAACCGGCAACCTCAGTGTTCCAGGTTGACGCTTTATCCCACTGCGCCACCACAGGTCAGGCCTAAAGCTAATTTTTTTAAATGCTCTTATTAAAATATTTCTCTAAGAGCCCAACTAAAAGTAACATTGCAGACATCCAACAAAAGTTTTATTTCATTCTCCCGAGCTTTGCTAATGCCATTGGGGTGTAGCTTTTGCTTACTCAAGGAATATACAATGAGCAAATACTTTGTTTTTTTTGTTTTTTTTGTTTGTTTGTTTGTGGTTTTTTTTGCATTTTTCTGAAGCTGGAAACAGGAGAGACAGTCAGACAGACTCCGGCATGCGCCCGACCGGGATCCACCCAGCACGCCCACCAGGGGCGATGCTCTGCCCACCAGGGGGCGATGCTCTGCCCATCCTGGGCGTCGCCATGTTGCGACCCTCCTGGGTGTCGCCATGTTGCGACCAGAGCCACTCTAGCGCCTGGGGCAGAGGCCACAGAGCCATCCCCAGCGCCCGGGCCATCTTTGCTCCAATGGAGCCTTGGCTGCGAGAGGGGAAGAGAGAGACAGAGAGGAAGGTGCGGCGGAGGGGTGGAGAAGCAAATGGGCGCTTCTCCTGTGTGCCCTGGCCGGGAATCGAACCCGGGTCCTCCGCACGCTAGGCCGACGCTCTACCGCTGAGCCAACCGGCCAGGGCCGAGCAAATACTTTGTTAAAAGAACAAAATACATATTTTGTCCTGACTGGTAGTGTGGCACAGTGGATAAAGCATCAGCTGGGAACACTGAGGTCTCTGGCTTGAGCACAGGGTCGCTCAAGCTCACTGGTCTGATCCCCTGTCAAGGGAAGCAATCAGTGCACAACTAGGTGGAATAACAGGTTGATGCTTTTCTCTCTCTCTTTCTCTCTATCTAAAATAATAAGAAATAAAAAGCAATACATCTTTTCTAATGAGAGAGAAAGAAAGATTGCTGACTTGACTAATCTGATCTGGGCTGATTATAGCTTCAGGTAGGCCAGGCATTTTGTCTTTGGGTTTTCCACAAGTAAGTGGGAGAAAACCCTGGGTAGGAAGGTGGTAGGCAGGGACAGTCAGCAGTGTAAGCCCGGCTCTCTTAAATGCAGAGATCCACTCTAAATTGGAGAAGTACATTACGAAGGATTTGTTTGTCGAAGTTCTTGTAATTGCATGGGTTTGAACAAGCACGTTTTATTGAGCTGTAATGCGCGGCCAGCAGGTAGAAGTCGCACACTAGAAACCGGAAACCCATCCCTGGGTGCCACGCAAGGGCAGGCCCGACTAACAGCCTGGTGAAGAACATGGATTCTGGGTGCGGCCTGGGCTGAACACTGGCGCTGACAGTTAATAACCCTGCAACCCTGAGGAGGTTCCTCAACCTCTTCATGCCTCCGTTTTCTCATCTGTGAAGCAGGGATAAATTTTGGGTTGTTTTGAAACGTTAAGGAAATTAAGTATGTAGAGTGTTTGTCATTATGGCACAGTGCTTTTTTTTTTTTTTTTTTTTTTTCCTGAAGCTGGAAACGGGGAGAGACAGACTCCCGCATGCGCCGGACCGGGATCCACCGGGCACGCCCACCAGGGGCTACGCTCTGCCCACCATGGAGCAATGCTCTGCCCCTCCCAGGCGTCGCTCTGCCGCAACCAGAGCCACTCTAGCGCCTGGGGCAGAGGCCAAGGAGCCATCCCAGCGCCCGGGCCATCTTTGCTCCAATGGAGCCTTGGCTGCGGGAGGGGAAGAGAGAGACAGAGAGGAAGGAGGGGGGGGTGGAGAAGCAAATGGGTGCTTCTCCTATGTGCCCTGGCCGGGAATCGAACCCGGGTCCCCCGCACGCCAGGCCGACGCTCTACCGCTGAGCCAACCGGCCAGGGCATGGCACAGTGCTTGACCCAGTCTTAATAGGTAAGTTGTCTTGGGCTGCTATAACAAACCACCATAGATGGCATGACTTATAAACAACACACATTTAGTCTGGCCTGTGGTAGCGCAGTGGATAAAGCGTTGACCTGGAACGCTGAGGTTGCTGGTTCAAAACCCTGGGCTGCCTGGTCAAGGCACATATGGGAGTTGATGCTTCCTGCTCCTCTCTCTCTCTCTCTCTCTCTCTCTTTCTCTCTCCCCTCTCTAAAATGAATAAATAAAAAAGAAATTTTAAACAGTATACATTTATTTTTCCTGGGTTTCTTGTATAAAGGTGCCACCCTCATGACCTGAGCACCTCCCAAAGGCCTAACTCCCAGTATCATCACATTGGGGATTTGGATTTCAGCACAGGAATCTGGGGGAACACAAATGTTCAGTCCGTAGCACAAGCGGTAGTTATCTCTGTTTATTGTAGAGCCAGTTCCTTTTACAAGATCTGAAGATGGGTATGGACCTCACCACCTAAAAGTTGTTATACAACAGCATCTGGACGTGTTACCTACTTCCTTTGTGTGCTGTGTCTTGGAGAACTGTTGTATGATTCTTGCACCGTGAGGTACGTTTGGTTTTCTAAACCAGAGTACCTGCTTCTCAGAGGAACCAGTTAGTAGCTGCAGCAATAGGCATTGAGCAGTCTTGGGCTCAGGTCTGCCCTGGAATGCCAGTGTCACTTAAGTTTCTTATCCGACACCACCTGACCAGGCAGTGGGCACCTTGAGAGTCACTTCAGCTTTTTCTCTATCCTACCACTGGTAAAATGGTCTTACTGATTCTTGCTGCATGAAGAAAATGAAAGGTATATTTCTGCAAAAAAAATAAAAAAGATCTATTGTGTATTACTATGTTTGTGTATTACTAGTTTAGAGCTTTTTTTGATTGATTGATTTGGGGGGTGGGGGGAGAGAGAAAGGGAAGCATTCATTTGCTGTTCCACTTAGCTGTGCATTCCTTGGTCACTTCCTGTATGTGCCCTGACCGGGCATTGAACCCACAACCTTGGCATTTCAGGATGAATGTAACTGACTAAGCAACAGGCCAAGGACTAGTTTAGAACTTTTTTTTTTTTTTTTTTAATAGGGACATAAAGTCAGAGAGAGGGATAGACAGGGACAGACAGACAGGAGCGGAGAGAGATGAGAAGCATCAATCATCAGTTTTTTGTTGCGACACCTTAGTTGTTCATTGATTGCTTTCTCGACCATGGGCCTTCAGCAGACCGAGTAACTCCTTGCTGGAGCCAGTGACCTTGGGTCCAAACTGGTGAGCTTTTTGCTCAAGCCAGATGAGCCCGTGCTCAACCTGGCAAGCTCGGGATCTCGAACCTGGGTCCTTCCGCATCCCAGTCTGACACTCTATCCACTGCACCACCGTCTGGTCAGGCAGTTTAGAACTTTTTATTGAAGTAGAATATACCTATACTCCTATGCAGCTGGATGCATTCTCACAAAGTAAACACATTCACATATCCAGCACCTAGATCAAGAAACAGAGCCTAACCATCATCCCAGAAGGGCTCCCACCATTCCCCTCCCAGACACTATGCCCCCAGGTGTAACCCCTCTCCCTAAGCACCATTGTCAAGTTCAGCTAGTTTCACACCTAGAGTCTGTGTGATGAGCGTGCGCTGAAGCACCAGCGAGATGCAATAGCTATTATCCTACCTGGATCCAACGGGACCTGTGTTCTGACGTGAAGGCAGGATTCCCAGGGGTTAGAGAGATAGGAGAGTTTAATAGTTAGCGCAGGTAAATGAATTTGATCACAGTGAAAGCAAGTTCCATGTATTTTTTCAAGGGAGAGAGTGGCCCTGGCTGGATAGCTTAGTTGGTTTTAGAGCATTGTCCCAAAGTGCAGAGGTTGCTGGTTTAATCCCCAGTCAGGGCACATACAGGAATAGATTCATGTCCCCCCCCCATCCCTTCCTCTCCCACTAAAACAAACAAACAAACAAATAAATAAATACGTAAGTCTTTTAAAAGAGAGAATAGCAGAAATATCCCAGGTGCAGATAACAAAGCTTGTGGTTGCTGACTTGTCAATGGTTAGAAACATTCAGGTCAGAGACTTGGCATTTTTCATTGGCGTGCTGTTCTAACTAAATAGCATCTTCTCCAGGAGAGGAAAGGCAGTGCTTTTCGTGGGAGTTTTGTTTTGTTGTTGAGGAGCGTGAGTGTCTGTTGCCTGCACCTTATAGATGAGCAATGGCTCTGTGCTGTGAGAAGCAGCCCCACCCCCCCAACAGTTTGTATGTTGGTTGGAGGGAGAATTTTAAAACTCACTAGAGCAAGGAGAAGCCCTCAGAGGAAGAGGGCTTAACTGAGTCTTTTTTTTTTTTTTACAGAGACAGAGAGAGAGAGTCAGAGAGAGGGATAGACAGGGACAGACAGACAGGAACGGAGAAAGATGAGAAGCATCAATCATCAGTTTTTCATTGCGCCTTGCGACACCTTAGTTGTTCATTGATTGCTTTCTCATATGTGCCTTGACCATGGGCCTTCAGCAGACTGAGTAACCCCTTGCTCGAGCTAGTGACCTTGAGTCCAAGCTGGTGAGCTTTGCTCAAACCAGATGAGCCCGCACTCAAGCTGGCAAACCTCGGGGTCTTGAACCTGGGTCTTCCGCATCTCAGTCCGACGCTCTATCCACTGTGCCGCTGCCTGGTCAGGCCTTGACTGAGTCTTGACAAGCAAGTAGAATGCAGAGAAAGAGAAAACAGGCATTCAAGGTAGAAGGAACGGCCTCAGCACCCCTGGGGAAGTGGGATGCCCAGGTGGTCTTCTGAGGACAGCGAGGAGACGGACAGGTCTCAAGAGTGCTGAGGGTTCGGCTTGATCGGCCGGGAAGTGCTTTCCATGAGAGCTGTGCCGCATAGTAGATACAAGCCCAGGTTTCCAAGGTGCACAGACCTGGGTCTGGATTCTGGGTTTGTTACTGACCATGTTGACTGTGGCGAATTACTGGACTTCAGTTATCCTCAGCAGTTGGAACTTACTCATGCTGCTGTGATGAGAATGGAATCACAGGAGATAATACACATAAAGCATTCGGTATAATGCCTAGTACATAACAAGGCCTAGGTAAAATATTAGCTGCCTTCATCACCTGCAAGTGTCTATGTGAACTTTGCAGTTTACTCTTGTGCAGTGTTTTTTAAATTTTATTGATTGGTTCGCTTCCTGGTCAGGGCACACAAGAGAAGTGACCATCTGCTTCTCCACCCCTCCCCATCTCCCTTCTCTCTCTTGCTCTTTCTCTCTCCTTCCACAGCCATGGCTTGATTGATTCAAGTGCATCAGCCCCAGGCACTGAGGATAGCTCCATGGAGCTTCTGCCTCAGGTGCTAAAAATAGCTTGGTTGTGAGCATGGCCTCAGATGGGCAGAACATTGGCCCCAGACAGGGGTTACTGAGTAGATCCTGGTCAGGGTGCATGTAGGAGTCTGTCTCTATCTCCCCTTCTTTCATTTAGAAAAATAATAAATAAAATAATAATATAAAATAAATTTTATTGATTTTGGAGAGAAAAGTGAGAGAGAGAGAAAGAAGGAAACATCAATTTGTTGTTCCACTTATTTCTGCATTCATTGGTTGATTCTTGTATGTGCCCTGACTGGGGACCAAACCTGCAGCCTTGGCACATCGGGGCAATGCTCTAACCAGCTGAGCTGGTTAGACTGTCAAACTTCTTAAAAGGCCAGATGGCAAATATTTTCAGCCTTTCCATCTTTGTTGCAACTGCTTGGCTCTGCCCCTGTAGCTAAAAGCAGCCACAGACAGGCCATACATGTCTGCATGTTGCTGTGTTCCAGGAAACCTATGTTTACAACAGGCAGCAGCCCGGGGTTGGCGGGCTTTACTTTGTATGTGAACATATGTGTGCACGCGGAAAAGTCCTCGCCAGGGTAGGCTAGGGATCACTTTCAGAGAAATTGGTGTGCTCCGCCTAGTTACCTAAACCTCTGTTGTAGCTGTGCTTAAGCACATTTTTTGAGGCTTGTGGAATGAATGGGGACACTTGTGAATCCCATCATGTGTCCATGCATCAGTTTTTAAAAAATATATACTTATCACCTTTTATATGCCCCTGCTGTCCTCAGCCCGCGGAGGGTAGTAGTGAACAAAACAGATAAGATCCCTGGCCTCATAGAGTGGATATTCCAGGAGGAGACGAGTGATAAATCAGTAGACAAAGCAACACAAAGATGGTCTCAGATTGTGTTGGGGCTTGGACACATTCAAGTGCCTGGCCTGTGGTGGCGCAGTGGATAAAGCATTGACCTGGAATGCTGAGGTCGCCAGTTCGAGATGCTGGGCTTGCCTGGTAAAGGCACGTACGAAAAGCAACTACTACGAGTTGATACTTCCCGCTCCTACCCCACCTTTCTCTCTCCTCTTTCTTAAAAAAAAAAAAAAAAAAAGATTGTGACAAGTGTTATGAAAGCATCAGGTGGAAGAATGTGATAAATAATTGGTAGGGGAGGTTGCTGTGAATGAGGTGTCAGGGAAGACTTGCCTAAGGAGATGATGTTGCATCCAGCAAGGGACACTGACTAGGACTAAAGCAGAAAACATTATCCTAGGAAAATGAGTAGTTGTTTTAAGAAGCACCCAGATAGCTCAGAAGTGTTAAAAGAGAAAAGTATGTGACCCCCATTCTCGCTCTCCTCAGCTCCAAGTCTGCTCCCTTTGAACAGGGTACATAAAGGAATTTCGATAAAGTGACTGTCCTTCAGAGAATGTTGCTGGACTGTGACAACCTTCCCTTACCTAGGACAACCTAGGTCTCCCACTCACCTCAGGTTGATGGCCCTACCTATCTAGGCTCTCTTTCTGGCCGGGCACACCCTGCGTGGGGTGGGTGGGGGTCTTCCAGTTGGGTTCGGCTAGTGAATGAGCAGCCGCTGTCCAACCTCGCCTGTCGCTGCAGCCATGGGTGGGAGGCTCCCTGTCCCCATTCTTATGTTCCTTTATATAGGTCAGATCTGCCAGAGCATTAAAAATTAGTTAGGGCAGACCCTGGCCGAGTAACTCAGTGGGTTAAGAGCGTCATCCCAAAACATCAAGGTTGAGGGTTCAATCCCTGATCAGGGCACATGCAGGAAACAACCAATGAACACACAACTAAGTGGAAAAACAAATGAATGCTTCTCTCTCTCTCTCTCTCTCTCTTTCAGCTCATCTCTGAATGAGCTCTTTTCTTCTCTCTCCCCCCCTCATCTCTGTCTCTCTAAAATCAATTTTTAAAAATTAGCTAGGGCAGCTTATTTCTAGGAGGGCCTGGTAGTGAGATATATGTGGGAATTTTATTGACCATTTGATTTCAATCAATAATTTTGTTCTCTCTGGTTTCATGGGAAAATTAAAAGTTTAAAAAATCTTAAGAGTTCTGAAAAATCCTCAGTCTCCTGGGCAGAGCTGTCAATGAAATACTGAAGGCTAAAAGTCAAGGTCGCTTCTCCTTATTTCCTCTTCCCCGGCCTGAGCCCTGACATTGGCTGTAGCTATTTCTCTGCGCCCCTCTCTTCTCATTGAAGAAAGACCATCTAGCGAGGGACCTGAAGGTCCCCAACCAGGCAGCACTGATGTGTGCACTGACCCCACGAGTGACCCCACCCAAGCCAGTGGAGAAGTGTGAGCTGTCCTGCCCACGCCATTTTAAGATATGGTTCTCCTTTTACAAAATGCTTCTCTTAACATTAGGTTTCTGTTTGGAGCCTGCTGACACTCTGGTCCTTTGTGTCCCACCGCAGAGCAGCCGGGCCCTCGCTCTCCATGGCTTGGCTCTAGCATTCAGCCCATCCAGAGTGAAAGGCCCTGTTTGGTGATGGGAGGCCAGGCAGAAACTCAGCTGCACCTGGGCTTGGACACATACAGGTTGCCCCATGGCAGCAGGTGGCCCCTGTCAGTCGGGTGGCCTACAGCTGTCTCTCTGTAGTCACATTATAGTCACGTCACACTCAGAGTTTCAGATGGAGCGGTGGGGAGTCCTGCAGGGCCCCTGAAAGCTCATCTGCCTGGAGCCCATTGTGAAAAGAAATTCCCAGCAAAATTGAACGCCTGTTGCTGGCCGACAAAAATGTTAGGTCTGCACACTGATGTTGAGGAAGGGGTGGAAGGGCACAGACGTGTTCTCCTGTGGAGGGAAAGGAGCTGTGAGCATCACGGGAGGAAGAAGGTCGGCATTTGTAGGTGCGGTGGGGCTCTCGGGTGGGTCATTCTTCCTCTCAGGTCTTTGGTGCTCAGGTCAGGCATCAGGATCGACCACCATGGCAGGGGCGTGTGTCCTGCAGCCGGTGGCGGCTTCCTTCTGAGGAAGGCGGTGGGGCTTTTCTCCTCTAGGATAAAACGCTGAAGCAGGTTCCCCATCTGGGACCTGGAACCCCAGTGCCATCAGTGCCATGTTGGAGTGACCACCTCTGGGCCCCCTAGACCTCTCCTCCTTGGTTTGGGTGAACTTTCCTTTCCGGCACCATTCTTTTCCTCACTGCTGCTCACTTAAGGCGCGAACATCCTAGAACATCCTAGAACTTCCTAGAACTGTTTGAGAGTAAGGACAGTTTCTGAGAGAGTCCACTTGGCTGGAGCTGGAAGGTCAGGTCATCGATCTGTTGTCTGTTATAACCACCCAGGGGCACGGCAGTGCTTCCATCCTGCTAGCAAAGCGCTGGCCTCGCCACACAGACATTCTCCCCCGTTTTATGTATGTGTGATTGACCTTCTTCCCCCCTTTGCTTTGAAGTGTTTGTAAACATTATAGAAATATGTAAAGAAGAAAGTGTTCGTTTCCATTGCTCTCCCTTCCTCCCTGGGTAACTGTAGTTAAGAGTTGGAACTAAGAGACTCTAAGGAGCCCAGTAATACAGGGATCACTCAGGTTACAACCGTCTCCACACACAATGTTTTGAGTTTACAGCACTCCCTCCCATAGAAACTTTAAAAAATTAAGATGTGTTTTGGTTTACACTGTTAGCGTCATGCATTCTTTCTGCACTCATTTTTTTTGTTACTATGGTACAGTGGACAGTGCAGTATATTTATGTCCTTTTCCTTTTCCCGGGGCTTAGTTGTGTTTTTATGCTCTAGAGCAGTGGTGGTCAACCTGGTCCCTACCGCCCGCTAGTGGGCGTTCCAGCTTTCATGGTGGGCGGTAGCAGAGCAACCAAAGTATAAATAAAAAGATAGATTTAACTATAGTAAGTTGTTTTATAAAGATTTATTCTGCCAAACTTAGCGAAAATCCGACATAAAGTACTTGGTAAGTAATTATTATTATATGATTTAACCTGCTGTAACTCTGCTTTATAAATTTTATAAAGTAAAGTTACTTCCCTACTTTATAAGTCACCATTACTGTGGAACCAGTGGACGGTTAGAAAATTTTACTACTAACAGAGATACAGAAGTGGGCAGTAGGTATAGAAAGGTTGACTCCCCCTGGGCTAGATTATGATTTTAGAACTGTGTTAGGATGGGTAAGTGACTTAGGCTAGGGTGTGTTTCGACTTACACCAAGATTCGGGTTATGTCACTGCTGTAGGAACGGAACTGTCTCATAACCTGAGGATCCCCTGTATATGAGAACAAGGAAAGGACTGTCATAGAGTTGAAGTCCACAAAAATCTCAGAACTTAATTTTTGTGAGTAGTCAACCTCTGTTCACACCATCACCCTAAGTTCTTTATTTTTGGTATTATCCTACTGGGGCATGAAATGTCCAAATATCCTGAGAGGAAGGGAGGAAATAATACCCGAGGAATCCTTATGTTTAATGCACTGTTTATACACCTGCTGTTTATATACATTTCTTCGGTCGGGCTCACAACCAACCTATAGGAGGGATCATGATCTCTGTTTAATACACGAGAGAAATGAGCTTTAATTATAACCCTCATATGGGGGTCAGGCTGGATTGGCACCGCATATCTGGCTCTTGTCCCCTCTATTTGTCTTAACTTCTCCATCTCCATGATGTTTGTCTTGAAATAACGACAGAAAATCCATCCCTCTTGGGCCTATGCTGTGGGACAGTCCTCCATAAAACGACCTGTTCAAAAAAAAAAAACCCCAAAAAACGACCTGTTCATTGAACAAATATTTATTGAGTGACTGTGCTGTGCTGAACTCTCCTCTAGTCCCAGGAATTAGCAGCAAACAGAACCCACCAAGTCCCTGCCCCTTTGCGTGGGGCTTACACTCTAGAAGTAGCGACAGACATTATACAGATCACAGTGCATTAGGGGTGAAAGCCCAGGTCCTCCTGACGACCTTTATAGCCGTTTGGGATTTGTAATCCATGGAGTTTTTGTCATGCTTCCTTACTCTGTAGCTACATTTTTAGCCTCCAAAGTCTCTGACTGTATTTCACAGGTCTTGACGGAGGCAGGGTCCCCCCAGCGCCCTCCCAATCTAATGCTGTGACTTAGGGCCTGGATGGCCATTTTCCTCATTAGCAGCAAAATGGTTGTCTGGGTGGGGGAAGCACGTGTGCCGTCCTGTTGTAGGTATGGCAGAGGAAAGGGGAAGTGAAAGATGAACACAGAACCAGGGAAGGCTCCTAGGCGTTGAAAGAATGATTAGAATGAGGCTTTGAAAAACTCCCTTCCTCCTCGCGCCGGTGCCACACACCGCACTGAATGGGGAGGGCTCCCAGAGCGGCCGGCAGGGTTTCTGCCCGCTTTTGCTCCATCCCAGCGGCAGAAGCATGGAGCGGAATTGGCGGGTGCGCGCGCTATTTAATGCCGTTGGCTGGCTTCTAGGTCCCTGATGTTTGCCTGTTGGCAGAGCGTCTGATCATTTTCCTCCCCACTCTGAACAAGTCCTTGGTTCCTTCGCAAGAGGTCAAGCCCTGCGTGGATTTCAGAGGCAAACCAATCCTAGAACCTGGGGCCGGGACACGCCCCTTCCAGGAAGGAGAAGCCTTCAACTGCTTTTGGAAATGGAATTCTGTCAACGCAGGAGATCTGTGCCCAGTTAGGGCAGTGCCCTTCTAATTCATCCAAGTACCTGCTTTTTTTTTCTTCAGGTTTTCCCCCTTCATAGCTTTCGACAGAGCTGCCAGTCCTGCCAACTCTCCAGCAAAGGGGCTAATGAGCAGTGATTTGGAAAGGTGGGAAAGAAAGCTGGATAATTGGGCATATTTAGTGGCAAATGAACGGTTAAGAAGTATTGCTTTCACCCAGCTTGCTTAAGGAACAATGCGAGCCCATGGCAAACAAACAGCACACGCTTTTATGACGACTCTATGTGTGGGGGTGCCAGTCAGTCCCAGGATGCCATCCAGCCTGGGCATAAGCCCATCCTGGGCAGGGCCATTGAGAAACCAGGCTGATCATTTCTGAATCGCAGGACCTCAGATTGGTTCTCATGCAGGGGTGATTCCTGAGTTCTCTAGTTCTAGAATCTGCTGTAATTGATTGTCCCTGTGAATGAAATATTTTCCAGGCTATGGTGGGCTAGGATCTCAAGGATTTTGTTTTATTTTTATTTATTTATTTATTTATTTATTTATTTATTTATTTACAGAGACAGAGAGTGAGTCAGAGAGAGTGATAGACAGGGACAGACAGACAGGAACGGAGAGAGATGAGAAGCATCAATCATTAGTTTTTCGTTGTGCATTGCGACACCTTAGTTGTTCATTGATTGCTTTCTCATATGTGCCTTGACCGTGGGCCTTCAGCAGACCGAGTAACCCCTTGCTGGAGCCAGCGACCTTGGGTCCAAGCTGGTTGGCTTTGTTTTGCTCAAACCAGATGAGCCCGCGCTCAAGCTGGCGACCTTGGGGTCTCGAACCTGGGTCCTCTGCATCCCAGTCCGACGCTCTATCCACTGCACCACCGCCTGGTCAGGCGATTTTGTTTTATTTACTTTTAAAAATTTATTTATTGATCTTAGAGAGAGAAAGAGACAGAGAGACAGAAACACTGATCTGTTCCTGTATGTACCCTGAATGGGGATCGAACCTGCCACCCTTGCATATCAGGACGATGCTCTAACTAACCTAGCTATCGGGCCAGTACGATCTCAGGGATTTTAAAATTAGGAGCATAAGTCAGAAGCACGGTGGTTGCCTGGGCTGGTGGAGTAGTAGACACATAGCAGGCCAGAGCCTCTGTTCACACTCTCATCTTGTCTAGGAAGGAAGCAATTAGGGCATTCTGACATTGTTCCTCACCCCCAAGCTCCCATTATACAGAGTCTTGGGAGAGGCCACGGCCCCTGCTGCTCTGCCCCCCCCTCAGTGAGATGTTGGGATGAGCACTTCGCAGATGGTAAAGTCAGGTGCCCTGACCTTCGTTTCATCCCCAGGCCAGGTGGAGGCAGAGAGGCTCCAGGAATAGCTACCTCTGTGGTGTCTGAGCACATCAGGCCAAGACTTGCTACAGTAAAACAGCAGGGCCAATGGACAAAGCCAGGAGGTGTGAGAAGTATCTGCACCTTCCTGGGTTCCAGTCTCCCTGCCTATAAAATGAGGGTTCTGCCTAAGTGCTTCCCCCCGCCCCCAAATTTTCAGCATATTCAGAAGTCAGAGTCTCTTTCACTCATCGCCTGTCTCTCGCTCACATAGCCTCCAGCTCAGGGCATTCTTGCTGAGTGGGAGGCCTCAGGAAAATCTACTTTGCAACTGAGTGGTTTCTAAGGGCCCTTCTGCTCCTGGATTCTGAAGTCCTTCAGCCTGGCCAGAACCCAGCCTTGTCTTAGATCCCATTGGAGATTCTTCACGGAAATGCTGTTGGCCTTGGCCTTCTATTCCCTGGATCACGTTAGAAGAGTAATTATTGCCTTTAGAAGCTTTGCTAAAAGACCCCAGCCTGCCTGCCTTGTTTGTTTGTTTGTTTGTTTCCTTGTTTAAGTTGACTCGGTGGCCTCCTGAAGAGAACACTGGGTAGCTCTAACCACACCAACCCTCCTCCAGCTGCCACTGACGTGGATGAACCCTCTTAGGATCCTTCTCCCTGGGGGAGGCCAGACATCAAAGTGTGGGGACCTCCCAACCCCAAAGGTAACAAGTAGCATCATGTGGCATGCGCTCTGCATGGCCCAGAGGGGCTGTTTCACACATCAGTGGCCACACTGTGAATAGAATTCCAAAGGCAAAGCAGGCTGAGCCCTCTCTCTTTCCACGAGACTTGTTGCTGGCCCACAGTGCACCTGCAGCGGCATGCGGTAAGAGGCAGCCTGTGGATTCGGTGGCCTGGAAGGTCCCACAGCTCAGGGTGGCTCTGCGTTTGAGTTGAGCTCATGGAACAGGGCCATCATCGATATATTTTTTTTCTGAAGTGCGAAACAGTGAGGCAGAGACAGACTCCCGCATGTGCCCAACTGGGATCCATATGGCATGCCCACTAGAGGGTGATGCTCTGCCCATCTGGGGTGTTGCTCCATTGCCACCAGAGCCATTCTAGCGCCTGAGGCAGAGGCCATGGAGCCATCCTCAGCGCCCAGGCCAACTTTGCTCCCATGGAGACTTGGCTGCAGGAGGGGAAGAGAGAGACAGAGAGGAAGGAGAGGGGGAAGGGTGGAGAAGCAGATGGGCGCTTCTCCTGTGTGCCCTGACCGGGAATTGAACCCAGGACTTCCACACACTGGGCCGATGCTATACCGCTGAGCCAACAGCCAGGGCTTGGATTTAATTTTTAAAAGAGGTGATTTCAGGTCAGATCCACCCTTCCTTCATTTGGGGTCTTTTATGCTTTTGGATTTCCATCCCTTCCCTAACCTTGGCCTGCTGAGGCTGTTTTAAACTTTCTCTTGTTTAAATACACCTGATCTCCATGGAACCACTAGGGAGACCGCTGTTTCCTGGCGACCTGCTCCCTGGGCAGCTGAGGGGAGCCAGGTTTCCCATGTGTGGAGGGGTGAGTGCCTTCTATGTGCTGAGTAGAGCAGGGGTGGAGGGGCCCAGCATCGGGCCCCAGAGTGGTCGGCCAGTTCACACAGGCGCCTCTGCAGCCCTGTGTCCGTCCAGCCCTGCAGATGCTCCTGTGGCTGGGGCAGGGGTTTTTATCCTGCGCTGTGAACCTAAGAGTGGGGACCACCCTGCAGCCCTCCCCACTCCCCCACAGGGCAGCCTATGGAAGGCAGCAGAATTCGATTCCAGCTCTCTCATCTGGACTCTTACTGGGCAGCCTCATGGCCTCTCTAGTCTTGACTGACCAGGGATCAGGGAAGTAGGACTCCTGGAATGGTCTTACTTTCGTTTGGCCACTTATCCTCTTTCTCAGCCACCTTTGAGGTATCTGTTAGGGATGAATTCTGGAAGGATTTCCCAGTACCGACTGTAGAACCAGAAATCAATTTGTGGCGGTGTGTCTGTAAGGAAGACACAGGACAGGCGGTGGCTGCTCAGCACAGAGAGTGGGGCTGCCCCTGATTAAAATGCTCTGAGTCAGGCATTCCTGGCTCGCTGGAGTGTGCCACCCACATTTCCCTGCAGCCACTGGGGCGGGCAGTCTTGTGACGGCGAGTCCTCCCAGCGTGCTCTGCAGGGAGCACGGTCCTCCTGGCTTTGAGAGGCCAGGGTGGGCTGAGCCCCGCGCTTCCTGGCCAGGTGCCCGAGCGCACCCCCAGGGACAGGAGCAGAAGCGAGGAGAGAACAGGCGGGTCACCCCAGGGTGTGGTCTGAGCGCAAGCCACTGAGAGAAAGAGAGAGAGAGAGAGAGGGAGGCCTGAGTTAGGGAAACCATGACTTTATTTATTTTTTTATTGTTAAATCTTAAACCTTTTCTTAGCTCTCAGCTGCCCTTGCTTATTTTTAAATATTCTTTTGGTGAGAACTTTTTCATCCTCCCACCATCAGGCCTCCCCGCCCACCGGCATCTGGGCTCCCATCTGTACCCACCCTCCCTGAGCGGTGGATCCCGCCTGTCTTTCCTGCCCAAGGACTTGGGCTTTTTTATTCCACCCCCATTTCCTTGCTACCCTTTTGGCAAAACTGGTCAGAGGGTTTTCTGTATTGCTGTCTCCTCTTTTTCCTTCATCCTTCCCTCCCTCCCTCCCTGCCTCCCTGCCTCCCTCCGTCTTCTCTGCCCCCTCTCTCCTCACCGCATGTAAGCAGTGCTTTACTGAAGCCCAATATACAGCTCTCATCATCTCTGTCTTTTCTGCTAAACCCTTGTCCCTCTGTTGTTTTAAAGCAGATCCCAACATCCATAACATTTTCCATAAACTCTGCTCAGAGAGGACTTTTTACCCTCTCGTAGCCCAATACCACTCTTACCCCTTCAAAACTTAATAATAATTCTTCCTTGATACCATAAAATATTTACTAAGTTTTCAAGCCTAATTGCCTCATCAATCTCACTTTTAAAAATAGCTCATTTGCTTGAAGCAGGATTCTCCCTAATAAGTAAGCTCTGACTGTCCCTACCGATCTACCAGGCTTTTGTCCCTGTCCCTTCACCCGGATTGCTTTTGTCAAGGTTCCCGGCACCTCCCTTTATGGGCTCCCTTTATGTAGGACTGTGACCCCAGGAGCGGATCATTCCTGCCCTTCGGAAACTCTCTCACTTGGAGGAAGTTCCGGAGCGCACGCAGTCCAGGTTTTCCGCCCGCCCCACCAGCCCTGCCTTCTTGGTAGAGCCGCTGATCCTGAGCCCTGGCTGGGCATGAGAGTGACCTGGGGAGCACTAGAAAGAAACCCTCGCTCCCGGGCCCTGCCTCCAGAGTTCCTGATTCAGCTGACCTGGGGAGGTGTCTGGGCGTCATCGTTCTCCTCCCATTTCCCAGGCAGTTCTGTTGTGCAGGTTGGGTGCTGGCCCGGGTCCAGCAGCACGAGGCCCCACTCAGCGTTCCAGGTCCTCGCTCGGCACTTCTTGAAGGGCCTTTTCCAGTTCCCCAGCTTGAAATCCCAGGTAAAGGCTGATGGCGCTGACCCTTTCCTGAACTCCAGACCCTCTTATAGAACTGTCCCCTTGACACCTGTCCCCACTCAGATATCTGATAAGTATCTTGAACTTACCATGACCAGGGCAGAACTCCACCGGATCTGGAAATGGCCCCAGCATTCATTTGCTCAGACTAAAAACCTTAGAATCATGCTTGTCAACTTCCTTTGTCCTAAAACCCACATCTAATCCATCCATAAATCCCTGGGGCACCACCTACAGAATACATCTTGAATCTGACCCCTTCTCACTCCACCACTACAGCCAGCTCCAAGCCTCCATTATGTATCCGCACTGGTGATAGCCTCCCCCCACTCTCTCTGCCTGCACCTTGACTTTGCGTAGTGTGTTCACATACCACACAAAAGCTATAGTGGCCTCAAAACATACAGATTGTATTATGTTACTTCCCTATTTTCAACCTTGCAATAACTTTGCATCATACAGGTAATAAAATATGAAGTCCTTACTGTGGCCTGTATAGCTGCACACAATGTGGTCCTTGGCTACCGTCTGACCTCATTTCCTGCCATTCACATCCTTACTCCCTGGGCTGCAGCCACACCTGTCTCCTTATTGTTGCCCCTGCCTCAGGACCTTTGTACCTGCTATCCCTCTAACTCTTCCCTGAGATACTTCAGTAGTCATTTCCTCAGTGAGATCTTCTCTTACCCAAGATTTATAACAGATCCCCAGATCCCTGCTTTGTTATTTTTTTATAGTGTTATTATTCCCTGACATGATATTTGCACACAGTTTCTCTCCATCACCAGCATGTAAGCTTTACAAGGGCAAGGACTTCTGTGGAAGAATAGTATCTGATCTATACATAGTAGGTGCCCAGTAATTATTTGTTGAAATATATGTATCTTCAAGGCTCAAGTCTGTCTCTCCTTGTGGCCACTGCAGGACTGAGCTTTGGGCAGGAGACAGCTTCCAGCCCAGCCTGTCACAGGTGTACATTCCTGTCCACCCCTGCTTAAGGCTCTACACCAGTGGTCCCCAACTTTTTTTGGGCCGCGGACCGGTTTAATGTCAGAAAATATTTTCACGGACCAGCCTTTAGGATGATACGGGTAAATGTATCACGTGACCGAGACAAGCGTCAAGAGTGAGTCTCAGATGGATGTAACAGAGGGAACCTGGTCATTTTTAAAAAATAAAACATCATTCAGACTTAAATATAAATAAAACGGAAATAATGTAAGTTATTTATTCTTTCTCTGCAGACCAGTACCAAATGGCCCACGGGCCGGTACCGGTCCGCGGCCCAGGAGTTGGGGACCATTGCTGAGTCTAGACCACAGGTCAGCAAACTTCTTTGTAAAGGGCCAGATAGTAAATATTGTAGTTCTACAGGCCACACCGTCTCTGTGGCACCTGCTCCACCCTACTGTCATAGCACAAAAAAGCAGCTGAATGAAATACATGGGGATGGTCATGTTCCAATAGAACTTTATTTACCAAAACCCACTGCCTATAGTTTGCCAACCGCTGGTCTACAATTTTCTGCCTTTCCCCCAAATCTACATGGACAGAAAGGCAACACTCAAAACTACTTGGCAGTCTGGTCAGCAGGCTGAATTTCTTCCCAGAAGTGGGGAAAACTTCCGGGGCAATTGGGCTTGTGTCAATCAAACTACACATTCCCACCAGGAAGATGCCAGTGTGGGGCAAGAGGGGGAGGGAGAAACGGGCAGGCTTTCTTCTTAGAGAAGCTGCCTGGCTCTTCTGCTCGGTCCATCTTCCAAGAAGCAGAGCAGCAGAACACAGTGAGCTCGTGCCCACCACATCGCCTTTTAGTTCCGTGCCTTATAACAGAGGGGGCCGCATTTTTCTTTCTTGGGTTCTCCTGCAACATATTAGAACAAAGGACAACATTTTATATATATAATTCATTCAGAGCTCTTGAATTCAGGTTAGATGGGAGGATTTAAAATCAGGTTCTGCCACTACTAGCTCTGTGACCTATTTTATGAGAGTGCTGTGATGATTAAATTAAATAGTATTTGTAAATAGTGAGTCATCGAAGCTGCTAACATTTATTTAATGTTTTCAAGGTATCATGCACTTTGGTATGCTAGAAGGGGTATCTGAACCCTCACAACAACCTATAGGGAGAGCATTGTTACTAAACCCATCTTGCTGATGAGGGAAGCGAGCGGAGAGGGGATAATTAACTGGCCCAAGGTTACATGGCGAGTGAGGAGCAGAGCCCACATTCAAACCCAAGTCATCTGACCCCAGAATCCACACTCTTAACCATTCTGCCTCCTCCCTTGTGCACCTTATAAGTGCTTAATCAATGACAGCTCTGTGGCTCTAATTATAGCCAGTTATAGCTCCACCAGGAGGCATTGTATGTGACCAAAGAGGAGTTTGGAATAAAAGTTAGTTAATTTTGCTTCCCGGCTGAATTATGGTCATTATACTCACTCCATGACTTCTGCTGCTCAGGAGCCCTCATTCATTAGATGTTTGCTTCCCTCCCACTCCCTGCTTATTCAGAGCCTGCCGATCTTACTGGTGCAGTGAGCGGCCACCTGCTGAATACCTCCACTGTGTACCTTTATCTCGTGCTTCGCCGACCAGACCAACTCCCCACGCAGGAGCTCGGGCTGCTTACAGGGCTTCTGAAGTTCTGCCATTGATCCATAAACATTCCCTTTCTTCCTCCTGCTCCTCTCAAGACCTATGCTGAGGTGTAGCATTGATGAAGAATCTCCTTGTCCCCTGAGACAATGGGAAACCCTTATGACCCTGCTGTAAAAGAACAGTTAAGAGCCAGGCTTTGGAACCCCCTGCCAGGGAACCTGGTGAACAGGAGATGGGTCATCAAGAGCAGAGTCCACCATCATGTCTTCTCAGCCCAGAGCTTATGGTTAGCCAAGTGCTGTGTCATTAGTTTGACTAAGACTGTAGGTTTGGCTCTGGCCGGTTGGCTCAGTGGTAGAGTGTCGGCCTGGCATGCAGGGGTCCCAGGTTCGATTCCTGGCCAGGGCACACAGGAGAAGCGCCCATCTGCTTCTCCACCCCTCCCCCTCTCCTTCCTCTCTGTCTCTCTCTTCCCCTCCCAAAGCCAAGACTCCATTGGAGCAAAGTTGGCCCGGGCGCTGAGGATGGCTCCATGGTCTCTGCCTCAGGCACTAGAATGGCACTGGTTGCAACAGAGCAACGCCCTAGATGGGCAGAGCATCGCCCCCTGGTGGGCATGCCAGGTGGATCCCGGTCGGGCGCATGCGGGAGTCTGTCTGCCTCCCCGTTTCCAACTTCAGAAAAATACAAAAAAGAAAAGAAAAGACTGTAGGTTTATTATTCCTAATAATCTTAACTAATGTTTACTGAGCACTTGCTGCTTAGTAGGACCTGTGCTAAGCCTTTTATGTACTTTCTATCATTAGCTCCTTTACACCAGCACTGCTCGGTGGGACTTCGGGCCATGATGGAGATATTCTATGTCTGCTCTGTCCATATGCTGTCCACGGCCATGTGCAGTCTCTGAGCAGCTGAGATGTGGCTAGTGCACCTGAACAACTGAACTTTCTTCTTTTAAAAAAAAAAATTAAATTTTTTTTTTACAGAGACAGAGAGTTAGAGAGAGGGATATATAGAAACAGACAGACAGAAACAGAGAGAAATGAGAAGCATCAATCATCAGTTTTTCGTTATGGCACTTTAGTTCTTCATTGATTGCTTTCTCATATGTGCCTTGACCATGAGGCTACAGCAGACCGAGTAACCCCTTGCTCAAGCCAGCGACCTTGGGTCCAAGCTGGTTAGCTTTGCTCAAACCATGTGAGCCCGTGCTCAAGCTGGCGACCTGGGGATCTCAAACCTGGGTCCTCTGCATCCTGGCTCTTAACTGCTCTTTTACAGCAGGGTCATAAGGGTTTCCCATTGTCTCAGGGGACAAGGAGATTCTTCATCAATGCTACACCTCAGCATAGGTCTTGAGAGGAGCAGGAGGAAGAAAGGGAATGTTTATGGATCAATGGCAGAACTTCAGAAGCCCTGTAAGCAGCCCGAGCTCCTGCGTGGGGAGTTGGTCTGGTCGGCGAAGCACGAGGTAAAGGTACACAGTGGAGGTATTCAGCAGGTGGCCGCTCACTGCACCAGTAAGATCGGCAGGCTCTGAATAAGCAGGGAGTGGGAGGGAAGCAAACATCTAATGAATGAGGGCTCCTGAGCAGCAGAAGTCATGGAGTGAGTATAATGACCATAATTCAGCCGGGAAGCAAAATTAACTAACTTTTATTCCAAACTCCTCTTTGGTCACATACAATGCCTCCTGGTGGAGCTATAACTGCGTATAATTAGAGCCACAGAGCTGTCATTGATTAAGCACTTGTAAGGTGCACGAGGGAGGAGGCAGAATGGTTAAGAGTGTGGATTCTGGGGTCAGATGACTTGGGTTTGAATGTGGGCTCTGCTCCTCACTCGCCATGTAACCTTGGGCCAGTTAATTATCCCCTCTCCACTCGCTTCCCTCATCAGTAAGATGGGCTTAGTAACAATGCTCTCCCTATAGGTTGTTGTGAGGGTTCAGATACCCCTTCTAGCATAGTCCGACGCTCCATCCACTGCGCCACTGCCTGGTCAGGCTGAACTTTCTTCTTTTTAAATTTTTATTTATTTATTCATTTTAGAGAGGAGAGAGAGTTAGAATGAGAGAGAGAGAGAGAGAGAGAAAGAGAAAGGTGGGGAGGAGCAGGAAGCATCAACTCTCATATGTGCCTTGACCAGGCAAGCCCAGGGTTTTGAACCGGTGACCTCAGCGTTTCCAGGTCAACGCTTTATCCACTGCGCCACCACAGGTCAGGCACTTTCTTCTTTTTTAAATTTTAATTAATTTAAATTTAAATAGTTACATATAACTAGTGGTTACTGTACGGAGAACTTTAAGCCCATTTTACAGAAGAGTGTGAGAGAGTTAACTCATTTTAAAAACGAGGGTTAGATCCCTGGCCAGATAGGTGGGTTGGTTAGAGTGCCATCCTGATGCACAAAGGCTGCGGGTTCGATCCCGGTCAGGGTACATACAGGAACAGATTGATCTATCTGTCTGTCTCTCTCTCTTTCTATTTCTCTCTATCTAAAACACTGTTTTTAAATGAGGGTTAGAGGCCCTGGCCAGTTAGTTCAGTCGGTTTGAACAGTGTCCCTAAATGCCAAGGTTGCAGGTTTGATCCCCAATGAGGGCACATATGCTGGGTAGCTCAGTTTGATAGAGTATCTTTCAGATACCCCAAGGTTGTGGGCTTGATCCCAGGTGAGGGCACATTCAAGAATCAACCAGTGAATGCATAAATAAGTTGAACAACAAATTAATGTTTCTCTCTCAAATCAGTTTTTATAAAAAATGAGGAGTAGAGGGTTAAATATTTTGCTAGACGTCCTCAACTCCAGGAGCAGAGTCAGACTGTGGACCCAGGATTCCTGCCCAGAACCCCGGTTCTTCTCCGTGTTATATTCCCTTTCTATTTATCATACTTTTTGCAGAAATTGTTTAATGGTTGCTGACTATTCCCTAATTCATAATGTCATGTGTGTGTTCAACCCACTTTGAAATAAATGTGCAAGACCTATGTAAAGTCGGCTGTAAAATTTACCAAAGGAATTATTGATAGAAGAAGACCTGTATAAATTAAAAAAAAAAAAGTAGCCTGACCTGTGGTGGCACAGTGGATAAAGCATCGACCTGGAATGCTGAGGTCGCCGGTTCAAAACCCTGAGCTTGCCTGGTCAAGGCACATATGGGAGTTGATGCTTCCTGCTCCTCCCCCTGTTCTCTCTATCTCTCCTGCTCTCTCTCTAATAAAAATGAATAAATCTAAAAAAGTAAATAAATAAAAATTAAAAAAAAAAGTACTACGTTTCTGGATAAGCAAGACTCAGTATTGCAAAAGTACCATTTCTCCCCACAAGTTATCTCTGGATTCAACAGAATTCTACTCCATATCCTAAAGGGAATTGCAATGAAATTTGATTCTAAAGAATGTGCTAGAATAGTCAAAACAGTTTTGAAAACAAATAGTTGGGGGGTGGGGTGGACTTGTTCTGCACATATAAAAATAATGAATAAAGCGAAAATAATTAAAAGTAGGAGGCTGCCACAGGAGTAGACAGTGAAAAGTTAAACAAAATAGTCCGGGAAGGTGGCATATTAAATTGCAAATCTGTAAGGGACCGTGAATGCACGTGGGAAATGAGTTAGCCATCCAAAAAATAATAAAATGATTCTTATCTCAGGTTACCTATAAAATAAAGATATAAGCATTAAAAAAAACCCAGAAAGTCCTAAAACAAAGAATAAACATACTTTTGTAATATTAGATTAGGGAAAATGGAAACTCTAAAGAAAAATATTTGACTACATAAAAAAATAATTTCTCAATAGGAAAAAAACCACCAAAAGCAAAGTTTTAAGGTCAAGTGGCACTGGGCAAAAACAAAACATAACACCCCCAAAAACAAAAAACAGCATTACTGCAAACAGGGTTAAATTCTTTTTTTCTTTTCTTTTTGAGAGAGAGAGAGAGAGGAAAGGAGAGAGAGATGAGAAGTGTCAACTCGTAGTTGTGTCACCTTAGTTTTTCACTGATTGCTTCTCATATGTGCCTTGACTGGGGGCTCAAACCGTGCCAGTGACCCATTGCTCAAGACAGGGACCTTGGGATCACGTTGATGATCTCTCGCTTAAGCTGGTGACCTCAGGGTTTCGAACCTGGGACCTCAGCATCCCAGTTCCACACTATCTACTGCCGCCTCCAGTCAGGTCAGGGTTAAATCCTAACAAACAAAGAGCTGCAATAGATAAGAAAAGACAAGCATCCAGGAGGACTGGGTGGTGGTTATGAATGGGCAGTTCACAGAAATAAGAAATACAAGTGGGTAATAAAGATGTTCAGCCCTGGCCAGTTAAAGTGTCATCCCAAATCAACAAGTTGCAGGTTCAGTCCTTGGTCAGGGCTCATATGGGAAGCAACCAATAAATGCACAGCAAAATGGAACAACAAATGAATACTTCTCTCTCTCTATCTCTCTCTTTCTCCCCTTCCCCCTTCCTCTCTATATCTTTCTAAAATCAATTAATAAATTAAAAGAAAACTTAAGATGTTCAGCTGCATTAGTAATCAGAGAAATACAATTTAAAACAATTAAGTACTGTTTTCATTAACTGGACTGGCAATAATTTGACTAATGACAACCTGTGTTGGCCAGCATGGTAGAACAGTAAATTGACCCAACCTTTTAGAAGGGCACATGGCAGATTCCGACCAGATTGTAAAGATGCATGTTCTTTGGCTGGGCAGTTCCACTCTAAGCACTCACCCTGCAGAATTACCGCCCCCTCCCCAGAGATCTGCTGGTGTTTGTTGCAATGTTGGTGTGTAATATGAAAGAATCGGAGACAGTAGCCATATCTAACAATGGTTAAAGCACAGGGACCTCATACTTTAGGATGCAATGTGGTTATGAAAAGGAGTATAGTGGACCTGTATGTAATGATATAGAAATATATACTTGATGTATTGTTAATTTGTTAAGACTTTTTGAACTAGTATAGAATGATACTATTTCCTTTTTTTTTAAACCTATGTAGACAAGGAAAGACTTGGGAAGACATACACACACACACATAAGCTGTTGGCAGTGGGAAACAGGGAGCAGGGGTTTTAATATTGATACCGCTTCCACATCGCTCACATTTTTTATGATTGAGCAAATATTGTTTCTGGAATAACTCTTTTTAAGCTATCTTAACCTAAGAAAGGAGTCTGAGCTTGACATGTGGTAGTGCAATGGATAAAGTGTCGACCTGGAATGCTAAGGTCACCAGTTCAAAACCCTGGGCTTCTCTGGTCAAGGCACATATGGGAGTTGATGCTTCCTGTTCCTCCCTTTCTCTCTCTCTCTCCTTTCTCTAAAATGAATAAATAAAATGGAAAGAAAGTTGTCTGAGTTCCAGCCATGGCTCCCTCACTTAGCTAAAAATCACAGTGAAGGACTTAACTTCTACTGGCTTTAGCCACCTTCTCTATTTAAAAATAAATAAATAAAACTTTAAAACTTTTTCATGTTTTCAAGTGTGGTGGTGGGCATGGCTACTTTTATAATGAAGAAAATGAATGAGCCCATTTTGCTTTTTCAGTAAGGGAGTTACACCGGACCTCTGAAGAGCCTTCTAGCTCTAGCATCTAAGCCTCTCTGATCTCAGATTTCAGTGGATTTTGAAATTAAAAGAAACCCCCCTCCCAAACCCGGAAATTGGCGCTGTGGTTCTCGGTAGTGAAGTGCCCGGGAAGGCTTTCAGCCGTCGCTGAGAGCGGTGGGGTTTTGCTGGCCACTGCTCTTCCCTGCACTTCTGGAAACCTTTCCTCCTGGAGCTCGGTTCTGCCCACCTCTCAGGAGGCAGGGCAGACCCCGAAGGCCTGAGGTCTGTCCCTGGCCAGCAGGCCTGCTGGCAGGACTTACTCCGGGATGCATAGAAGAGAGACTATTTTTGTTGTGGGGACTGAATGGTTGGCCTCTCTCCAAGAGCGCGTGCTTGTTGGTGTGGTTGATGTCTTGCCTCCTGCTGCTGTCTCCACCACTGCTTCAGAAAAACACTTGAGAACACATTTGTCTAGCGCCAGGAGCTTAAACCTGAGATGAGTGTACAGGGATGGGTGCTCTTTTATTCTTTCCTTCCCCCTTCTGGCCCCAGGAAGGGCACCAGCAGACCAGAGTGTGGCTAAACTGAAGGTGGACAGACTTCGCCTAGGGCTTTATTTGAAAGGGGTCCCGCCTCCTCACTAGTTGCAGAGAACCCAGTCCCAGTATCTGGGCTTCCTCAGCCTCCCCTAAGCTGGGGGAGCTGCCCTGGCCTTCAGCAGCTGGGGGGCGTTTGCTCAGAGCTGCACTTTGTCCCGCCTGCTGTCCAAATCTTTGATCAGTACAGCCTGAGAACAGTGACCTTCTCGGTTATTGCTTCAGGGCTTGACATGAGCCTGGCGTGTACGCAGATCCATATCCAGCCTTGTCAGGTTCCGCAGGTAAAGCCAGTGTCGCACATCAGCCTCCGGTGAGAAGGCTGTCACAGCAGGTGCCTCAGCCCATCGGCCCTTAGTTTGTGCAGAGGAGCCGCCGGAAACAGGGCCACCATGTGGCACAACTCCGGGGGCGGGGGCATTTACACTGGGCACTGGGGTCATTTATGTAGACAACAATCTATGTACAGCGCCTGCGGTTTTGTAGCGCGGTGACCCTGGCTCAAAGCCTGGTACCACCTGATACCGATGCATGGACCACGCTTCCTCACCAGCCATGGGTTGTCATCGGGCAGAACAGTAACAGAGTGCCCTTTGGGGCCTGGGCTGTGAGGACACGGCGTTCAATCTCTAGAGTCTAGACCAGGGGTCTCAAACTCAACTCAGCATGTGGGCCACAGAGCAAGATCACAGCCGTTCGGCGGGCCACACTAGGTCTACAAAAGGCAACTGTTACACAACACTTTTCTCACTGCAGTTGAAAACAAAAAAAAATCAGTACAACAAGCACAATCGTACATGCAGTTTACTCAGTGTCACAAAACGACCAGAAACTGTAGTTCTCATCACAACTGCTGTTAACTAAGCTAATATCTAGCTAGGATGCTAGAGAAATGAAAAATACAAGTAGGCCCCTAGGCTTACTTAATTTTATCCAAAATATTTTGAACTTCGTGGATTAGTCTGTGGGCCGCACAAACTTGTTCGGCGGGCCGCATGCAGCCCGCGGGTCGCAAGTTTGAGACCCCTGGTCTAGACCATCCAGTGCAGGACGAGCAGCCGCGCATGCAGTTTGAGGTGTAGACTCTGTCGGTCACCACAAGTACGCCATGTACTTTTTCTCAGCAACCTTGATTGCCCGACTTCTGTAGCCCTCCTCTTTGTCCATTTCTAATTTGGGGTTGTTTCCCCCCGTTCAGTTGCAGAGCTACTTTGCTGCATGTGAAGACGAGACCCCCGCCATCCGGAACCACGACAAGGTCCTGCAGCGTCTGTGTGAGCACTTGGACCACGCCCTGCTGTATGGGTGAGCGGCGACAGTCCCTGGAGAAGACAGTAGGGCACAACAGGGCATGGCTGAGGCCACGCTTAGCCTCCAGAGAGAAGTCCCCAGCCTTGCCCGCCTTTTATTTCTTCTTTCCCTTGGCAGAAGGGTCCCAGGCTGTCTGTAGTTATCCTGGTAAATTGTCTCTGAGCAGGCATAAATGACCAGGGAGAGAATTAGCAGCAGACAAAACAGTGGTGTGGAGGCAGGAAGGGATGCTGTTGCCAGTGGGTCCCTCTGGGGACCCATTGCTTTCGGCCTTGAGCTCACGGCTGACACAGCTGGTAGACCAGCTGACTGCATCTTCCCAGCAGAGCCCTGCTTAGGTAACAGCAGCTCCTGTCCTATTTTCTCAGACTGCAAGACCTCTCATCTGGCTACTGGGTGCTCGTGGTGCATTTCACCCGGAGAGAAGCCATCAGACAGATTGAGGTGCTGCAGCACGTGGCCACCAACCTGGGACGCAGTGAGTAGTACCAGATTGATGTTGGGAGGGACCAGCTCTGCCATCCCTGTGGGTGGCTAGGGGCTCAGGTGTGGCCTCCCGATCAACCCTGGGAGGCTGACTGCCTATGATGTCCAGAGGCAGCGGGGTACTCAAATGCCAGTGCCCTCCATGAGGCCCCTCTTCCCCCCGCCTATGGCAGTCTGTTGGGCATTGTGGGTGGGGCAAAGGAGGGCGAAACGCTGACGAGAACCAGACTCCTGGCAAACCCCAGCCTGAGCGCAGAATGAGTCTCGCTTCCTTCCCTGAGCGAGGATCAGTGTTAGCCGACAGGATCACGCAGAATCATTGAATTTATCAACCCACCCAAAGTGTGCAATCTGCCCCATTGATCAGAGCTTCATGGGCAGCCACAGGCTAGGGTTTGACTGGGAAAAGGAAGATTTCAGGGTCCAGAGGCAAGGCTGTCGGAGTGCATGGTCCCCTTGGCTACTCTTTCTTTCCTTCCTGCGCTTGCTTGGCCAGAAAGCCGGCACCCTGGCAGACCTTCCTCCCAGTGACTCCTGCCCTGTTCGCAGGCCGGGCCTGGCTGTACCTGGCCCTCAACGAGAACTCCCTGGAGAGCTACCTGCGGCTGTTCCAGGAGAACATGGGCCTGCTGCACAAGTACTATGTCAGGTGAGTGTCCGCTCTGCCTCACGTCACCCCAGAGCTGCCCTTGCACCACGTCCCAGAGACTCTTGTCACATGTGGGCACCAGGGTATGCCACATCAGAGGCCTAGCCTGGCATTGCATGCTGAGGACACATGCCACGGGGCCATCAGAGCCTGTCCTGTGGCAGCTCTGGCCAGGAGTCCTGGTAATCCTACTGGGCTCGTGTCAAGCAGTTTGGTGCTCTGCCTGATCCTCAGATGCAACTAGAATGTACACCCTGGGCTGGGGTTGCTGCAGGGACAAAGTATTTATAGCAGCTGTTGCGAGCCAGATGGGCCTTAGACTGCAGGTCCACATCTGAAAGCACACACGGTGAAGTGCTGTGTGGCCCCAAACCCAGGAAAAGAATGCTGGAAAGGGGTGGGTGCAGGTTGCATCAGGCTGGGTCCCCTCCGGGACTGCAATGTCACATGTCACATTTCATCACAGCCGACTTATTGGTGAGGGAGGGCCAAGCTGGTAACTAGACCCAGAACCACCATCGTCCCTTCTTGTGTCTCACAGGAATGCCCTGGTCTGCAGCCATGATCACCTGACTCTCTTCCTGACCTTGGTATCTGGGCTGGAGTTCATTCGATTTGACCTTGATTTGGTGAGACCCATGGCTTTCACTGCTTTCGGGGGCAGAGGAGTGGGTGGGCCGGGCACGTGGTTTCATTTCCCAGGTCCCTCTCAGGGAGCCCACTGGGTGTCACGGGGCCTGAGCAGGAGTCAGGGTCTGAACAGTGGGACTGAGGGGAAGAGGGTGATTTTTTTTTAAGTGAGAGAGGTGGGAAGACAGACAGGAAAAGACTGCAACTCATGTTGCAGCATCTTAGTTCATTGATTGCTTTCTCATGTGTGCCTTGATTAGGGGCTCTGATGAGCCAGTGACCCCTTGCTCAAGCCAGTGATCTTTGGTTCAAGCCAGCAGCCTTGGCTTCAAGCCAGAGACCTTTGGGCTCAAGCCAGTGACCATGGGATCATGTCTATGCTCTCATGCTCAAGCTGGTGACCCTGTGCTCAAGCCAGCAACCCCACACTCAAATTAGTGAGCCCATATTCAAGCTGGCAACCTTGGGGTTTCAAACCTGGGTCCTCAGCATCCCAGGCCGACACTCTATCCACTGCGCCACCGCCACCATCTTGTCAGGCATCCTCTCTTGATACAAGGCCAGATTTCCCGGTTCAGCTGACTCCTGGAGAAAAGCCACGCTGCCTAGAGCAGGTTAGCGCTGAGGCACTCTCCTTGATGTTTAGGACGTGTGTGTTTGAGAGGGACAAGACAAATTCATCCCTGCGCCTCCTGGGGTCCTGGAATTGTCACCAGCACTGTATTCCCTGGACTCCCTCCTCACGTTGTCATGCGTCCCTCACTATCACACACTAGAGAAATACGGTGCTAGCCCAGAACAAGCCAAAGGGGCCCAGAGCACCTCGCAGACTCAGACTTACCAAGACGATGCAGCTTCCCCGTCATACTAGAAGCACCTGCCAGGGGTCCTTCCCTGGCAGCAGACTGGAAAGGAACTTAGCTACTGAAAAGTCACAGAAATCAGGGAAAATAAGCAAGGAAGGGTTAGAAGGCATCGCTGGGCTCTGTCATCTCTGTCAACCTCAGGTCCAGCTTTAATAGCCACAACCATTCACATTACTCTTTTTAGCAGCTTGTTCCTGAATTTAGTGCCTTAAGCCCATTGGTTTCCCAAAGAAAAACTGGATTAGGGGAGGGTGTGACAGGCAGATGACGGCTCCCGCACGTGGACTCTGCCGACCAGGGAAGCCCTTGTTTCCAGCCCCCGCGAGAACCCCCGCCACCCAGACCTGCCTTTCCCCCTCTCTCCTCAGGACGCCCCTTACTTAGACTTGGCGCCCTACATGCCCGACTACTACAAACCACAGCACCTGCTGGACTTTGAAGACCGCCTTCCCAGCTCGGTCCATGGCTCGGACAGCCTGTCCCTCAACTCCTTCAACTCTGTCACCTCCACCAACCTGGAGTGGGACGACAGTGCAATTGCCCCATCCAGTGAGGGTAAGTGGTCCCGGGGCAGAAAGGACCCAGCCTCTGCCATGAAACTGATTCTAGAGCCACTAGCGCCCGGCCGGGTGACGTCCTTCTTGCTTAGTTTTGGTCTGATACTGAAATCAAAGTTGCATAGGGTCGGCTGTTTTCCCAGACCTTCATTTCCTCCATGTCCCTGTGGTGGCTGAAAAACTGGTTCAGGACAGAAAAAGCCAAACAATCTTATAAATGTTAGGACCCTTTTCCCAAAGGCTACAGCCACACGCCGGGCAGTTTTTCTGAGTGAGGGCGGATTAGCAGTGTGACCTGGAACCTTCCCGTCACGTAGGGGTGAGCGTTCCTGCCCTGGGGACGTTGTCCTGCCCTAGATCCTCACCAGAAAGAGGCCAAGGAACTACTGGAAAGAGAAGAAGACCAGATAGATGCAAAGTTTAGGGAGAAGCCTGCCACCATTTTTCATGAATCCATTCGATTTCTGGGTCCCTCCTGCACTTGCTAGGGTTTCAGCAGCAGTTGTACCCATTGCATCAGAGACTGAGAAGGAATGTCTTCATGTCCTGATAACATTTGGGGTCTGGATCCAAAAACTTATTGGAACAGCCTGGCTCCCTTCCAGCCTCAGGTCTCAGTGTTCATTTACAAAGCTGGCCGTTTCCCCCTCCATCCATCCCATGTGGAAAACCAGATGTCTCCATCCCTGCGCCCCACCGCACCCCCAGGGAAGGGTCTCCAAGCCCCAGTTCAGCCCCTGGGACTCCCTAGAATTGCATCAGCTTTGAGACCTTGACCTTCTGTATTTCTAATTGTGCCATGGGCCGTGTCTCAGGAAGAGGGCAGTCACTTTCAGACTTGCTGCTAGCAAGACTCGGATTACTCCTTGTATAAGCGGCAGAAAGTGGCTCAGTCTCCTTGGGCTGGGTTTATGGGCTGACTCAGAGAAGACAGAGGGACGGGCCTCTAAGGAGCACCCCCCATCTCAGCTGCTGGGTACGGAGGGAGGGAAGACAAGAGATAGAAAAGATGGTCAGGTGCAGGTGGCCCCCATTCTTCTCCACCAGAACGTCTTCCCAGCTGGTTGGAGGCCTCCAGGCCGGTGCCTGAGCTGGGGCAGCCGGGGTCCTAATACGTTCCTCTGAGGTTGGTTATCGGAGGAAATGTAGAAAGTTTCCTTTTTTCCCCCCTCTCTTGTTTTCTCCATGTCTCCCACCCTGGTGCCCCCACCCTCCCTGTCCGTCCACTGCCTGTTTCTAATCTTCAGTTTTGTCCCCGTTTTTGTAGATTATGATTTTGGAGATGTGTTTCCAGCAGTGCCGTCTGTACCCAGCACAGACTGGGAAGGTGGGCCGAGTCCGCTCTTACCCTCTTTTCCTGTTTTTGCAACGTTTCCATGCCAAGCTTGCTGCATGATTCAAAATCAGCTCATTATTTATAATAATGTCAATGATCATAATAAAGCCAAGTTTGGTGTTCTGATCGATGGAATTCTGCAGTAGGAGGACTCGACCATTAGCCCTAGGCAAATTCCTTGTCCCGTGGCCTTGTGGAGCCACTAAGGGACTGCTTTTCAGAGACACACAGGTCACTCTTCCTGATTCCGATGCCAGTTCGATGTAACCACTAGATGTGCACAGGGAACCAGCATGTGGGGCACTGGTGGCCTGACCCAGCGAGTGGAGACTTGTTCTGGAAAGTCATGCCTTTGAACATGTGGGTTGTAAATTCCTGTAGGTCAGATGTTTTCCTGCATCAGGAAGCAAAGGCAGAGGGCTTGATTCTTTCAGTCCGTTCTTAATGGCTTCCTCTTGGATTTTTTGAAAGAGATTGAGGTCTAAATGAGGGAAATTGCCAGTACAGGTGAAACTTCCTACCGGGAAATTTCTCTTTAAGTTTTACGCCAAATTAAACTAAACTCCGCCCACCCTCCCACAATGTCCACTAGGTGGCAGTAGTGCTTGGGCATTTTCCTGCCTGAAACCCCCACATCTGGACTTGTGGGAATTTGTGAAGCTCTTCTTTACATTCCCATGATTACTCAAAGCATAGGGCACGTTTCTGAGAAGGTTGATGCTTCCTCCTTAAATCTGAGGCCATAATCAGAACCCTGTATTACAGACCCTCTTGCAGAGAGAGAGAGAGAGAGAGAGAGAGAGACATATATATATATATATATATTGCTCTCCCCAGTGCTCCGGAGCAAGCCCCCCTTATTAGAGCCGTGATCTCTAAGTAATGGATGACAGGTGATTTTTCTCCCCAAGTATCATGTATGAAATCACTTAAGTTTGAGGGAAATAAGATGACATTGGGAAAAATAAATTGTCATCTGGCCAAGAGAGTAGCATCAGAGTCCCACGTGCAGCTGACATTGGCTGGAAATCCAGAATTCCATCATGACATCATTTGTCCTCTCAGCCTCTCTTGCAGCCGACGTGCTGGGCGTTGACATTTCCCCTCTGGTCCTAACAACTAACCCCTCCTGACCCAGCTACCTGTTGCCTGTTGTGGTTGCTTGACCAGCGGGGCCTGACCTCCCTCTGCAGCCCCACAGAGCTCCCTGTGGCCTGAGAACTAACAGCCCAGTCGCACCGCTTGCTCAGGCTGGCCGGGTTCCAGAGCAGGGTGAGATTTGTCCCAGCGGTGATCTCCAGCTTTTGAGTCCTCGGGCACCAAAAATGTCCTGAACCCACAGTGGCCTGTCCCTTGGGGAGGCTTGGTCTTCTCCTGAGACCAGGAGGAAATCAGGACTTGCAGGCAGCTCCAAACTCTGGGCCCCTGGGTCAGGTTTGGGGCCACTGTCCCATGGTCTTCAGCTCATTTGCAGGACTGGTGGGTACTTGACATCCATCACGTCCGGTGGTCTGCTCGCTTACCTCTCGGACTCCTCCATTGAGCAACTGCAGATGTCCAGGGGCTGGAACAAGAGTGTGTGGGCTTGGCAAGAACCTTCTCTGAGACGGAAGGGCAAGGTTTTCTGCCTCTGAGAACTGAGGCGCTGTGGTCCCAGGACATCAGAAGAAAGTCTCATCGGTTGCCAGTGTTTTTCCAGCAGAGCTGGCAATTGCCTTTAGCCCCCTCCTTTGTCCTTATATTAAAAGACAATGTACTTTTTAAAAATATATGAATGGTGTGCTGTGTCAGCAGACAGCCGCCAGTGGTTTCCAAGATGCACTAGGCAGCTGACTGCAGCTGGGCCCTTCCGGATGAGGCTGAGGGTGGCAAGCAGGCTTGCCACGTCTCCCGGGCAGATAATGGCCCATAAGATGTGCATAGGGTAGCTAATGGAGCGTGAACAGCCTCACCATTAACCCTCACCCAGGCTGTTCCACCAGCGGGGCCTCCGTTCTCTGCTTGGGCAGTTCCAATCTGCCACCAGATAAATGGCCCATGTGCTTTTCCTGCTGCTGCTCCCTCCTCTCTCTGTCCTCCTATTCCAGTGACCTGGGAAGGACTGCTGGGGTCACCTACTCCGCTCTGACAGGGCAGCATCATTCCCCACCCATCCTCTCCCTGGGGGGTGGGGCGGGGGGCCAGTGTGCACCTGAGGCAAAATGAAACGGAGTTCCTAGCACTCCCTTTAAAGGGGCACCTGGTCCTGCCCTCTGGAGTGTGCTGGCGGGTTGTCAGGAAGAGAAGCAGCCGCTGAAGGCCCACCAGCCATCTGTTGGGGGCAGACCCTCGGCACACTTTTCTTGTCCCCTTCACCTTTCTCTCTCTCTCTCTCCCCTGTGCTCTGGCTCTTTCTCTGTGTTCCACCCTCTCTCCTCCCCTCCCCTCTCCTCCCCTCCCCTCTCCTCCCCTCCCCTCTTCTCCCCTCCCCTCCCCTCCCCTCCCCTCCCCTCCCCTTCTCTCTCCTCTCTGCCTCTGCCTTCGGCCCTGCATCCTCATGTTCTCTGATTTCAGTTCACTCTTTTGCTCCTTGTTATCTGCCCCCGTGGGGGGCCCTTCAGAGGACTGTGGGTATCTCAGCCCTGCCAGTGCCTTGTGGTGCTGAAGGGGCCGCCGGGTACCCCCTCTAACGCCCCCTGGTGGAGGTCCCTGGCCTCCCCTGACAGGTGTGCGGCCCGTCTCCTCTTTAGACACTGAGCTCATCATCCTTGAGGGGCTTTAGTTTGGAGCTCTTAACTCAACTTGGCCAAACTGCTGTGGCTCTCGAGGGCTCCCAGCGGTAGTGATAATGGTGGTCCCCCTAAGTTGCTTTTAAAGAAGAAATCCCGTGTCCTGTCGGGTTGGGGCTTCTACTCTTGAAAGAGGGCCACCCCAACCAGACTTCCCTGGGGAGAACTCGCCTGCCATCCTCAAGAGGGAAGGCGTACCCTGGGGGCCCAGGGCCCCAGATGGCACCTGACGGCCTTGTCCTATCCCGGCTCTCCCAGACGGAGACCTCACAGACACTGTCAGCGGCCCCCGCTCCACCGCCTCCGACCTGACCAGCAGCAAAGCTTCCGCCAGGAGTCCCACCCAGCGCCACAACCCCTTCAATGAAGACCAGGCCGAGACCGTCTCGTCCTCCGACACCACCCCTGTGCACACCGCCTCCCAGGAGAAGGTGGAGGCCCACACCCCGGAACCGCCGGACGCCTGCACCGAGCTCGAGGTCATCAGGTCAGCAAGGGCAGGGGGAGGTCAGCTGAGCATCCTGGTGTCCATTCTTTCTGCTCCTAACATCATGTTTCAGTCCACGCAGGCAGCCGGGCAGCGCCTGGACACCAGGCACCCCCTTTCTTAGTAGTACTTTGAGCAAGAGGAAATAGCAGGCCCGGAAGACAAGAGACACAGGCAACAGCCATGCTGGTTCTGGGGCCTGTGCAGGCTGCTGGGGCATCTGTCCAGTCCACCCAGGACCAGAAAGCACTTTAAACTGGACTTCTCTCCAAGGGGGTTCTTGGGCCTCAGTGCACAGTTTCTGAGATTTGGACTAATTCTAGTTCAGCAAGGCTCAGTCAAAGAAAGGTATCTTTGTCATATCAGTAGGAACGTGGAAGGGGAGGAGGAGGTGGATGACAAGTTGGGAAGCTCTTGGCCCAAACCTCCTGGCCTCCCTGGGTCTTGCTCGTGAAACTGCACACTGAGTAAGAAGACGTGCATGTCAAACGGCCCCGGAGGCTTGCTTGCCCGAGACAGGGGAGTTGCCCTCCAGTGACTGGAGTGAGGGGTCCCCCTCCCACAGGCTGGTTCGAGTCCAGAGCAGCTTGAGCTGCTCAGACCGAGGGTCACTTAGCCAGGCCCACTCCAGCTAACTTGGGACCAAAGAGTAGGTGCCAAGAGTTTGAGCCCAAAAGGCTTTGAGTGTATTTCTGGCTGAATTGTCCACAATGATACCTAATGGGAAGTGAGATCAGCTACTAAGGAAAAGGCTAAGCAGAGGGGCCATTGGTCTGACCAACCGTGGCCTGTTTCTGCTCCCTGGAGCACCGCTGGCTGGATTGCAGGACCCACCGGGGGGGGTCCCCTGGCTGCTGCCCTCTGTGCCTCCTCAGGCTGGCCTCTGCCCCCTCTCTCAGCCATGAGGCGACCTCAGGGCCTGAGCTGCTGCCACTGCCCCCGGCCCAAGGCCCCGCACCCAGCACTGCCCCGGACCACTGACGTTCTGGCCATGCTCTTTGAGGTCACACACCCAGGGCCACCTCTTTTAATCCTGCCCCTCTAAATTCCCCCAGTACTGTGGTGCTCGCATGTTACTTCTCCCCATTACTTCTGTCCCAGGGTCACCAAGAAAAAGAAAACTGGCAAGAAGAAGAAGACAAGATCAGATGAGGAAGCAAGTCCACTTCACCCAGCCTCTGCCCAGCACACCAGTGCCAGGAGAGGGGACGATGACAGCCATGGCAGCAGCCCCGGCCCTGGGCGGGGCTCCCCAGACACCACCTGTGCCTCCCCCCCGGAGAAGGGAGAGGGGCCCAGCAGCACAGCTGAGAGCGGCGAGCACTCAGAGCCCAACCAGATGGACCTGCTGATCCCCGAAATGAAGGACACCTCCATGGAGCGCTTGGGGCAGCCCCTGAGTAAGGTCATCGACCAGCTCAATGGGCAGCTGGACCCTCGCACCTGGCGCTCCCACGGCGAGCCCCCAGACCAGTCCTTTCGGACTGGCTCTCCGGGGGACGCCCCGGAGAGGCCGCCATTTTGTGACTTTAGTGAGGGGCTTCCGGCCCCAATGGACTTCTACCGCTTTACCGTCGAGAGTCCAAGCACTGTTACATCAGGTGGCAGCAACCATGACCCTGCAGGGCCTAGCCAACCGCTGCATGTTTCTAGTAGCCCTGCGGCTGCTGGCCAAAAAGAAGAGGGAGGAGGAGGAGGAGAGGGACTGGCGCCTCGGCCCCTAGAGGACACCCAGGGGGAGGCTCAGGAGCCAGACACCCAAGAACTGAAGACCCAGTTGCCCCCGGTCGGTGAGGGGCCTGTGCCCGAGCGGGAGCCTGGGACGCAGGAGGCTCTTTGCCAGCCCAAGCGAGACCAGCCCAGCCCGTGCCCGAGCAGCGCGGAGGACTCTGGGGTGGATGAGGGGCAGGGGAGCCCTTCTGAGATGTCCCACTCGGCAGAGTTCCGGTGAGCAAGGCTTCTGTGCTGCTTGTGTGAGAGACACTCTCAGTCCTTGAAGCAGGGGGCACTGGGTGTCTGTCCCCCAAACAAACCAAGCGTAACTCCCAGAAGACCTGACCTAGGATGGGAGGAAGGAAGGGGTGTGATCCCCCGCCCCCCCATTTGGCTCCTGGTGAGGGGGCAGAGCCATTATAACTTCACTGCTTCTGGGTGCCTGTCCCTCCTCCCGGTGCCCAGTGCCCATCTGCCTCTGGGTGGGTGTACCACCCCCCGTGGCCGTACCCCTTCCGGGTTCCCATACCGCCCCCGGGTGGCCATATTGCCTCTTGGTGGGTGTACCGCCTCCGGGTACGTGTACCACCTCTGAGTGCCCATACTGCCCCCAGGTAGCTATACCTCCTCTGGGTGGGTGTACCACCCCCCCCCCCCGGTGGCATACCCCTTCCAGGTTCCCATACCGCCCCCCGGGGGGGCCATATCGCCTCTTGGTGGGTGTACCGCCTCCGGGTACGTGTACCGTCTCCGAGTGCCCGTACCGCCCCCAGGTAGCTATACCTCCTCTGGGAGGCTGTACCATCTCTGGGTGCCTGTACCTCCTCTTTGTACATGTATCTCCTTTCTGTGCCTGTTTTGCCTCTCCCACCCCGCCTCAGCCTGACACCTCACCCTCCTGTACTTGTCCCTCTCACAGAGTAGACAACAATCACTTACTCCTGCTGATGATCCATGTGTTTCGAGAAAACGAAGAGCAGCTCTTCAAAGTAAGTCCCAGGAACTCAGAATGAATAATGAACGAGAGCCAGCAAGGCCGGGGCGGGAGAGGATGGGCCACTGAGCTGGTTCAGAGGGCGGGGCGTGCTCCCGGGGGGCGGGGCAGGGTGGGAGCCGCAGGGCCTGACCCGCGCTTGCTTTGGGCTGCAGATGATCCGGATGAGCACAGGGCACATGGAGGGCACACTGCAGCTGCTGTACGTGCTGCTCACCGACTGCTACGTGTACCTGCTCCGAAAAGGTGCCTGCCGCCCCTGTCCCCAAGCCCCCCACACACCGGGTGTCTCAGCTGCCTGGCGTGTGGTGATGGAAACACTCCAGCGGAAGGTGTCCCTAGCAGTCCCAGCAGCCCCAAGACATGAACCTGGAGCCTCCTCTATATGAGCACTCATGTCCTCTTCCACTTCAGATCACAGGGCACAGGCTGGTCTTCTGGAGAGAGGAGCCAGAGCTTAGAAAATGGATCGGGGGGAGGGAAAGAGGCCACTGTGGGTAATAAGCATTCGGGTCTCCTCTCTTAGGGGCCACAGAGAAGCCATACCTGGTGGAAGAGGCCATTTCTTACAATGAACTTGACTACGTGTCGGTGAGTTCAGACTTGACAGTTGGTGTTTGCTGTAGGGCAGGGCTCCTCCGGCCACCCACCCACCCACAGGGCCGCAGAGCAAGGCAGGACCCCTGCCTCAGCCCTCCCGGCCAGGGGCCAGCTCATCTCTTGAGCAGCTTCTGTCCATGGTGTCAGGATAAGAGCCAAGCCTGAGGACGCCTCTCCGTCTGCCGTGTTTCTGACTCTCCCTCCCTAACTCGGCCAGGGTCCTGGGCCTCTGGAGCTTTACCTCGTGGCCACCCCAGGGCGTGCTTCCTCCCTCCCCAGCCGGCCCTCAGTCTGGCCATGGCTGCCTCTTCTGCCAGGCAGCAGCCAAGCCCCGTGTGCATGTGGGGTGTGGTTTCTGGCAGGTGGGCCTGGACCAGCAGACGGTGAAGCTAGTGTGCACCAACCGCAGGAAGCAGTTTCTGCTGGACACGGCTGACGTGGCCCTGGCTGAGTGAGTGCCGCTCCCCGCCATCCCCTGAACCGGAGAATCGGCATGGGCCCCTGGGGGGGGGGGGTCGTGCCCTGGACTTCCCGCCGTCAGGGGTGGAGGGTAGGAAATGGCTTAAAAAGAAGGGAAGAACAGAGATATGTTCCCTCGGGAACCTGCAGTCTGGTCAGAGGCATGGAGATGAACAGACATGCTGAGCAGTTAAGTCGTGGTCAACCCCGGTGACCAACAGAGAGGAAGGGGCTGGCATGCGTTACCCAGCAGGAAAGAGCACATGCCTTGCTGCTGGACCACAGTGTGTCCCCACGGAAGGCCACACGGAAACTGCACGTAATAAGATTGTGCTGTTGTTCAGGTCCAACCATATCCCCTGGTCCAGTCTTCACTCACTGTCAAAACCCAAGCCCCTTGGCCATTGGCAATAGTTAAGCCTTTTCCACTCACAAACTAGATGACCGTGTTCTGCGGTCACATCACTGCTCCTCCTGCTGCCTTGGGCTCTGGTGCCAGCCAGGTCCCTCCCCCAAGATTCGGTGACGCATGAGGCCAGGAGCCCTGGGCAGTAAGCCCCGTCCGTGGGAGGGGTGGGGGCCGCCCCAGCCTCTGACAGCAGGTCCCCCTTGTGCAGGTTCTTCTTGGCTTCTCTGAAGTCAGCCATGATCAAAGGCTGTCGAGAGCCACCCTACCCCAGCATCCTGACTGATGCCACCATGGAGAAGCTGGCACTGGCCAAATTCGTGGCCCAGGAGTCTAAGTGTGAGGCAAGAAACTGGGGAGGAGGTGGGAGGAGGGGTGCTGTCCCTGAAATGCCAGCCCTAGTATTAGTGTCAAGAGGTACAAGTCGAGGTCTTTAGCATTTCTCCATCACCCCCTCCCCACTTGGGGTATGTCCTTGCTTTCTCAGTAGCCGCTTCTCTTTTTTTCTTTTTTAATCTGAGGACAGTGAAACAAGGAAGGGCTAAAGATGGAAGAAGCAGGAGAGCCTGGGTGGGGGCTGCTCTGGCTCCGTGGGAAGTCAGAGACATATTCCTGGGGTTAGCCCCCCCCCCCCCGGGCAAGCTGTGACCTCCCGGTGCTCCCTGGCTGCAGGTCTCCCGGGGACCCTCCAGGTTTAGAGAGGCACACCTGTGGGGGTAGAAGGGGGAAGGGAAAGGTGTGGGTGTGTTCCCAGGAGGGAGAGCGCCCCTCACTGGCCACTTCTGGTGCTGGCCCAGACCTCACATCTCTGTCCACTGCCCCCTCCCCAGGTGACCGCTGTTACTGTGCACTTCTACGGGCTTGTACACTGGGAGGACCCCACGGACGAGTCCCTGGGCCCTGTCCCCTGCCACTGCTCACCCCCCGAGGGTGCCATCACCAAAGAAGGCATGCTGTATTACAAGGCGGGCACCTCCTACCTGGGCAAGGAGCACTGGAAGGCTTGCTTCGTGGTGCTCAGGTGGGAGCCCCGCCTGCTCCAGCCTCTCCCAGGGCTGAGGTTGTGGGCTGTCAGGTCCCCAGTAGGGAGCTCTTTGCAGCAAGCCACTGAAACAAAGCCCCAAGGGGGCGGCTCCCTCCTTCAGGGCTCTGGAGGATACAGTTCCGGGGTTATCAGAGCTTCTCTGTAAAGCCAGCCCTCTGGGGGGCCCAGAGGAGCCTGCTAGGATGGCTCAGGAGAAGACCGAGGCTGGGCTGCCTGGAGCTGTCCCCATGTCCCCATGTACTGAGGGAGCAGCGCTCCCTGCCGTCCCTCTGCAGTTCTTCACCCTCCCTGCCATAGAAGACAGGCCACCACCCCCCACCTCCTTGGCCTCTGGGATTCAAGGCTTCAGCTCCTGGGGAGTCCCAGAGATCTGGGTTCCACCTGGCCCCATTTCTGGGACAGGCCTCACCTCTGCCATGTTGTGCCCCTGCAGCAACGGGATCCTCTACCAGTATCCTGACCGCACCGATGTCACACCCCTGCTATCGGTGAACATGGGGTGAGTGGCCCCCTCGACCTCACCCCATCTGGCAGCCCTGACTGTGCTCTGAGGCCTGCTGAGCTCAGAGGACTGCAGGAACCCAAGGGAGGGGAGGGGAGAAGAGGGGAGGAGAGGCGAGGCAGCATCCTCTCAGGGAAGCAAGAGTTTCTTCTTGCCTGGAAAGGGGCTGGTCTCATAAGGGAGGCAGGCCCCCAGTCTGACAGGGGAGGCAGTACTTCAGTCTGACAGGGGAGGCAGACCCTCGGTCTGACAGGGGAGGCAGACCCTCGGTCTGACAGGGGAGGCAGTCCTTCGGTCTGACAGGGGAGGCAGTCCTTCGGTCTGACAGGGGAGGCAGACCCTCGGGGAGGCAGTCCTTCAGTCTGACAGGGGAGGCAGTCCTTCAGTCTGGCAGGGGAGGCAGTCCTTCAGTCTGGCAGGGGAGGCAGTCCTTCAGTCTGACAGGGGAGGCAGTCCCTCAGTCTGACAGGGGAGGCAGTCCCTCAGTCTGACAGGGGAAGCAGTCCTTCAGTCTGACAGGGGAGGCAGACCCTCAGTCTGACAGGGGAGGCAGTCCCTCAGTCTGACAGGGGAGGCAGTCCCTCAGTCTGACAGGGGAGGCAGTCCCTCAGTCTGACAGGGGAAGCAGTCCTTCAGTCTGACAGGGGAGGCAGTCCCTCAGTCTGACAGGGGAGGCAGTCCCTCAGTCTGACAGGGGAGGCAGACCCTCAGTCTGGCAGGGGAGGCAGTCCCTCAGTCTGACAGGGGAGGCAGACCCTCAGTCTGGCAGGGGAGGCAGTCCCTCAGTCTGACAGGGGAGGCAGACCCTCAGTCTGACAGGGGAGGCAGACCCTCAGTCTGACAGGGGAGGCAGTCCTTCAGTCTGACAGGGGAGGCAGTCCTTCAGTCTGGCAGGGGAGGCAGTCCTTCAGTCTGACAGGGGAGGCAGTCCCTCAGTCTGACAGGGGAGGCAGTCCTTCAGTCTGACAGGGGAGGCAGACCCTTCCCTGGGAAGCTCCTGACTTGATGGGGAGGATGGACCCACATACTTGGGGAAAACCCTGGGCCTGTGGAGAGGACATGAGAAAGTGCTAGTCCTGAGAAGGTGGAGCTAGGAACTGCTTCTCTCCCCTTGCCTGGCTGTGTTCAGGTCTCTAGAAGGATCTTGGAGGTTCTGGTGTTACACAGAAAGCAGGGGGCTGCCCGGCAGCTTAACTCCTTTTCTGAGAGCTGCAGGGGGCTGAGCTGGCTTCTATTGCCCCCGCCCTTGGGACTGTGGGGCAGGCCCTGAATCCACAGGCCCGGAGCCTCACCAAGGGCTCCCGCCCCGAGCCACCCCCCGCTCCCTGCTCCCGTTTCACCCCTCCTCCTCTGGCCCAGGGGGGAACAGTGCGGTGGCTGTCGGAGGTCCAACACCACGGATCGGCCCCACGCCTTCCAGGTCATCCTGGCTGACCGGCCCTGCCTGGAGCTGAGCGCCGACAGCGAGGCTGAGATGGCCGACTGGATGCAGCTCCTCTGCCAGGCTGTGTCCAAAGGGGTGAGCTGCTCCTGCCTCCGCCACTCACCTGGCCGCCTGACCCCATCCTGGATCCCTTCCCCAAACCCACACCAGCCACGGAGCAACCTGTGAGGACCAAGACAGGGGACCTCCAGGGGACAGCCCAGTAGGGACCCTGGAGCTCAGGGCCACCTGGGGCCTGAACTCTCCCTGTCACCCCCGCCCCACGCTGAGGTGGGCGGGGCCTGCCTGACTTCTGGAGGGAGGGGCATAGGGTTGGCTGGGCCGCTGGAATGGGGAGCTCCAGCCGGCTTCTCCCCACCCCTCTGCCAATGCCCCTCAGGTCATCCCCCAGGGAGTAACTCCCAGCCCCTGCATCCCCTGCTGCCTGGTGATCACCGATGACCGCCTTTTCACGTGCCATGAGGATTGCCAGACCAGCTTCTTCCGCTCCCTGGGCACAGCCAAGCTGGCTGACGTCAGCGCTGTCTCCATGGAACCTGGCCGGGAGTTCTGTGTCTTGGTGAGCCTGGTGGGGGGCGGTGGAGGCAGGCCCTGCAGAAGGAGGCTGTCTGCTCACCTGGGCCCTGGCTCTCCCCAGGAGTTCTCCAGGGACAGCCAGCAGCCCCTGCCCCCCTGGGTCATCTACCTGAGCTGCACATCTGAACTGGACCGATTCCTGTCTGCACTGAACTCGGGGTGGAAAGCCATCTACCAGGTACCGAGCTGCCCAGGGCCCTGTGGAGTGCAGCCGTTCCCTAAGGAAAGGAGCCCTGTGTGGCACAGACGGAGGCAGGGGTCGGGCCTGGGGACAGCACCATGCCTGTAGCTCCAGAACAGACACGAACATTTAGGATTAGAGGGCAACCGTGACTCCCAGTGATCCTGAGACTAAACTGACAGTGGGACCCAGGAGACACCATCCCTGACCTTGTGCTTACAGAGGGGCTGAGGCAGAGAGCTGTTCCAGGCAGGCAGGGCGCTCCCAGGTGTGCCCAGTGCGGAGGGACCCCACGGTCCTCACAGGTTCCCTGCATGGCCCGACACAGGTGGACCTCCCCCACCAGGCCATCCAGGAAGCCTCCAACAAGAAGTTCGAGGACGCCCTGAGCCTCATCCACAGCGCATGGCAGCGCAGCGACAGCCTGTGCCGCGGCAGAGCCTCCCGGGACCCCTGGTGCTGAGGCGGGGCCAGCTGGTGTTCTGGTGGACAGGACAGGGGCACCCTGAGCAGCACACGGGCACCACTGCCATCGGGCTGCCTGGGGCCAGGCTCCGGCCCCCCTGCCGCAGCCCACCCCCACCCCGGGCGGCAGAACCAAGTGGGGCTAGAGACAGGGTCTGTCCTTCCCAGGGATCCGGAGTGGGTGCTCAACACCCCTGGGCACCCTGCCCAGCGGGCACTGGAAAGCACCTGGGCGGAGGGTCCGAGCCCTGTGGGCTCTGTAGCTGCGTGGCCTCCCCAGAGCCACGGCTTCGGTCCACGCCATCTCTTCAGGATGGCGGTGAGATTAACATGGACTCTGAGGGGAGCAGAAGGACTGGAAGGGTAGGAGTCCCCTCCTCCTGGGGCAGAGACCCGGGCAGAGGCTCGGGTGGCCCCGGGGTCCCTGGATGCCCAGCCATCCTTGTTCATTTTTGAACATCTGCCTGGCTGTGCGGGGAGCTGGGACACTAAGGCCTCAGTGCATGTCTTCTCCTCACTGACTCCATCCCCAAGCGCACTGCTGCCTGCCTTCCCGGGCGGGGGTGGGGGCGCGGACTGGCCCTCCCTGGCTGCCAGGGGGCCCTGCATGTCCATGGACCCCTGGCCCGCCTCTCCCTGAACCCGGAAGTGCCCGTGGACCCAGGAGCGAGCATCTTCTTTCACCAGGAGCAAAGGGGAGGGAGGTGGGCTTGGAGGGGAGCAGAGCCCACTGGCCAGTGTCAGCGCTGGAGCCTCCAACTGTCCCCTGCTTGGCGAGAGCCAGGCCCTTCCCAAGAGCTTTGTCAAGGGCCCTCCAGGGAAAAGGGTCAGGTGGTCTGGGTTTTGTTTTTTAAAATAAAATAGATATATTATATTGCTGAGACTTGTCACTGGCTCTTTTTGACCACAGTAGAGGAGGGGGCTCTCCAGTCCCTCTTCTCAGACCCCTTGGCCCCTCGTCTTTGTTGCACAAATACTGTATCAGCTGCCTGCGCCAACGCTGCGGACCAGACCCCCCAAGGAGCACAGGCCTGGGGCTTCTGGCCTGACTTTAGCCCTCCCTCCTGTCAGCTGCAGTGGCCAGGGCTAGGACACTCTAGTCCTAGAGCGTGTCTCCGTTACCAGGGCAGGGCACTCCTTCCTCCCTGACTTCCCTGCTCTGGGGGTGAATGCCAGCCTCCCCAGATAAACCCAGAAGAGGCCAAGCTGTGCCCAAGGCCTCTTGTTGAGTTACTGCCCTGGGGACTGGCTGGAGGGTGCCCAGCCTATCAGGTGGTGGGGGGAGCCATTCAGCTCCACAACCTCCAGGACCTTGCACCTGGGAGGGCGGTGTAGGCTCGGGAGGAGGCTGGTGTGGTGGCTACAGGCAGGGCGGCTCTGTCTCTGGTGTCGATTGGGACTAGGGTGATGCGGGTTGGCCCTGGCAGGAGACAGCTGCTCTGGGGGCACAGGCCAAGGTGGGCAGGGTGGTATCAGCCCCCCGCCTGAGCAGCCTGGCACCTGACAGCAGTGTCCAGGGGTGGAAGGTCCCTTCTCACCAGGCACAAAGGGCCACTTCCATGCCAAGGGCTCTCTTCCAGAAAGCCACAACCCAGGGGGAGGGCACTAGTGCTGAGGGAGAAATCCATACCAGATAGGCCTCCAAAGCCACGGGTCACCCCTTGAGAGCCAAAGGGCCTTGTTTTTCCTTCTCTTACCCACTCACGGGGCCCCCAGGCAGGGAGAATGTGGGCCACCTTATATTGGGTGCTCTTCACACATCTCTAATCCTCCAAAGGAGTTCTGAGGTGTGTACCGAGATCCCTATGTTACGAATGGAGATTGAAACCCAGAGAGAGGGAGTGATTGCCCAGGTCCCAAGCTAGCACAGCCTGGGAGTCAAGATCAGCCCTCCACCTCTGCTCTCACTGACAGGGGGACCACAGACTGTGGAGCCAGATTGGAAGACTGAGGCTGGGGAAGGGGACATCATACAGGCAGTGGTGGAGGCAGGCGTGGGGTAGTTGCTGAGTTGCCCCAGTACTCTGTAGCCAGGAGCCTCCTGGGTGAGTTATCCCATGCCCAGGGCTCTGAGCTGCAGCAGGACTGGCTAAGCCAAAGGTGGGGCAGGGGCACCAGTTCTTTGCTTCACAGCCAGAGGGAGGGCAAGAAGACAAGAGGGATAGGAGGAGGTGTCTCAGCTGACTGGCACCTTCTTCCCACCCCCAGTCTCTCCCGCTGGTCCTAAGTGACCTTTCCCCCAGATCCCAGGGTCCAGGCCCGGCCCTGCTAGGAGGTGTGGAGAACAAAGGCAGCTGAGATTGGTCAGAATGGGCGGGGGTGTGTCCCAGCCACAGACAGCTCTGGCTGCTGAGCAGAGCAGGTGGACTCTGGAGATAGATCAGAGCTGCTTGGCAGCCACAGGTCTGCCCGCGGGACCCCTGCCCTCCAGACATGGCCCCAGGCCCCCTAGATCCCTAACCCTGTGACCTTTCAGGGGTAGCCTAAGTGCTACCACCCCAAAGCCTATGCCATGCCCCTAACCCGAGCACAACCAGCCGCCAGCAAGGAGCACACAGACATGGAAACAGTAGCCCCAGCTGTGGACCTGGTGCTGGGCGCCTCTGCCTGTTGCCTGGCCTGCATCTTCACCAACCCCCTGGAAGTGGTTAAGACGCGGCTGCAGCTGCAGGGTGAGCTGCAGCCTCCGGGTACCTACCCTCAGCCCTACAGGGGCTTTGTGGCCTCTGTCGCCGCTGTGGCCAGAGCCGATGGGCTGTCTGGCCTGCAGAAGGGGCTGACCGCCAGCCTCCTCTACCAGGGCCTCATGAACAGCGTCCGCTTTTACTGCTACAGTCTGGCCTGCCAGGCGGGCCTCACCCAGCACCCAGGGGGCACTGTGGTCGCAGGTGCTGTGGCTGGGGCACTGGGAGCCTTTGTGGGGAGCCCTGCTTACCTGGTGAGTGCCTTGTCTCCATGCTCCCTCCAGCTCCCTCCTGGGCTCCCAATTTCCTGGGTTCAGTGGACAGGTGGGGTGGGACAGGCTGGGTGGGGCTGCTCCCTGGAACATCCCTGCCCAGAACCTCCCTGCCCAGGCCTGCGATCTGCCCCGGGGCACCAGGGAAGGGTGCCTTCCACATACAGACCCCACCCAGGCTCTCCCAAGGCTCCAGCCCTGAGCCCTCGGTCACCTCTGCTCTCACAGATCAAAACGCAGCTGCAGGCCCAGACGGTGGCCGCGATGGCCGTGGGGCACCAGCACCACCACCAGGTAGAACTGTCACTCCCCAGAGCTCCCTGGGCTGGGTGGGCTCCTGGGCTGGCAGGGGCTGCCCAGTGACCTGTATCCTCTCCCCACAGAGCGTCCTGGGCGCCATGGAGACCATCTGGCGGCAGCAGGGCCTGGCGGGGCTATGGCGGGGTGTGGGCGGGGCCGTGCCCCGAGTCATGGTTGGCTCAGCCGCCCAGCTGGCCACCTTTGCCTCCGCTAAGGCCTGGGTGCAGGAGCGACAGGTGAGGGGCCAGGGACACCTGCACTCAGCCACACAGACACAGAGAGAGGAGGACTTCCTGCCTCTCTTCTCCTGTCTGTCTGGGCCCTAATCCCACCTCGACATCTCCAGCTGGACCCTCACACAGGGAATCCCGGGGGTGGTGACAGATAGGGCCCCCTCAGGCCCCTGGGCCCAGCAGGAGGGGCAAGGCAAAGGTACACCCTGCAGCAGTGAAGGAACTGAGTGGTGAGAGGAGCTGTGGGGCCTGGTCTTCTCCCTCCCCTCAGCTCTTCCAGCCCCCAAGTGGTGGGACAGCGGGTGGAGGGCAGCTGCAGGTGTCTGCAGCCTGTGCCATCCCCACAGTGGCTCCCAGAGGACAGCTGGCTGGTGGCCCTGGCCGGAGGCATGATCAGCAGCGTTGCCGTGGTTGCAGTCATGACCCCCTTTGACGTGGTCAGCACTCGGCTATACAATCAGCCCGTGGATGGAGCTGGCAGGGTGAGCAGGGGACCTGGTGGGGAGACTGTGGGGAGCTGGAGAGCTCCCTCCCTTTACCCCCCCCACACACACACACACACAGAGCCAGAGACACAGACGCAGGCTGAAGACGCAAACACATTAATTCAGCTTGTGTGCTGAGCGCCTGTAGCCCGGGCACATGCGAAGCAGCTTCACACTTGCGTTTTATTCCATGCTACACAACCAGCTTCATTTTCCTGAGGAGGAAACTGAGGCTCAGAGATATCAAGTCACTTGCCTGAGGTCGCCCAGCTGGTAATGGAAGGCCTGCACTGGAATCCGGGCCTGACCCCACGGCCTCGCAAACGCACACCCGCCATCGCGGTCGCTGGTGTCCTCCGCAGGCTGAGTCAGGGACGAAATACATTCCTGTGCCACTAACCAGACTGAGCCCCTGGCACGGGGCTGTGGCTGTCTGAAGGGAGAAACCCCTTTTTCAGCTTTGCAACCTAAAGGGCCATCTCTGTAATTTGCCTAACTTTGGGGTGCGCCTTTTCTTTTCTTTTTTTAATTTTTTTTATTTATTCATTTTTAGAGAGACAGAGAGGGAGAGAGAGGAGAGAGAGACAGAGAGAGAGAGAGAAGGGAAGCATCAACTCCCATATGTGCCTTGACCAGGCAAGCCCAGGGTTTTGAACCGGCAACCTCAGCATTTCCAGGTCGATGCTTTATCCACTGCGCCACCACAGGTCAGGCGGGGTGTGCCTTTTCTGATGTGCCACAGAAGCCCTTACACACAGACACACCTGTTGTGCTAGCCAGGGCCCCACGGTCACTGTAGCAACACCTGCACCGTGTCTGTCCCCAGGGCCGGCTGTACCGGGGCCTCGCTGACTGCCTGGTGAAGATCTGGAGGCAGGAGGGCCCCCTGGCGCTCTACAAGGGCCTGGGCCCCGCCTACCTGCGCCTGGGCCCCCACACCATCCTCAGCATGCTCTTCTGGGATGAGCTGCGGAAGCTGTTCAGTCAGGGCCCATGCCCCAGCACCTAGGCGGCTACCGTCACCCCCGCCTCCCAGTGCAGCAGGTCACCCCGCTCTGGCTGGGAATGGCCATCGAGAGCCAGCCGCAGACCCAGGCCCTGCCGCAGGGCTGGGGAGAGTGTACACAGCTCTGGTCAACCCAGTCCCGTGACCCACAACCCCGCTCCAAATCACCACTCTCTCTGTTCTCCAGAAAGTTCCCCTCTCCTCCTTCTCTGTTACTGCTGCCTTGTCCCAGAGTGTCACCGTGAGCGGGATCCCTTACTGGGTCAGCTCACTTCATCCTGAAACAACCGTGAGGTGATAAAATCCTCTCACTGGTGAGGAAGCTGAGGCTCAGGGGGCGAAGGGCTTTGACCACAGCGACCTGCACAGCCCAGAACCATGCCCTTAACAAGGGCCAAGACCACGGGGGCTGGCGTGTCCCCGAGGGACTGCTGCACACGCACGGAGACCCTGGGTGTACCATGAGGCGTGTCATCATCTGTGGTAGTCGGCCAGGGCTGCCCTAACAATGCGCCTCAGCCTGGGTGGCTGTTACAACAGAAAGTGATTTTCTCCCAGGTCTGGAAGCCAGATGTCCACGGTTAAGGTGGCAGCAGAGTTGGTTTCTTCTGAGGCCTCTCTCCTTGGCTTGTAGGTGGCTGACTTCTCTGTGTGTCCTTCCTTCTGTTCCTGTCTGGGTCCTAATCTTCTCTTCTTATATGGACACCAGTCATATCAGGTTAGGGCCCGCCCCAGTGTCTTTGTGTAAATTTAATCACCTTTTTAAAGACTCAGTCTCTAACCACAGGTGCATCCTGAGGTCCTGGGCATTCAATATATGAATGGGGGGGGGGGTGCAGAACACCATTCAGTCCATCTCATCAACCAAGGGCATCTCCGAGGCCCCCCTCGGCGCCCCACACTGCGGGCATTTGCACAGATCCTCATGAGGACTCCGAAGGGAAGCCTCCCTGTGCCTGAAACCTGCCGTTCAGAGGAGCCTGAGACCAGGACAGGGAAGCCAGTCCTCACCTTGGCCCCCTCCCCGAGCTGCAGCCACACTCCCCTCATGCCTGGCCCAACCTTTGTGCTACAGAGATGGACACCCAAGGCCCCGGGCGGGGAGGACTGGCACAGGTCAGGCACCCTGAATCACCTTCCCTGCCCGCACCCCGTGTCTCAGAAAAACTGTCCTCCAGGGGCACGCCTCCCAACACTCCAAACCAAACCAATAAAGTTTTCTATTTTGTTTACTTCAGCGACTCCCCTCTGCCGGCAGCCTCAGTCTCCCCTCTCCCCATGAACACCCCCCCCCCCCCTTTGGCTTCTTCATCCTGGGAAAGGAGGATCCAAAAGAATTGGGAAGTTCAGCCCCGCCCTGTCTGGCACAGGGGAGGCCTGCCCCCTAGTGGATGCAGAGGGTAGTCAAGAAGGGTGGCCCTGTGGCTGAGGGGGAGGGGCCCAGAGCCGGACCCCAACCTCAGAGGGTGGGAGGGACCTCCGCCCCCTCTCCAGACTTCAGGTTGAGAGTACAGCCTGAGCTCAGGAATGTAGGAGAATAGACCACACAAGGCCTGGGCTTCAGGAAGCCGCTGTGTGGCAAGCCCTAAGGGAGGGTGGGTAACGCGGGCACCAGGCTTGAGCAGGGACAGGGACAGAGGCCAACCCCAGATATGCCCCTTCAGCCCCTGCGGTCCACACGTTTAACACCTGAGCAGCGGTCGGTCGGTCCTACAGCCCCTTAACCCTGCAGTCAGCAGGTTTAAGGCCCCCCTGGCTCTCCTCCTCCCCTCCCTGCACTCCCTGCCCCAGGCCTTTGACCCCCTCCCAATCCCTCCCAGCCCGCCTCGCCTGCACTGACACCTTTGCCCCGTGATGTCAGTCTCTCCGGCACAGACCTGGCCCGAGGCTGGGGCTGGCTCTGGCAGCCATGTTCTCCCTGCCGTCCCTCCCCTCCTGGCTCCCTGGGCTCTCCACCCTTGAGTGGGGCTCTGTCCTCCTGCTCGACTCCTTCCTGCAAGGTGAGCGCCTCCTCCCCACACCCTCTGGGGCCTGCTCCGGGCAGTGCAGGGTGGACCCCAGCCATGGGTCTCCCAGCGCCTTAGGCTGTCCCACCTCTAACCCTATGGAGCACCCCACCCTCCCTCCCGCCCCTCAGGTCTCGTTGGGGCTTGCGGAGTCTCCGTCCTGAACAGCCTCCTGAAGGTTTACTTCTTCGTGGGCTGTGCCAAGTGAGTGCCCCTCTCCCCAGCCCAACCTCAACTCCTTTCTGGCCAGGGAGTGTGGCTGGGGGCCCCGTGACCCCCTCCAGGGCCCAGGCTGGGTGGTCTTTCCTACCCTTCTGCCTACACCCACTCTGCCCCCACAGCAACCCAGAGCGGCAGCTGGAACAGGAATGGCTGCGAACCCGGAGGGCCTCGCTGGAGACTGTGCACCTGGCCGGGCTGGCCCTGATCCTGACTGTGGTGGGGACCCGGGTGGCCTCCCTGGTGGTGCTGGAGTTCTCCCTCCGGGCTGTCTCTACGCTGCTCTCCCTGGGCAAGGTGAGGCCGCAGGGAGGAGCTGGGTGTGCCCTGCCTGGTCCAGGAACACAGAAAGCTGGGCCTGCTTGGAGCACATCTCCTCACCACCCCCCTTCTGTAAGGTTGAGGCTAGAGTACAGGTTGCTTCCTGGAGTTGTGACCGCTAAAGCCAAGTGACCACTCAGTGTGGACATGGACACGACCCCAGGCCACGAAGATGCTAGTGGCAGCTCCTGGACAGCAGGAACTTCCCATATGCTAGAAAGTTTAAGTACATCACCCCACAACCACAGGGGGTGAAGGTTTGTGTGATACCCATTGCACAGATGTGCAAACTAAGGCTCAGGGAGGATAAGTGGCTTGTCTGTGGTCGACAACCACAAGAAATAGGGTCAGGCTTTGAACCCAAGTCTTCAATGCTCTGAGCCATCACCCATCAGCAGGCGCATGGGTCCCAAGTAATAATCATGATTGAAATTAAGCTGGAGGAAATGATCTCATTAGGGCTTGCCGTGAAGGCAGTATTCCCCCACGTTGGGAGTGAACCTCGGGGTTCCTCTGGGCTCCAGCCTCCTATAGAATGAAGCGTCTGTACCCTGACACCCCTCGGTGTCCCAGTAGGGAGGGGAGGCCTGAGCCCCACCCCGTCTTCTGCCATCTCCCCCACCAGGGCTCCCGGGACGCCCAGAGGCTGCAGCTGTATCTGCTGTGCCAGTACTCACTGGGCTGCGGGCTGACCTGCAGCCTGAGCTTCCTGCAGGAGGGCGCCGCTCACCGCACCCTGAACCTGCTGCTGGGCCTCGGGCTGGCTGCGCTGCTTAGCAAGGTGGCCCAGCGCCTCTGCCGCCACGTCTGCTGCCTCTATGAGCTGCACAGCAGCCAGCAGTACTGCGGAGTCTGCCTGGGCCTGCTGGCCAACGCGCACGGCCTTCCCCGGCTGCTGGGCCGTGCGCTTACTGTGGCCTTCGCTGTGGGCAACCTGGCGGCCGTGGCCCTCATCAACCGGGACTTCCTGACCACCTCGGAGGCGGTGCGCTTCTGGACGCCTCTCACCATCTGCTACACCCTGCTGGTCATCTACATGCAAGGTAAGGGCCACAGGCGAGGGATATGACCATGTAGGCCAAAACTTAGAGGTGAGAGAGCATGGCAGTCTCAAACAACTGAAAAAAGCTGAGGGTAGCTGTCACCCCAAGAGGGGCGGAGGCTGGTGAGATTCACAGGGACCTGAGGGATTGCCCTCGTAGACCAGGCTGGGCAGTCTGATGAAAAGCCATTTCATGGCAGGGTTTTAAGCAGGGGTGAGTGTTATGGTCATATCTGGGCTCTAGGAAGAGCCCATGACTGCAGGGTGAGGATGGAATAGACAGAGTAAAAATGGCAGGAAAAGGAAGGGCAGTCAGAAAGAGCAAACAGCAGGTACAAAGGCCCTGGGGTGGGAATGAGTTTGGCACGCTCAGTGAACAGCAAGGAAACGGGTAGGGGTTTGAGCAAGGCTAGGGGTTGAGCAAAGGGGAAGCAGGGATGAGATGAGGTTGGAGAGCGGGCATTGGTCAGATCGAGCAGGACCTCATAGACTAGGTAAGAGCTTAGGGCTTATTCCACATGTTGAGGGAAGTGCTGGAGGATTGCAAGTGGAGGAATTATTTCATCTCACTGATGTGTTTAGAAAGTCACTAGCTGTTGATTAGACACTTGAGTTGTAGGGTCAAGAATAGAAGCCAGGAGACCAGTGAGGAGGCTGCCACAAGAGATAAAGGTGGCCAGGACTGGGCTCGGACAGTGGAGTGGCGAGGTGCGCTTGGCTGGGAATCTGTTTGGCAGAGAGAGTTGGCAGGTGTACTGTTGGGTCTGGACGTGCTGGGGAGGAGTCAGGCCGGACCTGCAGCTGGAGGTTGGTGTGCTCCGTCCTGGACACAAGAGGAGCACACTGGCATGAGACTCGCGTGTGGGCCGTGAGGCCTGGGAGGCAGAAGAGCCCGGTGCCCTGGGGGGTGCTGAGATTGGAGGGGAAGGCTCTCACTGGGGAGAGTCGGTAGGGGTGCTGGGTGGTCCAGCCCTGATCCTGCTGGACATCAACCTGGGGCACCGGTTGCGGTGGGCAGCGTGACAGGCAGCATGTCCCCCACAGAGGAGCAGCGGCAGCACCCTGGCCTGCAGAGCCAGGTCCAGACAGTGCTGGTGCGCATGGGTGGCCTCTTTGTGCTGCTACTGACCGTGGGCCGCTGGCTGGACCTCGTGGGTATCTTCATCTCCTTGATGGGCGAGATCTGGTGCCTGGTGGGCGTCCGCACCCTGCTTGACCTTTGCCAGATACAGGTGGGCACCCCCACCCCGGCACCCCTAGACACCGAAGCCCTGCTCCAGACGGCTCTAGGAGCCTCAACAGGCCCAAGTTTAAGATGAGCTGGGACAACCTCTCTTTGGGGTAGGGTGGGGAGCAGAGGGAGTTGGAATCCCCTTTCTCACCTGGTGTTAACCTTTGGCCTGTGCCCCAGAGGCCCTGCATGAGAGGAAGGTGTTGGATAAATGGAGACCTGAAGTTCCCCCAGGGGTTGGGGCATTGGGGGGGTGGGTGTTCTCCATCTCTCCCTCCCCACCTCCCCTCAGGATTTTCCATCCCAGAGGCCTTTGGTGTCAGCTCCAAGCCAGTCCCGGCCTGCCCAGGCCCAGGAGACGGCCCCCTCCTGACCCGCGTCCCTCTGAGAGGACTCCTCTGTCTCAGCCAGCCCGGGCTCAACTGGAGGCCTTGCCACATGCCTGGAGGAGGCAGATTGGCAGGGCTGGCCCCACCTGGACCTGGCGGTGGGCTCTGGAGCCCCCTGAGGTGGAAGAGAGGGTTTGGGGTTCAGGCCCTCAGGAGGCGGGGGAAACTTGGTGTCGCTGGATTAACCCTTCTTTACTCAGGGTGGGTAGTGGACACCCAGCTCCACAGACTCGCCTGCAGAGGGGATGGTGATGGGGGAGGGGGGCATCCTCAGAGCGGCCCCGCCCTTGCTGGCCTCCCTTGCCATCTTCATACACAATAAACATATTTTTCTCAACTTGTGCTTAGAATCACGAGCATACAGAGAGGGCAAGGACCTCACAGCTCTTGGGCTCAGGGCAGGCGCCTGGGATATGTGTCTGGAGTTTAACATTGAGGTGGCCGAGGAGGTGGTGGGACGGACACATGGTCGCAGTCTTGGGTGGATGGGGCCTGTCCTGTCCCATCCTAGGCTGAGATACAACCGAAGGGAACACAATGCTGAAGAGGCCTTTCCTGGTCCTCTTGGGTCCCCACCCAACCCCGACTTGTCTAAGACCATGAGGATGCTTCCTGTTTCCACTCCGTTCAGCCTGTGTCCCCTGCAGGGCCAAGCTCAAGGGAGACCACAGAGTGTATGGAAAGACGTTGGGTACCAGCATCTCTGCTGGCCTGCTGTGTGCCCTTGGGGAGGCCGCTGTCCCTCTCTGAGCCTGTCAGAAGAACAGCTACCATGGGTTGGGTGCTTACCATGTACTGGACACTATGCTGAGCATTTTTATGATCTCATTTCATTCTGACATCAGCCCCAAGAGGTAGGTACTGTTAACCCTTTTTACAGATTCAGAAACTGAGGCTGAGGGAGGCTAAGTAACTTTCTCAAGGGCGCAGAGCTAGTTAGTGGCAAGGTCAGGATTTGAATTGCATGCTTCCTGCTACCCTCTTCTTGTTGAGGAATTGAGGCCAGGAAAACTAACAGGTAGGCATGAAAAATAGGGCAGGTCCATTCCTGGCAGGTTCTAGAATGTGGTTCTGGCTACCTTGTGTCCAGGGTGGCCTGAGGCTCCGTCACAGTTATGTTGTCCTGGCCCAGACACCCAGCCTCACAGGGCAGCTTATTTTCATGGGGACTGAGCTGGGGCCCTCTCCCGAGAGGGCTGGGGGAAGGAGACTGCCAGGCAGGGGGCTTCCAGGGGCTTGTGAGGGTCAGGCTGTTGGAGTGGCAGCGAAGCATCAGGGAGGAGGTGAAGGCTGGGGAGGCTTGAGGATTCCAGTCTCCTGGGGTCTCGCTCAGCAAAGGCCACCATGGTCACCCACAGGCCGCTTCGGAGCAGACAGAGGCTGGCCTAGGATTTCTTCACGGCCTACCTTGGGGCACCTGGGAGACAGGGCCAGGCCGGCCCAGGGCTGAATGGGGTGGCTCCAGCTGGTTCCTCCCGGAGTAGCCACCCAGTTGACAGCTTGAGCTGTCATCTCAGATCCCTTTGTCCTGCCCCCAGGAGGGGCCTCTTGGCCCAGAGTAGCTGAGGTGGGGGACGTAGCTATGGATCCCCCCACCCTCAATATAGCACCCAGCCCCCCTCCCCCACCTAGGAGTGCATTCAGTGTCCTCTGGGCAGGAAGCTTGCTCCAGTCTAGGAGGAAATGGCTCAGTTAGGTGGGCCCAGGGCCAGCTCCTTGCCAAACCCAGACTGGGCACCAGGTTCCAACTGTTCTGATGTTTTTGCTGGAAGGTTCCCAGCCTCCTGGCCCCCATACAGCCTAGGACCCGGTGGGGGCTGGGCTGGGAGGCACTGGACTAGGCAGTCCTTTCCTTTTTATGGGCACAGGTACCGTTTTCCAAACAAGAATTGGGGCACGTGGGCTGGAACAGGATTCTTTTCTTATCTATTAAATTATTTTTGTGAAAAGTCTGACGGGTATAAAAATTAGGTCACTCTAAGTCCGGCATTTAGCAAATCTCCACACGAGACAAAGAGAAATGGGCCTAAGGCTCAGAGGAGAGCGGAAATCTACCGGGCATGGCCTGGGACGGGGACATGACGCTGGGACTTGATCCCTGGTCCCACAGACGGTGAGAGCCTAGATCCTGGGCCCTGGGCAGCGTCCTCCTGAAGATGTGGGAAACCGGAGCCCCCATCCCCGCTAAGAGGGCATGATGGCAGCCTCTGGGGCAGCTGGGATTGGGGCGAGCCAGCCACCTCCCTCTTGAGCCCTCCCACTTCTGGCTTTTCGGAGCTATAGCACCATCCCTGTGAGTGTCCTGCATTCCTTTGTCCATTCATTCACAAGTCATTACTGAACATCAGGTAAAGGGACAGAGGGATGGGGCTACCAGGCCAGGGAAGGTGTTTTTGTTATCTATAGCTGCGTAACACATGACCCCAAAACCTAGCAGCTTCAAAATAACAGACATTCATTGTCTCACTTTTCTGTATGGGTTGGGAATCTGGGTACAGCTTGGCTGTGGTCACTGGCTTAGGGTCTCTCACAGGCCACAGTCAAGATGTTGACCAACTGCCCTAGCTGGTTGGCTTAGTGGTAGAGCGTCAGCCCAGCGTGTGGAAGTCCTGGGTTCAGTTCCCAGTCAGGGCACACAGGAGAGGCACCCATCTGCTTCTCCATCCTTCTCCCTTTCCTTTCTCTCTATCTCTCTCTTCCTCTCCAGCAGCCAAGGCTCCATGGGACAAGGTTGGGCTGAGTGCTGAGGACGGCTCCATGACCTCTACCTCAGGCAGTAGATTGGCTCCAGTTGCAATGAAGCAATAGGAGATGGGCAGAGCATCGCCCCCTGGTGGGTGTGCCAGGTAGATCCCGGTCAGGCACATGCGGGAGTCTTTTTTTTTTTTTTTACTATGGGGAAGCTTTATTCATGTCCTCAGACATCCATGTCTTCACTGTCTTCAACTCACATGCGGGAGTCTTATCTCTCTGCCTCCCTGCTTCTCATTTCAGAAAAATAATTAATTAATTAATAAAGATGTTGGCCAAGGCTCAGATGTCATCCTAAAACTTGACCGGGGAGGGATCCTATTCCAAACTCACTCACATGGTTGTTGGCAGGATTCACTTTTTCTGGGCTGTTGGGCTGAGGGTCTGGGTTCCTCTGTGGCTCTTGGCTAAGGGTCTTCCTCAGTTCTTTGCCACATGAGCCTCTCTGCAGGGCCTCTCACAGCATGACTGCTGGCATCCCTTGAGCCACCAAACCAGTGAGGGAGAGAGAGAAGCAGGACAGAAGTCACCGTCTTTTTGTAACCCCGTGTTAAAAGCGACATTTTACCATTTTTGCTGTGTTCTGTTGGTTAGAAGCAAGTCGCCTTTGAGGGGAGGGGACTATACCAGGGTGTGGGAGAAGGTGGGGATTCCTGGGAGCCGCTTTAGAAACTGCCTTCTACAGAGAGCTTTTAGCTGGACTGGGAGCAAGCCGGGTAAAGTGCTGAGGGAAAAACCTGCCCAGCTGAGAGGACAGCACAGGCAAAGGCCCTGGGGTGGGAACAAGCTGGGGAACGTTAAGAACAGCAGGAAATTTAGCATGGCTGGAGCACTGCAGGGAAGATGAAGTGTCAGGCGCGATGTCAGATTGCTCAGGGCCACGGTGAGGGTTAGGCCCCATGACTGGCAGCCGCCTGAGGGTTTGCATAGGAGGTGATGTAATCTGACTTACATTTTTAAAGGATTCCCCTCCTTACTCTGGCTGGATAGCTTGGTTGGTTGGAGCATTGTCCCGAAGTTCAGAGGTTGCCAGTTCGATCCCCTGCCAGCTCTATGTTCCTATCTCTCTCTCTCTCTCCCTCTCTCACTGAAATAAATAAATAAATAATAAAGGATTCCCCTCCTTGCTGTTTTTAGAATAGACAAGTATAGAAACAGTACACTAGTTTGGAAACATTTGGAGTAACCCAGGTGAAACGATGGTGGCTTGGACCAAGGTGGTAGCCATGGAGATGGCCATAGGTGGTTGGATTACGGACATATTTTGAAGAGTTGATGGGATTTCCTTATCAATTAGATTCAGGCTTGAGAGAAAGAGGAATCCAGGGGTTCTTCAATTTTTTACCTGAACAACGACGTGAACGAGATGGGGGCCCTCTGGGGGCAGAGCGGGTTTATCTCACACAGGTGTGGTCAGCCTTGAAGGAAGGTCCAGGGGCCTGGAGGTGTGTGGTGTGGTCTGGCGAGTTCCCTGGCCAGTCAGGAGGTAGGGAAGCCCAGCCAGGTCTTACGGCTCCTGAGTAGAGGGGTGAAGTTCTCAGTGGCAGAGAGGCTGTAACAGGTGAGTGGGGCGCCCATCACGCAGGGCCATGGGAGGGCTTTGGCATCCCCTCCACCCTGTCTCAGAGCAGCAGGAGCCCCAGAAGGGCTGTGGAGGGGCGGGGGCTGCAATGACCACGTGCTCTTTAGCGAGATGGTCTGGCCAGTGTGCAGAATGAATTGTAAGGAGTAAGAGCAGGGCCAGTTCCATTTAAGGGTCCCCTTTAGGAAAGAGAATACAATTCGTATGGAAGTGAACATTGATTGAGAATAAGACAGAAAAAAACACGATGGATTGCTGGAAGGCAGGCCTGGGAGATGTGGTTGGTTCCCCTGACACATCTCTGGGCAGTCTACCAGGAGCACTAATGGAAAACGCCCAGTGCAACCTGGCTGTGCCCCTGCCCCAGAGCACTCCGTAGCTCCCAGCTGCCCCAGTCTTCACGGGACGGGGGCCGGCAAGAGCCAGAGGCCTGAGTGGAAGTTTCATTAACTTCACAGTAAGCCCACTCTGGCTAAGAGAGAAGTGGGGAGGCCAGCAGGGGGTGGGGGTGGGGTGGCAGGCTCTACCCATATTACACTTCGATAAGGATGGGTCTCAAGGCTTGGGGGTGCTGAAATAGACGCTGCCAAGAATGGAGGCTCCCAAGAAGGGGGGTTCAGGGAAGGGGATAGGATAAGTGGGGGAATAGGGGCTTGGCCTTGACAAACAGCCAAGGGCTTGGGGCAAGCTCAGGGACCCTCCAAAGCGACTGACACCAGGACTTCTTCCTCTGCCTGCAGAAGGGGTTCAGACCCCTCAGGCCTGGTGCCAGAAAGAGTCCAACCAGCCCACTGAGCCACAAGCTCTCTCCATGACCCACCCCACCCTTCCCACTGGGCTGACTTCTGAGCACATAACCTGGCCGTGGAAACCAGCAGGTCTGTTTAGAGTTAGCTCAAGCCCCTGGACCAGGAGGGGATGAAGACTCAGATATTGTCACAACAACCAGGTCTGGAAGGCTGGGCCCCCTGCCTGGCCCAAGGAGACACAGGCTGGGGCCCAAACGTGGGGGATTCCACGTGGCTACTATTGTGGCTCAGTTAGCTCCCCCTTGGTTTTTGAACATTTCTCTATAAGCTTGAACTGTTCAGTATAGGGACTTGGAGCTAGACTCCCAGGGTTTGAATGAAGCTTACTAATGGATGTGACCTTGAGCAAGTTATCCTCTCTACCTCAGTTTCCCCATTTTTGTTCAGTGGACAGAACAAGATGATGGAGGTAGGGCTTAACCCAGAGCCTGACCATGGCCTCTAGTGCCCCTCATCCCTGGAAGGGACTGGAACTCAGTCTTAACCATGCCTTTCTGATGTGAAGGGTCAATGAATACATTTGAGTAAGGGAACAGGGAAAGAGACATAGCAGAAACCAATCTGGGGGGGGGATAAGAAGTCTGCGTCCCCCTCTTGTCCACCCAGGTAGAAAAAGATGAGTACATTTCCTTTCATCTGCAGAAAGCTGTTAATATGACAACACTCCATTGAGGACTTACAACCCCATGCTATGCATTTTTTTGTATTACCTTCCCCCGGCCTTCCGAACAACCTTGTGAGGAGTTGATTATTGTTTTCTCCCCAGGAGAAAACTCAAGGTTCAGAGAGATTAAGTGACTTGCTCAAGGTCACAGAGCTAATAAGTGGGGGAGCCAAGATCCAAATTCAGGTGGGTCTAACTCCAAAGCCCCGCACACTACCCTTTACAGACTTCTCACATGATTTGCATATCAGCTGCTGAAGACCTACTCGTGCATTTTGTAAGAATTACTGAGCCGCCCTGCTACATGCCGGGCATCGTGCTGAGTGCTAGAGACTCAGAGTAATAAGACATAGCCCTGTCCCCATTCTGGGAGGAGACCACATTGGTACAACCCCACAGCCTCGGGATATATCCAAGGGATTGAAATGACTCTTAAGCCTACCTAGAGGAATCAGGGTAGCTTTCTCAGAAGTGGTGATAAAGGTGCAGAGTTTGCCAGGAGAAGGAGCTGACCCGGACCAATAGCCTCACCAGTCTTTTTTTTTTTTTTTTTTTTTGGAATTCAGTCCTTTATATAAAGTCCCTTGTGAAAACAAAACAGAGTAAAAACCGAAAAGAAGGGGCAGGGCAAATTTTTTAAAAAAAGGAAAAGTAAGGAAGGAACAGAAAACAAGGGCAGAGGACTTATTGCTTCTCCTCGGCTTTCTCCTTGGTCTCATCTTCAGACTCCTTGCTCTCCTCCTTCACCGAAAGAGCTTCTAGCTTTTCAGCCACTTTCTCAGCATTATCGTTTTTGCCCAATCCCCCTAAAACACGGGAACACAGTAAGAAAACAGAGAAGCGCCATTCTCCCCAGCCCATGCTGTCGTCGATGTAACTATCTCATGTAAGCCTGGGACACACGCCCCACAGGACAGGCTGCTGTTCGACCATATCCCTCCAGTCACCCAAAGAAACACGCACTCATGCGTGGGACCTTGGGTCAGTCTGCTCAGTTACAAGTGGTGACTTGCCATCGCAATGGCAGCCATTGTCAGGCCCTGAATAAACAGGTGGCCATGAGGACCCCTCAAAGCCCATTCTGCCTCTGGAGGGCTCTAGTCAGACTCCGTGACTTGACCACATGCCAAGTGTCACAAGGTCAGGCCAGTGAGCAAGCACTTGGGCCTTGGATGGCCAGCTCACTCCCCAGAAAGCACCATGTCCCCGGGCAGCTGTATTACCCGACAGGTCCAGGTAGTCACAGTACCCTGGAATGTTTCTATGGCAGACGAAAAAAGCATCCGCCTGGGACTGCAGCCGGATGCAGAGTGAGTCTGCAAGCCTCACCAGTCTTCATCGTGATTCTGCTTTAAGCAGAAAAAATATACTTTTGCCCCGTCGGTTCAATTCCAGGGCAGGCACACATAGGAACAGATTGATGTTTCTCTCTCTCTCTCTCTCTCTCTAAAATCAATCAATAAAAATTTAAAAAATAATAAAAATAAAAGAAGAAATAAATTTCAAAAACAGAAATACAGTTTTAACTGGTTGAATAAAAAGCAAGAAAAAAGAGAATGCATTGGCTCCAGACATGGATTTCAGGCATGGCTGAATCCAGCAGCTTAATTAAGTGACAGAATCAGTTCCTCTCTCCCTCTCTATCATCTTTGCTCTCCTGTCCTCCATGTTGGTCCAAGTGCTGGCAAAAATGGTGACTAGCTTACATCTTGACAACCTGGAAAAATACTGCCTCTTTCCAAATAGTTCCAGCCTGAGTGGGGGTGAGGTTCCTCAACAGAAATTGGATGCTGTTATCAGAATCTGGGACAGTGACGCTGGCTGATAGAAACCGTGATATCCCTTAGCTTTTCTAGCAGGACCAAGACTCTTCCTTACCTTCAGCCCTTTGTCCATCTCCCTGTAACATCCTGTAACCTCTCTCCTCTCTACGATGGGGAAAGAAAAGGAACTCGCCCTTGAACACCTAATAAGGAGCAGGCATGTTTATCCACATTTGTCCTATCAGATCCTCACAATGAAGCCACAGGGTGGTACTGCTACCCCCAGGTTACAAGAGGAATCAGGCTCAGGGAGAAGTGACCAGCCCAGGATGGCACAGCTGAATTCATTCATAGATACTGATGTTGCTCATACCTGTGCTTGCCCCACCCCTGCCTCTGAGACAGTATATGGGGGGGCGCCCACTTTTCTGTACTCATGCACCCCTAGCACTGGGCTCCACACACAGTAGGTGCTCAGGAAATAAGTGTTGAACTGACTTGACACCAAGCAGGCAGAGCAGAGGATGGAGGGAAGGGAAGGAACAGAGCCAGGGCTGGGAGGCCCGGGGAGGGGGGGGGCGCTTCTGAGGCTGTTTGTTAATGAGGAGGTACCCCCCACCCTGACCCAGATGTACAACTTCATGCAGCTGCACATCTGGGCAGCCCTCAGCTGGGCTTGACAGTTCTGCTCTGACCTGGCCCAAGAGGAGCCTGTCAAGGCCCTGGCCGGTTGGCTCAGCGGTGAAGCGTTGGCCTAGCGTGCGGAGGACCCGGGTTCGATTCCCGGCCAGGGCACACAGGAGAAGCGTCCATTTGCTTCTCCACCCCTCCGCCGCGCTTTCCTCTCTGTCTCTCTCTTCCCCTCCCGCAGCCAAGGCTCCATTGGAGCAAAGATGGCCCGGGTGCTGGGGATGGCTCTGTGGCCTCTGCCTCAGGCGCTAGAGTGGCTCTGGTCGCAACATGGCGACACCCAGGATGGGCAGAGCATCGCCCCCTGGTGGGCAGAGCGTCGCCCCTGGTGGGCGTACCAGGTGGATCCCGGTCGGGCGCATGCGGGAGTCTGTCTGACTGTCTCTCCCTGTTTCCAGCTTCAGAAAAATGAAAGAAAAAAAAAAAAAAAGAGGAGCCTGTCAAGGGGAAGGGCAGTCAGACAGATGCTTCCCTCCTTCGAGGTTCCTGGGCCCTCCAGGATGTTAGCTCAGGGAACCTTGTCTCTGTCCTCAGGTTTAGCCACAGAGCATAGGGGCCAAGTGAGCCATGAACTCAGGAAACCAGGCAAGGTGATGTGAGAACAGCCAGTGCTACCGTTCAGTGAGCGGGACACGGATAGGCCATGCTCCTGACCCCAGCAGTTCTGCTAAGGGGGCATTCACATCCCCATTCGAGGGCATCCAGCCCGGCTCCTATGTTACAGGTGACAAAATGGAGCCTCGGAGTGGGAAGAAGCTTGGCCAAGGTCACAGCCGGCACCAGACAGCTGGGAGTTAAGCCCAAGACTGACCTCAAAGCCCATGTTTCCCCTACTGCAGGGGTCAGGAACCTATGGTTCGTGAGCCAGATGTGGCTCTTTCGATGGCTGCACCTGGTTCACAAATATTTAATAAAAATAATAATAATACCTTGGCCAGTTGGCTCAGTGGTAGAACATCAGCCTGGCGTGCAGGAGTCCCGGGTTCGATTCCCGGCCAGGGCACACAGGAGAAGCGCCCATCTGCTTCTCCACCCCTCCCCCTCTCCTTCCTCTCTCTCTCTCTCTCTCTCTCTCTCTCTCTTCCCCTCCCACAGCCAAGGCTCCATTGGAGCAAAGTTGGCCCCGGGCGCTGAGGATGGCTCCATGACCTCTGCCTCAGGTGCTAGAATGGCCCTTATTGCAACAGAGCAACGCCCCAGGTGGGCAGAGCATCGCCCCCTGGTGGGCATGCCGGGTGGATCCCAGTTGGGCGCATGCGAGAGTCTGTCTGACTGCCTCCCCGTTTCCAACTTCAGAAAAATACAAATAATAATAATAATAATAATAATAACGTTAAAAATATAAAACATTCTCATGTATTACAATCCATTCATTTCCTACTGCTCATGTTCATGGTTGTGGATGGCTGGAGCCAATCACAGCTGTCCTCTGGGACAACACCAAGTTTTTATTGGATAATGCGTAAGATACACGGGTTGTTGTATGGCTCTCACGGAATTACATTTTAAAATATGTGGCGTTCATGGCTCTCTCAGCCAGAAAGATTCCTGCCTCCCTCCCCCTGTTCTTCTCATGGTGCCTCCTCATCTCAGTTTGTTTGTTTTTTTGTTTTTTTTACAGAGACAGAGAGAGAGTCAGAGGGATAGACAGGGACAGACAGACAGGAATGGAGACAGATGAGAAGCATCAATCATTAGTTTTTCGTTGTGTGTTGCAACTTCTTAGTTGTTCATTGATTGCTTTCTCATATGTGCCTTGACTGCGGGCCTTCAGCAGACCGAGTAACCCCTTGCTCGAGCCAGCGACCCTGGGTCCAAGCTGGTGAGCTTTTGCTCAAGCCAGATGAGCCTGCACTCAAGCTGGCGACCTCGGTGTCTCGAACCTGGGTCCTTCCACATCCCAGTCCAATGCTCTATCCACTGCGCCACCGCCTGGTCAGGCCTCATCTCAGTTTAAATGTCACCCTCACACGCACACATACACACACACCGAAGACATCTGCCCTACCCTCACCTGCACCTCGTTCATTCCTCCGGTGCACACCCTACCGTTGCTCCTTACATTAATTTGCATTTTGTGTTTGATCGCCCCACCTCTCTGTAAGCTCCTTGGGAACAAGGATCGATTCCTGTGATCTCCTTGATTCGTGCCTAGCACATAGTAGGTGCCCAATCAATGTTTGTTGGATCAAAGCCTTTGTCCTACTGTTCGTAGCAGGTGCCATGCTCACCTGCAGACTGGACAGCAGCAGACGTCCCCACCGCTTTGGATCTCTCCCCTAAACCTCTCTCCTGTCCTTCCTTGTCACCCAGGGTCTCAGCCCTCTGTACCCTAATGAAAGAGTGAGCCCCTCGCTCAGCTGCCGGGAAGGAAGAGGCTGAGGCTGGCCTGGAGGGAGGAGGGGAGCAGCACCTCTGCGGCGGACAAAGGGCGTGTGTTCTCATTCAGTGCACTTCCTGGGTTTCCATTGCAGGAAGCTTGGCACCTGCTCGGGTGACACTGACACCTGGAGTGGTGCGGGAGACCCTTGGCCGGGATACTCCTCTCCACCTGGGAGTGGCAGTGGAGGTGAGCCTGGTGGCCAGGGGTACTGGGTGGCAGGTAAGTGGTGGCAGCCAGCCCCTCACGTTCCCCTTTGACCTACCTCCCTCCCTAGCCAGTCTTCACCCAGAGCAGATGGGAGGATGCCTGGGTCCCAAATGGGGGCCTTGTGACCTTGGACAAAGCCTGAGGTCAACCCTTTGGTGCCTTGTTGTCCCACCGTGGGGTGCAGTGAGCTAGCTTGGGGCAATATCATGGAGTTGAAAGAGCGCAGCGACATCTTTCTGTTTAACTCGAAAAGGGGGTTCTACAGCCAAAGTGTCTGGGAAGCCCTGGCTCTCTCACCTTCCTGCCATGGTCATTCCCATCTGGTGCTCAGCAGTTCCCGCCTCCCTCCTGGGGAAGTAGAGGGGAGTCTTGTTCTGCCGCCATGGGTGACAGTGTCCACGGTAGTGTCCTCCAGCCAGGAGTGAGCCCCAGCCGGGTGCAGTCAGCCCAGAAGGCTGCTCTTCCTCAGCCTCAAGGAATCGCTGCCTCTCCAAGCATCCGTTCCCAATCCGAAGGGCAGCAGCCTCACAGCCCCTGGGACCAGCAGAGCGGTGCACCCAGGGGCTCCCAGGCTGGGTTTGAATCCAGCTCTGCCACTTGCTGCCTGTGTCGCCTCGAGCCTCTCTGGGACTCAGTTTCCTGGTCAGTGAAGCAAGAATAATCGGCCCCACCCCCCACAGAGGGCTCTCCTGCAGACAGAGTGGAAAGGCAGCCCGTGAACCAGACACGAGCTGAAGGAAACCCTGTCACTGGCAGCGGCTGCTACGGCCAGCCGTTGTTACTGCAGAGCCGCTGTGTTCCTGGAAGCTCAGCGTTTTTCCCGTGGACCCACCAGCCTGCCCGCACTGGCCCAAAGAAATGCACGAGCGGAAGTTTGCAACACAGGAAGAAAAATAGTTAATGTTGAATTGGCCAACATGGAGACGGGAGCTTATGCTTTAAAAACCTGACTCCCCAAGTGGTTTGCACATTACAGATAATAGAGGACAAAATCACAAGACACGGTGGGCTGGGGCTGCAGGGTCCTGCTGGGAGCTGATTGGTTGGAGGTGAGGTAAGGGTAATAAATCATTTCTTAAGGGTTTTTTGTTGTTGTTTTACAGTGACAGAGAGAGTCAGAGAGAGGGATAGACAGACAGGAACGGAGAGATGAGAAGCATCAATCATTAGTTTTTCGTTGCGCATTGCGACTCCTTAGTTGTTCATTGATTGCTTTCTCATATGTGCCTTGACCGCGGGCCTTCAGCAGACCAAGTAACCCCTTGCTGGTGCCAGCGACCCTGGGTCAAAGCTGGTGAGCTTTGCTCAAGCCAGATGAGCCCACGCTCATGCTGGCGACCTCGGGGTCTCGAACCTGGGTCCTTCCACATCCCAGTCCAATGCTCTATCCACTGCGCCACCACCTGGCAGGCTCTTAAGGTCTTGAGGACGGTGCTGAGAGGTCTTTTTCTGTTTCTGTCTGGTCTCGTGAGAAGGTAGCCAAAGGGGTCCTTCCACTGTAGGGCTCAGGAGCTGAAACATGACTTAGGTCAGGATGTGTTCTTTTAGCCTGCCAGAGGTCCTGACTGTGTGACCCTTGGCCAGGTCCTGGCTACTGTCTTATGCTGCTTCCGGGGTTGCTCATTATAGGGGGGTAGGGCGGTGGGGGGGCAGGCTAGGTCTCTGGGGGGGGTATGTGTATATGTAGATAGGACTTCTAGAGCTCAGGTTTAAAACTAAATTTAATTAAAGTCATAGGGACCCTCAGTTTCAGCTATGAAGATCCAAAGGAAAAAGAATGACAAAAATGGGACGAGGGACTCAGGGAGGCAGAAGGGGGATAAAGGAGCGTGAGACAGGGTTTCAGGCACCCCTCTTACAACCCCCATGAGCATGAGCCCCTCAGGAGCAGCCCAAGAGCCAGGCTGGCCGAGGGGATGGTAGCTTCAGGCCCACGGAGGAGGGCCAGACCCTGCTGGACTTCCCCCAGATGGCGCCGGGTCCGGTGCTCCTCTGGCCTCAGTCACTGTGACTTTAATCAAAAGAACAATCTGTTTGCCTCTGAATCAGACCCGGATTCCTTTTCCCAGCAATGTTCCGGAGGCCTCCAGGGACTCCGGCGGCCCATCCCGGCTCCATCTACTGCCCCGGGGCGGGCTCAGCCTCCCCTCCCCACTCCATTATCTGTCCACTCCAGCTTGGGGGAGGGTGTGCAGGACGTGGGAGGGGCCCCGCCACAGGTGATGTGATTGCCAACTGGGCCCTATCTACTAGGCCTCCCGGAGGTGACTGTTCCCCAGGACACTGGGACCCACCTGCAGAGGGCTTAAGGATCCAGACTGGTTGTGACAGCTCAGGACGACACATCCAGGTGACCTGCTTCACTGGGGCACCCCCTAAGAAAACCCCAAGTCCAGCATATATTGACCACTCGGTGTTATTCTCGCTGTGGTTGGCATCCTATAGCCTCAGGCTGACCCTGAGAGGTAAGCAGCCATATCCTGGTTTTTACAAAGAAACTGAGGTCAGGAAGAGGGAGTGACTTGCCCAGGGTCACTGGGTTTAGTGAATAGCCATGGAACCCTGACCCACCTGACTCTTAGGATCCTGGGAAATTCCAGGCCAAACCGAGGTGTAAGCACTCCCTCCACCAAATGGGCAGGTAGGGCCACCAACCCAAGTGATCTACAGGAGGGGGAGGGTAAGGACCACTCTGGGTGCACAAAGGACAGCGGGGTGGGCACGGGGCGGTGGGGGGGAGGACTCCCACCCTCCAGGCCTGCCGGGAGAAGGGAGGAGGGGTCGAGGGAACAAAGGGAGCGGTAGGGGGCGGTGCGGGGCGCGGCCACCCAGGTGGGGGGGCAGGTAGGGGGCCGCTTCCGCCCGGCAGGAATCCTGGGCCCCCTCCCCCAAACCTCACCTTTTATGGTAAGGCGGCCGGGGCGGCGGGGCGGAGGGAGCCAGGGGGCGGGGAGGGCGGAGGGGCGGGAGGCCCGCGCTCCTCCCGGCTCTGCTAGCTCGGGCGTCGGACCGGAGCCGGCCGGGGCGCAGGCAGCCCAGGTAAACTGGGCGGGGGGTGGGGGTCCTGTCCTTCCGTCTTTCTGTTCTGGCCCCGGCTGCACACAGGTGAGACAGCACGGGCAGTCCCGGGCCGGAGCCCACCCCGCCCCCAGCCGGGACCCCAGCCCTGGCGCTCTGGAGGGGGCCTGTGGGACCCGGGGCAGGAGGTGGCTTAGCGGAACCGGGGTGGGGGCGCTGTCCTTCCTCCCCAGTCCCTCGGTCACTGTCCCGGTGTGGGGTAGGGCTAGTGTCCCTGCCCGGGAGCGGGGTTCCAGGGGCAGGGGTGGGCAGGGCGGAAGCTCCCGCACAAAGGGGACAGCGTCCCGCACATGGATCGAATTAAGTCCCCGGCGGCGCCCCACGATGACCCGGCCAGCCGCACTGCTTGGCTGCTTGCGGGAGGGCGTCGGGTTTCCGGAGCTCCGGGGACCTCCGGGCCCTCTTCCTCAGCCAGGGTCAGGAGAGGGGAGGGAAGGGCTGCAGGACGGCCCCTCTCTGGGCCATAGTCCCCGTCCGGGGCGGGAAGGGGTGAACCTGGGCGATCCCCAAGGTGTGTGCAGGTTGGCATACGGCTCCCTTCAGCCCAGATCTGAGGACCCCGGGAAGGGGGTGGGCAGCGCCTTCCCTCTTGCTCTTCACGGTGACGGAAGCTGAGTCCTGGTCCTTCCCAGCCCCCGGGGGCTCCTCCTCTCTCTCCGGGGCTAAATAACCAGCTGTCTTCTCTTTGCCCCTAGTACCAAGTGCCGGGATCTCGAGCACCCTCTCTTCTCTTATCCTCTTAGCCAGCCACCCTTTAGGACAGACCTCATTATTCTCACTTTGTTAAAAAAAACAACTGAGGCCCAGAGAGGTTCAGTGACCTGCTCAGGGTCACCCAGCAGGAAAGAAGTGAAGCCCGTGTGAACCAACTCTGTGTGCTTCCTCTTCCCCTTTCTTGGGGTGGGAAAGAAGGAGGGGGGACCCCTATCCAAGGCTGCAAAGTCCCCTCCAGGAAGGAGGTGGTGCAGTCTCACCCCTACTTCCAGCAAAGTTTAATTTTGAACCAAGCATAGACTACTTTATCAGAGTATCATAGAACAAAGCTTAGAGGCTGTTCCACAGTTTGGGGAGGGGGTTAGGAGTAGGACCCGGGAGGGGGCGGGGCACTACCTGGAGGCCCTGGAGCCCTGCCCTGGGCTGCAGCCTAAAGCCCTGCTGGGTGGCTGGCTGGATTTCAGCCTCCTTCCTCTTGACAGGAAATGACTTTCCTTCCCTTTGTTCCCACTTTCTCTGCTTACCCAACTGGATCTCAGATCCTCCCCCTGGGAGAGGAAGGATGGGGGGGGTCCCCTCTGCAAGGCTGGTTGGAGCTGGCTGGATCGCTGCCCACAGGGAGCTTTCTCACAAGTGCCCTGCTCCAGGGTGACCTGTGGGCAATGGGGCCAGAGGGAAGGAGCCTCCCTAACCTGCTGGGGCCTGAGGGACACAACTGACCAGGCTTTGTAAATCCCCAGCTGGGCCCCTTCCCCTGGGGCCTTAAGTCCCTGCAGAAACCACAGTGAGTCGGGGTGGGGGCAGCTGTGAACATCTGGCCTCAGCACTGGGACGTTTGCCTTGGATGTTTTCCGAGAAACCAGAAGATCTAGCTTCCTGAAGGGGTGGGCTGGGGTGGAGGGGGGGTCAGAGCAGGGTGGGAAGGGGGCAGAGGTGGCATCCGCAGCAGCCGTTGGGGACAGCCAGAATGCACTGACCACGAGATAATTAGTCCGGATTGGGCCATTCTGGGATGAGAACGAGCCTGATGATTTGGAGGCCCCCATGCCATCCAGGGAAGAAAAAGCCAGTGGGGTCTGAGGACGCCCTGTGGATTCACGTTGGTGGTGCTCCATTAGAATTCCAAGTCTGCCCCAGGTGGCCTGGAAAAGTCCATCTCTGGGGGGCTCATTGGCCCATCTGTAAAGTGGGGGCAGAAGGGGTTGTGTGAGAATTAGGTAAGATTAGAGGCACAGAGAGCACTGGGCACAGCACCTGGGACTCAGCAAGCCCTTGTATCAGCCAGTGCTCTTGCAGTTGTTTCTTGTATTTAAGTCTTGGATGTACTCTGAAATTTGTTTATCAAAATCGATAATGAAATTTGTAGCAAAAGATAAAACCAGAGACCATAACAGCTAGTACTAGCACATATACTTCCAAACATCACTCACAAAACAAGAAACAAAAGGGAAGTACTCTAAGGAACTTTTGAAGCTTTTTTCGGCTTCTTTTTTGGAACAGATATTTTAGTATCATACTGAGTGATACATTTTAACCAAACATATAAACAAACTCGGGAAGAATTTACAAGCATATGATGTTGTTTTTGTTGTTATTCTCCCTCGGTCACCATGATTGCCCACGATGGCCAGCTGGACTTTATATGGAGGGAGGCCTTTAGGTGGCCTCTTGGGCTCCAGGTCCAGCATTAGGGTCCCCCAGGTTGCTCACCCCCTGCCCACCCAGCCCCACTTCTCACGGTCACTCTCTGGTTCCCTGCTTTCCCTTCTTCCCATGATCCTGTGGGCTGGGCTTTGGGGCCGTGTCAGGGTGACCCAGCTGGAGAGTGAGATAGAACAAGGGCACGTTCTCCTCCCTGGGTGCCAAGTGCAGGCTCCTGAGCTGAGTGTGGTTGACTTGCCCCACCCCATGGCCCCGCCACAACGTTGGCCACGGAGGCTGCTGTCTACAGGCACCACCTGAGATGCAGAATGGGCTCTTCCTGGTCAGTGTGCTGCCCTGTGCCCAGATCCATGCTTTCATGCCTATACTTTGAGCTGGACTCGGGTCACACAGAAATCACAGACATAGCTGATGGCACACATGGTCACTTATGGGAGGTAGGGGGACTGACATGGTGACAGTGAGCCAGTGTGCTCTGAGATGGGCTGTCATCGCTCCACAGAAGCAGACAGCTGCCCCAAAGAAAGGGTCAGGAATCAGGGGAGGCTTCATGGAGGAGGTAATATTTAAACTGGGCCTCTTAAGAAAAAACTGGAATTTACCGTGTGGTGGGCAAGAGAGGAAAAACAGGTGGTAGAAAACGCTCCCAGGCAGGGAAAGAAGGGTGAGCGGTCAAAAAAGAGGTTGAGCCTGACCTGTGGTGGCGCAGTGGATAAAGCGTCGACCTGGAAATGCTGAGGTTGCCGGTTCAAAACCCTGGGCTTGCCTGGTCAAGGCACATATGGGAGTTGCTGCTTCCTGCTCCTCCCTCTTCTCTCTCTCCCCTCTCTCTCTAATTCTCTTTCTCTTTCTCCTCTATAAAATGAATAAATAAAATCTAAAAAAAAAAAAGAGGTTGAGCAAGGGGTCACTCTGCTATAGCCCCCAGGTCAAGGCACATATGAGAAAGCAATCAATGAACTAAGGTGCCACAACAAAGATGCTTCTCATCTCTCTCCCTTCCTGTCTGTCTGTCCCTATTTGTCCCTCTTTTTGACTCTCTCTGTCTCTGTCACAAAAAAAAAAAAAAAAAAAGTTGAGGCCGGAGGAGCTTGGGACTTGATCTTCAATGTAGTAGGGAGCCATGGGAGTCTTTTGAGTAGAAGAGAAAGCCTTACAGTCTAGAAAAGCCACTCCAGGGACAGGGTAGGAAGCAGAATTGGAGCCCATTGTGGCACCTGCCTGAACCAGGGCTGCAGTTTTGGAAATGCAACAGTGATTCCCACAATAGAATCAAGGTTTGGTTGGATATGGAGGCCCAGGGTGGAGAAGAGGATGCTGGCTGTGGGTGGGCCCAGAGAGGGCAGCAGAGCCACGTAGCCAAGAGCATGGGCTCTGAGTTCAAATCCCAGCTCTGCTGCTGCATGACCCCAAACAAGTGACTGCTTCTTTGTCTCGGTTTCCTCATCTGTGAGATGGGGATAGCAAGAGTGTCTCTTCCCCAGCAGCGCTGGGACGACTTATGAGTTAAGGGGCAGAGTGCTTACCGCACAGAGTGGGTCTTGGGAAATGGTAACTCTGAGTGCTGTCCTCTCTGCCTGGCCTGCTAGAGGCCAGCCCGATGCTCTGACCAGTTCATGCTGTGTCCCTCCCACGGAGGAGCTGGCCTTGGAGACCAGCTCTCCCAGGAGAATCCGGTAACGGGGTGTGACCCTGGGCTGGGGCCGCACAGGGATGGGGAGCACGAGGCGGTGCTGCCTCACACTTCTGAGTGGGGAGAGCGCAACCATTCGGGAGGTGAGCAGGGCAGGACTGCTCTTTGCCCCCACGGGTGTGGTGTGCGGGTTCGCAGGAGGGGCAGTCAGGGCTGTTGGGTCCCACCCTGGAGCCAGTCACCTAGTAAACACCTGCCCTCCCTCGAAAGATAGCCCAGCCCCTGCACTAGCTGGGCTGGGTCTCCCGCACCATGGGGTGGCTGCTCCTGTCTTGTTAGGAGGAGGGAGGCCCCATGCCCCCGAGGCGGGGTGTCTCTGTGTCCAGGTGGAGGGCACCCCTGGGCTCTGAGCCTTGCCTGAGCCCAAGCCCCGCTTTGCCCCCAGTCCCACCAGGAGCCGAGGCGATGGCCTCAAAGCCTGAGAAGCGGGTCGCCTCGTCTGTCTTTATCACCCTGGCACCCCCACGTCGAGATGAGGTCGTGGCTGAGGAGGTGAGGCGGGCAGCCTGTGAGGCCCGGCCCGGCCGCCCCTGGGAATCTCCTGTCCCCACGAAGGCACCTGCGGCTGGCTCGGCAGGGAGGCGCGGGCCCTGGACACCTCCTGGCAGGGCTGCAGCCACAGTGCGAGCTGTGCCCCCTCAACTCTCCAATGGAGGTAAGAGGGTGAGGGCTGGGAGGGAGACCTGGTCAGAGGCAGCACTGAGGGGGAGGAGGGCAGGCTCTGACATCGTTCATTCACCGAGCACCTACTGTGTGCCTGGCAGACCAGCACCCGTATTCCTGGGGGTATGATGTTGGCAGGCTGCTTAATCTTTCTTCCTCAGTTTCCTAACCTGCCAGAGAGGGATAATGATAGTACCTTTATTAAAAGGTTGCTGTGGGGATAAGATGAGTTAATATATATGATTAGGCCTGACCAGGCAGTGGCACAGTGGATAGAGCGTTGGACTGGGATGTGGAGGACCCAGGTTCGAGACCCCGAGGTCGCCAGCTTGAGCGCGGGCTCATCTGGTTTGAGCAAAAGCTCACTAGCTTGAGCCCAAGGTCGCTGGCTCAAGCAAGGGGTTACTCGGTCTGCTGAAGGCCCACGGTCAAGGCACATATGAGAAAGCAATCAATAAGCAACTAAGGCGTTGCAACACGCAACGAAAAACTGATTGATGCTTCTCATCTCTCCGTCCCTGTCTATCTGTCCCTGTCTATCCCTTTCTCTGACTCTCTCTCTCTCTCTGTCTCTGTAAAGAAAAAAAGAAAAAAAAATAGATATGATTAGCCCAGCACCTGTCACAGAGAAAGTGTTGAATATGTGAATTTTATGTTGAATATTACTTTAGGCCACACACTGGGGACATGAACAAAGAGACACAGTTTTCAGCCTATGTGAAACTTGCATTCTAGTGGGGGAAACAGAGTTGATAAAAATATAATGTCAGGAAGACACAAGTGCTCTATAGGAATAAAACACAGTGAAGAGGTAAGGAAGTTGCAATGTTTTATGGGGTGGTCAGAATGGCATCTCCAAGGAGGTGGCGTTTAGCTAAGACCTGAATAATAGGGTGGAGCTGATGTGGCAGGGGTAGGGAGAGCTTGAAAGACAGTGGGAACAGCAAGTGCAAAGGTCCTGAGGCGGAATGAATTTGGCAAGTAGAAGGACCTGGAAGATGATTTTTTTCTTTGTGGGGCTCTGCTGTTCCTTTGCTGTGTGATCTCAGATGAGCTACTTCCTTGCTTGATTTCCTCCTCTGGAAAATGGAAATTTGGTCGTGTGTGTGATGTATCCATCACAGAATGGATACTTCTTAAGTGACTGTTCTTTTACCTTGTGCTCGCTCTGGTTGGAGCTGGCCCTGCTGTCTTATCGACAAGAGCCTTGCAATCCTCTCTCCCTGCGACTTCCATGGAAAGTCTCAGCTGTTGGCCCTGGCCGGTTGGCTCAGTGGTAGAGCGTTGGCCTGGCGTGCGGAAGTCCCGGGTTCGATTCCCGGCCAGGGCACACAGGAGAGGCGCCCATCTGCTTCTCTACCCCCCCTTCCTCTCTGTCTCTCCCCCCCCCCCCGCAGCCAATGCTCCATTGGAGCAAAGATGGCCCGGGTGCTGGGGATGGCTCCTTGGCCTCTGCCCCAGGCACTAGAGTGGCTCTGGTCATGACAGAGTGACGCCCTGGATGGGCAGAGCATTGCCCCCTGGTGGGCATGCCAGGTGGATCCCAGTTGGGTGCATGCGGGAGTCTGTCTGACTGCCTCCCCGTTTCCAGCTTCAGAAAAAAAAAATACAAAAAAAAAAAAAAAGTCTCAGCTGTTGAGTTGGATAGTAGCAATGAAGTATGGCAAGCCAGGCACCTGAGGCAGGGCGATGGCTCATTGTCTGTCAGGACACCAGCTGGAACAAGGAGACACTGAGACACCAATGGTGAGACCAGCCCAGGATGGCAGCTGAGCCCCTCAGAATCCCCCGGGTGCCTAGTCGGGCATCCCGCTAGCCTAGGACAGCCCTGCACAGCCATCACCACGGAAACCGCCTAGAGGGGCGAGGAAGGGGCCACATGTGTACACACATGGGAGTACATGGATATTCATGTATGTGTCTTCATTGTCACGCAACCTCCTGCACTGATCTTTCCGTCCTAACTGCCCATCCTAAGAACACAGCCTCATCCAGCTGCTTCTCCAAATAGAACCAGGACCATGTTGACCCAGATTCGCACATCAGGACGCTTGAGCCAATGGGAAAAAGAATATGTCCCTTCTGGGTCGGAGAGGGACCTCAAGAAATATCATTTAAATGCCAAAATTTCCTGGACATTTCCATGGGTTACTGAAATTCTAGGCAGAAAGAAGATCCTGGGAGTGTGATAACAAAACCGGACCTTCTTCAGGACAGGAGTGGCCTCACAATGACTGCTCAGCTCTTTTGTGTGCCAGTCGGGTGAACTTGGGGTTCAGCCTCACTGGAGTGAGGTAAGGTCTAAATGAGCAACTTGGTCATGAGTTTGGTCTGACTACAGGACATAAAAGCAGGCCCTGGGGCCCTGCCAGCTGCTTAAAGCCACCTCTCCAGCAGGCTGTCACCTGATGCTTCTCTGGTGCTTGTCCCCTCAGGAATCCACCCGCAGTTCTTTAGCCTTTTCATCCTGGCAGAAATCTTCCCTCCCCTCCCCCACAATGCACTGGACACTCACACAGCCTCACCAGTCTTATTCATAAGTCAATTTTTCTCTTGGCTTCTCTTTATTTATTTTATTAAGTTTTTTTTTTTTTTTTTTACAGAGACAGAGTCAGAGAGAAGGAGAGATAAGGACAGAAAGGGAGAGAGTTGAGAAGCATCAGTTCTTCATTACAGCACCTTAGTTGATCATTGATTGCTTTCTCAGATGTGCCTTGATGGGGGTGGAAGGGTGACAGCAAAGCAAGTGACCCTTTGCTCAAACCAGCAACCGTGGGCTTTAAGCCAGCGACCCCACACTCAAGCTGGTGAGCCTGTGCTCAAGCCAGATGAGCCCGTGCTCAAGCCGGAGTCCTTGGGATTTTGAACCTGGGTTCCAGTCTGATGCTCTATTCACTGCGCCGCCGCCTGGTCAAGCTAGGATTTTTATTTATTGATTTTAGAGAGGAGAGAGAGAGAGAGAAGTGGGGGAGGAGAAGGAAGCATCAACTCACTGTAGTTGCTCCTCCTATGTGCCATGACCAGGCAAGCCCAGGATCTTGAACCGGCGACCTCAGCATACCAGGTCGATGTTTTATCCACTGCGCCACCACAGGTCAGGCTGTCTTGGCTTCTCTTTAAAAGGTTGCTCCTGGCCTGACCTGTGGTGGTGCAGTGGATAAAGCATCGACCTGGAAATGCTGAGGTCGCTGGTTTGAAACCCTGGGCTTGCCTGGTCAAGGCACATATGGGAGTTGATGCTTCCTGTTTCTCCCCCTTCTCTCTCTCTGTTTCTTTCTCTCTCTCTCTCCTCTCTAAAAATGAATAAATTAAAAAAAATTAAAAAAAAAAGGTTGCTCCTCCCCCAGCACTCAGCCACCTAGACAGAATCATCCTCACTCGGCTAGGGTCCCCTTTCTTTTTTTTTTTTTTATAAGAGTTTTTTTTAAATTTATTTATTTTTATTCATTTTAGAGAGGAGAGGGAGAGACAGAGAGAGAGAAGTGGGGGAGGAGCAGGAAGCATCAACTCCCATATGTGCCTTGACCAGGCAAGCCCAGGGTTTCGAACCGGCGACCTCAGCATTTCCAGGTCGACGCTTTATCCACTGCGCCACCACAGGTCAGGCTAGGGTCCCCTTTCTACACACCTGCTCCGAGGCCTCGAGTCCCTCTCTTGAATCCCTGCCCTGACCAGCACCTGCCCACCCTTCAGTAGCCTATTGTCTCTTAAGGCTGGTAAGGCTGGTCCTGGCAGACGCCTCCGCGTTCCTGCTGTCTCTCCTGAAAGGTACCTGACTCACATCGGCGCTTCTGGAGCGAGGTTCTCACACTTCAGTGACATCAGCATCCGTGGGGGCTTGTTCCAACATGACCAGCTGGGCCCCACCTCGGGAGTTTCTGATTCAGCAGGTCTGCAGTGGGGCCCAAGAATGTGCATTTCTTAAGGTGTTTCCAGGTAATGTTGATGCCCTGGTCGGAGGACCACACTTTGAGAACTATTGTTTAGTCCAAAGGCACTAAGCAGGTGAGACTTGTGGACAAGGAGAGTAGTTTTCAAAGTGTGGCCTTTGAATCAGCAGCATGGAGACCCCCTGAGTCAGAAGCTCTGGGGTGGGCCCAGCCGTCTACATTCGAACAAGCCCCCAGATGAGTGTGCTGTGTGTGCTCACGGGGCTAGAGCAAGCTTCCCATCTGCAAAGTCTCCTCAGCCCTTGCACAAAGGAGCAGGGTTTATTATCTCTGTCGAATGGACGAGAAACCTGAAGCCCAGAGAGGTGCCCCAGTGAATCAGCAGAGAATGGGACCAGAGCCCAGGATGTCAGGGGGGCAGGGCCTTGGGCACTTTCCGTCTGTCTCCCATGAGTGTCTCGGGCAGGGCACAGGACAGCCCGACTTCGCTGGTGCGTGGCCCACCTTGTGCCGCCGTAACAGGGGGTCGGCAGAGTGCCTCTGTGTCCTTTCTCCCAGGGTACTGTTAATAGTGCCCACCCTGTAGTGGCAGTGACGGGATTTTCATGGGTGTGTTCACAGCTTCACACTACGACTTTTCTCCTGACCCCACCCCCAGGTCCCTCTCTAGGGTAGCCGGCAGCATGGAGGGGTGGGAGCTACTGGGTAGTCAGTGTTGCTGAATGGGGGTGCCTGGGGTGGAGGCAGGAGCTCAGGGATCCACCAACCCACTTCCTCCCTCCCTGCCAGGAGCCCCGAGAAGGCTGTGCCCAAGGACTAGCAGATAGGAACTAGGGGCAGCCCCTTGGTGTGTCACTTCTGTCGTGTGTGTGTGTGTGTGTGTGTGTGTGTGTGTGTGTGTGTGTGTGTTTAATGAGACTCAAACATACACAGCAGTAGAGAGAACAGTACCAGGAGCCTGTGAGTGCCACATTCAGTTTCAAAAATTTCTGTGATTTTCCCATGTTTGTTACATGTATCCCTTTCTTTTCTTTCCTGAAGTATTTTATTTTTTTTTTTTTTTTTTTTTTTTTTTTTTTTTTTTTTTTTTTTAAGATGTTACTTTTTTTTTTTTAATTTTATTTATTCATTTTAGAGAGGAGAGAGGGGGAGAGAGAGAGGAGAGAGAGAGACAGGGGGGGAGGAGCTGGAAGCATCAACTCCCATATGTGCCTTGACCAGGCAAGCGCAGGGTTTCGAACCGGCGACCTCAGCATTTCCAGGTTGACGCTTTATCCACTGCGCCACCACAGGTCAGGCCTCCTGAAGTATTTTAAAGGAAATGCCAAGAGCCTGACCTGTGGTGGCGCAGTGGATAAAGTGTTGACCTGGAACACTGAGGTCACCGGTTCAAAACCCTGGGCTTGCCCGGTTAAGGCATATATGGGAGTTGATGCTTCCTGCTCCTCCCCCCCTTTCTCTCTCTCTCTCTCTCTCTCTCTCATTCTAACTCTCTCTCCTCTAAAAAAATGAATAAATAAATAAAAAGTAAAGGAAATGCCAAGAGTCAGGTCATTTCAGCCCCGCATCCTGCAGCGTGTATTTCTAAATTTGGATTTGTTTTTTTTAACATAACCACAAAGCCAAACAAAATCAACAAGAATCCCTTATGATTACTTAGTCCACGATCCATGATTAATTACCTTGCATTGTTGTAAAAATGCCCTTGATCTGTTGGGTCGTAGGGGAATGAATGGGTTACATTATGTCTTGTCTTTTGGGCTATGTCATCCAGTACAATTTGTAGCTTTTCCTCATTTGCAAAATGAGGAGAATTACAGGAGATGATTCATCCTTTGAATCAGGATCCAATAAGGTGTATACCAGCACTGTCCAATAAAAAGATAGTGAGTCACAAATGTAAGCCTCATATAGAATTCAAAATTTTCTAGGATTCACACTAAAAAAAGTAAAAAGAATTAAGTGATATTACTTTTTATAGTATATGTTAGGCAATCCAATATACAAAAATGATTGTTTCAGCCTGCCCAGGAGGTGGCGCAGTGGATAAAGCATTGGACTGGGACGCAGAGAACCAAGGTTCGAAACCTCGAGGTGCTGGCTTGAGCGCGGACTCATTTGGTGTGAGCACAGCTCACCAGCTTGAGCCCAAGGTCACTGGCTTGAGCAAGGGGTCGCTCGGTCTGCTGTAGCCACCCCTCCCCCCCAACTCCCACCCCCGGTTAAGGCACATATGAGAAAGCAATCAATGAACAACTAAGGTGCCGCAACAAAGAATTGATGCTTCTCATCTCTCTCTCTTTCTGTCTGTCTGTCCCTGTCTCTCTCTCTGTCTCTGTCACACACACACAAAAAATCATTTCAGAACACCTAAGGTGTCGCAACGAAAAACTAACGATTGATGCTTCTCATCTCTCTCCGTTCCTGTTTGTCCCTATCTATCCCTCTCTCCCTCTTTCTGACTCTCTCTCTATTTCTGTAAAAAAAAATAATAATAATTTTCAGCCCTGGCTGGGTGGCTAAGTGGATAAATGTTGACCTGGCATGCCAGAGGTTGTGGGTTTGACCCCGGTCAGAGCACAGGCAAAACTAAGTGAAACAATGAGTTGATGCTTTTCTCTCTCTCTCTCTCTCCGTCCTCTCCCTCCCTCTCTCTTTTCCTCTCTCTCTCTCTCAAATCAATGGGGAAAATTTTTTTTTAAATTATCATTACAGCATGTGATCATTATAAAAGTGATTATTAGGAATTTTTCGTTCCTTTTTGTGTCCTGAGTCTTCCAGCCCATCTCAGGGTAGACTTCTCACATGTTCAATAGCCACATGTGGCTGGTGGCAACTTTACAGGATAGAATGAATATAAACATTATATGTAGTTATGTTTCTCTGAAGTCTCTCTTTTTTTTAATTTTTAATTTATTTATTTTTTACAGAGACAGAGAGGGAGTCAGAGATAGGGATAGACAGGGACAGACAGACAGGAACGGAGAGAGATGAGAAGCATCAATCATTAGTTTTTGTTTTTTTTTTCATTGCGCATTGCAACACCTTAGTTGTTCATTGATTGCTTTCTCATATGTGCCTTGACCGCGGGCCTTCAGCAGACCGAGTAACCCCTTGCTGGAGCCAGGGACCTTGGGTTCAAGCTGGTTGGCTTTTTTTTTTTTGCTCAAACCAGATGAGCCCGCGCTCAAGCTGGCGACCTCGGGGGTCTCGAACCTGGGTCCTCTGCATCCCAGTCTGATGCTCTCTCCACTGCGCCACCGCCTGGTCAGGCTCTCTGAAGTCTCTTAATTCCAGGGAAGACCCCTCCCTCTTTCTCTCCCTGTCACTGACTTGTTGCAGAAATATGCTGATGTGTCCCTTTGGCTTTTTTGTGGTCTCATTCAACTTGCCCCTCTGTCTCCTAAATGTACTATAAATAGAGGTGAAGTCTGGAGACCTGCTTAGATTGTGTTTGGTTTTGGTTTATGTTTTTGGGCTTGTTTAGACAATAGCATTCAGAGGTGGTGCCTATTGCTTACAATAGCATAATGTGAGTCAGAAGACCCCTGATGTTAGCTGAGGTTAATTGTAAGTTCCGGCCCTGGCGAGTTAGCTTAGAGCGTTTTCCCAAAATGCCAGGGTTGCGGGTTCCATCTCCAGTCAGGACACATACAGGAAGCAACCAATGAATGAACAACTAAGTGGGTCAAAAAATGAATGATTTCCCCTCATTCTCTCCCTTCCTCTCTCTGCCTCTATCTCTCTCTCTCTAAGGAAAAAAAAAGGCGTCAATCAATTTTTAAAAATTCTAAAAAAGAAAACAATTGTAGTTCAGGTGGTGGCAGCCTGACCCCTCCCCTGGAGAGTTCTGCAAGGGTTCTACATCAACCTGCCTGGTGGTCGGTACCTGAATCTATTATGTAACTAGGAGGTGGTTCCCACACCTGAGTGGCTTTAGCACCTCCTAGAGGGCTTTCTAAGCTCCACAAACCCAGGCTGCGCCTGGAGTTTCAGATCCTGTGGGTCTGGGGCAGGCCCAGGAGTCGCATGTCTGACACTGTCCCCGGTGCTGCTCCTGCTGGCCCAGGAGCCTCAGTGAGAACCACACCTTAGGGGTTGGTTTTGCTTGTATCCCCCCATGAGGGCCTTCTAGTGGGGGTTTCGGGCGTGCTAGCTGCCAGGTTGGGTTGAGGGAAGCTGCTTGGACAGCTACTGTTTTCTGAGCCTGTGCCACGTGCCACGTGCCACCCACTGTGCCAAGCCCTTACCTCCATTATTTCATAGTCTTCGCAACAACCCTGGGCAGCTGACACCCATTTTCCAACCAAGCACACCGAGACTCAGAGAGACTAAGTCTCTTCTTGCCTGCGGACACATATCAAGTTAGTGGCAGAGTTAGAGGTGGAGCCCTTGGCCACCACGCTGTTCAACTTCCTCCTTCCGGTTGCAGGTTGCTCTCTGCCTCCGCCTGCTCTGGATGGCGAGGACGCGCTCCCCGACCTGGACCTCCTCCCACCGCCGCCTCCCCCACCTGCGTACCTGCCTCCTCCTGAGGATGAGCCCCCCGCCCAGAGAGGCACATCACTCATCTCCGACTTAGAGCAGCTACACCTGCCCCCGCCCCCACCGCCACCCCCACCACAGGTACTGCCAACCCTTGATCCCTGATGGAGCCCTGGAGCCCCGTGGGCCAGGGGAGGGCGAGTCCGAGTTTCCTCGGCCTTGGAGGGAGTTTAAGCCTGGAGATTGTTTGGTCCATTCTCCTGCTTGAGGACAGTCCCTCTTTGAATCTCTTTGAGGCTGGTAAAATGGATTATGTTTTCAAGGCCCTGGAGAAGGGGTGCCACCCTCTTTTCCCCATTAGGTGTACCCCCCCTTCAGCTATAAGAATACATCTCCCTGGATCTAACTCAAATCCCTCATGCTGCATACGAGGCCCATTTTTAACTCTCTGCCCTTAACAGGCCTCTGTAGCAAAGGAAGGGACTCCAGGAGCGTTCCTGGATGTAGAAGGAAGTAGCTTTGACTGGTGGAGGGAACCGAGACAAGTTGCTGGGAGAACTGGGTTCAGCCGCCACTGTAACCTGCCTGCTGAGTGACCTTCGCTGGGTCGCTCGCTTCTCTGGGCCATGAGGCTAATTGTGCCTGGCGTCATCGCATGAGGAGTGGAGCTGAGAGAGCTGTGTGGGGTTCCCCCAGATGACTTCTTCCCTACCCCCCACCTCCTGTGTCCCCACAGTCCCTGGCGGAGGGGCCTCCATTCCAGCCCGGGCCCAGCCGTCTCAGGCCCGCAGAGGAGGAGCTGCCACCTCCCCCAGATGAGCCTGCTGGCTTCCCGGAGAGAGAGGCATCCACAGGTATGGACACAGGGCTGGGGGGATTCTGGGTGGTCCTGGGGGCCCTCAGGGCCTGAGCATCCAGTGGGAACTAGGACAACGGGGACCACCAGTGTCTTCCCTGGGACACAGTTCAGTGACGGGCCTTATAGTTGTACATCAACTTGATTTTTATTGCCTTAACCTTTTTCCTTTATCACTAAAATCCATTTAAATATTGATCACCAGGGCCTGACCTGTGGTGGCGCAGTGGATAAAGCGTTGACCTGGAAATGCTGAGGTCACCGGTTCGAAACCCTGGGTTTGCCTGGTCAAGGCACATATGGGAGTTGATGCTTCCAGCTCCTCCCCCCTGTCTCTCTCTCCTCTCTCTCTCTGTTTCTCTCTCTCCCTCTCTCTCTCCTCTCTAAAATGAATAAATAAAATAAAAATTTTAAAAATAAAAAAATAAAAATAAATAAATATTGATCACCAAATTTGCCGTGAGAGCAAAAAGATCTTGAATTTTTTTCACTAATTTTCTGTAGTACTATATATATGGGTTCCCTCACAGAGTCTAAAATACAAAGCATGAAAGGGGGCCCAGTGAAGTCTTCCCTCTGCCCCTTCCCTGTCTCACCGTTTCCTTCTGGACAGCCTCTGATGTAAACACTCCTTTCAGATGTGTTTTATGCATATGTAAGCCAGTGCAAATTATGTATCCACTGCCTCTCCCCTCATTTTTGCACAAACAAGAGCAAGCTCCCTGCAGTTCTGCACTTTCCCTCCTTTGTGCATCTTAGAGCTCATTCCACAGCAGAATACACAGTGAGTGGCTCCTTGGTCTTTTTCATGGCTGCATAGTATTCCTCAACAGGGCCCTGCCCTGTACATTTAACCAGATGCCTATGAGCAGGTGCTTCAGAGGCTTTTTGCTATAACAGATAAGGCCAAGATGAATTGTCTTGCACATGGGTTATTTTGCCTGTGTGCAAGTTTGTGAACTAAAGTCCTAGAAGAAGGAATACTGTAGCCAAATGGGTGGGCACATTTGTAACTTCAATATTTTTGCCAAATTGCTCCTTTACCTCCTCTATACTCCCGCCAGCAGGGTGTGCACGACTGTCTGCCCACAGTCCCTCCAGCACTGTGTTATTCATTTAATAAAGAGTGTTAAATGCTCACCGTGCACCGAAGGGCCTTCGCTACTCCAAGGTTATAAAATAACCCTCCTCTGGTTTCTTCCATTGTTCTTAATGGTTTCATCTTCCAAATCTCTGATACATTCTGATGATCTGGGTGCGAGGTGTCATGAGAGAGGCCTCCCCCCACTTTAATTTCTTGCAGATGGCAATCCAGTTGTCCTGACACTGTGTCTCCTTTCAGAGGCCATTCACATTGCTTTTTACTGCTCCTCGTGACCCTCCTCGGGAGACAACGTCACACCCATGGCCCCCAGGGGTTTGAGGCAGAGATCTGGCACTCTGGGCACAATCTGGGTGGTGACCAGGTACAGTACTCCCAGGCTGTTAGGTCATGGCCTGTGTCTCTTCTACCCCAGACATCTGCGCCTTTTGCCACAAGACTGTGTCTCCCCGAGAGCTGGCTGTGGAGGCCATGAAGAGGCAGTACCATGCCCAGTGCTTCACATGCCGCACCTGCCGCCGCCAGCTAGCCGGGCAGAGCTTCTACCAGAAGGATGGGAGGCCTCTCTGCGAGCCCTGCTACCAGGTAACCACCGCTCCCCTGCCCCGCAGCAGTTCCCGCTGAGCTGGGCACTTGGGGGATGTTCTGTTATTTCATCCCCCACAACAACCCTGGGAGGTAGCCACTACTGACCCACTTCACAGATGAGGAAGCTGAGGCTCAGAGGGGGCAGGAGCTTAGTCAAGGTGTACTACTCTCCTGGGACTGCTTTGATGTCACCACAGACTTGGTGGCCCCAAACAGAATACATTTACCCTCCTACAGTTCCGGAGGTCAGAAGTCCAAAGTCAGTTTTACTGAGTCAAAATCAAAGTGTTGAGCTCCACCCCACTCCCCACCCCTAAGCTTTAGGTGAGAAGAGATGTCTTTTCCCTTTCCAGCTTATAACTCTGCATTCTTGTTAGAGCGAGGCCTGTTGCTTTGCCTCAGTAATTTCTCTTTCTCTCTCTCTCCCCTTTACCCCTCCTCATTCCAGAGTGCATTTGAAGGTAGTTTATAAGATAAGATACACCTATACCTACAGTTGACAATAAAGCTAGACATGTAAAAAATCTGTTGAGAGGGTAGATCTCATGTTGTATTCTTACCATATTAATTTTTTTTTTTTTTGCATTTTTCCGAAGCTGGAAACGGGGAGGCAGTCAGACAGACTTCCGCATGCACCCGACCGGGATCCACCCAGTATGCCCACCAGGGGGTGATGCTTTGCCCCGCTGGGGCGTCGCTCTGTTGCAACCAGAGCCATCCATCCTAGCGCCTGAGGCAGAGGCCACAGAGCCATCCTCAGCGCTGGGGCAATCTTTGCTCCAGTGGAGCCTTGGCTGCAGGAGGGGAAGAGAGAGACAGAGAGGAAGGAGAGGGGGAGGGGTGGAGAAGCAGATGGGCGCTTCTCCTGTGTGCCCTGGCCGGGAATCAAACCTGGGACTCCTGCACGCCAGGCCGACGCTCTACCACTGAGCCAACCGGCCAGGGCAAAAAAAAAATTTTTAATGTCCATAACACTATGAGATGTAAAATAAATCAGAATAGAGGAAAATCAAAGTAGAGAGTGAGATGAGACCAAAGGGGAAGTTAGTACCCGAAAATATATGAATGAAAGACCCCTACAGTTCCTAAAAATGGAGCATGGAATTTGACTCTGAGCTTCCAAGTGGCCAAATGGAAAAGGGAAAGAGTTTCCAGGTTTATTGTCCATAAGATAAAAAGCACACCAGTTTCTCCAGGAATCCTTTTTCATGACTCTGAGATTGAAGAGAAATTTCTCCCATGGGCCCTAGTGGACACTGGCCTCAAGCATTTCCTAGTAACAAAACATGCAGTCGTGGCTTCGTGGCAGGATTCCTCACTGTAAGCCAAGGACACAGGCCAAGCTTGACCCAGTTTAAGTAATAGTGGGGGTTTGGGGATAGTAGTTATAGGCCAGCTGCATGAATTTGAGCTCTTTGCCTGTACTTTTGGCCTTCTGGGCCCCTTCTGAGTTGGTCAGAAGACCCCGCGGCTTGGAGTGGGAACGTGAATGGGACAGCTCTCAGGGAATGGCCCTCCGTCCTAGGACACCCTGGAGAAGTGTGGCAAGTGTGGCGAGGTGGTCCAAGAACACATCATCAGGGCCCTGGGCCGAGCCTTTCACCCAACCTGCTTCACGTGTGTGACCTGTGCCCGGTGCATCGGGGATGAGAGCTTCGCCCTGGACAACCAGAATGAGGTGTACTGCCTCGATGACTTCTACAGGTATGAGAGGAGTCGGGGCACTGGGTGGGGTGGGGATTCTCTGGGTTGAATGGAGGACTGAACCAAAGTCCTGGGTCACAGCTTCCCTGCATGGACCGGGTCTACCTGTTCCACACACTCTGTATCAGACCATGTACCCGCTTGCAGCCCACTCTCTGAGCACCTATACTGTGGCAGGCACTCCACTTGGGTTAGGCCATTTCATCCTCAAAACTACCTTAGTAGTGGCCCTGGCCAGTTGGCTCAGTGGTAGAGCGTCAGCCTGGTGTGTGAAAGTCCCGGGTTCGATTCCCGGCCAGGGCACACAGGAGAAGCACCCATCTGCTTCACCACCTCTCCCCCTCTCCTTCCTCTCTGTCTCTCTCTTCCCCTCCCACAGCCAAGGCTCCATTGGAGCAAAGTTGGCCTGGGCACTGAGGATGGCTCTGTGGCCTCTGCCTCAGGCGCTAGAATGGCTCCTGTTGCAACAAAGCAACACCCCAGATGGGCAGAGCATCGACCCCTGGTGGGCATGCCGGGTGGATCCTGGTCTGGCGCATGCGGGAGTCTGTCTGACTGCCTTCCCATTTCCAACTTCAGAAAAATACAAAAAAAAAAAAAAAAAGGAAAAAAAAAGAAAGGAGAGAAAAAGGAAAAGCCGTGACCAATCACACAAGACAAACAAAAGGGGTTGCAGCCCCACTGAACTCGCAGGAGATGTCTGCTTCATCAGATTCTGATGTTCCCAGCCACCTCCTCACCTGGAGCTAATTATACCCTGGGAAGCCGGTCTAATCACGCAGGTCTCCCCATCCTCGCCACCGCCCCTGCCGCGGGGAAGAAATAGGCATTTGCTGTGGTAGCTCCAGGTGCTGTCACATAGCGACAGGTCTGAAATAGCTCGGGGATGTAAATGAGCAGAGCTAGCCCCGGTTCTGACAACTAATTTCTGTGGTTGTGGGGCGTGAACGCCTCCCGAGCATGGGTTCCCTTCCCTCTAGGAAATTTGCCCCTGTGTGCAGCATCTGTGAGAATCCAATCATCCCCAGAGACGGGAAGGATGCCTTCAAAATCGAGTGCATGGGGAGAAATTTCCATGAAAATTGCTACAGGTGCGAGGTGAGTAGAGCGGTGATGGAGTGACATGCGGCGGGTCGCGGGGTCACAGTGGCGTTTTGTCACCGCAGGAGCCCTGCTGAGAGCCCCTGGGCTGGGACAAGTCAGGGAAGGGGCTTGGATCCAAGTTGCTTGCTGTCCAGCAGCAGAAACAAAATAAGAATAGAAAGAACTACAAGTAGAGTCCTCTCATCAGAACTTTTTGAATTCCTCATGATAGGAACTAAACTTGGCCGCTTTCTGCAAGGACAGGAATCACGGGAAGGCTCATGGTGATGTCACTAATGATATCAAATGAAATCCATTTCTTGGTTCTGCTTCTTTTGTGGGGGTGCTTGCTTCCTTTTCTCTTCCTGTGGGCTGGCATCCTCTGGGAGAAGGGGGATAGGGTGCATGGTCACATTTGGGCCAGGTTGCCATTCTTTTTCAACTTAGAAACTTCATCCAGGGTTCCCATTCAGATCCAAGAAAACCTCTGATTGGCCTATTTTCGGTCACATGGCCATTCTGGACCAATCACTAGCCAGTGGTTATGATTGACAACACCAGGGGTAGGGGTGGGGGCAGAACCATTTGAAACAGAGGAGTTGATACAACCAGAGGAAGGAAGGAAGGAAGGAAGGAAGGAAGGAGGAAGGAAGGAAGGAAGGAAGGAAGGAAGGAAGGAAGGAAGGAAGGAAGGAAGGAAGGGACGGACACTGGGCAGACACACGCCACAGATGTCCCACGCCACAGATGTCCTTTCCGGGAGGGAGGGAGGGAGGGAGGGAGGGAGGGAGGGAGGGAGGGAGGGAGGGAGGGAAGGAGGGAAGGAGGGAAGGAGGGAAGGAAGGAAGGAAGGAAGGAAGGAAGGAAGGAAGGAAGGAAGGAAGGAAGGGACACTGGGCAGACACACGCCACAGATGTCCCACGCCACAGATGTCCTTTCCGGGTGCTGGGAAAGAGCATGTATAAATCAGCTTTGGGACTAAAAATTCAGTGATGGAGTCTAGCCAGAGTGGTGGGATCAGAGGCACTCTTATAGAGGAAGTGACGCTCACCCTGAGTCTGTGATCATGTTTGTCGGATACTCAGAGAGGGGAAAGGAAGTCCAGAAGGAGGCAAGGGCCTGTGAAAACCCACTTTGGCATGCGCAAGCAGAGCAGTCAGAGGAAGTGGAAGTTCCCAGGTGTGTCTGGAGCGTTCAGTGCCGGAGCGTGTGATTGGAGGAAAGGAAAGGGCCCTACGTGCAGGCTAAGGTGTGGCCCTCGGGCTGCAGGGTGGGGTGAGGCAAAGATGGGGGAAGGCTGGTTAGAAGTCCCAGCAAGAAATGCTCAGGGAGTCTCTCAGTTTCCCGCATTCAGAAGCTTTGAAGCTCTGCTGTTACCATCTTGAAATTCTTAATTTTTGAACAAAGGGCTCTGCGTTAGCATTTTGCCCAAGATACTACAAATTATGGTATCTAGTCAGTCCTGCTGGGGGGGCCTCTAAGAGAGTCCTCGCCTAGCTCTTCCATGGTCACCTCCATGTCACTGATGTGTCTTGTCTTCTCTGGTGATGGCAGCAGAGGTAGCCGCTCTTATGGGTGCCACCTAAGTGGGAACTCCCAGAGCAAACCTCTTAATCAGCCAGCCAGTAATTCAAAACATGTACTCAAAACAGATAACATGAGACCGAGGGGCTGTTTTCACTGGGTGTGACGAGGGAACTCGGTCCGAGAAGTTGACAGATTGCTTCATGATTACGCTGTCCTTGTGGGGTTAGAGTCCAAAGTCCGACTGATAACACATCTTGAAAGAACAGTGACGAAAATCAAATGGTGTTATCACCATCAGAGCCCTCATAAGGTCCAGTGGTGATTAGCATTTCCCTGAGCCTGGTTACTGAGCAAATAAACCCTCCCTCCTTGTCCTTGGTCAGTGTGGCCAAGGCTACCGTGAGCGGTCCCCGGGCTGCTGCGGGAGGTCGGAATTTGGACTCTTGTAGTTACATTTCGGATGGTCCGGCTCAGACCACTGCGGCCTGGAACTGACTTGAGGAGCTGCTTCTCTAGAAAGGGAAATCGGTTCCCAGGTGCTGCCCACACTCCTCTCACCGTTCCTATTCACTGTGGTCCATGTCATTTATTACCATTGCTGGAAGGGTAACAATACTTTTATACCTGGGTCGTGTTTCTTGGGGTTTTTTTGGGGGAGGGGGTTATATTTGTTTTAATTTATAAGATGCTTTCACATACAATGCTTTATTTAATCCTTTCATGATCTTGTGAGATGGAAGTTATTGTCTCCATTTAAGACGAAGAAACTGAGGCTGAGAAAAGGGGTTCCCACCCTTGTTCATCTGGGCGGGGCCGAGCCAGCTTTCTGCCACCCAACAGCTCCTTCCCAGACCATGTGACTCAGTCATAGTTGAGATGTTTCCTCACTTGATTCTAATTTAGGAGAGGTCACATGCCCCCCCCTTTGGGACTTTACATTTGGCACCTGATGCTCTCAGAATGCCAAACACGTGGCAGGTGGGAATAACACGGATCTTGGTATCTAATAGTCCTGGAAACACTCGAGGTGCAGTTGCAGAAAAGAGACACAAGAGGGCGCCCTCTGCTGGCCTTTCTGGGTCGGAATGTTACCCGGGAGCCCAGAGTTGTCTCTGCAGGAACCAGTCCTTCTGAATCCTGAACGGGGTCCCTGGGCATTAATTGTCCTCAGTATTACTCCCCGGTGAGGCTCAGATGAGGTAGGGGCTTGCAGCAGAAGGGTGAACTTAGCAGGTCGGGATGCACATCCCCATCTTCCTCGTTCCGAAGTCCTTTGCTGATTTGAAAAATTGGAATTTGAGGGGGAGGCACTTGAGATCTTGCTTCCATCATATTGTCATTAGGGTTCAAATAAACTCTTATAAAAATTCTCAAAAAAACCCTGGCCGGTTGGCTCAGCGGTTGAGCGTCAGCCTAGCGTGCAGAGGACCCGGGTTCGATTCCCGGCCAGGGCACACAGGAGAAGCGCCCATTTGCTTCTCCACCCCTCCGCTGCACTTTCCTCTCTGTCTCTCTCTTCCCCTCCTGCAGCCAAGGCTCCATTGGAGCAAAGATGGCCCGGGCGCTGGGGATGGCTCTGTGGCCTCTGCCTCAGGCGCTAGAGTGGCTCTGGTCGCAACATGGCGACATCAAGGATGGGCAGAGCATCGCCCCCTGGTGGGCAGAGCGTCGCCCCATGGTGGGCGTGCCGGGTGGATCCCGGTCGGGCGCATGCGGGAGTCTGTCCGACTGTCTCTCCCTGTTTCCAGCTTCAGAAAAAATGAAGAAAAAAAAAAAAATTTCTCAAAAAAAAAAAGAAAAGAAAAATTGGAATTTGAGCATTAATGCCAGTGTTGAAGATATACAGAAAGTAGAGCAATGAGAAGACCCCTGAGCCTGGAGACCTGGGGCAAGCCTGTCCACCCCCCCCCCCCCCGGAACTGCAGGCCCCCCCATGAGAGGAAGGTCTGGGCTGGACCCAGTTACCTGCTCAGCAGCTATGTGTGGCGAGCCTTCGGTGCCCCGGGCTCCGGTCTGTGGGGTCGAGCAGGAGGTGGGGTTGCTGCCTCGCAGGGGTGATGTTCCAGAGGGGCTGCTGGGTGGTTGGTAAGCCTCTTCTAGTTCTTCCTGTGCTCCCTCGGGGCACGTCCCCCCAGTGTCCTCAGGTCTCCCCTCCGCTGACTGCACTCATCTCACAGCCCCGTGTGCCCTGCCTGCCCTGACGGAGAGCTGGCCCGGGTGCGCTGGCTGGGAGAACAGGAATGAGAAGCCACCTTCCCCACCCGTAGGAAGTCCGTTCGTTCAGTCAGTTTCATCAGCAGACGCTAGCTGAGCCCCCACCCCAGGCAGGCTCCGTGCTGTGCTCAGGCCTGGGGCCCATCCGCGTGTCCCTTGTCCCCTCAGGACTGCAGGATCCTCCTGTCCGTGGAGCCCACGGACCAAGGCTGCTACCCGCTGAACGACCGTCTCTTCTGTAAGCCGTGCCACGTGAAGCGGAGCGCCGCGGGCTGCTGCTGAGAGCACCGGGCGGGCCCTGGGACCCTTCCCAGACTCGGTTTCCCTTCCTGACCTGCTCACACACTTTCCTTTCGGGTCACAGCAGGAATCATGTCCCGACATAGGGGCTGAGCCACCCAGCCCTATCCTCCCAGCTCAGTGGCCGGTGGGCGGCAGACAGCGCCCCTCAGACTCTCACCTCTTCCTTCCATCCTCCGGCACCGGAAGTCTCCATACCGTGAGCATCACACCTGAGGTGTCCATGTCCAAGACTCTGGTCCCTCTCACACACTGGCCTTGACCCCCCCATTTCCAGGGGTGAGTTGAGGCGAGTCTCCAGGTGGCACCCGGTCTCCCTAGCAATGACACTCAGCTATCCCATAAGGGGCACTGAAGTCAGTTCTGGTTTGCAGGACAGAGCTGTTTGAGGAAAACTCCAAGGTCCCTTAAAAAGTGCTTTTCAAAAAAATTTTTGAGATTTAAATGATGGGAAACATTCTTTGGGTTTTTTGGGGGGGGGCGTGTCTTAATAGGAAATGTCTCTTATTTGTTCATAAATGTACAAGAACACGACCTGGTGGTGGCATGGCCGTGGACTGCTCACGGGGGCCCATGCCCCACTGTGAACCCGAGCAGCAGGTGCAGGAGGAAGGAGTGAGAGATGGTGCCACCCAGGACAGCGGCCACCCCTCTGCCCTGCCTGCTGGCACCCTGTGTGCGAATCAGCTGACATTGATTGACTGCCTGTTGTATGCCCAGGAACAGGGTGCAGGTGCTCTGAGCCCCCTGGCGCCTTGATGGGGGCCGTACACACTCCTTCAGGACAGTGCCAGGGACTGTCCCTTCAGCCCCCCTATTTATCTCCCCAAGTCCCACTGAACCCTCCCGCCCAGGCAGCCCTGTGACCACTGCCTCTTCGAGGCCACATCTAGAAGATTCTTTTTCCTTTTTAAGGAAAATTGTGTTGCTTTGTAACTTCTAAGGCGTTCTCTAGGGCACAAAGTAAGATGTTCCTTCCTCCCTGGGGTCGTCTGGCTGCACCGCAGGCTCCTATGAGGATGCTGTGGGCTCCGAGTTCCAGGAGCTGCTCTGTAGAGCCCCTCAGGCTTCAGAGCAGAGCGTATTTGCCCCACCCCCTGCCCGCTTAGAGCAGCGAGTCCCAAACACCAGGCGCGCCCACTCCACCTCCACAACTGTCATAATCCAAGACCTCATTCTTTCACTTCCTTAATATTTTCTTTAAATTAACATACTTTTTGTTTTACTCCCAAATTAGGTCTGTGCTAAACAATGTATCCATGGCAGTCACATATGCTAGTTATATTTTTTTCTTATTACACATGGAAATAAATGCATAACTATTAGAAGTCTATCTGTTCCATTTAAGACCTCACCTAGCTAGACTTGAGCCTCTAGTAATAGCCCTAGAAAAATGTTTACTGAGCATCTGTTCACAGTGGCATGAGTGTCCAGAAAGTGTACCCCCTTCTCCGCCAAGTGGGGCTCAGCTCACCGGATCAGGGAACTCGTGCCCAGCAATGAAGACTTATACCAGGCAGCTCCCGGACCCGGCCACCCGTTAAGGGGTCAGCTGGCTGCAAGGTGTTCAGGGTGGAGCCTTTGCTGTGGGAAGCCTTCTGAGGCCACCAAATCTTTTCGCAGAATCAACACGCACCCTCAGGATGTGCTCCCTGCGGAGGGACAGGACTCCCTCGTACACCAGCCCCAGGGCATGCTTGGTGGGTGCAGCTCCAGGAAGGGTGCGTGGCAGGAAAGAGCACTGGGCGTGGCAGGCGAGAAACTCAGGTCTCAGGCCTGGTGCTGCCGCTAAGTACGGTGCACCAGTTATTAATCTTGTGAGCCTTGGTTTCCTCATCTGTGAAATGGAAACAACTTGACTATCTTATACAGGGTTGTGATAGAAATGTTGGACTGGTGGTTAACCAAGTCACTTATTCCCTCTGTTGTTGGCCAGCAATTCTTAGACATTATTTTTATTATTATTTAAGATTTTATTTATTGCCTGGCCAGACGGTGGCATAGTAAATAGAGTGTTGGACTGGGACACAAAGGACCCAGGTTCGAAACTCCTAGGTCACCAGCTTGAGTGCAGGCTCACCAGCTTGAGTATGAGGTCGGTGGCTTGAGCATGGGACCATAGACATGACCCCATGGTCACTCACTTGAGCCCAAAGGTCGTTGGCTTGAGCAAGGGGTCACTTTGCTGTAGCCCCCCAATCAAGATACATGAGAAAGCAGTCAATGAACAACTAAGGAGCTGCAACGAAGAATTGATGCTTTTCATCTCTCTCCCTTCCTGTCTGTCCCTATCTATCCCTCTCTGTCTCTCTCCCTGTCTCTGTCACACACACACACACAAAATTTATTGATTGATTTTAGAGAGGAAAGAGAAGGGAAGAAAGCATCAACTCACAGTCATTGCTTCTTATATGTGCCTTGATCAGGCAAGCCTAGTTTTTTCTTTTTGTTTTTTTTGTTTGTTCATTAGTTTTGTATTTTTCTGGAGACATACTCCTGCATGCGCCCTACCGGGATCCACCCAGCATGCCCACTAAGGGGTGATGCTCTGTTGCAACCTGAGCCCTTCTAGCACCTGAGGCGGAGGCCATGGAGCCATACTCAGTGTCTGAGCCAACTTTGCTCCAATGGAGCCTTGGCTGTGAGAGAAGAGAGAGACAGAGAGGAAGGAGAGGGGGAAGGGAGGAGAAGCAGATGGGCATTTCTTCTGTGTGCTCTGACCAGGAATCAAATCTGGGACTTCCACATGGCGGGCTGACACTCTACTACTGAGCCAGTTGGCCAGTGCTTTTTTTTTTTTAAGATTTTATTTATTTATTTTAGAGAAGAGAGAGAGAGAAGGGGGGGAGGAGCAGGATACATCAACTCCCATATGTGCCTTGACTGCAAGCCCAAGGTTTCGAACTGGTGACCTCAGTGTTCCAGGACGTGTCTTTATCCACTATGCCATGACAAGTGAGGCAAGCGCGAGGTTTTGAACCGACAATCTCAGTATTACAGGTCAATGCTTTATCTACTGTGCCACTACAGGTCAGGCAGCCATTATTATTATTTTTAAAATATTTTATTTATTGATTTTTAGAGCAAGAGACATCAATTTGTTGTTCCACTTATACATTCATTGGTTGGTTCTTGTATGTGCCCTGACTGGAGATCGAACTTGCAACCATAGCATATGGGGACAACACTCTAACCAACTGAGCTACCTGGCCTGCACAGCCATCACTCCTTTTATCAACATTCCTCAATGATCCTGTTGAAGCCCATGGATCAGAGACCACCAGGGACACGTCCCCAGGCAACAAGGGGGTTTATTGTGCTTGCTGCTGTGCACAGTGAGGGTTCAGGAGGGACCTACAGGATGTGGGCGGGTACCGAGAAGTTTGGGGAGGATTTAAGAAGTGAGTGTTTGCATGACCAGGCAGTGGCGCAGTGGATAAAGCATCGGACTGGGATGTGGAGGACCCAGGTTCAAGACCCCGAGGTTGCCAGCTTGAGCACGGGCTCATCTGGTTTGAGCAAAGCTCACCAGCCTGAGCCCAAGATCACTGACTTGAGCAAGGGGTTACTTGGTCTGCTGTAGCCCCTGGTCAAGGCACATATGAGAAAACAATCAATGAACAACTGAAAGTGCTACAACAAAGAATTGATACTTCTCATCTCTCTCCGTTCCTGTCTGTCTGTCCCTATCTATCCCTCTCTCTGTCTCTGTCAAAAAAAAAAAGCCTGGCCAGGCAGTGGCACAGTGAATAGAGCATTGGACTGGGATGCAGAGGAGCCAGGTTCGAGACCCCGAGGTCGCCAGCTTGAGCATGGGCTTATCTGCTTTGAGCAAAGCTCACCAGCTTGGACCCAAGGTCACTGGCTCAAGCAAGGGGTTACTCAGTCTGCTGAAGGCCCGCAGTCAAGGCACATATGAGAAAGTAATCAATGAACAACTAAGGTGTTGCAACGCGCAATGAAAAACTGATTGATGCTTCTCATCTCTCTGTTCCTGTCTGTCCCTATCTATCCCTCTCTCTGACTCTGTGTACAAAAAAACAAAAAAAAAAAAAAAAAAAGAGATACTGTATGATTCCATTTGGATAAGGTACTCAGGGTGTCAAATTCATAGATGCAGAAAAGTAGAAGGTGCTGTGTGGCAAGCACTCCAGAAAGGTGGGCTGGGCTGAGTGGGAATGGGAAGTGTTTAATCAGTACAGAGTTTCCATTTGCAAGTTAAGGGTTTGAAGATGAACAGGGAGATGTTTACATAATAATGTGAATCTGCTTACTGCCACTTAAAATGGTGACGGATTATACATTTTGTTATGTCTATTTTACCACAGTTAAACATATACATATAGATTTAATGCTCAGAGACAAAAGAGGGGCTGACAAAATGATGTAGGGGTCCTGAGAAGGGGATGGGTCCCCCTGAATGCGGTCCTAGGAAGGCTGGCCATTGCAGTGTGCAACCCCAGCCAAGTCCTGCGTTTCCTGAAGGCAGGTACTGTGCACAGCCACTAGAGAGCAGCATGGGCTAGTGAACTGGGCGTGGAGCCCTGGGCACCAGTGTTCCCTAGCCTTTCATGGGGTCCTCAGCTTCTCCAGATGCAAGATGGGAATACTTCCCGCCCACCTACTGCGTGGGGTTGCAGTGAGGATGAGAGAAGAAAACTGGAAGACTGTGGAGTTGCTGCACCTGGAGGGCACCTTCTTGGAGAGAGAGCCATGCCAGGAGAGTGAATTCCTCATCAGCCAGAACTCCTTCCTGCTGGGAGGGTCCCACCTGGGAGCTCCCACGCTTCCACCTGCAAGTCTGTACCTGGGAACAAGGACTCAGTAAGCACAGGTTCCAGGTAAGACTGCATGGGTTTGCTGGGCTGCTTGGAGCTTTTCTGCTAGTCACACCTACCAAAGGCCCCCTTACCCAGGTGTTTGAAAGTGTGAACTCCACCCAACATCTACCAGCCCCTCCAGGGCAACTAGAAACTACATTGATAGGAACACAAATGGCGGAAATGAGGACTTAATGGGGAGAAGACAGTGCAACAGGATAGGTGAAAGAGGAGAAGGCTGGACTAAGAGAGAATCCCAGTGACCACAGGACATTGTCATAGAAATGGCTTTATCAATTTAAAGTACACATCTCATAAGGTGGATAGCTACTCATAAAAAAAATCATAACAATCTATGATGTAGAAGCCCAATTAGAAACAAGGACACTACACATCACAGAGATGCCATCCGGGGCTGCTCAAACCTGGTCCAGTGAGTACTACAGGCCTCGTCTACAGACCCTGGTCACAAACACCCACAGCTGAAAAACAACCTTAAAATATTTGTGCCCTCCACCTTTAAAGCAGCTGCTCTGAGGCAGCCTCTTGCTTGCAGGGAGATGTCATTTCCCCAAGTCCTCTGGAAAGGACTTTGCATTCACAGCGCGTGAGTCATGCTGATCTCGTGAACACTCTGATGATCAGGTTAAGACCACGGAGTGCCCTATTTGCCACCTTCCTTCTGCGGGAGAAGGGGGGCGGTGTACACTTCAGTGGAAACTACAGGCTGTCTACAGCACATTTTCCGGGTTTTCCTTTTGTTGTCTTTGAGCTATTTGACAACTGTAAACTGCAGGTCACTGATCGATCCTGTCCTGTCTGGTAGACAGATGGTTCCCCTCAGCCCCTTGTGGGAAAACCAGTTTTTCTCCCTGTTTGCTCGTTCACTTCAATTTTCCAGCCCACCGATAAATGTGAATGTTCTTCTGTTGTCCTTTTTTTTTTTTTTTACAGAGACAGAGAGTCAGAGAGAGGGATAGACAGGGACAGACAGACAGGAATAGAGATATGAGAAGCATCAATCATTAGTTTTTTTTGTTGCGTGTTGCAATACCTTAGCTGTTCATTGATTGCTTTCTCATATGTGCCTTGACCGCGGGCCTTCAGCAGACCAAGTAACCCCTTGCTCGAGCCAGCGACCTTGGGCTCAAGCCAGTGAGCTTTTTGCTCCAACCAGATGAGCCTCCACTCAAGTTGGAGACCTCAGGGTCTCGAACCTGGGTCTTCTGCATCCCAGTCCGACGCTGTATCCACTGTGCCACCACCTGGTCAGGCCTGTTGTCCTTTTGAGCTAGTCAGTTATAACATATCCACCTGGTTCCCTTAGGTGTTAAATGTTTAACACGTGTTGATTCTATATCTGTGAGGAAGCCATGATTTTACCTGTTTTGGAAAAAGTTCATGCTTTCTTGGTGGGGCGCATTTGGACAGCTCTTTCAGACCAGGAGGGGAGGTAGGTATTCAGGGGTATCAAGAGGCAGCAGGTAGGTAGCAGCTGCCACCCTGCCCACAGTCTCAGAACAAGGGGGAAGGGGATGGGCCCTGCTCAGGCGGATGGGACAAGGTCTTAGCAAGACCTAGGCGTTCCCACTGGTTGAACCTCTAACCAGCTACCTGATCTTGAGATAACCCTTTCGGAGAGTGAGGAAGGACAGTAGAAACTAACTTATTTCCTGAGTTCTTGTTTGGAGTGAGGCTAGAGAGGTCGGATGATTGATTATTCCCGACAGAAAGCCAGTTTTATCTGGGTTAGGTAGCCTGCCTGGAATGGTAAGTAGGCCTGCCTGACTGTCACCCGCCTGCCCCTTGGGGCCACAGAATGGCCACCCCAACAGCTGCTGGGGGACTGCTTCCTGCTTGACCTGTGGTACCTTCCCGACACCTCTGCACGGAAGGCTCTGGTCACCATCTTCCAGGTGAGGAAACTGAGGCTCGGGAAGATGCTGTGGCTTGCCCAAGGACACACAGCCAGTGGCCTCAGTGGGACAACACTCTGGGGCCTGGACAAACAAGGTCCTGTATAGCCTGGCCAGTCCTGCTCCCCAGTAAAGGTGCCCAGAAGGCGAGTGGTAGGTGGGGGGCCCATTTAGACACAATTCTTTTTTTTTTTTTTTTTTTTACAGAGACAGTGAGAGTCAGACAGAGGGATAGATAGGGACAAACAGACAGGAACAGAGAGAGATGAGAAGCATCAATCATTAGTTTTTCGTTGCGATACCTAGTTGTTCATTGATTGCTTTCTCATATGTGCCTTGACCATGGGGCTACAGCAGACCGAATAACCCAGAGGTTGAGAACCTATGGCTCGTGAGCCAGATGTGGCTCTTTTGATATCTGCATCTGGCTCACAGATAAATCTTTAATAAAAAACATAATAATGTTAAAAATATAAAACATTCTCATGTATTACAATCCATTCATTTCCTACTGCTCATGTTCATGGTTGTGGGTGGCTGGAGTCAATCACAGCTGTCCTATGGGACAACACCAAATTTTTATTGGATAATGCGTAATGTACATGGGTCATTGTATGGCTCTCACGGAATTACATTTCAAAATATGTGGTGTTCGTGGCTTTCTCAGCCAAAAAGGCTCCTGACCCCTGGAATAACCCCTTGCTCAAGCCAGCGACCTTGGGTCCAACCAGATGAGCCCGCGCTCAAGCTGGCAACCTTGGGGTCTCGAACCTGGGTTCTCCGCATCCCAATTCGACACTCTATCCACTGCACCACTGCCTGGTCAGGCTAGACACAATTCTTAACTAAGAACTTGTGTCTGAGAGATCTGGGCTCCTTAGTAACAATAATGCTGACAGTAATAACAACAACAGGGAGCGTTTTGTGAGCAGGTAGATGCCCAGAAACATAACCTCATTCAGTCCTCACTCCTGCCTTGAAGTGACTACTTCTGACCCACCCTTCAGACAGGAGAAGAGGGTTCAGGGTCACACCACTGGGTTTCTGGCCCCAAATGCCATTCCTAACCCCTTTCTTCCACTGCCTTCCCCTCCTAACTGTGTGACGGCAGTCACACCTCTCTGAATCTCTTTCCTAGATCTGTGACACGGAGACAATGACAGTGACCCGTACAGTGAAAGATATATATATATATTTATATATATATATAAAAATATATATATATATATATTTTTTTTTTTTTTTACAGAGACAGAGTCAGAGATAGGGACAGACAGACAGGAACAGAGAGAGACGAGAAGCATCAATCATCGGTTTTTCGTTGCAACACCTTAGTTGTTCATTGATTGCTTTCTCATATGTGCCTTGACCGTGGGCCTTCAGCAGACCGAGTAACCCCTTGCTCGAGCCAGCGACCTTGGGTCCAAGCTGGTGAGCTTTGCTCAAACCAGATAAGCCCGCACTCAAGCTGGCGACCTTGGGGTCTTGAACCTGGGTCCTCGGCATCCCAGTCCAACACTCTATCCACTGCACCACTGCCTGAGGCAGTGGAAGAGATTAAAGAGCATCTGACTAGTCTTTCTTCAAATAAATGTGCCCTGGTTACGCCAGATGTCACAAGAGAACTGCTTAAAGGTGTTAGGAGACTCTGTGATCCTTTGCAATGTTTCTGTAAATATAAAAGTATTCCAAAATTTCGGGCACATTCCCCCTCTGGGGAGCACACCCATGCCTTTTCCAACCATCCTGCGTTTCCCCCCAGGCATGTTACCTTTACCCTTCTCTCTCTCTCTCCTAATCTCCGAGGGCCCTACTTTTGCCTCTGTAACTTGTTTCCTGAACCCATTTCTTCTACTCTGTGACTTTCTAAATAAACTTTCATTTATATTTTTTTTATTTTTTATTTTTATTTGAAAGAGAGAGAGAGAGAGGCGGGGAAAGAGAGGGGAAGGGAGAGAGACAAGAAGCATCAATTTTTCGTTGCAGCATCTTAGTTGTTCACTGATTGCTTTCTCATATGTGCCTTGACTGGGGGGCTACAGCAGAGCTAGTGACCCCTTGCTCGAGCCAGCGACCTTGGACTTGAAGCCAGTGACCTTTGGGCTCACACCAGTGACTTTGGGATCATGTTGATGATCCCACACTCAAGCAGGCAAGCCCGTGGTCAAGCCAATGACCTTGGGGGTTTCAAACCAGGAACCTCAGGGTTCTGAGTCAACGCTCTATCCACTGCACCACCACCAATCAGGCAATTTTTGTTTTTACTTAAAAAATAAGACAATTCCCAAGTTAAAAGTTTATTTTAAAAAGTAAGGGGATAGAGGGGAAAGCCTGTGATGTCCAGGAGGCATTGTCTGTCATTGATACGGGCATGGGTTGGGCTTGGAGCAGAGAAAATGTCCAGAAAAAGGGGCAGGGGGCCCACTGATGGCAGAGGAGGGGAGGTGGCGGACCCAAGCCAGTTTCGGTGGATTTCTGATTGTTCCCAGAACTGAAGCGAGCTCCTGATGGCCCCAGATGGCCCAGGTCAGGCAGCCGTTGTAAACAAGAGTTTTGAAAAAAAAAACACCACCAGTTTGAGGCCTGGTGTTCCCTAACCCTGGTGTCCTCCTGAGCCTGGGAGTGCTGGGCAGGGGGGTGGGGTGGTCCTGGGGCTCTCCTTCACCCCAGCCCCCCCCCAGACAAATGCCAAATAGGAGGTGGGTGGGGAAGGGTCTCAGAAAACAGGAGGACTTTTAGTCATTGTAAGGGACAACTGTTTTCCCCTCTGTAAACAGAGAAAGGGTTCCTTGGGAAAATGTAGTACAGCCCAGGAGTCTTGAGCTGGTCCTTCAAGCCAGTGGGACCCTAGAAACTTCAAGCCCATAGGTGGAGACTGGCCCAGCTGGAGATGTCTTAGCTGGAAGGCCTGGTCAGAAGGCGGTTTGCTAAAGGCCATGGAGTGTTAAGAAAGCTGCTAGGGGCGCTTTCCCTGGGGACGTGTGTGTGTGGGGGGGGGGGGGGGGGGGTGACCCACCATGCCTTTCCCCACTTCCCCTCCCTTTCCCTTCCCCCAGGCTCGGTTTCCTTGCCTCTCTCTTTTTTCTAAATTCCAAGGGAGGGCCCTTCTTTTGCCTTAGAGACTTGTTTCCTAAAGCCTATTTCTTCTACCTCTGTAACTTTCTAAATAAACTTTGTCTTATATTTTCGGGGAAAATAAAGCTGTTTGGGGCCAGTGAGTCATGGGCCAGACAACTTGGGGTGGTGGCATGGCTGGAACCTGGCTGGAACCTCCCTGGAAAATCTACACCCCTCCCACCAGCACGCCCTCCTGGGCAGGTCTGACCTCTGGGCGGCTTTGCACCAGGGCCCATGGGAGGGAAGCAAACCAGGGCTCCAGCTTGCCCGGGAGCTTCTACTTCATTCATTCCTTCATTCTATAGCAGGGGTCCTCAAACTTTTTACACAGGGGGCCAGTTCACTGTCCCTCAGACCATTGGAGGGCCGGACTATAAAAAAAACTATGAACAAATTCCTATGCACACTGTACATATCTTATTTTAAAGTAAAAAAACAAAACGAGAACAAGTACAATATTTAAAATAAAGAACAAGTAAATTTAAATCAACAAACTGACCAATATTTCAATGGGAACTATGCTCCTCTCACTGACCACCAATGAAAGAGGTGCCCCTTCCAGAAGTGCGGCGGGGCCGGATAAATGGCCTCAGGGGGCCGCATGTGGCCCACGGGCCATAGTTTGGGGACCCCTGTTCTATAGTTATTGACCCCTTCTGTGTGCTGGTCACTGCCTGGGGCACACAGCTCTGTTGAATGAGGAGGAGTAAAAAGGGAATAGCCTCCGCTGGAGGGCGCACACAGCTGGCAGGTCAGAAGAGGAAGGCGGTTGGGAAAGTGATGTCCAGGCTGGGGCCTGAAGGATGACAGGGGCCGGCCAGCTGTGGTGCTATGTGGGGAGCTCTCTGCGCGCATGCTCTCGGAGCTGGGCACAGCTGAATGTTGCTGGGGGTGCGGGACTCGATGGGGTTGGGTCCAGGTGTGGCAGCAGCAAGCCATCAGGGACCCCTTAGGCTGTAGGACTGTTTCCCGGAAGGCAAGGTAAGCTGGAGGAACCCAAGCCCTAGTAGAATTCCAGAGCTGAACATCCAGTCCAGCTGCATGTTCTTGTAGAAGTGTACAGTGGAGCCCAGAGAGGGTGTGGCACCTGCGAGGCTCACACAGCTGGTTAGTAGCTATGTCCCAGACATCCTGCCTTCCAGAACGGGAATTTTCCCACCCCTCCCACTGGCTCTATTATCTCCCAAGACCTACTTGTAAACTCAGGCACCTGCAAACTTCTCAACATGTCCACCTGGAGGTGGAGGATTGGAGGGTGGGCGCATGCGGGTGAATCGGGTCAGTGTTATGAATAGACTGGCCCAAGTCAGATGATCTCGCCTGGTGGGCAGGCAGGTGGGTGAGCAGGCTTCCTGCAGGGGTGAGAGGTGACTTGCCCCAGATGGATGGAGTGACTCACTGGGGAGCCACACTCACACTTCCTCTTCTCTCTGGGCTTTGATCTGCTCCCCGGAAGGAGGTACAGCCTAGATTCCTGGGGGCGGCTGACAGCCCAGACTGGGGTGCTGGCTGTCTGCACTCTGTAACTCCTCCACCCTCCCTTTCTGAAGGCCTGGTAACTTTCCATTTGGGCCCCGTGGTCTAACTCAGGCCTGACCCATCACATGGGACATCAGCTGCAGGAAGTCAGCTTCCCTGTCTCACTGCTGAGCTTGGCCAGGCATTTCACTGCCCTGTGCCACGGTGACCCAATAGGGCAAAGAACCCATGGCTGCCCAGCCAGTGGAAAAAAATAAATGACCACAGGGGAGGTTTTTCTTGGACACCAGGTCACCAGGGAGCCCCTGGACTGAGGAGCAGAGATGATAACCCCAGTGAACTAGCACTGATTTAGAACCTACTATGTGCCCGGTGCTAACACAGCCAACAGTCCCAGGAGGCAGAAATGTTACTGTCCCATTTTATAGAGGAGAAGGGGGGCCACATGGGGAGAGTGAATGACCATGACGGGGACATCCGGGCAGCATTAAGGACCCACTCGGAGTGCGTGGCATGAATTTAAAGTGAGCCGGCTGGCGAGGTGGAGTGTTTTCCTCCAGCCAGAACCATCCAGGCCAGGGGCAGGGGCCGAGTAGGCAGAGCACTGGCTCAGACCAGCGCTGGGGTTTGGTCACGTGAGACCGCTGATGCGAGGAGCAGGGAAGGCTGCGGAAGCAGTGCGTGACCAGGTGAGAAGGGCAGTGAGAGACGAGGGACCCAGGGACAGTGACAGCAGTGGGCCCCGTGATCGCTGGCATTGAGGTTGTAAAAGGAAGGGAGGAGGTGAGGGTCAGAGGTCCAGCAGTGGAAATGATGGAGGTGGTGCAGGCACTGGCCGTGGGGCTCTGAGTAATGGGGTGCCACTGTCCTAGGATGTGGGTGGTTTGTTTCATGTTGCATCCTCCCTGCACAGACTCCACGGAGGCCCACAGTGAATATTTATGAGCAAATGAATGGCTATGTGGGGAAGTCTGGGGTGGGGTGGTTTAAAAAGGATATTTTATTTGCTTCCTTCTTGTTTTTAAAAAATAACTGTATGGCCTGACCTGTGGTGGCGCAATGGGATAAAGCGTCAACCTGGAACACTGAGGTTGCCGGTTCGAAACCCTAGGCTTGCCTGGTCAAGGCACATATGGGAGTTGATGCTTCCTGATCCTCCCCCTTCTCTCTCTCTCTCTCTCTCTCCTTTCTCTAAAAATCAATAAATAAAATATGAAAAAAAAAATAACTGTATGGAGATAGCCCTGGCCAGTTGGCTCAGTGGTAGAGCGTCGGCCTGGCGTGCAAGAGTCCCGGGTTTGATTCCCAGCCAGGGCACACAGGAGAAGCGCCCACCTGCTTCTCCACCCCTCCCCCTCTCCTTCCTCTCTGTCTCTCTCTCTCTTCCCCTCCCGCAGCCAAGGCTCCATTGGAGCAAAAAGTTGGCCCGGGCGCTGGGGATGGCTCCGTGGCCTCTGCCTCAGGCACAAGAATGGCTCTGGTAGCAACAGAGTGACGCCCCAGATGGGCAGAGCATCGCCCCCTGGTGGGCATACCGGGTGGATCCCAGTCCGGCGCATGCGGGAGTCTGTCTGACTGCCTCCCCATTTCCAACTTCAGGAAAAAAAAAAAAAAGATAAAAAATAACTGTATGGAGATATAATTCACATACCACAAAATTCAGGGGTTTTTTTTGGGGGGGGGGGTTGGTATTTTTCTGAAGCTGAAAACGGGGAGAGACAGTCAGACAGACTCCCACATGCGCCCGACCGGGATCCACCCGGCACGCCCACCAGGGGCAACGCTCTGCCCACCAGGGGGCGATGCTCTGCCGCGACCAGAGCCACTCCAGCGCCTGGGGCAGAGGCCAAGGAGCCATCCCCAGCGCCCGGGCCATGCTTTGCTCCAATGGAGCCTCGGCTGCGGGAGGGGAAGAGAGAGTCAGAGAGGAAGGAGGGGGTGGGGGGGAGAAGCAAATGGGCGCCTCTCCTATGCGCCCTGGCCGGGAACCGAACCTGGGTCCCCCGCACGCCAGGCCGATGCTCCACCGCTGAGCCAACCGGCCAGGGCCCACAAAATTCAGTTTTAAAAAACATTGTTTTTACTAGTAGTTTTTGGTATATTCACAGACTTGTACAGTCATCACCATATCTAAATTCAGGACATTTTGATCACCCCCAAAATAAACTCCCATGCCCATAAGCGTCACACCCCATTTCGCCTTCCCCCAGCCCCTGGCAACCACTAATCTATTTCCTGATTCTATGAGTTTACCTATTCTGGACAGTTCTAGAAGTGGAATCATATAATGCGTGGTCTTTTGTGACTGGATTCTCTCCCTTAGTATGTTTTCAAGGTTCACCCATGTTGGAGCTTTTTTTATTATTATTAAGTGAGAGGCAGGGAGGCAGAGACAGACTCCCGCAGTCGCCCCAACTGGGATCCACCTGGCAAACCCTACGGGTGATGCTCTGCCCATCTGGGGTGTTACTCATTGGCAACAGAGCTATTTTAGCACCTGAGGCGAGGCCATGGAGCCATCCTCCGTGCCCGGGGCCAACTTGCTGGAACTGTTTGAATCATGGCTACAGGAGGGGAAGAGAAAGAGAGTTAGAGAGAGAGAGAGAAGGGGGAAGGGTAGAGAAGCAGATGGTCACTTCTCCTGTGTACCCTGACCGGGAATCAAACCAGGACTTCCACACACTGGGCGGACACTCTACTGCTGAGCCAACCGACCAGGACCCCGTGTTGGAGCTTATATCAGCCCTTCATTCCTTTTTATTATTGAATTATATCCCATTGTATGAATGTACCATGCTTTGTTTATTCATTTGTCAGCGGAGGACACTTGGGTTGTTCCCATCTGGGGGCTGTTGTGAAGATCGGTGCTGTGAACATTCATGCACAGGTTTTTGTGTGCACGTATTTCTCTTGGGAATATACTTAAGAGTGGAAATGTTGGGTCAATATTTACATCGTTATGACTTGGAATGATTTTTTTACAATAGGCACATAATTCTTTCACAATAAACCCATTTTTAAAATAACCATTTTTCTGAAACGATAAGCCAAGTCCATAGAAAAAAAAAAATAATGGCCCAAAATTGGAGGCAGGGAAGAAATAAGAACCTGCTAGGAGCCAGGACGGAAGGAGGCCAGCACCGTGGTTGGTAGGTGACTTGAAGCAAAGGACCCGCCCTTCTCAGGGCCTCCCCTGTGAATGGAGGAGGGGCAGGGGTGGGCGGGGCAGTAGCTGAAGGCTGAGCTGGAACGAAGACCTCTCAGGCGTGTCCCAGCCAGATCTTGAAGCAGGCTGGGTTCCCACACCTAGTTGGAGAAAAAGAGTCAGGAAATGATCTTGTCTTTTGAGTTCTCTTCCTAAAGGGTAAATACTATAATGTTGGTAGGCAACAAGGCAAATTCAACCCAGAATGTCACACCCTTTCTGATCCCTAACAGAGATGATATTTAACTCTGTCTGCCATTTATCCTTCATGCTCAACCTAATACTTGCTTATTAACATGGTTGCAGATGTTGAATCAGTAGGTCTGAAGTGGGCCCTGAGAGTCTATAGTTCTAGGGAGCCTCCAGATGATGTTAATACTGCTGGTCCCATTGAAATATAGTAGTAATAAGACTCTATCCATCTCTCCTACCCAGGGAATGAACTGGCCCTATACATTTTTTTTTTTTTTTTCATTTTTCTGAAGCTGGAAACAGGGAGAGACAGTCAGACAGACTCCCGCATGCGCCCGACCGGGATCCACCCGGCACGCCCACCAGGGGCGACGCTCTGCCCACCAGGGGGCGATGCTCTGCCCATCCTGGGCGTCGCCATGTTGCGACCAGAGCCACTCTAGTGCCTGAGGCAGAGGCCACAGAGCCATCCCCAGCGCCCGGGCCATCTTTGCTCCAATGGAGCCTCGGCTGCGGGAGGGGAGGAGAGAGACAGAGAGGAAAGCGCGGCGGAGGGGTGGAGAAGCAAATGGGTGCTTCTCCTGTGTGCCCTGGCCGGAATCGAACCTGGGTCCTCCGCACGCTAGGCCGACGCTCTACCGCTGAGCCAACCGGCCAGGGCTGGCCCTATACATTTTTTGCCATTATTTATTAGGGAAATCTGTCTCTATTATATATATATATTATATATATATATAATATATATATATATATGATTTTATTTATTTTGAGAGAGAGAAGGTCAGGAGAGGAGCAGGAAGCATCAACTTGTAATAGTTGCTTCTTGTATGTGCCTTGACCCGGCAAGCCCAGGGTTTTGAACCAGCATTCCAGGTCAACGCTCTATCCACTGCACCACCACAGGTCAGGCTAGATATGTTTTTGTTTTGTTTTGTTTTGTTTTGTTTTGTTTTGTTTTAGGTTTCTCTGGCTAGAAAAAGGCCTGCGCGGTGGAACAGGTGGCACAGAGATTAAGGACAGGTGCGTGAATAATTAGAAGCCGTGTATGTAAGAGATCTCCAATCAGTTCCCAGCTTTTTTGGTGATAGTTAAATTGGTGAGGGTGTTAACACCGAAAGTCCCTTCAGGAGGCCAATCGAGTGGGCTCTGTGGCCTGGCCACAGCGGAGAAGAAGAACAGTTTCTTCTTCTCTAGGGAGGGAGACTCCCGTGCCCCAACAGCTGCCCCCAGCCCTCGGAGTGGTCAGAACTGAGCACTAGCGTCCCAAAAACTCAAGGTCCAGCCACAAATGAAAGTGGATGTGCTTGGGGAGGTCTCCACAAGCACACGCTCACTCGGACGGACGGAAAAGACTTCCCTGACGCAGCCACGGTCTCGGACAGGGAGTCTCGGAGGAGAGAACCGAGAGGAATGCTGGAGGCAGGGGACCCACCACACCATGCGCCGAAGTGGGTGTAAGTCGGAGATCCTGGTTCTTTCTCGGAGGGGAGGGGAAAGGAGCAGTCCTTGCAGACTTCTAACTCCTCCCGGGTTTCGGCACCAAAATGTAAGGTATTTTTCCCCCCCAAGAAGGAAGGAACGGGCCAGAGCCACAAAGTGTGGAATAGCAAACGGCTCTATTGAGCACAGAGCACACATCCCACCCGGCAAGGTTCCCTGGCCCCGAGGAAAGAAAGATGGAGGAGAGATGGAGGTCAGGGAAGTGGCCTGGATATGTTTTTTAAATATTTATTTTATTGATTTTAGAGAGAGAGGAACGTCGATCTGTTCCTGTATGTGCCCTGACCAGGAATTGAGCTGGCAACCTCTATACTTTGGGACAATGCTCTAACCAACTGAGCTATCTGGCCAGGGCTTCTTTTCTTATTTAAAAAAGAATTTATTGTATTGGCCCTGGCCAGTTGGCTCAGTGGTAGAGCATGGGCCTGGCATGTGGAAGTTCTGGGTTCGATTGTTGGTCAGGGCACACAGGAGAAGCACCCATCTGCTTCTCCACCCCTCCACCCCTTCTCCCTTTCTTTCTTTCTCTTTCTTTCTTTCTTTCTTTCTTTCTTTCTTTCTTTCTTTCTTTCTCTCTTCCCTCCCACAGCCATGGCTCCAATGGTTCAAGAAATTTGGCCCCAGGTGCTGAGGATGGCTTGATGGCCTCGCCTCAGGCTCTGAAATAGCTCCCTTCGAAGCAATGGAGCAGTGGTCCAGGTGGGCAGAGCATCACCCCTAGTGGGCTTGCCCTGTGATTCCCGGTGAGGCACATGTGGGAGTCTGCCTCTCTGCCTCCCTGTCTCTCCGCCTCTCACTTAATAAAACAATAAAAATAATAATAAATTTTAAAAATTTGTTTTGATATGATTTCAAGTGTCCCACCCAATGTAACACCATCCACACACCACATGGTGCCCCCATTCCTCTTGCAAAGTCTCTTTCCACCTTCATTTCTCCCTCTTCACCCCTTCTCCCTACCTCGACCCCCCCAAAGCATGCAGTTCTTTAGTAATAATAAAAATAAATGCTTTTAAAGGAATAATCATTCAGACTCCTTTTGATGTGTGCAAGAATGGATGTAAAAGGATGCTTATTCCAGCACGACTTCTAGTGGCAAAAAAATTGGAGATTACCATTTGCTCACTTTATATGTTTCAATTTACTTTAGAGCAAACATTGCAGTGAACTGAGTGATTATGTTCCCAAGTCATATGTTGAAATCCTAACCCCCAAGGTGATGGTATTTGGAGGCGGTGCTTTTGGGAGGTAATTTGGCCATGAGGGTGGAGCTCTTATGATTGAATTATGCTCCTGTAAAACAGACTCCAGAGAGCTCCCTCACTCCTCCCACCGCACCCTGGGGCACAGCCGAAAGACAGCTGTCTGTGAACCAGGAGGAGGGCCCTGAATCTGCCGCAGACACTGAATCTGCCGCAGCCCTGATCTTGATTTCCCAGTCTCCAGCAACTGTGAGAAAATAAATTGCAGTTCTGTGTAAGCCACCCAATTGATGGTATTTAGTGATAGCAGCCTGCACAAATCTAGACAAACATGTATTTGTATAACCGAAACAAAAACAAACAGGAGGGCGATGCGTAGGCTAGCTGGCTTACAACAGAGAAGCCGGCCACAGCCTCCCTCTGGCCCACGGTCCAGGTGCTACTGCACCTGGCTGAGTCCATTTAGTCTTGTCTTCTCCCACCACACCACGTGAGCAGTGGAAACAGTATCTGGCCACTGTGACCAAGAGTGGAAAACAGATGATCTGCTTTAGAGGCCAAATGCGCAACTTTATGCTGTCTCCTTAGCGACCAAAGTCAGAAGTCCTGATGATACCGGAGGCTTGTCCCTCAGATCAGCATGTCACTTGCCAACACATGAGCTGGTCTCTGGAGGCCAGGCGCTCTGTCTCTGGCTCAAGGGCTCCCAGCTTGCCCTGACCTTGCACCCAGGACGGGATAAACAGAATCCCTGGAGTGGGAAGCTGCCACCTCTAGTTTGGAAATTCAAAGAGTCTGAGAATTTTACATTTGAACTTGGCCTTCCAAGTTGCTATGAAGGTGTATTTGTCAAGATAGCAGAAGAGAAAAACATTTAAATAACTAATTAAAATGTTTAACAATAGGCCCTGGCTCAGTTGGTTAGAGTGTCACCCCACTCTAAGTGCCAAGGTTGTGAGTTTGATCCCCAGTCAGGGCACATACAAGAATCAACCAGCCCCAGATAGCTATGTTAGTTAGACTCAAGTATCGTCACAAAGCACAGAGGTTGCTGGTTCGATTCCCCGGTCAGTGCACATACAGAAACAGATTGATATTCCTGTCTCTTTCTCTCTCTCTCTCTCTCTCTCTCCCTCCCCCCCTTTAAAAGAGCAAAAAGTAAAAATAAATTACAATGTTTAACAATAGATTTGTAGCTTTATATATTTAGACCTAGCTATATGACTCTTCACGGGTACACCTCCAAAGGTTACGGTGAGGCTGTGCCCAGGGCCCATTTCCGGGGGGGGGGGGTTCTAGGATCTTTAAAAAGCCCCTCAGGTGATTCTCATAGGCAGCCAGAGTTGAGAATATCTGCTTTAGGGTATCTTTTGATTAGTTTTGATGCAGTTAATGTAGTTATACTTTCCTTTATGGTCTGCATTTTTTTAAAAAATCTTAAGATACCTACCCTTCTTTACCCTGAACTCATAACTATCATCCCTATTGTTCTTCTTTTTTTTTTTAAGTGAGAGGAGGGGAGACTCGGGGTTTCGACAGACTCCCACATGCTCCCTGACCAGGTTCCACCCAGCAACTGCTGTGTGGGGTTGATGCTCTGCCCATCTGGGGCCATGCTTGCAACTGAGCTATTTTTAGTACCTGAGGTGGAGGCTCCACGGAGCCATCCTCAGTACCCAGGGCCAACATTCTCAAACCAATTGAGCCATGGCTGCAGGAGAGGAAAAGAGAGAGAGAGAGAGAGAAGGGGGAGGGGGAGGAGAGGAGAAGCAGATGGTCGCCTCTGTGTGCCCTTATTGGGAATTAAACCCAGGACATCCACATGCTAGGCCAATGCTCTACCACTCAGCCAACCAGCCAGGGCAATCATCCATATTTTCCTGAGTTTTGCTTTCATACTTAATAACTGGATTGATTTTTTTTTCTAGTGTAGTGAGATAAGATCCATTGCATTTGCCTGACCAGGCAGTGCCACAGTGGAAAGAGCGTCCAACTGGGATGCAGAGGACCAAGTTCGAAACCCCGAGGTCTCCAGCTTGAGCGTGGACTCACCTGGTTTGAGCAAAGCTCACCAGCTTGGACCCAAGGTTGCTGGCTTGAGCAAGGGGTTACTCAGTCTGCTGAAGGCCCGCGGTCAAGGTGAAGGCCCACGGTCAAGGCACATATGAGAAAGCAATCAATGAACAACTAAGGAGTTGCAACAAAAAACTGATGATTGATACTTCTCATCTCTCTTTGTTCCTGTCTGTCTCTCCCTATCTATCCCTCTCTCTGACTCTCTCTCTGTCACTGTACAAAAAAAAAAAAAGAGATCCATCGCATTTCTTTCCAAATGGGTTACAGATTGCCCCAGGTCATCCTTGACCCACGTTAGCAATGCCATGCGTCTCACAATTCAGGTTTTGTACTGATGCAAACCTGCTCCGGATTCTTTCCTGTTTTAACCATGAGGTTTCTTTTTCTGAAATTAATATTTATTACCTGTGTAATACATTTTATTCTATTTTTTTAAATTATTTTAGTGAGAGAGAGAAGGAGACGGACAACAGACAGGAAGGGAGAGAGATGAGAAGCATCAACTCATAGATGCAGCACCTTAGTTGTTCACTGATTGCTTTCTTATACGTGCCTTGCCCAAGGGGCCCCAGCAGAGCAAGTGACCCCTTGCTCAAGCCAGTGACCTTGGGCTTCAAGTCAGCGACCTCTGGGCTCAAGCCAGCAACCATGGGGTCATGTCTACGATCCCATGCTCAAGTCAGCAACCCCATGCTCAAGCTGGTGAGCCTGTGTTCAAGCCAGCGACTTCGGGGTTTCAAACCTGGGTTCTCAGTGTTTCAGGCTGACACTCTATCCACTGTGCCACCGCCTGGTCAGGCCATTTTATTTTTCCATGAGAAAAAAACAACCCACTATTCACAGGAAAAACTCTATAACTCTTTACTCAGATTTGTGATTGTTAATGGTGTTAAAATGATATTACTCCAAAGGTGTTTATTTTTATTTTTTTCAATTTAACAGGAACTGCACTTGGAGCAAAAGGAAAGAAGCTCTAGTAGTGACATTTCAGTTGAGTGAGTGGCCACTGAGTGGGGGGGTGTGGAGGAGAAGGCCAGCAGCGTCATGGAGGAGCACGTGAAATCGTGCCATCCAGGAAGAACACCTGTTGGAGCTACCCGCCGGTCCTAGCACACAGGCAAATGTTTCACAGCATCTGGGTCGGGGGTGCGGGGGACTTTGAGGAATGTATTTACTTTTCTAATGAAGAGGGGAAGATTGAGAAGTATTTGGTTGGCCCCTGCCATTTAACTGGGACTCCTGATATCTGGGGACTTTGCATCTGTCCCTAGTTGTTGACCCTGATTCTTTCTCCAGGGACACATTCAACCTATGAACAACAGAGTGAACTCTAGAGGGGAGGGCTTTTTTCTGTTTAGATGAATTACTGTCTATCTTAGTGAAGGCAGACAGAACACTAGACTTTGTGAACCTTGAAGACCTGAGTTTGAGCACTGGCTCTGCTCTAAGACCTTTTCTTTTTAGCATTGTTTTGTTTGGGGGTTTTGTTATTGTTGCTGTTGTTACTGGGTTTTTTTTCCCTAAGTCCTTACTATAAGTCTCTGTGTCTTCTTTTACAAAGTCAGGATAATGCTGCTTTCATCAAAAAGTTCTACTGAGGGCCCTGGCCGGTTGGCTCAGTGGTAGAGTGTCAGCCTGGCATGCAGAAGTCCCGGGTTCGATTCCCGGCCATGGCACACAGGAGAAGCGCCCATCTGCTTCTCCACCCCTCCCCCTCTCCTTCTCTTCTCCTCCTGCAGCGAGGCTCCATTGGAGCAAAGATGGCCCGGGCGCTGGGGATGGCTCCTTGGCCTCTGCCCCAGGCACTGGAGTGGCTCTGGTCACAACAGAGCAACGCCCCGGAGGGGCAGAGCATCGCCCCCTGGTGGGAAGAGTGTCGCCCCCTGGTGGGCGTGCCAGGTGGATCCCGGTCGGGCGCATGCAGGAGTCTGTCTCTCCCCGTTTCCAGCTTCAGAAAAATACAAAAAAAGTTCTACTGAGGCTTTGGCCGGTTGGCTCAGTGGTAGAGTGTCAGCCTGGTGTCTGGAAGTTCCAGGTTCGATTTCTGGTCAGGGCACACAGGAGAAGTGCCCATCTGCTTTTCCACCCTTCCCCCTCTCCTTTCTCTCTATCTTTCCCTTCCCCTCCTGCAGCCAGGGCTCCATTGGAGCAAAGTTGGCCTGGGTGCTGAGGATAGCTCGATAGCCTCCATCTCAGGTGCTAGAATGGTTCCAGTTGCAACAGAGCAATGCCCCAGATGGGCAGAGCATCGCCCCCTAGTGGGCATGCTGGGTGGATCCTGGTAGGGTGCATGAGGGAGTCTGTCTGCCTCCCCACTTCTCACTTAGGAACAATAAAAAAAAAAGTTCTAATGAGCAGAATTGCTTGAAGGGGCTTTGTTAGCTGCAAAGCTCCTGTCAAATGTTTGCTCTGTGAATAAGATGTCTGTCTAGCCCAAATGTCATCCCAAATGAGTACTCTCCATGGTCTTTCCTAAGGGAGAAAAAAAGGAGATATTTGAGTTTAAAGTTTTGTAATTCACTTACGCTAAATAGTACTGGGCAAGAGCTGAATCACAGCACATGAATTATAGCCTGGACATAGTCCATTAGAAATACTCGCCAACATTTTTAGCAAAAAGTTGTTCATTCCTCAGTGTTCTCCCTCTTCTGACTCTGTCTCAAAGGAGAAGGAATATGAATTCAACAATACAGTGTGTCCATAAAGTCATAGTGCACTTTTGACCGGTCACAGGAAAGCAACAAAAGACGATAGAAATGTGAAATCTGCACCAAATAAAAGGAAAACTCTCCCAGTTTCATACCTATTCAGTGCAGTTCGATGTGGGCTCATGCACAGATTTTTTAGGGCTCCTTAGGTAGCTATCCCGTATAGCCTCTACAGACTCATCACTGACTGATGGTATACCAGAACGGGGTTTCTCCACCAAACTGCTGGTTTCCTTCAACTGCTTATCCCACCGAGTAATGTTATTCCTATGTGGTGGCGCTTCGTTATAAACGTGCCGATATTCACGTTGCACTTTGGTCACGGATTCGAATTTAGCGAGCCACAAAACACACTGAGCTTTCCTCTGTACCGTCCACATCTCGACTGGCATGGCCGTGGGCTGCTCCGCTGTATACACAGTGTTACATCATCATCTGCACATGTGCACATGCTGCCACATCATCCTACAGAAACTGGGAGGGTTTTTCTTTTATTTGGTGCAGATTTCACATTTCTATTGTCTTTTGTTGCTTTCCTGTGACCGGTCAAAAGTGCACCATGACTTTACGGACACACTGTATATATCAATATATATATATCAATATATATATATATTGATATATATATATTTGGCGGTGGGGGGAGGGTTTGTATTTTTCTGAAGTTGGAAATGGGGAGGCAGTCAGACAGACTTCCACATGCGCCCGACCAGGATCCACCTGGCATGCCCACCAGGGGGCGATGCTCTGCCCATCTGGGGCATTGCTCTGTTGCAACCAGAGCCATTCCAGCGCCTGAGGCAGAGGCCACAGAGCCATCCTCAGCGTCCGGGCCAACTTTTTGCTCCAATGGAGCCTTGGCTGTGGGAGAGGAAGAGAGAGACAGAGAGGAAGGAGGGGGGGGTGGAGAAGCAGATGGGCGCTTCTCCTGTGTGCCCTGGCCGGGAATCGAACCCGGGATTTCTGCACTCCAGGCCGACACTCTACCACTGAGCCAACCGGCCAGAGCCTGTATATATTTTTAAAGATTTTATTTATTGATTTTACAGAGAGAGGTGGGGGAGAAACAGGAAGTATTGATTCATAGCTGCTTTATTATTTTTTTAAGAGAATATTTTTTTAAATTCATTTTATTGGGGGGAGAGAGAGAGAGAGAGACAGAGACAGAGACAGAGAAAGGGGGAAGGAGCAGGAAGTATCAACTCCCATATTTGCCTTGACCAGAGAAGAGCAAGCTGTTTTTTAGTTGTTCATTGGTTGCTTGTCTTATGGCCCTTGACTGGGCTTTAAACTGGCAAACCCAGCCTGACCAGCGGTTCGAAACCCTGGGCTTGCCTGGTCAAGGCACATATGGGAGTTGATGCTTCCTGCTCCTCCCCCTTCTCTCTCTCTGTCTCCTCTCTCTCTCTCTCTCTCTCTCTCTCTCTCCTTTCTAAAATGAATAAATGAAATAAAAAAAATTAAAAAAAAGTTAAAAAAAAAATAAAAAATAAAGATTAAACTGGCAAACCCAGCATTCCAAGTTGACACTCTATCTACTGTGCCACCACAGGCCAGGCTCAACAATCTTATATTTAGCATCTGGTTTTTTATTCATTTTAGAGAGAGGAGAGAGAAAGAGAAAGGTGGGGAAGAGGAGCAGGAAGCATCAACTCATAATTGCTTCCCGTATGTGCCTTGACTGAGCAAGCCCAAGGTTTTGAACCGCTGACCTCAGCATTCCAGGTTGACGCTTTATCCACTGTGCCACCACAGGTCAGGCTAGCATCTTCTTATATTCTTATCCTGAGCCAGATTTCTTTAGGCAAGGAGAGCTCCACAACTGGAGGTCTTTAAGAGACCAAATCAGCCTAACCAGGCTGTGGCACAGTGGGTAAAGCGTCGGACTGTGATGCGGAAGAACCAGGTTCGAGACCCCGAGGTCGCCAGCTTGAGTGCAGGCTCATCTGGTTTGAGCAAAAGCTCACCAGCTTGAGCCCAAGGTCGCTGGCTCTAGCAAGGGGTTACTCAGTCTGCTGAAGGCCCACAGTCAAGGCACATATGAGAAAGCAATCAATGAACAACTAAGGTGTCACAACAAAAAGCTGATGATTGATGCTTCTCATCTCTCTTTGTTCCTGTCTGTCTCTCCCTATCTATCCCTCTCTCTGACTTTCTCTCTGTCTCTGTAAAAAAATAAAATAAAAATACAAGCCTTAGGCTATAAGGACCTTGCCAGCCTATAGCCTGTCTCCTACACCCAATGCAAACTATAAGCTAGCAAACATATACATATTTATAAACTTATTTGACTAACAGAGGCCAAAATGAGTGACGTGGAAGAAAATGCTGTAAGACCTCAGAGACCAGGGGTTGCGGAGCTGGAGAGGGATGCTCCTGAGGAGGTGAATCTTGAAGCTGGAGCTGGAGGGGTGGGTAGGATTGGAAGGGGGAAAGGGAAGAGAAAATATCTTGTGGGAAGTAGCAACAGATAACATCAGCTGAGACTAGGAATTCATGCAACAGCCATTTACTGAGTGCATCCCGGGGCAGATACATATATAAATCAGAGTTTTGTTCCTAAAGAAAGTCTGAAATACCATTTTGGTGTCAGTCAAATGACTTCCTCTTCAAGCTGAAACTGCTTGGCTCTATGGGCAATGGAGTAAGCTGCTCTTTGTTCCAGGGCAGTGATTCCCTGAAGTCAGGCGGCAGCCAGACCCAGAGAGGGCCCATCAGCACCTGGACAGGAGTGGGCTTTTGGATTCAGTATTCCTCAAGCCTTTTCCAACCCTTATGCAGTCAACTGTCTACATAGCATCTGCTTCAATTTACACTACTTAGACCAGAGTATGTATGTGTTTGTTTGTTTGTTTATTTATTTATTTATTTATAGAGAGATAGATAGGGACAGACAGACAGGAACAGAGAGAGATGAGAAGCATCAATCATCAGTTTTTCGTTATGACACCTTAGCTGTTCATTGATTGCTTTCTCATATGTGCCTTGACCGAGGGCCTTCAGCAGATGGAGTAACCCCTTGCTAGAGCCAGTGACCTTGGGCTCAAGCTGGTGAGCTTTTTGCTCAAGCCAGATGAGCCCACGCTCAAGCTGGCGACCTCGGGGTCTCAAACCTGGGTCCTTCCGCATTCCAGTCCAATGCTCTATCCACTGCGCCACCGCCTGCTCAGGCCAGACCAGAGTTTTTCAATCGCTGATCTAAGGACTGGTCTGTGAAAGGGTTAATCACCTTGATGTTGTATGAAGACTTGGAGGCCCAATGATCTTAGTCGAATTCGTTTATGCTCATGGTGATTTCTGTCCTAGTGGTCCCCAAAATCATTCTGCTATTTTCTTTTTTTTTTTTTTTTCTTTTCATTTTTCTGAAGCTGGAAACAGGGAGAGACAGTCAGACAGACTCCCGCATGCGCCCGACCGGGATCCACCCGGCACGCCCACCAGGGGCGAAGCTCTGCCCACCAGGGGGCGATGCTCTGCCCATCCTGGGCGTCGCCATGTTGCGACCAGAGCCACTCTAGCGCCTGGGGCAGAGGCCACAGAGCCATCCCCAGCGCCCGGGCCATCTTTGCTCCTATGGAGCCTTGGCTGCGGGAGGGGACGAGAGAGACAGAGAGGAAAGCGCGGCGGAGGGGTGGAGAAGCAAATGGGCGCTTCTCCTGTGTGCCCTGGCCGGGAATCGAACCCAGGTCCTCCGCACGCTAGGCCGACGCTCTACCGCTGAGCCAACCGGCCAGGGCCATTCTGCTATTTTCATTGGTCCCCACGTGTAAAAAGGTTGAAAACCACTGACTTAGATTATTTTGTTTTTCCTAACTGTTCCAACTATATAATATAGCATCCAACAAGTGGATAATTGAAAATGTATATTGAATGGTGATGGAAGCAGTGACCGGGCACCCAGAGGAAGCCCTGGCCCCACGTCAGGCACACCCATTGGGTTGGCACTGAGATTGGTCTGGCTGGAGTAGGGTGGGGGCAAAGTGGAGAGAGAGAAGGCTGGGGGAACTCATGGTACTGGGTGCCTGCTGCCAGACACCCCGGCAGGGGAGCGCAGGTCCAGTGGGAGATGTAGACACAAACAAGTAAATAAGAGATTGCAGGTAGAAATAAGTACATGGACAAAAATAAAGCAAGGGAAAGATAGAGGGTAGTGTGTGTGTGTGGGGGGGGGGGTGAGGTGTGTTCTTTACAGTCACAAAGGGCCCAAGGAAGTGCCATTTGAGATCAGATCAATTTCAAGAAGTCGTCCATGTGCAAATCTTGACGCAAAGTGTTCATTAAAGGCAGAGGAAATAGCAAAGACAAAGGTGGTGGCAATAAGCCTTGCGTATTTGAACTGTCATTGCAAGGTTTGGTGACTATTTTTCACTGGGTGAGGTCTGAGGTATGTGGGTTTAACCCACTGAGGCACTCCCTTGGATCTGGCTATCAGACAGGTATGGCTTGAGAAGGCAGCCTACCTGACCCTGGGACAACTAAAGTTGGAAGGCTTGAACCAGCTGTCACTCAAGGAAGGATGATGTGTCCCTGGTCTGTGACTGGCAGTCAGGGCAGCGGCAGAGCTACACTGCCATTGAAGAGCACAGCTTGTGAGTCAGTGGGAGGCTAGAAGTGGCTCATCCAACAAAGCAAATGCTACTTACATTCTGGGCACGGTTGGGACCTTGCCGAGCTCACAAGCATGCTTGTACACATTCTTAGTTCTGTGAGGTTCGCAGTATAGCTTTTATCCTCAGACTGTAGCTGAGGAAACTGAAGTGGAATGACTTACCCCTTGTACAGTAAGCTACCGACTAGGATGAGAACCATTTTTCCTGACCTCCAATAGAGTGCTCATTCCTTAAAGAAGACAGTCATGTGAAGCCCAAGATGTTAGGGCCAGAACTCTAAAGATCTTGCTTCTGCCTTATCTCACCCCAACTTTATATATTTAGTCATATCTCCAGTTGCACAATTTCTGGAGCCTCTATTCCTCTCAAAATCCACACTCAACTTTCCATCACAAGAATATTACATTTGAACCAGGGACAAATCTTCAATCAATGAAACAAGTAGCCTGACCAGGCAGTGGCGCATTGAATTGAGCAGGGGTCCCCAAACTACGGCCTGCTGAGGCCATTTATCCGGCCCCCACCGCACTTCCGAAAGGGACACCTCTTTCATTGGTGGTCAGTGAGGGGAGCACGGGATGCATTGGAGTGCTGTATGTGGCGGCCCCGCAAAGCACGGCGTCACTCACGTACAGTACTACTTCCAGTGACGCAGGATGCACGCGTCATGGCTCCGGAAACACGTCATATCACTTGTTACGGCTAGCAGTGACAAAAATGGAACCAGACATTGACCATCTCATTAGCCAAAAGCAGGCCCATAGTTCCCATTGAAATACTGGTCAGTGTGGTGGCGCAGTGGATAAAGCGTCGACCTGGAAATGCTAAGGTCGCCGGTTCGAAACCCTGGGCTTGCCTGGTCAAGGCACATACGGGAGTTGATGCTTCCAGCTCCTCCCCCCGTCTCTGTCTCTCTCTCCCTCTCTCTCTCTTCTCTAAAATGAATAAATAAAATAAAAATTAAAAAAATAAATAAAAATTAAAAAAATAAATAAAAATTAAAAAAAAAAGAAATACTGGTCAGTTTATTGATTTAAATTTACTTGTTCTTTATTTTAAATATTGTATTTGTTCCCGTTTTGTTTTTTTACTTTAAGATATGTGCAGTGTGCATAGGGATTTGTTCCTAGTTTTTTTTTATAGTCTGGCCCTCCAATGGTCTGAGGGACAGTGAACTGGTCCCCTGTGTAAAAAGTTTGGGGACCCCTGGGATAGAGTGTCGGACTGGGAAGCGGAGGACCCAGGTTTGAAACCCAAAGTCACCAGCTTGAGCGCAGGCTCATCTGGTTTGAGCAAGGCTCACCAGCCTGAACCCAAGGTCGCTGCCTTGAGCAAGGGGTCACTCAGTCTGCTGTAGCCCCCCAGTCAAGGTGATATGAAAAAGTAATCAATGGACAACAAAGGTCCCACAACAAAGAATTGACACTTCTCATCTCTCTCCCTTCCTGTCTATCTGTCCCTTTCTCTGTCCTCCTCTCTGTCTCTCTCTGTCTCTGTCACAAAAAAAAAGAAAAAGAAAAAGAAACAAGTAACCCTCTCGAGCAATACTGTCCAATAGAAATATACTGTGGACCATATATACAATTTAAACAGGCATCCCTAAACTACGGCCCGCGGGCCTCATGCAGCCCCCTAAGGCCATTTATCCGGGCCCCCGCTGCACTTCCGGAATGGGTACCTCTTCCATTGGTGGTCAGTGAGAGGAGCACTGTATGTGGCAGCCCTCCAGCAGTCTGAGGGACAGTGAACTAGCCCCCTGTGTAAAAAGTTTGGGGACCCCTGAATTTTCTAGAGCCTTGGTCACCAGGTAGAGCATCATCTCGATACACTTAGGTTGAGAGTTCAATCCCCAGTCAGGGCAGATACAAGATTCAACCTATGAATGTATAAATAAGCAGAAAAACAACTTTATGTTTCTCTCTCTCTTTGTTTCTCTCTCTCTCCCCCTTTATAAAATCAATAAATAAAAATAAAAGGTAAAAATTTCTAGAAGCCACATTTTAAAAATAAAAAGGACAGCCTGACCAGGCGGTGGCGCAGTGGATAGAGCGTCGGACTGGGATGCAGAGGACCCGGGTTCAAGACCCCGAGGTCGCCAGCTTGAATGCGGGCTCATCTGGTTTGAGGAAAAGCCCACCAGCTTGAACCCAAGGTCACTGGCTCTAGCAAGGGGTTGCTCGGTCTGCTGAAGGCCCGCGGTCAAGGCACGTATGAGAGAGCAACCAATGAACAACTAAGGTGTTGTAATGCGCAATGAAAAACTAATAGTTGATGCTTCTCATCTCTCTCTGTCCCTGTCTATCCCTCTCTCTGACTCTCTCTCTGTCTCTGTAAAAAATAAATAAAATTTAAAAAAATAAAAAATAAAAAATAAAAATAAAAAGGACAAAATAAAATTTTTTTATAAAATTCACCATTGTAACTATTTAATCAGCGCCCGGGCCATCTTTGCTCCAATGGAGCCTTGGCTGCGGGAGGGGAAGAGAGAGACAGAGAGGAAGGAGGGGGGTGTGGAGAAGCAAATGGGCGCTTCTCCTATGTGCCCTGGCCGGGAATCGAACCCGGGTCCCCCGCTCACCAGGCCGATGCTCTACCGCTGAGCCAACCGGCCAGGGCCTTTAAAAAAGTTTTTTTAATTCATATTTAGATAGAAGAAAGAGAGAGAGAGAGAGAAGAGGGTATGAGCAGGAAGCATCAATTTCCATATGTGCCTTGACCAGGCAAGCCCAGGGTTTTGAACCAGTGACCTCAGCATTCTAGGTCGACGTTTTATCCACTGTACCACCACAGGTCAGGCATAAATTATTTTTAACATATTTAATTCAATAGATCAAAATAGATTAAAACATAATCAATATAAAATATTCATTAAAATTAAATAAATACAGTATTCATGAAATAGTTTAAATATTTTGGTACTAAATCTTCAAAATCTGGTGTGCATTTTTTAGGTGAGAGGAGGAGAGATAATGAGGCAGACTCTCACATATGCCCTGACTAGATCCACCCGGCAAGCCCATCTGGGACCAATGCTCGTGAATTGAGCTATTTTTAGAACCTGAGGCTGATGTGCTCCAACAGAACTATCTTTAATACCCACACCCAGGACCATGCTTGAACCAATCAAGCCACTGGCTGCATGCAGGAGGGGAAGAGAGAGAGAAGGGGAAGAGCATATGGTCACTTTGATGTCCATACGCTGGGCCAACGCTCTATCCACTGAGCCACCAGCCAGGGCCAAAATCTGGTGTACATTTTACACTTATAGTACATCTCTGTTTGGACCAGCCATGTTTCAAGTACTGAGTAGTACCATCTGTGGCTTGGACAGTCTGGGACAGTGCAGCTCTAGAGGCAGATTTGCTAGTATTTGAGGCTGACCATTGTGAAGTTCACAGACATCTTTGGGGGGCAAGGTGTCTTCTAATGTCTCACAAACCATTCTAGACAAGCATATACTGAGTTATCAACAACAACAAAAAAAATGAAAAAGACCTACAGTTAAGTCAACTTTTGAGACTATAGATGATTATATTAGAAGGACTCTCTGAGATTATCTAGCCCAGAAGTCAGCAAACTTCAGCCCTGGGCCATATCTGGATCACTGCCTGGTTTTATTCTATAGTCTAAAGCTAAAAATGGTTTTCATTTTTAATTTTTTTTTTTTAGAGAGACAAGAAGGGAGAGAGAAGGGGGTAGTTGCTTTACTTTAGTTTTTCATTGATTGTTTCTCATATGTGACTGGGAGTTCAAACTGAGCCATGACCTCTTGCTCAAGCCAGTGACCTTTGGGCTCAAGCTAGAGATCCTGGGCTTCTAGCTAAGCGACCTCTGGACTCAAGCCAGAGACCTTGGGATCATGTTGATGATCTCGCAGTCAAGTCGCAGAGCCTATGCTCAAGCCAGTGACCTTGGGGTTTCAAACTGGGCCCTCACCTCTCTGGGCTGATGTTCAATCCCCTGCACCACCCCCAGCCAAGTAAAAAAAAATTTTTACATTTTTAAATAGTTTTTAAAAATTGATAGAAGAATAATGCTTCATGATGTGACTATTATACGAAATTCAGAATTCAGTGTCTGGCCTGACCTGTGGTGACTCCAGTGGATAACACATTGACCAGGAACGCTGAGGTCACCGGTTCAAAACCCTGGGTTTGCCTGGTCAAGGCACATGCGGGAAGCAACTACTATATGAGCTGATGCTTCCTGCTCCTCCCCCCCTGCCTTTCTCTCTCTCCTTAAAATCAATAAATAAAATAAAAGACTTAAAAATGAAACAGAGTTCAGTGTCAGTAATAAAATTTTATTGTAACGCCTGCACACTCACTCACTACATTCTGCCTGTGTCTGCTTTTGAGCTATAGCAGCAGAGTTGAGTAGTTGCCATAGAGATGATATGGCCCACCAAGACCAAAATAGTATTATTTGGCCTCATAGAAAAGGTTAGCTGGACCAGGCGGTGGCGCAGTGGATAGAGCATTGGACTGGGATGCAGAGGACCCAGGTTCGAGACCCCGAGGTCGCCAGCTTGAGCGCAGGCTCATCTGGTTTGAGCAAAAGCCCACCAGCTTGAACCCAAGGTCGCTGGCTCCAGCAAGGGATTGCTCGGTCTGCTGAAGGCCCGCGGTCAAGGCACGTATGAGAAAGCAATCAATGAACAACTAAGGTGTTGCAACGCGCAATGAAAAACTAATGATTGATGCTTCTCATCTCTCTTCGTTCCTGTCTGTCTGTCCCTGTCTATCCCTCTCTCTGACTCACTCTCTGTCTCTGTAAAAAATAAATAAAAATTAAAAAAGAAAAGGTTAGCTGAACGCTGGACTAGACCAGTGGCTCCCATTCTACCTGGGAATTGAAGCACAGAGACAACGTCCAGAGATTGCAGTCAGCAACGGCTGAAGTGAGAACTCTCTGGCACCCTCTTTGGAGCTCTTTTCATGACACTATTACACAAAAGTAGATAAACAAGAGTTTCTTGGTGTGTCATGACAATGACTACCTGATCCTTTAACATGCTTTTTATCTCTCTGCTGATTCCCACCTCACACACAAGCCTAATTTTGGATTTAGTATATGCAGCTGCATCTGTAACCTCCAGAGGGCAGCACTGACTCGGGTGACTCCAGAGAGCAGCCTCTTATCAAAGAGATAATCAAAATAGAACCAGTTATACTATTGCTCTGTCCTAAAAAAAGAAAAAGAAAAAAGGACCTGAATTGCCTTTGATGTTTTGATGATATGCATATATTCTAGTGTAGATGTAAGACACTTTTAAAAAGAAAGATTTTTTTTTGGGGGGATGCCAAACCTGAATTCAAGCACAAAGAATCCCCACATTTAGTTAGAATGAAAGATACAAAAGCCAAAGCAACAGGGGGAAAAAAATGGTAATTTCAGACAGAAGTACCCACACCTTAAAAAAACAACCCACAAATCTATTTTCTGAGTATTAGGGGAACGTGGAGAGGAAATTAGTTCTCCTTGAGCCCTAGGGACCCTCTTAAGTAGGCGAATGGAACTGCTCATGACCCAGATTTGTCTTTGTTCTGTGCAGGCTGGAGAACAAGGTGCTGTCTCTTCATTTTGGGATGTCTAATAATAAAATGGGGCTGGTAGGGCTTGCAGCCTAGTATCAGTGAAGTTATTTATGAAGTATAATTAATGTTTGCAATGAGCTTTGAGAGCCTTCAGATTAAAAGGTACGCTGTGCAAGATGCGAGGCGGCCTGGTGTTACTGCGAGGGCAGATGTATTTTGTGGGTGTCACCATTGTTGTTGTTTATGGAGGCAGTGGCAGCTGGTGGGGGTAGGGGGAGTAGGTTAAAACCAGGTGGCACAATCCTTCAGCGTGGCGGAGAACTGGGCCACAGGAAACCTGTTGAAGCAGACTATCACAACGGATGGTGTAGAGAAATTTCACTGAGAATGCCTAAATCCCCAGAGGCAGAATGGTTAGCTTCATGACACATAATCACACCTAGAGGAAATCTGGTGGGGCTAATTAGAAAAACACATATGGCACTTCCGGCTTTACAAGGAAGGAGTCTGAGTTGCATTACTCAGCAAATATCTTCCCTTGGCTTGGGCTTGACTTCTGAGATTTTTCTTCCTCTCTCTCTCTCTCTCTCTCTCTCTCTTTCATATTAATGTCCTAAGTGTTATTTGATTATTTATTAAATTTAATTTATTGGGGATGACAGTGGTTATCATAATTATACAGGTTTCAGGTGCCCAATTCTATAACACATCTCTGTACACCGTATTGTGTGTTCACCCCTCCCCCCAAATCAAGTCTTCATCCATCACCATTTACGCCACCCCCCCCATACCCTCCTCCACATCCCTACCCTGCTGAAGCTTGTCTGAGATCTGAGTATTTTTCCTAAGTAATCCTAAAAGGCCCGGTGCTGGGTAACAGCAGGAACTAGGCTGGTGGCCACATGAAGCATCCCCATCCTGTGACACTTAAAAACACTTATGGGAATCCCAACAAATTCCTAATGCCTAATTACTAAATTTAATCCTAAATTGCTCCACTGGATCCTCTTGAATGACCTTGGTTGATTATATAATATCTAATCACCAGTGATAATGCTGAAAAATTGAAAATGATGGCAAGAGTTAGTCTATTCACTTCTTGCAGGTATTCCATCAGGACCAAAGAGAAGCACTTCTAGGAATAAAAAAATCCAGCATATTGGAAATTGCTGCCAAACTCTAGCAATTAATGATATTATTTACTTTAGTTCCCTAGAATGCTAAAGAAATAGAAATGCACTGAGTGGAATTTTGTTTTTCTTAGTTTGTTTTATTTTTTAGCTAGAAATATGGTCCAGATCAGTCCTATAGTATGTGGGAATACCATGTAGATGTATTATGAAAATAGTCCAATATATCTGAAATGTTAAGAAATCCTCAGAATAAGTAAATAAATTTAAAACTTTATTCTGTTACCTAGTAAATCCTAGTTATTCTTTACCTAGTTTATCTACAACACCAATATTGTGTTTGATTTGGAAATAATAATATACCCAAAAAAAAGAAGAAAGAGAAAAGAAAGGTTACATAACACTCGTGCTCAGTTTTGTAAATGTAACTTGGAATTTAGTTTATGACATTCACATAAAACTGATTGACTTAGTTTTGGTTTCCTGGCTTTTGTATATTTTTGTCAGTTGTGTAGCATTACATAGTTTATTACTTCAGATCCCATTTTAAGTGATGTTGTATTCCTCCCTGGAATTTTTTTTTTTAATATTTTATTTATTGATTTTTAGAGAGAAAGGAGAGAGAGAGAGAGAGAGAGAGAAAGGGGAGGAGCAGGAAGCATCAACTTCCATATGTGCCTTGACCAGGCAAGCCCAGGGTTTCGAACTGGCAACCTCAGTGTTCCAGGTCGACGCTTTATCCCACTGCGCCACCACAGGTCAGGCCTCCTCCCTGGAATTTTAAACCAGTTGACAGACTCTTTAGGTCCTGAAGTAGTCTTGGGGGGGGGGGGCAACTAATAATAATGACTCCGTTTCCCTATTTATATGGTATGTCTCCTTTTATAAGTCAGAAATCTCAGTGGACTTTATTCTAACGCTCCCTGACATAAGCAACCTAGATTTGAATAGCATGTCTCAGATGATAAGGTGCTTTTACATCCATTCTCTCATTTCATGGATTTTCAAAACACCCTTGGCCTGACCTGTGGTGGCGCAGTAGATAAAGTGTCAACCTGGAACACTGAGGTCACTGGTTCAAAACCCCGGGCTTGCCTGGTCAAGGCACATATGGGAGTTGATGCTTCCTGCTTCGTCCCACCTTTTCTCTGCTCCCTGCCACACACACCTTCTTTCTTTCTCTCTCTCTCCCCTCCCCTCTAAAATGAGTAAAACTAAAATCTTAAAAAACAAACAAACCTGTGACAGGTATGACATATGTAGTACAGTTATTTAATACATTCATTTCTAAAATTAATCCAGTGAATATTTATTGAACGACTACTGTTTGCCCGACACTATTTTAGGTAGTGATCATTTAGTGGAGAATCAAATGCACCGGAAGCCTGCCGGGGATGTTTGTGACTTGCCCAAGAACATAGAAAGTAAATCTAAAACCTTTGGACTGGCAGCCTGACCTGTGGTGGCGCAGTGGATAAAGCATCGACCTGGAAATGCTGAGGTCGCTGGTTCGAAACCCTGGGCTTGCCTGGTCAAGGCACATATGGGAGTTGATGTTTCCGGCTCCTCCCCCCTTCTCTCTCTCTGTCTTTCTCTCCTCTCTCTCGGTCTCTCTCTCTCCTCTCTAAAAATGAATAAATAAAAACATGAAAAAAAAATTAAAATAAAACCTTTGGACTGGCATACTATGTCATTATTCCCATCTTCAGTTGGAAACTGAAGCACAGAAAACTTAATTCTATCTCTTGGTAGATCAGTGGCATTTCTTGAATAGACTTGCTCAACCACATCTGCTCTCCAGCATTGGCACCCATACATTCTGGCTTCCCATCTTTTCCTAGATGAACTATTTGATACTCCTGTCTAAAGCCAGTTGCTTCACATAGCCAGCCCCTCTCTCCTTCTTTTTTTTTTAATTGAGATCTTTTTCTTTTAATATTTTTTATTTATTCATTTTAGAGAGGAGAGAAAGAGAGAGAAGGGGGGAGGAGCAGGAAGCATCAACTCCCATATATGCCTTGACCGGGCAAGCCTGGGGTTTCGAACTGGCAACCTCAGCGTTTCCAGGTCGAACACTTTATCCACTGCGCCACCACAGTCAGGCCTCTCTCTCTTTCTTAAGGCTGTGGATCCAGGCAACCCTCCCACCCACAACAATTCTCTACTGTATCAACAGTGTTGTGAAAGTGTTGGCATTTCTCCCACCTTAAAAACAAACTTCTGCCTAGCCTGTGGTGGCACAGTGGATAGATCATGGACCTGGAACACTGAGGTTGCCAGGTCTGAAACCCTGGGCTTGCCTGGTCAAGGCACATATGACAAAAAATTAATGAACAACTAAAGTGAAACAACTATGAGTTGATACTTTTTGTTCTTCCCTCACCTCTCTCTGTACAATCAATAAATAAAATCTTCAAAGACAAAACAACAACTACCACTTCTCTTGACCCCATTTCCCAGGCCATTCACCCCTTACCAGCTACCACTCCATTTTTCTGATGTCCTTTTGTAGCAGACTACTCCCATTCTCCAACCTAAAAGTCAATTAAATAATGAACAGGAGCATTTGAGATCTTGCTCCCTGGTATATATATGTCTTCAGTTTGATGCAAACAAACTCATAAACATTCAAAAAAATGTATTTATTGAACAAATGCAGAATAAATGAACCAGGATGTTTCACATACAGATAAGTAAGTTCAAACATTCAGAAGACTTCTCACCAAAAACAAACAAAAAAACCAAAACTGGTTCTATATTTCTCCAAAAGGCAGAACTGTCACCAATGGTTACAAACATTCAGCATGTTGGTACAAATAGATTCAATTTCTCCAATATAATGGATGCTATACTTTTTCAAAGTAAAAAAAAAGGAGATTTTTTTTTAATATATAGCATTCTTGGACCTTACAAAGAAGTCAAATTTTCATTACACAGCCTCTGTACTAGTAAATGATGCACTCATACCATCAGATACATGTCTCAAGTCAGCTAACTGGTTTGTTAAAGAAAAAGTATTTTGTCCCTTAGTTATAGTTTAAGTTCTACACATGTGAACTTGGGAGGTGTGTGAAAAATCCATCCCACAAAGCAGATGGAGCAGACTCTCCTGGACTTCTAGTATTCCATTCTAGGGAGATAGTTTTCCTCAATCCCCAAAAGAATCATTACCAGGCCCTGGCCGGTTAGCTCAGTGGTAGAGCGTCGGCCTGGCGTGCAGGAGTCCTGGGTTCAATTCCCAGCCAGGGCACACAGGAGAAGCGCCCGTCTGCTTCTCCACCCCTCCCCCTCTCCTTCCTTCTGTCTCTCTTTTCCCCTCCCACAGCCCAGGCTCCACTGGAGCAAAGTTGGCCCGGGCGCTGAGGATGGCTCTGTGGCCTCTGCCTCAGGCGCTAGAATGGCTCTGGTTGCAACAGAGCAATGCCCCAAATGGGCAGAGCATCGCTCCCTGGTTGGCATGCTGGGTGGATCCTGGTCGGGCGCATGTGGGAGTCTGTCTGACTGCTTCCCTGTTTCCAACTTCAGAAAAATACAAAAAAAAACCAAAAAAAAGAATCGTTACCAATATGTATTAGTATAACTGATGGAAGTATATTAAGTGCTGGGACAAGCAACAAACAGTTAAAGACTGTTCTTTTTTTTTTAAGAGTTGCTGTGAGGCCTGACCTGTGGTGGCACAGTGGATAAAGCGTCGACCTGGAAATGCTGAGGTTGCCGGTTCGAAACCCTGGGCTTGCCTGGTCAAGGCACATATGGGAGTTGATGCTTCCAGCTCCTCCCCCCTTCTCTCTCTCTGTTTCTCTCTCTCCCTCTCTTTCTCCTCTCTAAAAATGAATAAATTAAAAAAAAATTTAAAAAAAAAAAAAAAAGTTGCTGTGATTTTTTTTTTTTTTTACAGAGACAGAGAGTGAGTCAGAGAGAGGGATAGACAGAGACAGCCAGACAGGAACGGAGAGATGAGAAGCATCAATCATTAGTTTTTTGTTGTGCATTGTGACGCCTTAGTTGTTTATTGATTGCTTTCTCATATGTGCCTTGACTGTGGGCCTTCATTAGACCGAGTAACCCCTTGCTCGAGCCAACGACCTTGGGTCCAAGCTGGTGAGCTTTGCTTAAACCAGATGAGCCCGCGCTCAAGCTGGCAACCTCGGAGTCTCAAACCTGGGTCCTCAGCATCCCAGTCCAATGCTCTATCCACTGCACCACTACCTGGTCAGGCTGATTTTTTTTTTTTTAAGTGAGAGAGACAGAGAGACAGGAAGGGAGAGAGATGAGAAGCATCAACTTGTAGTTGTGGCACTTTATTCATTAATTGCTTCTCATATGTGCCTTGACTGGGGCTGCTCCAGCTGAGCCAGTGACCCTTTGCTCAAGCCGGCAAGCATGAGATCATGTTGATGATCCCACGCTCAAGCCAGATGAGCCTGTGCTGAAGCTGGCGACCTTGGGGTTCTGAACATGAAACCTCAGTGTCCCAGGTGGATGTTCTTTCCACTGTGAAAGTGGTTTATTTTTTTTTCTTACTATTTTTTAAATTTTTATTTATTGATTTTAATGAGAGAAGAAGGGAAGGAGGGAGGGAGGAAGAGAGAGAGAGAGAAGAAAAGGTAGAGAGAGACAGGAACATTGATCTGTTCCTATATGTGCCCTGACTGGAGATAGAACCAGCAGTCTCTGCTCTTGGGGATGATGATTTAACCAACTGAGCTATCTGACCAAGGTGAAGACTGCTCTTAAATAAGCTGGAGAGCCTGACCAGGTGGTGGCGCAGTGGATAGAGCGTTGGACTGGGATATGGAGGACCCAGGTTCGAGACTCAGAGTTTGCCAGCTTGAGCACGGGTTCATCTGGTTTGAGCAAAAAAGCTCACCAGTTTGAGCCCAAGGTCGCTGGCTCGAGCAAAGGTCACTCAGTCTGTTGTAGCCCCCTGGTCAAGGCACATATGAGAAAGCAATCAATGAACAACTAAGGTGCCGCAACAAAGAATTAATGCTTCTCATCTCTCTCCCTTCCTGACTGTCCCTCTCTTTGACTCTCTCTGTCACAAAATAAATAAATAAAAAATAAGCTGGAGAAAGCAATATTTCACGAGTAATTAGAATACATAAACTTGCCTAACCAGGTGGTAGCGCAGTGGAGAGGGTGTTGGCCTGGGATGCTGAGGACCCAGGTTCGAAATCCCAAGGTTGCCGGCTTGAGCGTGGGCTCACCAGCTCGATCGAGGAGTCACTGGTTTCTTGAGCCCAAGGTCACTGATTTGAATAAGGAGTCACTGGCTCAGCTGGAGCCCCCTCCAATTGAGGCACATACGAGAAGTTATTAACAACTGAAAGTGCCACAACTATAAGTTGATGCTTCTCATCTCTCTCCTTTCTTCCCTCTCTCTCTCTCTAAAAATAAAAAGAAACATTCAGGCACTTCACTCTGAGGTCATTACATTTCTTGCGATGAAATCACAAGTCAGTTTGCCATAATTGTTCTAATTTTTTTTTATTCACTTTATTTATTTATTTATTTTACAGAGACAGAGAGAGGGGTAGATAGGGACAGAAAGACAGGAACGGAGAGAGATGAGAAGCATCAATCATCAGTTTTTCATTGCAACACCTTAGTTGTTCATTGATTGCTTTCTCATATGTGCCTTGACCGTGGGCCTTCAGCAGACTGAGTAACCCCTTGCTAGAGACAGCAACCTTGGGTCCAAGCTGGTGAGCTTTTTGCTCAAACCAGATGAGCCCGCGCTCAAACCGGCGACCTCAGGGTCTCAAACCTGGGTCCTCCGCATCCCAGTCTGACGCTCTATCCACTGCACCACCGCCTGGTCAGGCTGTTCTAAAATTTTAATAAGAAGTCTAAAGGCTGCAAAATCCTCAGTGATGACTAAGGTATACATTTGAGAAATCAGGGTAAAGTCTGCTTTGTTGCATCCCTAAGCACTGCATGACTGGCCAAATCATGTCAGACCACTGGTGAGCATTGGGTGTTATATAAATTTTAGGAAAATCTATGTGCTAGATTCTTTGTCCTACTGACCAAATTCTTCCAAGTACTGACCAAATTCCAAATTCAGAATTTGCAGATTTTATAGGAAGTAGTATTCTTTTCCAAATAAATTTTATATTACTCATGTCATTATGGAACAGATACAAGGCAAGGAGGGAGCAGACCATATCTTTAAGGTGTAACAATTCCTTCAGAAACAAAGGTTATGAGTTCCTGATTCTTGCACTGATCCAGGAACTTTCTTAAACTGAAGGTACTTTCTACCATCACAGTTCCCTGGCGTCTTTCCCTCCAACTCCACTCTTCCAAAGACTCATTAATTTTTTTTTTTCTTCAATCCAGTCCATTCAAGCTTTTGCCCCTACTGCTCCACCAAAACAGCCCTTTGTCAAAGTCGCCAAGGACCTCCATGTTGCTCCAACAGTGAATTCTCAGGCCTTATCTCAACCTCTCAGCAGCATCCTACAGTCACTCCCTCCTCCTTCAGACGTGTTCTTCGCCTGACTTCTGAAACGCTTCTTGGTTTTTCTCCTACCTAACTGGTTTGCTCCTTCTTGTTGCTTTGCAAATTCCTGACTTCTGAGACCTTTCAAGTGTGAAGTGCCTCAGGGCTTCCCTGTTCTTTCCTTCTATATGTATGCGCACTCCCTTGGTGATCTCATTCAGTTTTGGACTTTAAATGCATTTATATGCTGACAACTCTCTCATACACAGTGTGTATAAAAATGACATAGATGGCCCTGGCTGGATAGCTCAGTTGGTTAGAGCATTATCCCGAAGCGCAGAGGTTGCTGGTTCAGTCCCTGGTCAGAGCATATACAGGAACAGATAGATGTTCATCTTTCTCTCTCTCCATTTCTCTAAAGTAAAAATAAGCAAATAAATAAAATGGCATAGATTATATAAAAATATATATATCTTCACTACTTCCTCCTGAACTTGACTCAAATCCAACAGCTTATCTAATGAGTACCTAATATATCGTCATTTGAATAATAAATATCTCACACTGAACTCTTAAAAAGTTTTTTTTTTAATATTTTATTTTATTTATTCATTTTTAGAGAGGAGAGAGAGAGGGAGAGAGAGAGAAGGGGGGAGGAGCTGGAAGCTTCAACTCCCATATGTGCCTTGACCAGGCAAGCCCAAGGTTTCGAACTGGCGACCTCAGCATGTCCAGGTTGACGCTTTATCCACTGCGCCACCACAGGTCAGGCTTAAAAAGTTTTTATTGATTGATTTGAGAGAGATAGAGAGAGGGAGGGAGAGAGAGAGAGAGAAGCATTCATTTGTTTTTCCACTTAGTTGTGCATTCATTGGTTACTTTTTTTGTTTTTTTGTATTTTTCCGAAGCCAGAAACAAGGAGGCAGTCAGACAGACTCCTGCATGCGCCCGACTGAGATCCATCTGGCATGCCCACCAAGGGGCGATGCTCTGCCCATCCAGGGCATCGCTCTGTTGCCACCAGAGCCATTCTAGCACCTGAGGCAGAGGCCACAGAGCCATCCTCAGCACCCGGGCCAACTTTGCTCCAATGGAGCCTTGGCTGAGGGAGGGGAAGAGAGAGACAGAAGGAAGGAGAGGGGGAGGGGTGGAGAAGCAGATGGGCGCTTTTCCTGTGTGCCCTGACCAGGAATCGAACCCGGGACTCCTGCATGCCAGGCCGACGCTCTACCACTGAGCCAACCGGCCAGGGCTTCATTGGTTACTTTTGATATGTGCCCTGACCAGAATGTACCCACAGCCTTGGCATTCTGGGACGACGCTCTTAACCAACTGTGCTAACTGGCCAGGGCTCAAACTGAACTCTTTATGTTACCATGGAAAATTGCTCCATCCTGTGTTCCTTATTTGTTGATTACAACTCCATCTTCTTAGTTGCCCAGGTCAGAAACCTTGGGCTCATCCTTGACTCCTTTTTATCAACTCTATCCATCATTTATCTCTTTATCCATCAGAAAGTCCTCTTGGAATTACCTTCAAAATATTCAGGAGGCCCTGGCCAGTTGGCTCAGTGGTAGAGCATCGGCCCAGTGTGTGGAAGTCCTGGGTTTGATTCCAGGTCAGGGTATACAGGAGAAGCGCCCATCTGCTTCTCCCCCCTCCCCCCTCTCCTTTCTCTCTGTCTCTCTCTTCCACTCCTACAGTGAAGGCTCCATGGGAGCAAAAGTGGCCCGGGCTCTGAGGATGGCTCCATGGCCTCACCTCAGGCACTAGAATGGCTCTGGTTGCAGAGGAACGGCTCAGATGGGCAGAACACCGCTCCCTGGTAAGTGTGCCGGCTGGGTCCTAGTCGGACGGATGTGGGAGTCTGTCTCTCTGCCTCCCCACTTCTCACTTCAGAAAAATACAAAAAGAAATATTCAAAGGGATGAAAAGCAAGGGCCTACAACCATAAAGCTATCATTTAGAACCAAAGGTTATATAAAGAGCTTCCCACACATAAAAAAGGAATTCATCACCACCGAACCAGTATTATATGAAATGTTAAAGAGTCTTCTTTAAGAAGAAGAGATAAAAAAAAAATGTGAACAATAAAATGGCAATAAAAACATATCAACAATTGAATCTAAACAACAAATGAACAAGCAGAACAGATCTATTCCTGGTCAGGGCACACAAGAAAAGCACCCAGTTGCTTCCTGCTTCTCCATCCCATCCCTTCTTGCTTTTCTCTCTCTCTCTCTTCCCCTCCTGCAGCCATGACTTGAAGAGATTTGGCCCTGGGTGCTTAGGATGGCTCTATAGCCTCCACCTTAGGCACTAAGAAGAGTTCAGTTGCTGAGCAATGGAGCAATGCCCCAGATGGGCAGAGAATCACCCCCTATTGGGCTGGCCAGGTCACATGTGGGAGTCTGTCTCTGCCTGCTCTCTTCTCACTGAATAAAAAAAGAAATAAAAAATGAAAAACAGGCCTGACCAGGCGGTGGAGCAGTGGATAGAGAATCGGACTGGGATGCAGAGGACCCAGGTTTGAGACCCCAAGGTTGCCAGCTTGAGCACGGGCTCATCTGGTTTGAGCAAAGCTCACCAGCTTAGACCCAAGGTGGCTGGCTTGAGCAAGGAGTCACTCGCTCTGCTGTAGCCCCAAGGTCAAGGCACATATGAGAAAGCAATCAATGAACAACTAAGGTGTTGCAACGAAAAACTAATGATTAATGCTTCTCATCTCTCTCTGTTCCTGACTGTCTGTCCCTGTCTATCCCTCTCTGTCTCTATAAAAACAAACAAACAAACAAACAAACAAAACAAACCCAAGCAGAACAGAAACAGACTCACAGATATGGATTGACAGTTCCCAGATGGAATGGGGGCTGTGGGGATGGGTGAAAAAGGTGAAGGGATTAAGAAGTACAAATTGGTTGTTACAGGATAGGGGGATGGATGTACAGTACAGCACAGGGAATATAGTCGGTAATATTCTAATAACTGTGTGCTGTCTGGTGGATGTGAGACTTTTCAGGATGTTATGTAATATCTTATTACTGGGATGTACACCTGAAACTAATATAATATTGTATGTCACTATAATTGAAAAATAAAAAATGACTTAAAAAAGTCGCAACACATCACCCTGGCAGAATAGCTCAGCTGGTTAGAGCACTGTCCTGGCCTGACCTGTGATGGTGCAGTGGATAAAGCGTCAACCTAGAATGCTGAGGTTGCTGGTTCAAAACCCTGGGATTACCTGGTCAAGGCACATATGGGAGTTGATGCTTCCTGCTCCTCCCCTCTCCTCTCTCTCTCTCTCTCTCTCCTCCTTCTCTCCCCTCTAAAATGAATAAATAAAGTCTTAAATAGAGCACTGTCCTGAAGCACTGAGGTTGCTGGTTTGATCCCTGGTCAGGGCAAATGCAGGAAGAAATTAATGTTCCTGTCTCTCTTGCCTCTTCCTCTAAAATCAATAAAATATACGTTACCCAAAATTGCAACATGTTTCATCTCTCATCTCTGTATTTTCACCACAGCACTTACTGCTCCTACTAATTTCCTTTTTATTACATTTATTGTCTCTTCTCCTCCCATCACAACCCGTTTCCCACCTCCCACCAGATAAGTTCCATGAAAACAGGGGCTTGGTTTTATTTTTTTTTTAAGATTTTATTTATTCACTTTGGAGAGGAGAGAGAGAAGGGAGAGGAGCAGGATGTATCAACTCCCATATGTGCCTTGACTAGGCAAGCCTAGGGTTTTGAACCGGCGACCTCAGCATTCAGGTTGATGCTTTTATCCACTGCGCCACCATAGGTCAGGCACGGGGATCTGTTTTATTCAGTGATGTGTCCTAAGTACTTGGAGTAAGATCTATAACCAGGTTGAGGCTCAAAAATTATTTGTTAAACGTATAAAGATCTTGACTTTTATAAGTCTTTCTGATATACTGTCTACCCAGGCCATTTAAACCATGATGCCAAAATGATAAATCTACAGGTTTCATATAATCTGAATTGTCAGGATAAACTTTTGTTTTAGGGTAGACCATTTGTACTCTGGGAAGACAAACAAATGTTGAGCTGTTCCAGAAGTATTTTTTAATTTTTATAAATGTTCCTATTTTTCTAAGAAACATAGCATTGACTGCAAGGATTTGTTCTTTGAATTCCAATACTTCTGAAGTGCTGAACTTCTGAGTTTTGGCTCAAAGGGGAAAAGACTATTACAGCACGTGGGAGTGCTCAATTGCTGCCAAACATATTTTGAAGGACTTCCCACATTACTAAGGTCTCTAAGGGAGCTCATTTATCTTTACCAGGAAAAGATTTTTTTTTTTTTTTTTTTTTTTTACAGAGACAGAGAGAGGTATAGACAGGAATGGAGAGATAAGAAGCATCAGTCATTAGTTTTTCGTTGCACATTGCAACACTTTAATTGTTCTTTTATTGCCTTCTCATACGTGCCTTGACCGCGGGCCTTCAGCAGATCGAGTAACCCCTTGCTTGAGCCAGCGACCTTGGGTCCAAGCTGGTGAGCTTTTGCTCAAACCAGATGAGCCCTCACTCAAGCTAGCAACCTCAAGGTCTCGAACCTGGGACTTCCGCATCCCAGTCCGACGCTCTATCCATTGCACCACCGCCCAGTCAGGCGAAAAGATTATTATTACCGTTAAATTCCCTCCTATTCCAGAATTTGGCATGAAAAGCTGTGCTTTCCTGGAATAGAGGTATTTATGATTTCTATAGGTTGTTTGGAGAAGGTACATACAAGCTTCACCAAAAAATAAACTAAATCAAAGGCAATAAGAAAAAAAACCCATAAAACAAAAACGAAATCAAAGGCATGAGCCAAAGGAGACTAGGATACACCATTCTGTTCCACACTGGCTGCCTTATGGGTCTGGTTGTGATTCAAGGTTTTGGTTAATCTCTAACTTCTTTCAGGGAGCACAAACTGGTACAAATTAATTCAGAACCTCAGTTTTAGAATAAGAAAAACTACAGGAACAATGGTTTGGTAATCTTGAAATTCACTGGTCCTGCCTGGCTTGACAAATTGAAGAGACACAGGACTACATACACAAAAGCATTTTCACTTCTGGGACAGACCTGGCGGTGATTTCAAAATCTGTTTATTTGAACATGGCTCTCTGCACATCTAAAGTTCACTTGTTTAAATGATTGGGCTTTTGGCCTAGGAAGTTGGAAATGGTATGAGGCCAACATTAGGATGGGGGAGGTGGGTTATTTCCAAATTTCTGTTTAACTGTTTTGTACATGTATGACATTGGTCATAAGACAGAGAGGAACAGGGCAAAATACCACTTATTCTTTTTTTAAAAAAAGATTTTATTTATTGATTTTAGAGAGATGAGAAAGGTGGGGGGGGGGGAGTGGGAAGCATCAACTTGTACTAGTTGCTTCTCATATGTGCCCTGACCAGGCAAGCCTGGGGATTTGAACTGGTGACCTCAGCATTCCAGGTCAGCATTTTATCCACTGCACCACCACAGGTCAGGTACTACTTATTCTTAAGAAAATATAAATTGCAATCATTTTTGTGCAAAAAAGTTGTGCTTTTTGTTTTAAATGTAATAGTTATAGGTGTGAAATAATTATGCATTTTATAAATAAAGACAAACTCTATTAATTAGAATTGTTGAAACAGATCCTTCTACAACTGTACAAAGTTAAAGACAGATTGTGCCTGGCCTGTGGTGGCGCAGTGGATAAAGCGTCGACTTGGAAATGCTGAGGTCGCCGGTTCGAAACCCTGGGCTTGCCTGGTCAAGGCACATATGGGAGTTGATGCTTCCAGCTCCTCCCCCCTTCTCTCTCTCCCTCTCTGTCTCTCTCTCCTCTCTAAAAATGAATAAATAAAGTAAAAAAAAAAAAAATTAAAAAAAGACGGATTGTGCAATAGTCTGAATTTCAAGTGCTTGGCTAATTAGGGCCATAATATTTTGTCAGCGTTAAGATAACATACCCTAATTTCCCAATAAAAACAAATAGTTTCATACTGTTTAATTTGAGTTGTGCAGGCAAAAAAATATTTGTTTAAATTTTTACTTATTGATCTTAGAGAGAGGAAGTTTGAGAGACAAACATCGATTTGTTATTCCACTCATTCATGCAGTCATTGGTTGATTCTTGTTTGTACCTTGACCTGAATGAACGCAACCTCTGCACGAAGGGAGGACGCGCTAACCAACTGAACCACCTCGCCAGGGCCTTAAAAAGCATTTTTAAATACTTAACACATTTCACAAGCTTTCACCACTAAAATACTGTACTGTAGCTTTACAGAATCCTGAGCGAGTACAACAAACAAAACTACGCAGTGGTTTTAGTCAAACAGGAACGAAAACAAAATTTGGATTCTAACAGCCACTCCTCAGATGTTTCATCTAGAAGCCATCAAATCCTGATCTGTGCCCTCAACAAGTATTTTTACATTTTCATCCTATCATTATGAGCGTAAACCCCCATTACTGAAACAGATAACCAACCTCCTATAATTATACATAGTAAGAACCCTCCCTTCACCGAACAAAAAAGCCCTCTCTGTAGCTGTGACACCAGCCGACTTGAGCCAGAAAAAAGGTTGACTCGGTTACGAACTCATGCTGTGAAGAAAAGCAAAGTTAAAAAAAAAACAACCAAAACTTAAATATACCTTGCACAAAAAGCAAGGCTGGAAGACAAATTTAGCAGCATTACTCTTGAATTTCCAGGCTTTGTTGATCCGAGCCGCAAAGTTAACATTAAAATGCCAGATTCCCATTTAAATATTTCCCCTGAAATCAGGAAAACAATAGCTCTTTCAGGATTTGAAATGACACTGGAAGGCACATAATAGAGATTTTATTGAGTCAATTTGCTATTTACATACTCATAAGGGACTGAGAAAAGAAGTTAATGGAAGTCGTTCTCAACAGACAGAAATAAGGTAATCTCAACTATTGTTCCAGTTTATGGCTCAGATATAAATAATGGGCTATAAAAACCTTATCTGAAAATAGTGGCGCAGTGCGTGCTTCACAGCCAGCCAATGAAGAGTCATCGCCTTGGTCCTCCTACGCTGACAGCACTTCAAAGACACCACTTTTTTTTTTTTTTTTTTTTTAAGAGATCGACCTCTCTGTTAAACGGTGTTTAGCATCTTTGTTGGGTCTCCCAGTGGCGAAACTGCTTAGTGTGACTTCTATGTGCAGAGCGCCATTACGGTTCAAGGCAGAAGACGCGACCGGCTGTGCGACTCCCACCAGCACAAGGAAACAGAAAGCGCCTTCCTTCTCAGGGTGAAATTCCAGCTTCCCACGGTTGAGTTCCGAGCACTGCCTCATAAAAAGTATTCCTTTCACATAGCATGGGCGGGGCGGAGAAATCCCACTTTAGAGGGCAGAAAAGACCAGGGCTCTGCGCACGCCTCTCTGCGGATTCTCGGGGGTTCACAAGCCGCAGGCAGCCAGGGCCCCTCCGGGGGGCGGCCCGCCGCACAGCCCGCGTCCGGAGCTTCCAGCCCGGAGGCGAAGAACAAAGGGGGCGCGCTGGCCGGCGCATTGACGGCCGGGAGCCCGGGCGCTGCCTCCAACCCGTCTTCCCCCCGCCCCCTCTCCGCGAACAGCGGCCGCCCCTCCCCCCAGCCCTGCCCCCTTGGCGGCGCGAAATGGCGGCCACGCCACAAAATGGCAGCCGGGCAAGGGTGAGCGGGCGCCAACCGAGACAAAACAGGCACCACGGACCCCTTCTCCCAGCACAGCCGTGCCAGCACGAGCTTCCTCAGGGCGGCTGTCAAGCGGGCCTCTCCAGCACTGCGCACCCTCGCAGCCCCGCGGCCGTGCTCGGCCTTCCCACGCTGCGCCCCTCCGCTGGCAGTCCCTGTAGTCGCTCCAGTCCGCAACCCAACGGCGCCTTGGTGCGGGCGGACGCTGTTTTTATTCTTCTAAATCACCCCTGTCCAGGAGGCGCTTAGGAAAAGGGTAAAACTGGGGAAAATGAGCGTGTAACACCTGCCAGGCAACCTCTGCACTCCCAGGACTTTCGTCGGGGCGAGGAGTGTCCCTTTAGGGCCCCCACGGTCTCAGCTTTTAGGTCCAGGTCACCACAGACCATAGGAAAGGGGTTATCAAAGAATCTCCTCAAGTGAGGATAAAGGAGACGGGGTTCAAAAGTCCCCAAACCAATACTTCGGCAGCCACGTGGAATCCTAATGCCCTGAGCCTGCTCCAGAGCGCGGCGAAGAGCCCCGGCGGCTTTTGAGCGCGCAAGCAGCTCCAGATGGCGGATGCCGGCTTTTACTCCACTATGCAAACATCCAGTGAGCGTTTCAGGCCTTTCATCGCTCCCTCCCCCCCCCACCCCACGCTCCCTTTGCTGAAGGGCCTGGGGTTGGGCACAGGCAGTGGGAGGAGCGGCTGCTGAGGTCCCCATGCTTTTCCCTCTGGCGTGAGGGTCTTGGTGGGCTTGGACTTTGCTTTGGCCGTGGCTTGATGGCTGGAGATAGGGCGGTGGCGGGTGTACTTTGTACACTTCGCTTTCTTTCGCGAAAGTGCTGCTTCCTTGCGCTCCCCATCCCCCAGCTTCCCTAGGGCTTCGTCTTTCCAGAAACTTGTAAGAGAAACTCAGCAGAAAGCTTCAAGCACCGCCACCACCTCCCTCCCAGAGCATGAGCCGAGGACTGAGCGGAGAGCTCGGAGCGCGCGCGAGTGTGAGAGTGGTACGTGCGCGCGCGTGCGCGCTCGCCATGATGGGCGGGATGGGTCTGCCACAATGAGAGGAACAGGTTTTTCTCCCCTCCCCCAATGTTCCGCCGTTGCGCAAGCGCATTGGGGCAACTCCTCTGGTCTTTGAGAGAAGCAGGGAGGGGCGGGGCGGGTCCCCCCACCGCCCTAATCGTTTCTCCGCGCGCCGGCGCACTGGATCGTCTTTGCCCTGCTGTCTTTTCCACGGTGTTTGCGGTAGCGTCTTTCATGTGAAGTGCGTCTGAGCGTCTTGGTTATGCGCTACTCATTGTTTCCTCAACTCCCACTCGCGGGAACTGAAGCCTCTTGAGGGTTTATTAAATCTGTACCGCGGGTTTCCCGGAGATTAGCCGCCTCTCTGCCGCAGGGCTGAGGTTGGATCGTGTCTCGCTGGCCTCCTTCCACTCTCGCCTGCGCCATGTTTGCAATGGCTCCTGGCTGGATTCGGTGTGTGGAGTATGGAGGCGCTTTCTCCAAAACCGGGAAACACCCCAGGCCGAAGGACTGCGTAGTGGCAGGGCTGGCTTCCAGGCGGTGCCGCCGACAGCTTTTTTTTCTCACTAAGTCAAAATAAAGGTCCTTTTTTTGGAACGGTGCCCTTGGTCTTCTGCTCGGGGTGGCGGGGCTGGCCACTAGGTTTGTCCTCGGTGTGTGGATACAAACAAAGAAAGGGCCTTGGCGACAGTTCTGTCTCCCTTAGAAGAACTGAGCTTGAAGAGTGGTAACCATAGTAACAGTATTTACTCTTTCTTAAGGTGCCTTCCCCTCCTTCTTAGGGAGTGTGGTGGAAATTATTGCTAGGGTTGTGGGTTCTTATACTCCCCACCCCCAAAAAAAGCTCTCTGCCAGGTAATGCACTGCCATCCAAACCCGTTTTTGAAAAGCCGCAGGTTAAGCTTCCTATGGCGGGGCACGGATGCTGGCCACTTCTCCAGCCTGAGCTTTGTTTCCTTGCCACGACCCTTCCTTTTGAAGTTCCTTCGTTTTTCTGGACTCGTGACTGCCTTCCTATATCGGTTAGCCTGTAATGTACCTAGAGTTTCACAGAAGTTGAGGTTTAAAAGAGGGAGCTTGTTTGCGAAGAAAGCACCTTGGGGGCTCTTAAAGACTGACGTGGCAGTTGCAACTCGGGCTTTGATAGTTGCACACCGCGTTTTGTCTCAGAGGTTTGGCGGTGGCACTTGCCCTCAGGTGCGAAAGCACCATTGACCGCGGCGAGTCCGAGGTCAGCCCAGGTCATCGCTCTGGGCGGAGCCACTCTGTGGTTCCTAAGGAAGGGATATCTTTCTTCCTTGTGGGAATTTTGAGTTTGTGCTAGATTGAACAGGAACTCTTAGTATATAAGAAGCTATATAGAGGTTGTTGAAGTACTAGCGAGCGACAGAATTCTACCCTCGCTAACAAGGCTGTATATAGCTCGAGGCTTGTAAATGACCAGATCAACTCTTTCTTGAATTCTTTCTGTGAGAGTCTTTAAAGTCAAAGTTCCTACAGCGAGGATAACATTAAGTAAAGGAAGGAAAATATTGGGTATGTACATTTTATAATTGAGTAGGCATGAAATCAGACTTCTTATGTGAATAATTGGACTCTCTGGAAACTGATCTTGAGGAAAACTGTATATAAAGTAGAAAATTATTATGGACAAAAGTATCATGATTTAAAGCCACTTTTTCAGGCGAAAAAAAATTAACGGTTTATGCTTGCGTGCATCTTTATCTTGTAGGGGTAGGGAAAACAAATCCTGTTTATTAGTTCATCTCACCACGTCCCTCCCACCAGGTAACGTTATACAGTGAAGTCTTTAGTTATGATTATTGCTGGTTCTTTATTCTTAGAAAAAATATTTTAAGTTAATCTAGCATCTTTAAAGAGAGTTATCTTGCGGCATGCTCTCTTTTCAGACAAAGCATTTTCTAGATAGTGTAAGGAATGGTTTTCATTCCTTTGTAGTATATGGCCTCAAAAAATTCTATCTCCTATATAAAAATACTGAAATTTAACTGTTTAAAGCCTTAAAAATAATTCCAGTATTTATTTATTGATTGATTTTAGAGAGAGAAAGGAAGGAAGAGAGAGACATAAAAACATTGATCTGTGCCTGTATGTGCCCTGATTGGGGATGGAACCTACAACCTTTTCATATCAGACAATGCTCTATCCAACTGAGTTCTCCAGCCAGGGCAATTATAGTATTTAATTCATTTTTTTATTTTGCTTTTTGCCTTTTTAATCCTTTTCTTTTTTAAAATTGTTTTTACAGTCTTCAGAAATGCATCAAAACCTAATACTTAGTCTTTAAATAGACTGTGGTTTTATTTTAAGCCAAAAGATTTCAAGTATTGTAGCCTGACCTGTGGTGGCGCAGTGGATAAAGCATCGACCTGGAAATGCTGAGGTCGCCGGTTCGAAACCCTAGGCTTGCCTGGTCAAGGCACATATGGGAGTTGATGCTTCCAGCTCCTCCCCTTTCTCTCTCTCTGTCTCTCCTCTCTCTCTCTCTCTGTCTCTCCCTCTCCTCTCTAAAATGAATAAATAAAAAATTAAAAAAAAAAAAGAAAAGATTTCAAGTATCAAATTATGGAATATTATATAAAATTAGCAATCATTACTATCCTGAAGATCAACACCAAATATTGAGGCCTTTATATGATCTAAAGAGGCATTACTTTTAAATAGCAATAATTAAAAAAAATAAATAGCAATAATTGATTGTAAATGGACACAGTTTTAAAAATATTTCAAATGAGTAATTTTTTTGTTTGCATTCTCTACTTCAGACTAGATCTAGGTCTTTGAGAGGAGGGTAGAGGGGCTTAACACTATAAATCTGAAAATTTCAATACATATGTCACAAGTTACCAAACACATTTTATTTGCTATAATTGTTTTTTTAGCCTTGATTTATATTATTTATATTCTGCTTCCTGCTGTTTAAAAGATAGAATCTCCTACACCTGGGGTATGTTGGCTAATGTGTATAACTTTATAGCAAAGAAGTTAAGTCTTTTCTCACATGAGAATCAGCAGTAGAGCTTTAAAGCGTTCAATGAAATCTCTGAGTTAAATAGAGAGTAATAAATTAATTTAGAGAAAACAGGAAACGAGGGAAACATAACTTAATTTTTTTAAAGAGAGAATATCAGCCATTATATTAATTTCTAAAACTAAAACAATGCAGAAAACTAAAAGCAATGTGGAATAAATTATTTATTAATAGCTTTCTTAGAGGGTTGAAGAGAAAAGTAGATATTCAAGTGTCAGCTTCCTGAAAGAATGATTTAGAAAAGGACTGGCTAGCTAATTGTGTTCGACTTATTGGAGTTCTGATAATTTATACATATATAATTTTACCAGAGTGAGCCTACTGTATCAAGATAAGTCAGTTAATAAACTGGTCTTTTTCACCACTTCATCCTCAGCACTATCAAGATGTCAACACTCCTTAAGAATAATATAGTAAAGTTGGCTTTATTTTGGTTTTGTTTGTTTGTTTTATCTCTAGCATTTATTTTTATTGATTTGAGAGAGAGGGAGGAGAGAGAGTAAAGAGCATCAACTCATAGTTGTTTCATCTTGGTGTTCATTGTTTGCTTCTCCAATGTGCCTTGACCAGGGGGCTCAAGCTGAGGAAGTGACCCCTTACTCAAACCAGTGACCTTAGGCTTAAGCCAGCAGACTTTTGGCTCAAACCAGTGACTTGAGATTTCAAACTGGGGACTTCAATATTCTGGGGTTGTTGCTCTATCTACTGTACTACCACCAGTCAGGCCTATTGTTGTTTTTTATTTTTTATTTTATTTTTATTTATTTATTTATTTTTTTTGTATTTTTCTGAAGCTGGAAATGGGGAGAGACAGTCAGACAGACTCCCGCAAGTGCCCGACCGGGATCCACCCGGCACGCCCACCAGGGGGCGACACTCTGCCCACCAGGGGGTGATGCTCTGCCATGACCAGAGCCACTCTAGCACCTGGGGCAGAGGCCAAGGAGCCATCCCCAGCCCGGGCCATCTTTGCTCCAATGGAGCCTTGGCTGCGGGAGGAGAAGAGAGAGACAGAGAGGAAGGAGGGTGGGGGGTGGAGAAGCAAATGGGCGCTTCTCCTATGTGCCCTGGCCGGGAATCGAACCCGGGTCCCCCGCATGCCAGGCCGATGCTCTACTGCTGAGCCAACCTGCCAGGGCCTGTTTTTTATTTTTATTTTATTTATTTTTTATTTTTATTTTTTAACAGAGACAGAGAGAGTCAGAGAGAGGGATAGACAGGGACAGACAGACAGGATTGGAGATGAGAAGAATCAATCATTAGTTTTTCGTTGAGACACCTTAGTTGTTTATTGATTGCTTTCTCATATGTGCCTTGACTGTGGGGCTGAAGCAGACTGAGTAACCCCTTGCTCGAGCCAGCGACCTTGGGTCCAAGCTGGTGAGCTTTGCTTAAACCAGATGAACCTGCGCTCAAGCTGGCGACTTCTGGGTCTCGAACCTGGGTCCCCCGCATCCCAGTCCGACGCTCTATCCACTGCACCACCGCCTGGTCAGGCTTGTTGTTTTTTTTTAAACTGATTCTAGCCCTGGCCCCATAGCTCAGTTGGTTAGAGCATCGTCTGGCAACTCAGAGATTGCCAGTTTGATCCCTGACCAGGGCACATACAGGAACAGATGGAGATTCCTGTCTCTCTCTGTCTGTTTCCCTTCCTCTCTCTCTAAAATGAATTTTAAAATTAAAAAAGGAAACTGCTTCTAATAATAGGAATTTGTTAGTATTGTCAAGTTTTCAAGTGGTTGGAGCTTTGATCATTTTAGAGCTAGTTAACATGTTTTTATATGATGCCTTTAAGAACAAGTGCATATATATATCATATATATATATTGATCGATTGATTGAGGTATATATTGAAAGAGAGAGAGAGAGAAACATCAATCTGTTCCTATATGTGTCCTGACTTGGGGATGGAACTAGTAACTTTTGTACCTTTGCATATGGGGATGATGCTAACCAACAGAGCTATCTGGCCAGGGCAACAACTGCTTATATTTTAAGTATATTTTCTCATGAAACAGTTTCATTTTAGTAGCTTGGGACTTGGTCTGTACCTACACTCTTTTTTTTTTTTTTAAGATTTTATTTATTCATTATAGAGAGGAGAGAGAGAGAGAGAAGGGGAGAGGAGCAGAAAGCATCAACTCCCATATGTGCCTTGACCAGGCAAACCCAGGGTTTTGAACCGGCAACCTCAGCGTTTCCAGGTTGACGCTTTATCCACTGCGCCACCACAGGTCAGGCCTACATTCTTTTTTTTTTTTTAGAGAGAGGAGAGAGAGAGACAGAGAGGAGAGACAGAGAGAGAGAAGGGGGGAGGAGCTGGAAGCATCAACTCCCATATGTGCCTTGACCAGGCAAGCCCAGGGTTTCAAACCGGCGACCTCAGCATTTCCAGGTCGACGCTTTATCCACTGCGCCACCACAGGTCAGGCCAGGCCTACATTATTTTTTTAAAAATATTTTATTTATTGCCTGACCAGGTGGTGGCACAGTGGACAGAGCGTCGGACTGGGATGCAGATGACCCAGGTTCGAGACCCCAAGGTCACCAGCTTGAGCATGGGCTCATCTGGTTTGAGCAAAGCTCACCAGCTTGGACCCAAGGTCGCTGGCTCGAGCAAGGGGTAACTTGGTCTGGGGAAGGCCCGTGGTCAAGACACTTATGAGAAAGCAATCAATGAACAACTAAGGTGTCACAATGAAAAACTAATGATTGATGCTTCTCATCTCTCTCCATTCCTGTCGTCTGTCCCTATCTATCCCTCTTTCTGACTCTCTGTCTCTGAAAAAAAATAATAAAAAAATTATTGATTTTATAGAGAGATGGGGTGGGAAATGAGAAGTATCAACGTATCAACTCATAGTTGCTTCCTTTAGTTGTTCATTGATTGTCATATGTGCCTTGACCGGACAAGCCCAGGGTTTCAGACAGGAGACCTCAGTATTCCAGTTCAATGCTCTATCCACTGTGCCACCACAGGTAAGGCTGTGATCAAATTCTTATTTATTTATTTATTATTTTTTTAATTATTATTATTTTTTACAGGGACAGAGAGAGAGTCAGATAGAGGGATAGACAGGGACAGACAGGAACGGAGAGAGATGAGAAGCATCAATCATCAGTTTTTCATTGCGAGACTGTAGTTGTTCATTGATTGCTTTCTCATATGTGCCATGACCGTGGGCCTTCAGCAGACTGAGTAACCCCCTACCCCCACCCCCACCCCCACCCCCACCCCCACTCGAGCCAGTGACCTTCGGTCCATGGTAGTGAGCTTTTTTTTTTTTGCTCAAGCCAGATGAGCCAGCGCTCAAGCTGGCAACCCCAGGGTCTTGAACCTGGGTCCTTCCGCATCCCAGTCCGACATTCTATCCACTGCGCCACCGCCTGGTCAGGCCAAATTCTTTTTTAATATCTGACTAAGTTGGCATTCAAAGCCTGAATTTGAGGTGCAAATGCTTTCCCCAGCTGTGCTTCCATTATACATGACTGAACTCTCTGATTACATTTAGCATGCTAAATACAGGAGTTCTTCACAGTCTGAAAATAAGACCTGATTAAAAACACACCTATTTTTGCAGCATAATGAATTTTTAGGACAAAACTTCTGCCCAGAAAATGATACCTGTAGCTCTGCAATATGTACTGGAGAAGACTTCTTGAGAAACCTGGGCATCGACCTCTCAACTTGGGGCCTGTGGCAGAATCATGTAGCCCTGGCTTGTATGATTGTTATCTTCCTTACAATTGTCTACCTAAAATTGTTATTTCTTAACAAATTTTCTTAAAACAAAACATGCACGGAGATACACTTTGGCCAACTGAAATTCGATCCACCATTAAGGAAGGAGACAGAACCATATTATGAACTTCCCGACAGTGATGGTGTTTTGGACCATTCAGAAGAAATACACTACACTACAGGATCTAATCTTGATCTAAAACTAGAATATGGACAAGGACACTAAGATAGTTACTTTTTAGGTGCAAACTGGAGTCTGCTGAAGTCCACTGAAGAAGAATTACGTCCGTGGTAATTTGACTTTTTAATTAAGGTTAAAATACTTTGGCACAGATGAGCAAAGTCTGTCCCTTTCTCTGTCATGTAGCCTTTAGAGTATTTTGTTGTTGTTGTTTTAATTCTGAAGATGTAGAAATAAAATTTTGTCTAAAAACACACCTATTTTGCCTGACCTATGGTGGCGCAGTGGATAAAGCGTTGACCTGGAACACTGAGGTCACTGGTTTGAAACCCTGGGCTTGCCTGGTCAAGGCACATATAGGAATTGATGCTTCCTGCTCCTCCTCCTACCTCTCACTCTCCTCTCTAAAAATGAATAAATTAAAAACAAAACAAAACACATATTTTAATTCTCCTTTACAAATGGGAGCTTCTTTCTTTTTGGGGGGAGCTCTGTTTTAATGTCACTTTTCTGAATTATATTTAATACTCAAATGTAGAAATTCACTTCAACATCCATTTATCATAGATGAAAAAAGAAATTACACCAGGGGTCTCAAACTCGCGGCCCACGGGCCGCATGCGGCCCGAACAATTTTGTGCGGCCCGCAGACTAATCCACGAAGTTCAACATATTTTGGATAAAATTAAGTAAGCCTAGGGGCCTACTTGTATTTTTCATTTCTCTAGCATCCTAGCTAGATATTAGCTTAGTTAACAGCAGTTGTGATGCAAACTACAGTTTCTGCTCGTTTTGTGACACTGAGTAAACTGCATGTACGATTGTGCTTGTTGTACTGATTTTTTTTTGTTTTCAACTGCAGTGAGAAAAGTGTTGTGTAACAGTTGCCTTTTGTAGACCTAGTGCGGCCCGCCTAACGGCTGTGATCTTGCTCTGCGGCCCACATGCTGAGTTGAGTTTGAGACCCCTGGATTACACCCTAGTTTTTTATCTTTATTTTAGTGCAATTAATTATTTTTATAGCATTTATTTATTTTTTAAATGTTTATTGTATTGATTTATTTTTTCAGGTGAGAGGAGGGGAGATAGTGAGGCAGACTCCTGAATGCATGCTGACCGGGTTACACCTGGCAACCTCATCAGAGGTCTATGTTCAAGTACTGATCTATTTTTAGCACCTGAGGCTGATGTGCTTCAACAACCTTATCCTCAGCGCCTGCCGAGGGTCATGCTTCAATCAATCGAACCCTGGCTGTGGGATGGGAAGAGAGAGAAGGGGGAATAGGAAGCAGGGGAGAAGCAGATGGTTATTTCTGTGTGCCCTGATTGGGATTTTTTTTTTTACAACTCTTTAAAATTTTATTTATTTATTTTTAAAAGTAACACCTTATTTTGATTTTTTTAATAAATAAATTTTTATTTTAATGGGGTGACACCAATAAATCAGGGTACATATATTCAAAGAAAATATTTCCAGGTTATCTTGTCATTTAGTTCTGTTGCATACCCATCACCCAAAGAGAGATCGTCCTCTGTCACCCTCTATCCAGTTTTCTTTGTACCCCTCCCCCTCCCCCTCCCCCTTCCTTCTTCCCTCCCCCCACCCCCCCGTAAACCACCACACTCCTGTCCATGTCTCTTAGTCTCGCTTTTTTTTTTAAATTTTTTTTAATTTATTTATTCATTTTAGAGAAGAGAGAGAGAGAGAGAGAGAGAGAGAGAAGAGGGGATGGGGGAGGAGCAGGAAGCATCAACTCCCATATGTGCCTTGACCAGGCAAGCCTAGGGTTTTGAACTGGTGACCTCAGCGTTCCAGGTCAATGTTTGATCCACTGCGCCACCACAGGTCAGGCTAGTCTCGCTTTTATGTCCCACCAATGTATGGAATCCTGCAGTTTTTGATTTTTCTGATTCACTTATTTCACTCCACATAATGTTATCAAGATTCCACCATTCTGCTGTAAGTGATCCGATGTCATCATTTCTTCTAGCTGAATAGTATACCATGGTGTATATGTGTCCCATCTTCTTTATCCAGTCTTCTATTTTTTTTTACAGTGATTAAAAGCCTTTAAGCAAACTCTTGGCCAATACAGCAAGAATCCATAAAAGAGTACTGATTGGGAATTGAATCCAGGATGCTCATGTGCTGGGTTGACGCTCCATCTACTGAGCCACCGGCCAGGGCCTATTGCATTGATTTTAGGGAGAGAGAAAGAGAGAGAAGGAGAAAGAGACAGGAACATTGATCTTCTCCTGTGTGGGACCTGACCGGGGATCAAACCAGCAACCTCTCTGCTTCAGGAAGATGCTTTAACCAATGGAACTATCTGGCCAGGGTTAATTATTAAAATAAATTTAAAAATCAGAAATAACAGAGCGGGTTGCCTTTCCGATGCAAACATACGAAGATAAATGCTTATGAGGAAATTCTGCCCTCATAAATATTTTTGTAACAAGGAGAAAATCAAACACTTGCTTTGGGGACGTACAAAGGGCACATACTTCATAACCTTATTGTTATTTATTTTAAATTTTTATTTATTTATTTATTATTTATTTATTTTTACAGAGACAGAGTCAGAGAGAGAGGGATAGACAGGGACAGACAGACAGGAATGGAGAGATGAGAAGCATCAATCATTAGTTTCTCATTGCACATTGCTACACCTTAGTTGTTCATTGATTGCTTTCTCATATGAGCCTTGACCGTGGGCCTTCAGCGGGCCGAATAACTCCTTGCTGGAGCCAGCGACCTTGAGTCCAAGCTGGTGAGCTTTTGCTCAAACCAGATGAGCCCACACTCAAGCTGGTGAGCTTGGGGTCTCGAACCTGGGTCCTTCCGCATCACAGTTCGACGCTCCATCCACTGCGCCACCGCCTGGTCAGGCTATTTATTTTTTTGTGGCAGAGGCAGAGAGTCAGAGAGAGGGACAGATAGGGACAGACAGACAGGAAGAGAGAGAGATGAGAAACATCAATTCTTTGTTGCGGTTCCTTAGTTGTTCATTGATTGATTTCTCATATGTGCCTTTACGGGGGTACGGGGGCTATAACAGACAGAGTGCCAGCAACCCCTTGCTCGAGCCAGCAACCCCTTGCTCGAGCCAGCAACCTTGTGCTCAAGCTGGTGAGCCTTGCTCAAACCCGATGAGCTTACGCTCAAGCTGGCGACCTCAGGGTCTTGAAACCTGGGTTCTCCGCATCCCAGTCGGATGCTGTATCCACTGCGCCACCGCCTGGTCAGGCATAACCTTATTGTTATTAAGACACACTAATAACATTTGTTATTAAGAGCTTTGCAACAGAAGTAAAAATGCAAGGAAATATGTCCTTGACCTGTAATCATTGTGGACTGATTTTTAAAAATTTTCCATTGATTTGAGAGAGAGAGAAAGAAGCATCAACTCATTGCTTCACTTACTTGTCCACTCATTTACTGCTTCTTGCCTGAGCCCTGACCAGGGATCAAACTTGCAACCTCTGGTGCTGGGACAATGCTCTATCCACTGAGCCACCTGGCCAGGGCTCACTGCATATTGACTTCACTATAAGACCTGGTTATAATCATGAAAATGTAATAAGTTGATAATGGCATGTTTTTAATTTCAATTGATGATTTTGATATAACTATGAAATTACTAGCAACCAAACATACTAGGTAGAGAAAACAGATTTTTCTTTTTCTTTTTTTTTTATCATTTTGAAGACTTTTCTCAGTTTTTTTGATAAATATCTGGTAAAGTAGGAAATGATATTATCTTAACTTGACATTTGTTCCTCATCTTTTTGACATTCTGTGACCTCTAAAGGTCTTTGGAAGAACTTTAACTCAGCTTTACTTAATAATTTGTATGTTAGTAAGCTTCCACCACAATTTCCTCCTCTTCTTCTACTTCCCAAAAGGTGGGGGGTTTGAAAGTATTTGTAAACAGCTCTGCCCATTTCAAATTAAGTTATGAAAATCAAATACTGTATCTACTCTGCTTTTTTACAAAGGGAAACAGGACTGCTAATAACCAGACCATTAGGCTAATCTAAGAGAGTTGCATTTAAAAAGAAATTTTAGTTGGTAAACTTGTTGCTTTTATTTATTTTTAAATTTATTTATTGATTTGAGAGAGAGAGAGAGAGAGAAACAGAAACATTGATCTGTTCCTGTAGGTGTCCTGACTGGGGATTGAACCAGCAACCTTTGTGTTTCAGGAGTTATACTTCAATTAACCAAGCTATCCATGCAGGGAGGGCTAAACTTGTTGCTTTTAATTTTCACTCACTGTCCCCTTGTTCTTGTGCCATGGAGGAAGTATTATAAATACATTTGAATTGGTTCCTATTTTGTTATAGCTTATCCTTTTATTCTGTGGAAGTCATAGACGGGTACAAAATACCATATTTAACAATTACTCTAACTAGTCTCTCTTAATGATTTTGCTTCTAAAAGGCTTCCTTTCCTCTTTTTTTCCCCAGCCCTTGAATTCTTCTTCAGCATAATTTTAACTGAAGGTTGCATTCAAGGTAAAATACACCCTTTACTTCTCTAATTGCCAGATATGTTTTCTGAATCCTCTTCTTTGTCAGTTGCTCTTTTTAATGCAGTTTAGCTGAGCCTCTTCTGTTTTTCTTGGTGACATTTTGGTCTTTCCCAGGTGGTTTCAGATAATTCAGAGGCTATCATGCTTTCAAATGAGTAATTTATATCATATTTTAAAATGTGTTTCATATTGTGGTTGCTTATATTGAAATTTATGGCCTGACCTGTGGTGGTGCAGTGGATAAAACCTTGACCTAGAAATGCCGAGGTTGCCAGTTCGAAACAGCGGCTTGCCTGGTCAAGGCACATATGGGAGTTAATGCTTCCTTCTCCCCACCCCCTTTCTAAAATGAACAACAACAACGAAAAGTAAGAAATTCATGTTTCATGAAAAAATGCATTTCAGTTCAATGTTTATTGCAGCCATATATACAGAACCATATAATTGTGTGCTGGCCTAACACTTCTGTAATAGTTGTTAAGACAGAAATGGCCAAATGTAAATCTCTAATCAAGCCTACATTGGAATATAGGTTGATTTGTTTTTACTGTTACTGAAGAATCAATTCCATACTATTTTCAAGAACAAAAGTTTCCATTTCATTTAATGACTGATTTACATGAAGACAAGGTCAACCTATGGAAGGCATTAAATACCGTAACTAAATTATGAACGAGTGCCACTATTGTGGTAGTACTTTTTCTATTTCTGACTTTTCTAGACCTCCTCTTTCTGTTTCTGCCTCTTATTAAAGTTACCAAAACTATTGAAATAAAAAATCAGGTGTGTCAAAATAGATAATGTAAACATAAGCCAGGAATATAGCATAGAAAACAAACTAGTTAAATTACCTGATTCTTGGCCCTGGCCAGTTTGCTCAGTGGATAGAGCTGTGGCCTGATGGGCTGACATCCTGTTTTAATTCTGGTCAAGGCACACATGAGAAACAACCATCTGCTTTTCTTCCCCTCCCTCTCCCCCATCCCTCTCTCTTCCCTCTCTTCCCCTCTGGCAACCAGTGACTCAACTAATTTGAGTATTGTGGGGAGGGGGCAGGGACAGGGGGGCTAGGGGGTACTGAGGATAGCTCAGTTGATTCGAGCAGGGGCCCTAGATTGGGGTGGCCCATGGATCCTGGTTGGGGCGCATGTAGGAGTCTATCTCCCCTCCTCTCACTTAAAAAAATTACCTGGCTCAGAATTTACAAAATTTTAAAGTAATTTGTCAAAATTCCCAAAAGCATTTCAATGGATGATAAGGTTACACATTTTTTTTTTTTTTTTTTTTTTAGTTTAGAGGGAGAGGAAGGGGGGGGAGAGAGAGAGTGAGAGAGAGAGAGCGCAGTTTGTTTCATTCATTTACTGGTTGATTCTTGTATGTGCCTTGACCAAGGATCCAACTGCAACCTAGGTGTATAAGGAGGTCCCTCTACCCAACTGAGCTATCCAGTCAGGGCAAGGTTACACGTCTTGTACTGTAACTGTTACAACTGCGTAAGTTGGGAGCTTTCTTAGCCTTCTGACAATCCCAAGAGAGGAGGAAAGATGATCTTAATTGATCAGACCTGCTGAGACTTTATTAAATACCATAGAAACTATTAAACCAGATACAAGAAAAATTGATGTGATTTTTAGACGGACACAATCATTAAGAAACTTAAGGTAGACTATATGGAAAACAGAAAAACTACTTGATGCTTTACCGCCTGTGGAACAAAAGAAACTTTATTCACAGGCGACCCTAGGTGATTAGTGCTATTGATTATGGTGACCATATTTCCCAATTCAGGTTTGGTAAGCTGGCTTGTATTTATTTATTTTATTTTATTTTATTTTAAAGAGAGACAGAGAGAGAGTCAGAGAGAGGGACAGACAGGGACAGAGAGAGATGAGAAGCATCATTCATCAGTTTTTCATTGCAACACCTTAGTTGTTCATTGATTGCTTTTTCATATGTGCCTTGACCTGGGGCCTTCAACAAACCAAGTAACCCCTTGCTGGAGCCAGCGAACTTGGGTCCAAGCTGATGAGCTTTGCTCAAACCAGATGAGCCCGCACTCAAGCTGGCGACCTAGGGTCTGGAACCTGTGTCCTCCGTATCCCAGTCCCACGCTCCATCCACTGTGCCACGGCCTGGTCAGGCAAGCTGGCTTGTATTTAATGAAACAGTGAATGAGACCAAATATTCAAAATATGGTCTGTACCGGAAGCACCACACCTCAGCTATTTTATTCATGTAGATTAAAAAATGGAAAAGAAGATCGAGTTGCTGACTGTTCTAAACAATTCCATTTTTCTGGACCCAATATATGGTCTTAATTTTGTGGGTTTCCCCCAGGGCTCTGTAAACTAGCCTTTATATAAAAGGTCAACTGCAGGCTTTAAAAGCCCTTAGGCCTGTGAAGGCGGAAGGTTTAATTCCTTACTCTGCTTAAATATAATAGTAAATCCTCTGTGGGGAACTATATTACATATGTAATCATCGCATTTCAGTTTTGTTCCTAGTATACCATAATGATCAGCAAGATCTTGAAAAATGTTTCGCAAGATCCTATATAAAGTAAATTTGCTTAACGTTACAAGCTAATGATTCTTGGGACGTATGGGTTTCTGAAGCCGTCATTGCTTAACTGCGGTTAGAAGGGCGGCCTTGTTCTGACACTTTCCCAAGCAGGCGGGGATCCAAGTGCCCGGAAACTGCCAGGAGCTAAAGGGTGAGCAAGGGAAGGTATCCTGGTTTCTCCTAGGAGAGGCCCTGGCGGTCGCTTTAATACCTAGCCCTGTCAAAGCCAACCCCCATCCCCTGTTTTCTTCCCTCGAGGCCGGTGCCTGAGACTCCGGCTTCACCGGCTGGAAGGCACCCCTGCATCTGCAGGCGCGGCTCCCGCCCCGCGGCCGGCTCCCCACGCGCATGCGCGCGAGCACGCGAGCATTCTCCCCTCCCCTTACGCGCCTGCGCGCCGGCTGTGAGGAACTCAGCGTCTCGGTCTCCGCGGGGGGGAGGGCCGGACGCGCGCGCGCCCGCGGTCAGGAGGCGGGCGGCGCGCGCCGGTGGGAAGCGTCCGGCTGCCACAGCGCCAGCTTCGTCGTAGTCGCTGCCTCCCGGGTCCCGCTCGCCCCTCCTCCCCGCTCCCCCCGCCCGCCGCCGCTGCCCGGGCGCATGCGCTGCCGGAGCGCGAGGGTCGGCTTCGGGTGTGTGGTGGCGGCAGAGCGGAGCTGCGAGCCCGGAGAGTCAGAACCTGGGGGAGAGGGATGGTCTCTGCACGGGGGGGAGCCGGAGGAGCCGCCGCCGCTGCCGACGCCACCGCCGCAGCCGCCGCCGCCGCCGCCGCCGCCGCCTCGGTGCCCGCCTCACAGCGCTGACGGGCTCACCCGAAGCCGGCGAGGGAGAACCCGCACCAGCGGCCGCCGGCACACCGCCCAGCATGGTCCGGGAAACCAGGCACCTCTGGGTGGGCAACTTACCGGAGAATGTGCGGGAAGAGAAGATCATCGAGCATTTCAAACGGTGAGTGACACGAGGCCCGGGGCCGCGCTCTCTGCTTGGGCGCCGCCACGACGCCGGCTCCGGCCCGTTGCCGTCCCCTCGTGCGCGAAACTGGCGAGGGGGCCCGGGCCTGACCTGCGGGCGGGTGCAGGAGGCGCGCGGTGCCCGCTGGCCCTCGGCGGAGCGGGCGCGGCGGCTGCCCGCTCCCTTCCCAGCGAGGAGGCGGCTGTCGCCCGGGCGCAGCGAAGCCGGCGTCCGGAAGGTGCCCTCCCGGCGGCAAGGCGGCGGTGGGGTCGCGTCCTTGCGTGCTGCTGCCCCGGCTCCGCGCGCCCGGCGGGTCAGGCCGGGCCCCGAACGCGGACCCGAGCCCTTTCCCGCGCCGCCGGTCCCTCGCGCCAACTCCGGAGTTCCGCAGCAACTCCCGCCCCGCACCGTGCGGACGCGCGGAAATGTCTGACCTGGAGGGCTCTCTGTGCGGAAGGACAGGTCCCACCGACAGAAACGTCCCGGTGGGCCGTGTCGGAACCCCTCGGAACCGGGAGACGCCGGGTTCCGGGAGCTCGCGCGAAAGGTGCGCGGCGCGGCGTGTGTGTGCAGGGTGGGGAGACGGGCGTCTGGAAACAAGCTTTGCGCCGGTGTCGGCTCGTTCGCCTCCCTCCCTTCCTCCAGCCTCGGGTCCCCGGGCGTGCAGGCGGTGGGGACGGTGCGCGCGGTGGCAGGTCCCCCTCCAGCGGCCAGTTCCCGCCTCCCCGGCGCTCGGCGGCCCGGGGAGCTCCGCGGCTGGGCGTCCGCGCTGTGGAGCCGGCTTTGGTGGGACGGCGTTTCCCTCCCTCCCGGGATCTCTGGTCAGTAGTCAGGGAAACGCAAGCCTCTTCAGGTTAGAAGACGTGGCTTTAAAAAACAAAACCCAAAAGACTTCCCAGGTTGTTGTTGTTATTTGGTCTATGGAATGTCGGAGTGAGTGGTGTTCTGAACGCTCGGCGCTTGTCCGGGTAGTATTTAGCGCTTGTCCTCTTTGTGAAATGTGTGCGCGCTGTGACAGCTTTCTATATAAAATGCCGAGAACGTCGGTTTCCTTACACTTGGTGCACATTGAGGCGGATTGGAGCACATTTGATTGTCTTCCAGAATTACTGTTTATCCCGGCATTCGAGACCCTGGAAGGTTTTCGGTTTGCTTTGCTCATAAGTCCTCTTACTATGTAGTCAGTGAGGGAAATTATGGAGCGCTCTTATTAGTGAGTCACCATGGGAAAAATAGATCGCGTTGCCTGCTCTGGAGCAGCCTACTGGAGGAAATGGAAGCAGCGGCAGCGGAGCCCCGCTCTCTTTTAAGTGGAGGATTATTGATTGATTCTGTTGGTGCTTGCTGTTACTGGGGTATTAAATATTTTTTTTCTCCCTTTTCTGTTCTTCACTTCTGGAGCGCGCGTCTGCGCGTGTCCGCGTGTGAAAAGGAGCCGGGAATAGTGAGGCCATTCATAACCTGCTGTCCTCCGCAGGACTGGGGGAGGCGCGCTTCCAGGGACTCTCCGGGTGTTTACTACGCTGTGCTGGGAAACCAGGCGACGGAAGGCCGCGAGCTAGAGCTCGCCTTTCTCGCCAGTGATAGAGCGGAGACCTCGGGCTCCATTCAGAAGCAGATGGGAACTTTCTGTCCCCAGAGCTGCTTCACCCCTTCTCCCACACCCCCAATCTTCACTGTTTTGGTAGAAAAATAATTTAGCTGCTGGTTTATTGGAGTGGAAAAGCCACTTAGATGTGGTCGCTTGATCTGTTTGTGGATGTTCTCTTTGCCTGGGAAATTTGTATGCACCGACGTGCAAACACGTGCATTGCAGCATTCTTTTTGCTCTTCAGCGTTCTGTGGCCAGATGTGTCATTTCGCATTATGCAGATTCTCGAGACCTTACGTGTCTATGGCGGGGAGTTTGACCCCTCTGTAAGATGAGATGTTAGGGAGAGGAAAGAGGAAATCGTCCAAATTTTGGAAGGTTTTAACTGGATGGTGCTGCGGTCCGCCTTGTGTGAATGACTTTCTAAAATGGCGGCCAGGACCCACTTTATGTGGGAATCAGCAGAGCAGATCTCAGAATGCACAGGAGGAGGAGGGGGCAGAGGATGCGAGCTGCCTTGAAAAGCGGCGGTCTGGAGGAACGTTGCTGTATTAAAGAGGGTTTAGCTGGCACGTTGCTAACGACTACATTTAAAAGGAGTATTTTACCTTTTGCAGAGCTAAAGCAGATGCTACTGATAAAAGCGCTTATCTTAAACCTAAAGCAGACCGTGTGTCCCTGAAACGTTTTTATTTTAAAAGCTGCTAAAATTTTAAAACATTTATTTACTTCTTTGAGTAAATATAGTACATTCAAATTGGTTTAAATAGTGTAACTCCAAACGGACACTGGGATTTCCAGTACCCATCCTTCCCTTCCACCCCCAACAGGTAATCTCTATTTCTGGTTTCTTGTTTATCCTTAAACATGTACAAGAAGTGTTTTGCTGATCCAGCTGTGGAGCCAAATGGACCTTGTTTGGAGGAATTCAAGGCCTTTTATCTCTCTTGTAGAAAATATTTTTGTAAAACGTGATGGCTAGCAAGAGGGCAACTTAATCTGAATAATTAAGTGAAAGAGATAAAAATATAGTTGTACTAGAATGATAATGCAAGAAAAATGTAAGGATATTCATTTCTGGTGTCTTCTAGAAATTCAAATGGGAAAAAGCATGCAATACCTAAATTAAAGCTGAGGTTAAATTGCCTACATTTACCCTTTTCCCTTGCTGATTACAGTATTAACTAATAACTGTTTTACAGGATTAAGAGCTGTACATTGGGAATACAGTATATAAAATTTAAAAAATGAATATTCTCATAATACTGATTAGGCTTTTGTAGTAAGTGTTTGGATTACCCAAAAAAAAAAAAAAAAAAGGGTTATACCAGACAGTTTTGGGAGCATGTGGGCAGCTTAGAGTTATTTTGGGATTGAGGGGGATGGTGGAAGGTGAGCTAAAAAAAAAAATTTTTTTTTAAATTTGTGTTTTGGTAAAAAATAAATTGAGGTAAGGATGCTGACTGGGCTTTTTTCCCCTCTGTGCCAGAAGAAAGACCAGACCTTTAAAACGTAATGAGAGCCTTTTCAAAATTTGGTTTTACCTTCTTGCAATAAGAATACATCTATTGTGTTCATTATCTTTACAGCTTTCAGTATGCTGGTCAAAAAAAAAAAATTAAATGACTATTTCTGAATCAGATTTTAGTTAACAAAGATCCATTTCAGGGACTGGATTTGCACAATAGAGAAAGTCCTTTCCTTTGTATGTTAGCTGGATTGAAGGGGGAAGGGAGGAGTTATACAACAACTGCTTGCTGTCTTAGTTGTAAGAGGGACAGAGGTGTGTGCATAGGCGACTCCCTGAATTAAAATGAGCAAGTGAATAGAACCCTTTAAAAAATATAAAATTGGCTATATCTTATTTTCAGATTTTTAAGTAAATCACATGTTTAGGTTCTTCCAGTTCATCCCCCAGTTTAGAGGATAGGTTAATTAATGATTATGCAGAGGTTGAACAAGGTAGCAGCTTGTGTAAAAAATTTTGTCAAAGAATGAGACTCATTTAAAACATGTATTTTGTTTTTGCTAATTTTCAATGTCTTATCACAGTGGTTTTCCTGAGTTTAAATTTTGGACTGGAATATATGTTACGTGGTATTGCATATATTTGGATATCTTTACTTCTGGGACTTAATATAAGATATAATGGAAGAGTTTCCTTGTCCTTACAATACTCAATAAGCAGAGATATTTTTAGAGTTAAACAAAATTGGCTCACAGTAGCCTACATCATTGCTATATCATTTCTTTCGAAACCAGCCAGTTTTCTGTGTTTTGAAACCTGGTTTTGAATGTTTTCATGGTAGGCTTTTGTACATTTTAACAACAAAATTATAAAAAATCCAAATTAACTTGGAAAATAGCATTAAATTAATCCAGAATGCTTGAAGTCCTGGCTGGGTAGCTCAGTTGGTTAGAAGAGCATCACCTCATACACCAAGCTTGTGAGTTGCTTTCATGGTCATGGAATATATAACAACCAGTGAGTATATACATAAGTCAAGTCGAACAACAAATCGATGTTTCTCTCTTTCTCTCCCTTCCCCTCTAAAATCAATCAATCAATCAATCAGTAAAACTTAAACAAAAAACAAAAAACAACCCAGAATGCTTGAAATGTTGTTTCCTCAGTAGAATACCTCTGGCAGGCAGATTGGAGGAAAACATAGGGCTCAGTGCCAGGAAGAATGATGGTGTTAGATTTGCGTAGAGGCCACCTTTTCCCAGCTACCTTCCTTTATTGTAGACTCTTGATTGTTCCAGCATTTTATTGTTTGGTATGCTTATGAAGAGATTTCAGGTTTGATTTATGAGACACTTTTTTTGAAGTGTTTTCTACTTTTATAAGTTATTATTATGGATGAAGCATTATATCACGATTTGTTTTCTATTGCTACTGCAACAAAAGCCACATTTTGGAAGCTTTTTTTGTGTGTGTGACAGAGATAGGGACAGATAGGAAGAGAGAGAGGTGAGAAGCATCAATTCTTCGTTGCAGCACCTTAGTTGTTCATTGATTGCTTTCTCATATGTGCCTTGACAGGGTGGGGGGCAGGCTACAATAGAGTGAGTAACCCCTTACTCAGGCTGGCCACCTTGGACTCAGGCTGGTGAGCCTTGCTCGAACCAGATGAGCCCGCACTTAAGCGAATGACCTCGGGATTTCAAACCTGGGTCCTCCCCATCCCAGTCCGGTGCTCTATCCACTGTGCCACCGCCTGGTCAGGCTCTTTCTTTTGTTCTTAGATTTTATTTATTCATTTTTATAGAGAGAGAAAGAGAGAGAAAAGAGGGAAAGAGTAGGAAGCATCAATTCTCATATGTGCCTTGACCAGGCAAGCCCAGGGTTTCAAATCGGTGACCTCAGTGTTCCAGGTCGATGCTTTATCCATTGTGCCACCACAGGTCAGGTGTAGTTAAATTTCTAACCTTTGTTATTTGTTTTCTGTATTATTTGCTTTACAGCTACTCATAATTTGCATGAAAACAGCATACACTATTGTAAAAACCAAATAGAATGTTTAATATTTTATTAGAAACCATACAAATTTTGTGTGATATCTAACTGGTTGTATTGTGTGGAAATATATTTATACTTAGCAGTGAAAAGATGTTCTTGGTGTAAAGTATTGCAATATTCACATTTTCCCTTCTACATGTATCTCTTTCTGCCAAGTTGAAAATTATGAACATCTACAAAACACACAATGAATGTCTCCATAAAACTATAACTTAAGTTTAGAGAATTCTTAGGTTTAGTTAAGATTTCATTTTGAGTATAGAGATGAATTGAAATCTAGCATATCTAAAGATATTTATTATATAATGAACTGTTCCAATTCTTATACTTAGGGAATATTTGTGGGAAAATTCAAATGGGAAAGTTATTGCTTGTATTGCTAGGTTTTTAGTCCAGCATTAAACTCTCAGGGATATATTATGTATGTCTTTGTGTTTGTGTATTAGATGCTGAGTTTGGATTACTTGAGAACATTGACAAATGAAATGAAGATTTTCTTGTTACACTTTAAATTGACTTTGTTACATTTCTATTATGTTTATGCACAGTACATATATACTTTTTCACATTTATAGTTTCTTTGCTTCTTAAAATTGACTGATTTTTTTTAAACCTTCATCCCGTCAATTTATTCTTTTGATTTAAAAACTAGTACATTTGTACTCTTCTTAGGATTTTTATTTTATTTTTTGATTTTACAGGGCGAGGGTAGTGAGACATATCAAGTTATAGTTGCTTCACTTTATATTTTTTTATTTTTATTTTTTATTCATTTTAGAAAGGAGAGAGAAGAGGGAGAGAGCGGAGAGAGAGAGAGAGAAGGGGGGAGGAGCAGGAAGCATCAACTCCTATATGTGCCTTGACCAGGCAAGCCCAGGATTTTGAACCGGCGACCTCAGCATTTCCAGGTTGACGCTTTATCCACTGTGCCACCACAGGTCAGGCCATAGTTGCTTCACTTTAGTTCATTGCCTGCTTGTCGTATGTGCCTTGACCAGGCAAGCCCAGGGTTTTGAACCAGAGACCTCAGCATTCCAGGTGGATGCTTTATCTACTGCTGCCACCACACCACAGGTCAGGCCAGATATACAGGGTTTTTAAGAAGAGTACAGGTGGTCTAGTCTGTGGTGGCGCAGTGGATAAAGCATCTACCTGGAATGCTGTGGTCTCTGGTTCAAAACCCTGGGCTTGCCTGGTCAAGGCACATACGGAGGTTGATGCTTCCTGCTCCTTCCCCGTTCTGTCTCTCTCCTCTCTCTCTCTCAAAAATGAATAAATTAAAAAAAAAAAAAAAAGCCTGACCAGGTGGTGGTGGATGGAGTGTCAGACTGAGATGCGGAGGATCCAGGTTCGAAACCTCGAGTTCGTGGGCTTGAGCGCAGGCTCATTTAACTTGAATGTGGGATCCTAGACATGCCCCCTGGTCACTGGCTTGAGCCCAAGGTTGTTGGCTTGAGCAAGGGGTCACTCGCTCTGCTGTAGCTCACTCCCCCATCAAGGCACATATGAGAAAGCAAACAATGAATAACTAAGGAGCTGCAAAGAAGAATTGATGCTTCTCATCTCTCTCCCTTCCTGTTTGTCCCTATCTGTCCCTCTCTCTGACTCTGTCTCTGTCAGAAAAAAAGGACACAAATCACTATATGCCAAATGTTTTGTAAAAAACACAATATTTGATTTTTTTTTTAAATGATAGAGGGACAAATAGGGACAGCTTTTTCATATGTGCCTTGATGAGGGAGGGGGTACAGCAGAGCGAGTGACCCCTTGCTCAAGCCAGCGATCCCGTGCTTAAGCCAAATGAGCCCACGCTCAAGCCTGGGACCTCAGGGTTTGGAACCTGGTTCCCCTGCTTTCCAGTCCGATGCTCCACCCACTGCGCCACTGCCTGGTCAGGTTGATTTTTGTCTTTTATAAATAAACTGGTAGGTGGTAGATTTTGTTTGTCTTGACAATTTTTTTTTTTTTGTATTTTTCTGAAGTTGAAAACTGGGAGGCAGTCAGACAGACTCCTGCATGCGCCCCACCGGGATCCATCCAGCATGCCCACCAGGGGGCGATGCTCTGCCCATCTGGGGCATCGCTCTGCCGCAGTCAAAGCCATTCTAGCGCCTGAGGCAGAGGCCACAGAGCCATCCTCAGCGCCCGGGCAAACTTTGCTCCATGGAGCCTCAGCTGCGGGAGGGGAAGAGAGAGACAGAGAGGAAGGAGAGGGGGAGGGGTGGAGAAGCAAATGGGCGCTTCTCCTGTGTGCCCTGGCTGGGAATCAAACCTGGGACTCCTACGCGCCAGGCCGACGCTCTACCACTGAGCCAACCGGCCAGGGCCTCAACAATTAATTTTAAAAAATTATGCTGTCTGCAGTAAAGGCTCTTTTGCACTCAAGATTATTTAAAAGTCACCTAGGATTAAAATAAAGATGAAAAGGTTTATTGCTTTATTATATCAAAGGATGTTAGAGTCGTCAATGAAAACTATAAACTATATCATTTAGTCGACAAGTATTTAAGAGGAGGTACTTAAACTTGGATAGGAAGATACATCATATTTTCACTGATCTGTTATCAGAACTTCGTATTTTCTTTGATTATAAGATTGTGGTATCATGGTAGTCCTAACATGGTAGCATGAGTAGTGCATGTGATTTCACCATCAGCACAAAAACAGATGTATTTTTATATTTGACATTGCAGTTGTTGCAGATCTCATTTTGCTTATCACAGTTTGGAATTACAGTGACTATTAGACCTGCTGCTAGATACTTTAAATTTTTTTTTAAAATGAATTTTTAGGGGGAGAGAGAGAGAGAGAGAGAGAAATTTGTTTTTTTTATTTATGCCATCATTGGTTGATTCTTTTATGTGCCCTGACTGGGGATCAAGCTTGCAGCCTAGCCATGTTGGGATGATACTCTGACTGAGCTAGCCAGCGAGGGCCTTTTTATTTTATTTTAAGTTTTACTTATTGATTTTAGAGAGAAATAGGAAGGGAGAGAAAGAGACATCGATTTGTTGGTTCAATTATTTATGCGTTCATTGGTTGAATCTTTATGTGCCATGACTGGGGATTGAAGCTGCAAACTCTGTGTTTCTGATGACTCTCTAATCAACTGAGCTACCTGGCCAGGGCCAGATACTTTTATTTAATGCTTCAATAAAATGTACATACATATATTACTATATGAGTGATGTGTTACAGATATGTTTTTTAAAAATTCTACCTTAGAAAAATGACAAATGTAGAAAAATAATAAATGAATATCACATACCCATCATTCAGCCCCAGCAACCATCAATCATGGCTCATTCTGCATTATGAGCAAAATATATAGCAAAGAAGGGGATGGAGAGTAATGGGGGTAGGGGTAATGAGGAAGACCTCTTTGGAAAGATGGCATTTGCTACTCCAGAATGAAGACCTCTTCACATCTAGGTCTACTTCTCTCCTTCCTGCATTCTTTTCTTTTTTCCCCATAACATTAATTTTGAAATACTTCAGGAATAGTACAAAGAATTCCCACATTCCCTTCACCCAAATTCCCCATTGTTAGCATTTTGTCACATTTGCTCCATTAACTCTGTCTTGTTTTTTTCCGGCAAGATATCCTATACTCTTAAAATTTCTAATGTATGCATCCCCCAAACAAGGACCTTCTCCTGCATCGTACCATACAGTCCTCCAAGTCAGGAAATCAGCATGGGTACAACACTACTACCCAATCTATAGACCTCATTCAAATGATGCCAGCCATTCCAACAATTTTTCCATTTTGGTCTAGGATCCTAGCCAGTACCACTTGTTGCCTCTGGTTGTCACATTTCATCGGTCTGGAACAGTTTTGCTTTTTTTTTTTTCTTTTTAAGATTTTATTTATTGATTTTAGAGAGGGGTGAGAGAGAGAAATTGGGAGTCGGGGGAGTGAGAAGCATCAACTCACTTATCTTATGTGCCTCGTTTGGGCAAGGCAAGGGTTTTGAACTGGCAACTTCAATGTTCCAGGTTGATGCTGTATCCACTGTCCCACCACAGGCCAGGCTGGAACAGTTTTTCATTCTTAATCTAATTCTCATGTATGTGACTGATAGTCTTTTTTTCTTTTTATTTTATTTTATTTATTCATTATAGAGAGGGGGGGGGGAGAGAGAGAGAGAGAGAGAGAGAGAGAAGCATCAACTCCCATATGTGCCCTGACCAGGCAAGCCCAGGGCCTTGAACCTGCGACCTTAGTGTTTCCAGGACGATGCTCCATCCACTGTGCCACCACAGGTCAGGCGTCTTTTTTTCTTTAAAGATTTTATTTATTGATTTTAGAGAGAAAGAGGGGGAGGAGTGGAAAGCATCAACTTGTAGTAGTTGCTTCTTGTATGTGCCTTGACAGGGCAAGCTCGGAGTTTCCAAAAGGCGACCTCAGCATTCCAGGTCAATGCTTGGTCGTCTGTACCACCACAGGTCAGGCTGTGACTGAGTCTTAAAGTGCAGAGGTCTTTCATTCTGAAGATTGACCTTCCACCTCGGTCTTTCTAGTATTATGACTGGATCAGGTCGTCCATTCTTGGTAGGAATACCACAGAAGTGATTTTGTGCCCATCGCAGAGTCTTATGTAAGGAGGTAAACAATACTGATTACTGCTGGTAATGTTAGCTTTGATCAGTTAGTCTGAAGTTTGTGTCTAAACCATTTCCCCATTGATTTTATTAGCAATTTATGGGGAGATATTTTAATATTATACTGATAGTCTCTTTGATCATCAAGCCTATAACCACCAGCTTTAGCATCCGTTGATAACTCTTGCCTGATTTATCTATTATGGCTAAATGATTGTCTATTACTGTGATTCCTTCTGCATTTATTCTACTGTAGATAAAAAATCTCATGTTTTTGTTGTTTTCAATGGGCTTTAGGCCAGGCGTTATTTACTTTGAAATGCAAATCATCCTAGATTTAACCAGTGGAAGGGAGCTTCATCAGATTGGCTACTGTGCCCTTTTGATGTCTCCCCGTCATTCTTGAAGCCTTTCTTTCCTATGGCACAACAAAGGCTCATCTCGTGCTTTACTACCCCAGTCCTGGAATCAGCAAGTTCTCTAAGAAGATCTTGTTTTTTTTAGTGTCGGATGGTATTTACAAACCAAAATCTCAGTGCTCAGTTTACACATAGCTACAGAGCTAAGAAGTTATGTGTGTGCACATGTATGTAAATATGTTTATATTTATATACAGTACATATGCCTCTATATTATATATTTAAAACCTGTGGATTCACACATTTCAATTTATGAAGATTCTTTCTAACTTTTCCATTTTCATGTTTAAATCCCTTCTCAGACTGAGAATCCTTCCTGACTTCCATTAGTCTCAATATATTTACTTATTTGCCCAGTCATTTTCTAAGTGTAACGAAAACTCCAACCACTTTGCCCCCCACCTCAGCACTGTGCCCTTGATGCCTCTGTATGGAATCCCCTTCCTCTCAACTACTCTTTTACTTGGAAACCAACATTTTGGGGAGGGAGGGCAGGAAAGGAAAGGAAGGTGGAAGTGATTTGCATGTTTTGGCCTTTAATTTTTTTCTCATAGGAGACTACTTGTGCATGAATGATCATCACCTGCCTCTGGTGCCATTTTTAAGCAGATTAGAGCTACCCCACTCTTAAAATTTATTAATAGTTTTGGTTCTACTTCTACCACTGACTGTTGTGATGTGAGATTAACTGCTGGATCATTGTGAGCTTTATTATGTGCTGAGTCACACTGAAGAGGGGCTAGTGAGAAGAGAGTTTGTTTCTTAGGAATAATATTAGGAATCCTCATTGCTCCATTTATTTGGGTTTCAGTTACTCACTTTGTGTGATATCTCAGCAGAATTTTTCCTTGGCCCTACCTCCCCCAAAACCTTATTGATCTCAACATTATTTATTTTATTTTTAAAAAATTTATTTTTATATTGAAGTATAATAGACATAACATTATTAGCTTCAGTTGTACAACATAATACTGCAGTGTGATCACCACAGTAAGCCTGGTTAAACATCCATCACCATGCATATTTACAAAAATTTTCTTTCTTGTGATGAGGACTCAAAAAAAATACTTACTGATTTTAGAAAGAGAAGAGACAGAAACAGAAACATTGATCTGTTCCTGTATGTGCCCTAACCGGGGATTGAACCCACACCTTCATGGGTCATGCCCTAACCAACGGAGCTATCTGGCCAGGGCTTGTGATGAGGGCTTTTTTTTTTTAAATTTTTTAAATTTATTCATTTTTAAAAATTATTTTATTTTATTTTGTTATTTATTCGTTTTAGAGAGGGGAGAGTGAGAGAGAGAGAGAGAGAGAGAGAGAGAGAGAGAGAGAGAGAGGAGAGAGAGACAGGGGGGAGGAGCTGGAAGCATCAACTCCCATATGTGCCTTGACCTGGTAAGCCCAGGGTTTTGAACCGGTGACCTCAGCATTTCCAGGTCGATGCTTTATCCACTGCGCCACCACAGGTCAGGGTATTTATTCATTTTAGAGAGGAGAGAGAGAGAGAGAGAGAGAGAGAGAGAGGCGGGGGGGGGGGGGGAGGGAGGGAGGAGAGGGGGAGGAGCTGGAAGCATCAACTCCCATATGTGCCTTGACCAGGCAAGCCCAGGGTTTTGAACTGGTGACCTCAGCATTTCCAAGTCGACGCTTTATCCACTGCGCCACCACAGGCCAGGCTGATGAGGGCTTTTTAAAGATTTATTCTCAGCAGCTTTCAGATACAGAATACAGTTTATTTTTTAGTGAGGGAAGAGAAAGACAGACACAGACAGGAAGGGAGAGAGATCAGAAGCATCAACTCATAGCTTCAGCACCCTTAGCTGTTCATTGATTGCTTTCTCATACAGGAGGTTCTCGGGTTAGGACAGTCTCAACATATGACATTTTGAGTTTATGATGCTCACTCCCATAAAAACTAAAAATTTGAGATGTGAATGTTTCAGTTTACACCGTTAGCTTCATACTTACAGACTGTGTGAGTGAACTAGTTTGGTTGCTTGGTGTGGAAGAATATACAATATTCTTTTTCTGTGGCTTAGTTGTGTTTTTATGTTCTAGATTATGATTTTACAGCTTTATTAAGATAGGCAAGTGACCTAGGCTAGGGTGTTTTTTGATTTACACCAAAATTCGGGTCATGTCTCTGTCTTAGGAACGCAACTGTGTCGTAACCCGAGGACCTCCTGTATGTGCCTTGATGGGGGATGGGGGCTTCAGCTGAGCCAGGGACCCGTTGCTCAAACCAGCAATCTTGGACTTCAAGCCAGCGACCTTTGTGCTCAAGACAGTGACCATGATGTCATGTCTATGATCCCATCCTCAAGCCGGCAACTGCTGGGTTTTGAACCTGGGTCTTCAGCATATCAGGCCTACACTCTATCCGTTGTGCTACAGCCTGGTCAGACAAAAATAGTGTTATTATTATTATTATGACAGAGAAAGAGAGAGGGACAGACAGACAGGAAGGGAGAGAGATGAGAAGCATCAATTCTTTGTTGGAGCTCCTTAGTCTCCTTAGTTCATTGATTGCTTTCTTATATGTGCCTTGACTGGGGGTGGGGGGTGGGGGTGGCTGCAGCAGAACAAGTGACCCCTTGCTCAAGCCAGTGACCTTGGGCTTTAAGCGAGCAACCATGGGGTCATGTCTATCATCCAGCAACCAAACCAGCAACCCCATGCTCAAGCCAGTGACCTCTAGGTTTCGAACCTGGGTCCTTGTGTCCCAGTGGTCAGGCAAACCCTGGGTTTTAAACTGGGGACTTCAGCTTTCCAGGGCTATGCTTTATCTGCTGCACCACCACAGGCCAGGCAAAAATGTACCTATTTTAAGTTAGAATTTTTATTTATTTATTTATTTATTTATTTATTTTCATTTTTTCATTTTTCTGAAGCTGGAAACGGGGAGAGACAGTCAGACAGACTCCCGCATGCGCCCGACCGGGATCCACCCGGCACGCCCACCAGGGGCGATGCTCTGCCCATCCTGGGCGTCGCCATATTGCGACCAGAGCCACTCTAGCGCCTGAGGCAGAGGCCACAGAGCCATCCCCAGCGCCCGGGCCATCTCTGCTCCAATGGAGCCTTGGCTGCGGGAGGGGAAGAGAGAGACAGAGAGGAAAGCGCGGCGGAGGGGTGGAGAAGCAAATGGGCGCTTCTCCTGTGTGCCCTGGCCGGGAATCGAACCCGGCTCCTCCGCACGCTAGGCCGACGCTCTACCGCTGAGCCAACCGGCCAGGGCTAAGTTAGAATTTGTTAAATTTTAAGAAATGCAGATATCCTTATAACTACCACTACCACCACCACCATAATCACCACCATAGTCCAGCAGTCAGGATACCATAGTTCGTTTATTTACCTATTTTAAAAATATTTTTTTTCCTTTTATGCTTATTGATTTTGAGAGAGAGAAAAAGAATCATTTATTTGTTATTCTACCCATTAATTCACTCATTGGTTGACTCCTGTATGTACCCTGCCTGGGGGTTGGACCCTTAGTCTTGGCAGAGTAGGACAATGCTCCACCAGATGGTGCTCCAACCAACTGAACTACCCTCCAGGGCTCTTTACATATTGATGGACATTTGGACTTTTAATTTAATTTATTTTTAATTTAGAAATTAAATTTAATGGAGTGACATTGGTCAATAAGGACACATAGGTTTCAGGTACAAACATCTAGCATTTGAACTATTGATAGAGTTGTGTACCCAAAGTCAAATCATTTTCTGTCACCATATATTTGTCCCTAAGGACTTTTTAAATACAGGTTTTAATCTCTCCCTCTCTTTACAACTTAATTTGTTGGAAACCAGGTTGGTTATTCTGTAGAGTTTCTCAGAGTGTCGGTTTTGCTGATTACATTCTTACCCTGTGGTATATAGTAACATTGCCTTTTGTCCTCTGTGTTTTCTGTAAGTTCATAAGTGGACCTATTTTAAAATATTTTGATAATTGTATTTCAACATAATTGGTTTTCTTTGTAATTCTGTATCTTTTATTTTATTAATAATTTTTTTTTAGAATTGTATTCATTGATTTTTTATTTTATTTTATTTTATTTTTATAGAGACAGAGAGAGAGTCAGAGAGAGGGATAGACAGACAGGAATGGAGAGATGAGAAGCATCAGTCATTAGTGTTTTGTTGTACGTTGCAACACCTTAGTTGTTCATTGATTGCTTTCTCATATGTGCCTTGACCGTGGGCCTTCAGCAGAGCGAGTAACCCCTTGCTCGAGCCAGCAACCTTGGGTCCAAGCTGGTGAGCTTTTGCTCAAACCAGATGAGCCTGCGCTCAAGCTGGAGACCTTGGGGTCTCGAACCTGGGTCCTCTGCATCCCAGTCTGACGCTCTATCCACTGCGCCACCATCTGGTCAGGCTTTTTTTTTTTTAAATTTTTTTTTTATTCATTTTAGAGAAGAGAGGGAGAGACAGAGGGACAGAGAGAGAGGAGAGACAGAGAGAAGGGGGGAGAAGCTGGAGGCATCAACTCCCATATGTGCCTTCACCAGGCAAGCCCAGGGTTTCAAACCAGCGACCTCAGCATTTCCAGGTCGACGCTTATCCACTGTGCCACCACAGGTCAGGCCTTATTTTATTTTTAGAGAGAGAATGTGGGGAGGAGCAGGAAGCATCAACTTGCAGTAGTTGTTTCTCATATGTGGCTTGACCAGGCAAGCTTAGGGTTTTGAACCAGTGATCTCAGCATTCCAGGTTGATGCTTTATCCACTGCACCACCAGTCAGTTATTAATATTTTCATAGAGGGTTTATAGATTTCACCAGACTGTCATAGCGGTCTGTGGCATAAAAAGGTTAAGAACCATTGATTTAGACAAACCCTTAAATTAAGAATATTATGTTACCTGACCAGGTGGTGGCGCAGTGGATAGAGTGTTGGACTGGGATGTGAGGACCCAGGTTTGAAACCCTGAGGTTGCCGGCTTGAGCAAGGGGTAACTCATTCTGCTGTAGGCTCCCACCCCTTCTCCATCGAGGTACATATGAGAAAGCAATCAATGAACAACTAGGAGCCGCAATAAAGAAATGATGCTTTTCATCTCTCTTTCTTCCTGTCTGTCCTATCTGTCCCTCTCTCTGTCTCTGTTACATACACACACAAAAAAGAATAGTAGCCTGACCTGTGGTGGTGCAGTGGATAAAGCGTCGGCCTGGAAATGCTTAGGTCGCCGGTTCGAAACCCTGGGCTTGCCTGGTCAAGGCACATATGGGAGTTGATGCTTCCTGCTCCTCCCCCCCCTTCTCTCTCCTCTCTCTCCCCCCCTCCTTTCTAAAATGAATAAATTAAAAAAAAAATAGTATGCTAGCAGTGTGTTATTAGTTTTTTTAAATTATTATTATAATTTTTTTTTTTTTTGTATTTTTCTGAAACTGGAAACGGGGAGAGACAGACAGACTCCCGCATGCGCCCGACCGGGATCCACCCGGCATGCCCACCAGGGGGCGACGCTCTGCCCACCAGGGGGCGATGCTCTGCCCCTCCGGGGCATCGCTCTGCCGCGACCAGAGCCACTCTAGCGCCTGGGGCAGCGGCCAAGGAGCCATCCCCAGCTCCCAGGCCATCTTTGCTCCAATGGAGCCTTGGCTGCAGGAGGGGAAGAGAGAGACAGAGAGGAAGGGGGGGGTGGAGAAGCAGATGGGCGCTTCTCCTTATGTGCCCTGGCCGGGAATCGAACCCAGGTCCCCCGCACGCCAGGCCGACGCTCTACCGCTGAGCCAACCGACCAGGGCCTCATTTTATTTATTAAAAAAAAAAAAAGATTTTATTTATTGATTTTTAGAGAGAGGAGAGAGAGAAAGAAAGGGTGGGGTAGAGCAGGAAGCCTCAGCTCGTAGTTGCTACTGGGGACCTTAGCATTCCAGGTCAACACTTTATCCACTATGCCACCACAGGCCAGGCTCTTTCTGTTGATCTTATTGGAAATATGTTTTTAAAACATTTTTCTGCCTTGTTGAATAGCCTAGCTAGTGACCTCTTGCTCAAGCCAGCAATTATGGGATCATGCTGGTGATCCCTCAAGCAAGTGACCCAGTGCTCAAGCTGGTGAGCTTGTACTCAAGCAGGATGAGCCTGCATTCAAGTCAGAGACCTCTGGGTTTGGAACCTGGGTCCTCAGCCTCTCAGGTTGATGCTCTATCCACTGCACCACCACTGGGCTAGGTGCTGTAATTTTTATGGGGTCTTTTCCTTTATGATTTATTTTACCTTATGTCAAAAGTCTTTTCTAGACCCGTGATAATACTTATATACATCTACATGTACATACATATATGTATACACACACACACACACACACACACACACACACATGGTCTACCGGAAAGTTCTGTCCGTTTTTGGAATAAAACAAAATACAAATTTTTCTTACCATCAATAAACTTTATTAAATAATATAATTGCCATTATTATTAATGATTTCTTGCCAGCGTGAGGGCAATTTGTATATCCCATTTTTGAAAAATGTTTTATCTTTGGATGCGAAAAATTGAATCAGTGCTTGTTTGATATCTTCTTCATTTTTGAATTTTTTGCCCTTCAAAAAATTTTGTAAGGACAAAAACAAGTGATAGTCAGAGGGTGCTAAGTCCGGGGAATATGGTGGATGCGACAGAATTTCCCAGCCTCGTTCTACAATTTTTTGACGAGTCCCCAAAGCAGCATGTGGCCTGGCATTATCATGATGCAGTATGATGTTCTTCCTATTGAACATCGCTGGCCTCTTTTCTTGGACTGCTGTCTTTAAATTATCCAGTTGCTGACAATACTCCGAATTGAGCTTTTCGTTTGGTTTTAAAAGCTCATAATGTATTGGTCCTTGAATGTCCCATCATATACACAACATTCTCTTATTCAGAGTCAAATTTGGTTTAGAAGTGGAAGGGCTAGGTTTTCCGGGTTCACAATATGCCCTTTTCCTTACGATGTTTTCGTAGGTAATCCACTTTTCATCCCCAGTTATCATCCGGTTCAACAAGGGCTTGATTTTGTTCCGAGCAAGCAGAGATGTCCATATGACGACTCGATCATCCAAATTCTTCTGACTTAATTCATGTGGCACCTGTCTTGAATATTTCCACACCAATCCTATCTTCCAAATATGGTCCGAAATGGTTTGCTGAGCTGAATTAAGCCTTTCTGCGATATCCGATGTTGTCAGAAAAGGATCTTAATCCAACATGGTCTTAACAACATCGTCATTGATCAAAGATGGTCGCCCAGAACATGGCTTATCAGAAAGGTCGCAATCACCTGTTTCGAATTTTTTGAACCATCTTCTGCATGTCCTATCAGAAACTGTACCTTCACCAAACACTTTCAATAAATTTCTACATGCTTCTGTAGCATTTCTTCCTTGTTGAAATTCGTATACAATACAGTGGCGTAAATGAACTTTGTCAGTAGCCATGGGTACACTATAGCTTCACACATAAGACTAACGTGAATCAACTTTGTTTTAGTTAATTTGCTACGTCAGTATGTATACATTAAGTGATAAAAATAGAGAGGCACACATGCGCCAAATAAACATGTGCTTACGTGTCGAAACTTGTGATAGAAACGAACAGAACTTTCCTGTAGACCTGATATATATATAGGGCAGGGAAATAACACAGATCAGCAAACTATTACAGATCATTTTTACTCTCTCTTCTTCCTTTTCTGCCTCTTCTGCCACCCCTCCAGTAGAGAAACATCTCAGGGTATTATAGCTTTTTAAAAAATGAGAGTAGGCTCTGTGATTGCCTTTTGGACTGCCTTTTGCTTGGTTTAGGAATTTAGGGATTTGGAGTTTGTTTTTTGCCATCTTTAGGAATTATTTGTACTTAAAAGAGTGATTAAAAGGGTATATTAGCTATTTAAGAATATAAATTTATTTTATATATTAAGTTATTTCACAATAGATTTTCTGAAAGAATTCTGTATCACCATGAAATGAAGAAGCAGGTTTTGGCTGTCATTATTAATGGCTTATCTTCCTAGCCAGGCATGCTTGAAATAGGAAACATCTTCCAAATGTGCCCAGTTATAGGAAACGTGGCATATAGTTGATTTATATTGAGATAATGTTGATGCTTGTGATTAAAGGAGATAAAAAAAATACCTTCTTGTTTGAAAGGACAGTGACAGGTACTGTGTGTTTTGTCTTTTTTTTTTTTTTTACAGAGACAGAGGGATAGGTAGGGACAGACAGGAACGGAGAGAGAGATGAGAAGCATCAATCATCAGTTTTTCGTTGTGGCACCTTAGTTGTTCATTGATTGCTTTCTCATATGTTCCTTGACCGTGGGGCTACAGCAGACTGAGTAACCCCTTGCTCGAGCCAGGGACCTTGGGTCCAAGCTGGTGAGCTTTGCTCAAACCAGATGAGCCCGTGCTCAAGCTGGTGACCTCGGGGTCTCGAACCTAGGTTCTCTGCATCCCAGTCTGACGCTCTATCCACTGCGCCAGGCCTGGTCAGGCTTGACTTTTTCTTTTAATAAGTAGTTTTATTGAGATACAATTTGCATGGCATAACATTTTTGTGTGTGTGTGTGTGTGTGTGTGTGTGTGTGACAGAGACAGAGAGAGGGACAGATAGGGACAGACAGGAAGGGAGAGAGATGAGAAGCATCATTTCTTCGTTCTGGCACCTTAGTTGTTCATTGATTGCTTTTTCACATATGCCTTGAACGGAGTGGGGGGGGCTACAGCAGAGCAAGTGACTCCTTGCTCAAGCCAGTGACCCCGCTCTCAAGCGGGTGAGCCTGTGCTCAAGCCCGATAAGGCTGTGCTTAAGCTGACGACCTCAGGGTTTCGAACCTGGATCCTTGCCTCCCAGTCTGATGCTATCCACTGCGCCACGGCCTAGTCAGGTAACATTCATTCTTTAAAGTGTACAAGTAAGCTGCTTTTAGTACATTCACAGTTTTGCAACCATCACCACTAATTTCAGAATGTTTTCATAATTGCGAATGAAACCGCATTCCCCTTCTTCATTCTCCCTTCTCCCCAGCCCTCATCTACTAGTAATTTACTTTGTATTTATGTGAATTTTCCTGTTCTGAACCTTTTATACATGTGGAATTCTACAATATGTGACTGGTTTCTTTCACTTAGCATAATGTTTTCAAGGTTTATTCATATTATATAGTATGTAATAGGTCTTCATTCTTTTTTATTGCAGAACAATTCTATTATATAAACATAGCATATTTTAAAAATCCATCAGTTGTTGGACATTTGGATTGTTTTCATTTTTGACTATTATGAGTAATGGTACTGTGAACATTTCTGTGCCTGTTTTTATGTTCACATACATTTTCAATTCTCTTGGGTATGTATCCAGGAGTTGGAGCTGGTAGGTTATATGCAATTCTGAGTACCCCCTCCCTTTTTTTAAACAGAGACAGAGAGTCAGAAGGATAGATAGGGACAGACAGACAGGAACGGAGAGAGATGAGAAGCATCAATCATCAGTTTTTCGTTGCAAGACCTTAGTTAAGGGGTAGTTAGCCTGACCTGTGGTGGCGCAGTGGATAAAGCGTCAACCTGGAAATACTGAGGTTGCCGGTTCAAAACCCTGGGCTTGCCTGGTCAAGGCACATATGGGAGTTGATGCTTCCTGCTCCCCCCCCCTTCTCTATAATAAATAAATAAAATCTTAAAAAAAACCCAAAAAAACCCCAAAGGGGTAGTTAGCCTTTTTATACCTACTGCCCACTTTTGTATCTCTTATTAGTAGTAAAATTTTCTAACCGCTCACTGGTTCCACAGTAATGATGATTTATAAAGTAGGGAAATAACTTAACTTTATAAAATTTATAAAGCAGAGTTACAGCAAGTTAAAGCATATAATAATAATTACTTACCAAATACTTTATGTTGGATTTTTGCTAAGTTTGGCAGAATAAATCTTTATAAAACAACTTACTATAGTTAAATTTGTCTTTTTATTTATATATACTTTGGTTGCTCTGCTACCGCCCACCATGAAAGCTGGAACGCCCACTAGTGGGCGGTAGGGATCAGTTTGGCTACCACTGCCTTAGTTATTAATTGATTGCTTTCTCATATGTGCCTTGACCATGGGCCTTGAACAGACCGAGTAACCCCTTGCTCAAGCCAGTGATCTTGGGTCCAAGCTGGTGAGCTTTGCTCAAACCAGATGAGCCCGTGCCCAAGCTGGTGACCTCGGGGGGCCTAGATCTGGGTCCTCCGCATCCCAGTCCGATGCTCTATCCACTGCGCCACCGTCTGGTCAGGCTCTAAGTAACATTTTGAAGAACTGCTAAACTATTTTCCAAAGTGGCTGCACCACTTTACAGTCTCACCAGCAATGTATTATTAGGGTTTAGATTTTTTCTTACTGTCATTGTCACTTTTTTATTTTTTTTGTATTTTTCCAAAGTCAGAAGCAGGGAGGCAGTCAGACAAACTCCCGCATGCACCCAACCGGGATCCACCTGGCATACCCACCAGGGGGCAATGCTCTGTCCATCTAGGGTGTTGCTCTGCTGCAGATGTAGCCATTCTAGCGCCTGAAGCCTGGGCCAACTTTGCTCCAATGGAGCCTTGGCTAGGGAGGGGAAGAGAGAGACAGAGAGGAAGGAGTGGGGTTTGGGGGTGGATAAACAGATGGGCGCTTCTCCTGTGTGCCCTGACTGGGAATCGAACCTGGGACTTCCACATGCTGGGTCGATGGTCTACCGCTGAGCCAACCGGCCAGGGCCCCTCATTGTCACTTTTGTTTCTTAATTATTTTTTTTTTCAGGAACAGAGAGTCAGAGAGAGTGATAGATAGGGACAGACAGGAAAGAAAAGAGATGAGAAGCATCAATCATCAGTTTTTCGTTGTGGCACCTTAGTTGTTCATTGATTGCTTTCTCATATATGCCTTGACCGCGGGCCTTCAGCAGACCGAGTAACCCCTTGCTCGAGCCAGTGACCTTGGGTCACTTGAGCTTTTTTTTTGCTCAAGCCAGATGAGCCCGCGCTCAAGCTGGCGACCTCGAGGTCTCAAACCTGGGTCTTTCCACATCCCAGTTAGACACTCTATCCACTGCACCACTGCCTGGTCAGGCGCTTTCTTAATTTTAGCTATCCTACTGGATGTGAAATGGCATCTCATTGTGTTTTTGGTTTGTATTTCTGTAAAGACTAAGTTGTCAACCAAATTTTTACATGTTTATTGGCAATTTGTATATCTTCTTTGGAGAAATGCATATTTATATCCTTTGCTCATTTTAAAATTGCCTTGTCTTTTTCATTGTTGAGTTGTAAGAATTCCTTATCATTATATTCCTGACCTGTGGTAGCACAGTGGATAAGGTGTGGACCTGGAATGCTGAGATCACCAGTTCAAAACCCTGCCCTTGCTTGGTCAAGGCACATACAAGAAACAACTACCACGAATTGATGTTTCCCGCTTCTTCCCCCTCTTTTCTCTCACTCCTCTCTCTGACGTAAATAAATAAAATAAAGTGGGTTGATACATAAATTAGTAATTCCTTCATAAAAATTTTTTGTATAAAAAGATGTGTTGAAGTTACTACATTATTCTAATGGCTATGTTTATGACTAAACCGAGTTTAAAAGCGGGATGATTTTGAATCTTTTTATAATATAAAAAGAAATACAAACATTTATTTTCTCTACTATTATGAGTAGCCCAATCAAACTTTACTATTCATCTCTTAGGCCTTTTTATCCCTCATATGTTCTTTACTTTATGTCTCTCCATACTTATTGATCATTTCCTTTTTAATAAAGAACAGCTTGGCTTTGGGATAATATGGTAAAAATGAGGGCAGTACATAAAGCCAGAGGTAGTTCCATAAAAGAGGTAATTTTTGGAAAGTGATGTACGTATTGGGTTTTAGTGAGTGGGTGTCTAGGTTAATTGTATGTCTTTTCTAAGAAGCTCTGTATGTACAATCCTCTAAATCTCCGTGGAATAGTAGGTTAACATCGAAACTTTAGAAGAGATCTTTTTACCTGAAAATAGACCAGAAATCATAAAACATTCAGATGTGATCTTTTAACTGTTGTTAACTGGGCAGAGGAGGAGGAGCTGCAGAATTTGAATATATTATCTCAGTGGAGTGGACATGTCATGTTTCAGGAACGATTTGGGGAAGTTGTATTTTGGAAGATTCTTTACTTGAAGGACTTGTGTGACAGCTAAGTATGTGGCTATTATTTGCTATTGCTTGTTAGTAGGGTCAGTTGCAGAAGCTAGGATTTCCTTCTTTTTAAAATTTTATTTATTTTTTATTTTAGTGAGAGGAGAGGAAGCAAAGAGACAGAGATTCCTGCATGTGCCCCTACCAGGATCCACCCAACCTGTCTGGGACTGATGCCAGAGGTGTTGCTCAGTTGCTGAACATTTTTTTAGTGCCTGAGGTGGAGGCCATGGAGCCATCCTCAGTGCCCAAGGCCAACTCTCTCAAACTAATTGAGCCATGGCTGCAGGAGAGGAAGAGAGAGAGAGAGAGAGAAGAGGGAGGGGTGGAGAAGCAGATGGTCACTTCTCCTGTGTGCTCTGACCAGGAATTGAACCCGAGACATCTGCATGCTGGGCCGATGCTCTACCACTGAGCTGACCGGCCAGGGCAGAACTAGGATTAAAATTAATTATTGCGTTCTTACTAATAATCCAGCCAGTAAAGGTTGAATGCAGTGCCTTCTGAAAAGAAGTGGATATTGAGAGAATTCATTGAGTTTTAGCATACTTAATGATCTTGAGCTTTTTGTAATTGGTGTTGCTTTGGAAATTACTGACTGAGTTTCCTGGGTGATGAAAACAGTTTAGAATAGGAGGAATCTTCTTTTAACCTAGCAGGAAACTGAGAATTGCAAATAATTTCCACGAGACTAGGGGTCTTGGTGGACAGTGCCTGTTAAAAACCATATAATAATTGAGTCAGCGTCAGAACCTTAGACTCTTTATCTCATACTCGCATGCTTTTTCTCCACTGTATCACATTGTCCTCAGTGTAAAATCTGAGGCCTTTAACACACTGAAATGATATTCTTCAAGGAACTAACTGCTAAGGTTGGTCAGTGCATATTACATAAATTGTCAAATGTTGGAAAGATATCAAACATTTTAGCAAATCTGGCATTATTTTATTTAATTTCTAAATTATCTTTTTTTTAAAATTGTATTTATTTATTTATTTATTCATTTTAGAGAGGAGAGGGAGAGACAGAGGAAGAGAGACAGAGAGAGAGAAGGGGGGGAGGAGCTGGAAGCATCAACTCCCATATTTGCCTTGACCAGGCAAGCCCAGGGTTTCGAACCGGCAACCTCAGCATTTCCAGGTTGACACTTTATCCACTGCGCCACCACAGGTCAGGCTCTAAATTATCTTTTAAAAAAGTAAAAGAATACAGTATATGTTGATCAATTTAATATTTTTGATGGTAAAGATTTTTGGCCAAACAAAAACCAATTTAGTATTTTTAAAAATTTATTTATTCATTTTAGAGAGGAGAGAGAGAGAGAGAAAAAAAGAGAGAGAGAGAGAGAGAGAAAGAAAGAAAAAGAAAAGGAAGCTTCAACTCCCATATGTGCCTTAGACTAGGCAAGTGCAGGGTATTGAACCGGCGACCTCAGCATTCCAGGTTGATGCTTTATCCACTGCACCACCACAGGTCAGGCCCAATTTAGTATTTTTTATTATGTTTTTGAAGATAGGCCTATTAGATTGTTATACACCGCAGCTTGTAGCAATTAAGCACAATTTCTTAGCTTTATGTTCAATTTTTAAAAATTTGACTTTCTTAATTCTTTAAAAATGACAAATGAGTTTACTTATTACCACAAACAATGACCATATAATTTTAGAAACTAATATTTTGCAGATAATTATTGGAGAATATTTTATAGGTTCTCTGAAAACCTGTAGCTAAGGCTTGATGTTGCTAAAAATGGAAATTTGTAATTGTGATTGGATTATGTTTTTATTTCTAGCTATATGTAATCTATGCATTGAGTGTTTGGTCCCTCTTTCAAAATTGCATTTATCCCTTTATTATTCAGGATTTAAGCTTAAACATTTGTTTTTCCTGTATTATTCCTTAGTTAACTGACTTTTTTTTTCACGATTTTACTACTGACTTTACAGAGAGAGGAGAGAGGGGTGGGGGGTAATGAGAAGTTTCAGCTCACAGTTGCTTCACTTTAGTTTGTCATTGCTTGCTTGCTTGTCATCTGTGCCTTGACTGGGCCAGTCCAGAGTTTCCAACCAGCGACCTCAGAGCCCTGTGTCGAGGTTCTGTACACTGCGCCACCGCGGGCCAGGCCGAACTGACTTTTGTTGATGGGATTTGGCTGCTGTTTCTCTTTTTCTTCTTCTTTTTTAATAGAAGAAAAATCTCTACAACTTTTAGTGAGGTTTAGTGATTAGCCTTGTGTATGTATGGTAAAAATGTGCATAATATAAAATTTATTTTAACCATTTCAAGTATATAATTCACTGGTATTAAGTACAGTCACAATGTTATATAACCGTCACTGCTGTTTATTTCTAGAATGTTTTCATCTCATGTAGAAACTTAGTACCCAGTAAGCAGTAACTTCCAATTACTACCTGTCCTCAGCCCCTGGTAACTCATATTCTACTTAATGTCTCTATGTATTTGCTTATTCTAGATAACTTTTTTTTTAATCCATCAGTTGGATATTTGGATTGTTTTCATTTTGACTATTATGCATAATGCTAATGTGAACATTTCTGTGCCTGTTTTTATGTTCAGATACATTTTTAATTCTCTTGGGTATGTATCCAGGAGTTGGAGCTGCTATTATATGCAATTCTAAGTAACCTTTTTTTTTTTTTTTTTTACAGAGACAGAGAGAGAGTCAGAGAGAGGGATAGATAGGGACAGACAGACAGGAACGGAGAGAGATGAGAAGCATCAATCATCAGTTTTTCGTTGCAACACCTTAGTTGTTCATTGATTGCTTTCTCATATATGCCTTGACCGCGGGCCTTCAGCAGACTGAGTAACCCCTTGCTGGAGCCAGCGACCTTGAGTCCAAGCTGGTGAGCTTTGCTCAAACCAGATGAGCCCGCGCTCAAGCTGGCAACCCCAGAACCTGGGTCCTCGGCATCCCAGTCCGACGCTTTATCCACTGCGCCACCACCTGGTCAGGCTATTCTAGATAACCTTTAAAAAGTGAAATAATAAACTGCCCTTTTGTGTCTGGCTTTTTAAAATTTAGTATGATGTTTTCAATGTTTACCCATGTGGTAGCATGTATCAAAACTTTACTTCTTTTTATATCTTAATATATTCCATTGTATGTATATGCCACATTTTGTTTATTCATTTATCTGTTGATGAGCACTAGGTGTTTACACCTTTTGGCAATTGTGAGTAATTCTACAATGAACATGGTGTTGCACGTATGTGTTTGAACCCCAGTTTTCAGTACTTTTGGATATATGCCTATGATTTGATTGAATTGCTGGGTCATAGGGTAATTCTCTGCTTAACTTTCTGAGAAAATGCCAAACTTGTCCACAGTGGCTGTACCATTTTAGTTCCACTAGCTATATACACAGATTTCTCTATATCCTTGCCAACACATGTTTTCTTTTTTTTCCTTCAAATACTAGCCATCCTAGTGGGTGTGAAATGACATGTCATCTTGGTTTTGATTGGTATTTCTCTAGTAGCTAGTAATTTTGAGCCGCTTTATCTGACATCTGTATATCTACTGCTACAAAAATTAGGGAATATTTCAAAATGAATATGAAGTGATAAAATATCTTATAATTTTTGTGAGCCAGTGTATTTGGTGAAGTCTTTTGCCCATTAAAGAATACGTTGAGTTGTAAGATTTCTTGTATTCTATTCTATTCCATTTATTTAAAGAAAGTCCAAGTATTGAAAGTTGGAATACAGATAGACAATATATTGTGAACAATGTAGACTTTGGATTTTTAAAATTTTTTATTTTATTTTTTGTGACAGACAGAGAGAGGGGCAGATAGGGACAGACAGGAAGGGAGAGAGATGAGAAGCATCAAGTCTTCGTTGCGGCACCTTAGTTGTTCATTGAATGCTTTCTAGCATGTTCCTTGATGGGGGGGGGGCTACAGCAGAGTAAGTGACACCTTGCTCAAGCCAGTGACCTTGGCTCAAGCTGGCGATCTCGGGGTTTTGAACCTGGGTCCTCTGAGTCCCATTCTGACGCTCTATCCACTGCGCCACCGCCTGGTCAGGCAAGATTTCTTGTATTTTAGATAAAACTCCTTTGATACATTGCAAGGTACTTTTTAATGTTTGTCTGGAAAGAACTATTTCAATTTCTGTCATTTCCCTCCTAAGTTAAAAAGATCTTTTTATCAATTCATTTACACCAAAGAATTTTGTTCCTTCTAGTTCATTTGCTTTCTGAAACTGGATTTTATGACTGTGTTTTCCCTGTGAGAGGTAATAAAAAACTATACTAGTGGATATAAAAAAAAAGAAAAAAGTTCTTCTTTTTGATAATGTCAGCTTCTTCAGAGGAAGTGTAAAATTATGATCTTCGATGTCAGCGAATAAGAGTGCTATATTTACAAGTGCTCTGCCTGCCTTTCTAAAAGGACAAATTGCAAATACATAAAATATAATTAACTCCTACTGGAATTTTTAGAATTTTCGTGAATTTTTTTATTCCAAATAATTATATGTCTTACATAACACATATGCTTCAAGATACAAAGAAAATAACTTCTTTGCAAACATAGTAGACAGTTTTTTTGGATAAAAATGTGGACATGTGGTTTATCAAAAGGTTTTCTTAGCCTAACCAGTTGACCTGGGACACTGAGGACCCAGGTTCAAAATCCTGAGGTTGCTGGCTTAAGCGTGGGATCATCGACATGATCCCATGGTTGCTGGCCTGAAAGAGGAGTCATTGGCTTCACTGAATCCCTCCTTAAGGCACATATGAGAAGCAATTAATGAATAACTAACGTGTTTGGAATTACAAGTTGATGCTTCTCATTTCTATCCCTCCCCCCCCACATGCACACACACAAAGGTTTTCTTTTTTTTTTTAATTTTTATTAATAGGGTGACATCAATAAATCAGGGTACATATATTCAAAGAAAACATGTCCAGGTTATCTTGTCATTCAATTCTGTTGCATACCCATCACCCAAAGTCAGATTGTCCTCTGTCACCTTCTACCTAGTTTTCTTTGTGCCCCTCCCCCTCTCCCACCCCCCCCCCCCCCCCAACCACCACACTCTTGTCCATGTCTCTTTAGTCTCGTTTTTATGTCCCACCAATGTATGGAATCCTGCAGTTCTTGTTTTTTTCTGATTTACTTATTTCACTCTGTATAATGTTATCAAGATCCCACCATTTTGTTGTAAGTGATCCGATGTCATCATTTCTTATGGTTGAATAGTATACCATGGTGTATATGTGCCACGTCTTCTTTATCCAGTCTTCTTTTTTTTTTTTTTTTTTACAGTGATTAAAGCCTTTAAGCAAACTCTTGGCCAATACAGCAAGAATCCTTAAAAGAGTAATGATGTCCTTAACATGTTCACCAAGTCCAAGTTGGCCCCAACACCATGCCAAATCCCTGAAAAATGCAACCCAACCCCAGTTCAGTCTGTTAGGAGCTGTCACTAGGTGCAGGAGTCCAGGACAAGTCCACCTCCAGGAAAAGTCCGCATGGCACTGGAATTGTCACAATTCTATACTTTGCAGCTCACGTCCAAGTCCCGATGACTGCTGCTTCTAGCTGGTAATGATTCAGGTAGACTGGAAAAGCCATCTGCAGCATGTGTGGGGATGGAGCTTCTGTTCTCCTCTGCCTGGAGAGATGAGACCAGGTTGCCTTTCCCTGGAGCTCTGCGACTGTGGCTTGGTAAAGAGAACCTTGGGATACACTAAGCAGTCTCGGTGTGGCTTCTTCAGTGTTCCTTGGTTGAAGAGTCCTCTTAGTTTAGTCCAAAGTTGGTTTTTCCAGATGATAGTTCTTAAAATTATTCTGTAACCCACTTTGGTTCTGGGAGGTGGATGTTGGTACGTCTGCCTACTCCAGCGCCATTTTGTCTTCCACAAAGGTTTTCTTAGGTTTATTAACTTACATGAAAAACAATTTTAATTATACCTATATTATACATTTTAGCAATTTTCTTTTAACCCCCTGGAATAGAAAATTAAGTAGCAAAAATTACATTAAAAGAATTAGACTGTCATTTGTAAACGGACATACAAAATATTTGGTGTTATTTTGCCTTCAAGTAAGGACTATTTGAAATCATCTCATTTTTCAGTAAGATCATTTTCACCTAATGAATTAAATTAAAATGAATAATGTAGAATAATTTTTTTTTAATTTATTTTTTTTATTTATTCATTTTAGAGAGGAGAGGGAGAGGGAGAGACAGAGAGAGAGAGAGAGAGAGACAGAGAGAGAGAAGGGGGGAGGAGCTGGAAGCATCAACTCCCATATGTGCCTTGACCAGGCAAGCCCAGGGTTTTGAACCGGCGACCTCAGCATTTCCAGGTCGACGCTTTATCCACTGCGCTACCACAGGTCAGGCAGAATAATTTTTAATTACAGTTTATTTTCTAACTAAATTACAGTTTAGTTACAGTTTTTAATAAAAACCTTTTAAGATTTCTAAGTTAACTTTGATCAATTTTAGGTTCAATATCCCTTTTTAGCATGTACAACTTCCTAAAACCATCTGGTACATTTATTGCACCTAAGTGTTGTAGAAAGGTAAAAGGTAGTTTAGTAAATATTATACTTAAGAAATGAGAATAATAAAATAATGTGGGAAAAGATTCATAAATATTTGCCCCAAGAAAGAAAAATGTGAGTGTAAAAGCCACTTAAAATGTTACTTTATAACCCCTCCGCAATACTTTTGGAAAATTATTGATGTGCAACAATAATATTGACTCTATTTTTTCCAGATATGGCCGCGTGGAAAGTGTCAAAATTCTCCCTAAGAGGGGATCTGAAGGAGGAGTGGCTGCCTTTGTGGATTTTGTGGACATCAAAAGTGCACAGAAAGCTCACAACTCAGTCAACAAAATGGGAGATAGAGACCTACGCACGGATTATAATGAACCAGGCACCATTCCAAGTGCTGCTCGGGGATTGGATGATACAGTTTCCATAACATCTCGTAGTAGAGAGGTTTCTGGGTTCAGAGGAGGTGGTGGAGGGCCTGCGTATGGCCCGCCACCATCACTTCATGCACGAGAAGGACGTTATGAGCGGAGACTTGATGGGTAAGTTCCAAGGTTTCTGTAGGCAGGTATTTTGTATTTGATATGGTGAGAAACAGAAACTCATATTTAGGGGCCCCACATGGATTTAAAGTTTTGGGCATTCTCAATGTTTCCTATTTTGGGTTGGAAACGGAAGTGATTTCTATCCCAGTGGCTGGTATCTTATGGAATCATAGAGGATATTTCCTGCAGCTGGTTGGATATCTACTCCTGAGATATAAAGTGGTGGAAGATTTGTATGGCAGCATCATTTTTGGAGTTACCTGTCTTCTAGAATTAATTATTTCTTCTCTTGGATGATGTTAAGGCCTTTCTTGGATATATCCTTCTTACCTGATGGAGCTATTTGGCTACAGATTTTGTGGTTATACTATATGGAATATTTCTGGAATATTAGAGCCTACAGATTCTTTTAGAAGTTAATATCTGCTTCTCAGTTTTTACTACGTGAAGTGTACAAATGAATTGGATTGTCACCAAAAATCCTAGCAGACCCTAATGATTCAATCACTTGGATTCTACAAACAATACTTTAACCTGGAAATGTGTACTTGGAAGAAGAAGAATGAAGGCAGTGTTTGATTTTCCATTTTGGATCTACACAGTTTCCATGTTGGAATTATACTCCTTGATGGAATGGGGAAAATGATGGATGTTCCTAAATCCTGGAATATAGCCATTCTTTTCTAATTTCTGGAATGTATGGGATGGTATGCAGTCAAGATTCCATTAGCCCAGGAGAAGAGGATTACTGTTTCCTTTCTTAAGTTGCTGCCCATTGAAAAGGTACTGTAGCTTTGAACATATGGTGACGATCAGTTGTGGATACAGCAATCAAAATTGACTGTGCTGGATGGCTACAAAGGTGAACTATTGGCGAGCAACTGTGCCTCATTTGGTGGAATCATAGAGGATATTTCCTCTTCTGTCAGCTGCCTGATTCATACTTAGGGCTGGAAATTTTTATGAATGTGGATTAATTTATAATTGTCTACTATCTCAAGAAAGAAGTCTGGGGGTTTGAGAGTTACAGTTTGTCTGGGACTACTTGCTTCCAGTGGAATTATTTTATCTGATCACTAAGATTTTTTTTCCTTGTGGTTCATCTAAATATCATTTGACACCCTTGCCCATTAAGAAGGTGGATTACCCCCATAAGAGGGGCCAAAATTGGGGAAGTTATGTTCACAATTCTCTCCCTAGATTTAATTGGGATTATAGGTCGTGTTTCCACACTTGGAAAAGGTTGGTATGTCCTGACCTGTGTATATTAGCCCCTCTCCTAACCCAAGTCAAGCTCTCTCTTTTTTTCTCACTAACTCTAGAAGTATTTAGTACTAATAGATGAATCAAAGAATAGTTATTAGATTTCAGCTCTGCTAGCTCTTGTGCCTGTCTTCTGTATCTTCCTAATGGATAAGAACTTTGCATATTTATAAAATATTAGCTGTAGCAGTAATTCTCCTAGAACTATTGCCTGTTGCTTCTGTTATATCGTTAATAACAACTTTCACTGATTAATATTTGATAGGGTGCTAATAGAATTATTTTTGAAATTATCTCTTAAGTCTCAAAGGAAACCCTCTTGTTTGTTAGACATTGAAATATCTATTCAAATTCCAGAAAGATAGTGAGTAAAAAGGAGAAAGTCATATAATACATTTAAGTACGAAAGATATTACTGACTTTTTTGTCCTACCAGTTGCTTTTCATGATAGCTACAAAAAACAAAACCAGCATACATAGGAAGGTATGTGGAAAATGACAATTAGTGCAGAAATTTGGAACGTAGGCATGCATTTGGGGACATAGTATTGTGAAATTTTTGCCAGATATTTATTGGAGAGATTCTAATTCTTCTATATCTTTTACAATTTCTTAATCTCTTTTGATAGAAGATAGTTCCAAAGATAATGTTGGGAAGAAACTTAGCCTTAAGTTGAAATTCAAGTGAAATGGTGTTTGAGGAACTCGGGGAATAAATTCTATTTTCCTACAAAAGTACAAAATTTAAGATTTTTTAAATAGAGTTAGACATAGTTTTAAATACACTTCATTGCATGTGTATAATTGTACATGCAACAATTTTTGTATTCTTAGGTTGACAGATACAGCCTACAGAAAAATCTTTTTAAGTTAAACCATTGCTAATAGCAATCTTACAGAATCTAAGTGAACATATTTCCTGTAACTATTAAGTACATATATTAACAAGTTGAATCATGGAATAGGCATTTTAAAAGTTATATGGAATTTGATAGCACGAAGAGATAAAATAACCTTTATTCTTTAATTAGATTTACCATAGACTAGCATGTGGCAACCCAATATTTTGATATTCTAAGTGTTTTTTTTTTTTTTTTTTGGTATTTTTCTGAAGCTGGAAACGGGGAGAGACAGTCAGACAGACTCCCGCATGCGCCCGACCGGGATCCACCCGGCACGCCCACCAGGGGGTGAAGCTCTGCCCACCAAGGGGGCGATGCTCTGCTCCTCTGGGGCGTTGCGCTCTGTTGAGACCATAGCTACTCTAGCGCCTGGGGCAGAGGCCAAGGAGCCATCCCCAGCACCTGGCCATCTTTGCTCCAATGGAGCCTCGCTGCGGGAGGGGAGGAGAGAGACAGAGAGGAAGGAGAGGAGGAGGGGTGGAGAAGCAGATGGGCGCTTCTCCTGTGTGCCCTGGCCGGGAATCGAACCCGGGACTTCTGCACGCCAGGCCGACGCTCTACTACTGAGCCAACTGGCCAGGGCCTTTATTTTTCTTTTTAAGATTTCATTTTTTTAAAATGATTGGGCATAGCAGTTTACATAATCTAGTAATTTTTGTAATTTCCAAGAAGGGTAAAGTTAATGAGAAAAAATAACTGAAAATTTTTTTCTAGACTTCTTTGAAAATGTCCTCCTATAGCTGAGACATACATCGCAATACGGCTTTCATTACTAAGTGGAAATTTTGCCTAAAATAAACATGCAAAGTAAACAAGTTTGGTATATGTTTTAATAAGATGAAAGTATAGAAAACTTTTATATTAAAATAAGTCTTTTCTTTTTCCATTAAACTTAAAATGAAAAGGAGGTAGCATATGTATATGTCTGTATATAATCCAGAAAATCCCTGACTTGCAGAACACTAGTCATGAAAGCCCAATATGCAATTAAAACAATGATTGCTCAGCTGTGAAAATAAGTTTTGGAGTCAGGTAAAATGTTAAGCTTGTTAGTGTTTGCTAACTAAGTAGGTTAATGCTGTTTAGAAAATGACCAGTTGCAAAGATATACAGTGCTGAAGTGAATGTTTGCATGATTTGCTTTTTAGTTTTGCTTGCTCCTTTCTGATTGATTAAATATTTTTCCCCCCTCCTAAAATGCAGGGCTTCAGATAACAGGGAGCGTGCTTATGAACATAGTGCCTATGGACACCATGAACGGGGGACGGGAGGATTTGATCGGACAAGACATTACGATCAGGATTACTATAGAGATCCTCGCGAGCGGACTTTACAACATGGGCTCTATTATTCTTCTCGGAGTCGAAGTCCAAACCGTTTTGATGCTCATGACCCCCGATACGAACCTAGGGCTCGGGAGCAGTTTACACTGCCCAGTGTGGTACACAGGGATATCTACAGGGATGATATTACCCGGGAGGTACGAGGCAGAAGGCCAGAGCGGAATTACCAGCACAGCAGGAGTCGGTCACCACATTCATCCCAGTCTAGAAATCAGTCTCCTCAGAGGCTGGCTAGCCAAGCGTCTAGACCCACAAGGTCCCCTAGCGGCAGCGGCTCTAGGAGTAGATCCTCCAGTAGTGATTCAATCAGCAGCAGCAGTAGTACCAGCAGTGACAGGTAGGTTAACAGCCTTTTGTTATAACGGACAAGCTGTTGAATAAATTGTCACAAATTCTTGACTAACACTGGTAATGGTTTTTAGCATAGTTCTCTTTTTAAAGAGAATAATTTTGGATCATGTATATAATGAATGAAAAAACTTATTAGTATGTGGCTATTGAATTAATTCTGTGAAGTACCTGAAGCTAAGTGATGATTTGCAAATACTATTTCATCCTCCAGATGCTCAATATTAAAAGTGCCCAAAAGGAAGAAAAGTGGTAACTTTAGCTGTGAAGCAGATCTTGTGCCACTGATAATGTGATATTTTAAGTTTTTAGTTTTCTAAGTGCATAATACTTATTTCTGTTATTCTGGTTGAAAATTTGTAAAAACTGTTTTGTTACAGGTATATTGATGAAGTAATATTGTTGACACATTATCAGTGACTAAATCAACACATTTCAACTAATTTTAACATCAGGATAGTAGCCAATTTCTAAACTCAAGTAGAAAAGCTTTAAATGCTGGTTGTAACTTGGCTGTTCACTAAGGCTGAGTCAGCTGATTTCATTAATTGGGAATATTTTTTACAAAGGCATTTATTTTAAAGATAAAACTAATACAGGTAATCTTAATAATACAGGAACGAGCTTAGACGTTAGGTATATATGTGGGCTTTGAAATCACAAATCTTTGCAGATGGTATGGTTTACTAATTTTATAATCTTGGACAAGTCATTTAAGCTGTCTAGGCCTCAGCTTTCTTACCTTTTACAAGAACTGTGCTTTATAAAGTAATTGTGAAGATCCAAGTGAAAATTTGTATAAAGTGCTTAGCTTGATGCCCTTATATATTAAATAAGTACTATCCTTAATAATTGCTAACTATTATTATTACTTTAAATGTTGATACTTTGAGCATTTCCTATTTCTAGTTACTGTTACTTAATCTGTTAATCCTAAATATCTTAGTTTTAAGTTTAGATGGTGTGTATTTGAAATTTATAGGATATGAATGATTTGACTTGATTAATACGCTCAGATTATATTCTTTTAGTATTGCCTGCTTATTAATTGATTTAAGAAAAGTAAATGAGGCCTGACCTGTGGTGGCACAGTGGATAAAGCGTCGACCTGGAAACACTGAGGTTGCCAGTTCAAAACCCTGGGCTTGCCTGGTCAAGGCACATATGGGAGTTGAAGCTTCCTGCTCCTCTCTCTCTCTCTCTCTCTCTCTCTCTCAATCTTTCTCTCCTCTAAAAATAAATAAATAGATAAGAAAAGTAAATGATCATATAATTGATGAACAGCTCCTTTTAGGCCTCCTAAATGTTCTAATTCAAAATAATAAATGGAAAGAAACATTTTGTACATCTGTCTAGATATAATTCAAACATTTTGGAAGATGTTGCATATTACCATGAAGCAAGCCCCCTTTTTTAAACTTTTTTTTTAAAGCATTTTAATTTTATTTATTTATTTTATGACAGAGAGAGAGGAACAGACAGGAAGTGTGAGAGATGAGAAGCATCAATTCTTCGTTGTGGCACCCTAGTTGTTCATTGATTGCTTTCTGATATGTGCCTTGGGGGGAGGGACTGCAGCAGACCGAATGACCCCCTGCTTGAGCCAGTGACCTAGGGCTCAAGGTGGTGAGCCTTGCTCAAACCAGATGAGCCTGCGCTCAGGCTGGCAACCTCGGGGTCCCGAACCTGGGTCCTCCGCATCCCAGTCCGACACTATCCACTGCGCCGCCACCACCCAGTCAGGCGAAGCAAGCACTTAGTTTAGGAAATCAGGAGAGTTAGATTCTGGCCTGTAGCTTTGTGACATGGATGAGAATCCTTAACTTCTCTTGATTTCATTGGGTATATTGTCGAGATAAATGATTGACAAGCTTCATTTGAACTCCTTAAATTGATTATAAAATCTTGATATGCCTCATTTTCTCTTCTGTAGAATTGTCTAAGATACTTAAGTTTTAGTCATTTTTCCCAAACCTACCTAATTAAAGGGATGCCACTGCATTACATTGGATCAAAACTGATTGAAAAGCCAATGGATTGTAGAGGTGTTGAAGTTAGAGGAGAAACATGATACAAGACCTTCAGAACTGCATTGTACTTATGTGGGGAAATTACAGTGTTTCGGGATTTGTCTTCGTAGGCTCAAAAGTTTGAAACCAGAGGTGTTATGATGAATCAGTCATGCTCTGTTTACAGAATCAAAAGAGTAGTGGTATGCCTCTTAATATTTACAGTCAGAAAGGTAACTGCCGCAGAGGCAGGATGAGCTTAGAAAATCTACATGGCGACTAAATTACATCATAGAGGGTATTTCCTCTTCTGTCAGCTGTCTGATTCACATTTAGGTCTGGAAATTTTTATGATTTAGGGCTATGAAGGATATGTAAGACTTTAGCAAAAAGAGAAAGGAGTTTTAGGCTACACATGGGAACATTGGTGGGTGGAAGGAATAACTTGAAGAGATACAGGTGGGTGGAAGGATGTTTTGAGAATAACAGATAATTTAGAATAACTTAACCACACTAATGATTTGGGGTTTTATTCTTTATACAGAGATGAACCATTGAGGGATTTTGAGATGGGAGATATCTTGTTGAGATCTGTGCTTTAGAAAAGGCATCTGGTGACTTCAAATACAAAAGACACTGGTTAGGAGGCTATTTCAGTAGCTTGGAGAAGAATAATTTTAGACTGTGAGAGTGCCTAACTGGGGACAAGTTGGGAAATACATTGTGTTAAGAATCTGATTATAGCCTGACCTGTGATGGCACAGTGGATATAGTGTTGACCTGGAATGCTGAGGTCGCCTGTTCAAAACCCTGGTCAAGGCACTTATGGGAGTTGATGTTTCCTGCTTGACCAGACAAGCCTGGTCAAGGCACGTATGGGAGTTGATGTTTCCTCTTCTCTCTTTCTCTCTCTCTCTCTCAAAATGAATAAATAAAATCTTAAAGAAGGAAAGCCATTTTGTTTGTGGTACTTTGTTAAAAAACATTTTTTTAAAATTTGATTATAAATGAAATGCTGTTGGGCATATAGGATATTTATTGGAAATTGTTTTGTGTGCAGGTATTGGAATCAGAATATAAGCAATAGCGTTCACTTTTTTTCTCCCATGCCTTGCACAGTTTTGAGCATGCAGTGCACTTAATAAATGTTTAGTGATCAAATAAATGAGTTCTTTAAGCCTACCAAAAAAAAAAAAATCCAATTATGGAGCCTGCCCAGGTGGTTTAGTGCATAGAGCGTTGTCCTGGCATGCTAAGGTTGTGGGTTTGATCCCTAGTCAGAGCATATGCTATGAAAACAACCAATGAGTTCACAACTAAGTGGAACAATGAGTTGGTCTCTCTGTCTCTCTGTCTCTCTTTCCCTTTCTTTCCCGCCCTCCCTCTCTGCTTCCCTCTCCCTTTTTCTCAAAATCAGTGGAAAATAGTTTTTAAAAATTTGATTATGTTAATTTATGAAAACCAGAATGAACTTTTGTTTTTAAGAGACACAGACAGGAAGAAGGAAGAGAGATGAGAAGCATCAACTCATAATTGTGGCACCTTAGTTGTACACTGATTGCTTTTCATATGTGCCTTGACTAGGGGTGAGAGGGGGCCTCCAGCTGAGCCAATGACCCCTTGTTCAAGTCAACAACCTTGGGTCTCAAGCCAGCAACCATGGGGTCATGTCCATGATCCCATGCTCAAGTTGGTGACCCTGCTGTGCTCAAGCTGGAGACCTCGGGGTTTTTTTGTTTTGTTTTTTTTGTATTTTTCTGAAGCTGGAAATGGGGAGAGTCAGACAGACTCCCGCATGCGCCTGACCGGGATCCACCCGGCACGCCCACCAGGGGCAACGCTCTGCCCACCAGGGGGCGATGCTCTGCCCCTCCAGGGCGTCGCTCTGCTGCAACCAGAGCCACTCTAGCGCCTGGGGCAGAGGCCAAGGAGCCATCCCCGGCGCCCGGGCCATCTTTGCTCCAATGGAGCCTTGGCTGCAGGAGGGGAAGAGAGAGACAGAGAGGAAGGAGGAGGGGGGTGGAGAAGCAAATGGGCGCTTCTCCTATGTGCCCTGGCCGGGAATCGAACCTGGGTCCCCCGCACGCCAGGCCGACGCTCTACCGCTGAGCCAACTGGCCAGGGCCAACCTCGGGGTTTTGAACCTGGGTCCTCAATGTTCCAGGCTGATGCTGTATCCACTGCATCACTACCTGGTCAGGCCAGAATGAACTTTTTTTTTAAATTTATTCATTTTAGAAAAGAGAGACAGAGAGAGCGAGGGGGGGGGGGGGGAGCAGGAAGCATCAACTCCCATATGTGCCTTGACCAGACAAGTGCAGGGTTATGAACCCACGACTTCAGTGTTCCAGGTCGATGCTTTATCCACTGCGCCACCACAAGTCAGGCCAGAATGAACTTTAATGGTGGACTTTTCACTACTACTCTGTAACAACAAGACCAGGCCTTTGCACACTACAGAGCGAGTATATTGGTCTTTCTCAGATTATGTGTTCAACAAATAGTTGAAATACTGAGATACACAATTTTTTTTTTTTGACAGCGAGAGAGTCAGAGAGAGGGATAGATAGAGACAGACAGGAAGGGAGAGAGATGAGAAGCATCAATTATTAGTTTTTTGTTGTGGCACTTTAGTTGTTCATTGATTACCCTCTCATATGTGCCTTGACCCGGGGGCTACAGCAGACTGAGTAACACCTTGCTCAAGCTAGCGACCTTGGATCCAAGCTGGTGAGCTTTGCTCAAACCAGGTGAGCCCATGCTCAAGCTGGTGACCTCGGGGTCTCGAACCTGGGTCCTCTGCATCCCAGTCTGACGCTCTACCCACTGTGCCACCACCTGGTCAGGCAGGAATTGAAGAACTTGAAATTGAATTAGTTCATAAACTTCCCTAATATCTCAAAGTACTTTTAAGTGAGCTTTGATTCTAAGTTTTTTTTTTTAAGCAAGGGAGAGAGGCAGTGGGGGTAAGGGGGAGACAGACAGGGACAGACAGACAGACAGAAAGTGAGAGGAATCAGAAGCATCACCTCTTCATTGCAGCACCTTAGTAGTTCATTGATTGCTTTCTCCTACGTGCCTTGACTGGGGGGCTACAGCCGAGCAAGTGACTCCTTGCTCAAGCCATTGACCTTGGGCTCAAGTTGGTGACCTCAGGATTTCAAACCTGAGTTCTCAGCATCCTAGGCTGATGCTCCATCCACTGTGCCGCTATTTGGTCAGGCCCAAGTTGTATTTTAATCACAGCCAGAGATGATTGTATTGTCTCAAAGTCTCTGAACTTGGAGGGGAGAAAAATGACATATTTTCCTAACCTAAAACTGAAATTAAGCATTGAATTGGGTTTATAATCATTGTTACTGGGATATTATTTGTTTGTTTTGATTACAGAGAGAGGGACAGCCAGACAGGAAGGGAGAGTTGAGAAGCATTCATTCTTTGTTGCAGCACCTTAGTTGTTCATTGATTGCTTTCTTATATGTGCCTTGACGGGGTGGGGGAGTGGTTACAGCAGACCGAGTGACTTCTTGCTCAAGCCAGCAACCTTGGATTCAAGCTGGTGAGCTGTGCTCAAACCAGGTGAGCCCTCACTCAAGCCGGTGACCTTGGGGTTTCGCACCTGGGTCCTCTGCATCCCAGTCCGACGCTCTATCCACTGCGCCACATCCGGGTCAGGCAGGATATAGGTTTTTTGGTTTTTTTTTTGTGACAGAGTCAGACAGAGGAACAGATAGGAACAGACAACCAGGAAGGGAGAGAGATGGGAAGCATCAATTCTTTGTTGCGGCACCTTAGTTGTTCACTGATTATTTTCTCATATGTGCCCTGACCCAGGGGGCTACAGCAAACAGAGTGACTCTTTGCTTGAGCCAGCGACCTTGATCTCAAGCTGGTGAGCCTTGCTCAAACCAGATGAACCTGTGCTCAAGCTGGCAACCTCAGGGTCTCAAACCTGGGTCTTCCGTGTCCCAGTCCTATGCTTTATCCACTGTTCTACCGCCTGGTCAGATGAGAAGCATCAACTCTTTACTGTGGCACCTTAGTTGCTCATTGACTGCTTTCTCATATATGCTTTGACTAGAGGGTTACAGCAGACTGAGTGACCCCCTGCTTGAGCTAGCGACCTTAGGCTCAAGCTGGTGAGGTTTGCTCAAACCAGATGGGACCACGCCCAAGCTGGTGACCTCGGGGTCTTGAACCTGGGTTCTCTGTATCCCAGTCCGATGCTCTATCCACTGTGCCACCGCCTGACCAATCCAGGATATTGTTATTTTTAAGATTTTTTTTCCCTCCTTTTCCAAGTGAGAGGACGGGATATAGACTCCTGCATGTACCCCAACCGGGATATACCTGGCAGCCCCTGTCTGAGGCCAATGCTCTGTTCATCTGGGCCCATGCTTGCAACAGCTATTTTTAGCACCTGAGGCAGAGGTTTCACGGAGCCATCGTCTGCACCTGGGCAGTGCACTCCAACCAATCGAGCCATGGCTGTGGGGGGGGGGGGAGCGAGAGAGAGAAGGAAAAGGGGAGTAGAAGCAGATGGTCGCTTCTACTGTGTTCCCTGACTGGCTATTGAACCCTGGACATTGACATACTAGGCTGATGCTCTACCACTGAGCAAACCAGCCAGGGTGGGGATATTGTTATTAAACTCAATGTTAGGTGTTATTTAGTATTACTAAAGATATATTACACCTGATCTGTGGTGGCACAGTGGATAAAGCGTCAACCTGGAATGCTGAGGTTGCTGGTTCGAAAGCCTGGGCTTGCCCGGTTAAAGCACATACAGGAAACAACTACTATGAATAGATGCTTCCTGCCCCCCCCCCCAGTAAATAAAATCCAGAGAAGATATATTACTATGTCACAAAAATTTAGTATATGTGCTGCCGAAGCGAGCACATATGTCACAAAAATTTAAACATTTTATTATGTCAGAATAATTGGTTTTATTTAACAAATACTGCTGCTTTTGTGCACCAAATTTATAGAATAAGATAGCAGGTTGTATAGCACCAAGAATAGAACCAGTTCGGGCCCTGGCTGGTTTGCTTAGCAGTAGAGTGTCGGCCTGGTGTGTGGAAATCCCGAGTTCGATTCCTGGCCAGAGCACACAGAAGTGCCCATGTGCTTCTCCACCCTTCCCCCTCTCCTTTCTGTCTGTCTCTCTCTTCTCCTGCAGCCAAGGCTCCATGGGAGCAAAGTTGGCCCGGGCATTGAGGATGGCTCTATGGTCACCACCTCTGGTGCTAGAATGGCTCCAGTAGCAATGGAACAACCCCCAGATGGGCAGAGCATTGCCCCCTGGTGGGCATGCTGGGTGGATCCTAGCCGGGTGCATGCAGGAGTCTGTCTCTCTGCCTCTGCGCTTCTCACTTCAGAAAAATACATAAAAAAAAATACATAAAAAAAAAAGAATAGAACTAGTTTGAATTAAAAACACTGACTATGGCTAATCCAAAACAGAAAAGCTACATATGTCTAATTAAGAGTTACTACGTAATTAAAATAACCTGGGTATCTATGGCTAGGTGCATCTTTACAGTTTCATTAAAGGCAGCCCCATTTTCTGACTTCTTAAAATTTTGGAAGGTTTCTGGCCAGCCATTTTTCTTTTTGTTTCTTTGAAGCCTGTTTATTTAAAGAAGAATATGTCAACTAAGAAAACTTTTTGTGTGTGACAGAGACAGAAGAACATAGAGAGGGACAGATAGGGACAGACAGACAGAAAGGGAGAGAGATGAGAAGCATCAGTTCTTCATTGAGGTACCTCAATTGTTCATTGATTGCTTTTTCATATGTGTCTTGACCGGGGGCTACAGCAGAGTGAGTGACCCATTGCTCAAGCCAGTGACCTTTGACTTCAAGCCAGCAACCTTTGAGCTGAAGCTGCGACCTTGGCGTTTCGAACCTGGGTCCTCTGTGTCCCAGTTCAATGCTGTATCCATTGTGCCACAGTTTGGTCGGGCTAGAGGAAAACTTAAAAATGCATACAGTGGGCGACTTTCTTTTTTAAGACTTTTTATTAATTTTTTAGAGAGAGAGAGAGAAGTGGGGGAGGAGCAGAAAGCATCAACTCCCATATGTGCCTTGACTAGGCAAGCCTGGGGTTTTGAACTGGCGACCTCAGTGTTCCAGGTCGACACTTTACCCACTGCACCACCACAGGTTAGGCCAGGCGTGCCCAACAGTTTTTGCCCCTGGCCTAGATTAGAAAGAAAACTTTTGCCCTGGCCGGTTGGCTCAGCGGTAGAGCGTCGGCCTAGCGTGCGGAGGACCCGGGTTCGATTCCTGGCCAGGGCACACAGGAGAAGCGCCCATTTGCTTCTCCACCCCTCCGCCGCGCTTTCCTCTCTGTCTCTCTCTTCCCCTCCCGCAGCCAAGGCTCCATTGGAGCAAAGATGACCCGGGTGCTGGGGATGGCTCTGTGGCCTCTGCCCCAGGCGCTGGAGTGGCTCTGGTCGCAACATGGCGACGCCCAGGATGGGCAGAGCATCGCCCCCGGTGGGCAGAGCATCGCCCCCGGTGGGCGTGCCGGGTGGATCCCGGTCGGGCGCATGCGGGAGTCTGTCTGACTGTCTCTCCCTGTTTCCAGCTTCAGAAAAATGGAAAAAAAAAAAAAAAAAAAAAAGAAAGAAAACTTTTTTCACGGGATGGATGAAATATTAAAATTAAAAAATGTTAAATACAGCCTGACCAGGTAGTGGCACAATGGATAGTGTTGGACTGGGATGTGTAGGACCTAGGTTTGAGACCCTGAGGTCGCCAGCTTGAGCATGGGCTCATCTGGTTTGAGCAAGGCTCACCAGCTTGAGCCCAAGGTCGCTTACTGGCTTGAGCAAGGGGTCACTTGCTCTGCTATAGCCCCCGGGTCAAGGCACATATGAGAAATCAATCAATGAACAACTAAGGAGCTGCAAGGAAGAATTGATGTTTCTCATCTCTCTCCGTTCCTGTCTGTCCCTATCTGTCCCTCTCCCTGACTCTATCTCTGCCACAAGAAAAAAAAAGTTAAATACAAAAACGATTCTTTTAAGTAAACAAAATTTTATTATGTAATTTGTTTATGAATAAATGTGAGTGAAAAAAATTTTAATATACAATATTATTTTAACAAAAATATAATTACATACCGTATAAATATCCAAATTGTATCACAATCAATCAAAACAATAATTAATAGAACGAGCTTGAAGGGGTTATATCACAAATAAAAACAATTATTTCATTTTACAGACAGCCTGGACACGTTTTTAGTTATCAACTGCAGCTATTGTCTATGCTACAATGCCACTTGATTCAACACACTTGACCACAGAAATAACGAATTGTTTGACCTTGGGTGCGCACTGGCAAACTCTGCCTAAAAGAATGTGGGTTTCACATCGCCAGTAAATGTCAAACAGTTCATATCCAGTACAGACGAGTACAAAAGTTGTAAATCTTTATAATGGAATTTTAAAATAAAGTATCACGAATCCATTTGACCAAATATTGGAATTTAACCCTAGATTAGTCACACGCGGAATTCTTTTCTGCGTGTCACTGTCTTCTTAAATATCTCTTTCCAATAATCAAAGACGCTTTTGCTTCTGAGTAGCTGAGATTTTAAAGTAGTGGAGAATATTAAAAAAATTTAATCACGGGCTGCATAAATTCATTATGCAGGCCAGAACCGGCCCGCGGGCTGTATGTTGGCCATGCCTGGGTTAGGTTATAGTGGGTGACTTTTAATTGTCTTGTCTCTGTGACTTTCAGTAAAAAATGTTGCCTTAAATTATACTTAGTTAACTGAAAAATATCAGAATTTTAGAGTATTCTTTAAAAATTTTTTTAAATTTATTGATTTTTTTTTTAAAGCTTAGTCTTTTTTTTTTTAATTTTATTTATTTTTTACAGAGACAGAGAGTGAGTCAGAGAGAGTGATAAACAGGGACAGACAGACAGGAATGGAGAGAGATGAGAAGCATCAATTGTGCGTTGCAACACCTTAGTTGTTCATTGATTGCTTTCTCATACGTGCCTTGACCGCGGGCCTTCAGCAGACTGAGTAACCCCTTGCTGGAGCCAGCGACCTTGGGTTCAAGCTGGTGGGCTTTTGCTCAAACCAGATGAGCCCGCACTCAAGCTGGCGACCTCGGGGTCTCGAACCTGGGTCTTCTGCATCCCAGTCCGACCCTCTATCCACTGCACCACTGCCTGGTCAGGCAAAAATTTATTGATTTTTAAAGAGACAGAAACACTGATTTGTTGTTCCACTTATTTATTTATGCATTCATTGGTGGTTTCTTTCTTTCTTTTTTTTTTTATAAATTTTTATTTTAATGGGGTGACATCAATAAATCAGGGTACATATATTCAAAGAAAACATTTCCAGGTTATCTTGTCATTCAGTTCTGCTGCATACCCATCACCAAAAGAGAGATCGTCCTCCGTCATCCTCTATCCAGTTTTTTTTTGTACCCCTACCCCTCCCCTTCCCCCCTCTCCCTCCTTCCCTCCCCCCCATTGATGGTTTCTTGTATGTGCCCTTACTGGGGATCAAACCTGCAACCTTGGTGTATTGGAACAACACTAACCAACTGAGTTACCTGGCCAGGGCACAACCTTTCTTCTTAAGTAGATTTTAAGACTTGAAATAGATATTTAAATAATGTATTTGAGGAAATTTCCTGAGTTTTTCCTTGTATAGTTGTTAACATTATTAAAATTATTTTTGAATTATCCTAAGTTGGAAGGTACAAGGAAGAAACGGGACAGGACGGAAAGAGAAACACACAGAATCAGTTCTCAGGCAGGGAAACTGGCATGTGAAATAATAACCTCTGTGGTCTTTCTTTAAAATAACCATGAAGCATATAGAACATTGAGTAGTCACTTTTCGACACTGATGCTATACTAAGATATGGCATGCTTTATGCCCCTCTCTTGTCCAATATATTAGCTATGCGTTAGAGTAATTTACTTTTTTTCAAATTAGAAGAGAAAGTTTATTTAGAAGATTACAGAGGTAGTAGAAGTGAGCCAGCTAGGTTGCATAGGCTTAGGAAACAAGTTACAGAACAAAAAAAAAAAGGGGGGGGGGGCCCTTGGCACTTAGGAGAGAGAAAGGCAAAGGTATACTTGAGGGGAAGAGGATGGGGAAGAAAAAGGTCTGGATGTGCTCCTGAGAGGAAGAGCCTAGAATAATTTACTTTTTATTGAGAGGGGAATGAAAAATATTTTTTACTGCTGGTATTGTAGAACTTGTTTGTATATTTCTTTACAATTATGCTTTGAGTAAATGTAAAAAAAAGGTGTCTACAACCCTACTTATTTTTATTAATGCTAGAAAGCTTATTTTGCCTGAGTTATAAATAGTAATTAGAATATTGAACAAATTCTGGACATTGATAACAGATATAGTTAAAAGGAATGTGACCCTTTTAGCTAATAAAGTATTAGCTTGGAAATCCCTAATAAGCATTTTTTAATGCTTTTTTTTTTTTTTTGTATTTTTTCTGAAGCTGGAAACGGGGAGAGACAGTCCAACAGACTCCCGCATGCGCCCGACCGGGATCCACCCGGCACGCCCACTAGGGGCGACGCTCTGCCCACCAGGGGGCGATGCTCTGCCCTTCCGGGGCATCGCTCTGCTGCGACCAGAGCCACTCCAGCACCTGGGGCAGAGGCCACAGAGCCATCCCCAGCGCCCGGGCCATCTTTGCTCCAATGGAGCCTTGGCTGCGGGAGGGGAAGAGAGAGAGAGGAAGGAAGGGGTGGGGGGTGGAGAAGCAAATGGGCGCTTCTCCTATGTGCCCTGGCCGGGAATCGAACCCGGGTCCCCCGCACGCCAGGCCGACGCTCTACTGCTGAGCCAACCGGCCAGGGCCTTAATGCTTATTTTATTGATTTTTTTTTTTTTTAAAGAAGAGTAGAAGGGAGAGAGCAGGAAAGAGGAACATCTGTTCTGGTATGTGCCCTGACTGGGGATGGAACTGGCAGCCTCTGTGCTTCCACTGTGCTCTAGCCTGTGGCACAGTGGATGGAGTGTCTGCCTGGAGCACTGAGGTCGCTGGTCATAGCCCAGGGCTTGCTTGGTAGGGGCAGGTGTGGGAGTTGATGCTTCCTGCTCCTCCCCTCTTCTCTCTCTTTCTCTTTCTCTCTCTCTCTCCCCTCTCTAAAAGTGAATGGATAAAATCTAATAAAAAAGTTATATAATAGCACACTATATATTTAAAAAAAAAAAAAAGACTGTGCTTTAACTAACCGAGCTATCCGGCCAGGGCAACTTTTTTTTTTTTTTTTTAAATAAAGACCAGTTCTGTCCTGGCCAGAGCATTGGCTGGATACCAACAAAGGTGGATTCGATCCCTGGTCAGAGCACGCGCAGGAATAGATCAGTGTTTCTTTCCTTCCCTCCTCCTCTTCCTCCCCCCTCCTTGCCCCTCCTCCTCCTTATCCCCCTCCTCTCTAAAATCAATTTTAAAAACAGACCAATTCTGCTAATTTTATGAATAATCTAGATGTTACAGATTTTAGTTACCAAGAGGGGGAATTTTATTAAAAGTCTGTTTTTTTCCAATTTTATTTATTCTTATTTAAAAGAAACAATTTAAAGGTAACCTGACCAGGCAATGGTGCAGTGGATAGGGTTTCAACCTGGGATGCTGAGTATCCAGATTCGAAACCCCTAGGTTGCTAGCTTGAACATAGGTTCACCGGCTTGAGTTGAGTATGGGATCATAGACATGACCCTATGGTAACTGGATTGAGCAAGGGGTCACTGACTTGGCTGGAGCCACCAGTCAAGGCACTTATGAGAAGCAATGAAAAACTAAAGTGCCACAACTGCTTCTCATCTCTCTTCCTTCCTGTCTGTCTCTCTCTCTCACACACACACTAAAAAAAAACACCCTAAAACATTTAAAATATATCTTTTTTTTATCCTTTATTTTTATTTTTTATTTTTTTTTAGTGAGAGAGAGACAGGAAGGGAGCCGGGAGGGAGGAGAGAGATGAGAAGCATCAACTTGAGTTGCTTCCCTTTAGTTGTTCATTGATTGCTTCTTATACATGCCTTGATGGGGGTGGAGGTCTCAAGGTGAGGCAGCAACCTTGAACTCAAGCCAGTGATCCTGTACTCAAGCTGGTTACCTCAGGGTTTTGAACTGGGTACCTCAGCATTCCAGGTTGATGCTCTTATCAACTGTGCCACCACAGGTCAGACTCAGTTTTATTTACTTACTTGAGAGACAAACATCTGTCTATCTGTTCCTGTATGTCTATCTGACTGGGGATTAAACTTGCGACCCTCTGGTTTGGGACAATGCTCAAACCAGCTGAGCCAGTCAGGGCTTTTGGTGTGATTTGTAGGGGAAGTTTTGCAGTTTGTTTATTTTAGTTACGAGAGATAATTTCCTCTCAGGTTCATGTAGGAAAATTTTCAAAATTTCTGACATCTTTCAGTCTGTGAAAGAATATGATGAGGCTGAAAAGCTGAGAGGAAACCCATTGGGAATGGTGCCATGGCATGTATCAAAGTGATACTGACAGTGTACCTTTCTTCCCTCTTAGTTTACAAGTAAACTTATTTAGAATGTTGATTGAAGGAAGAAATGATTGCTCATTTTATTTAACTGGCTATACAATTTGCTATGAAACTGTCAGGTTTGGCAACAGTTTGAGTACATATGTGAAGTAAAAGTTTCTTAAAATGTTAAAGGAATTACTAATTAGCGGTTTTTGGTGATTATTGCAATGTTTAATTCTAAAAACATATGTGACTGAATTTCTGTCATCAACAGTGGTCTTATTTATAATGATAAATAAGCAGATGCCTGACCTGTGGTGGCGCAGGGGATGAAGCATGGACCTAGAATGCTGAGGTCGCTGGTTCGAAACCCTGGACCTGCCTGGTCAAGGCACGTGGGAGTTGATGCTTCCTGCTCTTCCCCTCCTTCTCTGTCTCTGTCTCTGTCTCTCTCTCTCTCCTCTCTAAAATGAATAAAAAAATAAGATAACTTCTGGATTCAGTTGGAGGTAAAATTTTGTTGTACTTGCTTCCTTATTTTTCAGATATCTTTTGTGGATACAAAATAGTTTGTATTTTTCTAATCAGAAAAAAGTTACTATGACTAAAATAATGCCTTTTAATCTCAGAAAAAATTATCTAGGCCCTGGCGGGTTGGCTCAGCGTAGAGCATTGGCCTGGCTTGTGGAAGTCTCGGGTTCGATTCCCCACCGGGGCACGCAGGAGAAGCTCCCATCTGCTTCTCCACCCTTCCCCCTCTTCTTTCTCTATCTCTCTGTTCCCTTCCCACAGCCAAGGCTCCATTGGAGCAGAGTTGGCCTCCTCAGGCTCTAGAATGGCTCAGATTGCAGCAGAACAATGGCCCGCCAAGCATCGCCCCCTGGTGGGCATGCTGGGTGGATCGCGGTTGAGCGCATGCAGGATTCAGTCTGTCTGTCTCCCCCCTGCTTCTCATTTCGGAAAAATACAAAAAATATCTATCTAAGTGAAGTTAAACCATATTTGGACAATTGATTAGAAACGATGATTTTATTTTTCTCCTGGCTCTTTTGTTTGCAGCTGCATAGGATTGAAGTGAGAGTAGAAATTAATTAAATTGGTTTTATTACAGAGTACCAACTTTTCTCCTCTTTGCCACTGTTTATACCTGTCAGTTTGAGATCACTCACTTAAATTGAAAAGGGATTTTTGGGTACTCTCCGGGTGTAAAGAGAAGATACCTGTGCTCAGAGACCATTAAATATAAATTAGGCAAACTAAAATGTGAGAATCAGTGATTAGATGTTTATTGATTTTGGGGAATAATAAGTGAGGTCTGTTTTAGGAGCAATCAGGACTTTAAGGAGGAAACAGTAAAAGTTTATCTAAGCCTTTAAGAAGCTGAAGTCAAGAATAATAAATATTCTTAGAAGGGATGTTTCTTTATTGTTTGTCCCTTATTTTCATTTAAAATGAAAATGTTTGCACTATTATTATTATTATTATTTGTATTTTTCTGAAATAAGAAGCAGGGAGGCAGATAGATAGACTCCTGCATGCGCCTGATCAGAATTCACCCAGCATGCCCACAAGGGGGCAATGCTCTGTCGTCTGGGGCCTTGCTCCATTGCAACTGGGGCCATTCTAGAACCTGAGGCAGAGGCTATAGAGCCATCCTCAGCGCCTGAGCCAACTTTGCTCCAATGGAGCCTTGGCTTCAGGAGGGGAAGAGAGAGAGAAAAGGAGAGGGGGAAGGGTGGAGAAGCAGATGGGCGCTTCTCCTGTGTGCCCTGGATTGGAATCAAACTCAGGACATCCACACGCCAGGCCGTCGCTCTGCCACTGAGCCAACCAGCCAGAGCTTACACTCTTATTTTAAACCTAAGTAAAATACCATATATTGCTTTGTATAGCTGATTTATTAATTTTTTTATTTCACAACCATTCTTTGCCTGTTTCATTAAATTTCATCTTGCCTCACCTTTACTTTTTTAGATAGTTGAAATTATCTGAGATTTCAAAAGGGAGAATGTTTTGCTGAAAGTCAGTGTTAGGAATGAAGTGTATTCATTGTTTTTGGACCTTTTGGGCTATTAAATGAAGTTTTTATCTTGAAATTTGCAATTCTTATTTGTGATGGGATTCAGTAAAAGCCAATTAGTGGTTTTATCGATTGTCTGATTAACTAGTCTTTCTCCTTGAAATGTTGGTATTTAAGTTCTTTAAAAAGGAGGGAGAAGGGCCTGACCTGTGGTGGTGCAGTGGATAAAGCGTCGACCTGCCGGTTCAAAACCCTGGGCTTGCCTGGTCAGGGCACACATGGGAGTTGATGCTTCCAGCTCCTCCCCCCTGTCACTCTCTCTTCTGTCTCTCTCTCTCTCCCTTCTGTCTCTCTCTTTCTCCCTCTCTCTCCTCTCTAAATTGAAAAAAAAAATTTTTTTTTTAAATAAAAGGAGGGAGAAGGGGCCTGACCTGTGGTGGCGCAGTGGATAAAGCGTCGACCTGGAAATGCTGAGGTTGCCGGTTCGAAACCCTGGGCTTGCCTGGTCAAGGCACATATGGGAGTTGATGCTTCCAGCTCCTCCCCTCCTTCTCTGTCTCTCCTCTCTCTCTCTCTCTCTCTCTCTCTCTCTCTCTCTCTCTCTGTCTCTTCTTCTCTCTAAAATGAATAAATAAATTAAAAAAAAAAAAAACCCAGTTCACAGTTGTACACCCATTTAAAAAAAAAAGGGAAGGAGAAGGGTTGGTGGGGGAAAAAAAGAGAACAGACACATTAATGTGCCTGCAATCCTGGAGAAAACTGTTAGATTAAAATGTAGCTTGGTTGGTTAGAGATCATCTGGAAGCTCAAAGGTTGCTGGTTTGATCCCCGGTCAGGGCACATACAGGAGCTGCTCGCTCGGTGTTCCTGTCTCTCTCTCTTACTGAAGTCAATAAATAAAAATTGTTTAAAATGTACATTAAGGCCCTGGCCAGTTGCTCGCTGGATAGAGCACCGGCTGAGCATGTGGATATCCTGGGTTCGATTCCTGGTCAGAGCACACAGGGGAAGTGACCATCTGCTTCTCTCCCCCTCTCTTTCCTCTTTCTCTTCCTCTTCCCCTCCCTCAGCCCCTCTCTCAGTTGGTTTGCACATTGGCCCAGGCACTGTGGATGGCTCGGTTGGTTGGTCTGAGTGCTGTCAGCCTCAGGTGCTAAAAATAGCTCAATTGATTGGAGCATTGGGCCCGTAGAGGGGTAGGAGATTTCCCAGTGGAGCCAGTCAGGGTGCACGCGGAAATCCATCTCATTATTTCCCCTCCTCTCACTTAAAAAAAAAATTACATTATCTTACCACCCTTTAAGTAGCTGCCTTACTACTACTATCCCAAAAAGTAAGCATTTGCTCCTTCCCTTCTTAATGCAGTTTTGGGGCTGTTTAGGAGAATGGAATGACTGTTCAACTGTGCTTTAGAATAAAGTGGACACCAAGTATAAAAATACATATATTTTTAAAATTTTACTAGTATTTTTTCCATTCCCATCAGTAGCAGTCAAACCAGAGATCACTTGAAGAGCCCATATTTTTGAAACATTCATTTCTAGGCTGCTGTGTAGTTTGTTGTTGGGCAATAAGCTACATACAATCTTCTTTTGGGATCTATTAGCTAGACAAGCCTTTTGTTCTAAATATGGAAAATGGAAGTGTGTTTGCTTCTAATTGCCCTGCTGGGCGGTAACTTCTATCACAGAGATCTATAAATAGATCGTTTTCCTTTCTGGTTTTCCTTTTTTGTCAAGTAGAGCATTTCAATAAGGTTTTCTAGAGGTATAGGTGTTATCAGTGTTATGGAATAATTCAGTAGGCAGTTAGTTTTGAAAACAAGTGCTGGGCTCAGCCCTATTTGTTCTGTATCAAGGAGCCCTGCTTTCATTTAAGTCCCTCTGCTGCTAGGGAAATGAGAACAAGGTAGACTTAGCTCTGAGAGTAAATGAGGAGAGCTCATTGTATGCTGCTTGGGCAGCCAGTGTGTCTAAATATTGTAGGGAAAGCTAGGAACTGCTTGTTTGTGACTCAAACCAGCCTTAACTGGAATCATCCAGTTTGAGTTGGCTGCTTGCCACCTCCCAGAGGCTTCCTTATTCTGCCAGAGTTTCTGCCTGGGCTCTGTGCTGTGACAGGGCAGGCTGTAGGGAACAGCAGCTGGAAGTGGCTGCCAGTTAACCAGGTTTGGTTCTAGGGAGGAGGCATTTCTTGGACACAGCAAGGAGCTGAAGACTAGAGTTGGTGTGAACTCTCATTATTTTCAATATGTCTTTCCATTATTACTCCCTTGCTTTAACTGAAACTTTTTGTCCTCTGCCCTGTAGTACCTAAAGTATTAAGAAACAGCTTTGGCCATACCACCACTGCTTGAGTACCTCACAACATGCTCTACATTTGGTGCTAAAGAATTTGACCAAAATTTTATTTCATTACTTCATAAACAAAGTTTCCCCAGGAACTTTGCTTTTAGTTGTTAGTCTGTTTGAAGTAAAGAACGGTCAATCAAAGAGCTTTTCTTGTACCTCTTTTCTTTCTTTACACTTGGATTGTGCTGGGGTTTATTTTGGTTTGATTGATAGGTGGAAGGAATGAAAATAGAATTAGAGTAAACTTGTGACCTGGTATCCTGTGAATTTTTTTTATTTATTTATTTATTTATTTATTCAGGAACAGAGAGAGAGAGAGAGTCAGAGAGAGGGATAGATAGGGACAGACAGGAATGGAGAGAGATGAGAAGCACCAATCATCAGTTTTTCGTTGCGACACCTTAGTTGTTCATTGATTGCTTTCTCATATGTGCCTTGACTACGGGCCTTCAGCAGACGGAGTAACCCTTTGCTGGAGCCAGCAACCTTGGGTCTAAGCTGGTGAGCATTTTTGCTCAAGCCAGATAAGCCCATGCTCAAGCTGGCAACCTCGGGGTCTCGAACCTGGGTCCTCGGCCTCGGCATCCCAGTCCAACGCTCTATCCACTGCGCCACCACCTGGTCGGGCGTGAATTTTAATTTAATTTAGATATAACTTTTTAAAATGTTACTGTAAAATGAACAGAAAGGACTTCAGATTAAAGTCCTAAATAACACTTATTTATTGATTTTTAGAGAGAGAGAAAGAGAGAGGGATATATCAATTTGTTGTTCCACGTATGTATGCCTTCATTGGTTGATTTTTGTATGTGCCTTAACCGGAAATTAAACCCAGAATCTTGGCATATCAGGATGATGCTTTAACCAACTGAACAACCTGGGTAGGGCCTAAATAACAAATTTTAAAATTAAAAATGCTATGTCAAATTGCATTTGTTTGACTTGGAAGCAAACTCTTAAAAAGCAAACACTACAATACAATGCTTCTATTACAAATTTTTAGTGTCATGGCTATTTTGTGCATAAAGAGCCTCTTTCTTAGTTTGCCTTTTTGAGAAATAAGGGAGTTAAATGATTAAACATGACCTAATTTGTACCCTGGCTGGTTAGCTCAGTCAGAGCATTGTTTTAAAACACCAAGGTTGCAGGTTTGATCCCCAGTCAGGGCACATACGGAAATGACTAATGAATGCACAGCTAAGTGGAACAACAAACGAATGCTTCTGTCTCCCTTCCTCTCTCTCTGTCTCTTAAAAAAAAAAAAAAAAAGAAAATCAATAGATAAATATGGCCTAATTCCTGATCCGAGAACTCCCAGAAGTCACTAAGAAATATTAAAGCCAAAAAAAGAGTATATTTACATTTTACCTTTCTAGATGCCACGTATATGTAAATTTCTATACCCTTGCTTATGTTTTAAACTTTTTTTGTGTGTGTGGCAGAGACAGAGAGAGAGGGACAGATAGGGACAGACAGACAGGAAGGGAGAGAGATGAGAAACATTAATTCTTCCTTGCGGCTCCTTAGTTCATTGATTGATTTCTCATATGTGCCTTGACCGTGGGGCTACAGCAGACCGAGTAACCCCTTGCTCGAACCAGTGACCTTGGGTTCAAGCTGGTGAGCCTTGCTCAAACTAGATGAGCCCGCACTCAAGCTGGTGACCTCGAGGTATCGAACCTGGGTCCTCCACATCCTAGTCTGACTCTATCCACTGCGCCATCACTTGGTCAGGCTGTTTTAAACTTTTGAAATGAGACTGTTAGTATTATTTATACTTATGGTAAAAGTTGACTGAGCAGTTTGGGTGACTTTGTTTTTCTTTTTTATCCTTTTTGGGTTGTTTTCGCTTGAAGGCTTTGTATGGTCATTCTCAGAAGCCATGGTATAATGTCACTTTGCCTGGAACAAGGGATCACCCATGCACAGAAATAAAGAAAAATGTGGTATTCTGTCTCTTTTGCACAGAAATAAAGGAAAATGTGGTATTCTTTCTCTCAAAAAGAGAGACAGGAAGAAGGGAGAGACATGAGAAGCATCAATTCATAGTTGCGTTACTTTAGTTGTTCATTGATTGCTTCTCATATGTGTCTTGACCATGGGACTGAAACCAAGCCAGTGACCCCTTGCTCAAGCCAGTGACCTTGGAATCATGTTGACGATACTGTGCTCATGCCGACAACCCTGCTATTCAAGCTGGTGACCACCAGGTTTCAAACCTGGGACATCAGTGTCCCAGGTCAGTACTCTTATCTGCTTGTACCACCACTGGTCAGGTTGATTGACTCATTTTAAATAAATTAATCCTAGCTGGATAGCTTGGTTGGCTGGAGCATCATCTTGAAGTGTACATCAGGGCACATAGGAACAGATCAGTGTTCCTGCCTCTTCCTCTTCTTTTCCCCCTCCTTCTCCTTTTCTCCTATAATCAATCAATCAATAAATAAAATAAATTAAACTAGCATTTTCTGAAGCTCAGAATTAGCCAAAATTTTATTACTATTACCCTCCCCTGCCCTGGCCGGTTGGCTCAGCGGTAGAGCGTCGGCCTAGCGTGCGGAGGACCTGGGTTCGATTCCCGGCCAGGGCACATAGGAGAAGCGCTCATTTGCTTCTCCACCCCTCCGCCGCGCTTTCCTCTCTGTCTCTCTCTTCCCCTCCCGCAGCCAAGGCTCCATTGGAGCAAAGATGGCCAGGGCGCTGGGCATGGCTCTGTGGCCTCTGCCTCAGGCGCTAGAGTGGCTCTGGTCGCAATATGGCGACGCCCAGGATGGGCAGAGCATCGCCCCCTGGGGGGCAGAGCACCGCCCCTGGTGGGCGTGCCGGGTGGATCCCGGTCGGGCGCATGCGGGAGTCTGTCTGACTGTCTCTCCCTGTTTCCAGCTTCAGAAAAATGAAAAAAAAATAATAATAATAAAAAAAAATAAAAATAAAAAAACCACACCTTTATCTGAAGGTAATTTTCAAGTGATGGCTGATACTTTTGTTAGAAGTTTAAAATGTGTCTGGTAACATACAGTGGAATTCCGATGTTGGAATTAGAATAGGACACACATTTAATATACACTTGGCTTCTAGACATGATTTTTATTACCAAAACTGGGACTTCTATGATTCTTCGAATGCTGTTTTCAATGGTGGAGGGAGGTCAGACTAGCCTCGTGAAGGAATGTTCTGTGTGGATGGTGATTAGAGCCATTTGGGCTGTAGCTTTGTGTTTGTTTTGTCTGAAGAAACTGCAGAGAAGTTGTTTAAGCAGAAGAATTTCAGGCTGGAGTTTCTTAGTAATTTGAAGTCATTTATAAATAAATGAACAAGTTCACTAAATAGTAGATAGATGGCTTTAGACTTCCTGGTTGGGGGTTAGGTGCCCTTACAACCTCTTGGATCTGTCACTTTCTTAGTGGAAGTGGAAAATAGCAAACTTCTTTTTTATTCTGGATAGAAAGGAGGTGAATTAACATCAAAGTTAAATTGGAAAAAGACAAAACCCAAAGTTAAAATTTACTTGCAGGTTTGGTAAAGGCAGGTGTATGTAACCATTTAGAATAAAATGACATGTTTTCAGATGATCTGTATGCTTTCTTGGCTTATGCCTTTTAAACATTTTAGTTGTTCATACAAGAAATACATCTGATTTTGCATACTGTGTATTCAATTAAGGGAATGAAAAAAATCGCACCGTGTTATAATTGACAGTTTTCTCCTTAGTTGGTCCCTGGAGTAAGGCATCCCATGAATGTTCTAAAAGCGATGCTGCCACACAGAAGGATTTCCTGCTCTTTGGGCAGACATGTATCCGCTTATTTCAGGGAACATGCATGTTTGACACTTTATGCTTTGAGTTACTTGAGTAGCAGGTTTTTTGAGTCGTAAGAGAGTGCTAAGAATGTAATGACTCTATGGGCCCAGGCTGTTTGGAATTTAAACTGAAAGTAGTCTAGGCCAAGGTTCTTTTGGACACTGAGAATATGTAGAAAATTTTTTCACTGTAAATTTTGTACTCAGCAAATTTGTCTGTAGCAGAATCTGTCACATATCTGAACATAAAATGATAAGCAGCACTTGATGATTTGGTCTCTGCTAGTTCATTGTCTTATTCTTAAAGTTAACTAGGGAATTTTAGGGCTCCAGAAAGCCCACCAGAAGATAAACTTCATGATTCTGATTAGTAGATAAGCCAGAGCATAACCTCTTTCCATTTTTACTATTTTTATTAGAACAACAGATTTTGAAACCACCAAATTATAGGTGTGTGTGTGTGTGTGTATTTTTGTTGTTGTTGCAGAGAGAGAGTCAGAGAGAGGGACAGACAGGGACAGACAGTCAGGAACGGAGAGAGATGAGAAGCATCAATCATCAGTTTTTTGTTGCGACACCTTAGTTGTTCATTGATTGCCCTCTCATATGTGCCTTGACCGTGGGTCTTCAGCAGACCGAGTGACCCCTTGCTTAAGGCAGCGACCTTGGGTCCAAGCTGGTGAACTTTTGCTCAAACCAGATGAGCCCGCGCTTAAGCTGGTGACCTTGGGGTCTCGAACCTGGGTCCTCTGCATCCCAGTGCGACGCTGTATCCACTGTGCCACCGCCTGGTCAGGCCAAATTGTGTTTTTAATGTCAAAACTTATAAGGCTTCATTAAAAAAATACTGAATGGCAAAGCCTGACCAGTTGTGGCGCAGTGGATAGAGTATCCACCTGGGACACTAAGCTCCAGGTTCGAAACCCTGAGGTCACTGGCTTGAGCATGGGCTTATTCGGCTTGAGTACCAACTTGAACATGGGATCATCCCATTGCTGGCTGAGCCCAAAGAAAGGTTGCTGGCTTGAGCCCAAGGTCACTGGCTTGAGCAAGAGGTCACTGTCTCGGCTGAACCAACTCCCCACCAAGGCACAAATGAGAAGCAATCAGTGAACAACTAAAGTGCCACAACTACAAGTTGATGCTTCTCATCTCTCTCTCCATTCTTCCTATCTCTGTCTCTCTCTCAAAAAAAAAAAAAATTGTGGCCATTTATTTGTATTTACACACACACACACACACACACACACGCAGGTGTATGTAACCATTTAGAATAAAATAACATGTTTTCAGTTGATCTTTATGCTTTCTTTTTTTAATGTTTTACATATATATAAAACATCAAAGTCACCATTTTAACCTTTTTTGTTTGTTTAGATTTTATTTATTGATTATTTTAGAGAAAAAGGCAGGGAGGTGGGAGGAGCAGGAAGCATCAACTCATAGTTGCTTCTCATATGTGCCTTGACCGGCAAGCCGCCAGGATTTCAAACTGGTGACCCCAGCTTTACAGGTGGACACTTTATCTACTGAACCACCACAGGTCAGGCTTTAACTTTTTTAAACTGTTGTGTAACCATCACTACTAGCCATCTCCAGAACGTTTTTATCTTCCCAGATTGAAATTCTGTCTTCATTAAACAACTTCCCATTCTTCAATCCCCTGGGCCCTAGTACCCACCTCTTTACTTTCTGTCTATGAACTTGACCAGTCTAGGTACCTCATAAAAGGACAAATGATACAATATTTGTCCTTTTGTGATTGGCTTATTTCTGTTTTTTCATTTATTCATTTAGTGGGGGGGGGGGGGAGAGAGAGAATGGGAGGGAGGAGCAGGAAGCATCAACTCCCATATGTGCCTTGACTGGGCAAGCCTGAGGTATTAAACCAGCGACCTCAGCATTCCAGGTCAATGCTTTATCCACTGCGCTACCACAGGTCAGGTGTGATTGGCTTATTTCACTTGGTATAATGTCCTCTAGATTCATCTAAGTTATAGCACGTATCAGAATTTCCTTCTACTTAATACATTTTTTTTAACTTTAGCCTTTTAAAAAATTTATTTATTTATTTTAGAGAGAGAGGAAGGGCTAGAGAAACAAATATAAATCAGTTTCTGCATGTGCCCTGACTGGGGATCAAACTCAAAACCTTTGCATATCAGGATGATGCTTTAATCAACCAAGTTATCCAGCCAGGGCTCTTTCTACTTTTATAAACTGAATAATATTCTACTGTATTATGATACCACATTTTGTCTATGCAGTCATCTTTTGATGGACACTTGCTATGAATGTGGGTGTATAAATGTCTATTTGAGTCCCTGCTTTCAGTTCTTTTGGTTATATACCTAGAAGTGGAATTACTGAATCATATGGTACTTCTAATTTTTTGAGACCCTGGCCACTTGGCTCAGTTGTAAAGTGTCAGCCTTGTGTGTGGAAGTCCCAGATTCGATTTCTGGTCATGACACACAGGAGAAGAGACCATTTACTTTCCACCCCCCCACCTCCCCCTTCTCCTCCCATAGCCATGGCTCAAATGGTTCTAGCAAAATTGGCCCCAGGTGCTGAGGATGGTTCCATGGCCTTTCAGGTGCTAAATAGCTTGATTGCTGAGCAACGGAGGAGCAACGGCCCAGCTGCTCAGAGCATCTCCTGGTTAGGGGGCTTGCCAGGTGAATCCCAGTCAGGGAACATGCCGGAGTCTATCTCTGCCTCCGTGCCTCTCACTTAATTAAAAAAAAAATTTTTTTTTGAGGAACTAGCATAGTCTGCCTTCTTGCCTGCCTGCCTCCCTCTCTCCCTTCCTCCCTCCCTCTCTCCCTCCCTCCTTTCCTCCCTTCTATGCCTGCAACCTTTGACCTCAAGCTGGCAAGCTTTTGGGATCAGTGAGCCTGAGTCAGCAACCTCAGTGTTCCAGGTTGATGCTTATCCACTCTGCCAACACCAGTCAGGCTGCCATAGTGTTTCCATTTTACCTTCCAGCAATGTACCAGGAATTCAGTTTCTTTACATCCTTTCTAACACTTGTTAATATATTCTGTTTGTGAATATATCCTGAGAGTGAAATGGTATCTCACTCTGGTTTTTATTTGAATTTCTCTAACAATTAGTCATGTTGAGCATCTTTATATGTGCTTTTTGGCCATTTGTTTATCTTCTTTGGAGAAATGTCTGTTCATGTTCAAAGGTGACCATTTTTACATTTTTTAATTTTCCCCTCTCTGTTGAGTTATATTGTTATTTTTAAGGTAAATTTAAAATATCTTAAAGTCATAAAAAAAACCCATTAAGCTTTTTATGCAAAATAGAAGTTTTACTAATTTCTTCTGAACATGATACTTTGTTGAGGAGAAATCTATGTTATTCAGCTACCACCTTAAATCCCGAGGTTGAGTGTAAGGAAAGGTATTATGCCAAGCACCATTTAACAATGAATGAAATGTTTTTCATTGATGTAAACCTTACTAGAATAGGAGTAGCGTTGTTGTATTTTTCACCCATCATTTGGTTAAAATTATAAAACAGTTTTGTTCACAAGTACTTTGACTCTGCAATTGTAAAAAGTTAGATGGGTTTTTTTAACGTCCTGTTTCCAAAATATTTAGTGACACCAGAATGTTTCAGATCCCAGTTTCTGCCTCTTGAGGATAATTTTCACAAGTTGATCTTTTTCCTTCACTTTTTTCCTGTGAGTCTCAGAGTTATTCAAAGATTTTTATAAAGTGATGCATTACTAATAAGAAAGAACAGTCACTTTAAGGATCCCATGTTTAAATTGCAACTTAAAATTAGCATGTAGGGTTTTCACAGAAGGGAAAGCAGTCATTGAGATAATGTAGGCCTTCTCCATTTCAGCACTATTGACAGTTGAGTGCAGATATTTCTTTGTTGTCAGGACTATCCTGTATATTGTAGGACGTTTAGCAGCATCCCTGGCTGCTATTCACTAGATGTCAGTGAGCCTGATCTCCACTCACAGCTATGACAGCCAAAAATGCCCCTTGGGGGTTAAAATCGCCCACATTGAAAGCGCTGATGTAGGTATTCCAATGATAGGATTTGCTAATGAAAGAGAATAGTGTATCCAAGGATTCTGGACTTTGTTAGACAAATTTTTTTTTCTGCATATTTTAATTGCGCTTTTGTTTTTATCCTAGAAAATGTTTCTTTTCTCTCTCTCTCTCTTTTTTTAATCATCTTCCACAAAGTTCTAGATAACAGGATCCATGAAGTAGTTTTGTTTTTATAGATATCAGTGATTTTTCAGTCAGGTTACTAATATATGTCATTTATAGTTGTAGAACCTTAGAGCAGCCATTATATTTCTGTGTAATTAATAATTGAAGAAGAAAGACTTTGCAATTGTGACAAAGAAATTTTCATTTCACTCTTAGATACTGAATTTAGTTAATACCTTTATTTTACTAAACTTGGTGTACTTTCCTAGGCATTAATTTCAATTGCTTGCACAATTCAAGCCAATAATTTCCTGGAGGCAGGTCCATTACATACCCATCATGATACTAGGCTCTGTGTTTACAAAGATGAATTCAGTTTTGCACTTCCAAATGAGTAGTTATGATACAGAACGAAGGGATTTGAGTTAGACATTGTAGTAAACAAGGCTCAGAAACATATCGCTAAGAAACTAATGAATGGCTGTGGCTTGGGTATTGTCATCCCGATTCCCCAAGGCTGCAGGTTTGGTTCCTGGTAGGGGCACATACAGGAATCAACCAATGAACGTATAAATAAGTGAACAACAAATTGATATTTCTACCCCCTATCCCCTTCCTGTCTCTTTCTCAAATCAGTTAAACCAATGAATGCATTAGGATGGGATATAGATGTTGGGAACAGCTACAGAGCAGGAGGTTAACATTAGAGCTAATTCCTTGAAGGCAGGCCAGGCAAGAATGGACAGAAAGGTGCCTTCAACAGGAATAGGTGTGGACAAGAGCTCTCATATGTTTGCTGTATGCTAGGCAAAGTGCTTAGCACTTTATAATCATATAACTCATCACAACCCTTCACAGGTGGTATAATCACCATTTATATAAGAAAAGTAAGGGTTAGAGAGAGAATAATTTAACCAGGGACTTGTATCTAATAATTTTTAGAGACACCTGATTATAAACTGGTTTAATGCTCTTGTAAGGATAGATTATTAGTGGACAGGATAAAGAGTGTTGTGACAAGGGAATGAGAAGAAGCATCTAGAATATTAGTTTGGGGTCATGATGTAAAAGGCAATTCTTCTCTGTCAATGAAGTATGTGGATTTTATCCTATAGGTGTGTATTTGAGAGCTATCAGAGATGAGTGGAAGGTTTGAGATAGATAGAGAGTCATGGAAGCCTAGAGTCAGCAGGACATTTGAAGCAAGGTCATGAATGAAGTCCAGTTACCTGCTAGGGAAATGAGAGTTTAGAGAGGCAAAATGAGGTGCCTTGCTAGACCACACTGTTAAATATTTCCTCCTTCATTTTCTTAAAAAATACAGAAACTTAGTTCAGGTTATATCAGAAGCAGCAGAGTTGAAAATAGAATTGGAACCATGTCAAGCTTTCTATTTAACTAGTGGTTTTTTGTTTTGTTTTGTTTTTTAATTTTCTGGGCTCAGGACACTTTTACCCTAAATTATTGAGCTTTTCTTTTTTTTTTTTTTTTAATTTTAGGTAGTATCTTTTGACATTTGCCATATGAGAAATGAAAACTTCTATTTTATCTTTTGTTTCTTTTAAGTGAGAGGAGGGGAAATAGTGAGACAGACTTCTTCATGCACCCTTACCAAGATCCACACAGCAGCCCCCATCTGGGGCAGGTGCTTGAATCAATAGCCTAGCTGTCCTCGGCACCTGAGGCTGCTGTGCTTGGATCAACCGAGCCAGAGCCACTGGCTGTGGGAGGGGGAGTGGGAAGGGGAAGGGAGAGAGGTAGATGGTTGCTTCTCCTATGTGCCCTGACCAGGAATCAAACCCAGATGTCCATATGCCAGGCTGATGCTCTATCCACTGAGCAAACCAGCCAGGGCCAGAAATTAAAACTTTTAATTTGAAATTTTTATTTAATTCATTTAACATGACCTTTTTATTTATCTAATTTTTTAATTTATTTTTTACAGAGAGAGAGAGTCAGGGATAGATAGGAACAGACAGACAGGAACGGAGAGAGATGAGAAGCATCAATCATTAGTTTTCGTTGTGACACCTTAGTTGTTCATTGATTGCTTTCTCATATGTGCCTTGACCATGGGGCTACAGCAGACCGAGTAACCCCTTGCTCGAGCCAGCGACCTTGCTAGTGAGCTCTGCTCAAACCAGATGAGCCCACGCTCAAGCTGGCGACCTCAGGGTCTTGAACCTGGGTCCTCCGCATCTCGGTCCAACACTCCATCACTGCACCACCGCCTGGTCAGGCTGACTCTTTCTTTTTAAAATTCTAGTAGTTTCTTTGAGCAAAAATTGATTTGAATTGGGCAGTGTCAGACCAGAAGTGGTTAGGAACGCTTCACCATCAGGAGCTAGGGGAAAGACTTTTATAGAGAAAAGGCAGAAGCAAAGTAAGAAAATTATTTGATTGGTTATAACATGAGTGGCTGCCTTATTTGGAAAGGCCTAATAAGCTGTTTATGATTGGCTGTTCTTAGATTTTATTTCATTTTGCTTTTTTTTTTTTTTAAGACAAAGCTTGTAAGTTTTCTTTTTCATATTATTTTATTTTGAGAGAGAGAGAAGGATCAGCTCATTGTGCTACTTAGTTGTGCATTGATTGCTTCTCATTCATGCCTTGACCAGGTATTGAACTGGTGACCTTGGACTTGAGCTGAGCCTCTGACCTCAGGGTCTAGCTGGCGACCTGGTACTCTAGCTGGTGACCTCTGGATCATGTTGGTGACCTTGCACTCAGGCCCTCGCTGACAACCCCTGGGCTCAAGCTGGTGACTTCTGGTTTTGAATCAGTGACCACAGTGTTACAGGTTTACACTCTATCCACTGCACCACCACCTGTCAAGCAGATTTGGTTTCTTAACCATAAGGCCTTTACTGGCTTAGGTTTTAGTTTGCTTATGTAAACTGTTATGGTATTAGAACAACCTCAGTTCTAATGGCCGTGTTTAATTAATTTAAGGACTCTCCCCATGAGAGATGAACTAAAAATTGGTATTAGTGCCACTCTTGGTCATCATTAGTTAAGTTCTTGAAGTTTTGAAATTGTTGTCTTGTCGTGCAACTTGTAGATTGTTTTTGTTTTTCATCTTGTTTCTGTTTCTCCAAGAACTCTAAGACCATGCGATATATTGCTGATGGCTGCAAACACAAATTTAAGACCCTTGGCAGGGTATAGCCCTCCAGGGAGACTACAGTGATCAGTATCAGTTGGATACCAAGAGACTGAAGTATGCTTCTTAGTCAGGGTTCCCTGTGAACCAAACCAGTTGGTTATCAAATAAATGTTTTTCAACTGCCAATCCACCAGAAATTTTGTGCCAATTCATGAAAGAGTTAACCACCCTGATGTTGTATGAAGATTATAAATAGACTTGATCTACTGGCATGAAATTTTTGGTGGATCTGCACCATTGTTTGACCTGCGGTTGAAAAACACTGAAATAAATCAAAGAATGTACCTAAAGGAATATCAATCTGTTTTATCCCACTTGTTAATTTCTTGTATATTTGCTATAGTACCAAAGGTGTTGATACAGGTACAGTAGGAGGTATTTGCTTATACATAGACGAATGGTTTGTTCAACCAATAAGTAACAAAAGCAGTTCTGTTATTTAAAAACACCTTGATATCTGATCTGACCGGTGGTGGTGCAGTGGATAGATCCTCAACCTGGAATGCTGAGGTCCTAGGTTCAAGAGTGTAGGGTAGCCAGCTTGCGTGTGAGGTCATCAATATGATTGATTTCGAGGTCACTGGCTTGGCTGGAGCCTCTCCTCCCCTTCAAGGCATGTATAAGAAGCAATCAATGAACAACTAAAGTGACACTTAAAAGTTAATGCTTTTCATCTTTCTCCCTTTCTGTCTCTCTGTCTCATTAAAAAAAAACCCCACCACCTTGTCAGGAAATGTTAGGGACGTTTTGTTGTGCAGCTGTGGCCTTAGTGATAGATTTAGTGTCAGTTGCCAGAGTTAAGGAGCATTGTCTGCCTGTGCATTAACAGAGAGAAGCAGTAGCGAAAAGGCAAAAGGAATAAAAGTCTCATATGGAAATGAAGAGCATCCATGATCTCGGGAAAGCTGCCCACTTCAAGATGTTGGGGACTTATGGAGAGGAAACTCCCTAAGCAGTTTTAATTTTAGATCTCCAGCTAGTATGATAATATCTTTTTTAAAGAAATGAGGTAACTGGCATTGTTTTATCTTCTTGCAGATCTCTTTAATATCTGGTTTAATAAGATTGCTAGATTCTTATAACTGCATCAGTATTCAAACTGTGATTATACTTGTGTGTGTATGTGTGTGTTGTTTATGACAAAAATCTGGCCTCACATAGGTATGTTATTGAAATAGAAAGAACCTCATAGACCCCCTGAAAGGACCTTGGGGGGCACATAGGTTCTCAGACCCCATTTAGAGAACTGCACTACAAAGATAGCATTGTCTTACAATTTGGACCTATAAAAATTTGTAATAGACAGAAGGGAGAAGGTTATGGGAGGTAGTTTAGAGGGGATAAATTGTGATGGATGAGGACTTGACTTCTGGTGAACACAAAGTCCTATGTAGAGATGATGTGTTGTAGAATTGTACACTTGAAAACTGTATAATTGTGTTAACCCGTGTCACCTCAGTAAATTCAACAAAAAGGAAAAATAAAAATAAAAATTGGATTATAGAGAGATTCTTTACCAGGTGTGGTGATACATTGCATTTAGGAACTTAAGTTATTCATTGATTGCTTTCTCATACGGGCCTTGACTGGGGCCGGAGGTGTTTCAGTGGAGCCAGTGATGCCTTGCTCAGCTCATCCATGTCTATGATCCCATACTCAAGCCAGCGACCTCAGAGTTTTTTGTTTTTTATTTTCTTGTGGGAGAGACAGAGAGTCAGAGGGACAGATAGGGACAGACAGACAGGAAGAGAGAGGGAGATGAGAAACATCAATTCTTCGTTACGGTTCCTTAGTTGTTCATTGATTGTTTTCTCATATGTGCCTTGACCGGGGGTCGACAGCAGACGGAGCGACTCCTTGCTCGAGCCAGCGACCTTGGGCTCAAGCTGGTGAGCTTTGCACAAACCAGATGAGCTCGTGCTCAAGCTGGCAACCTTGGAGTCTCAAACCTGGGTCCTCCACATCCTAGTCCAACACTCTATCCATTGCGCCACCGCCTGGTCAGGCGCGACCTCAGTTTTGAGCCTGGCTCCTCAGCATCCCAGGTTGATACTCTATTTATTGCGCCACCGCCTGGTCAGGCCATCTTTTCCCTCTTGACTCAAGATTATATGGTTATGTAGGGAAGAAGTTACTGGCTGCCTGATGGAAGAGAAGATGGCAAATTGTCACTTGAGATGATATCAAATGGGCTTTGTGAACTGTTTTAATTGCTCCTTTAAAAAAATTTTTTTTATGCCAGATTGTTTTCTCTACTTAATTGGTTAATTGCTTTTTAATCTTCCAGCTTTAAAACCCCCCAACATAGATGCATATTTATCATAATCAAATGTTTATAAATAATACAGGGATACAGATGTAGAAATCAGTCATTGTATGTTTCTCTTGTATGTGAACAAATTTAGACCTGACTCATCTTATAAATGGTATACCCAGTGCCTTGACATTTTCAGCGTTGAGAGTCAAATGCTCACTGTAGTTCTGTGTATGAAATTGGCTGTAGGAACAGGAATAGTTGATTATTTGACACCATTGTGTGTAAGAGAATCTTGGCATCCCACATTTTATTTGATTATCAAGAATTGTTATGCAGCCTGGTCTGTGATGGTGCAGTGGATAAAGCATTGACCTGGAATGCTGAAGTCGCTGGTTTAAAACCCAAGGCTTACCCGGTCAAGGCACATACAAAAAGCAACTACTACTCTAAAGTCAATATATAAAATCCCCCCCTCAGGTAGTCAGTCATTTATTTATTGATTTATATTTATTTATTTAGTTAGTTAGTATTTTCCCGAAGTGAGAAGCAGGGGAGAGGCAGACAGACAAACTCCCGCATGCACCCGACCAGGATCCACCCACATGCCCACTAGGGGGCAATGCTCTGCCCATCTGGGGCGTTGCTCTGTGGCAACCAGAGCCATTCTAGTGCCTGAGGCAGAGGCCATAGAGCCATCCCCAGTGCCTGGGCCAACTTTGCTCCAATGGAGCCTTGGCAGCGGGAGGGGAAGAAAGAGACAGAGAGGAAGGAGAGGGGAAGGGGTGGAGAAGCAGATGGGCACTTCTCCTGTGTGCCCTAGCCGGGAATCGAACCCGGGACTCCTGCACGCCAGGCCGACGCTCTACCACTGAGCCAACTAGCCAGGGCTCCAGAGCTGCTTCTTAATTTTCTTAGTAATTCTAATTAAAAATAAGCACACAAAAGAAATAGTTCAGCCTTTATTGTCTTATTCTTTCGGGGAAAGTGTAACCAAATTATTATTTTATTTTATTTTCTCGAACCTGGGTCTTCCGCATCCCAGTCCGACGCTGTATCCACTGTGCCACCCCCTGGTCAGGCACCAAGTTCTTTTAAATTGTGTTTCTCTTGAGTTGTTTCTGATTTAGAACTTTTTTTGTTTGTTTGTTTTACAGAGACAGAGTCAGAGGGTGGGATAGATAGGGACAGACAGACAGGAATGGAGAGAGATGAGAAGCATCAATCATTAGTTTTTCATTGCGACACCTTAGTTGTTCATTGATTGCTTTCTCATATGTGCCTTGACCATGGGGCTGCAGCAGACCGAGTAACCCCTTGCTGGAGCTAGCGACCTTGGATCCGAGCTGGTGAGCTTTGCTCAAACCAGATGAGCCCACGCTCAAGCTGGCGACCTCAGGGTCTCAAACCTGGGTCCTTCGCATCCCAGTCTGACGCTCTACTCACTGCACCACTGCCTAATCAGATGTGATTTAGAACTTTTAGTTGGTATTGAAACTTTAATGTTGATGTGGCAAGGTAGATTTAAAGTCTACTTTCTTAAAAGTAATAGTTGATATACTGTCATCACTACTTAAGACAATTTAGAGTGGAATAGCTTTTGATTCACTGCTTTTAACTTTTAAGAAACAGCTAAATACTATAGGTCATAAGCTTTGGTGAACTTCTGTGATTCTTTAATGACTGTGGAAATAAGAGTTTTAAAAAATAAAACCTGAGCCTAACCAAGTAGTGGTGCAGTGAATAGAGCATCTACCTGGGATACTGAGGACCTCGATTCAAAACCTCAAGGTTGATGGATTGAGCATGGGCCAGCTTGAGCATGGGGTTGCTGATTGCTAGTTTGAGCATGGGATCATAGACATGATCCCAAGGTCGCTGTCTTGAGCCCAAAGGTTGTTGTCCTGAAGTCCAGGGTCACCAGCTTGAGCAAGGGGTCATTGGATTGGCTGGAGCTCCCTAGTCAAGGCACAATAGAGAAGGAATCAATAAACAACTAAAGTGCTGCAACTACGAGTTGATGCTTTCTCATCTCCCTTCCTTCTTGTCTCTCTTGCGCTGAATGAATGAGTGAATGAATGAATGAAAATAATAATAAAAGTTGACACAGAGAGTCTGGGCACTTGGGCTTTCTGTCAGTTTAATAGGATTGAAAAGTATGTATTGGAGGGGGGTGTCCAAATTTGTGCTCCCATGTTGATTTAGTAGGATCTTAAAATCCCTGGTACATTTAATAGACTGTACTGGAAATGTATGGTGCAGTTCAGATTAGCATATGAAAATGTGAACTCAAAAGTTGTTTTAATTTTATCGTTTCATAATTCATTTGAAAACCTTTCGCCCTTTCTGGTTATCACTTCAAATTGGTCAGCAGATCATTGTACCAGTAAATTTACATATTGTTTCAAAATCGGTATGGTAGCAGGGAATTCACCAAGATTATGATGACATTTATAACAAATCTAATTTCTATGATTATTTTGTACTTTAAAAATTAGTATCATTGCCTGACCAGGTTGTGGTACAGTAGATAGAGCATGGGCCTGGGACACTGAGGACCCAGGTTTGAAACCTCAGGTCTCCAGCTTGAGCCTTGGGTCACTGGCTTGAAGCCCAAGGTCACTGGCTTGAGCAAGGGGTCACTGGTTTGGCTGGAGTCCCCTGGTCAAGGCACGTATGAGAAAGCAGTCAATGAACAAATAAGGTGCCACACTATGTCTGAGTTGATGCTTTTCATCACCCTTCCTTCCTGTCTTTGTCTCTCACTTAGAAAAAAGGTAACAATATTATTATTATTGATTGATCACCTTTCCTCCATTTTTACAGATTTACACAGAACTTTGTTTATGCTGCCTCATTAATCATATCAAAAACCAGAAATTCTGCTCTTGCCCATATTTGTTTACTTCTTTACCCATTATTGCTAAGGAATTTTGATATATTTAATATTTGTAGTATTGTAATTAAAGTATTTTCCTTAATGGTTATTTTATTCATTGGGATTAAGTTGGTATGTCATATAATATATTCTTTACCCTAGTCATTTGGTGTCCTTGTGAATAATCTTGTATTGCTTGGAATACTTCAAACATAACAAACATTTTTCTCCTGTGCTAAAACAAGATTAATTTTGTTAACCTTTAATTTCAATGAAAATATAGTATTCTATTCACTTAGTACTAGTAACACTGCTTTTGCTGAATGACTTAGAAAGAAAACCTTTTCTAGATGGAAAAATTGAAACACTTCATTTATATAAGAGGCAGGCAATGATGACTTGTTCTGTCTCAAGGCTTTTGTCCCTAGTAGTGTGTATTTTGTAACTCATTTATCTCTTTTTGGCTCTCACGGGCATAGGTTTATTTCTTTGTTTCAGACTGTAGACAGTTCTGATAACCTTATGAACTTTTCAGTTTTTGTCCTAGCAGGTGAAAGCTAAATAAAAATGCTCTGTGAATTCAAAGTCATAACATGCTGTTTTCTTACTGTATTTATTAATTTTTTTTTAGAAAAAAAAAAAATTATAAAAAAAAAAAAAAAAGGAAAAGCAATAGCAAATTTGTCTCAGATCCTAGGGTTGGATTTATTAATTGTGCTAGCTTAGAGATAGTTTTGGATATGAGAGCTGCAGTCTTAGTGCAATGACAAAAACTATTAGGCCTTTCCTGTAGCAGGTGGGCTTAATTTAAGATGGGTTAACCTTCCGGAGTTATATAGAAACAAGGATTCTACCACAGAGAGGTGTGAGTGTGAAGCAAAATTTCATAAACCTGCAAATAGCAGAACCTACAAATAGCCTTTTTTTTTTTTTCTTTACAGGGACAGAGAGAGAGAGAGAGAGAGAGTCAGATAGAGGGATAGATAGAGACAGACAGACAGGAACGGAGAGAGATGAGAAGCATCAATTATCAGTTTTTCGTTGCAACACCTTAGTTGTTCATTGATTGCTTTCTCATATGTGCCTTGACCGTGGGCCTTCAGCCGACTGAGTAACCCCTTGCTCGAGCCAGTGACCTTGGGCTTAAGCTGGTGAGCTTTTTGCTCAAGCCAGATGAGCCTGCGCTCAAGCTGGCAACCTTGGGGTCTTGAACCTGGGTCCTTCTGCATCCCAGTCCGACGCTCTATCCACTGCGCTACCGCCTGGTCAGGCTACAAATACCTTTTTATTAATCTATATGAGAAGGCTATAGAACTTAAAACTAAACAGTCTTGAACATCCAGTACCAAGGAAAATTTTGTATTTCCCACTTAGTTCTTAGGCATAATAAGCTTGTTAAAATATCTCTCTCTTAATCTGACCATGTTGGTAATATTTTGTTTTTGTCTTTCAACTGTCTTCCACATTTGAATGTTGTATTAAACTGAAGAATCAATTCAATTTCATTGACTCATTTTTCACATTATTCACAAAGAGCCTAAACTACTAAGACTCAAGTAACTTACATATTTTTTTTATTGCATCTTCAAAATTTTTAAAAATTAAATTTACCTGGGAAATTATTTTTGGGTATTTATGTTTTTCTGAAAATTAATTTACCCATGAGGCAGTAGTAGTAGTAACAATAGTAGCAGAGCAGTGCTACTTCATTTAGTGAATGCTGTCATATTCCAAACTCTAAGCCTGGCCGTTATTTTATTTAATTCTAACCCTATGAGATAGATATTATTTTAAAAAAATTTTTTTTTTTTTTTTTAGGGAGAGAGAGAGAAAAATAGCAATTTGTTGTTCCATTTATTTCTATATTCATTGGTTGATTCTTGTATGTGCCCTGACCGGGGCTCAAACCTGCAACCCTATCATGTTGGCATGATGCTCTAACCAACTGAGCTATCATCCAGTCAGGGCCTGAGATAGATACTGTTGTTATTTCTATTTTGCAGATGTGTAAACTGAGGCTCTAGTGAAAGGATAAATGACTTGTCCAAGAATACATGCTTTATGTCTAAGCTAAGATTTGAATTTATATCTCTGAATCAAAACCCCATATATTCACGATTCTATTATTATTATTAAGTGAATTGTGTTTATTAGTCTATTTTTCTTGGAAAAAATTACTCAAATTTTGCACAGAATGAAGCATTTGTCTTTAGGTGGCCTGTGGTAGTAAAAGATTGTCACTTTTGCCTCCACATTCTCAGGCCAGAGAATGTCTTCTGCTATCTCTGAAGGTACGGTATGAAATATGTAGATGTGGAGGAGGTGGAACGTCCTGAAGTCTCACACCTAATGTTTAGACCTTTAAATTATTGCCACTTATTGATTCTAAGAAGTTTTATGTGCTGCAAGCATTTTGTTTGTCTTTTTGTTAAAGAGTTTTTTGCCCTTCTACAGCACTGATTCCAGCAGTAGTTCAAGTGATGACTCTCCAGCCCGGTCAGTTCAATCCGCAGCAGTCCCTGCACCCGCTTCCCAGCTGCTTTCATCCCTGGAAAAAGATGAGCCTCGTAAAAGTTTTGGGATCAAGGTTCAGAATCTTCCAGTACGCTCTACAGGTAAAAACTGCCTTTCTCTGCTAAGGTTGGGGAATGAGAGACTGAGCAACTTGACTTCAGAACTTTGCAGTGATAGCAAGCTTTATTTCTGTTTCATTAATATTTACTGCCATGAAAGAAAAAGTAAGTGATTATCATAACTTATAGTGTCTAGGTTGTTATATCTATATACATATGTAAATATAGATATAGATATGGCATGTTATTTTTTTTGTAGTTATTAAATACAGATAAATGTATATATTATGCATAAACATATCCACACATAAAAATTCTGTGGTGCATATTATAAAAGGATGGTTTATCCTTTTTAAAAGGAGAAACAAAGAGAAAAAGAAAGGAAGGAGGGATTGGGAGAGACAGAGAAAGAAGCATTCATTTGTTGTTTCACTTAGTTGTTCACTCATTGGTTGCTTTTCATATGTGCCCTGGCTGGGGATCAAACCCACAACTTTGTTGTTTCAGGACGACGCTTTGAGCTAACCAGTCAGGGCCTAAGTATGGTTTATCTTTGAATAAATATACTTTCTGTATTAAATATTTTGATATTAAAGGAAATTTGTTATGATGAGATTGTAGAAATTCTATTTTTAGTTAGTTTTATTACACTGCTCACAAAAAATTGGGGGACATTTTATCACTTCATATTCATTTTGAAATATCCCCTAATTTTTGTGAGCAGTATGTATTGCTCTGGAGTCCTGTGTTACATGAAATTATTATTATTATTATTTTTATTTTTTGTATTTTTCTGAAGCTGGAAACGGGGAGAGACAGTCAGACAGACTCCCACATGCGCCCGACCAGGATCCACCCTGCACGCCCACTAGGGGCAACGCTCTGCCTACCAGTGGGCGATGCTCTGCCCCTCCGGGGCATCGCTCTGCCGCGACCAGAGCCACTCTAGCGCCTGGGGCAGCGGCCAAGGAGCCATCCCCAGCGCCCAGGCCATCTTTGCTCCAATGGAGCCTTGGCTGCGGGAGGGGAAGAGAGAGACAGAGAGGAAGGAGGGCGGGGTGGAGAAGCAAATGTGCGCTTCTCCTTATGTGCCCTGGCCGGGAATTGAACCTGGGTCCCCCGCACGCCAGGCCGACGCTCTACCGCTGAGCCAACCTGCCAGGGCCACATGAAATAATTTTGAGCATAAAATTGTGATGGGAGTTTAAGAGTTTAAATGAGGAAAATCATGATTAATAGAAAAGTCTAATGAAAAGCTATACTGTAATCTTTCCTTTACTCCTGATATTTTTAATTGACAATTGACCATAATTTACTGTTTATTTGTACATTAGGTATATTGTGTATGTAAACGGCATACATATGGTCAAACCAAAAAAGACTATTTCTTAGTTAAGTGCATTTCAGTGATTTAAATTATTTATTAAAAAACAACCTATAAAATTTACATACCAGGTTTTATATATATATACACACACCATATATATAAAATTTTAATTTTTATGACAAATCAAATTAACACAGGACCTCCAGATGGTATGTTCAGGTTGTTGGATGCCACTTCCCACACATTTTTATCATTGACATGATACTAGGAAAGCTAGAAGTATGGCTTTCTTTGTGCAGTCTTTAAAAGTCTTATATGTTTGCATGTATGTAAAGTTTTTATTATGAAAATTTTAAGCATAACCAAATTAGGAGTAGCAAAATGAACTCCCCTTATAACTATACTCCATAAAAGACCCATCCATAAATCTTCTAATGCTCAGTTTATTTCAGAATTGTACAGTAGCCTCCAAAATGCTTTTTTGAGTTATTTTATTTGAAAACATGATGTTTTAATGCTAACAAAACTTAGGTCAAAAATCAGGCTCATGATTTAGTAGTGTACTTATTGAGTTATACCTAAATTAGAAAAATAAGCAACTTGTTTTTATTTGGGGATTTAGATACAAGCCTTAAAGATGGCCTTTTCCATGAATTTAAGAAATTTGGAAAGGTGACTTCAGTGCAAATACATGGAGCTTCAGAAGAGAGGTATGGTCTGGTATTCTTTCGGCAGCAAGAGGACCAAGAAAAAGCATTGACTGCATCAAAAGGAAAACTTTTCTTTGGCATGCAGATTGAAGTAACAGCATGGATAGGGCCAGGTAAGAGACCAGGAAGTGGAGCTTTAGTATAATTTGTCTTCCAGCCTATGAAAGGACAGCATCGTATCCTGAATGTGGGCACTATTCCAGTCTTTATTGACATACTTCCAGTGTCTTCTGTTTCAAGAGTGGCTTCATTTATTGTTCAGCTTAATAAATTACACTGTTTTAGTTAAGGAGGGTAAAAATTGTTTAGTTTCTATAAAGGAGTCTGAAAGGTAGAGTTTAGCCCCCTGGAGTCCTGCCTTCCCCAAAGGATTAATTGATTGAGATAAGGAGATAGTTCCTAAGAGAATGACAACAGAATTATCCTGAATTAAATTTAAAAATAAACTACTTGTTACGTGGATTTGAGGAACTAGCTAGACTAGTTTTATTTCTGTTATGCCCAGTACAAATTGGATCTGTTATTTTAGCTTCCATGCCTTTTAAAGATAGTAACAAAGAAACGACTTAAGTCTTCCCAGTGTGACTCATTGAGAATATCAAGGGGACATTTCCTTAGCTTGAACCTACCTGAAAGACTTATTGTTAGGGCAGGAAGTCTTCTCAGGCATGGCTTGGGTCAGTGTTTCTCTTGTTTAGAATCATCTGTGGTGCTTGCTTAAAATGCAGACTCTTTGACCCTACCCCAGTTTACTGGTTCAGAATTTGCATACTCAAGTTTGGTAATGCCTAATTTAAGGCAATTTGTGAGTAAATTTGTAGAGGAATGAATAAAAATATGTTAAAATCATGGAGTCCTATTATTTAGCTGAGACACTTGAACTTAAAGTTTCCATTTTGAGTGGAATTTATAGGGTAAACCTAGCTCACGTTCTTGGAATATTCATTTTATTTGACAGTTACGAGGAAAAAAAATAGAATTTTCCTGATAAGAACGTGTAAATGTTATTAAAACAGGCACAGAGGTGTTAGAGTGAATACTGTAAAATGTGCATAATTTTGTGATAAAATGCAAGAATTAAAAGGATTATTATTACCTTTTCAAAATACTATAGGTTATATCAGGGGCCCCCAAACTTTTTACACAGGGGGCCAGTTCACTGTCCCTCAGACTGTTGGAGGGCCGGACTATAAAAAAAACTATGAACAAATCCCTATGCACACTGCACATATCTTATTTTAAAGTAGAAAAACAAAACAGGAACAAATACAATATTTAAAATAAAAAACAGGTAAATTTAAATCAACAAACTGTTCAGTATTTCAATGGGAACTATGCTCCTCTCACTGACCACCAGTGAAAGAGGTGCCCCTTCCAGAAGGGCGGCTGGGGCCAGATAAATGGCCTCAGGGGGCCGCATGCGGCCCGCGGGCTGTAGTTTGGGGACCCCTGGGTTATATCTTCATGTTCCACCTACCTCTCTGCCATGTTTTAGATGTACTGCCTGCCCTAAGCTATACTGGGCTAAGAATGGTTCTTATTGAACACATTTGGAGTTGTATTTATAATGTCATATATTCCTTAGGAACTGACTCAAGGAATATTTAGACCTTATCTTTGTAAATTTTTAGAGCCATATGTAATTACTTAACAAGGATCTAATTTAAGAGCATTATCCATAGCTGACCATCTGATCTCCACATGGTGGGGCTAGCTCGAAATATTTACTGTAAAAAAGAATTTTACTTAAAATCCAGGATAATTGGGTTTTAACCACCTACCAGAGAAGATTTTGAGATGTTTGGTTAGTTCAAGCATAAGAAAGCTGAAGGTACCTTTTTTAAAGATGGACAGCATGAACCACCTGTTTAAAGTGATGTTTGAAAGCAGTCAAATTTGAGGATAGAGACTAGGTGGAATTTTGCTGCTGGATGGTTTGGTATAAATGTTTTGTTTTAAAATGTATGGATTGATTGCTGCTTTAGGTCAAGGACCTCTTGGAATTCCAAGAAACCCAACTCTGCCAATAGACCCTGGTGGCTTTTAAAGTTGTGATTTCTTATTCCTGTGCACAATGTTATAATTCTCTAAACATGAAATTGCAGGATAAAAGGGGTTTCTCAATGACATGTAGGAATTAAGGCATTAATTTGGTGATGAAGGTTAAATTTCCAGTTTTGAAATTTCTACTGAGCTATTTGATAGAAATGAAGCCATTACAGATTTATTTATTTTTGTATTTTTCTGAAGTTGAAAACGGGGAGGCAGTCAGATAGACTCCTGCATGCGCCCGGCTGGGATCCACCTGGCATGCCCACCAGGGGGTGATGCTCTGCCCATCTGGGGCGTTGCTCTGTTGCAACCAGGGCCATTCTAGCGCCTGAGGCAGAGGCCATAGAGCCATCCTCAGCACCCGGGCCAACTTTGCTCCCATGGAGCCTTGGCTGCTGGAGGGGAAGAGAAAGACAGAGGCAGGAGGGGGGGGGTGGAGAAGCAGATGGGCGCCTCTCCTGTGTGCCCTGACCGGGAATTGAACCCAGGACTCCTGCACGCCAGGCCGACACTCTATCACTGAGCCAACCGGCCAGGGTGCCATTACAGATTTTAATGGTTGCAAGTCATGCTTTATCATTCTGATTCTTCCTTTTGGAATACACACGTCAAGACGGGTCTGATTATTATTTTCTTTTTCTTTTTTTCTCCCTTTTAAAATAAAATGAGATGTATTCTGAGTTCATGCAACAACTCTGAAGTTGAGCCTTTTTAATACCAGCCTTGTTGTATAATCAGTGACGTTCAGTGACTGACACGACACACTTTGTTTCAGTCAAGTTGATGTTAACTTTTTGGATGGCTGTATTTTACACTGAAAAAGGAGAACATACAGGCTGCATTGTAATTGCCAACAAAACATTGAATTGCCCCAACCTTAGACCAAATTAATAAATGGAGCTTCAAAGAAAGCCTATCATTGAATTAGACATTAAACCAGAACTTTTGATTATAAGAAATAGAGACCTTAAGAGTCATTTAGTCATTTTCTGGTTGTCACTGGGGTTTGTGCAACACCAAAAAAGAGATATTTCATAAGTGTTGCGTCAGTCAGTGTTCATACAATTACTATTCTTATATCTAAAAATTTCTGCATTTAGACAGGCAGTTGGGTTATGTTGATTAGTATGACAAATATAAAATTGAAGTATTTTATAAAATGTTGAAGGTAAATAATGAAGCTGGACTGTTTTCAGCTGAGTTTTATGTATAGTTTTACATTCCTCATTGAGAGCCTACCACATGATATTTGAACCTAAGATTAGGATAAAATAATTATCATTTAAAAATAATTATTGATTGATTTTAGAGCGATGGAGGTAGGGGGAGAGAGAGAGAGAGAGAGAGAGAGAGAGAGAGAGAGAAACATCAATCTGTTCCTGTGTGTGCCCTGACTGGGAGTCAAACCCACAACCCTTGCATACCAGCTCAGTGCTCTAACCAACTGAGCTATCTGGCCAGGACAAATAATTACAATTTTTGCTGGGGTTTAAAATATTTCAGTGTTAGTGATTGTTTTTTAAAACAAATCAACTTAGCAGATTCAGATTCAGTCCACTTTTCTATTTTAAAGATCAAAGTGTTCTTATTTTTGGGGACAAATTTGTTAGTCTTGATATTCTTCTTTTGCTTTGGAGTTAACAAGAGGCAGCTATTGCTGAAGTTGTGTATAATTTTTCAGACTGTATTAGTACTCAAGCCTAATGTTTCAGAGATATTAATTCTCTTAAGTGTAGGTTTTCCCCATGATAAACAAATACACTCAGTCAAAGCACTCTCTTCTCTTTTTACTGTCCCCATCCCACTTACAGAAACAGAAAGTGAAAATGAATTTCGCCCTTTGGATGAAAGGATAGATGAATTTCACCCCAAAGCAACAAGAACCCTCTTTATTGGCAACCTTGAGAAAACCACTACATATCATGACCTTCGCAACATCTTTCAGCGCTTTGGCGAAATTGTGGTATGTTGCTTTTTTACAACAAAAACAGTTTAGATCTTTGTCATAAGTCCAAGCAAAGTACAGATTATATTTGGAAAGATGATATTTAGATGATGTAATAAATGTTTTTTTCTCATTTGCCCTATGTGTTTTTAAGTCCTGCTGAAAGATTATCTAGCAAAACCCACTGGAGAGTGTGTGTGTGTGTATGTATGTAAAAATAGATACTTGTCTTTCTTTTGTTTTTACACACACACACACACACACACACACACACACACACACACACCATTTTTTCTTTCTTTTTTTATTGGGTGCTGTTTCAGTGCCATTACTAGTCCTGTGGATTGAAAGGGAAATCTGGAAGAGAAAACATGTTTATAAGAAAGAAGCAGATTACTATTGTGTGATTATTGTGTTACCACAGCTCTCATCAGAAAGTACCTTGGGGATTACTGAAATGTAGATGTCATGTTGGAAGCTCAGTTCTATTTTGAAATTTTAATTAGAATCACTTTTTATATTGTGCAAGTCATAGTTAGATTTAGGAGTAAAGGATTTTCCATGTGAAATAGTTTGGTCACAGCTTTGTACACTTAGGACAGTAGTTCTCAAAGTGATAGAAGATTTCCAGGTGTGCCCTATGGTATTCCAGAGAAATACGTGCCTGTTGGGGACCAAAAAAACCAACAGGGTTTGGGAGTTTAGGTTTTTGAGGGACAGAGGTGTGGGGAATTGGCTGTAAGCTGACAGTCTGCCCAACCCCCCACCTCACTTGCCTAATTAGGTAGCAAAAGGCTGTTAAGCTGTGGTGCTGGATTGTTTACACTACCCCCCATGTTCCCCAGAAAGACCTGAGGCAAGTTTCTTCTATCCTTTGTTTGGTATCAAGTTAAGATGATATCTATGGTGGGGGTTTTCTGCACTCAACACAAGAGTAAAAAGAGAGGAATTCTTCAATGTATTGACAAGGAAATGAGAATTTGCCTTTCAAATATATGACCAAACATTGAAGAAATCACTAGGACACATCAGGCTCATGTTTTTCATAAACACAAGAATGAAAGAACTTAACACATTCACACTGGGACCTGTTGAATTTACTAAATCTTACTAAGAATGTATCTATCTATAAAAAAAGATAACTCTTTTGTGTTTTTTTTTTTTAACCCCTCTTTTTTGCAAATTCTAAAAAGCATAACTCAAAAAATGTAACAAAAATGTTTTTAATGTCAGAATAAATTTAATTTTGTCGTATTTATTTCATTTAATTAACATAAAAGCATGCTTGGACTTTATATTTTTTCTTTAATCTTTGACTTAATTATTGTAACATATTTCTCAGAAATTTGTATATAGTGTACCTACAATTATTTGTAGGATTTAAATGCACCCCGACTTTAAAAAGTTTTGAGAACCACTGATTAGGATATATTAATTTGTTTTGTGTTTGAAAAAATAGGGAAATTACTTCTTGGTTTTCTAGATTTTCTCTATTTATAACAGTAAAGAAATTGCTCTAGTATATTTGTACTTTGGAGAGTTTTAAAATGTTTTGAGTAGGAATAGCTATTAATTTTTAAGGTGTGTGTGTATATGTGTGTCTGTCTATTAATCTGTTGTTATCTTCCACATCAGCAATTTTTTTTTTAGTGAGAGGAAGGGAGATAGACTCCCAAATACTCCCCAACCAGGATCCCCCCCAGGGGCCCCCATCTTTGGCTGATGCTCAAATCAACCAAGCTATTCTCAGCACCTGAGGCTGATGCTTGGACCAGTTGAGCTATCCTCAGCACCCAGGGCCACTGAGAAAGGGGAAAAGAGAGAGAAGGGGGAGAGTGGGAGGAAGAGAAGCAGATGGTTGCTTCTCATGTGTGCTGACCTGGGACTTCTGCACACTGGGCCAACGCTCTACCCACTGAGCAAGCTGGCCAGAGCCACATCAGCAATTTTCAACCTTTTTCATCCCATGGCATACATAAACTAATTACTAAAATTCTGAAGCACAACAAAAAATACATTTTTGCCGATCTGATAAAAAAAAAAGGTATAATTTTGATTTGTTCACACCAGATGGCTATTATTTTGTTGGCTATTGTCATTTTTTTGACATTAAGGAAAAAGAGGTCAGTGATCCTGACTAAACAGTCAGGTATTTCATGTTTTAAAAATTCTTGTGGTGGCCAGGGCCTGTTAGTTTAGTGGATAGAGTGTTAGCCTGGCATATGGATGTCAGGTTTGATTCCCAGTCAGGGCATACAAGAGAAGTGACCATCTGCTTCCCCCCAACCCACTCACCCAGAGCCAGCGGCTCGATTGGTTTGAGCATCACTCTCAGGCACTAGAAATAGCTCATTTGATTCGAGCATTGGCCCAAGATGAGGGTTGCCCTGGGAATCCTGGTTGGGGTGCATGCAGGAGTCTATTTCCTCTCTTCTCACTTAAAAAAAAAGTTCTTGCTCTTGCCGGTTGGCTCAGTGGTAGAGCGTCGGCCTGGCTTGCAGGAGTCCCAGGTTCAATTCCCGTCCAGGGCACACAGGAGAAGCGCCCATCTGCTTCTCCACCCCTCTCTCTCTCCTTCCTCTCTGTCTCTCTCTTCCCCTCCTGCAGCCAAGGCTCCATTGGAGCAAAGTTGGCCTGGGCGCTGAGGATGGGTCTGTGATCTCTGCCTCAGGTGCTAGAATGGCTCTGATTGAGGCAGAGCATCACCCCCTGGTGGGCATGCCGGGTGGATCCCGGTCAGGCGCATGCGGGAGTCTGTCTGACTGCCTCCCCGTTTCCAGTTTCGAAAAAATAACACACACACACACACACACACACACACACACACAAAATTCTTTCAGCATACCAGTTGAAAATTGCTGTTATACACTAATGCTTTAAGCAAAAGATCTTTATTTTTATTTTTTTTTCTAATGACTTAATGTAGTCTTGTGACTAAAACATTATTTGTGCTTGTTGCTGACCTAAATTTCATCTTATAGGAACTGGGGGCAATAGATGGAAATGGTTGGTAGAAAGTAAACAAAAAACAGAGAAGATTATATTTAGCCTGACCAGTGGCGGTGCAGTGGATGAAGCATCAGCCTGGAACGCTGAGGTCCCAGGTTCAAAACCCTAAGTTTGCTGGTTTGAGCACAGGCTCACCAGCTTGAGCCCAAAGGTTGTTGGCTAAAAGCCCAAGGTTGCTGGTTTGAGTCCAAGGTCATTGTTTTGAGCAAGGGGTTACTAGCTTGGCTCGAGCAGCACCTCAGTCAGGGCACGTATGAGAAGCAATCAGTGAACAAGTAAAAAATGTGCTGCAAGTGAGAGTTGATGCTTCTCATCTCGGTCCCTTCCTCTTTTCTCTCACAAAAAAAAAATTTTATATATATCATATATATATATATATAGAGAGAGAGAGAGAGAGAGAGAGAGATGCACCAGTAAAACATTTATTTTTAGTTTGATTTTTAAAGTTCTTTTGTTTATTTATGAGTATAGTGTATACTGTAATTTTATTTATTTATTTATTTATTTATTTATTTATTTATTTATTTATTTATTTTCTGTATTTTTCTGAAGCCGGAAACGGGGAGAGACAGTCAGACAGACTCCCGCATGCGCCTGACAGGGATCCACCCAGCACGCCCACCAGGGGGCGATGCTCTGCCCACCAGGGGCGATGCTCTGCCCCTCCGGGGTGATGCTCTGTTGCGACCAGAGCCACTCTAGCGCCTGGAACAGAGGCCAAGGAGCCATCCCCAGCGCCCGGGTCATCTTTGCTCTAGTGGAGCCTCGGCTGTGGGACGGGAAGAGAGAGACAGAGAGGAAGGAGAGGGGGAGGGGTGGAGAAGCAGATGGGCCCTTCTCCTGTGTGCCCTGGCCGGGAATCAAACCCGGGACTTCTGCACGCCAGGCCGACGCTCTACCACTGAGCCAACCAGCCAGGGCCTATACTGTAATTTTAGATCTACCGCCTACCTATGTAGATGAGTGACTTGGAGTTCATCTTTCTATCTGGACTTAAGCTTTTTCTGTCCTTAGACAATGATCTATTAATTAATTTTCTCTTAGATAAGATTTTCAGATGTACTTTTATTTGAATATAGCTGCTACTTTAAATTTTGGAGGCATATAAAATGTATTTGGGCACATGGATACATTTTCATTACTAGGGTTGCTAAAAATATATATATTGTGTTTTAGAGCTATGCTTCTCAGTAAGGTGGACACATTAGTATTCGTTGGAAACCATAATCTCATCATGTTTGCAATAGCTTGTGGTCGTCACTATTTTAGTGTCACTAAGTTAATAAGTTCTGATAACCCACTACCATTGGACCAGCCAAGGTTGTCACTATTTTAATGAAATGCAAACTTTGGGGAAATGGTCTGCTGCTTTTTGATAACAGGTTATGCCAGTGGTTCTCAAACTTTTTGAAGTTGTCGAGCACATTTAAAATCCTACAAATAATTGAAGGTACACTATATACAAATTTCTGAGAAATATGTTATAATAATTAAGTCAAATATTAAAGAAAAAATATAAAGTCCAAGCGTGCTTTTATATTAATTAAATGTAATAAATACAACAAAATTAAATTTATTCTGACATTAAAAACCATTTTTATGTTACATTTTTTGAGTTATGCTTTTTAGAATTTGCAAAAAAGAGGGGTTAAAAAATAAAAAAAAAACACAAAAGAATTATCTTTTTATATGGATAGATACATTCTTAGTAAGATTTAGTAAATTCAGCAGGTCCCAGTGTGAATGTGTTAAGTTTTTTCATTCTTGTGTTTATGAGAAACATGAGCCTGATGTGTCCTAGTGATTTCTTCAATGTTTGGTCATATATTTAAAGGACAAACTCTCATTTCCTCGTCAACACATTGAAGAACTCCTCTCTTTTTACTCTTGTGTTGAGCGCAGAAAACCCCCACCATAGATATCATCTTAACTTTACACCAAACAAAAGTTAGAAGAAGCTTGCCTCAGGTCTTTCTGGGGAACATAGGGGGTAATGTAAACAATCCAGCACCACAGCTTAACAGCCTTTTGCAACTTAATTAGGCAAGTGAGGTGGGGGGTTGGGCAGACTGTCAGCTTATAGCAAATTCCCCATACCTCTGTGCCCCAAAAATCTAAACTCCCAAACCCGGTTGGTTTTTTGGTCCCCAACAGTCACATTTTTCTCTGGAATGCCATAGGGCGCACCTGAAAATCTCCTAGGGTGCACCAGTGTGCCTGGCGCACACTTTGAGAACCACTGGGTTATGCTATAGCGAGAAAGAACGTAGTTAGTGAGTCTACCCACTGGTAGTCTTTGGAGACTATTTTTCTCTCTCTCCTTTAAAAATTCATTTATTGACCAGTGGTGGCACAGTGGTTTGAGTGTTGGTCCAGGAAGCTGAGTGAAGTGTCCTAATTCGAAACTTCGAGGTTGCCAGCTTGCGCATGGGGTCACCTGCTTGAGCACAGGATCATCGACATGATTCGAAGGTCGCTGGCTTGAGCCAGGGGGTCACTGACTTAGCTTGAGGGCCTTCCTGCCTCCGTCAAGGCACATATGAGGAGAAATCAATGAAAACTATGAATTGATGCTTCTTATCTCTCTCCTCCCCGCTTTCTCTTTCTTTCTAGAAAATATAAAAATAAAATATATTGATTTATCAAGATTCTTTTAGAGAAGGGGAGGGAGAGAAACATTGGCTTGTTGTTCCACTTATCTATGCATTTCACTGTTGTTGGTTTTTAAATTTGTATTTATTGATTTTAGCGAGAGAGGAAGGGGAAAGTGAGAGAGAGACGGGAACACTGAGTTGATCCTGTCTGTGCCCTGACTAGGGATCAAACTGGCAACCTCTTTGCTTTGGGACGATGCTCTAACCAGCTGAGCCATCCAGCCAGGGCCATTTTTGATTCTCATATATGCCCTGACCAGAGATTGGACCCGCAACCTTGGTGATCAGTATGAGGCTCTAACCAACTGAGCTACCCAGTTAGGACGAGACTATTTCTCTTTAGTGTAGTTATCCTGAGTTATCACATTCTCCATAATAGTGAAAATAAAAGTGAATGTTTACCATTACTTAAAAATTTTTGAGTAAAAATTACTGCTTTTTTTTTTTTTTACAGAGACAGAGAGAGGAATAGATAGGGACAGACAGAGAGGAAAGAGAGATGAGAAGCATCAATCATTAGTGTTTCATTGCGACACCTTAATTGTTCATTGATTGCTTTCTTATATGTGCCTTGACCGTGGGGCTACAGCCGATCAAGTGACCCCTTGCTCGAGCCAGCGACCTTGGGTCCAAGCTGGTGAGCTTTGCTCAAACCAGATGAGCCCGCGCTCAAGCTGGCAACTTCGGGGTCTCAAACCTGGGTCCTCCACATCCCAGTCCAATGCTCTATTCACTGTGCCACCGCCTGGTCAGGCAAAATTATTGCTCTTTTAAAGGACCCATCAGACAGCTTTTTTTTTTAAATTTTATTTATTTATTTATCTTTTACAGAGACAGAGAGTGAGCTAGAGAGAAGGATAGACAGGGACAGACAGACAGGAACGAAGAGAAATGAGAAGCATCAATCATTAGTTTTTCATTGCGCGTTGCAACCCCTTAGTTGTTCATTGATTGCTTTCTCATATGTGCCTTGACTGTGGGCCTTCAGCAGACTGAGTAAACCCTTGCTGGAGCCAGCGACCTTGGGTTCAAGCTGGTGGGCTTTTCCTCAAACCAGATGAGTCCGCACTCAAGCTGGCGACCTCGGGGTCTTGAACCTGGGTCCTCTGCATCCCAGTCCGACGCTCTATCCACTGCGCCACCGCCTGGTCAGGCCAAACAGCTTTTAAATGCATTACTCATTTCGCTGTTTCAGGTTTTGATTATTGGCTTGTGACCCTTAAGGAGGTTTAAAATAATCATAATACTTATTCTGCAATATATGGCCCAAGTCATTATTGTTTAGGTACAAGTTTTACCCTCCAAGTGTCTGGTTTCTCTGGACCATTTTCCTGTGTAAGTTAGGTTTTTTTTTCCACCACCTTTTATAAGGAACCAGGACCAAGTGTCAAGTGTGACTACAGGTTTCAAGCATACCAAAGAGAAGGTGGGTGTTCCTTTATAGAGTTTTTATTTTTTAATCCAGGGATGGTGTTCTGATGCATTTTCACAAAGTAGTTTAGCTATTTATCCATCAATACTGGATATGAGAGATTAATAGCATATTTCTCAGTCATCAGGCTTGGTTCAATGAGATATCTTATAATTTAGGATTGCATATTTTAAATCGCTTTTTTAAAACTTGATTTCTTTATTATTTTTCTCAGATACTGTATTTTAAATAGCTTGTTTCTAGTAAGGATTTTAGATACTGTGGAAGGGAATTATTTTTTTTAGGTTTTCATCAAATAGGCTGCCTTTTCTTTGTTATCATAAATTTCTCCAGACAGTGTAGATTTTAAATTTCAAATTTGGTGCAGTTGCTTTTCTGCAGAGTGCTTCACATGCGAAGGGTTTCATGGTTAGTGATTACAAATGCTGTGTTGTATAGTTTTTTATACTTTAATTCACAATTTCATTGAGATGTACAGTTTTAACTAAGAACAGTATTTTTGGGAATGACTATTTTGAGAAATATGTAACTTATACAGACTTGTTTTTTTCTAATGTATTTTCTTGTTGAAAATAAATTTCTGATTATTTTCTTGTATCACTAAGTGGTTTTCATTGGCCCTTTCAGGACATTGATATTAAGAAAGTAAATGGAGTTCCTCAGTATGCATTCTTACAGTACTGTGATATTGCTAGCGTTTGTAAGGCTATTAAGAAGATGGATGGGGAATACCTTGGAAATAATCGCCTCAAGGTAAAGGAATTTGCATAAGTTATTGTACTGGCATGATTTTTAAGATTTTGGAGGGTTATTTTTTGTTTGTTTGTTTGTATATTTTAGGGGACATATGTTTGATTAAAATCTCAGTAATACAATTAACCATAAAGATAGTACATTTCTTTATCTTCATCCTGTTATACTGTCATCTTAATAAAGACTTGCTTATCCAGGCAAGATTACTGTTTTTGTAAATTTTTACTTGATTCATCCAAAGGTTTCCCCTGAGATGTTGGTTTAACAAGATTCCTATAGAGGACAGGTTTTCTCAGAATTCTGTACTTGAATAATTGCTAAATTTACTAATAGAAATTTTGCCTTTTATATTCAGCTGGGTTTTGGAAAGAGCATGCCTACAAACTGCGTGTGGTTAGATGGGCTTTCTGCAAATGTGTCAGATCAGTATTTAACACGACATTTCTGCCGATACGGGCCTGTGATAAAGGTAGGTGGAGGTTTTGGTGTGTGGTTTAAAGCTACTTTTGACTCCCTTTTCTTGGTATTCTGTGCTTTCAGTCCCAATTTCTAGTGCCAACTTTTTCTTTTCTTTAATAACTCATGCATTAAAATTCTCTTTTCCAAAATTTGGCCTAGCAAGGCTCATCTATATTAGCTTATAAAATGAGTATTCTGAAAAACTGTGTTGAACTAGCCAAGATGATTAATTTTGAAATAAGTATGCATAATACCATTAAATAGAATTTTCCTTAGATTTTAATTTTATATCACATTAAAATTAAACTAATTATATAATTGTTCATGTTCACACTAATATGTAATTAGACTTGATTTTTTAAAAAATGACGACTTTAAAGGGACATTTACACAGTAGAAGATCTGATCAATGTTTATGTAATACACTCACAAACATGACAGGAAAGCGTCTCCTGGTCCCATTCCATTATGTAAAGGTAAAGCTTTTAACTCCTTGAAAGATTTACACTGTAGTGGGCATGTTGCATAACTTTGACACTTCTTTAAATGTAGCTTTTGTTTGGAGAAATTGCACACTAGACTGCTAGTATAAATAAAATTCCAATAGTTTTATGATTGTAGTGCTACTTATGACCAAGAGTCATTAAGATTTTTGTTGAGTCAGTGCTCTTTATATTTGTTTCTCTCTTCCAAGAATATTGATTTGAGCCAAAACCAGAAGAATACTTAAATATAGCAAGTTCTCAGATAACATAGTTTTGTTCAGTGTCATTTTGTTATAATGTTGATGTGATGCTGTAGAAACTAAACTCTCATTTATAGCAATTAGTCTGTGGTAAAATTGGTTTCATTATACATCATTTTGCTTAAGGTCCCAGAACCTATTGACAGTGTTAAGTGAGGACTTAACTGAATAGTCAGTATTTAGTCAACATGGAAAATAAATTATAGAAAAGCAAAATAAAAGCATAATGTACCTTAAGCCACAATAGCCATGATTCTGAACAGTCTCTACACATTTTATTGTGTTTTTACTACAACTTCCTCATCAGGAAAACCCTGAAATTTTTTTCTAGAATAATATGTATAAGCCTGACCTGTAGTGGCACAGTGGATAAAGCATCAATCTGGAATGTTGAGATCACTGGTTCAAAACCTTGGGTTTGCCTGGTCAAGGCACATACGGAAGTTGATGCTTCCTGCTCCCTCCCTTCCCCTTTCCCCTCCCTCCCCCCTCCCCCTCCCTCTCCCTCTCCCTCTCCCTCTCCCTCTCCCTCTCCCTCTCCCTCTCCCTCTCCTTCTCCTTCTCTTTCTCTCTCTCCCTCCCTCTCTCCCCCCCTCCCTCTCTCCCCCCCCCTTCCGCTCCCTCTCAAAAATGAATAAATTAAAAAAAACATACATATAAGTGTGTTTTCTCTTGGCAGTGTCCTTGTGACTTAAGATTTTGTTGGGACTGACACTAAATGTACTGGGTAAGGCTCTTAACTTGTTTTTTTTTGGTTGTTCTTTTACAGGTGGTGTTTGACCGCTTAAAAGGCATGGCCTTGATTCTCTACAATGAAATTGAGTATGCACAAGCAGCTGTAAAAGAGACCAAGGGGAGGAAAATCGGTGGGAATAAAATCAAGGTGTGCAGAATAACTTTTAAACAGAGGCAGAACAAATTGTATTTGATTCTTACCTTCTTAATTACTGGCACATTGTAGGTGTCCAGCAAGTGGAGTGGTTTACATGATAGGCATTGTATGGCCTCAGTTTTTAAGGAAATATTACAATTTTTATATTTGTCTACCTGAGGGCACAGGATCTTTTAAACTATTAGACACAGAACATTCTCTAAAAATCCTCTCATTCAAGAAATTGTGCTTCTCTATGCCCGGTGCCTGCGGCTCACCTGTGTGCTCTTGGTTCAGGTGGCCCACAGTCACCTGCACACCCAAGAGCTTGAAGTGCCAGTCACTCCATCTTCCTGCACGATCCTTTGTTCAGGATAGCTGGAAGGAATTTATAAATTTAATAACTATGATGTTTAGATTGAAATAAGTCTATTTGAAATAAGATATTTATAGAAAAAGATATATTGATAGATGAGGGTTATTACATTTTTAGTGACTCAGGGGCCGAGCTGTGAGTGAAGTTTAAATGTCCCTCTATATTTTATGTTCTATGGTTCCAGCATAGAACAGAAATTGCTGGATTTAGTTGATCTGATTATTTAATTAACAACCTAGAATCCTGCTGGGTAGTGTTCCAGTTTTCCATTTGCTTTTCCCACTCCTTTAGAATTGGGTTCTAGAACTTCATAATTCGTTACAAAGATTTGTATAGAATCAAGAGAGATTTCAGGTTAACAAAATACAGTTTCAGTTATGATGGCTATGCCATATTATTGAGAAAGTTTACTCTTGAAATTTAGTCAGAGAGCTATTTTGGAAAGAACTTTTAAATTTGGTAACATGTTTTGTTATTTTAATCTGAAACTTGCTTCGAACACCTGTTTTGTTTTTAAGGTGGATTTTGCAAATCGGGAAAGTCAGTTGGCATTTTATCACTGTATGGAAAAATCTGGTCAAGATATCAGAGACTTTTATGAAACGTTAATAGAAAGAAGGTATGTGTTTTAAAGCTATCAGCATAGCTTGAATTTTTAAATTTAGATGGGATTAAATTTTATTTTTTATCTTTATTTCTACTCTTACTCCAAAAAAATCCTTCTCTTCTACCTCTCCATACAGAAACACAGGTCTTTTTTTTTTCTTTTCATATTTTATTTATTGATTTTACATAGAGAGAAGAACAGGGGTGAGAGGATGGACAGGGAATTCTTCATTGCTTGGTTGTTGTATGTCCCTTGACTGGGCAAGACTAGGGTTTTGAACCAGCGATCTCAGCACTCCAGGTCAACACTCTGTTGATTGTTCTAACACAGGCCAGGCAGCACAAGTCTGGTTTTATAAATCCAGTTGTCATGTGGCTCACGGGAGTTGGAGCAGTTAATCTACATTTCTCACTGACAACTCCTGCAATTTGAAAGAATTACTCTTTTGACACAATATATGTACAAATCATCCTGCTGTACGGTTTTAAATTAAATATAACATGTTGAAGTGCAGTATAAACTATTAAAAGCCTTGTATATTTAGCAATGTTTGTCAACATGCATGTGCTCATACAGTTAGTTTTTTTTAAAGAAAGAAACTTTCAAAAGACTTATCAAGAGCATTGTTTTATTTTTTATTTTTATTTTATTTTGTGACAGAGACAGAGAGAGGGACAGACAGGCAGGAAGGGAGAGAGATGAAAAGCATCAATTCTTCGTTGCGGCACCTTAGTTGTTCATTGATTGTCTTCTTAATATGTGCCTTGACAAAAGGGTCTACAGCAGAGCGAGTAGCCCCTTGCTCAAGCCAGCGACCTTGGGCTCAAGCCAGTGACCTTTGGGCTCAAGCCAGCGACCTTGGGCTCAAGCCAGTGTTCTTTGGGCTTAAGCCAGTGACCATGGGGTCATATCTATGATCCCACGCTCAAGCCAGTGACCCTGCGTTCATGTTGGATGACTCCACGCTCAAGCCGGCAACCTTGGGGTTTCGAACCTGGGTCCTCTGTGTCCTAGTTCGATACTCTATCCACTGCATCACCACTTGCTCAGGCTATTTTTATTTTTTTAAGAGAAACTTTTAAATATTTTATTTTGTTGGTATTAGAGGGAGAGGAAGGTGGGGAGAGAGAGACAGGAACATCGATCTGTTCCTATATATGCCCTGACCAGGGATCGAATTGGTAACCTGTGCACTTCGGGATAATGCTCTAAGCAACCGAGCTATCCAGCCAGGGCAAGAGCATTGTTTTTTTGTTTGTTTGTTTGTTTGTTTGTTTTCTGATATTTTTTTGTAGCTGGAAACGGGGGAGGCAGTCAGTCAGACTTCCGCATGCGCCCAACCGGGATCCACCCGGCACGCCCACCAGGGGGCGATGCTCTGCCCATCCGAGGGGTCGCTCTGTTGTAACCAGAGCCATTCTAGCGCCTGGGGCAGAGGCCACGGAGCCATCCCCAGTGCCCGAGCCATCTTTTGCTCCAATAGAGCCTCAGCTGCAGGAGGGGAAGAGAGAGATAGAAGAGAAAGGAGAGGGGGAGGGGTGGAGAAGCAGATAGGCGCTTCTCCTGTGTGCCCTGGCCAGAAATCAAACCCGGGACTTCTGCACGCCAGGCCGATGCTCTACCACTGAGCCAACCGGCCAGGGCAAGAGCATTGTTTTAAATTCACATTTTTAAAATAACTTGTAAATTAGCAAGCCATGACATATATAAATTGCTAACTTTAGCAATGTAAAGGTAAACCATATTTCCCCTTGTTAATATTTTCAATCAGTCATGGTATGTAGTATTTAATATTTTTTCTGCTGCTTGTAAGAAACAATACAGTTAAGAATCATTTAAGATCTCATGGTCTGAATCAGGCTATTTCTGTTAGCTTAAAATTGCCCTCAAATTGATGACTGATTCTTTTTCACACTGAATATATTAAAAACATTTTAACATAGTGTCAACCAGATTCTTCAATAGCTGATCACATTTGAAATTGGAAACTATCATCCATGTGATCAAGCTGTTTGTCCAGACATGTCTATAAGATTAAATCTCCTGGAATGTTACACTAAATCTCCACCCCTATACACATGTGTTAGACAAAAGACTGTGTGTGATAAATGCTTTTAGACATTCAGATTCAAGTATAAAAGGCTCTATGACAGGCACGAGCCAAATCCTGATCGGGCTTCCAGAAACCTGTTGAATAAGTATTTCCTTTTTATTGCCTCTTCTTGCCACTTCATTTTTATTTAAATCATAGAAGGTATATATTTCTTTGAATCATTTCCATGTAGAGTATTGTATAGTGGTCACTAAGTAACTTGGGAGGTTTGTAAATGAAAATTTGTTCCCCACAGTCAAATTTTCAAAAACTCAATCTTAATTTTTGACTAGGTGATAGGATTCTACATTCCATAATGTCAAAATTCAACAGTTCTCCAGAAAGTTAGTCTTGATACAAGGCTTTTCCTTCTCAGTCGTGTGAGTGTGTGTGTGTGTGTGTGTGTGTGAGAGAGAGAGAGAGAGAGAGAGAATGCACACACATACATATGCAAGAGAATGTGTCTGCAGAGAGAGAGAGAAGTTGTCAATGCTAGTTCTCTAAGTAGTAGTTTAAAGTTATTGTTAATACTTTAAGTGCTCACAGGAATTGTTAACATAAGTGAATAGAAAATGTTTGTGGTCTAGTGCTACCTAAGACATTAAAATTAAAAGTCTATTAAGATCCTTTGTGCATCCATTAAATGTTTTTGAAAGAACAGTGTCTTATGAGGGTTGGATAATATTGTGTGGATGTTAATTTTTATATATTACTACTTAAGTTCACTCATTTTACTGATCTGGCTTTGGCTTTGTTCTTTGGTTCTTATTCATGGTTATTATCCCTGTTGAATGCAGTTTATCTCACAAAATAGGAAACAGGAGAGCGTGGAACTTGCCCCATTTGGTTTCAGATGACAGTGCTTTATGGAAAATCAGAAGTCAAGAAAAGTAGGTCAGAGAGCGAGAATGCCTCAGAACTTCAGGGTCTTTGCTTTTTCATAGAGTGGAAGGAAGTCATCCCTCTGAATGGATGAAAAAAATGTTTACTTCTAAGTGATAGTTCAGCTCAGGAATGCAAATTATGACCTATTTGCATAAGGGCTTATAGTTTTTAAGTAGTATTTCATTTATTCTCTCAAATACTATGTCAGGAACATAGTGTATTTAGAAATGTTGGGATATATTCTTTAATACTAGTGCTTATTGTAGATCACAGTACCCAATGCTAAAGGAGAAAGGGTTGGACCACTGCTATCCAGTGGAAACACAATGTAAGCTACATCTGTGGTCTTAAATTTTCTAGTATCACATTAAAAAGTAAGAAAAATTAAAATTAATTTTATTTAACTCAGTATATCTAAAATATTTCAATATAATTAAAGAAATTATTAAAATATCTTTTTATTTTTTAAAACTAAATCTGCCAAATCCAGTGTGTATTTTACACTCACATGTCAACTCAGGCTAGCCAGACTTCAGGTTCTCAGTAGCCATGTGTGGCTAGTGCCTACAGTATTGGACAGTACAGGTCTGACTAATGAGTAAATAATGGCAAATGTTTTTATTATTTCTTTTGAAAAGATTTTATTTATTGATGTTAGAGAGTAGAGAGAGAGAAGTGGAGGAGGAGCAGGAAGCATCAACTCATAGTTGCTTCTCGTATGTTAAGCCCAGGGCCTTGAACCGGTGACCTTAGCACTCCAGGTCCATCCACTGTGCCACCACAGGTCAGGAGGCAAAGATTATTAGAAGCAGGACTTTGTAATCTTTTTTTTTTTTTTTTTTTTCATTTTTCTGAAGCTGGAAACAGGGAGAGACAGACTCCCGCATGCGCCCGACCGGGATCCACCCGGCATGCCCACCAGGGGCGGTGCTCTGCCCCCCAGGGGGCGATGCTCTGCCCATCCTGGGCATCGCCATATTGCGACCAGAGCCACTCTAGCGCCTGAGGCAGAGGCCACAGAGCCATCCCCAGCGCCCAGGCCATCTTTGCTCCAATGGAGCCTTGGCTGCGGGAGGGAAAGAGAGAGACAGAGAGGAAAGCGCGGCAGAGGGGTGGAGAAGCAAATGGGCGCCTCCCCTATGTGCCCTGGCCGGGAATCGAACCTGGGTCCTCTGCACTCTAGGCCAACGCTCTACCGCTGAGCCAACCGGCCAGGGCCAGGACTTTGTAATCTTATATGTATGATTTAATGTGTACATGATGAGGAAACAAAAGATCTAATGTATTTTTTTGCTTTTTTGGCAGAGAGGAACGAAGGGGATCTTATGACTATAGCCAAGATCGTACATATTATGAGAATGTTCGTACTCCAGGCACATACGCTGAGGATTCCAGACGGGACTATCCAGCTCGAGGGAGAGAATTTTATTCAGAATGGGAAACTTATCAAGGAGACTATTATGAATCTCGATATTACGATGATCCTCGGGAATACAGGGATTACAGAAGCGATCCTTATGAACAAGATATTCGGGAATACAGTTATAGGCAGCGGGAACGAGAAAGAGATCGTGAACGATTTGACTCTGACCGAGACAGAGACCATGAGAGGAGGCCAATTGAACGCAGTCAGAGTCCGGTGCACTTGAGACGCCCACAGACTCCTGGAACATCTCCCTCACAGTCCGAGAGATTACCAAGTGATTCTGAGAGGAGGATTTACAGCCGGTCCTCGGACAGGAGTGGAAGTTGTAGCTCACTTTCCCCTCCAAGATATGATAAACTTGACAAATCTCGTTTGGAACGCTATACAAAAAACGAAAAGACAGATAAAGAACGAACTTTTGATCTTGAGAGAGTGGAAAGAGAGAGACGCTTAATAAGGAAGGAGAAAGTAGAAAAGGACAAAACTGACAAGCAGAAACGAAAAGGAAAAGTTCATTCCCCTAGTTCTCAGTCTTCAGAAACAGACCAAGAAAATGAAAAAGAACAGAGCCCTGAAAAATCAAGGAGTTCTATTAAACTGAGCAGAGAGAAAGCTGACAAGGAAGGAATAGCAAAAAACCGCTTAGAACTCATGCCTTGCGTGGTTTTGACTCGAGTGAAAGAAAAAGAGGGGAAGGTGATTGAGCACACTCCTTCGGAAAAGCCCAAAGCCAAGCTTGATAATGACACTGTTAAGTCTTCTGCCCTAGATCAGAAACTTCAAGTCTCTCACATGGAGCCTGCAAAATCGGACCTGTCTAAACTGGAATCTGCCAGAGTGAAGGTGCCAAAAGAAAAGGCACTTTCGAGTCATGTAGAAGTGGTGGATAAGGAAGGCAGGCTTAAGCCCAGGAAGCACCTCAAACTAGATCTGTCTGCTGACGGGATAAGCTCTGTGGACCTGGAGAAGCTGGAAGCGAGGAAAAGGCGTTTTGCAGATCCCAATTTGAAAGCAGAAAGGCAGAAATCAGAAGTCAAGAAAAGTAGTCCAGAGATGGAGGATGCGCGGGTGCTTTTAAAAAAGCAGCCTGACATACCATCTCGAGATGTCACTCTCCCGAGGGAAGGAGAGCCCGAAAGAAAGCCTGTGAGGAAAGAGATTTTTAAAAGAGACTCTAAAAAGATCAAACTAGACAGACTTAATGCTGTTCCCAGCCCCAAAGATAGTCAGGAGCTGGCCAGTGTTTCTGTTGGGACTGGCTCCAGACCCATCTCAGACCTGCAAGCAAGGCTGGGAGAACCAGTAGGTGAATCTGTAGAAAATCAAGAAATCCACTCGAAAAAACCCACTTCCTCAAAACCACAGCTCAAGCAGCTCCAGCTATTAGATGAGCAAGGGCCAGAGAGAGAGGATAATACTAGGAAAAACTATTGCAGTCTTCGTGATGAAGCACTTGAATGTAAATCAGGCCAAGAGAAACCACATTCAATAAATACTGAAGAAAAAATTGGCATTGATATTGATCACACGCAGAGTTACCGAAAACAAATGGAGCAGAGTCGTAGAAAACAGCAGATGGAGATGGAAATAGCCAAGTCTGAGAAGTTTGGCAGTCCTAAAAAAGATGTGGATGACTATGAAAGACGTAGTCTTGTTCATGAGGTAGGTAAGCCTCCTCAAGATGTCACCGATGACTCTCCTCCCAGCAAAAAGAAAAGGATGGATCACGTTGATTTTGATATCTGCACCAAAAGAGAGAGGAATTACAGAAGTTCACGCCAAATCAGTGAAGATTCTGAAAGGACTGGCTGTTCTCCCAGTATTCGACACGTTTCCTTCCATGAGGAAGACGACCCCATCGGCTCTCCTAAGCTGGTGTCAGTGAAGGGGTCTCCCAAAGTAGATGGAAAGGGTCTCTCTTATTCTAACGTAACAGTTAGAGAAGAATCCTTAAAATTTAATCCTTATGATTCCAGCAAGAGAGAACAGATGGCAGACATGGCCAAAATAAAGCTATCTGTCTTGAATTCTGAAGATGAACTAAATCGGTGGGACTCTCAAATGAAGCAAGATGCCAGCAGATTTGATGTGAGTTTTCCAAACAGCATAATTAAGAGAGACAGCCTTCGAAAGAGGTCTGTACGTGACTTGGAACCTGGGGAGGTGCCTTCTGATTCTGATGAAGATGGTGAACATAAATCTCACTCACCCAGAGCATCTGCATTATTTGAAAGTTCTCGATTATCTTTTTTATTGAGGGACAGAGAAGACAAACTCCGTGAGAGAGATGAAAGACTCTCCAGTTCTTTAGAAAGGAACAAATTTTATTCTTTTGCATTGGATAAGACAATCACCCCAGACACTAAGGCTTTGCTTGAAAGAGCTAAATCCCTTTCTTCATCTCGGGAAGAAAATTGGTCTTTTCTTGATTGGGACTCTCGGTTTGCTAATTTTAGAAACAATAAAGATAAAGAAAAGGTTGACTCTGCTCCAAGACCTATTCCCTCCTGGTACATGAAAAAGAAGAAAATTCGAACTGATTCAGAAGGAAAAATGGACGATAAAAAAGATGATCATAAAGAAGAAGAACAGGAAAGGCAAGAATTATTTGCTTCGCGTTTTCTACACAGCTCAATCTTTGAACAAGATTCCAAGCGCTTGCAGCACCTAGAGAGAAAAGATGAGGAATCTGACTTTGTTTCTGGTAGGTTATATGGGAGACAGACATCTGATGGAGTGACTAGCACAACTGATTTGGTTCAAGAGCCAGTAGTTCTTTTCCATAGCAGATTTGTGGAACTCACACGAATGCAACAGAAAGAAAAAGAAAAAGACCAAAAACCCAAAGAGGTTGAGAAACAGGAAGATACAGAGGATCATCCCAAGACCCCAGAATCTGCTTCTGAGAATAAAGAGTCAGAACTGAAAACCCCGTCTTCAGTTGGTCCTCCAGAGTCAGCGTCGCCATCACTAGAGAAGACAGCTGGTGATAAAACAGGGGAGGTGCCTTCGGTGAGGGAAGAGAAGACCGGGGAGCCAGCCTCTGTCTCAGAAGAGGCAAAACCTGTGTCAGAACCGGCTCCCATTGCTGTGGAACAACCTGAACAAGCAGACTTGGCCCCAGGAGCGGACGCTGACAAAGATGCTGGCGAGACTCCTGCAGTGGTTGGAGAAAGTTCACCAGTTGACCAGCTGCCTTATTTGGATGCCAAGCCTCCAACTCCTGGGGCTTCATTTGCCCATGTAGAGCCCAGTGGAGACCCAGAACCTGACAGTACGCAGCCACATTCGAAACCGACCCAGAAACCTAAGGAAGCTGATGAGCCCAAAGTGGAAAAGCCAGACCCAGCTGGTAGTGTTGAGCCCATTGCAAATCAGAAAGCTGAAGTTGTTCCTGAGGTTCAGCCTAAAGCTTCCGAAGATGTAGAGGTTGATCCTCCAGTTGCTACAAAAGATAAAAAGCCAAACAAAAGTAAACGTTCCAAGACCCCCATCCAGGCAGCTGCAGCAAGCATGGTGGAGAAGCCCGTCACCAGGAAGAGTGAGAGGATAGACCGGGAAAAACTCAAGCGGTCCAGTTCTCCTCGGGGAGAAGCCCAGAAGCTCTTAGAGTTGAAGATGGAGGCCGAGAAGATTACGAGGACCGCTTCTAAAAACTCAGCTGCAGATACTGAACACCCAGAGCCAAGTTTGCCCCTCAGCCGAACAAGGCGCCGGAATGTAAGAAGTGTTTATGCAACCATGGGTGACCACGAAAGCCGCTCTCCAGTTAAGGAGCCTGTCGAGCAGCCACGAGTGACCAGAAAGAGAGTGGAGCGGGAGCTCCAGGAGGCAGCGGCAGTCCCCACCACCCCCAGGAGGGGGAGGCCTCCAAAAACGCGCCGTCGAGCCGAAGAAGATGAGGAGATGGAGGCAAAAGAACCGGTCGAAACACTGAAACCCGCTGAGGGCTGGAGGTCTCCACGATCCCAAAAATCAGTAGCTGCTGGTGGTCCACAAGGGAAAAGGGGAAAAAATGAACCTAAAGTTGATGCTGAACGTCCTGCAGCCACCACTGAGACGAGTCCTCAAGTAAATGTGAAAGAACACACAAAATCTAAGACTGATAAAGAAGAACCAGGAAGCGAAAAACGTGACAAAAAAGAAACGGGCACAGACAAAAATCCACCTGAAACCTCCCCAGTTGAAGTGGTAGAGAAGAAACCGGCCCCTGAAAAAAACTCCAAGTCAAAGAGAGGAAGATCTCGAAACCTGAGGTCAGCAGTGGACAAATCTGCCAATATGAAAACAGCGAATGCCAGTGTCAGTCCCACTGTGGCCGAGGGCCCTGCGGGGCTGGCTGGGGAGAAGGAAGCAGGAATTGTGGCAGTCTCTCCTGAGAAGGGCAGGAGTCCCCCACACGAGGCTCTGTCCTCCCAGGTGAGCAGTGATCCGGCTGGTCCAGAGAAAGAGCCAGAGAAGGAAGATCGGCCTGCTTCTGAGCTGGGCCCAGAAGCCAAGCAGCTAGCCAAGCAGATGGAGCTAGAGCAGGCTGTGGAGAACATCGCAAAGCTCACTGAAACCTCTGCCTCTGCGGCTTTCAAGGCGACAGCCACAGATGCACCAGGTGGCCTCTCCGCAGAGGACAGAAACAAGCCCGCGCATCAGGCGAGTGAAACAGAACTGGCTGCAGCCATTGGCTCCATCATCAATGACATTTCTGGGGAGCCAGAACACTTCCCAGCACCAACACCTTACCCCCCAGAATCTCAGACAGACCAGCAGCCTCGTTCTCAGGAGCTGCAGACCCCTGAGGAGGGGATGGAGCCTGAGACTGATGAGGCTGTGTCTGGCATCTTGGAGACTGAGTCTACTACCGAATCTTCTGGGCCACCAGCCAGTGTTCCTAACCCCTCAGCAGGCCCAGCAGATACCAAGGAAGCTGGAGGGAACAGCAGGGAAACCTCTCACCCAGTGCCAGAGGCCAAGGGATCGAAAGAAGCTGAAATCTCGCTCCCTCGAAAAGACAAAGGGCGCCAGAAAACAACTCGATCGCGTCGAAAACGGAATACAAACAAAAAAACGGGGGCTGCTGCAGAGACCCGTGTTTCAGAACCCAGCCAAGTTCAAAGCAATAGTCCTGCCACAAAGGAGGGGACACCAGTACAACCCTTAGAAACTCCCCAGGAAGAAAAGCAGAGTGAAAAGCCCCAGACCACTCCTCCAGAGACATGTCCTTCTGACCCAAGCGAGACTCCATCCACGGAAAACTTACCCCAAGAAAGCAGTGTTGAAGAAAAGACTCCAACCAAAACAACTGTGCTCCCAGATCCTCCTACTCCCTCCCAGCCAGCATTGATGGACAGTGAGCCCCAAGCCAGGTTCAAGGTGCATTCCATTATTGAAAGCGATCCAGTGACCCCTCCCAGTGATTTGAGCATTCCCATTCCCACAATTCCTTCTGTAACTGCAGCAAAGCTCCCACCTCTCGTGACCTCTGGGGGTGTCCCACAGCAGAGTCCCCCCCCTAAGGTAACAGAGTGGATCACGAGGCAGGAGGAGCCTCGGGCTCAGTCTGCCCCATCGCCAGCTCTTCCCCCAGACACAAAAGCCTCTGACGTTGATACCAGCTCCAGTACACTGAGAAAGATTCTCATGGACCCCAAATATGTGTCTGCCACAGGCATCACTTCCACAAGTGTCACAGCCGCCATTGCGGAGCCTGTCAGTGCCGCCCCTTGTCTGCATGAGCCACCCCCCCCTCCCGTCGAATCTAAAAAACCTCTTCCAGAAGAAAATCCAGCAACTCCAATAGCTAATGCCTCTGACACACAGGCCTCAGAGGTTCCAGTGGCCACTGACAAAGAAAAGGTGGCTCCAGTCATTGCTCCTAAAATCACTTCTGTTATTAGCCGGATGCCTGTCAGCATTGATTTGGAGAATCCACAAAAGATAACTTTGGCAAAACCAGCTCCTCAAACCCTGACTGGCCTGGTGAGTGCCCTGACCGGCCTAGTGAATGTCTCCTTGGTCCCAGTGAACGCACTGACTGGCCCAGTGAATGCCCTGCAAGGCCCCGTGAAGGGCTCGGTGACGACGTTGAAAGGTTTGGTGAACACTCCTGCTGGCTCCGTCAACGTCCTCAAGGGGCCAGTGAATGTTCTGACAGGGCCAGTGAATGTTCTCACCACTCCGGTGAATGCCACTGTGGGCACAGTGAACACCGCCACAGGTGTGGTGAATGCCACCACGGGCGTGGTGAATGCCGCCACGGGTGTGGTGAATGCCGCCACGGGTGCCGTGAGCACTACAGCAGGTGCCGTGAGCGCTACAGCGGGTGCCGTGACAGTCACAGCGAGTACTGTGACTGCCGCATCTGGCGGTGTGACTGCCACAACAGGTGCAGTGACTGTGGCAGGTGCAGTGATTGCACCACCAGCAAAGTGCAAGCAAAGATCAGGCACTAATGAAAACAGTCGGTTCCACCCAGGGTCTATGTCTGTGATTGATGAGCGTCCAGCAGACTCGGGCTCTGGAGCCGGGCTGCGTGTGAACACTTCTGAAGGGGTTGTGCTCCTGAGCTATTCCGGGCAGAAGACGGAAGGCCCACAGCGGATCAGCGCCAAGATCAGCCAGATCCCCCCAGCAAGTGCCATGGACATTGAATTTCAGCAGTCAGTGTCCAAGTCCCAAGTTAAACCAGATTCTGTCACACCGGCACAGCCACCTCCCAAAGGGCCCCAAGCTTCTTCAGGCTATGCGAATGTGGCCACTCATTCCACTCTGGTGCTAACTGCCCAGACGTATAATGCATCTCCAGTGATCTCATCTGTTAAAGCCGACCGCCCGTCCTTGGAGAAGCCTGAGCCCATTCACCTCTCTGTGTCCACACCTGTCACCCAGGGTGGCACAGTGAAGGTTCTCACTCAGGGCATAAACACACCCCCAGTGCTGGTTCACAACCAGTTGGTCCTCACCCCAAGCATAGTCACCACTAATAAAAAGCTTGCCGACCCCGTCACTCTCAAAATAGAGACCAAGGTCCTTCAGCCGGCTAACCTGGGGTCTGCTCTCACTCCCCACCACCCTTCTGCTCTGCCCAGCAAACTGCCTGCAGAAGTAAACCATGTCACCTCAGGGCCCAGCACCCCAACAGATCGAACTGTCTCCCATCTGGCAGCCACAAAGCCAGATGCACATTCTCCGCGACCCAGTGGGCCTGCTCCAACTCCGTTCCCAAGGGCCTGCCACCCCAGCAGCACCACGTCCCCCGCGCTCTCCACCAATGCCACAGTCATGCTGGCTGCAGGCATCCCAGTGCCTCAGTTCATCTCCAGCATCCATCCAGAGCAGTCGGTCATCATGCCACCCCACAGCATCACCCAGACGGTGTCCCTTAGCCACCTGTCCCAGGGTGAAGTGAGGATGAACACACCCACACTACCCAGCATCACCTACAGCATCCGACCAGAGACCCTTCATTCTCCTCGAGCCCCTCTGCAGCCCCAGCAAATAGAGGTCAGGGCTCCACAGCGGGCTGGCACACCCCAGCCAGCCACAGCTGGTGTGCCTGCCCTGGCCTCCCAGCACCCTCCAGAGGAAGAAGTACATTATCACCTTCCTGTTGCTCGAGCCGCAGCCCCTGTGCAATCGGAAGTGCTGGTCATGCAGTCCGAGTACCGACTACACCCATATAGTGTACCCCGGGACGTGAGGATTATGGTGCATCCCCATGTGACAGCAGTCAGCGAGCAGCCCCGGGCGGCAGACGGCATAGTGAAGGTGCCAGCAGCCAGCAAGACCCCTCAGCAGCCAGGAAAAGAAGCTGCCAAGACAACAGATGCCAAAGCAGCCCCTGCATCTGCCCCTGCCCCTCACAGTGAGGCCCGGATCCTCACAGTCACCCCCAGCAACCAGCTTCAGGGGCTGCCTCTGAGTCCGCCTGTGGTGGTGACCCACGGGGTGCAGATTGTGCACTCCAGTGGCGGGGAGCTCTTTCAGGAGTACAGATACGGGGACATCCGTGCCTACCACAGCCCGGCTCAGCTCGCACACACGCAGTTTCCCGCCACCACCTCCATCGGCCTGCCCTCCCGGACCAAGGCTCCCACGCAGGTGAGAGCACCACATATGAGCCTCCTGGTGCAAATGGTGATCGAGGTGCCAGGGTGGTCCCTCTCTTCATGGGTTTAAACAGATGCTTCTTAAAATTTAGGATGAAGGGATCACAACACAGCACAGAGAGCTTAGGGACATGGGAAGGAACTCTTTGTGGGAACAAATGGATTGGTGTCTTCTGCCTGCATGGGTGGAGAGGGAGGGAACAGGTCACTTCCTCTTACCAGGACCCTCAATCCTAAATGCCCAGGAGCATCACCAACTGTTTAAAGCCCCCTTTGTGGGTGTTGTGCATAACAGACTGACTCTGTCCCTTTTTCCCCCGCTCAATTCCAGGGTCCCCCTCCTGAAGGTGAGCCCTTGCAGCCTAGTCAGCCTGCACAGTCTGCACAGCCTACCCAGCAGCCCATGCCATCCACACAGCCTGTCCAGCCCCCGCAGCCCTGCCAGCCTTCACCACTCAGCCAGCCAGGCCAGCCACTGGGCAGCAAGATGCCTCAGGTTTCCCAGGAGGCGAAGGGGACCCAGACAGGAGTAGAGCAGCCTCGCATCCCAGCCATACCTGCAAACAGACCAGCTGAGCCTCATGTCCAGGTTCAGAGGACCCAAGCAGAAACCAGCCAGATCTCCTATCCCTCCCCTGTGTCTGTCTCCATGAAGCCTGACCTCCCAGGCCCTCTCCCTGCTCAGGCTGCCCCAAAGCAGCCTTTGTTTGTCCCCACCACCTCAGGCCCTAGCACCCCTCCAGGACTGGCTCTGCTGCACACTGAAGCCCAGCCCTCTCCCAAACAAGATTCTTCTCCACATTTGACTTCCCAGAGGCCTGTGGATATGGTCCAGCTTTTGAAGGTAAGCTTTGTGCTGTGTTAAAATGTCCTAAGATCTTCACTTAGCCTAGCAAGCTGCCCGCCTAGAGCCATGTCTAGCATGGCTCTGCTTTCCCCTCGTGAGCTCACTTCCTGTTCGTTTCTCCATGAGCAGAAGTACCCCATCGTGTGGCAGGGCCTCTTGGCCCTCAAGAACGACACAGCTGCCGTGCAGCTCCACTTTGTCTCTGGCAACAACGTTCTGGCCCATCGCTCTCTGCCCCTCTCTGAAGGAGGTCCCCCCCTGAGAATCGCCCAGAGGATGCGGCTGGAGGCCTCCCAGCTGGAAGGGGTTACCCGAAGGATGACGGTAAGACAAGGCCCGGGTCAGCAACTGCCCCACCCAGGGATAGAACGTGTGGGTGGCCCCCAGCTGCCTGTCTCCCTGACTTGTCATGGGGTGCAGAAATGGCATTCTTACAGTGGGTGATGCAGAGCATTTTCTGTCTCCTCTGGGGGTGTAAAATGCCTCTAGACATAAAAACAGGCTTTATTTTTTTCTCTTAACGAATAGGAGGGTGGACTTGAAGGTCATTTCAAAAGTGGGGGCTTTTGTGGATATAGGAGCCAAATCCCTGGGTTGGACAGGCCTCTGTGTGTTTTGTGAGGAGGCCTCTGATCACTGACGGCTGCCTTTGTCCCAGGCGGAGACAGATTACTGTCTGCTGCTGGCTCTGCCCTGTGGCCGTGACCAAGAGGATGTCGTGAGCCAGACCGAGTCCCTCAAGGCTGCCTTCATCACCTACCTGCAGGCAAAGCAGGCGGCAGGGATCATCAATGTTCCCAACCCTGGCTCCAATCAGGTCAGCCCATGCCCAGTGTCATTCCGTGGTGCACACACAGGTGGGGTGGTGTGGGGTGGTCAGGTGGTTAGGTGGCATGGGCTACCAGTGCCAGCTAGAGCAGTTCAGGAGTTTCTCAGGAGGTGGGCAAAGGTCATTCTGGATAGAGGCAACAAGCAGAGTATATGGGTAGGGCTCCCACTGCCCATTCTGGAGACAATCAAGGTTTTTCTTTAGCTTAATGATTTGGAAGAAGTTCATAGGAAGTTAGTTCACATTAGTTTTCTGACACCTAGCTTTCTTCTGGTGGACGAAGTCATGGAGACATTAAGCTGGTTGTGAAACTGACTCAACCTGGTTCTCTGCATCAGGCCTCTGGTTGGAATGCAGTGGGGTGGGTGATATGAAGACAGGGAGTCCCACTTATCACTCTTGTCCCCTTCCTCAGCCCGCCTATGTGCTGCAGATCTTCCCACCCTGCGAGTTCTCTGAGAGTCACCTGTCCCGTCTGGCCCCCGACCTTCTCGCTAGCATCTCCAACATTTCTCCCCACCTCATGATTGTCATTGCCTCTGTGTGAGCCACTGAATGGTCAGTCACCACTCGGTGTTTCCCGAGGCTCTGCAGCAAAAAACAAACACAGGACAACCCAGCCAAGTGGAGGAAGAAGCTGCCGAAGGGGACAGACTCCACTGCCAGACGGCCAGCCTCGCCCTCCTGCCTGCCCGCCCGGCTCAGGCGGACAGACCCCTCTGGGCAGTGGTGCTGCTATATGTATGTTTACATGACATTTAGCCCAAGGACAGACCACCAACCGATGGACTTGCAGACACCTTGGGGCTGGGTTTCTCTCTCCTCTTTTTGGAGAAAAGGAACAGGGCAGTGGAATTAATTTTTTTTGTTTTTGTTTTTAAGAAACAAGAAAACAGAACTGCCTTTGCACTAAATTAGTGACTTGGACTCTTACATAGTGAATTCAGGCTGTGGACACTCTGGATGTCTCGGTGTATATGAACACACATCGGACTCTAAAGCAGGACTTCAAACTTCTGCTGAAACCTTGGGGTCAAGGAACATTTCATGGAGTTGTTTTGCCCCCACCCTTCCCTTCCCCTTGCTAATTTGGCTGTCACCATTCTTAATCCTGCCACCACCATCTCTGATTCACCCAGGATGTACAGCTTACAATCGAAAAACAGCAAACAGAAGGATTTTCTTTCTTGGTGGGATATGCAGAACTTGGGATGTGTGTATATATAAATATATAATATATATAAATATATATAATACTGACTTAAAATCAAATTCCCCTGACATACATTTTTTTTAATCTGTGCCAAAAATGTGTTTTCAGAGAAAATCTTATTTTCATACTCAAACTTTGTATTGTCACTCATTTGTATAAGTGCGCTTCGTTACAGCACGGGCCCTGCCCCCGCGGTCTGGAAGTGTCACCCACACAAAGACTACAGAAAGACTGGCTTCTCTCTTCCTATGTGACCTTGACCTCTCCCCACAACTTCCTAACACTTATTAATTTATGAAACTGTTTTTCTCAGCGCAGTTTTGTTTTGTGTGTCCATTGGATTACAAACTTTATTAAAAAATACAAAACATGTCAAGTGTGGATGTGATTGTCACTTGGGTGGGAGGACCAAGTAAGCATTCTTGGCTTATAGGAATGGCTAGCCCTCATTCCACTTTTGCTTTCTTCCAGTCTAAACGGACCTATTTCCTTTCTGCCACTTTCCTGCCCAAGGATCAATTTATCTTATATAAAAAAAAGCTTTGTCACAGACTGAACTTGAACCATTTTTTCAATGCTGTGGTGGAGTAAACATCTGTGACACTTCAAGGTTCTGATAATATGAAGGCACTACAGGTAAAACACCCATCCATACAAACGCAGGAACATCTTGAGTGAGCTGTGGTGTCCTCTGGGTGTGGTGCAGGGCTGCCCTGCGGCAGTTCCTGACAGGATGGCCAGGCCTCCCCTGCAGCTGGAAGGGCACTGCAGGCAGAGAAACTGGGCAGGGATGGGAACACGGGAGCTGCAGAGGTGGTGGGCTCACTGCAGTATCCATGGTGCTCCTCCAAAACAGACCAGTACTTCTGGTGCAAGACGCTACCATCTCTGAGTAAGGGCTTACAGCTGCTGGAGACAAACTGAAGGGAAAGGGGGCAGAGACAGCATCTCGTTTCCCTGCTGCTGCTCCTAGTTAAGCAGTGCTGTGTCTACCTCCCCATCCGAGTTGGCTGCTCACTGATCCTCCACCCTCACCTGCTGGGAGAGACTCCAGTGGTTCAGGGCGAGTAAATGTCCCCTAAAGACAGCACTGGCTTGGCCATGATCCTTGGGCCACAGTTACTGTGAAAATGTGGAGCCCTGCTTCCTAAACCCAACAGAACTGGGCCCAGGGCCTGGTTCTCTCTGCCTACCTTGCTGCTCTGGTTGAATGGCGCCTGAGCTGGGCTCTCTGCATTGCCCGGATCCTCGTGAGCAGTGTGGCCAGCCCTGCTGACCCAGCTTTCAACCCCCAGGCATAGGGGGAGCAGGGTCACAGCTGGGCTCCATGGCAGAGAGAGAGGGTCCCCAAGAACAGGTGGAAAGCCTCCATGGAGGGTAGGTACCAGATGAGTACAGGACACATGGAGCCACACTCTGGCCCCAAGAGTGCTGCTACCTGTGCCCCAACTGAGGCAAAGTAGCTGGCTTGCTTCTAAACAGGGCTCCTGTCCCATTCTGCAAAGGGATGGCCTGCTTTCCCAAGAAGCCCCTGGGTGGGGCAGCCCTTTGCGGGGTCAGCCACAGCTGCCAGCTCCCTACCCCACCCTCACAGGGAGCTGTAGGCAGCATTAGAAAATAATCAAATTTATTCTCTCTAGGCCGGCCACCCATCCTTAAATAGTCAGGAGGAGGGATGCCTGCTCATTTGGCAGGGGGTGGACATTCTGGGGCTGTGGGGGGCGTCTCTGCCAGAGCAGGCTGGCCATCGGCCCCGTCCCGAGGGCGGAACACCAGTTCCCCAGCTTGTAACACCTGGCCGGCCGGCCACGTGCCACCTGGCCCATACTGCTGGTAGAAGTCCGCGTCTGTCTGGAACATGACCAAGGCCTGGGCTGTGTGGATCCGTACGTGCTGGGCCAGGCTGTTGGCATCCAGGAACTTGTCCCCACAGGAGTCACAAGCATAGAGAATATGGGTGTTGGGGTCTGCGGGAGGTGGGGGCCAAAGTCAGGATGGGAAGGTCTCTTGGGGTCCACAAACTTCCACACCCTGGGCAGTCCCTCTCACCTTCTTCCTGCACTTGCTTCACAGCTTTGCTGATCTCAGCTTTCAGTACTTCTGTCTCATCCGCGGTCACTGCAGCCCCCACTGGTACCACTGTGGGGGGAACCAGCAGGGCCTAAGGCCAGAGGCACCTACCCTTTCACTGTCACCCGAGAGGCAAGTGGCCCACGACTGCCCTCTGCTGCCCACAGCCCGCACCTGTGAGCTGAGTGACGGCTGTTGCCGCCAGTGCCTCAGTGGCCAGCGTAACCATGTCGTCCACAGTGACCACGCTGACCTCACCACCCTCCTCTGGCTCCAGGATTTTGATGCCTGCCTTGCCCTGGTGCACGGTCTTCACATGGGAACGAAGGTTGTCTACCCGGTTGAAGCCGCGACCGCACTTGTCACACAGATAAGGCTTCTCTCCTGAGGGGGGAGGCAAGGTTCTCTCCTGCCATTGGGGGAGGCGGGACCTCAGTGGCCTCCAGCTTCCCCGGCAGCCCTGTCTTTGCCAGTAGGAAGGGCCCTGGGCAGCCACCAGAGCTGCTCAGAAGCCTCCAGTGGCCCCTGCACCTTCTAGAAGCTCTAAGAAAATGGGATCCTCACTTGAACTGCCTCCAAAGGCACCTGTTGCAAGTGCCAGCACCCAAGGCTGCCATCTGGAGGTACCTCCTTCCCACCACCCCCACCAAAAGCAGGGTGGGGCACAGGCCAGATGGGCAGGTGGGCACACTCACCAGTGTGGATGATGATGTGCTTGGACAGGTCCCCCACGTTCACGAAGGCCTTGCTGCACACGCTGCACTTGTGGGGGCGAATGTTGTCATGGTGGCGAATGTGATTGGCCAACTGGCTGGACTGGACGAATCTGCAGGGCAGCAGAGGGAGGGGCTCTCACTGAACTGCCCCAGCTGGGCGGGGCAACTGGGCTGGGCCTCCTGCCTCTGCTGGACTAGACAGGAACCTTTGGGCCAACACCTGGGCTCAGCCAGCAGCCGCTCTAGTTCCCAACTGAGCCCTAGTTTGTTTTCTGAACACCTTCACGGTGCAGAGAATAGGGACCTCACAGCGCCCCAGGCACAGGTGGGGCCGGTGGGGCAGGACCTCTTGCCGCAGCGCTCACAGACGTAGGGCTTCTCCCCGGTGTGCTGGCGCACGTGGGCGATGAGGGAGCTGGCCTGGGTGAAGGCTTTGCCGCACATCACGCACTGGCACGGCTTTTCACCTGGAGACGGGGCAAGAGGCTGTGTTGGCACCTACTACCTACTTTTCCTCCTCCCCATGTGTCCACCCCGGCCGCCGGGCTCGCTCACCCACCCGTGTGGATGCGGACGTGCCGCTGCAGGGCGCCAGGGTCCGCGAACTGCCGCTGGCAGTGGACACACACGTAGGGCTTCTCCCCGCTGTGGATCCGGAGGTGCCGCTTCAGGTTCCCTGTGGGGACCGACAAAAGGCTGGCGTGGGGCACTGCGAGGCGGCTGCGGCGCGGAGGGCATGGGGCAGCCAGGCAGCCTGGCCCTACCTGAGGTGGTGAACTGCTTCCCACACTCTCGGCACTTGAGGGGCCCGTCCGCGATGTGGATCTTCAGGTGGGCCTTCAGGTTCCCCACCTGTGCCAGACAGGGCTCAGCAGGGCCACCCCACATGGCCTGGCCCAGGCCCCTGCCTCAGCGGTCCGGGTCCTCCCGGGGGCCTGTGGATGGCTCCATCTTTGCTCAAGGCCAGCACCACGTGGAAAATTCCAGACCCCAGCAGTGAGAAGGAAGCCACCTCCCCCGGGGTTCCTTCTGTTTCGAACCCCACCCGACTTCGCCTGCCTCGCCACTTTCCTTGGCAGAGCTCTGTCCCTGGGGAGCGTCCTGGGCTACTCTGCCCCCTACTTCGCCCACTGAGCCCATGGCCTCGAGGGCTCCCTCAGCCCAGGGCCCCGCCCGCCAGCGCACAGGGCCTGGACGCCGCTAGGCGATGCCCACACACCTGGTTGAACTTCTTGTCGCAGTGCGGGCACTTGTGCTCCTTGTCGGTGTCGTGAGTCTCCAGGTGGCGCATCTTGGAGGTGGGGTCGGAGAAGGAGCGGCCGCAGTGGCCACACTGGTAGGGCTTCTCACCGCTGTGCACCAGCTGGTGCCGCTTCAGGTTGCCGGATGTGGTGAAGAGCTTGCCGCAGTCCTCGCAGCGGTAGCGCGCCTCGCCCGAGTGCCGCTTCTTGTGCAGGTTCAGCAGGCTGATGAGCCGGTAGCTCTTGCCGCACTCCTCGCAGCCATATGGCTTCAGCGGGCTGGCAGTCAGAAGAGAGAGGTGGGGTCGCGGGCGTCCCGCTAGGGCTGGGCCCGTGGGGACAAGGGGCGGCAGGGCACCGCACCTGTGCGTCTTCTCATGGGCCTTGCAGGCGGCTGGGTCAGAGAAGGCCTTGCTGCACTCCCGGCACGAGAAGGGCTTCTCACCCGTGTGGATGCGGATGTGCCGCTTGAAGTTTCCCGTGTGCGTGAACTCCTTCCCACAGTCCTGCAGGGGGTGAGGAGCAAGCGTGAGGGGGTGCTGGGAGGGAGGATGGGGCTGGGCAGGTGGCCGGTGCCCCCCGGCTCACCTCGCATTTGTGGATGACAGAGCCATAGGCTTTGGACTCGGTGCGGTCGCCATAGGTGCCCACACGCAGACCCCGGGCCTCTGCGCTCAGCTCCTGGCCCGAGTCTGTGCTGGCCGACTCCTCGCTCTCCTCGGGGGCGTCTCCCTTGTCCAGCGGAGGCCCCTCTTCCTTGACTTCAGCAGGCACGGTGTCCTCTCGCTCCACTTCTCCTTTTCTGGCTGGCTCCACCTGCATGTCTGCGATGAGGAGGACAGGCACTGAGGCGCCAGGGAGGGCAGAAGGGACCTCCAAAGGGACAAATGTCAGGAGGCTGACCCGGCACCTGACCATGTCAGGTCTGCAGCTCTCTTATCTCCACACATGCTCTTCTCTGTGTGGGCACCTCACAGAGCCCAGCAATGTCTGGGCACCACCAATAAATGGCCCCAGAACTGGCCCAGGCAGTAGCACCAGTGGAGCTGCAGGCCAGGACACTTGCCGCTTGGAGGATGCAGGCTGGCCTCTGTGCGGGGGTCCCTGGCGGGTTGCATAGGAAGGGTGCTGTTGGCCAACAAGTCCTGGGGGGTGCCATGGACCATAAGGGTTCCCGTGGTGCTGGCACTGGGCACAGAGCCCGTGACGCTTGTACTAAGGGGAGCACAGCCAGGGTGCACGACCGAGAAACTGACGTCCCATTCAAGAGTAAGAAAAGATGTTGGCCCAAAGCTGAAGTGTGAGTGGCTCAGTCTCAGGTAGAGGTAGAGGGACGGGGGGGGGGGGGGGGGGAGTTGGGGGATGTGTGAGGGAGGGCCGGCCCCGGCTGGGTGGCAGTACCTTGCTCTGAGCTCTCTGACAAGGCAGCGTCGGCCTCCGCAGCAGCCATACCACTGGTGGGGTCAGGCTTGGGCTCTACCGGAGGTGGCTCCCGGGGAGCATCAGCCTTCTCCGTCTGCTCTGCACCTGGGGTGGGAGGTGGGGACACTAGAGGCTGGGCTGAGACTCTGTCTAGGGGCTGGATGGCTCTCCTGGACCACACCCCCTCGGTAGTAGCTGTGGCTCAGAGGTGGGGGCAAGGGCAGAGCCATCCAAGCTCAAGCCGCTTCGAACAGACACCCCAGAACAACAGTGGATCCTTCTGGGTAACCTGAGCTCAAGGAAAGCTGCCCTATCTCCCAGCCCAAGGACCTCCCAAGGAAGCCCCCCTCTGCACTGGGACCCAGGGGGTAGTGGGACAGCTGGCCTCAGCGTCACAGCTCACCACTGGCTGCACTCTCAGCCTGACCACCTCGCTCCTCCTTGGGCTCCCTGCCTGGGCTCACGGGAGGACTGCCTCTGGCAGGGTCCAGTGCACTCAGCGTGGTGGCAGCAGCCTTCTCCTCTTTGGCTCTCCTGTCCCCTCCTGGAGATGGAACAGGATAGACCTGCTGTTTCCCACCACTGGGAGGGGTGATAGAATTTGCTAGCTTCTCTGGATCCTCCCTGGGGGTATATCTAAATAGTGGCTTCTTGGTCTGTTCATTCAACACATTATTCACAGGGCACCTATTCTGTACGAAGCTGCTGGCAGGCCTGGGAATACCTGAGTCATGGCTGCTGCTCCCGTGGGGCTCACAGACTGCCCAGGGGACAGACCTCACACATGAAGTATCAGTGCAGATCAGAGGTCAGTGCTAAGAAGAGCAGGGTTCTCTGAAAGTGTACTGCAGGGGACCAGGCCCAAAGCATAGGCCAGGGGGCTTCTCTGGAACACTGAGGGAAACAGGAGGGCACGGGAGAAGAGTGCAGGAGGAGCAAACCATGTGCCAAGGCCTTGGACCAGGCCCAGCACCCAGCTCTTGGCAGCAAAGCACAAGGGAAACTGGTAGGAGGTGGGGAAGAGGCAGGAAAGGCCCCTCTGAGGCCGTTCTCAGACGTGACTGCAGCTGACCCTTACCAGCACCCCATGACGCAGGCGAGGCCTACAGAGGAAACTGAGACCCAGAGAGGTAACACAGAGAGTCAGAGGCAGGGCCCCCATCAAAAGCCACCTGCTCAGGAAAGCCTGTCAACGATCTTACCTTCCATGGCCAAAGCCTCCGTACTCTCCCCAGGGCTGGTGGCCGGCTCAGCAAGTGACTTGAGGGCATGGCAGGCTGTGATGACATCCTGCATTTGCAGGAAGCTGGCCACGGCCAGCACATCGTCCACGTTCTCAGAGCTCAGGCTCAGCTTGGCCGTGTACATAAACTCCAGTACCTGCCCCAGGCCTGCCAAGGACACAGACAGCCATCACGGACGCGCCTCATGGCCTAGCACCAGCAGCCTGCCCAGCCGCTCCCCTCAGCGGCCAGATCCAGGATTTGTCAAAAGCAAGGTGGCAGGCCACCATCTCCCCATCTCCTGTGCTGGCAGAGAGGCGGGCAGCTGGGGGATTCTCAGCCCAGACAACAGCCTCCAAACAGAGGGGCAGCCACAGAGGGCAGAGGGTGTGAATGCACACCCTACACAGAAAAGAGAGGTGTGGATACTCGCCCTTCATGGAGGACAGAGGGTGTGAACACTTACCCTACACAGAATGTAGAGGGTATAATTGTTTGCCCTAAATGGAGGACAGAGGGTGGAAAAGCCCACCCTGCCCAGAGAACAGAGGGTTAAATGGAGGACAGAGGGTGTGAACACCTGCCTTGCACAGAGGACAGAAGGTGTGAACGCCTGCTCTGCACAGAAGATAGAAGGTGTGAACACCTGCCCTGCATGAAGGACAGACGGTGTAAATGCCCACCCCGGACACTCTCTACCCAGCCACTGCCCTGCACTGCCGGAAGACACACCAAACGGAGTGTGTCAGCACAGGCTTTCATCAGGGCTCTGCCACAAACTCTCTCTGACCTCTAGGCCAGTCCCCTGAGCTCTCTGGGTCTCAGTTTCCACATCTATAAAATGGGGGACATGACCTTGCCCTGACCATCTCACAGCATGTCACACCATTCTGTGTTGGGAGCCTGAACCTTATGACCAGTTCCCTCCTCAATCTCAAGGCCTTCGTGACCCCCTCCCAGCCCCCACCCTTACCATCCTCGTCATGGTTAGCGTTGGAAAGGGGTTCAGGACTCAGAGCCCACCCACTGTCTGTCTTTCCTGATGAGCTGTCCTGTGTCGACTCTGGCCTGAGCTCATTGCTGAACCCTTCCTGCCAGCTGTCCCCTCACCACCCACTCCCAGTCAGAAGACCCCCAAACGTGGCAGGAACTTGGTACCCACACACTCTTGGGTCCTGGGTGGGAGGCCTGGTACACCCCACAGCCTGAAGGTGCTGCTCCCAGGAGGGCAGGGGCTGGGTCAGGAGGGCCTGGCGGAGCACAGGGCCAGCCAGAGCTTCTGGCCCTCAACAAGCTTGGCCCTGGACCCGACGGGGTACCTGCCGCGTTACTGATGTCCAAGTGCACCACATCCTTCTGGTCCACGAAGAGCATCTTGAAGTACTCACTGCAGGCCGCCAGCACTGCTTTATGGGCCTTAAAATCCACACCGTCCACCACAAAAGTGCAGTCACACAAAAGCCCCAGCTGCCGCTGCTGGTTCAGCTGCTCCAGGACGTGCTGGCTGTGCTGGGGGAAATCCATGGCTGGGGAGAGCCAAGCGACCTCGTGTCAGCGGGGGAGAGGTCGCCAGGCAGCCTCGGCACCGCCCCCAAACTCCCAGGTTAGAAATGCGGGGACAGGGTGAATCTGAACAAGTCCACGAAGGGCAGACAGCCTGCAAACCCTCTACAGGCCAAAACCAGCCAGTGGCTCCCTAGGTTCCTGGGTTTACTGGCCAGGAAAGTTCCAAAACCCAAAATGCATTGGGGGACCAAGAAACAGCCACCTTTGTGTCCTTCCAGGTAACAAAAGACAAACAGAAAACACTGATTACTATCAGCATTTCAAAACAAAAAACAAACCAAAAAAAACATTTTCAGCTTAACATTTTTTTACAAAAAGAATGAATGACAATCTTAGAATAAAGGACTGAGCTTTCACTTGGATACATTTGGCTTCATGAAACCCTTTCCACTTTGTTCTGAGTTTTCTCGTTCTGTCACGCGAGGTGACATATGCGTCTAGGAAGGCAGACACTCCATCACCCAGTTTCCTGCTGTGCCCACAGGGCTCTGTGCAGGTTCCCTCGGGGCCAGTCTCGCATTCATGGGCTCAGGGACTACATTAAGTTGGGGTGTCCTCTGTTTCCAGAGACCTCCCCAGGCTGTCCCTGAAGAAAGAATGAACTCTGATCCTGACACCAAAAGCTGCAGGTTTGGTCACTGTTTCTCTGTCAAAGGTCTCGCTTAATGCCTGGAAAACCCACAACTGTCTCAAGTAAAAATGCTCCGAAAAATTCTATCACCCAGTGCCGAGTGATTCTGAACCGCACAAGCCATTACTAAACAAGTCCCTAAGACTGCTCTCCTCTCCCCTCAACAACACATGTCAGTCTCAAGATCAGCATTTTCTGGGGGAAATGACCATGTCCTCCTTTACAGAAAGAACCGATGTCAAACTAAAGGTCAATGCCCACTTCTGGGGCCACATGACAGAGATCCAACAGGGCCAGGCGGTCATGTTCTGGCCAGAATCTGAGAAGTGCCAGTGGCTTCTCTTCCAGCTCCTTCGGAACCTCTTCTAGGGCTGGTCTGCTCAGAGCTACCCCTGTCTGTTTCTGGACCGGACAGAGGAACACTTTGGGGCTCCCAGCCCCCAGGTTTCAGCAGCCCGTCGCTGGCTCTCGCTGTTCCCGTTACATCAGCCTTTTGGGGGTGAGTCACCGTGCTGCAGGCCTGGAGCTGCAGTGACCATGTATGGCTGTCTGGCTGGCTGTGATGAGCCACCATGAAAGCCACACCCCGCCCTTCGCACATGGCTTAACTAGCACAGATCAGCTTTGAGGAAGGAGAAGCCAGCCCACCCACCACATGATGTCTGGAAACTTTTCAAACGCAGGGCTATGTATTTGCTGAGCTGGGGGAAGTCACCTAGCAGGTGGACAGGGCTCCATCAAGTAAGGGGGAACGTGGCAGTGGCAACAGGCCACGTGTCACAGGGTGCCAGCCTCTGAGCGGTGAGTTCTGAGTTGGCGCTGCGGGGGACCTGGAAACACCCTTTCCCTCCCTCCGACATCCCCAGGACTGTCTTTTGGTCCCAGCCTCCACCTACAAGCTCAGACAGAGGCACAGCTTCTTGGGTCCCTCAGTAATATCGTAGTGCCTGTGGCTAGAGCTCCTGAGCATAAGCATGGGAGAGCCAGAGCCGGCCCCGGAGTCAGAGGTCTGAGGCGGCTGGCCCTCCGCGCCTGCCGACCTACCAGCTCCCGAGCCAAACCAGCCCGCAGCAGCACAAGGCCACCACTGACATGGGCAGCCTTCTCCAGGTCTTCCCCCTGAAAAAAGCAAGTTCCCATCTGCGGCCTCCAGGGCTGAGGAGGGAATTCCGGCTGCTCGGTTCCTGAGCAGGGGAAGGCTACAACCGAGAGGTTTTTGGAGACGTGGAACAGAACCAACGCCCAGGCCGCCTGCGATCAGGTAGGCCTACGGTCTGAAGGGCGTGCACACCAGGCACGGGGTTGACGGAACCAAAGGCAGGAGGGAAGGAGGGCCTGGGCCAAATCATTCCCGGGCTGTCTTTTCACTGTAGTGGAAAAAGCCACACGAGCATGTGTGTGGGGGTGGCCGAGTCCCAGTCCCCTGTCACCCTCTAAGTCCTTAGGAGCCCTGGGTGTAATGCCTCCCGAGTGCAGCAAGGGAGGAATCAGCTGGCCCACAGGGCCACATCCTCAGCCCGCATCAGAGTGAGCACTTGCAAGTCAGTTCCCTCCTGGCAGTGGGCCTGGCCCCCTCACTGTTCCCAGGACCAGCCCGGACACTGAGCTGGGAGGAAGCATCTCCCAGGCTCAGAAACAACTAGAGCGTCTGTGGAACCCTGCCCCCAGGCAGAGCTGTTTCCAGCCCAGCTGAGCTGCTGTCTGCAGAACCCTCCAGCCAGAAAGCCATTTGCTGGGAGACAAACGTGAGAAAGCTTCCTGGCCAACAGGGTGAAGGGGCCTGCCAGCTCCAAGGTCAGGTGATTAGGTGGCCTTGCCCAGGACCCAAGGCTGCCACAGCCTTCATGCTGCCACTCGCCAGCGCTTCCAGGCAAGGGCAGCAAAGCATAGTTCTCCTGGAGGGGACACATGGTTGGGGTGGGGTGGGGGGCTCTCATTTTCAGAGGCCTTGGAGGAAGGCTGGCAAAGGTCCCTGGGAGAGAGTGGGTGGTGGCCCAGCACCTCCAACCCCCAGCCGCCCCCATGCAAAGGAGAGCAGCTGTGTGCCATGAGTAACGTTTGCCACCCAATGCGAACCACACTCTTCCGATGTGAGATGCCCGCCCACAGCTGGCCGCTCCCCAAATGTGGGTGTTGGAGGAGAAAACTGGAGGCCCCTGAATACCTCTGAGGCAGCCTGCAAAGCCGTTCCAACAGAGAAGTGCTCCTGAGAGCATCTGTTCTGGCAGCATCGAAAAAGAAAAGGGAGAGAAAAAGGAGCGGATGCAGGGAAGGAGGAAGAAGCAAAGGGGAAGGAGAGGGACAAAAAGAAACAAAGGAAGAACAAGAAGCTGGGCCTATAGTGAAGCAGCACTTAGAACATATGCTCGGGAGCCCAATCCTGTGATCGGCCCCCCAGGGGTGTGAGCGCAGCCCACGGGGGGGGCTTGCAAGCTCTAGATCAGGGGTCCCCAAACTACGGCGCGCGGGCCACATGCAGCCCCCTGAGGCCATTTATCCGGCCTCCGCTGCACTTCCGGAAGGGGTACCTCTTTCATTGGTGGTCAGTGAGAGGAGCATAGTTCCCATTGAAATACTGGTCAGTTTGCTGATTTAAATTTACTTGTTCTTTATTTTAAATATTGTATTTGTTCCCGTTTTGTTTTTTTACTTTAAAATAAGATATGTGCAGTGTGCATAGGGATTTGTTCAGTTTTTTTTATAGTCCGGCCCTCCAACTGTCTGAGGGACAGTGAACTGGCCCCCAGTGTAAACAGTTTGGGGACCCTTGCTCTAGATGGTGTCACCACAGAGGTGCTGTCGGTGTCGCTGTGGGTTCTGTAACTATGGGCACGAGCAGGTGACGCTCAGAAGCCCCCAGGCGGTCTTCCACCTCACACCAGCTGCCTGCCCGCTGACCACCTCACACAGCCCCTTACCACCCCAGGAAGATGTGCTGGACAGGCAAGGGGCCAACTGGCCCGGGCCTTTCCTCAGAAGGGCTGAGCTAGAATTAGGCAGTGCCCCACCTCTGAACCTATGCGAAATGCTCTCGAATGATTGCAGCAAAGGAGACGCTAACTGTCCCGTTTCTTCTTTTACAATCTACAGTGACTAGAAGCCACCAGGATCTGGCCAAGATAAGAGGGAGGGGTCCAGGAAAATGATGCACCCGCCTGGACCACACCATGGGCCTTGTGGTCGCATGGGCAGGGAGGTAGGAGCTGCTTGTCCTGAGGGCACACGGTGAGGGGACTTTAAACACCATAATGAGAAAGAGCCAGCTTCTCATGACCTATGTGCTGTGCCCACCAGACCGTCACTCAGGCATTAAGTGTGGGGTCCCTCCCTCCACAGTTCACCTGCGTGAAGGGTGATACATGGGGGTCTTAGTTCCAGCTACTCCGAGAGGCTCTAAAAACTCAGAACTACAGAAAACACAAGCGGAACAGGCCACACAGCCCACTGAACCCAAAGTCGCATGTCCAATGCAGTAAGTTAAAGCCTCAAACCAGCACATGAGGCAGGCCTGACCTTCCCAGAGTCCTGGCTGCAGCCGCGCACCTTCCCCACACCGCCGGCGGCTCACCTGTCCCCGTGATTAATGGGACAGACCTCGGTGTCAGGGCTGGAACACTCTCCTGGTGACCAACAGCCTGGCTGGACACAGCCCACGCCTGCCTCACAAGGGACTCACTTGGGATCGACAAAGTGAGGGGCCTGGGGTCCCTGCAGTGGGATTCAAACAGGCACAACGAAGCCCGGCAGACATGAATGGCAGGGGCACCAGTCTCCGAGGCTAGCCGCCAACAGCATCTCCCATCCCTGTCAGTGCCGATGGCACCGGCTACGTGTGGGCTTCCAACTGAATCCGAGCAGCCCTGTGACGACTCTGACCCACAGGACGCAGTGACAGCCAGTTCTAGGCCCGGCCCGAGACAGGTCTGGAAGACTGCTTTGCTCTCCTGGAACCCAGGCGCCCTGCTTTAGGGATGTCCAGGCCCTCCTGTTGGAGAGAGGGGACAGGCAGAGGGGCCCCGGAGGAGACATCAACGAGCAGAGACCACAGGAAGCAGAACTGAGATGCCCCTGTGGACAGCGCCCAGGGTCCGGGAGAAGACGCTCTCGGATTTCAGCCCAGCCACCAGCTGAATGCTGTCACATGAATGACCTCAATGCCTTGCGGAACAAAACACCTGCCCAGTCAACCTGCGAAATTGGGAGGAATAATAAATGGATGATGGTTTAAGCCACTAAGTCTTGAGGTGGTTTGCTGACAGCAAGAAAGAACTGATACAAAGGGTAAACTGAAAAGAAAAAAGAGTAACAAAAAAGCTCAGGATAACGGTTCTTTCTGGATGGGGGGGGGGGGGGAGGCAATCAGAATACTGGGAATGTTCTATAATACGTATGTCATACTTGGATTTACCTAGACTAATTATTTAAACTAAATGTGTACATTCCAAATAACTTTATAGGGGGGACAATTTAACAAATTTGACTAAATTTTTAATAAGAAAAAAGTGAGTACAGTGCCACACCCAATCCATGCAAAACCAGGTCATTTGCAAAGGTGCTCACGGCCGCCCTCACCAGGGCTGGGTGAGGCCCAGGCCTCAGGTTTCAGCGGAGCTGAATGAGCCACACAGGCTCAGAGGAGTGGGGTTCGGAGGGGGGCACCTCTTTGTCCTGCAGTTCCCAAACATCTGTAAACATACTGCTGACAAAAGAAACGGTACTCCTTGGGTCAAAAAGTCCATTCTGCTCAATTCAACAAAACCTGAATCCCAGACTCCCCAGTAACGATGAAGTAACATTTATAGAGTCTCTTCAACATGCCAAGCAGCATGGTCCCAGGCACGGCACAGCCCAATCACCCAAAAACTAAGAACATGGCTACTCAGGGCACAAATTCCACACTGCTGCTTCCAAGATTTGGGGATTTGAAGGGCCATTCGGTACCGTGGAGACAGCAGAGCCTCGAGGCCGGGCAGGGGTCCCAGGTTCCACTACCTGCCACACTAGCAGGTGCTCGCCAGCTCGGCTTCCTGTCTCTGGGAGCGCCTGAGATCCTGCTCCCGGAATATGTCATTAGTTTGGCTCAAATAAACTCTTATACAAGTTAAAAAAACAATAACAAAATAAAAGCTTCTCCTCTGGCAAAATAGGGCCAATGAGGCCACTTCCCATATTGGTCACAGGATTAAATTAGGTAACAACACAAGCCAAGAGCCTGAGCCTGTACAGTGCCTGGAACATGGTGAGCACTCAACAACCTACCGTTACCAGGAAGCAGAGATGCAGACTATGGTGTTTTCTGCGTTTTTTTTTTAGGCCAGACCATGTCAGACAGTTTCAACATCTTTTACGCCGGGCACCTCGCTCGGGTGCTCTCAATAGCTATTTGGTGACTTGACCTTGTTAAGAAGTTGTAATCATAACCCATTATTCCTTCTAAGTGCAATCTGGAAAAATCCCAGAGCCCAATTAACATTCTGAGAGGGAGAGAATGAAGGGTGGGGCGCTGGGCAAGAAGCATCCAGAGCGGATTTTCTCCGTCGGGGAAGCACTTTGTATTGAACAACTGTTCTGTTAAACCCCAAGGGGGCTCCGGGGTGAGGGCTGGAGCGCCTGCCCAGAGCTCTAAGTGGGTCCACAGAGCCCTGCTCCATCTCAGAGTCAAATGGGCACTTGTCAAACATGCAGTATTTATTACTCAGGTTATTAGCAAGCACTCAACGGCAAGGCAGTTTCCAAACTGCCACAGAGAGGGACGCATAAAGCCAGGGAATAAATGGCCTACGACAAGGAGATGCTGATCTTGACAAACAGCCGTCCCCGGCCCCCAGAACACGCTGTGCCCGCTGTGGGTCTGGACATGACACAGCCATCTCATGTCCAGGGGTCTTGTGTAACCTGAAGCGTGTGAGAGGGAACACCACTTGGCTTCCAGTTGCTCAGAGTTCTTGATTTTCTAGAAATACAAGTGGCTCCTGTATACAGCTTAGCACACAGGAACTCAGGCCAAGGAAATGGAAGTTCACAGCCTGGCAAATATGAAACCTACCTACCCCACCCCATCATCCACTCTGCCCAGCCCATCCCTTTTCAGGGCGACGTGGCACAGAGGCAAATACCAACAAAAGCAGCCCTCTGGCACCTTCCTTCCTGATCAGAAAACACAGGTCTATTAAACTTATGTTTCCCAAACTTTTAAAATAAATTTCCCCTTGAGCTAAACATACAAACCTGATGTAGCCCTTCCCAATGGTCTCAAATTCTGACTTCGTCTTCTACTGGATAGTAGCCCCCACCTTTACAGTCACTGCTGGCCCTGGCCACTTGGCTCAGTGGTAGAACACTGGCCCAGTGTGTGGATGTCCCAGGTTCAATCCCCCAGTCAGGGCACATAGGAGAAGTGACCATCTGCTTCTCTATCCCTCCTCCTCCCCCTTCTCTCTCTCTCTCTTCTCCTTCCACAGCCATAGCTCAATTGGTTTGAGCACATTGGCCCCAGGCACTGAGGATGGCTCCATGGAGCCTCTCAGGTACTAAAAATAGCTCCATTGCAAGCATGGCCCTAGATAGGCAGAGCATCGGCTCCAGATGGCGGTTGCCAGGTGGACCTTGGTCAGGGTGTATGTGGGAGTCTGTCTCTCTACCTCCCCTCCTCTCACTTGGAAAAGAAGAAAAAAAAAGTTACTGCTACCTTCCATATATAATCATACTGACCAAGATTTGGTAGTATTTTCTTTACTGAAGCTTGTGTGATAAAAAAAAAAAATTTGTTTTTTTTTATAAATCTAGAAAAACTTTTAAATATAAAATTCTCTAGAAAGATTTTTAAATATAAAATTAAATTGTGATATTGATTTCGCTTTTCAAATTGTACAACTTCCACTATCTCTAAGATCTAGCCACACTACTGAAAAGGGAGCGGGCATCCCCTTCCCCGCCCCCGGCCGGGCCCCGCTGCCCTGGCAATGTGGCTGAGTGGGGAGGCTGGCGGCCCTGGAGCGGGTGTGGTCCTGATCCCAGCGCGTCCAGGCCAGTTTAGAATCCATTAGGCCAATACTAGCATTGGAGACTCAAAGGTGTGACACGGGGTAAATTAAAGCCCTTGCCACCAGGAAGACAAAATCCAAACATGGGGGACTTGTGTGGAGTCTGATCACTCTCCCGACATCCTCCCAAACCTGCCTCAATACTCCCCGAGGGTGGCGGCACACCGACGCAGTCTGAAATCATGCGGGCAGGTCGCCTGTCCCCCCCTACCTCGTCCCACTGCCTGGTGGGACTACTTATTCCTTCCTTACAGCTGTTTATAGCACCTGCCCCATGACCAGCTCTCAAAACGGGTATAAATCAAGCTCAGGAACAGGCCAGGAACAGGCCTCAGTGAGTATGATTACTCAAGGTCTAAATATCCTGTGGACCCTTACAAAATAATTGCATTTTTGGTACTTATTAACTGAAAAAATGACAGACAGTAACCACTGTGAAAAGTGAATTCCATTCTATCAATTACAACAGCATCTGTATTTATTTGAAAAACAATTCTTTGTACAAGAAGGAGAAATCTCCCCCAGTTTATGGAAAACCCGTGGTGCGACAGGGCTGCACTTACTCACAACGACTACATCCCCTCTAGGGGTCCTCAGCCCTTCAGTTAGGAAACAGGTACAGAGAAAAGACTACAGAACGCCACAAACATTTAGGGAGTGCTTCAGCTGTGCTTGTCTTAGGTATTGAATTAGAGCTCTGAGCCCAGCAGAGAAGACAGGTAATAACTGAGCCATGCCACTGTAAGACCAGGGACCATTACAGACATAAGGAAGAGCAGGTGCAAAGGCCCAGAGACAGGCCTAGCCTTGGCGAAGAGGCCAGCATGCCCTCAGAGGAGGGAACGAGTGGGAGGAGGTTGGCTGAAGTTTGCAGCCGTAGTGCGAAGATCGCTGGGGTCTCAGAGGCAAGTCAAGCTTTGGGGTTTCTTCTTTTTTTCTTTATTCTTCTTCTTCTTCTTCTTCTTCTTCTTCTTCTTTTTTAGAGAGAGAGAGACAGGAAGGGAGAGGGATGAGAAGTGTCAACTCGTAGTTGTGGCACCTTAGTTGTTCATTGATTGCTTTTCATGTGTCTTGACCAGGGGACTCCAGACGAGCCAGTGACACCTTGTTCAAGCCAGCGACCTTGGGCTTCAAGTTAGTGACCTTGGGATCATGCAGATGAGCCCACACTCAAGCCAGCGACCTCAGGGTTATAAACCTGGAATCTCAGTGTCCCACGTCAACACTCTATCCACTGTGCCACCTCCTGGTCAGGCTGGAGTTTCTTCTTCATGCGCTGGGACACGCCAGGAGAGTGGAGAGCAGAGCATGCACGTGACTGTATGGGGGCTAGAGTGGGCCCAGGAATGCCAGAGAGAAGCAAGAGATGGAGGGGCCTCCACCAAGGCGGGAGCAAGAAAGGTGTCTGATGAGGGTCATGTCCTGCCACAGCCACACCACTAGCTGGTCAAGTAGATGTGGGTGGTAGGAGTCAAGGATGACACGACCATTTTTTGCCTGAAAAACTGGCCCAGTGATGGTGTCACTCATTGAGGTGAGGACTGCCTGGTGGGGGCAGAGCTTCCGTGGGGTGAAAGTGACAGTTTTGTTTCGGCCAATCACAGCTGAGCTGTCTGCAGCCAAGGAGGGAACCGAACCCACAGCTGGAACGGGCCCCCATGGGAGGGCACACTGGATGAAGAAGGGGGACCAAAGGACTCGGTTTGAGAAACATGCATCGGAAGCCTGGCTCCCATCTTACCAGGGTGGCCTCTTGCAGCTCCTCTGACTTCTGGACTGCTCACCCATTAACTAGGAAAACCACCATGTAAACAACGAGTGTGAGGATTAAAGAGGAGAAATATCAGGAAAAAAGACAAAAGAAGAAGAAAAATAACAGGAAGTATTGTACAAATACTGGCAAAAATGGAACTGCACATAACTTCTCCAACACAAGTCAGTGACTAACACACGGGAACAAGTAAGTAAACACAGAACAGGCTGCCCCAGGTGAGCATGGTGCGTTTCCCACAGCGCGGCGCTCAGAGCCCCGGAGGCAGCCTGCCAGACCAGAGGAGCCACCGCCTGTTCCAACGGGGACTTCGGTCCCATCAAGCTTCACATTTCTGCTCTCAGAGCTTCGCTAGTGTACGGCTCAGGGCACAAGCTGGCCAAGAACCGCCCCCTCGGGTTAAACAGGAACGGATCCAGGGATCGAATCTTTGTATGTGGTGTGCTGAGGGGTACTGTAGCAAACATGTACTTCAAAGTCAAGTGCACCCCCAAAACTCAAAAACACTGGTACGTAAAGACACATGCAGTCCCATGTTCATTGCAGCACTGTTCACAGTGGCCAAGACATGGAAACAACCAAAAAGCCCTTTAACAGATGATTTGATAAAGATGTGGTACATATATACTATGGAATACTACTCAGCCATAAGAAATTATGACATCGGATCATTTACAACAACATGGATGGACCCTGATAACATTATACTGAGTGAACTAAGTAAATCAGAAAAAACTAAGAATTGTATGATTCCATACATAGGTGGGACACAAAAAAGAGACTCAGCGACATGGACAAGAGTGTGTGTGGTGGTTACCAGGGGAGGGGGAAGGGGGAGGGGAGGGGCACAAAGAAAACCAGATAGAAGGTGACGGAAGACAATTTGACTTTGGGTGATGGCTATGCAACATAATCAAATGTCAAAATAACCTGGAGATGTTTTCTCTGAATCCATGTACCCTAATTAATCAATGTTACCCCTTTAAAATTAATTAAAAAAAAAAAAAGTCAAGTGCAGAGCGCTACCTAGTACAGGTGCCCTGCTGGGGGCTGGCAACTCCACGGGGAGTGAGGCCAGGCCTGTCTGAGGGCCCACCTACCCTCAAGGACCATTCAACAGGGAGGATGACGCAGACTCCCCACTGCCTTCTGGTGAGTACTGAAAGGGTGTCGCCCCGGGGGCATATGGTGCCCAGCTTCACTTAGAGACACAGGATCAGCTCTGGCCAGTTAGCTCAGCAGTAGAACATCAACCTGGCATGTGGAAATCCTGGGTTCAATTCCTGGTCAGGGCACATAGGAGAAACTACCACCTGCTCCTCCACCTCTCCCTCTCTACCTTCTCTGTCTCTTCCCCTCCTGTAGCCATGGCTCAATTAATTTGAGCATGTTGGCTCTGGGCACTGAGGATGGCTCCCTGGAGCCTCCAACTCAGGTGCTAAAAATAGGTCGCTTGCAAGCAGTCCCAGATAGACAAAGCAGTGGCCCCAGATGGGGGTTGTGGTGGATCCTGGTTGGGGGGCATGCAAGAGTCTATCTCCCCTCTTTTCATCTGAAAAAGAAGAAAAGAAAAAAAAAAAGACACAGGACCAGAGGCAAGAAGGACAGCCAGGTAGATGGTGTATCAGTGGTTCTCAACCTGTGGGTCACGACCCCGGTGGGGGTAGAACGATCAAAACACAGGGGTTGCCTAAAGCCATTGGGAAAATACATATTTATTATACAATACATTTTAAAATAAAATATGTATTTCCGATGGCTTTAGGCGACCCCTGTGTTTTGGTCGTTCAACCCCTGCCAGGGTCGCGACCCACAGGTTGAGAACCGCTGGTGTAGGTGCATGACAAAGAATGGTATGCATGCATGGAGGACAGGACGGACGGAGGGGACAGCACATGTCAGTATCACAGGGTAACACGCAGGTGGAGAAAGTATGAGAAATGCAGCCGGAGGACAGGCAGGCGGCGGGCAGGCAGGGCCAAGACTGCCACGCCAGGACTCAGCCTTCACCCTCAGCAGTCGCGAGCCAGGCCCAGGGTGAGCGAAAGATGGCCAGGGTTAGGCTCGCCCTTCTGGTCATGCTGGCTGCATGAGTAAGGAGAACAGGCCGAAAAGGGGAGCTCAGAAGCAGAAAAACACCTTAGAAGTCCCATAGCACTGGACCCTAGGGATGTAAAAAATGGGACAATGTCACCCCCCGCTGGCACCAGGAGGGTGTAGCTGGTGCCCAGAATCCAGCACACACAGATCTTTCTGAGCAGCCTATGCAAGTGGCCCTCCCACTCAATATTATGACATCCTCTGAAGGTTTCAAGTACCTCTTCACAGAGTAGCTCAAAGTCCCTTAACACTTAGTACCTGCCCCTTCCTGAGGGGGTGGGGCTGTGCTGTTGGTCCAAAACCATAATAAACACAGGCTGGGAATTCCTGCCTCTCATCACATTGAGAAGGAAACAACCGTGTCTCTGGAGGGCGGTATGAGACACTGGGAAGGGACCCCTGGAACAGGGGAAGGGAAAGGGATGTGTCCTTTTCACTTGTACGTATATCCTTTCCGTATTTTTTTGTTTATCCATTTGTAAGTATTATCTACTAAAACCAAGAAAACAAAGGAAATAGGGAAGAAAGGAGAGAGAAAAATGTCCATAAAGTCAGTTTCTTTGTTCCTGTTTACCATAAAACTTTAAGAGATGGTGACTAAAAATTCAAAAGGGGAAAAAAAAAACTCATAAGGGAAATGGAAAATTATGGTAATTTCCACAAAGAATGTGTCACTCAGGAAAACTTTATGAGCAAAGATTCCTTAAGGGGACAAAACTGAAAATGCCCTAGAAGAGCAGCTGGTGGCCTTTTGCAGACAGAGCTGAAGCCCTCCACGCGGTGAGGAAGCCGAAGACCTCCCCGGGGAGCTCATACACACAGGGTGCGTGTGATCTCAGGGAGTTTACTGACTCCCTGGGCCCAGCTCAAACTCCTGTCTTGGAATGGAGCCAAGCTAGTTAAGTACCTCCGGCAAGAGTACTAGAGCACTTAAATCACAGCACCTCAATTTCCTTTCCGTAAAATGGGATGGTAATAAAAGTTTCCACATCATGAAGTTGCTGTTGGCCAACCCCATTATTATTATATATTTATATCCATGCCAGCAATATGGGTAAGTCAGCGAGGAAAAGGGGAAGCTAACGCTCTAGTCCTTACCCTACCTTCTAAAAACGGATGTAAAAATCTCAGTCGCCCAGGCAGGCGCCCATCCCAGATGAAGTTCCAAGCCTGGGAAAAGACAGGACAAGGCCCTGCAAACCACGACGCTTCCTCCACTCAACAGGAACTACAGCACCAGGCAGACGTGCTCTGCACTTGGCAGAAGCCACCCTCTTCCTACCAAGAACACAGTGATTTCGAAGGAGCCATGAGGAAGAAGAGAGAACACACAATTCCAAAAGAAGAGTGAGTTGTCGCATGACACTAGTGAAGATCAACAATCCAAGCCCAAAGAAAGGAGGTGCCTGAGTACAGATCGTTAGGAGGAGGATGTGTTTTGACTTCAGTGTCGGGCATGCGTTTTGCATCTCTCATTCCGAGTTTGTTTCCTCATGAGGATGAGTGACGGCGATGGTTCCTTCTAGTGTGAAGATTAATACGTTTTGAGTAAATAATTTCATCAGTAAGTTTGCCGGATGACAAATTCATGCCTTTGAACTATAACAGATACTGTGAGAGTGACAACAGAAATGAGATATTTACCTAGCATTTTTCATTTAAAACTTTCCCTATATTGAAAATCTTAATATTCCAAGTACGAACGTGAACTATGTCAGACATGAACATCAGCTAGGAACTATGAGCATATATAAATTACATAAGCCAACATCAAATTTGTATATTTACTAATCTAAAGGGAATTAAACTGCATTTAATATTTTGTAAAAACTTAACTGGGAAAAACAAATTGAGTGAGAGGATATTTTAGAGGGATGTTTTGGGAAATCTCAAAAACTCCTACTAGGTCCAGATAAAGTGTGGTCAAGAACACCATGTCTCAGTGTCCACTGATTTTTTAGAAACTGCTGGGCCCCTCGAGTCCAGAGCCCAAGTGCTGCTCTGGAAGACAGCTTCTGGACAGCAGCTGTGGGATCAGCAGCGGCCTGAGTCCCGGCCCTTGCGGAAACAGCGCTGTCTGGCCACCTCCTGCCCCTCCAACCCCCTCCGCGGGCAGCGAGGATGAATCAGCAAAGCTGCGGAAAGCCTTCTCACTTCTCAGGGTGACTTGCAGCCCTGGCGGGTTTTCAGCCAGCCCTTTTCAAGTGGGAGTTTAGCTTCTGAGAGAAACTTAGACACCACCCCCTAGTGCTGCGTAGTTCCTAGTCCTGGGGCGGGCAGCCAGAGAGGCAGAAGCAGAGACACAGCGAGACAAGAGACACGACTGCATGTGCTACGCCAGGACTGCTCTGTTAGGTATGCTGGCCGACTCCTGGTTCTTAGCAGCATGAAAGGATTGGTCAGAACTCTCAACGTTCCTTTTTTTTTCTTCCATTTTTCTGAAGCTGGAAACAGGGAGAGACAGTCAGACAGACTCCCGCATGCGCCCGACCGGGATCCACCCAGCACGCCCACCAGGGGTGACGCTCTGCCCACCAGGGGGCGATGCTCTGCCCATCCTGGGCGTCGCCATGTTGCGACCAGAGCCACTCTAGCGCCTGAGGCAGAGGCCACAGAGCCATCCCCAGCGCCCGGGCCATCTTTGCTCCAATGGAGCCTCGGCTGCGGGAGGGGAAGAGAGAGACAGAGGAAAGCGCGGCGGAGGGGTGGAGAAGCAAATGGGCGCTTCTCCTGTGTGCCCTGGCCGGGAATCGAACCCGGGTCCTCCGCAGGCTAGGCCAACGCTCTACCGCTGAGCCAACCGGCCAGGGCCTCAACGTTCCATTTCATTCCTGTTACCCTTCTCGCCTCAATGTCCCAAATGCAAATATATACTGGGGGGAAAGATTTACAACCCAAACGGTAAATGAGGGTTAATAGTCCTGATATGCAAAAGGCTCTTAAAAATTAATCCACAGTGAATATACATCCACGAAAAAGCAATTGTAGACAAATTGTAGACAAATGTTAATAGCAGCATTATTTGTAAGTCAAAAGGTGAAAACAACCCAAATGTCCATCAGTTGATGAATGGATAAGTAAGATGTAGTATGTCCATACAATGGAGTATTATTTGACAATAAAGCCAAGTAGCACGATTTCACTGATACGAAATGCCCAGAACAGGCAAATCCATAAAGATAGAGAAAGTAGTTGTCTAGGGCTGGTGGAGACAGAGATCAATGCATGACTGCTAATGGGTGGTAGGTTTCTTTGGGGACAGTGAAAATGTTCTGAAACTAGATATGGTGATGGCTGCATGATTCTGTGAATATACTAAAAGCCACTGAATTGTGTACTTTTAAAGGGTGACCTATATGATAAGTGATCATCTTACTAATGCTGTTATAAAAATTAATTGACAAAAAGTCACCTGACAGAAAAATGCATCAAAGACATGGATAGGCAATTCACAAAAGGAGAAATATGAGAGAGAGGTAAGTATACTCTATACAGGGGGGAAAAAAGGATGTTCAGCCTCACTAGCAGTCAGAGAACTATAAATAAACACAGGATACCACCTTCCAGCATTAAACCAGCAACAACTGAAAAGCCTGCCAGTTTCCACTGTGGCCAGGGCATGCTCCCCGTGAGCAGGGGCAGACACAGCGCACTGCGCCTGGACGGCAGCCTGCCAACACCGAAGCAAAAGTTTGATGCCGTCCCTGCTTGGGTAAAAATTAATGTTCGGGTGTAATTGATCAGAGAGCCGACAGTGCAGGTGCCAACTGTAAGGAAACTTCGAGTCCTGGTAAAAGACCATGCCCAGACAAAACCCTGCCTTGCTAATAATAAGCTCCACCATGCTGAGCACTCAGAGGTGACTGGCAGGAGAAATTGTGGAGTCGTTGTCTCCAAAGGGCAGCGGCACATGGCTCGAACACCATCTCCAGAGGCAATGAGGCAATACATGGAAGAGCTCCCGTGGCCACCTACCTGCAAAGTCTGCTAACACCACAGCTGGGAGGATGTGAAGTAAACACAACTGTCAGTTGAAGTATAAACTGGGGAAACCACTTTGGAAACCACTTGGTATTATTTGGTCCAACTGAGAATGCACGCACCCAGTGATCAGGCCCACATCTGGGGGCGCACCCCGGAGAGGCTGCACATGTGTGCCCCACAAATGCTCACAGAAGAACCATTAGTCTCAGCAAAATACTGGAAACAAACCAAATGTCCATCAGCAATAGGAAGGCTCGATAAATTCTCATACCGTGGAACACAAGTCATCAACAAAGATGCAATACAACTACAGGCAACACGGGTTAATCTCAAGAATGAATATGAAGCCAAAACGTTAAGTCACTGAAGAAAACAACATGGTTATGTGGTAAGGTGTAAAACTTAGTATTGGCAACGCCATTTTAAAGAGGAAAAGTCAGGCTTCTTGCCCCCTCCTTTCTTTAGAGAATGGAGGGAGAAGAATGTTGGAGCTTCCTGGCTTATAAGGACAACTGGGTCATCTAGTCATAGTTTAACAATAGTTCTCAGAAAGAATAAAGGTTATCTGCCTGGCCAGGCGCTGGCACAGTGGATAGAGCATCGGTCTGGGATGCGGAAGGTCTCGCCAGCTTGGACCCAAGGTCGCTGGCTCAAGCAAGGGGTTACTCGGTCTGCTGAAGGCCCACGGTCAAGGCACATATGAGAAAGCAATCAATGAACAACTAAGGAGTCCCAACGAAAAACTGATGATTGATGCTTCTCATCCCTCTCCGTTCCTGTCTGTCTGTCCCTATCTATCCCTCTCTCTGTAAAAAATAAATGAATTTAAAACAGAAAAAAAAAAGAATAAAGGTTATCTGAAGAACTTCCTTTCCCCTTCAATGGGACCCTTTAGGAGACAATGTTTACATATCCTACACTGATTTTTTTTTTTAATTTTTTTTTAAAAATATTTTATTTATTGATTTTTTTAGAGAGAGAGGAGTGAGAGAGAGAGACAGAGAGAGAGAGAAGGGGGAGGAGCAGGAAGCATCAACTCCCATATGTGCCTTGACCAGGCAAGCCCAAGGTTTCGAACTGGCGACCTCAGTGTTCCAGGTCGACGCTTTATCCCACTGCGCCACCACAGGTCAGGCCTATCCTACACTGATTTTAACTCTTCCCCCCCTCCTGAAGTCCTGAGATTAACATATACCTCTAAAGGGATGGGGGGGTAGACACTAAAAGATTTGTGAATGCCTTTAATATGTAAAAGGACATTTATCGCTATTGTGTTACCTTATAAGTTTTAACATGTAAGAATGTTTTTTCCTTTTAATAGATCCTATAGACAAATGTTGTAAGCTTGTTAATGATTGACTATTGTGTCATGCTCCCCCTCCTTTTCCCCCCAACCTGTATATGATCAAGTGTATGTAACTAGCCCCAGAGCTATATTCGAGGCTACACGATTTGGGTTAGCTATACTCCATGTAAGTCATATGTAGCCAGCTTATTATTATTTTTTGTATTTTTCTGAAGTTGGAAACGGGGAGGCAGTCAGACAGACTCCCGCATGCGCCCAACCGGGATCCACCCGGCACACGCACCAGGAGGCGATGCTCTGCCCATCTGGGGCGTCGCTCTGTTGCAACCAGAGCCACTCCAGCGCCTGAGGCAGAGGCCACAGAGCCATCCTCAATGCCCAGGCCAACTTTGCTCCAATGGAGCCTTGGCTGTGGGAGGGGAAGAGAGAGATAGAGAGGAAGGAGAGGGGGAGGGGTGGAGAAGCAGATGGGCGCCTCTCCTGTGTGCCCTGGCCAGGAATCGAACCCAGGACTCCTGCACGCCAGGACAACGCTCTACCACTGAGCCAACTGGCCAGGGCCTATAGCCGGCTTATTAATAAATCTCCTCCTAAAAATTCTTCTGTATCCTGCCTTGGTGTCTCTATGTAACCTGTGGAATTTAGGTACGCTACTTTATAACAGTTATATCAATTCAAAATCCTGCAAAATTAAACAATATATTGTTTAGCAACACACGCACAGGTGGAGAACTATAAAAAAAAGGCAAGAGAATAACAAAAGTATAATTCAGTGATTACCTGGGGCGAAGGGGAGGCGGACAGGATCAGGGAGGGGCCCTCTAAAAGCAGTGGTCACATTCCTTTTGTAAGCGGAGTAATGCGTGTTTCTTGTATTCTTATTACTTAAATTGTCTATTTTGTATCCAGTCGATGTTACAACAAAGACATTTTTTTTAAACAAGTTTCAACAATGTTCTTTCTGACTTGAAACAGTGTTTTGAATCATTAACTTGGGCAGTTGACTGAATTATAGCATACCAGCAAAGTCCCTGACAGGGGCCCACTCGGCCAGCGGGGGACTAATGAAATGAGCAGTGCTGCCTAACCTGTGGTGGCGCAGTGGATAAAGTGTCGGCCTGGAACACTGAGGTCGCAGGTTCAAAACTCTGCACTTGTCTGGTCAAGGCACATATGGAAGTTGATGCTTCCTGCTCCTGCCCCCTTTCTCTCTCTCTCTCTCTCTCTCTCTCCTCTCTAAAAAAATGAATAAATAAATTTTAAAAATAAAAAAAAGAAAAAAAAGAAATGAGCAGTGCTTCACCCACCTGGCCTTGGGGCTAGAGAGACAGAGCTGCCCCTGGGCAGAGGAGTCTTCCATTCAGGACAGGAAAGGGACTGCTTAGATCAGGGGTCAGGAACCTATGGCTCACGAGCCAGATGTGGTTCTTTTTTTTTTTAAGTTTTTTTAAGATGTGGTTCTTTTGATGGCTGCATCTGGCATAAAAATCTTTAATAAAAATAATAATGTTAAAAATATAAAACATTCTCATGTACTATAATCCATTCATTTCCTACTGCTCATGTTCATGGTTGCGGGTGGCTGGAGCCAATCACAGCTATTCTCTGGGACAATACCGAATTTTTATTGGATAATGCGTAAAGTACATAGGTCGTTGTATGGCTCTCACGGAATTACATTTTAAAATATGTGGCATTCATGGCTCTCTCAGCCAAAAAGGTTCCCGACCCCTGGCTTAGATGAATAGTTCCAGTAGAGGAAGTGCTGGGGGGGGGGGGGCGGGGAGAACTGGTTCTGCTGCCAGACCTTTAAAAAATCCGAAAGACCAGAAGCTGAATACGTTTTTTGATGTTACAATGAACCCACCAGGCCTGCTTTCTGGCCTGGTCCCCACTGTGCTGCAGTTGCCACCTCTGAGCCTCTGGGGTTTAGACATGAGTGCACAGCTCTCAGGTCCAACCACGCCCTCTGCCTCCTTCCGTTGAAGCTCAAGTCTTCTCTCTCCAATTTCCTAACAAGCAGGTTTGAATTCAAGAGCCCAAGCCCTAGTTTTCTGCAAGTGTCGGCGGTGATTACGTTACTGACCTTAATTGGCCCTCAGACTGTTCAGCTACTGATAGGCAGGAGGACGTTAGAGAGTCCAGGTACCCGTGCTGACACTCAACACACACACCTGTAGCAGAGGCTGAAATCACAGTACTGACATGCTTACTCTTTGACCTGTATTGTTTCAGTCATTTCAAAATCGTTACCGGCCAAAGAATTAGATGATGGTCTCCAAGACAATATGTTGTGTGCACATAACGTAGTTGGAGTTTTTCTCTTTCTCTAAGGTTGAGGGCCCCTCACTTTCACAGTGTCTGTCCATTACCCAACAACGTGTCACCCAGCCAGACCCCACATCTGAGTACCTCTGTGCCACCCATGCAGGGACCATCCTTTGGGCTATTTGGAATCAAACAGGTTTTGTTCTTCCTCAACTAGACACTTTCTTTTCTTTTGTATTTTCCTAAAGTGAGAAGCGGGGAGGCAGTCAGACAGAGTTCCACATGCACCCAACCAGGATCCACTGGCATGCCCACCAGGGGGTGATGTTCAGCCCATCTTGGGCATTGCTCCATTGTAGCCGGAGCCATTCTAGCACCTGAGGTGGAGGCTATGGAGCCGTTGTCAGCGCCCGGGCCACCTTTGCTCTAATGGAGCCTTGACTGCAGGAGGAGAAGAGAGAGACAGAGAGGAAGGAGAGGGGGAAGGGTGGAAAAGCAGATGGGTGCTTCTCCTGTGTGCTCTGACTGGAAATTGAACCTGGGACTTCCACACGCTGGGCCAATGCTCTACTGCTGAGCCAACCAGCCAGGGCTTCAACACTTTCTCTCTTGACTGTCTTACGGGTCCTCTTCTCACAAACATGTAATAACGCTAGAGTTACTGATTACGCAGTCAGAGACTCCGCTAAGCATGCTACATGCTTTATACCTCTATCCATCATTTCACCCAATAAAGTTATGTGTGAGGTCATCAATATCCCCATTTTACAGCTGAGGAAACTGAGGCTTAAAGAGGTCGAGTACTTTGCCCAAAGGCATACATCTATCAATAGTAAGCAAAAGGAAGAGTATAAGCCCGGGTATGTCTGACTCAGTTTTTCTTCTAACCAGTACCCTCTATTGCAGGAGTTCTTAGCTGGGGGTGACATTGCCCCAGGAGATGTTTCACAATGTCTTCAGATATATTCAGCTGTCACAGTTGAAGGTAGGTGGGGACTACTGGCATCTATGTGTAGAGGCCAGGGATGCCACTAAACACCCTGAAGTGCATGGGACAGCCCTCCACAAACTTAACCAGTCCCAAATGTCAATAATGTCAAGGTTGAGAAACTCTACTCTACTGGAAAAAGAGGGAAAGACAGAGAAACTACCTCCTGACTTTAACTCTCACAGTTCAGGTTGTAGTTCTCCATGTCTGCATCCCCCGTGACAGTCAGGTAACAAGAAAACCACCGGGTCCTCCTCCCTCTTCACTCAACAGCATGCCAACCCCACACCACCGTGTCACACACACCACACACAGCACACTGAGGTTCTCTCCAGCCCTGGCTGCTGGCCTCTCTCCAGCCAGTCAAAGCTGACCGACCATCCATCCATCCAACAATGTTTACTGGGCACTAGTTATATGCCAGGAAATGAGCTACTCAGTGGGAATACCAGGAGAAACCAGACCCTGTCCCTGCATGCAGGATGCTGGCCTAGCAGGGAGAGAGACAAGGAAACCTAAGATTATAACATAGGGATACTAAGAAATCACAGAGGAGGAGCCCCAAACTCAGCTGTGGTGGGGCTGGGTGGGCTCAGAGACGACTTCCTAGAAGCCTTTGAATTTGAAGAAATTAAACCAGAAGAGGGAACCTTTTCCTTCCAAAGGACCCCTCACCAGATATCAGGGTATGGTCCCTGAGAATCCACAGGTTGACAACTTCAATGAGAAAGCCTGGCAGAACTCCCGAAGACAGGGAGGGACAGAGCAGTCCCGGCACAACCTCCAGGGAGCACAGCCCGCTGGCTTCCCCACAGGCTTAGGCCTTTCACTGCAATCCTAACTGACCTCTCCAGCTTCAAACCATTCTGCACCTTGCAGCAGGAGGTAACTAACATTTGCACATCGGACCTTGTGAATGACACGCTTGATCTCACATAATTCTCAAAACAGTTCTGCAAGGTCGAGATTGTTATCTCTATCTTACAGATGAGGAAACTGAAGCACAGAAATAAAGGAACTGGATCTTAGGGCATAGCGCCACTAATCAGGAAAGCAGGGATTCACAGCCAACACCGGAGTCCTCGTTGCCTCTATCTGAGGGGATCGTTACCGTTATCAATCCAAGACAGGTCGTTCACTCTAAATCTTCACCAGCCACCCCTCTGTGCCCTGCACACCTCTGAACAGATCTCTGTGGTGTTCCTTACACTGTAGTGTGACTATCAATATGCCAGTCTTCTTCGCGTCCACATCCCTAGCCCCCAGCACAGTGTCTGGCATGTTGGTCACAGAAAACACTGAATGCATAAAGAAGCCTGCACTGCCTGAGCACGAGCAACATAAACCTACCCAAGCCAGATCAGCCTGGAGAGAGAGGCCTGGAAAGTATGCCCAGCCCTCTTTCACCAATGCCATGGACTTCCCTCTGGCTGGGCCCAAGCCCCAAGGCAAGCAATCCAGTCACACAAGGGACCAAGCAGGTTCTCTCAACCAGCTTTCCCTCCAGTATTTTAACAGTCACAATTCACTCTTGGTACACCAGACGCTTATGTTTGGGGACATGCTGTACAAACACATGTATCTTTACACATTAGAACCATCAAAGGAATGAGCGCATGCTACCCACTCTGTCTTTTCCTTTCTGTCAAATTAAGTGCATACACAATGGTAGGAGCTGAAGCAGCCAGCTTACAGCATGAGCTGGAAGTTTAGGTTTGAACAAGGAGAGGCACATGATCAGTGCAGCCCTGCTCCTGGATGACTTCACAAAACAGAGTACGCTGCTTGACCAGCTCTGGACTGTCTGCTTCCAGACTAATAAGGGGCAAGGGTCCTAGTCAGATAGCTCAGTTGGTTAGAGCATTGTCCCAATACACAAAGGTTGATGGTTCAATCCCTGGTCAGGGCACATACAGAAACAGATTGATGTCTCTGTCTCTGTCTCTCTTCTCTATATAAAATCAATAAATAAAAGTTTAAAAAATAATAAGAAGCAAAGAATAAACTTCTATTTTGTTTCAGATACTATGTTTTGGAATTGCTTTGTTGGAGCATTTTAATATTGTACTTAGTTAAAACAAAGTATGAGCATTACCCAGTGATGAACTCAGTCTGGTCTCTGTTGGCAAAACAACAATAATACCTACTAGGATTCTGTCATTTGTATAACTTTAAAGGAACTGCTATCTCGACAGAGTGATCTGAATCACGCTGAGCCTTAAGAAAGACAAACTGACCTACTGGTTTGTTTCATCCTTGAGTATTACAGACATACCTCAGATTTCCAAGTAGCCCAGGCTACTCTTGTCTGACAGTCTGTCTGGGTAAACTCCAGCTTGGCTCTCCTTCTCCCACTCATTACCTGAATCAAAGACACCCAAGTGGAAAACGTGATGAGAACCCAAAGGGTACCTGCTTCCGCGAGAGCTGCTCTTTCATTCATTCATCAAACACAGGTTAATGCAGAGCACTGAGCACAAAACCTGACACACAGTGCTCACTAGCAGGACTCTTAACAAGCCTCCAGGGTCAGTCCCTTTAATAGTCTTCACATAGCCAGAAGTCATCTTTCTAATCCACAAATCTGACTCTTAAATGACTTCCCATTAACCTAACATTTAAACTCCATGACTAGATTTAAAACCCCTAGATAGACCACGGCCTGCTTCTCTAGTCTTAACTCCCATCTCTAAGAGGGAGAACCTAATGTGCTTAAAGACACAGCTGGCAAGCACAGACACGGAAGCCAAGCTGCCTGGCCCCACAGTTCATTTTTAGTCACTATGCCAGTCTTGGATCATTTGCTCTATCCTCAGAACCCATCAGGTGCTGAACCACCCTCTTTGGAATGAATGAATAAATGGCTGAAAGAAAGAAAGAATGAATGAATCAATCAAGGAAATAACTGTATACAGGGGCAGTGTCCGCCGCCTACTCTGCCCTGGCAGGCCAGTGCCCTCTGCCCCGGCCAGCGAGTGTGAGCGGCCTCGGCGCCCCGCCACCTCGCGGCCACAGAACGCCCACCCGCTGCGGCGCGCGGGGTCAAGGGGCGGTGACAGCCGGGCGGCAGGGGCGGAGATGCTACCAGCTGGAGTGTCACCCAGCCCAGGAGGTGACTCGCGCTCCCCTGCGGGGACTGCCGGTCCGCCCACTCACTTCCCGCCTGTTCCCCCAGTGGCACACCCCGCCCAGCTGCCCCTCACCCTCCCGCCCCGTGGGTTCCCCTCGGTCCGGGTTCCCTTCCCATTCCATTTCCCTCCCCTCCCCCACACAACCGTCCGGGTGTCCCGCCGCACCCCATCCGCCGCCTCCGCCCGGATCCTGGGACTCCCCCGGCTCCGAGCACTTGCTGACCCTCACCTGCCATGTCCCAGACCCCACCGCTGAGGGAGGTGCATCACGGCCGCGAGAAGGCCGGGGACTGCACTTCAGAGCAGACAAAGGGCGCCGCCATGTTAGAGTCGGGCGGAACCGACCTCGCTGGCTTCCCGGCTGCAACTTCCGCCGCATGCGCAGCGCCCGCGCCGGGCCAGGACCGCAGACAGGCGCATGCGCCTAGCCACCCAGAAGTTCTATAGTAACTTCTGCTCTTAGAATTGTTCTTGTTGTAACCTTTCCCTGGTTTTGTACTGCGTAGGTGACAATAACAGCTTTCACTAAGGTGACCTATCGTCCTCCTGTAGGGAGGATAGTCCTTTTATAAGTTCCGTCCTTCCTCGAAAAGTGTCCTCCTACATGTCCTCCTTTTTGTTATTGGAAGACTAATCTCTAAATGTCCATATTCGATCCATGCAGAGTCGATCCATTGCGTGTGATGTGATGTGATGTATTTGTATCTAAATGAGTACTTTTTTCTTACAATTATTAAAAATTAATAGGCATATAAGCATAATTATAATATAAAATATTACAAATGTTTTTATTAGGGATTTATCATAATGTATATTGTAATTAATAAATTGTTTCTTTTATTTACAATATTGTTTTCTTCAATTTATTTTTGTCCTCCTTTTCATTGTAAAACAGTTGGTCACCTTACTTTTATGTATGGGTTCAGCGCTTACTGTGTACCAGGCACTGTGTTATCTCACTGAACTTCTCACCGCCAGGGCTGAGTAGCTTGGTTAGTTAGAGAGCATGGTCCCAAAGTGCAGTGGTTGCCGGCTTGATCCCCAGTCAGCACATAAATAGATCAGTGTTCCTTTCTCTTTCTCTTTCTCTCTCCCCTCTTCCTCTCTAGCAAAAAAAAAAAAAAAACAAAGAAGAAAAGAAAAAAAAAGTACCCCCGATAGGACAGACTGTTCTCCACAAATTTATGACTGCTAACCTTAAGTGGGACTTTCACAAATGTCCTGTTAACTCCTAGTCCTTTCCTCACAGTGACTTAGAGAACCTCAAAAGCTCAGCGCAGGCCCTGGCCGGTTGGCTCAGCGGTAGAGCGTCGACCTGGTGTGCGGGGGACCCGGGTTCGATTCCCGGCCAGGGCACATAGGAGAAGCGCCCATTTGCTTCTCCACTCCTCCCCCCTCCTTCCTCTCTGTCTCTCTCTTCCCCTCCCGCAGCCAAGGCTCCATTGGAGCAAAGATGGCCCAGGCGCTGGGGTTGGCTCCTTGGCCTCTGCCCCAGGCGCTAGAGTGGACAGAGCGACACGCCGGAGGGGCAGAGCATGGCCCCCTGTGGGCAGAGCGTCGCCCCTGGTGGGCGTGCCAGGTGGATCCTGGTCGGGCACATGCAGGAGTCTGACTGTCTCTCCCCGTTTCCAGCTTCAGAAAGATACAAAAAAAAAAAAAAAAAAGGTCAGCGCGGTTTACTTCACTTTTCTTTTGCAGAAAATGAAGAGCAAATCTTAAGAAATCCTTTTGTCTTCTCAGGAATAAGCATACAAATCTGCTTCTGTGTTCATCTGTGTGGAAAGTAGTCAATCAGGACCCGGCGTCTTTTCCTTCCAGAATCTAAAAAGTAAAAAATTTCTTTCCCAGACTCAGTTGCAGTTAAAATCCCAGATACAGATGGGTTCTGACAGTTGGTAAGATTTGGAAGATAGAAGTGAGGGAGTAGCTGTTGGCCTATTGATGGTAGCTGATTTCTCCTACAAGCTTCAGAGATATCTGAGTCAATCTCAATAGTATTTCCAGCAATGATACAGGCTGATAAGTGGCAATCATGCTGAGTGAATTTGACTAAAATCATTGGGTCTACATTCTTCATACAACATCAGGGTGAATAAATTGCAGACTGGCACATTTCTGTGGCACCAGTCCGCAGACTGCCAGTTGAAAAACACTGCTATAAACTGTGTCCTCCCCAAATCCACATTTTGAAAACTGACCCCCAAAGTGATGGTATTAGGAGGTTGTCATCTTTGGAAAGTGATTAGATCATGAGGAGGAAGCCCTTATAAAAGAGACCCCAGAGAGCTCCTTTGTCCCAGAAAGAAAGATAGCAGTCTATGAACTGTTAAGCAGGTCTTCACCAAAAACCAAATCTGCAGATGCCTTGGATTTGGACTTCCCAACCTCCAAAACGATGAGAAATAAATATTTGTTTTTTAAGTCCCTCAGACCAAGCACACGTTACGTAAGTCCATAAATTCTTAGGTAGGAAAAAACATAGCAAAGCAAAACTGGTTAGGCAGCCAGATAATAACTGAGGTTTGGGAAACTGAGGCCTGGATGAGAAGTTTCCAAGGCCTGATCCAAGTCAGGAAGCAGCTGACATTGGAACAAATGGTGTCTGTTTAGTGGAAAGCCTGCCTCCCAAAGACCCAACAAACAATCTTGTTGCCATAACCCTGTGGATCAAAGTAACCCCCTAATTGCCCCAGGCCAATTCCTGTGGCTCCCAGGGGAAGTCACTCAGTGGATCCGGATTCTGTAACTATAAAAGGTCTAGTCCTTGGATGGAGAACTACATCCTGGAAGAGGTTGCCAAAAACTTCTCCTCCTGCCAGTGCTCAATCAGGCTAGACCAGAGGCAGTGGCGACAGACATGGCCTCATCAAAAGATCCCAGGCACCAGAGAGCCAGTCCCCAAGTCAGGTGCCTTGAGACAGATCTGGACACCAGTTCAGGTAAGAGTCGGCAGAGGGTGACTGAGCCCTGAACAAAGACCTGCTTGGGGGAGAGCGGGGCTGGGAGGGGAGAGGCAGAGGGCAGCTGCCCTCCTTAGGGGCTGCCAGGATTCTCAAGCCAGGCATGGACTTCTGTTTTATTTCTTGTATTAACCAACCTAACAGAACATAAGCTTCCTCCTGAGCCTGTGCTGGGGTGAAGAGAATGGATGTGTTTATTATTTGGATGACTCAAAAACTTACTTTTCTAGACTCAAAGAGACCTGCTCCAGCCCTTGCTTCATGGATAGATGGACCTGCTGCCCATGGCTGCTTCTCCCTGGGCTGAGATCTGAGCCGGGTGGGAAGGGCAGAGCAGGGATCCTGGGGACAGAAGGGACCAGGCACTGATGGTGTTTTCTGAGGTTCTGGTGTTATGAGGGGAGGGAGAGACCAGCATGGTGCTCCCTGAGGACCCACCATATTTGCCGAAGCTGAGCTTCAGTTTCCAGATCTGTTAAAGGTGGCTGGGGCTTTTCTCTCGTTCAAGCACCTCGCTGCTCACAGTGTGGTCTGTGGACCAGCAGCGCTGACATCCCCTGGGAGCTTGTTGGAAACGCAGAACCTCAGGCCCCCACCCTAGCACCAGAATCTGCATATTGACAAGATGCCCGAGCCATCAGTGTGCACAGTAAAGCGAGAGCTGTGTAGGTAATTTCTGTGCTCCTGGGAGGCAGACAGCTGATCAGGGGAAAGCAAAATTTATTTACTTATTTATCTTTTTAAATTAAAAAATCTTTTTCTATTAATCTTGAGAGAGAAAGTAGCATCAATTCCTTGTTTCACTTAGTTGTTCCATTTAGTTGTGCATTCATTGATTACATCTCGTAAGTTTCCTAACCGGGGGTTGAACCCATAATCTCTGGTGCGCCAGGTGCCACCTGGTCAGGGCAAAGGGGTGGCAGGGGCCGAAGGGGGAAGCAGGATTTAAAGTCAGGTCTTTCTGATGCTGAAGTCCATGGCCTTAGACCCCACCCTTCCCATCTCTGTGTGTCAGGCAACATGCAGTTAAACCCCGTGAAATGAACAAGTGAGTCAACAACTGAATTAATAGAATCACATCACCTGTTGTGCTAACACAACCTTTGACCTTCTCCTTCCTTCCAGGTGGGAAGCTGGACCACCATCAGAAGGCCATCCACACAGCTCACCTAACTTTCGTTATCGACTGTGCTCATGGGACACAGCCCTTCCTGGCAGCACAACCCGCACTGCCCCACGCCCCCTGTCCCAACCTAGGATGTATCATCCCTCCAATGAAGACCTACATCTTCTTCCGTGGGGACAACCAGCCCCATCCTCCTCAGGAGGCCCCCCTAGGTGGGGGGCGCCTCACCCAGGCCAGGGGCACCCTGCCACCCTGCAAAGGGACTGTGGCCCCCACTTCCTACCTAGTCAGCCCACTCCACCCCCAGGGGGCTCCTGAAGCCAAGGGAAGCCCCATGAAGATGGTGCCCACAAGGTCTTCAGCTTGGGGAGTAGTCATGGGCTCGCTCAAAGCCCTCTCCTCCTGTGTCTGTGGGCAGGCGGATTAACTGGAAGAGCCTGCCATGGAGGACCGGGTGGCACGCCGGGCTCAAGTGTCCAGGGGCTGCCCTTCTCGGAACCCACCGCTTCTCTGTCAGGATCTGCAAAAATGTCAGGGGAAGCCCCACAGCTTTGTTGGAACTTAAATTCTTATCTTAGAGTGAGGGGCTAGGGTGGGGGAGGGGAGGGAAGAAGGGTTAAATAATCGAATAAATAAAGATGATCTTGAACAGGGACAAAACGAGCGGCATGTAGACACGGAGTCAGGGTAGTGGGGTGGAAAGTGATGGAGGCAAAGAGCTTTTCTGGTACGGTGGCTGGGAAAGGCCTCGCTGAGTGGGTAGCAGTTAAAGTATGATCGAGGCCCTGGCCGGTTGACTCAGTGGTAAAGCGTCGGCCAGGCATGTGGAAGTCCTGGGTTCGATTCCCGACCAAGGCATACAGAGAAGCGCCCATCTGCTTCTCCACCTTTCCCCCTCTCCTTTATCTCTCTCTCTCTCTTCCCCTCCCGCAGCCAAGGCTCCACTGGAGCAAAGTTGGTCCGTGCGCTGAGGATGGGTCCATGGCCTCCCCCTCCATGACCTCCCCCTCAGGCGCTAGAATGGCTCCAGCCCCAACAGAGCAACCCCCAGATGGGCAGAGCATCACCCCCTGGTGGGCATGCCGGGTAGATCCCAGTCGGGCGCATGCAGGAGTCTGTCTCTCTGCCTCCCCACTTCTAACTTCAGAAAAATACAAAATAATAATAATAATAATAAATTTAAAAAAAGTATGATCGATAACGTGAGAGGGAGCCAGCTCTGAGAACCACCCTCCAGGGCCATCGGCTGGCATCTTGTCCCAAGGTGGACCAGGGTGGGGTCAGAATGCCCTGGTATGACAGGCAGAAGTGGCACATTGGCTGCCGTTGTCTTGGCTCACATCCAGGTGTGTAGGTCACGGAAGCACATGAGACACAGAATGGGGAAGTTCAAGAAATCAGGCAGCACCTGGCAACGTAGGGGTAAATAAAGGGAGCCGACTTCTCTAGAGGGGCGGAAGTATGCAAAAGGGAACGGAGTATCATATTTGAACAAATAAGAGATATTATTAATTGAACATCTACTGCATACTGGGTTCATGCTGCCCCCTAGAGATACAGAAAAAGGAAAGTGGGTGGGGGTGGGGGGTGTTGGGGCGTTTCTGCTCCGGAGGGCAGTCATGTTCCCCACAGGAAGTGGGGTCCTGTGTGTGTGAGATGCTTGTAGTTTTAAGTGATCACAACACCATGCAAAATGCTAAGTCCACGCATCTGAGGAAGTGTCCAGGGCTCTCAGATTAAAATCGCTGACTGTTCATTTATTTATTCAATGACTGTTTTTACCATGTTCTTACAAACTTTAGCAGCTAACATGTATTGACCATTTGCTCCGTGCCAGGGAAACAACATCCTCACTGTGCCAGTATGGGGATGCACTGTTTGTGTTTCCATTTCACAGATTAGGGAACTGAGGCACAGAGAGGTTGAGGGAACCCAGTCAAGTCCCTGTGGACTGGTACAGTTGCGATTAGAACTTGAGCAAGCCTGGTGCTCGAGTTCTTGTTCCTAACTATAGGACCAATGTCCTCTTAATTTTGTAAGGTATCTTTTAGGCAGACCCTTCTCTACAAAGAGAATAGATGTGACCCTGTCCTGGTAGGGAAGGCAAGAAAGGTGACTATTGATTACCATAGCTTCTGGTAAGTGCAACAATAAGAGCACACTGAATTCTGTTGGGGCTGGAGGAGAGGAAATCAGGGAGGGCTTCTTGTAGGAAGTGACATCTAACCACCAGTGAGTGAACCATACAAAGGTAAGGAGGCAGAGATGGGGAGTGTTCCAGGAAGAAGGACCAGAGCCATTCAGTCTAGCTGGAGTATTTATTCATTCACCAAGTATTTATTGGATACTCACTGTGTGCCAGACTTTGGGCTAGACACTGAGATGGAGCAGTGATGAGACAGATGTGATCCCCATCACAAAGGTACTTATTTGCTTGACTAGTAGTGGCTCAGAGGATAAAGTGTCAACCTGGGATGCTAAGGTCCCAGGTTCGAAACTGTGAAGTCATTGGCTTGAGTGCAGGCCCAATCTGGCTTGAGTGTGGGATCATAGACATGATCCCATGGTCTCTGGCTTGAAGCCCAAGATTGCTGGCTTGAGCAAGGGGTCACTGGCTTGGCTGGAGCCCCCCAGTCAAGGCACATATGAGAAAGCAATCAATGAACAACTAAAGTGACGCAACTATGAGTTGATGCTTCTCATCTCTCTCCCTCTCTCTCTGTCTCTTCTGCAAAAACACCAACACACAAATAAATAAAGAAAAAAACAATGGTGCTTATTCACTAGCAAAGCACACAACACAACAAACAGAGAGGCCAGAGAATGGCAGGGACCACATCATGTGAGGCCTTACAGGCCACAATGGGGTCTTTAGAGTTTATTCTGAGATGGGAGCCATTAGAAATTGAGAGCAGAGAGTGACATTGACCATATCAACCTTTCTTTTTTAAGTCCTGGTGGCACTTTTTTTTATTTTTTATTTATTGATTTTAGAGAGAGATAAGGCCTGACCTGTGTGGCGCAGTGGATAAAGCATCAACCTGGAACACTGAGGTCGCTAGTTTGAAACCCTGGGCTTTCCTGACCAAGGCGCATATGGGAATAGATGCTTTTTGCTCCTCTCTCCTACTCTCTCTCTCTCTTCCCCCCTAAAATGAATAAATAAGATCTTAAAAATAAATTTTAAAAAGTTTAGAGAGAGATGAAGGAGAGAGAAAGACAGAAACAATATGTTCCTGTATGTGCCCTCATCAGGGATTGAGCCAGGAACCTCTGTGTATCAGGACGACATTCCAACCAACAAGCCATCCAGCCAGGGCAGACCATACCTCCCTTGAAAATTTTTTCCTCTAGCTCTTGTACTGGGATCAGAAACTTAAGAGGCTGCACCTTAATTCAGGCAAGGTGGGGAATGGTTCAAACTAGAGAGGTGGTGACAGAATAAATCTGGGTCAATTCGGTCCCTTTCTCTCCCCCCTCCTCCTTAAGAAGCACTGGGTTAGAAGAGCCTGAAAACAACTGGCAAAGGGAGTTTGAGACTCTCAAGGGAGTTTGCACATCTAGCTTTTCACCAGCAGGTGTCGCCCTATCATCAGACTAGGGGGCACCCTCGTCTTGCCTGGGTGGGGAAGGTGGGTACCTGCTAGGCATGCTGGGGCCAGTGGCTCAGTAGGGTCCATGTTTTCAGAAGCCAAACACTCCTTTCATTTGAAATAATGACTATTGCTATTTTTATGTATATACCCCCACACACACACCTCAGTTCCTTTAAAACCAGACTCCCCTGGAAGGTTGTCCCTGGGTCCAGGCCCTGAGGGGACTGGCCCAGCTGGCTGGCTGGCTGGCATTGAGTCCCAGGCCAGCTGTGCTGACTGTAAACTTGGTTCAGAAGACAATTTTAATAAAAGCTTAGCATTTATTGAGCTTATACAAAAACATCATTTTTCTCTGGTTCCTGGGAGGGTGCCGCCTGATCTTTGTTTATGGATGAGGGAACTGAGGCTTCCAGAGGCTTCCCTCCCTGCCTCCACCCCTGGGGCCCAGACAGACTCTTCTGGGAGGGCCAGGGGACCTTTCAGCTCTGCCCCCACCTGCTTGTCCTGGAGAGAAGACCCCAGCTTCCAGGGCAGCTCCTCAGTTCCTCTAGCCCAGAGGTCTTAAACTCGCAGGCCGCGGGCCGCATGCGACTGGCCCGCAGATTAATCCACGAAGTTTGATTAGCCTGCGGGCCGCACAAAATTGGTGGGCGGGCCGCATGGCAACGAGTTTGAGATCCCTGCTCTAGCCCATGTCTTGGTCCTGATGGCACAGGGAGAGTGTGGGCAGAGCTGGCGAGATCAGGATCCAAACTGATGTGAAATAACAGCATCTGAGCCCTCCGGGGCATTTCAGTGCACGGCGCACGTGAACTACGTCACTACCAAGTGCCGAGGCTCTTATGTGCATTGCGGAGCAACTCTAGCGGGTAGTTCCTATGAACCCCATTTTACTGCAACACAGAACAGTTGAGGTACTTGCTCAAGATCACACAGTTCAGAAGCAGCGGAGCCAAGATTTGAACCCAGGTTGTATGGCTCCAGAGTTTGTGACTGACCATCTACTCTTTACTGAGGCTTGTTAGCTTTAAAAAAAAAAAAAAAATCCTACATTTACTTTACTTCCCATGCCAGCCTTGGGAGCAAGAGGACAGAATAAGGCTTTATTCTTCTGCTATTGCAGAACCAGATAGGGGAGGCAGGATGGAGAGGGGAGCTGGGGGTGCAGTGGGGGAGGGGGGCTTACCTCGGCCAGGGAAGGGTGGCCATGGGGAGGGGGGGCTGGTTTGGTGGAGAAGCCCTGGCTGCAGGCTCTGGAGGTGCGGATCTTCATTCCATCTCTGCCACTGACTTGCTTAGTGACTTAGGCAAGGCTCTCCCCCTCCATGGGTCTTGGTCTCCCTGTAGTACTGTAAGGAGTTTGAACTGACTCCCCAGGGGACCAGGGCCGGCCAACCAAGTTGGGTGAGGCCCCAGGGTCTGCCCACCACATCATGTGTCCTTTTCATCTGAGTCTTAGTTTCTGTTGAAGGCAAGGTATGGGTCTAGGGTTCTTTGGGCTCTGTCTGTGACTCTGAGCTGATAGCTCCAGAGGCTTTCTGGAGAAGGAAGCTTTTGGCTGGGCTAGGTCTTTAAAAGTGAGGGAACGTCTTAGATCCTCTGCACCCCTCAGGGTCTCTGACACCACCTAACCTAGACCTTCTTTGCAGGTCTCTAGCTCTGGAGAGTGACATCTTTTCATTTCCCCTACCTCCTGCCCAGGCTTACTCCAAAAGCTGTAAGCTGTGTGAGTTCCCTTTCCTGTACAGGATGCCAGGGTAGGGGCCGGGAGCTACCTTGGTAGGACCCCTGGTGGTGGGCAGTACTGACCGAGGGGCAGCCCCTGCAGAGGGCTTTCTACAGCCACAGCCCAGCAATGCAGATCCTAGCCATGCCACCTCCAAGCTGGGTCACCTTGGGCCTGTTGCTTGACCTCTCTGAACCCTCATGTCCTCCTTGATACCCACCTTGCAGGATTGTTGTGGTAGTGAGCAGTGTGCTTGGCCCACTCTGGGCTCTCAATGAATGGGGCTGCTATAAATTATCCTTGATGGGGTGGGGGGCAGGGCGCAGGGCCCCCAGCCAGGCCTGTATTTAGCCTGAAAGGGTGGGGAGCCCTAGGAGACAAAGCGTTGTCGCCAGTCCAGGCGCCTAGGGGGCGGAGCCGATGAGAAACAGCCTCCATCCCCTCCTCCCCGCCCTCCTTTTGTGCAGGGTCACCTTGGCTGGAGAGCTCCCTCAATCTGGACTTGTCCAGTCCCCAGCAGCCGCTCTGTCCTCTGCACGACCCTCATCCCCCAAACCAGGGCTGCAGGGGGTCTGGGCTTTGGGAGTGGGAAGTATTCAGCTCCACTGGCCACGTGGGGTGCTGACCCTTTTCCCAGTCTGGGCTGCCAGCGGCTCAGCTCACCCCAGCCCAGCCCAGCGGGGGCTTCACTGGGGTCCTGACGCCAAGGTGAGCCTGACCTCGTGGGTGGGAGTTGAGGAAGGGGGGGATAGCTAGTCCCGCTGCTCCTCCCCCAAACCCCTGGCTGGTGAGTGTCGGGGCTGCAAATAGCCCAGCGGAATCAGTGAGTCACGGAGGCTGGAAATACCGCACCCACTCTCCCTCCCCTCCTCCTGCCTGCAGCTCAGAGCAGCACTGGCCAGCCCCTTGGCGCTCTGATTTCAGTAGCACCTGGTAGGGTGGCGGTGGGTGGGGTCCCTCCAGAGAGCACCCAGACTCCCCTGAACTAGCCAGCACCACAGCCAGGTTCCAGTTGGCTCTGTCTCAGAGACTGTGTGATCCTGGTCCAATCACTCAACCTCTCTGATCCTTAAAGGCCATCGGGTACAAAACAGGCTTCCAGACAGCAGGGACTCAGTGCAGCTGACCTCCCTTTGGTGTCCCTGTACCTGGGACAGTGACTGCCGTAGGTGGCAGGTGCTGGCTGGGCTGTTGGAAGAGAATGCACTACAGGGCTCTTCACAGAAATAAGTCCAAGTCCTGCCCAGGTGGGTCTTGGAGCCCGGACACCTGCATTTCTGTAAGGTCCTGAGCTTTGCTGGCACTACCACCCCCACCCCCAAATCTCAAGGAGAGCATGGCTGTTTATCCTGGGATTTCCCACCGCAAGTTCGAGAACTTCAGGCAGGTGGTCTCCAGAAGGCTGTGAGGCCGTCATTTATTATGTGTGCAGGGTACAATGCCAGGACCCTCCCAGGCCCTCTCCTCCCAGTCGTCCCCGAAGGGCCCCAGAATGGCAGGGGTGAGAGGCCACCCTACAGACCACTGACCCAGGAGGCACAGTGAGCAGAGGCTGGCTTTGCCACTTGTCCCAGGGTCATCGTCCCCCCACTGACTGTGAACCAGCTTCTCCCTACCCCTGTTTTGTATGTGGAGACTGAGCCAGGGGCAGCGGGGGCAGCTGGGGCTCCCCAGGATGAAAGCTGATTAGAGGTCCCTGCCCTGGCCTGGGGACTAGGAGGAAACTGGGTTGGGGGACATTCTGCAGCAGGAAGATGTGAGGGCGGGGGGCATAGGCCGAGAGAGGCAGAGAGAGGGGAATGCTTCCCAGTGCACGGGGCGGGGGGGGGGGGGAGGCGTGATAGCAGCTTCCAGCTCCCTGGGTTCATATCCAAGTCAGTGAGCAAGCTGGGCAGTTTCCCCATTGATAAAAATGGCAGTTGACATCTGATTTTAGAATGTTCTGAATTTGGATTCAACCAATGGTGATGCTTAGTATTTGAAGGACGGCAGGTATGTGCATGCTTGTGGGTTATACACACACCAAACCTATAGATTCATAGATTAAAGAGGAGGAAGGATGGGGGAGGCGACTGACCATGGGGCAAGACACTGATCCGACCGTGAGACCCAAAACCTCATCCATGCTCTCTCTCCCACTTCTGTTGGGAGGCCCACCTGCACGGAAGCAGCCCCAGGAGGCCAGGCCTGGGCCAGGGATAGGGCGCGGGGAGGGGAGACCGGCCCCACCCCCTCCGCCTGGCCTTGCCTGGGGGCACGGGCTGCTAACAGAGAGCAGGAGTTCCACATGGTTTATCACGAGCCAGCTGTATTGGAAAAACCCCATCTATATACAGAAGCAACGTGGCACAGCTGGCTGGCTGGGGGCAGGTGGGCAGGCACCTGACAGCTGGTTTGGGGCTTGGAGAACGGGAGAGTGGAGTTTTCCATCATGGCTGTCTCCTTCTGGCCACCCATGTCCCTAGAGAACTGCCTGTGCCTCGCCTGCCTTTCCTGCTCCCCTTGGCCAAAGGGGTCCCAGGACCCTTCCCCGCCCCTGCCCTGCAGAGACCCCATAGATCAAAGAATCTGTCTGTCTGTCCTGCAGATTATTTGCCTCTCCTCATCTTCCTTCTCCTAGTGGGTTCTCCGGGGTCTTCCTCTCCCCTTCCTTATCCCTTTATTCTGGGTTATGTGAAAGAGGCTACCTCTGGAATCTGGGGTCACAGGTAGGCAAGGGGGTCCCTGTCCTGTCCTGGGCAGAGCAGAAGACCTCAGTTTGGGGGTGACACCCTCAGGGCTGGAGCCTGGGCTGAGATGTCCTAGAAGCTGTCATGAGGCAGGCCAGTGGGGGAGGAGAGGGGAGGAGAGGGGAGGGGGAGGCCCTCAGATCTTTATCTCTGTCCGGAAGGTCTGCTGGACATGCTCTGTGTGTGGGTGTCGCCGCGCCCGGATGGTGAGGCTGCCATCCTCCCTCAGGGCCGAGGTCACCGATGTGGGGTCCACGTCCTCCGGTAGCTGGCACTTGTGAGCAAAGGTGTTCATGACCGTGCCATCGGCTGCCAGCTGGGAAAGAGTGATGGGTCAGGAGGTTGCCACCCCGTCCTGCTCCTGTCATTCACAGCCCCTTCTCCCCGGTCTAACCCCGGCCGGGCCCCCACCCACCGCGGGGTTCTGCTCTCAGGTGCAGAGGGGGCCTGGTGGAGGGCTGCCCAAGATGCTGGTGGCCATAGGCCGAGGGCTGTGCAGGAGGGACAGGTGCGGCACTGCTCAGAGGAGTTCCAACAGTCTCAACAGGTAGGCAGGGGGCCTTGGGGGAAGTTCAGAAACAGAAAAGACTTGGTGACAAAACCTGGGGCCCCTGAGCCATGAGGAGAAGGCGGCTCAGGGCAGAGCCCAGCCCTCTGGGACACCCAGGCGCATTGGGTGTCCGTCGTCAGGGCTGGGCCGGCGGCCCTCCCCTCCCCGACTCTGTCGGCACATAGCGTCCAGAGGAGCCTGGGGCGGCTGAGTCACTGGTGGGAGTGGCAGGGCTGGCACACGCTGCCCACTGGTCCTGGTGCCCACAGTCCCTGGCTTCCCTGATGGGGAGCCCAGGCACCTAGCATCCAGCGCTCAGGGAGAGAGCCGGGTCATGGGGGTTCTGGCGGAAGCCTCAGGCAGACCCTCCCCTTTAATGGGAACCCGTCCGTGGCTGTGGCCCACTGCGGGCAGCATCCCTGTTCAGGCTGAACCACACCCTCCTCTGGGGTGCAGGTCTCCCAGGAGCTGGGACTCTGAGACCTTAGTGACCCAGTGACCCTGAGACCTGTGGGGAGGAGGAGTGGGGGAGGGGTGTAAACCTGAACTGCAGAGACTCCAATTCAGGGGTCCTGGGATGGGGACTGGGCCTCTGGATCCCAGAAGGAAGAGGGCCTGCTTGCAGGGTGTCATGGGGGGAAGCCCCTTCCCGCAGCTGCTCAGGGGAGCCCCCACCTACACACCTGCCTGCTGGAGGGACCTCCTCACTCAACCACTATGTCCCTCCTCTTGTCTGCCTGCTCCCACCCCTCAGGCGCCCCGGCCTGCCTCCGTCCAGCCCTCTCATTTCCCAGCGGCTCTCTCAGCTGCCCTGGCTCCAGATAGTGTCTTGGGCAGAGAGAGGCAGTAATGGGGGTCCCACAGCCCACGAGCTACAGCAGCAAGGTCTCCGGTTTGCTCTGGGGAACTTGGGGAGGGGACACTTGGTAGGGTCTGGGATCTCAGGATGGAACATGGGAGGGAGGACACCGGGCAGAGGGTGCAGGAGTGGTGCCTGGGTTCCGGGCAGGGTGGGCAGGCTCACCTTCTCGGCTCGCACCTCAATGTGGTTGTTGGACGTGGTGACGATGATATCTTCCGGGGAGAAGTCGCTCACATCCACTGCAAACTCATAGGCGTCTCTGAGGGTCTTGATGTTGCCCGGCCCCCCAGAACGGGCTGTGGGGACGGCTGCTGTGAGCTGGGCACAAGCCAAGCTGGCACCCAGAACTCAGGCTTCTGGCTCCTTCTTCCAGGCCCCCCAGGCCCTACTTCCCCTTCGGCTATTGCTCTTTAACCTCCCCCTGCTCATCCTTCCTCACCTCTTGCAGCCTGCCTTTCCCGTGGTGGAGGTGCAACATCACCGGGCAGGGTGTGTGCGCGTGTGCGCATGCATGTGACACTGTAGCAACCACCTGCAGCAGGGGATGTGTCCCACCCCTCAACCCCTTGCAGCCCTCCAGAGCTCCAGTAAGTACCTGGCCACAGGTTCTGTGTGGCCATTGGCACCATAGTCAACCCCCAGCCACAGCTGTTCCTTGGAGGTCTGCCTGTTCTCGTGGCCACATCTGCCTCTGTGGCCACATCTGTCTGTGGCTGCATGCAGCCGCAGCCATGAAGCACCTGCTCCTGGCTGCTGGCTGCCGCAGCCCCATTCGGAGGTGCCCCGGGGCAGGTGTCCCCTTCCTGTGTGTCCCCCCTCCCCAGAGCCCCAGCACTTGCCTGGGAAGGTCAGGGACTCTGAGTGGGGCCGCATGAAGCTGCCAAAATCCTCGGAAAACATGCTCAGTGCCTTCTCCATGGGTGGGTCCTGGGCTGGGAGCGCTCTGGAGGCCGAGGAGGCTGAGGAGGACGAGGACGAGGAGGACGAGGAGTGGAAGCTTCTCTCCGCTCTGAAGGTGGAGGAGGTCCTGTGGCTCATCCACGGGCGGGCAGCCGGCCCTGGCCAGGCGGGCAGGGGTGGACAGGAGAGGGTGCAGGCGGCGGGCTCAGGGAGCGTGCCGGGCCCAGACTGCCGGCGCTTTATAAGGCCCGGCCATCCCTGGGCTTGGGGCCAGCCCCTTGTCTACTCGCTAAATTTAGGCCTCGCCGTGGCCCAGAGGGGGCTGGAAATCTTCTCCAGTGAGATGGCCCTGCTGACAGTCCAGCATATGCAGGCCCGTGAGGCTGAGCTCATAGCCTGGCATTCCAAGCTGATAACTCCAGCCCCGGGGCCCTGGGACCTCGGCACAGCAGTGGGGAGGGGACAGAGCTGTCCCTTGGCCTCTCAGATCCCCGTGCCCAGGACCTCGTGTGTGGGGGTCTGTGTCTCCGTATTCCCTGTCAGCAGGGGCTCATGGGGACTGTGCCTCCCCCCCCTTAGGCTGCAAGCTCCTTACATGCAGCCAGGCTTTTCTGGTCCCCATCCCCTCTGCCCTGAAGTTCCAGCCCTTGGTGAGAGAGGATCTGGCTGGGAGGGGTGGGGGGTGGTCAGGGTGGAGGAGTCCAAGCCCCTGGCTCTGGGACAGCATGAGACACCAGGTCAGGAGGTGAGGGACCCCTGTGTGCAGTGAGGGGTTCCTTCTCTCAGAGCAGAGAATGTTCGCATCCATCTCTTAGGAAGGACTGAGACAGCGGGGAGCGGGGGTTAGAAAGTGCAGCTGTCCCGCCACCAGTCCCATGAGGACCCGCATTCCATGCTTGCCCCTACACACACACACACACACACACACACACACACACACACACCCTGGAACACTGGGGGCCCCAAGAGGAGAAAGCTAGTAGCCTGAGGAGGTTGGGCCCCAACTCAGGTAATTGTCCTTAAAGGTCTAGAAGGTTATATTTCTGGGAACCATCTGCTTGACCTCCAGCTTGGAGGAGATGCCCAAGCCTGCGGCGGCGGCAGGTGGCAGTTCAGTGAGAGATAGGGGTCCAAGCGACAGGCATTCCAGCTCGGACTCCTGCAGTGCCTGCCGGGCTCCTGGTGGGTTGTTTTCTAGCATGGGTGGTCCCTTCGCTCCCCACATAGCTCTGGAAGGAGGTGTCATCCCCATTTCACAGGCAGGAAACCAGAGCCTCACAGGGCGGGCAGGCTACTGGCTAAGTGGCAGGGCTGGAATTTGAACCCAGACAGTTCTGATCCAAAGCCCTCCAGGAGGCTGGGTGACCTGAACATACATGTATAGAGATGTAAGACCCTGAGAAGCCCCTCCCTGCTCACCTACAGTTCAGCAGCGTCAAGACTGACACCAGGTGGGGCGGTGTGTGTGTGTGTGTGTGTGTGTGTGTATGAGAGAGAGAGAGAGAGAGAGAGAGAGAGAGAAGTCAGGGGAAGGCCGTTCTAGGAAGAAGGTGGGCCTTTGGCTGCTGTCCAGGCTGCAGTGTGTGGCCTCTGTTCTCCTCTGCAAATCCAGCCTTCCTCCTCCACAGAGGCCTCTCTGATTGCTGCAGTCCACATGAAGGGCCCCTTCCCAGATGCCCATACCACCGTGTGCCTTTGCCAGCCAGCATGTGGCCGTGTAACCTGGTCTTCCTGTGTCTGTGACTTCTTCGCTGTTCTCTCATCTACCAGACTGGCAGTTCCTCCAGGGCAGGGGTTCACCTGTGTCCCTGTTAGATTGGGAGCTCCTGAAGGTGGGGCCTGCTTCTCTCTTCTCTAGCTCCCACAGAACTGCATTCTTGGGGGCTTCATATATAGGGGTAACTAGTTGTGCTGGTGGTCCCTGAAATGGGGCCAAGGCAATGACTGGAAAAAAGAGGGGTCTGTCACTCCAGGGAAGATTCCTGCCTGACCCATGTCACCCATCCTGGCCTAGGGGGCTGCCAGGAAGTTACCAGCACTGAGGCCAGATGGAAAGAAGGTGGGGGTGGGGGTGGGGGGCCCAGAAGCCTGCCGCCCGCCAAGGAAACAGGAGCCAGTAGCTAAATGCAGACACACTGTCATGGTGCTGAGGGCCTGAGTCACTGCTCCTGGACCTCAGATCTCATTACCCACCCTGCCCACCATTCCTCCTCCCCTTCCCCCCATCCCTCCTAGGTGTCACCCACACGCATGCTGCATCCACTGGCCTTGGTGGCCCGGAGGGACCTTGAAAGGTCATCAAGGCCACTCTCCTGTCTCTGGCCATGCCTTTCCTTCCAGATCACAAGGACAGAAGGACTTCAGAGATGATCCAATGTCTTGAGCCCCAAACCTGCCAGGGCATCTCAGTCACCTGAGGGAACAAACGTGGAATCTTACCCTGCACTCCAAAACTCTCATCTGGGGTCTTGGGAAGGGACCAGGACCCTGTTCTCATCAGCTTTCCCCACCCAGCCAGCCCATAGGCTGGTGTTTGGAAACCACTCACCACTCAGCAGATATTTATTCGGACACCTACTGTGTGCCAGGCACTGTCCCAGGCTCTGGGGGGACTGGTGTGAATGAGGCAGAGATAGGCACCTATCCCTACAGCTCCCAGGCTCTCCTCATTGGACAGAAGAGGAAACTGAGGCTCCAGGTAGTGAAGGACCAGTTAGGGGTGGCAGAGCTGCTCTGGACTCAAGCCTGCTGTCCCCTCCACAGCTGTCCTCAGTGAAGAGCGGGGAGAAGTTGAGGGGCTGCCATGTGGGGAAATGGCTTTGAGAGAGACTTGCCACGGGCACTGCACCCCCTCGCTGCTCTTTCCCCAGTTTCCCCGGTTCCCGGGGCTGGGGTGGGGTGGGTGTGGACACGTGGAGCCGGCCGGCTGCCTGACGCTGACTGCGCAATGGTAGCCAGCAGCTGCTGGAGGCCAGAGATGGGTTTGGGATGCCAACAGGGCAGCCAGTCGACAGGTCAGGGTAGCCAAGGTGAAAGTGGGCCCCAGTCCATGCAGAGCAGCGAGTCCCACCCCAGCTCCCAGACAGACACGCGTGTGCTCCTAGTTTGGACTGACTTGGCCTGGCATCCAGGGGCCGAGCAGGTGGCTTAGGGTCCCAGAATGTTAACAAGTCATTGAAGGGCCATCATGAAGGAGGGGGGGGGGCTTTGTTTGAGGGAGGTGGGGAGGGCAGTTGTCCCAGATCTCTTTCCCAAATCTTCTAAAAAGTGGCATCAGACAAAACATCCTGTTTTGTGCCCAAACGTTGTCCTGATTGATTACAGGCGTTCCAAGGGCTCTTGTCAGGGGAAAAGCCACTCAGTCTACACCTGGGTTCAGCCTCTGCTGCGTGACTTTAGATGAGTAGCCGCACCCCTCTGGTCCTCCATTCATCACCTGCAAAGCGGGGATGCTGTCCCCGACTCGACTTGCAGAGTGCTGGAGGGTGAATTGATTTGCAGACTGAAAGGGCCTGGCATGAAGCCACGGTGTAACATGTGTTATTCCCTCACAGGCCCCCATGCCCTCGCTCCTGCTCTCTGTTTGGGTGAAACAAGGTCTGGGTACTTACCCAGAAGCATTGTGGTTTGAGAGGTATTCTCTGAGACTGGGGGGTGGGGTGGGGTAGAGCCGGACACAAGTATCAAGTCTAAGCCCTTCCCCAGACCCTGGCCGCCTGGAGGTTTGCCGGCCTCCTCCCCACTTCTGAGCGACGTGGGCCGTGAGGTCAGGACTGCGGAGGGCTGTGCAGGCTTCAAGAGTCAGACAAACCTGGGTGAGAGTCCCAGCTCTGACCCTTGGCCTCTGTGGCCTTGGACAAGCAGCCTCCCATTTTTGAGACCCCATTTCCTTATAGTGGGATAACACCAGCCCTTGGCTGGGTGGCTCAGTGGATAAAATGTCGACCCAGCGTACCAAGGTCGGGGGGTTCACTCCCCTGTCAGGGCAATCAAGAAATGCACAACTACACAGACCGAGTAAGTGGAACAACGGGTTGACGCTTCTCTCTCTCTCTCTCAAATGAATGGAAAAATTAAAATACGTAAATAAATTGGATAATGCTGCCCCCTTCATTGGTTCCAGGAGCACTGACTGGTTGGGGGGAGTTGTTGGCACGCAGCCAGGGGGAAGTAATGACAGTGCCCTCACCTTTGCCCCAGCCCCTCCTTCTATTCTGTGGGCTTTCTCCCCTCTCCCTTCTCTGCTTTTCAAACCCCTTCTATGTCCAGCTCTGAGAGTCCAGGGCCCAGACCCTCAGCCCCTGCAGATGGCCCCTCGCTGTCCTGCTGAGTGTATGAGGTCCGCCACCAAAGCCCTGGGTTCCCCAGCCTGCAGCACAAGCTTCGTGGCTCTGGTGGGTTGAGGGGAGCCCTGCTCCTGGCCCTTCGTGGCTGCTCTGGGCCGCACGGCTCAGTGGATCTGGGCAGTTCGGGTTGGTTTGTCAAGGACATTCTTGATGGCCACAGCCAACCCCAGTGGGGCGGGCTGAGGGATGAAGGGGGAGCTGGATGGTGATTGGTGGAGCGTACACCTGTGCAGGTACACCTGCGCTGCAGCCAGAGGAGTCTCTGTTAGAGGACTGTCTGGGCCACAGCAGGGCGCACGGACACAGGTGAGGGGCCGCGGGGTGCGGAGCCGGGGGCAGGTGTGGACGGAGTTCGCCAGGGCCAGGGCAGGCAGGGCAGGTGCAAAGGGGTGGCAGGCAGGGAACTAGCCTCTAATTTCAACCCTCACAGGGCTCTCCTTATGAGCCTGGGATTTTTCTGCCTCTATAGCCTTTCTACCCCAAGGGGTTTAGGAGATGGCGACAGGGAGTCAGAGCAGTCTGTGGGGACCCACAGTGAGAGATTTCACTGGGCAAGGTGACCGCCCCAAGCAGTGTCCAGGAAGCAGATAGTGTCCAGGGAGGGTAGGAGCCGTGGCCACAGGAAGGGGAAGGGGCTCTGAGTTGTGGGCACCTGCTTTGACCAATCTGCCACTGGACACAGAGGGTACAGAAAGGAACTCCCACCCCACCCCACACATTACACACACATGCACACCCTTGGTGACACCCCAAGGCACACCAGACTTGATGTCCCTCCTGATAACTTTACAGGCACGCAGACTCACACACACACACACACACACACACACACACCTTTCCTTTGTATCCAGGAAGTAGCAATATTGGAAGGGCCAGGGGGCAGCGTAAGAGTGTGAGAACAGCTCACCAAGGGTCCATTGGTTTGTCGGCTGTATCAGGGACCAGATGGAGGAGCTGGTAGGGCTGCGTGAGGGCTCCTCGGGGGACCCAGTGACTCTTCAGGAGCTATGGGGCCCGTGTCCCCGCATCCGCCGAGGCATCCGAGGTGAGAGCAAGGTCCCCTTCCCCTCCCCATCGAGGACCCCTCAAGACATCACCCCCTACCCAGGCTGCATCTCCCCTACCCGCCTGAAAGCCCAAGACCTGTCCTCTTCCTTTGATTTGCCCCGTCACTGCCCAGAGTCTCCAGGTGGCAAGGAGGGAAGGTATCGGTCTGTCTGTCCATCCATCTGTGGGTCAGACGTGCTTGACACCTGCCCTCTGCCTTCTGGGAATGCAGCCCGAAGGCCTGATCACTGTGCCAGGGGCCTTGCTAGGAGCCCAGTGAGTGCTCTCTGGCTCCACGCCTGTCCCACAGGTCCTGGAACATCACAGGAGTCGTGCTAGAATCTTGTGTTCTCTAAGCTACAGATCCTGTGGCAATACCAGAGAAAGTTGTAGGTCCCAGCACTCCCTCCACGCTCCTGTCCCTTGATCCTCCTGCCATAAGAACCCCGTGTGGAGTGGGGGAGGGGGCAGGCAGACCCACCAAAGACCCCCTGTGCCACCTTCACTGCTACAAATCCTGCTCTGCCCTTCACGTCACGTGAGGCAGAGCTCCCCCCGGGCTCCCCTGGACTGGGCGGCCCGCCCCAGCCTCACACTGCCCCTGCCCTCCCTGCCCCGAGCAAGAGCAGACCTCCAGGGAAGCAGCTGCCCATGCCCTACCTGGCTCTGGGCTGTGACCCCATGCCCCTGCCCCAGGTGGCTTGGAGTGGCTGAAGCAGAAGCTGTTTCGTGTGGGTGAGGACTGGTACTTCCTGATGACCCTCGGGGTGCTCATGGCCCTCATCAGCTACGCCATGAACTTCATTGTGGGGCGCGTGGTCCGAGGTAAGCCCTCCCTGGCACGCACGCCTGCTCCGGACCCCCAGCTTCCCAGCACGCTGTTGGGGATGCCAGATGAGCCACCATGTGCAGCGGGGTGGGGGAGGGGACTGGGAAAGGAGGAGGCCTGGGTCTAGTCCTGATGTTGCTCTTGACTTGCTGTGTGACCCGGGGCAGGCTCCTGCCTGTCTCTGGGCCTCTGTCTTCTCATCCGCACAATGAATGAGAGAGACCCGAATGTTCCCAAGAGTCCTGTTTGTCTGAGCTCTGTGTTTCCCTTTTCTTGCAACTTGGCTCCCTTCCCTCCTTCCCTCCTTGCTCTTAATTCCTGAGGTCTTTCTGGAAGTGGGGGTGTGGGGCAGGGAGGGTGTAAAACCTCCTTCTCTGGGAGGCTTGCTCAAGTGCCACGATGAGGACCTGCTCTGCACCAAACACTGTCCGAGGCACGTAGCACTGTGTCGTATTTCTCACAATGACCCTGGGAGGGAGATACTGGTCACTAGCCCATCTGACAGACAGATGGGAACAGGTCCCTCAGCTAGGAAGTGGCCAAACCCAGTAGGAATTCAGGGTCCTGCTCCTGCCTCCTCTTGGGGATCTGCCACCCCCTGGGTGGCCTGGGCCTCCCCGCTTCAAGCCTGTGTTTCCTGGTCAGTAAGTGGCCACCCGAGGGCGGCCCCTGACTCCTGGCTTTTCTCAGCACACAAGTGGCTGTACCGCGAGATTGGAGACAGTCATCTGCTGCGGTATCTCTCCTGGGCGGTGTACCCTGTGGCCTTGGTCTCCTTCTCCTCGGGCTTCTCCCAGAGCATCACACCCTTCTCAGGAGGTGAGCCCAGTCGCCCCGCCATTTGTCTGTGCGCCTTGCGGTGCCATCCCCGCTGATCCACACCTGTGCACATCCCTCGGGCTTCTGATCGGTGGAGGCAGGAGGCAGTACCCCTATTTCACAGTCAGAGAAGCTAGGCTCAGAGGAGTTGTGCCACTTACTCGAAGTCACACAGCGAGAAGGCCAGATCTTGACTCCTAGGTTGCTAATGGCTCTGGTCCCTTTCCGAGAGCTTTTCTGGGTGGTGACAGGGGGAACTGGTGGCAGGTCTCCCTGCACGGATGGAGCCAAAGGCTTTCCCAGGGAGGGGCTGATGGAGGGCACAGCTCCCCACACACCTCTCAACTCGGCCTCTGGCTTCAGGCCAGCAGGGAAGACTCCAGGGGTGCATGCAGGGTGGCCTGAGATTCTAACCTGGGGTCCCCTCACCTTGCCATAGCCATCTGCCAGGCCCGCTGGAAGGACATGGACAACTCACATCCCCTTTCTGATCCTCGGCTTCCTCATTTGAAAAATGGGTTTATGAACTTTAATTTCTAATGTGTAAAAGGACACACAAGAGGGTGGTGTAAAGCACTGTCTTCAGGGTAAAGTGTTAAGAGTTTAATCCAGACCCTGGCTGATGGCTCAGTGGATAGAGCGTCAGCCTGGCATATGGACATCCTAGGTTCGATTCCCAATCAGGGCACACAGGAGAAGTGACCATCTGCTTCTCTCTCCCTCCCTCTCCCTCGTCTCTCCCTTTCCGCCTCCCACAGCCAGTGACTCCATTGGTTTGAGCATTGACCTCAGGTACTGAGGATAGCTTCACTGGAGCCAACAGCCTCAGGCACTAAAAATAGCTTAGTACTTGAGCATTGGCCCATGATGGGGTCACTGGGTGGATCCCGGTTGGGGCACATGTGGGAGTTGGCCTCACTATCTTCCCCTCCTCTCACCTGAAATTAAAAAAAAAAAAAAAAGTTTAATCCAGAGATTGCCTCTTCTCCTGCCAAGGTTCTGGGCTCCCGGAGCTGAAGACCATCTTGTCTGGTGTGGTCTTGGAGGACTACCTGGATATCAAGAACTTTGGGGCCAAGGTGGTGGGCCTCACCTGCACCCTGGCCACTGGCAGCACCATCTTCCTGGGCAAAGTGGTAAGAGCAGGCATGAGAGCACTTCACTCCCCTCCCTGCTCCAGCTCCACTTCTGCCTTTTCCACATCACCCCACTAAAAAAACTGGGTCAGAAGGGACTCAGGCCAATGCCTGCCTTCTGGGGCTCAGTCTTGGGGAAGGGGCAGGCCGGGTCCCCAGAGAGTGACAAAGGGGCTGGGGAGATGGGCGGGGTGGGTGAGGTAGGGCAGCCATGCTGTGTGTCTGGATGAGGTTCCCTCAGCCCCCCAACTCTGGGCCCTGGGAGGGAGGAGCAAGGGCCGGGCTGCCCTCAGAGCTCCAACGGTGACCCCTGTGCCCACACCTTCTCGGCTAGGGCCCCTTTGTGCACCTGTCTGTGATGATCGCTGCCTATCTGGGTCGCGTGCGCACCACGACCACTGGGGAGTCCGAGGTAAGGCGCTCCGAAAGGGCAGCCTCGGGGGAATGAGAGGAAGGGGAGGGCGGGGCTGACTCTGATGACTCTGAGCCCGGGACTCCGGATCCTCCCCCTCCTCCCCCCCAGAACAAGAGCAAGCAAAACGAAATGCTGGTGGCGGCAGCGGCAGTGGGCGTGGCCACAGTCTTCGCTGCGCCCTTCAGCGGTGAGACCCTCCCTTTCCCTTTCGCCCCTTTCCCTGCACCCCGGGCTGCCCTACACCCCCTCCTGTCTCCTAGAGGGGCCAGACTGACCAGCGTGCTCCTCTGCCCAGCGGAGAGGCCTGAAGGACGGATGAGGGCTAATTTCCGTTTGGTTCTTACAGCAGTCTTGCTGGCTGCAGGGTGGGGATGAGTGGGTGGGTGTCCAGGCACTCCAGGGTTACCATGGACAGACTTGGGTGTGGGGTCCAGCTCTCTGTGTGGCCTTGGAGCTGAGAGTACACTTCTCTGAGCTTCATTTCCTCATCTGTGCAATGGAATCATGACAGTCCTCACCCACAAGGTGGTTGCAAGGATTGGGGTGGCTGAGCAAGGTGCACAGGGGCGTGTCCCCTGGGCAGCAGGGTGCCTGCCCTGCCCTCCCCTCACGTCCACTTAAGGTCAAAGGGAAGGGGTGGCCCTGTCTGCAGGCCATAGGAGAGCAGGACAGGAGAGGTCAGGGCACTGGGATGGATGGATGTGGGGGTCTGCCTAAGCTCAGTGTCCCCCCCCCAGGCGTCCTGTTCAGCATCGAGGTCATGTCCTCCCACTTCTCCGTCTGGGATTACTGGAGGGGTTTCTTCGCTGCCACCTGCGGGGCCTTCATGTTCCGACTCCTGTCTGTCTTCAACAGTGAGGAGGGTGAGTCCCCACTGGACCACTTGACACCTCCCTACCTGCCCTTCTCTCCTCCAACCCTCTTCCCCTTCTCCTTCTCTTCCTCTCCTTTCTCTCCCTTCTTCCCTTCCTCCTCCTGCCTTTTCTCCCTCTCCCCTCTTCCTCTTCCATTCCTCCCATATCCTTCTAGGAGGACAGAAGGCAGCTGACCTGTTCTGGGCATGAAGGGTGGGGCCCTGAGAGTAGACGGGACAAAGCTGGGCAGGGAGCAGGGAGCAGGGACCAGGGCCGGGGTAGGAGTGTGACCCCCCACTCCCCTCCTTGCCCAGAGACCATCACCTCTATCTTCAAGACCAGTTTCCGGGTGGACGTCCCTTTCGACCTTCCAGAGATCTTTTTTTTTGTGGCCCTGGGGTGAGTGGGGGCCTCAGCCGCCTCCCCCAGGCCTGAGCTGCTGCCTTTGGTGCTGGGAGGGGCTCTGGAGTCACCTCCCCTCCCTCCAGGGCCATCTGTGGCGTCCTGAGCTGTGCTTACCTCTTCTGTCAGCGAACGTTCCTCACCTTTGTCAAGACTAATCGGTTCACCTCCAAACTGCTAGCCACCAGGTAGGCTCTGGGCAGGGGCTGAGACCTTTCAGGGAGACCCCCTCCTCAGGACTCTGTGCCTCCTGAGCCCATAACTCCTTATATAGAGAAAACCCCACACCCTAACTGCACCCCATCTTTGTACTGAGCTCCCCAAACCTCCCTAGCCCACACTCCACTTATGGAGCCCCCATTCCCTCATGACAGCCCTGCTCCTCTGCTTACCAGGCTAACAGCCTCTCCATGGGACCCTCACCCTGAGTCCTCACTTCCTCACTGAGCCCCAGGACCCTTAACCAAGCCCCTCTCCTCCCCAAGCCTCATCTGCCACCTGATACTGGCCCTTCAGAGTCGGCCATCCTCTGCCCTTGACTGGCCCTGCACTGGCCCCAGCTGGCCTGGCCGGGCTCTGTCCTGAACTCTCCGTCCAACCAGCCCGGCCCTCGTTACACAGAGACAGAGTGGACTGCTCCCACCACTTCCTTGCCCTGGAGAGGGCCTGGCCCATGTCCCTGCTTCAGTCCCTTTTCCTCCTGTTCCTGCCTCAGTGACAGCCCCCAGGGTGGAGGGGCCATGGGACAGGGGCACAGGGGAGAGGGTCCTGAAACCTTCCACCCCCTCCCCAGCAAGCCTCTGTACTCCGCCCTGGCCACCCTGGTTCTCGCCTCCATCACCTACCCCCCTGGCGTGGGCCGCTTCATAGCTTCTCGGGTAAGGGGCCCTGGGCTGGGGAGCCCCAGTTTGTTGTCCACTTAGTTCCTATCATCTCACTTTACCCCCCACGGCACCTAGTAGGGGAGGCCTCTGTGTCTGGGATGTTCCGAGTGGTTCCGAGTCCTCCTCCGCTGGAGGGGCAGAGAGGACGGGAGGCCAGGTCAGGCGGTGAGCTGGCGGCGGGACTGCTGCCCGGCCCCCACACACAGAATTCTGCATGCCCCCCACTCCAGCTGTCCATGGGGCAGCACCTGGACACTCTGTTTGACAACAACTCGTGGGCACTGCTGACCCGGAACTCGTCCCCACCTTGGCCTGCCGAGCCCGACCCCCAGAACCTGTGGTTCGAATGGTACCACCCACGGTTCACCATCTTTGGGACCCTTGGCTTCTTCCTGATTATGAAGGTGGGCACCCTGGAGCCCCCAGGGTTGTGCCCAGAGCTGAGACCAGCCATGGGTGGGACAGGGGGGTGCCTGCCCACGTCATGTAGTCCAGTGCTTGGGCCTTCCACCAGATACCCCGACCCGACCCCTGCATACACTGTGGTCCAGGCCCAGTCACTTCAGCCCTCTGGTTTCCTTAGCTTTAAAATGGGACAGTTACTGTGCCTACCTCAAGGGGAAGGCTGAGTGGGATCAAAGGAGAGCCCCTGGCACACTGTAGGCACTCTGTCAGGGTGAGGTCCCTTCTACTGGCCAGTGCCTTCTCTGACACCGGACACCAGTGATGCGCATGTGCCTAGGCATCCTCCCCGTGCCCCCAAGACACCGTCCTGCACCCTGTCCAGTCCTTCCCTCGTGCACTCTAGCCTCTGACCCTCTGCGTCCCCACCCACAGTTCTGGATGCTGATTCTGGCCACCACGATCCCCATGCCCGCTGGCTACTTTATGCCCATTTTCATCTTTGGTGAGTCTGGGGTCCTGAGGTTCTTGGGGGTTCAGGGTGATTGGGGCAGGGCTGTGGCTCCTGATCTGTGCCCTTGCCCTCCTGAGGATGGGCTGAGGTTGTTTGCCAAGGATGGAGGGCTGGGGGGGGCCAGGTCAGCCCTGCTCACCTGAGTCTGTGGCTAGGAGCCGCTATCGGGCGCCTCATAGGGGAGGCCCTCTCTCTTGCCTTCCCCGAGGGCATCGTGGCCGGAGGGGTCATCAACCCCATCATGCCTGGGGGGTATGCCCTGGCAGGTAAGTGGGCCAGGTCCCACTGGGAGGGCTGGACCTGGAGAATCACGCAGTGGTTCTACAGCCTGTGGGGTGGTCATGGAACCCCCCAGTGAGCTCCCTACCCTTCCCTGAGCCCCCATTACTCTCCAGCTCCTGTCTTGTCCCCAACCCCTCATTCCTGCTCCCCTTCGCTGAGCCCAAGCACTGCGTCACTCCCACAGTGGCCAGAGTGTGGCCTCTGGACAATTCCCCCCCAGCTCATGGCCTTAGCTACCTCAGCTCTGCCCTCCGCATGAAGCTGGCCCCTGGCCTGAGCTACCCTGCTCTGGCTCTGCCCACTGCAGGGGCCGCGGCCTTCTCGGGGGCCGTGACCCACACCATCTCCACGGCGCTGCTGGCCTTTGAGCTGACCGGCCAGATCGTGCATGCGCTGCCCGTGCTGATGGCGGTGCTGGCGGCCAACGCCATCGCCCAGAGCTGCCAGCCCTCCTTCTATGACGGCACCATCATCGTCAAGAAGCTGCCGTACCTCCCGTGGATCCGGGGCCGGAAAATCAGGTGAGTGGCACCTGCCGCAGGCCGGCTGGTGGGTGATGGTGTCCGGTTGACTAGGGGTGGAGCGGCCCCCAGTGCCTCACTGTAGCTGGCCTTGGACCCGGGTGGTGTGGGAGGGGCCGACACAGCCTCCCTCCCCTCTCTCCAGCTCCCTGCATGACCATAGGCAAGTCCTTGGCCTCCTGGGCCTCTGTGTCTTGCTAGTCATCGGTCTGCCTTTACAACAGGATAGATAGCACCGAGTTGTTGGAAACCAAGGCTCAGGGAGGTGCCGTGTCTTGCTCCAGGCCACATGGAATCAGCCACCAGACCTGGGAGGCCCCCTGCCTGCTTCCCGCTGCTGCTCTGCTGTGGGTGGTACTAGAGTGGAAACAGGTTGTGAGGTCCTCACTCAACCTGGAAGGACCAGAGCAGCCTCTGCCCCCCGAGAGGCAGGCCTCAGAGGCTCTGAGAGCCCTGGGCCCAGCTCTAAGCACATGCAAGCTGCCACCTTGCTCTGGACCTCAGTTTCCCCATCTGTAAAATGGGGGTGTTTTTCAAACTTTAAAGCGTTACTTTTTTTCTTTTTGCCATCCATCAAACTTTTCTTCAAATGACATTCTCCAGGGAAGGCTTCTAAATAAAGTAGAGCCAAGGGAAGATAGTCCAGGGGGCTGAGAACGCAGAGCTCGGCCACAGCTGAGCTGGGCCCCAGGCTCCTCTCTATCTCAGGGCTCTTGGAGTTGCTCATTCCAGGGACCTCTCAGTCCCTTCTCACGCTCAAGAACCAGCAAAATTCCCCCTGGGTACGCCACCCCTCCCCCCACTCCAGGACCTGATCCCTGCCACCCCAATTCCGCCTCCAGCTCTCACCACGTCATTGTGGCGAACTTCATGAACAGTGGCATCACCACGCTGGCCAAGGACACACCGCTGGAGGAGGTGGTCAAGATTGTGACTTCCACGGACAGGGCCGAGTACCCCCTGGTGGAGAGCACAGGTGCTCAGCAGGAAGGGGGTGGGCCAGTGGGGAGGGGCACTTCCTCTGCTGTCCTCTTGGGAGGGCCAGGCCCAGGAAAGGGTAAGCAGGGCATTGGCCCTGTCAGGCCAACCTAAACCTGAATCCAGGCTCCGTGAGGGTGCGATCTGGGGAAACCACTTCACTCCTCTGAGCCTGTTTCCTCCTCGTTGCTAAACGAAGATGATGACCACCCTACTTTGGCGGTGCCTGATGTGTTTAAACGAGAGAAGAGAGGATGCTTGCAAAGCTGTCCATGGACGGGTCCTGGAATTCCAAAAACCAGGCCTGGAGTGCTTGGGGCGTGGGGGCAGGATGAGGGGACTCTGCCAGGGGCTTCCAGAAGGCTCTTTCTCTCAGTTACTCCTTCAAGCATTTCCCAGAGAGGTTCTTTGTACAATCCCTGATGCCATGAGAAAAACAGCTTTAAAAAAAAAAAGGCAGCCCTTGTTCAGAGACACATAAGCTGAATCTTGAGCAAGTATTTAGGTAGAGCATCATTCTCCACTGGGTCAAATATGGTATAAATGGGACCAGTAACTGTGGGTGGGGTGGGGTGGGGGGGGCAGCCATGTCCATTCAGGGCCGCTGTCAACCTGTAGGTCTCCTTAGTGCAAATGAGGCATGGTGTACACTTGGCAAGCATAGCACAGCTGGATTTCGGTCCCCACTTGTCCTTTTAGGCAGGTACCCTGTACCCGCACAACCATGTGGGTCACGACCACGCGGCCCCATAACCTCCCTAAGAGGCATAAAGCCAGTTAGGAGCAGCAAAACCAGGGGTAAACCATTCCTGCGGTTTCTACATCTAGAAAATAGGAATTTGTTTTTTCTAGATCCTGTATAAACACTGTAGACACAGGGATACTGTATCCAATACAGTATGGAGTTGTCAGAGGTTCTCATCCCAAATGCCAAGCCCTTCTCTCCACTCAAATTGGGACACCCTGAACATTATCCCACAGAGTATGCCAGATATCCCGTTTGAACATAGCTGCAGATGGAGGAACACTCTGAGTGGCTTCACCTCCTGGAGCAAAGACAGAATTGGCCTCCGAGACAAAGTTTACTCTACCCTAAGAGCCACAGGGAGCAAAAAGGTCCCAGCCCACAGGCTTGGGCTGAGGGAGTCCGCTGCTCATTCAAGAAATAGCTTTCATTGTTTGGTGTTAATGGGGAAGAGCATATAGGTCTAATTGTAAAGCTTTTATTTTATTGGTTAAGAAGTAAAATGACCAGGCTGTCACCTCAAAATCAAGTACCGGAAAACTCCAGTGATTCCCTGGAGTGAGACTTGCCAAGCTCCCTGTACATAGTAGGACCTCAGAACATGGTGGGCTCCAGGGTTCATGCCTTCACTAGGCTGAGCCAGATGTGACTCTTCCTAAGGGGAGTGAGGGACAAAGCCCCGCCCTGAGGCACAGATGTTTGCGTGCCGGTATCCCAAACCTCTGCTTGGCTTGAGGCCTGCCGCATGTGGAAACTCGGGGTGAGCAGGCTCCCCCCTGACAGGCTTAGCTGCCTTTGGCTACCACGCCTCCATGTCAGCTGAGTGGCATTGGGCAAGTCAATTAACCTCTCTGTGCCTCTGAGCCTCAGTTTCCTTGTCTATAAAATGGGTGGTAATTGTTCCTGACCCACATAGGCTGCTGTAGGTTCCCGAGAGACATGAGAACAACAATAGAGTTATTGGCACAGAGTAGGTGCCCAGGAAATGTAAATTCCTTCTTTATAATGCTGTTATGTTCTCTCCCTCTCCCTCTCCACTTGTCCAGAGTCTCAGATCCTGCTGGGCACTGTGCAAAGGGCCCACCTGGTGCAGGCCCTCCAGGCTGAGCCACCTTCTTGGGCTCCAGAATATCAAGTGAGTACTCATGTGGGGTGTCAGGGGATTGGGGAGTCAGCAGGATGTGAGCGGAGGGGCCGGCTGATCTATGGGAGAGCAGGCATGAGAGGGGCAGCCTGGAGGACTGGGAGGCTGTCCCAGGCCCCCCGTAACCCTCCCCCTGACCCCGGCAGTGTCTCCAGGACATCTTGGCTGGGGGCTGCCCCATGGAGTCAGTGACCCTGCAGCTGTCCCCAGAGACCTCCTTGCACCAGGTAATGGGGACTGTCCGGGCATGGGGCAGACCAGTGCCCTGGCATAGAGGGGAAGAACACGAGAGGGAAACTTCGGCTCCAGCTTCCCGACAGGCAGTGGGGCCCTCTGTTCCTCCTGGGACGAGCAGAACAGCTCCTGCCCTCTCTGAACCCCTCTCCCAGAGTTGTTGGGATGAGGCAGAGACTAGGGAAGTGAGAGAGCTTGCAAACTAGAAGCCTCTGGGTGGAGAGAGGAGGCAGTGATTAAAATGTCTTTGCATCAAGGCACACATGGGTTTCAATTTCGGATCCACCACATTCTCTGTGTGTGATCTCGGGAAAATTATTTAATCACTGTGAATGCTGATATATGCCCCTCCCCCACACAAGCACTGAGCCTGCAATGTGGGGGTCAGAAGCAGGTTGGGGGTTTGGGGGTGTTCCCAATCCCTCTGTGGAACTGTGGCATGCTAGGTAACAGGGCTTTTCCCACGGGTCCCTTGTACGGACTCTGGCGACCCCTAATGGTCACACTGAACATCGCAGGCCCAGGTCCTGGGGCAGCACCTGCCAACTTCCTCCTGGCTGGGAGACATGGGGGCATGGGTACCGCTCCTCCATCTCTGCTTAAGTTAGGGATAAGTTGAAGCCAGAGGGGTGGTGTGGGTGCTACTTGTACTCCAGAATTTTCTGACAATCCCTCCTCCAGGCACACAACCTCTTCGAGCTGCTGAACCTTCAGTCCCTCTTCGTGACATCTCAGGGCAGAGCTGTGGGCACCGTGTCTTGGGTGGAGGTACCAGCATCCCGTGGGCAGAGAAAAATGGAGGAGCTATGCTCAAGGAGGCCGGGGAGGTGGAGGGCACCAATATCCTCCCATGGGCTCCTGATGAGCTCAAAGTGGACACGGGGCCTGGCTACCGCTACCTTATTTTGTGGCCAGTGGCCAGCCCTGCCCATCTCTGGGCCTCAGTGAACTCACTGGTGCAATGAGGAGGCACTGGCTCTAACCCTCACCCCAGAATCACCCTGTCGGAGAGCCAAACAACACTGGAGGCCCCCGTTCCCAACTTCCTCTACATCCTTGCTCCAAAACCCCCCTTTCTCTGTTTTAGTTGAAGAAGGCCATTTCCAACCTGACAAACCCACCGGCCCCAAAGTGAGCCAGCCTGGCAAGATGGCCCGGGCACCTCGGCTGCCCTGGTGAAGGAGACGGGGCAGACATCCTGACTCCCTTCCCCCACACAGCACGCCCCTCCCTGCCAGCCCAGCTGAGCTCCTCGGTGATGCCGGCAGCTCTAACCGAGCACCGAAGAGGATGCCCTATGTACCAGGTCACATCTTGGGTGGGACAAGTATCACATGCCTTGAAGGACAAATCTCACCATGGACAGAGCTCCGAATGCGGGACAGCAGAAACCAGTGCCCAGCGAGTAGGCACTCAGCACATGGTCATCAAATTCACCAACGAAAACAAAGAGATGGGCGCACTGTCGCCGAAGCAGGCACAGATCCCCTCTGGGGGCTGACTCCTTCCCAGAGGCTCCTGAGCAAAATAAAGCCACTCCCCAGAGCCACAACTGGTCCCTCATCTCGGGGCCAAGGGCGCTGACCTGGCGGGCACCTCAGCTCACCGGAGCTGCCTCTGAGCAAGCACGGGGCTGCTGGTGGTCACGGGGGCATTGCAGGCCTGGGCTCCTGGGCTCCCACTCCTCCTCGGCCCCCCTTCCTGGCAGGGAGGTATGGGGAGACTGGGGGGCTCACAGTGTTCACCTGCATGTATAAGCAGGACCTTGTGGCCCAGTTACCTTCGCCCCAGACCCAGCCACCTCCTTGGCTGAACCAGGGCTGATCTAGCAGGGTCCCCCAGTGTGGCTCCTCAGGAAGTCTGCAGGACCTCAGGCATGTTCTAGGAGGACCCTCCCAGCTGGGAGGCAGCACACTGACCAGCTGTATGTGTGTTGAGGGGTAGGGGCCCTCCCCTAAGTCCCCCTAGAGTAGACCCTCACAGCCCAGAAGCCCCAAGGACATAGTTTCGCCAGCAGAGACAGGTCAAGTTCATGCAGGGTGAACGCACCACTTTAATGTCTTCAGAGAACTTTCAGAGAGAGGAAGGAGGGTGCAAAGGGGGGAAGCAGGGCACCGGGGTCCAGAGAGTGAGGAACAGACGGACCATGGGGACAGGTGTCCTCGTGATGACAGCTTGGGAGCAGATGCCTAGCTACCAAAAGAGGCTACCCCGTCTCTGACAGGTGGGGGGAGCGAAAGCACAGAGGGAGAGGGGGAGGGGCTGAGCTCTGGGGTCAAGGCAGGGTCCCCAGGCCCCATTCCAACTGGGTCTCTGAGGCCCTTTCAAGGTCGTCTGCCCGGGGCCTGGTTGCTGGCTCCTCTGGGCGGCCCACCCTGGTGTCTGCTGAGTCCTTGAGCTTGGGAATGGCAGGAACCCTGCGGGGGAAGATGCCCACGTGAGCCAGGAAGGAAGAAGAGGGATCACGGCTCCCACTGCTGGGGGCAGGTTCGCAGAGGCACAGGGCGGTCCACAAGGAGTGCTGGCCTCCGTCCCTGCCTGCCCACCCCGTGCCTACCATGAGGTGTCAAGACAGGCCCAGCCTGACCTGACATATGACATACACCTGAAATGCCCACCAGGCAAGGTCACGGGCGAGCAGCCTTCAGTTATAGAACACCTCGTCCTCCTCCTCCTCTGAGAGGGAGCCGCTGTCCACTGAGGGGAGGGAGCCCTGCAGGCAGGCCCCACCCTCGGGCCCTGGGCCCCCAGGCAGCCTCCTCCGGTGCTGCTGTTCCAGACTGGGGGGCTGGGGGTCAGCAGCCATGATGGGGGGCTCCTCAGGTGACGGCCAGCCATCAGGGGAGAGGCCAGGGGAGGAGAAGGCCAGAAGACTGTCATCTGGCGAGGGGCCGCTCAGGAGACTGTCCTGAAGGTAGATGCTGTCCAGGTCTGGAAAACCAAAGGGGGGTGGGGTAAGGGCTGGAGTCCAGGCCCCCACTCCTCCCCTCTCCTGGTATGTGAGTGTGGACAAGGGGCAGAGACCCCCTTCCAAATCCCACTTTGTCACTGCTGAGCTGTGTGACCTTAGACAAGTCACTGAACCTCTCTGAGCCCCCATTTCTCCCTCAGCCTCATAGGAGTGGTGACAGCAGTGTGTGGAGCAGTTACGAGCAGACTCTATATTGAGTACTGCGCTCTCAGAATTGCGACAGCCAGCGTTCTTCCCGAGCCTCCCCGCCCCTCACATCAGAGGGAGGATTAAATGAGATAATAGGTACGTAGTCTTCCCCCAGGATCCCGGCTCACTGAAGTCCTCAGTAGTAACCCTGGGTTCTAGGACAGTAAACCATCCCTTTTTTAAATTTTTTGAGAGAGAGAAGGGAAAGAGATGAGAAGCATCGACTCATAGTTGTGGTACTTTAGTTGTTCATTGATTGCTTCTCATATGTGCCTTGACCAGGGGGCTCCAGCCAAGCCAGTGACCTTGGGCTTCAAGCCAGCGACCTTGGGCTCAAGCCAGAGACCATGGGGTCATGTCTACGATCCCACACTCAAGCCGGTGACCTCGAGCTCAAGCTAATGAGCCTGTGCTCAAGCTGGTGACCTCAGTGTCCCAGGTCAATACTCTAGCCACTGTGCCACCACTGGTCAGGCACACATAAACCTCGTAATTCATATTATCTATTATTATGATGTTCATGGTACTCCTGGGGCAAGGACCAGGACAAGGATCATCAGCTCCATTTTCCAGATGAAGAAACTGAGGCTGAGAGAAGGAGAGGCCTGTCAGAGGTCACAGTGCATTTGGTGACAGGGTGGCATCCAGCGCCAGCTCGGCTATGCCCACCAGCCCTGGTGTACCCTCAGGCAGTACCCTGAAGCTGGACGATGTCCTGGGGGCTGTCCTTGGAGTGTAGCTCCTCATCATCCAGGGAGGACCAGGCGCTCAGTGTGGCCTCTGTGATGGCAAACTGCTCAGCGACCCCTGTGGGAGAGAGGGGGACCCAGCTCAGAGAGGGCACAGCAGAGGGTAGGGGGGTGGGCTACAGTGCTCCAATGGCCTGGCGTTACCAGGCTGCCCATCTGGGCACAGCAGAGTGCCCACCTAATGCTCTGGCTACCCCATGCCATTGTTTTCCCCTGCTAAGACATAGTGCAATGCCCCTGTGGTGCCGCTATGTGCCCTAAGGACCAGAGCCCTGAGCAGTGCCCGCCCTGAGCTCCACCCCCCCCCCCCCCCCACTGACCTGCAGCAAAGCGGGCCTCGCGCAGCTCATCGGGGAGGCAGCAATAATGCTCATCCTCAGCTGGGGACAGCTCCCAGCCTGATGGCTGGGCACTCCAGCCCTTCCACTCGATGAGGTGGGCCACGCGGCCACGCGCCATGGCCGTGGGCTTCGTAATATGGTCCTTGATGCTCTGTACCACCCCTGGGGACATTGAGAGCAGTCAAGTGACTATCCTGACACAAGGCCCAGCTCAGAGCCCCACCAATACCCCCGGCCCCTCAACAGCCCAGGCCCACCCAGTGGCCTGCACCCCACATCCATTCAATGCCTGTACCCAACCAAAGCTCTGCATCTGCAAAGCCTCATACCCACCAATACCCTGTACCTGTCCAGTCCTCATGCCCGGCCAACACCTGGGCCCACCCCCTGCCCCACCTCCTCCCAGTGTCCTGCTTCCCATCAAAGTTCCTGTCCCACTCGGTGCTTCTTTCTCAGTCCCGCCACACTCCTCATTCTCTTTCTGACCAAGGCCAGACCCTTCTGCCCCCAAAATACTGCTCCAGGATTCACTCAACTCCCTCCCAGCCCTGCCCAGCCCTTCCCTTTTCCATTAAATTAACAAGTTCTTAAAAAGCATCCCTGTGCCTCAGGCAGTGCCAGTTCTGCCGGAGGAGATCTGTATAGGGTGTAGCAGGCAGGGAAGGCTTCCTGGAAGAGGTAGGCTGGAGTTAGGGCTTTGAAGGTGAACTGGGTTGGGTGATCAAGGCAAGACTGGGGGCTGTTTCAGAGATGAGCTGATGAAGGCATGGTGTGGTTCCAGGATTATCAGAACTGGGGTGGCGCAAGAGGCCGGGCGCCTCCCGGGGGCCTGGCTGGGGCTGAGAGTGCTGAGGGCACGGCTGCTCTCCTGATAGCCATGGGGAGCCCCACAGGGGGATGAGCAGGAGAGTGATGGGTTAGACCTGCGGTTTAGGAAGAGCATCCCAATTAGGGGCTTAGGGCCAAAAGTGGAGACAGGGGGACAGTGAAGAGAGACATTCAGGGGCCACCAAAGGGGGACAGGACTAGGGATGGGCAGACGGGAGGAGAGCCTGGAGGGGTTCTTAGGAGATCAGTTGGCTGTGGACGCTGGCAGAGAGAGTTGTCAAGAATGAGTGGGTATCTCCTCTAGCCAAGGCTGACAACAGACCTGGGAGTCACCGGGGCTCCAGAGCCATGATGTGAGGGACAGCAGTAGTTGAGAGAGACAGGGCAGCCAAAGAGGAAACTAGAGAAGCAGCAGGTGGAAGACGGGAAAGATGTAGGTGAGGGTGAAGGGGGGACCCCTTCCCCAAGTTGGGCAGTGTTGGCAACCAGAGGAGGTTTTTGGAGGAAGTAGTTCAAGTGGCCCCCCGAGGGGCAGGTGAGGGGGATGGAAGGGGTTTCAGGTGGAGGGAGCAACCCGGGCAGATGTGGGGAGGGAGGGCAGTGAGGGCCCTCAGGGAGCCAGGGAGCCGGGGAGCCGAGAGGGAGCGGGGATTGAGTGGAATGCTAGCCCAGGGAACACTTAGCCAAGTTGAGAGCAAAGGGCCTGCTGAGAAGAGCCCAGAAGGCCGCAGGAGGGAGACAGGGTAGCTGCTGGGATGGCCTGTGGAGCTACCTTTCCCGGCCCGTGCCCCACCCCCCAGTGCTCACACCTGTGCCCTTCTCCAGAGACTTGGCCTTAGCTACAGCAGCTGCCTCACCCAGGGATGCCCGAGAGGGCTGGGTTCTCCCCAGGGACAGTCAACGACCATGGAATAATATAGAGTCAGCTGACTCGCCTAAGTGCCGGTAAATTCTGCCCTACAACTCATGCTCCTGAGCTCCCGAGGATTGAGCTCAGGAAGAAGACGCTTCTGCCACCAGACTTTACCAAGCTCCCCCTTGTGCCCTGTCCAGCTGCCCTCACACCCACAGGTTGCCTTGAGAAAACCCCTCAGTTCATTGCTCACATGCACAGCAACTCCAGTCCCAGACTCGGCTTCTAGGGAAGGGGCCAAGGGGGCGGGACAGGCAGATCTCATCCCCTGGAAGGAGGTGGGGAGGCCACACCAGGAGACGTCTGAAAAATTGGGCTGTCCCCTCAGAGCTTCTGAAGGCCCCAACATCTACCCCATGGCTGCAGGAAACCTAGGTCACTACCCCCTACAGAACCCAGCTCTTGGAGCCTGGCGTTTAGAAAATGGTGAATCAGGGACACAGCAGTTCAGCTTTGTTCCCCCGCCAACCGCCCACCACAGCTGGTGTCTGGGGTGGGCTGTGCAGACTCCAGGGCATGACAGGGCAGCTGACGCCTACCCACGAGGGACGAGGTGGCCAGGGCCGCTACGTTGTAGTGGCTGGAGCAGGATCTGGAATCCGACAGGTAGCTGTTGGTCTGGAAGCATCTCTGTAGGAGGAGGGAGGGGTGAGCAGGTGGAAGTCATCCCCTCCCCCTACCCCACCTGCCGTCCTCATTATCCATGCTCCTCAGGGCCGCTGGGCAGTGGGCAGGGCCAGGGCGATCCTGCCGGCTCCCACAGGGCCATCCCCCCCCCACCGTTTTGCCAGGCCCTCTGCCCCCAGGGCTGGCAGGACAGTATGCCCATGCTGCCCAAAGGCTAGATCGGGGGATGGGCAAGTTCACTGACCTGCCAAGGATCCCAACAGAAATCCATCTGTTTGTCCTAAAATAAAGGGAGAAAGAGGACAGGACAGGGCCTGGCACACTGCCAGCCAATGCCAGGAGTCTTGGAGCCCTAGCTAGAGATGTGGGTCACCATCATGTGATCCCTGAGGCTGGGGTCTGCCTACTCACGGGTTGTGCCCTGGTGTCCCCTGACATGCAAAGAAAGAAGTGTGTGTGTGTGTGTGTGTGTGCGCGCGCGCGCATGGTTGTGGTGGGGGGACAGTGACTCTGCCAGGAGAGGCGGCGTGGGCGGGGCGTAGATCAGACCTGGGTTTGAATGTTGATCTGCCACTTCTGCCTGGGTATCCTCAGACTAGTGACATAACATCTCAGGACAAAACTTGCTGTTGGCAGGGTTGAGTTCATTGAGGTGGAAAGCCCTTCTGGGTGTGGTTCTCCTTTCTAAACCAACCTGGTCCAGTCCCTGAATGCCCAGCCCGATTCAGACCTTCATCCAGCTGAATGCCAACCTCAGGGGCCCTGGTCCCACTAGAAGTAACCGAGTTTGCCCGGAGGGGAGGAGAGTGGGTGGACGGTGTCTGCTCCCTGTGGGAACCTGCAGGGAACAGCCTAGGAACCGGCATGCAGGCAGGGATGACAGTGGGGGTGAAGGGGGACCCATTTACCTTGCCAGTGACACAGTCTGGAACCACGGTGGGTGGGTGGCCGGAGGGCCACTCTGGGCTCAGGGGCTCTGGGCCTGGGGGCAGGGGGCAGTCCTTATGGACACTGGTGAACAGATCTGGAAATAAGGACAGGAGAAACCTTAGAAGAATCCAGTGTTCTCCTGCTTAGGAAGCGTGCTCAGGCCAGCCCTGGGAGGTGGGCATTATTTGACAATCACCCACTGTCAGCAGAAAACAGACTCCAAGCCAGAGCAGGTGAGGGGTCTGGCCTGGGTCCTCAGTGGGAATTACTTGCCCATCTCCCTTGTTACTCCATTTTCACTAATTGTAACACCCACACTGGCATTTTTTGTGCCGCCCTCCCCCTCCCCCGAGACCTCCTATTCCTCTCCACCATCTCCTGTCCCCACTTCTCTCTCGGCCCAGCTAGGACTCCTCGGCATGTCCTGTGAGCTCTTCTCCAAAGACAGCCTTGACTTTAACTCTCTGCCCTAACCCTCCACCAGATCGGGGCCAGCTCTAGCCTCTGACCGGACACTGCCCAGGGGTCCCTCCACCTCGCCCATCTTTCCTTCTCAAACCTCCAACACTGGCACCCGCCTCCCAGCCCTCCCGGCTTGCTTCTCCCCGTTCCTGTCTTGGTCCTCTACCCAGGGGCTCTGCTGTCTCTCCTGTGTCATCATATTTCCCTCCACCAAACCGGTCCCTTGTGTGGCAGCTGCTGTAATGTCTCTTCTGCCCAGGGACTCCTACCCACACTCCCGCCCCTCTCCCTGCCTCAACGAGAATCCCTGCCCCCGGATCAGCATCTCCCCTCCCCCCAGCAGCCCAGGCCTCTTCCATCCTTTAGAGACCTTCTTCCAAACCTGCTTCCCTCCAGCATCGCGCCCATCCCTCTTGGAGAGAGTTGTATTCGACCTCTACTTCCTCCCCTCCGTGTCCCCCTCCTCGCAGGCTTTCATGAGACAGCCCTTTGCAAGTGGCCAGAGCCTCTATGTGGCCGAATTCTGTGGTGACTTCTCTGCCCTCCTCTTCAGCGGCCTCTCGGGCGCGCTCTGGTCGAGCCCCATCTCTCCCTCTTGAGCCACACCCTTCTCTTGTCTCCCCTCCACCTTGCTGGCTGTCCCCTTTCCCTGCTGGGACCCTGGGCCCCACCTCCAGCCTGGGCCCTTCTGGCCTGTCTCCCAGGAGATCTCACCGTGTGCCCCGAGCCCACATTTTCACTTCCTGCCCCCACTCGCTTGAGCTCCTGACTGAACTTCCATCTCCCCATCTGGCTGCCTAAAGGGCATCGCCAGCACAGTTGGGCAAAACAGAAGCTGCAGACTGGGTCCATCTTCCTCCACTTCCACGATTTTAGAAAATGCTGCAAGGGTCCACCCAGCTGTACCAACTACTACAATTCCCGCAGTGCAGTTCTCCCTCCTCCCCCCAAACCCAGCTAATCAACTGGCAAGTGCTCTGGCCCTTCCCAACCTAGTGGAGATCTATCCCTCTGTACCCAGCACTGCTCCCCTTACAGGAGCCACTCCCCTCTCTCCAGGCCTCCTGCTTCCTCTCCTGGCCCCACGGGGTCTACTCTCCACGCAGCAGCACAGGAACGCGACACTCTGGGTCAGACTTACTTGCTTAAAACTGCCCCAGACTCCCATCCACTGCATTAGGAGAGCCCCTCACCACAGCCTCAGGGCTACACGCCCACTCCCCTTCCGGCCCTCAGCCTTGCCCTGCCCCCTGCTCACTCATCCAGCGACTCTTTCCCCAGACCTTTCTGAAACTCATCCTTCAGGCCTCAGCTCAAGGTCCCCTCCTCAGAGAGGCCTTCCCTGACTACCGGATTCAACGGTGGACCTCCCTGGCCCCGCGGTGGCCGCCAGTCCCTCCCTGTCAGCCGTCTGTCTCTGGTATTTTAGTAAGAGTCCAGTCCCTCTCCCCACAGTGAAGGGGGGGAGCACATGAGAACAGGGACCAGGCAGCCCTGCTCAGCGAGCTGTCCCCAGAGCTGAGAGTTCTGCCTGGCACCCAGCAGGTGCTGTTTCAACATTTGTGAAAGGATTTCTACCTTTAGTTCAGCATTTAGCACAAGCTGTTTGGGAAAAGTATTTATTTGTGGGGGGCGGGGATATGTGTCAGCGGAGCACCTCCCCTCCATCCGGTAGGGTAGGCTCATCAAAGTTGCTGACAGAATAAAGAGAGAGAGAACTGAACAAGTAGGGTTGCTGGACTGGATTCTTGGGCTGAACCGAGGGCTACTCCACCCTCACAGGATGACAGCGTTGGTGCACGTATTTACTCTTAGAGGCATTCAAAAGTATTAGCTGAGCTGGTACTACATGCCTAGGCAATGTCTGGGCACTGGGGACACACCAGCAAACAAGACGGAGATGGTTTCTGCCCTCATGGAGCCAACATTCTAGTGAGGGAGACAATTAACCACTCACTCACAAATGAATTAGAGCCATCAGATGGTGACAGTAACTATGAAGAAAAAAATGAGGTCATGCATGACTGGGCGAGGCCAGGAGAGGCCTCCTCAGAACTGAGGTCCAGTACCAAGGGGAGCCCAGAGACATGAAGATGTGTGGGGGGGGTCTCCATTCCTTCACCCACTCAGCATCCATCTGCTGCATGTCTGCACTGTGCACGCCCTCTCAGGGAGTGCCGGTCTCAGGGAGGACACCAGCCCCAAAGCCACTCATTCAAACACAAGGCTGACCCAGAGGAATTCTAGCTGAGGGCTCTGCTTTCTACGCCCTGCTTTCTGGTGTGATGGCCCCCAGTCCTCACATTGACCCCGCGAGGAAAGAATATGTCGTTCAACTTTACAGAGGAGGAAACTGAGGCACTGAGGGGATAAGCCACCAGCACAAGGCACACAGTCAGTAACTGGCGACGAGGACCTGAGCCCTGTTGGTTTGACACCGAGGCTCACTCTCTTCCAAAGCACAAAACAAGTTTCCATGAGTTCTGCTGGGCTCAGGGCTGCACAGGAGAGCTGACCAGGTGGGGGTGGGGGGAAAGGTGTTCTAGGCAGGAGCACAGCTTGCACAAAGCTGTGGGGTCTCGAGGGGCAGGGGTGTCTGAGCCAAGGCTGGGATGGCACAGAGCAGGCAGGGTTTCCTGGAGAAGCTGAGGCCAGGGTGGGTCTGAGGGCTGGAGGTAGGAGGCATCAGGCAGCCCTAGAGGCAGTGCTGTGGGGAGCGGCTGAACGGAGACTCAGACTTGTGGATGTGTTAAATGGGCCTAGAGCAGGGGTAGTCAACCTTTTTCTACCTACCACCCACTTCTGTATCTCTGTTAGTAGTAAAATTTTCTAACCGCCCACCGGTTCCACAGTAATGGTGATTTATAAAGTAGGGAAGTAACTTTACTTTATAAAATTTATAAAGCAGAGTTTCAGCGAGTTAAAGCATATCATAATAATTACCAAGTACTTTATGTCAGATTTTCCTAAGTTTGGCAGAATAAATCTTTATAACACAACTTACTATAGTTAAATCTATCTTTTTATTTATACTTTGGTTGCTCCACTACCGCCCACCATGAAAGTTGGAACGCCCACTAGTGGGCAGTAGGGACCAGGTTGACTACTGCTGGCCTAGAGGGTAGTGTAGGTGCTCCGCCCAATCCCCAGATCCCTTTGGCTCTCTCTCCTGGGTTTGCGCCTCTGCAGCCCCCTCCCATGTGCTATAGCTTCTGAGAGGCAGCCCTATGGCTTTTTCTAGGTGGGCTGGCCTCAGGCGACTGGAACAGAAACTACCTGAGAATTTATGTTGCCCCAGCCTGAGTGGCTTAGCCAATGGCTGGAGGTACAGGGACCCCAGCTCCCTTGTTTGGAGTCAGAACATTTAGAACATAACTTTGATTGCAGAGTCCCCTGCGGGCTCAGGATGAGGTCACCCCTTGCAGGACCAGAGGTACCCTTTCCTGGCTCTGGGTCCTCTGTCCTGCTGTCTCCATTCTTTCATATATCAGCCATACCCAGATTCTCGATCCAGGGTCTCCTCCAGAGATAGCTGGGTCAGGCTCTGGTGCTACATTATCTGCTTCAAATCCCAGTTCTGCTCTTTACTGCTGGTGGGACCTTAAGCAAGTGACTTTGCCTCTCTGAGCCTCCATTTATCTCATCTGTAAAATGGGTGGTTGAGGGAGATTGTTCTTCAGGAATTATCTACAAGGATCCCAAGCTGATAACAAAGAGGCATGAGGGTCCCATGTTTTGAAGAAAGCCACCGTCAGGGTGTGTGTGTGGGGGGAGATGCCCTCTTCAAGGGGGCTGAAGCAGGCTCTGCTACCCCGCCACCACCCTTCTGACCGGCTACCTGATGAAACCAGGATGCTCCCAGACACTCGTAGAAACTTGAATGCCTGCAAAGGAGGGGCCCGCATCTCACCCACTCCCTGCTGGATGTCTGCACCACAGGAGGGCTGCGGCTGAGGGGGCCCAACATGGTAGGAACTTTCTATGGGTGTGTGCCTGGGCACGATGCAAAATACATGTGTTCCGATGGGTTCCAGTCAGAAAAGTTGGAGAAGCACCACACTTAAGGTTCCTGCAAGCACAAGCCGGGGCCGCCAGGGAGCAGGTCAAGGTGGCCCTGGCTACAAGCTACCCCTGGGAACCTCAGAAGGTGCTGGAATATCTCCAGGGCCCCTGGCCATCGCCCGATGCCGTAGAACTCTGCAGCCACAAACCCGGGGAGCAAGGGAAGCGGAGCACAGAGGAAGCTGGCAGGGGGCATCAAAGGCCTGGACGAGACGTGACTTGAACAAGGTCATTCGTCAAGGAGGTGGCAGCGGACTTGAAGGACTCCTGTCCCCCACCTCAGCTGAGGGGCAGGTGCCCCTCTGCCAGAGCTGCCTCCTCCCCCCTGAGGACTTTGGCCCCATGAGGTCATAGGCTGGTTGCCATGGAGACATCAGGTAATGAAGCAGCCCAGGGTGAAATCACAGGCTGCTCTTCGCCCAGCTGGGACCGAGGCCACGTCACCACCTCACCACTGGCAACTGGAAAAACACCGCATTTCCGGTGGGGTGGGGGCAGGGGGGGACCGCCCTGCCCAAGGGACCCCCAGCCACAGCTCCTATGAGCACCTTTCTCTGAAGGGGACGGTGGGGGCGCCTCCTTCCTTCCTCAGGCCACACCTTACTCCCTGACCTCAAGGTAGGAGGCCCCTACTCAGGCCTGCTATGTCCCCAACCTCCTCTGGCCACAGAAGTGACAGACCTCCGGTTGCCATGGCAACCTGGAGGGGACCATTTTGATCCTTCAAGGAGAGGGGTGTCATGCAGATGTCTCTTTCAGTAGACAAGCGTCTCTTCTGCTTACTAAGGATGCTTCCTGCCTCCCCATGCCAGCTCCTCATCTGCTTTGAGAGTCCAACCACCCAGACGGTTCTTCCCAATGTCTAACCTAAACCCCTCCTGCTGCAGAGCTCCCACACCGGTTTTCTCTGCTTGTTTCTTTGGCGCGTCTGTCTGCAGCATAACCACTCAGATTCCTCACACCTGCTTCCGAGTCATCTAGGCCCTTTAGCTGTTCTTTGGCACTCCGTGTCCCAGCCCATTAATCACTGTGGTTGCCATCTCTTCCCAGAGGGAGGGCAGGAGGGCCAATGGTGAACCCTGCTTTTTCCCAACAGCCCAGAGACGGTAAACCTCCTTCTGAAAACACACAGTGACCGAGCAGCAGCCTATGTGCTAAACCCCTCCCTGGGCAGCAGCTGGCCTCCCAGGTCCCCTGTGGCTGAATGCATGACGCAGTCCCACCAGCCGCCCCTCCCCAGGTGTGTACTGCCTGGCTGGCCAGTGCCAGCCTCTGGCCTTGGCGCTGAAGGGAACACAGTGGGCAAGGCATGTCTTTCACAGTTCCCGCTTTGGGCTTACCCCCCAGCTCTTCACTGCCAGCTCCAGGGCCGTGGGTTTGTGACACAGCCGCTGTGAGCCTCAGAGTTCTCATCTGTGAAATGGGAATACTACGCTTCTCAGGAAAGGGCTACTCTGAGGATGGGACACCTGCCACAGCACGCACTCCACATATGACATCTGCTTTGTCCCTCTCCCCTCCCACACCTCAGATCCTTTCTGGAAGAAGGAACAGATCTCGCTCCCCACTCCTCTGGTCCAGTCCAGGGCTGAAGCTTACCTTGAGGGATCTGCAGAGGGAGGCCAGCCAGGGGGAGCCCTTGTCTCTGCGTAGTAAGTCACTTTCATGGCAGAGGCCGAGCCTCGAGGAGAGAGAGTGCCCCCCCTGACTCCCCAGGACATTTATTCACAGGTCACCAGGACCACAGTGGTAGGTAGCTTTATCAGTGAGTTGGTGCAGCTCAAAGCTGCCTAAGGGGGTCCTTTTCCATGGCCAACCAAGGATACAGACACAATGCGCTCTTCTCCAGGACCTTCCAGACACCCCAGTTCCTTTCTACTTCTTCCACCCTCCTGTGGTCCAAGCTCTTTGAGCACCCTGCTTTAGCCTCACCTCCCTCAGGCAGTCTGCCTAGATTGGCCTCAGCTGTATTAAGCTACTCCCTTACCAGCAGCCCTAATGGGCAAAGCCTAGTCTGCAGTGATTTGCTGCCTGTTTATTAAACACCTACTATGTGTCAAGTACTGTCCTAGGCCATTTCTTCCACTAGCTCTTGTTTAATCTCACAACAACCCTGCAAAGTAGGCACTGTTGAGCCCATTTTATAGATGGGGAAACTAAGACTCAGAGAGGTTAAATCACTTCTGTAAGGTCAACAGTCAGTAAGAGGCAGAGATGGGGTTCACACCTAGGCAAGTCTGAAACTCCAAAGTGTGTGCTCCAACCACTAACCAATACTGATCTTCTGAGGGGTCCTCGGGCCATTTTTCCATGTGTGTATGTGTGTGTCCTGTCTCCCCCTTTAGACGGCTTCAAGGGCAAGGTTGTGTCTGTGAGCCCTGAAATCACAAGGCCCATCTACCTCTTCCTCGGTCTCCCCACCGTGCTTAGTGTAAGACTATGCTAGGGCCCAGGAGAGACAGGACTTGGGGGCCGGGGCTGGGGGTCATGGTCAGTGGGCCCTGAGTCCTGTGGGTGGCTGTGGTCAGGTCCCTTAGGGCTTGTGCCTTCTCCAAGATAAAATCAGATGTCTGACCTTCCAGAAGAAGTCCTCAGTCTCCAATTTCTGCTCTCTGCTGTCAGCCCTCACGGAGATCCCAGGGTGGGGGGTGGGCAGCAGACTGACGGGTTGGTCTGGAGGAAAGGCTGGGGCACTCAGAGGGGTTCTAGTGCCAGGGGCATGGGTGGGCCCTGAGACCCTGAAGCTGGAGAGCAGGGGGCGTGGATATTAACTCCCCTCTGCTCCATATGGACTGCCACCAGCAGAGGAGCAAAGCCCAAATCGAAGACGAACTACTTGAGTTATTCTGGAGGGTTGCTTTTTTTAGGCATCGGCCACGTGCTCAGTGCATGCCTCCTTCCGTGTTGAGGACGTGAGAAAGCAAAAGGCAGGGGTTCTGTGCTCAGGCTTTGGGGGGGGGGTCACGCAGACCTGGAGTCCAGTCCTGCCTCCCTGTGGCCTGGCTGTGTGACCTCAATAAGACTCTTTCTGTCTCTGAGCCCCACGTCAGGAGGGTGAAGGCTCAGCCTGGCTCAGGATAAGCGCCCAACATGCAATAGCCTAACAATAATGAACACAAAATAGCTCCTGGAGACAGCATTTGTTGCTTTAACCTGGTCCCAATCACGTGCCCATGGTCTCAGTGGCTGCCACCTGCGACTTTGCCCATGGAAACGTTGGGGCCTGCAGCCTCTATGCTTCCTCTTTTCCGGCCAAGAGGGTCCCTGTTAGCTGTCTGTGCAGGAGGGTAGTAATAAAAATGAAAGTAATAGCTAATACTTATGAATGCTTACTATGTGCCAGGTATGGGTCTGAGTGCATCACATGAATTAAGTCCTTTAATCCCCTCCCAGCAACCTCAGGACATCAATACTGGTATTAGTCCCATTTTAGAGATGAGCACACTGAGCCACACATACAAGGTTAAGTAACCGGCTGAGGTCACAGAGCTCGTGCCGGTGGAGCAGGGACGTCAGCCTAGGCTGGCCGGCCCCAGAGTCTGCACTCTTGGCCTCTCAGACCCAGCTCAGAGAAGCTAACTGCTGCCTGGGGCCGAGAGAGGGCGGCTGTCCCAGGTGTGGCCTGTTCCTGGGGTCTGGGGCTCGGCTCCTTCGGCCTTAGCACGAGGCTGCGATCCCTGGCCTGGCTTCAGGGTGCACACACCTGGCACAGGGGAGCGCCTGGAGTAGGGAGTTGTTATTAGCAACCGGTGCAGGTGTGGAGACCAGGCTCCCGGGGCTCAGAAGCCCACGGAAGCCCGCAGCTGGAGACGGGCAGGACAGGTGCCCGCACCGGGACCGAGGGCTGGCAGTGTGGCCCAGAGACTAAGGGTCCAGACTCTGGAGTCGGCCTGTCTGGGTTCAAATCCTGTCTCAATCTCTGCTATTTCTTATATGCAGTCCCTGGGCAAGTCACTCAACTCCCCTCTGCTCAGTGTCCCCACTTGTAAAATGGGGACAGTGAGAGTATGTACCACTAAGTAGACTGTTGTGCCTAAAAAGGTTCCAACCAGTACCTGGTAAACTGTAAGCACTCCATTTATTAGTGACAGTTAGAGGGGCTCGTGGCCTCCACTCAGTGGTTCAGCCGCCCTCAGCTTCTGGGATGATGGCTGATGGTCCCCACACACTGTCGGAGGGCCTGGGCCGCAGTTATGACACTGCCGTGAGTGACCTTGACAGGTGTCCCCTCCTCCTTGGCCTCTGAACTGCGCTCAGCTGATGTGCAGCTCAAAGGCAAGTTCTCCAGCCCCTTGCATGGACAGCTAAGTGGTGGGGGAGGGAGGACAGTCACCAAGGAAACACCAGATCTCAGGTCCCCCAATACCCAGAGACTGCCCAGAGTTGGGGTCTCTGGAGAGACTCCCAGAATCTGTCACTCCTAAAGAACCCTAAACACTCTTCACTCTCCAAACTACTTTCCCACTCTGGCTGGGCCATCCGCCTCACGGGCGCAGGTGCTGTGCTCATCGACGCTGGGTGCCCAGCACACAGTAGGTGTCATGCTAGTATCACTTAATGAATGAATCTGTGAATGGACCTCACATGGTCCAATCCCCCCACCCATGATCCCAGCCCTAACACTGTCCTGGAACATTCTCAGCCACTTACCTGATTGTCTCACAATGACTAGCGAGCAAAGCCCCTTAGAGGCTGAAGGGATGAAGGGAGAGGTGTTGTGTGCCTTCCTCAACATCCTGCAGGATAAGGGCAAGGCCCCCTCCCCTCCAGGGCCTGCCCAGTCCCTCCCTAAGGCCTATTTATCCTTCTGTTCCTGAAAAAGCCACTGGGGGTGATGAGTGGGGTGGCAGTCCCCCAAGGCCCTATGGTAGGGGTCAGTGGGTTCGGCCAGTCACCTCCACTCCCACTGTGGGGCGAAGACCCGTGGTGGGAGGAGGGCCCAGCCAACCTCTTGCCAAGTGCTGCTCAACAGCCTGTTGGAAAGCTGGTGGCGGGGAGGGTTCCAAAGACCAACCCACCACCCTCCAGGGACGCTCACACCAGCTCCTGATGCACCACCTTGGCGAGAGTGGTGGGGCTCGGCCTGGGCTCGGGCTCAGGGTGGATTTTAAAGCTCAGAGACAGAGAGAAAGGCCCAGGGGTTAGTGGGAACATGAGCTGTCTCTGGCCCTTTCCATCTGCTGACCAAGGATGGGGGTAGGGATGAGGAATTAGAATGAGGGTAGAGAAGGGTAAGGAACCTTCTTTATAACCTGTTCACCTCCATTAAACCCTTGCTGCCAATGGGGTTCAGGGACTCTGAGACAGGGGCATGGGATAAGGGGACAAATGGGGGGGGGTGTTGAGCTAGGACGGCCTGTGTCTTAGGGGCGTGTGGGCTAGAGAGAGTGTTCTCCTGGTCCTCCACCCCCACTCCAAGTCCCTCCAGAATAGCCAGGAGCAACCAGAAGCCTCCTGCCCCTTCAGGACATACGGCAGGGGGTGTGTGGCCGCTGGGGAGGAAGTGACCCTGCTTTAGGCAACCTGCCAGGGTGTGTGTGGTTCCAAGCAGGGCTGGGCTGCGGTGACCTCCCTGCGCTCTCTCTCCGCGCTGTATGTACCCCGTCCTCCCACGCCCTGTCCCCGGCGGCACCGTGTCTCCTAGGGCTGACCGGGGTGGGATGGGGATCGGCTGGTCAGGAAGGGCGGGTCGCCCCCCCCCCCACTTCCCAGTTTCCTTGGAGCGGCCCGAGAGGATGCGCGCGTCCTCGGCGTGGGGACCCGGGCCACCCACCCCCACCAGCCCGCGACCCCTTTACCTCTCGACACGCAGGAGCCCATCACCGGGCCGCGGGGCAAGGCTGTTGTGCCTTGGGTGCGTCGGGACGCCGGGCGCTCATGTCTCCGCGGCCTGGGGCTCAAGCGGGCGCGGGCGCGGGCGCAGCTGGAGCGGGCGGGCGGGGAAGGGGCCGGGGTTCCTCTCGGCTCGGCCGCCTTTCTGCCGGGTTGTACCCGCCGCCGCCGCCACCGCCGCCGCCTCCCGCGCCAGCTCCTGCCAGCACCGCGGATGGGGGGGGGGGGCGCCCGGAGACCGCTCGCCTGGAGCCCGGAGCGCGGAGCCGCACGAGGGTGCCCGCCCTCGCCAGCCCCCTGCGTCGCCGCCCCGCGCACCTGTTGCGGCAGCGGGCTGGGGGCGGGGCGGGGTGTGGGGAGAATTAGAGGAGTACCAGGTGGGGGTGGTCCTTCTGGCGACAGGGGCTGAAGGTCAGGGAAGGGGGCGGTGGGGGAGGAGAGGGGAAGTTTCCGGCACTTAGGACACAAAGTGCACAACGTTAATTTAACAACCACGACCGGACCCCTGGCTGAGAGCAGTAGCAATTCCATTATATGCCCAGTTTGCAGGGGAAGAAACAGGCTCACAGAAGTCAGTGCCTTGCCCGAGGTCCCTTTGGATGGAGGCACGCAGAGTGGGGGTAGTGTTCCAGAGGCATCGCTTCGCGGGGTCGCCCGCAGCGTCTAAAGGGGACAGCGCCTCCTCCCTGGGCTTAGCTAGGACAACGTGAATCCAGGCGCGAGGATTTTCCCAGCCCTGTCCCTGTCTGGTGAGTTCCAGAGGCCCACTCTAATCACTTACACTCCCGTAGGGGCACCCTACGCGGATGCGCTCCCCCCCACGTGTACACTCTCACACATGCGAACTCTTGCACACCCACATACTCGTAAACACACACTAGCACACACCCACACACCAGCAGTCATGCACTCTCACATTTATAGTCACACACACACACACACACACAAGCTCCTCAGCAAACCTCCCCATGCACACAGCTCTTCAGTGGCAGAAGCTCTCTCTTTTGCCTCCTTTATTCTGCTGCGTCCTTAAACCCACCTGTGCACCAGGAGGTGGACCCGGCTTCCTCACCTGCCCTGCAGGGTTTTGAAGGATGAATGAGGGTTGCTGCAGGCCTGTGGGTTGGAACGGAAGGCCTCCACAGGGCAGGATCTGAACCGATGTCAATGCCAGGGCATGGGGGTGGGCTAAGAGAGGGGCATGTGTGTGGATCTTTCTCTTTTTTTCCCCAGGCGTGGTGCCCTTGCTGGAGTAAAGTCCTGGTGGAGAGTGGCCCTGGCCTCAGCTCACACAAGCTGTGTGACCTTGAGCAAGTTGCTTCACCTCCCTGAGTCTCACTGTTTTTATCTATGAACTGGGGGCAAAAATCTCACCTCATGAGATTGCTGTAAGGATTAATGAGATAATATATGCAAAATGACTGATACATATTAGGTATTTAACTTAGGGCTAGAAATAAATAATAGTGACAGGGAACGAGGTATGATGTTTTATTACCTCACTAAGCTTCCCTAACCCATGGGAAGCTCCATTCAGTGGATGTGTATGAAGCACCTACTATGTGTCTGTGTGGACAAGACAGATGTGCCTGGAGTCACTGCTGTTTTCAGTTGGGTGCTCAGGGACCCCCATGCTTTGCCCCCATCAGACCAGCCCTGTCCCCCAAGTCTGGCCTTGGGAAGGATAGCTCTGAAGGGACAGTCTGTCCTCATCACCATGGGTGCCCAGTGCCTTGCGGGGCCAGCTGTGTGCCTGCCTGGTGTGGATAGGGCAGGATGGGTCTGCCTGTGGCCAGGCTCTGGGGGCCCGAGCTGCGTAGCCCAGGGCTGGGGAGGCAGAGGTGTCCTTTCCCTTCTTCCCATAGTGGAGTGACTGGACCTGGCTGGGATGGGGCACTCTGACTCACCATGACGCAGGGTGCTCAGTCACAGCTGCCCGTGCTCCCAGCTGGCACCTGGCTTCTCTGGGGGCAGCAGGGATGGGGCAGGTCACAGAGGGGAGAGGGGACACTGGGAAGCCAACTGTGCTCCTTCAGCCTAAGACAGGGACAGGTGGATGAGGCTGGGCAGAGGCTGCACCCAGTCGCTTGCTCACCAGCTCAGAGATATCCCTGAGCTGGGGTGAGGGGTCCAGCTATCCCAGCCTCGGGCATCCATGCTGGTGGTCAATTCTACACTGACTCAATCCTCTGAGTGTACAGACTGGAGCTCAGAGAGGGTCAGGGGCTTGCTCAAGGTCACACAGCAAATTGATCGCAGAATGGAGACTAAAACCCAGGTCACTTGCCTGTCAGCCCAGCCCTGAGACTGGGCCATGCAGGGGTGGGCAGTTCCCCCTGGATGCCCATATTCACCTTCCCAGTCCTTGGAATTCTGCTGAAGCAGACGATTCCCAGATTCCCAGACAGCTCCAAGATGTGTGGTTGTCCTTCCCCGGGGCAGGCTGTCCTCTCTCAGCTCAGCCCACAGCCCATCTGCCCTATGAACTTCTACTACCCTCCCACAGTGTATTCCTTGCCCCACACTCCTTAGGGGAAAGGAAAGAGGACCTCTGGTGGCTGAAGGGACCAGAGGAGAGAGTGCCCAGACTGTGACCTTCACACTCTGAATTCCAGTCTCCTGTCATGACCTGGAGGACCCAGCCAGAGCCCACAGTCCTGTGGCCTGCCCCCACTCTCCTCCTCAATGGCAGGCGCTCACTAGCTCCAAGTGCCAGTCGAGCTGGGTGCTGGAGCGTGGAAAGCAGATGCTGCAGAGTCTGATCGGAGAAAGATTAATCAACGGAGCCGTTCCAGTGATGAATCAGACTCAGCCCCTGCCCAGGCGGTCCTGGGAGGAAGGGAGGACAGTGCGTCGGGAAGCCATGTGCATAAATAACCCAGGTCATGGTGGACAGAGCATCCCCATGCCAGCCAAGTGCAGCGAGAGGAGAGTTGCTTCTGGCAAGGGCCATGGGGGATGGCTTCCAAATCATGGTGACCCCGCAATGGCATTTTGAAGGTTGAGTGGAATATGGCAGGCAGAGATGGTGGAGGGCTCTTCATACAAAAAGGTATGGAGGCAGGGACGTGGGGGGACACTAGGGGACTGGCATATGTTACATCTGGGGGACCAGTGGGAGAGGATGAGACTTCAGGCTGGGATTGCCCACCTCCCAGCCTCTAGCATCCCCTCAGCACCGGCTTTCTCAGGAAAGGCAGAGCTGGGAGTGCGGAAGAACAGGATTGGAAGCCAGGCAGAACTGGGTTTGACTCAATGCCTAGTAGGTGCTCAATTAGTATTTGTTGAATGAATGCAAGAAAGTGAGACTTGTTCAAAGTCACACATCCAGAAAGGGGTTATACCCAGGACTAGCGGATTCGATCTTTCATTCAGCCAGGAAATGCTTACGGAGCACCCACCACAGTGTGCCTGGCATTGTGTGATACTGAGATTACAGCAGGAATGAGACGGATGAGGTCCTGGGGAGGAAGGCATTGACCCAGTAATGAACCAGGTAAATGGAGAATCCCAGCCCGGAGAAGCACTGGGGAAGCGCTGGAGAGTGTAGGAGAGAAGGACTTGATCTGGACTTGGGCGTGCAGGGAGAGTCCAGGGGAAGTGACAGTGACAGGGTCCACAGCTGACGGATGAGTGGGACTTGGCTTGGCAGAAGAAACTGCATTAGCAATGGTCTGGAGGTAGGAGGAAGGGATTAATTCCCAGAAGGAAGAGAGAGCCAAGATGGCCGGAGCACAGAGCGCGAGTGGGAGATGGAGCCAGCTCCCAGGGCCTCCCACTTGATTCCGGTCTTTATTGAAAGAGCAGTGGAAGCCCCATCCTTGAGCAGTGGAAACTTGTCTGCAAACCAAGCTTCCTTCCAGTCACTCTCAAGGTGGGGTCGAGGCCCGAAAGAGGCTCCCCGTCCAGTGACCTGTTTCTCCAGGGGCACAGCCTGTCTCGAGGTCCCGAGGGCCAGTGCCTGGGCCGTTTCTGGGGTGCCTGAGAAATAAGACCACAGGCTGACCTTAGAACGTGCTCGCTCTTAGCTCCGGGCTGCAGGTGTGAGCTGGAATGGGGTGACAGGTCAGAGTCCCTCACAGGCAACCAGCTGGACTATCGGGGAAGGGAGAGATGGCAGGGCAAGCCCCAAGTCTGATGAAGGAGACAAAACCACTGTGCTGCACACTAAGGACACTGGGCAAGGCCCGCCCCTGCCCTAGGGAAGCTCCAGCCTGGTGCATAAACAGGTGCATTGAATTCATCTTTAAAATGCCTGGCCAGGTCTGGTCCATGGTGGCTCTTCATGACAGAATCCCTTCCTCATGGTTCAGAGGCTGGTATTCCTGGGTGTTGGGTCTCTGCAGGCTGGGAGGAGGCCCCCTTGCCAGGACTACAGCACAGAGACACAGATAAGACTCACCTGAGATGTTTTCCCCGAGTTGTGACTGTCATGTGTCATCTGGCCACCAGGGGGCAGACCGAGACAGTATCATTCTTCACCGCTTTCTTTTTTTTTTTTTTCCTCCCTTGGCCAATTGACCCAGAAAGTATCACGCTGTCAGCTCAAACCCAATTCAACCACACGGTTCAAGGTTGGGCAATGCGTGCCCTGAACGAAGGTGCCCAGCCAAGGGGGAGGCATTGAAACCCTTCCCGTGCTCCTGTCACCAAGCCCTGAGCTCTGGACTAGGCTGTGTGGGCCTGGGTACAAGGCACCTTTTTCTGGCATAAATGTGTCATCTCCTCACTAAGCTGCGTGTTGCATCCATACAGATTTGCACAGTCTCCCTCTAGGCTAGCAACATTCTGAGCTCAAAAGTCACCCGGTCCTTACCCACACTGTACAGATGTAGAGACTGGGACCCAGGGAAGGGACCAAAGCCAGTTAGGAGCAGAGCTGGGACTGAAACCCCACAGCCAGTGGGACTCCCTGCTCCACCTGGTGGGTTCAGGTGCTAGGTCCTACCTCAGGAGGCCCAGCTCTGATTGTGAGTCCTGGGGTCTAAAGCTTGGGACCTTTCTGGGAAGCCTGAGAAGGTCACAGGCCGAACTTAGAATGTGCCCCCTCTCAGCTCCAGGCTCAAGTTTGGGTATTTCCAGCTGGATTGGGGTGCCAGGCAACCCGCTGGACTAGATGGGGTAGGGAGAGACAGAGGGGAAGACCCCAGTCTGATGGAGGAGGCACAGCCACTCTTCTGGGCACTGGGCAGACTGGGGAGAGACCAGTCCCTGCCCCCTGCCCTGGGAAGCTTCCAACCTGGTGAGTGAACAGGTGCTGTGATGTTCCCAGCACTAGACAGACATCCCCTAGCTCCTCGAGGACCAGGCTTATTTGTGGTCATCACAGACCCATCCACACTAGGGGAGAGCCCTGCTGAACCAGTTGGGGCCATTGGTGGGGGTTTGGGAGGCAGTTTCAGGTGTCTGGGCAACAATAACTGTCATGGCAGCTGAGACCTTCCCGTGTGCCAGCTGCTGCGCCGAGGCCCGTACTGGTCCTGTCCTGCTGAACTCTTCCAGTAACCCTAGGAGGTGGGCCCAAATGCTGGCCACAGGGGGGCAGCCCTTGGACTCTCAGCATCCCCTCTATCTTGACCTCTGGGGGTGATTCTGAGCCTGGGAGCTCCCGGGACAGGCAGCGTCCCCTCTACTCCAGCCTCTGGATGTTTGCACAGGTTGTGCACTCCCCTCCATCAGTCCACATCACACATGCCCTTGAGGCCCACCCACAGGGGTCTTCCCTGTTTTCCTCTCTCATTCCTGTCTTCATTCATCCAACATTGATTGAATGAGTGCAACGTGTTGTCTGTCTGCCCACCGGAACAATGGGATGCAGTTGACAGTAATAGGTGAGTCCCAACTACCTTGGAGGTTAGAGGTGTCAGTAAACTATGGCCCAAGGGCCACATCTAGCCCTTGGCTTGTTACTGTAAATAAAATTTTATTGAAACATATCCATGCTCATTTGTTTACCTATTGTCTCTGGCTGCTTTGCCTTCTAATGACCGAATTATATAATTTCAATAGAAAAGAAAGATGAAAATATTTACTATCTGGCCCTTTGCAAAAATTTTGCCAACACCCGGCTTAAGGTCAGTCAGAGAGAACACAGATATTAACAAGTCACTGGAATAAATAAATGAACCGACAAAGAAGGCCAGGCGGGACATAACAGAAGACCGGAACAGAGATTTAGAGTTAGACTGTCACCATTTCTTCTCACCCCCCACTCCTGCCACCCCGACGGCGTGCTGGCCCATCTGAAGGTCAAAGTCTTGGGTCGGAGGGGCCCCTGGGTAGTGTTTATGCCAGGCAGGGGTAAGGGTCTGCTGAACTCTGCAGTTTGGGCCACTGTTCTCATTCTCCCATCCCCTGACCTCACCTGGCCTCACAGCTGGTCATGAACGTTCCCATATCCGCCATCTCCTGGTCCCTTGGGAGGCAGGGCAGTGAGGAAAGCTTTTTTTTTTTTTTTACAAAAGAGGACAACAGAGGCTTGTTATGTTTAATGACTTGGCCAAGCCTTGCTGAGCTGCGGGCAGAGATCTTGATGTCGTGGGAAAGCCCTGGACTGTATCTAGGACACTAGGGTTCTAGTCCAGGACTCATTCGGGCAAGCCTGCTCCCCCACCCACCCCGGGCCTCAGTTTGTTCATCTGTAACTGAGAGGGTTGGAGAAATGGACCTGTAAGCTCTTTTCTGATTCTGCCAACACGCTGGGGCTCGCCTGTCCCTCTCCGGGCCTCAGTTTAAATCTGTAAAATGGGGAGAGACGTGCTCAGCCCTCCTACACTCCCGGGGCTGGTCCCAGGCCAAGGAGATCACAGATGGGAAAACGCTTTGAGTTCCGTGGAAGAAAGACGCTCTATAACCCCCGGAGGGTTATTAGGGTGATGGGATCAAGGCCTGGGCTGACTTGTCTGAAGAACCCAGTGCAATGCTTGATCTGACCAGCAGAGGCCACTGTGGGGAAGCTAAGGCTGGATCCTGAGCTGGAATCAACTTTGTCCCTCCTAGGACACAGAATCCTGGGGCCTGTGTGCCATGCCTGTAGTGCTAGGTGTGGAAACAGGGTTGTGAATGAATGGGACCCAAGATGCTCCCGGTCTAGTGGTGGGGTGGGGATGGGGACATGGAGCATATCACCTAAACACTGATGAGAGTTATGGTGGGAACCAGGCAGAGATGGGGACCCTTTGCTGGGAGCCTATGGAAATCAGGGAGGAATGTCCAGCTTGATGCTCAGGTCAGTGGTTTGGGCTGGAGAGCCCAAGGGGTAACGTGGACAAGAGATGCATGCAGGCTGCCTGAGTTCGAATCCTGATTCTGCCACCTATAGGCAAATGACTCCACTTCCCTGGTCCTCCTGGTCCTCACCTGTGAAATGGGAGTAATAATAGCACCCACCTCACAGCTGTCATGGGAATTACATTAGCTACTCGTGGGGGACATCTCTAGAACAGGGCCTGACCCAGGCCGGCTTCTTTAAATGTTACTATGGTGACCTGAACTCAGTGGTTTTGATGTTGGTAGCTGGAGCCACGAAATGTTGGTGCCCAGTTTGGGAGACAGTGGTGAGGACAGGGCTGAAGATGGGCTGACTGGAGAAGAGAAGGGAGAAAGAGAGGGAGGCACACACAGCCTGAGAGATTTGGGGGAGGAGAGCTCGAAATCGGAGGGGAGGGTGCAGTGAGGCGAGGGAGGGAGTTTGGAGGAGGAAAGAGTACCCAAGCACCTGGTATACCCCAAATTAAATCCTCTGCTGAGTCCAGACCCTCCTCAGGCGTGTGCCCTTAGGCACGTCCTTGGGCCTCTCTGAGCCGCAGTCTCCTCTCTAAAATAGGAGAATAGCTCCTGTGTCACAGGGCTTCAAAGATACCTTAGGATGCCTAGCTCTGGAAGGTGCGTGTGTCCCTCCCCTCCACTGTACTCCCCAGTGCCATGAGGGGGGCTGGGTGGGCTCTGTCCCCACCATCACCCAGGCCTTTCGTTTAGAAAACCAGCCCAGGAGGAAACCCCCCAAAACCAACACACCTCAGCTGATCGCCCAGCCCTGCCCAGCCCTGCCGTGCCCTCTCTGCCTTCCCAGCCTGAAAAGTGGGTGGGGTGGGCGGGGGAGAGATCAGCACTCTGGGAAACTGTTTTTCCCAGCTGGGGGTGGGGGGGGCAACAACCAGGTCAGGTTGGGGTTGACAGATGGCCCCCAGGACTCTGCTGAGGGGCAGGTGGGGCCGTGAGCCCCAGAGGGCACTGGGGAGTGGGTTCCACACACGGGTTCCATGGGTGAAAAAAGTGAGGAGAGTAAGAAGTTCAAACCAGCAGTTACAGAAAAGTGACTGGGTGGGAAGTACGGCACAGGGGATGCCGTCAATGATATTGTAATCACTACGCAGTGTCAGCTGGGCGCGAGATCTGTCGGGATGACCACTTAGTAAGTTATATAACGTCTAATCACTGGGTGTACCCCTGAAACTGCGCTTGATCTCAGCCAAAAGGCCGAGAAGCGATGACCTGAAACTAATATAATATTGTATGTCAGCTATAATTGAAAAATAAAATATTATTTAAAGTTAAAATAAATTAAGCCCTGGCTAGTTTGGTGAGTTAGACCATCATCCCGATACACAAAGGTGGCCAGTTCGATCTCCAGTCAGGGCACACACAGGAACAGACTTATGTGTCTGTCTCTCTCTCTCTGAAATAAATAAATAAATAAATAAATAAATAAATAAATATATATTTTAAAAGCAAAAGAATATAAGCCTGATCTGTGGTGGTGCAGTGGATAGTGTTGACCTGGAAACACTGAGGTCGCCAGTTCGAAACCCCGGGCTTGCCTGGTCAAGGCACATATGGGAGTTGATGCTTCCTGCTCCTCTCTCCTTCTCTCTCTCTCTCTCTCTCTTTCTCTCTTCTCTCTAAAATCAATCAATAAAAAATATTTTAAAAAGCAAAATAAAATAAAAATGAAAATCAGAGACAATAATAAAAAGCTTCCTGCAGGGTCCAGAGTCCTGTTGTGTCCCCTACCCACCCCCACTACGGACACCCGGGGTCTGAGGCCCTAGTCTGGTGAAGACCCCATGCCAGGGGGCGAATGGAGGAGACCCCCAGCACTTGGGCTTTGAGACCTGCTGGGTAGGGCAGAAGCCACTTTGTGGAGGGGGCTGGGCAGGGGGAGTAGAAGGGGCTGGGGGGTAGGAGAAGGGGCTGGGGTGGGGGCAGGGCCTGTCTGAGACTGGGGACACTTCTGGCAGGCTTGGAGGCTGAGGAGGTGGCAGCCATGGAAATAAGGAAGGCAGACAGGGGGTGGGGGGTGGGGGGCACACAGAGATGGCCAGCAAATCCAATGAAAAGTAAACAGTCTTAGGATCCTTCACCTCACTGGGTGAGGGTCCTCCAGGACGACGTCCTTTTGGTCCTCATGACTAGCCTAGGACGTGGGAGGACCATTGTGCAGATGGAGAAACTGAGGCTCAGAGGCCAGGATTCCATCTGCTTAAGAGCGTGAGCAGGTCTGAGGGGCTGACCGGGGCTCTCCATGTCAGGGAGTGGAGACAGGATGAATGCAGGAGGTAAGGATGTGTCACTGCTGCTTTGGCTATGGCTGGTTACTTTGGGGACCCTGACCTTGAGAGCAGTCACTGTGGCACTGCCAGGCCTAGTTGGGGCACAGGATGGAGGTCATGGCTGAGCAGGGGCAAGGTTTAGCACTCTGATGTGGAGGGCTGGCGGAAGGCGGCCATCAGGGGTACGCTAGGCCTTGGATCCTGAACCCATCATGGGAGATGGTATGGCTTTGGGGACAGTAGTCACTTCTCCTCACCAGGGAGCCACAGTGTCCCCTTGCTGGAAGCAGCCCAGGTCCTGCTGCCCCCTGGTTCTCACTGGGAAACCTCTGTACTGTCCTGAGGGAGGCTCTCCTTTGGGGCCTTGCTTTTTTGGGGACACTGCTATGCAGACCCTGACCTATGGCAGAGTCAGGCAAGGGGCTCTGGGGTGTAGCCCTCTCCCCTCTCCCCACCACTGAGAAGATCCAGTTCATGGTCAGGTCCTGGGTTCCAGGCTTTGGGTCAGACCAGCTGGGCCAGGTTTAGAGTGACTGTGATGCTGTCTGGGCTGGGGGTACCGCAGTAGGAGAGGGATGTACCGGACCGGACCGGACTGTGGGGCAGCAGGAGCAAGCCTCCCAGGACCTCAGGCTCCCCGCCTCAGAAACCCCTTCCTAGGGCTCGTCAATGGGGCCTCAGTCCCAAACTGGCCGGCTCCCCCCAGGCCAGCCTGCAGTTCACATCAGCGCTCACTCCCTCTCCCCAGCACCTCTAGGGGCCTCTGGACCTGCAGACACTTCCTCTGACTTATTCACACACACCCCGAGTGTCTCCTGGGCAGAGGGGCGAGACAGGGGACTGCAGGCCCAGTGGGGTCAGGTCGGGTGGGGAGCAGATCTCAGAGCAGGAGCCGGAAGGAAGAAGCCCTGGGGTGCATGCCAGTAAACGGGGTGCCAACCTTACAGTGACTGTGGGGATGTGGGTGCTGCACCTATGTGTACTTAGAGCTCAAGGAGAGTTCGCTGTTATTACTGGAGAGTGGCCTCACCTGACCTCGTCTTACCTCCTCACTTCTTACAGGGAAACCAAGGCTCAGAGAGGGCGTGGGCCCTGGCCCAGTCACACAGCGCTCAGAGACAGCGGGGCTGGCGCCTCCCCAGGGTGGGTCCCTCGGGACAGGCCCCATTGTGCTCTCCGCAGCAGGAAACCGCTGTGCTCAGCAGCCCGGGCAGCGGGAGAGGAGGAACAAGTTTGGCTACGTGACCGGCAGGCCCTGGAGGCTGAGCCGTCCCTGCTCCGGAAAACAACCTGCTGGGGCCGCCTGGGCAGGGCGAGCAGGGTGGGCACCAGGGTGGAGGCCTCTTGCTTGGAAAGGGAGTGCTGGCAGGTGGCCCCAGGGGCCTGTGTCCCAAACCTGCCTGTGAGCAAGCAGACAGCTCGTGGGCGCACTGTCCCCACCCCGACAAGCAGCACAAGCTTCTGGGGGAGGAGGGGCGCACGGTGACCCACGGGGCCACCTGGGGTGATGTGCATAGGCCGCCTGCCGCCTCAGCAGCTCCAGTTTACGGGGACTGGGGTGGCACCCGGGTGTGGAAGAGCTCCGTCCCGCGTGCTGCACAGCCAGCAGGCTGGGAGCCAGGTGGGGTCTCTGTGGCTCAGTTCTCCCTGGGGACTCATCAGGGACCACTTTGTCCCTCACATCTAGACTCAGGGCTGACTTGGGGTCCAGAAGTCACTGTGAGAAGGAGGCCCCACAGGCTCAGGTGGCTAGTGGCACAGCCGCGGCCGGCAGGGCACTGAACACCGGACCCAGCAGTCAGGATTACGGGAGGCCAAGTAAAGCTGTTGAAGGGTCAGCACAGAGCTGGGCAGGGGGTAGGGAGGGACAGATGAGGCTGCTGGGAAGGCTGGGCTGGGGGCTGGCAGCCAGAGGGGCACAGGTGTGGCAGCAGCAGGGATCTGGAAGAGGAGGGAGGGGAGCAAGGTTTAATGGAGGCCGAGCAAGGAACTTCGAAGTGCCCACCTGGGGTCCGCCCCTGGCTCCCCCTCCTCTGAGCCACACAGGCAAGTTAAATCCTCTGCATCTTGTTCTTTGAACATAAAACAAAAGTGAGGTTAGAAATGGACCAGAACAGAGAGCCCCTCTGCCTCTCTCTCTCTGGATGCCCCAACACCAAACTCCCTGGGAGAAGGTGCGCAGAGCTGGGCAGTAGGCCCAAGGAAGTGGCCATGTGCACAGGAAGGGGAGGCAGAGCTCTGGCCTGGCCAGCAGAGGGGGGCTGGGAAGCTGGTTCGAGGGTGCCCCATTCACTGAGTGTGGCTGGCGCCCGGAAGAACCTCAGCCCGGGTCCTGGAACCCAGCCAGTGCCATTAGGGGAGCCAGCTGTGCAGCTGTGACCCACAGCTCAAGGAACTGAATCTCAGGAAGGTGACTGGAAGAGCACACCCTGCCCGGATAGCAAAAAGTCCCCTGTGGTGGGCCAGGCACACCCCAGTCAGCTGTGGGCCTCTTCCCCTGCAAGCTGCCACACACCCAGGCCAACCTTGCCTCGCACCTCTGCCTCTGACCAAAGAGGGCAGGGGCCCCCACAGGACAGAGATTTCCCAGCATTCCACGTGTTTCTCTTGGACTCTCTAGGCTCAGTCTTCTCATCTGTAAAATGAGGCTATAATGGTGATGAATCAGAGGGCCAATGAGACATGTCACACCAGGCTGTGTGTGACATGGTGTGGTCTCGTATGGGCCCTGAAAGTCAGATGCACTCAGCCCATCATACAGAAGAGGAAAACTGAGGCTCAGAGAGGTTAAAAGGATTTGTCCACGAGCACCTGCAATTCTGACTCCATGAATCCCAAGCCTGGGTTCTCTCCACCGTGACAGCTGACCATGTGGAAGAGGGTGAGGGTGGGAGGTAGGGGCAGGGGACTGGAGCCAGCCCCATCCTCCATCTTTCCTGATCTGCTCCTCACCCCAGCCAAAGGGGCCAGGTCGGCAGCCCTGGAAGCATCCCTTTCTGACTCCTGCATCCGTCTTTGGGCTCCCATGACTTTCTCGGGTCTCACGTGACCCTTTCTCATTATACCTGCAGCCTGTTTCCTCCTCACCTGCCTCTGGGCTGGCCAATGGCTGCCGCCCTCACTGAGACACAACCCCAGCCCACCAATGTGGAAAACGGAGGTGGCAACCCCTTCCAGGGCACTGTTCTTTCTGACGCCGAGGACTTGCTGTGGACCCAAGAGAGAAATCAGGCGGAGGGAGAATCAGACACCTGGGCCTAAGCAAGGGTCCACTGGCATCTTCCCCAGCTGTCCCTTCTGCAGCCCAAACCCCGCAGGGGCAGAGCACTGAATGCCGACCAGAGCCAGGCGGGAGCCCGCCAGCTTCTCCTGGCACACCTGGCCAGGGGGGCCGGCAGTGAAGCCAAGAGCCAGCTCATCGCTTGGGTGTAAACAGCAGCCCAGTGTGAAGTTGGCAGCCACCTCCTCTGCCCTTTCCCCTGCCCCCTCTCCATGAGCCCCACCCGGAGAAAGAGGGTGTCCCAACTTGTTGGAGGAGTTTCCATCCCAGACCTGTGCCCACTGGGTGGGTGTGGGGGTGACTGAAGGGGCCCACAGAGAATCTCTGTCCTCTGGACCCCTCCCCCACCCCTTGGCTGGCACTGGGAAGGTGCCAAGGTTCTTAGAATGCCAGGCCCCCATCTCATCCACCCCACACCAGATGCCGGTGCCACTCACTCCCAGGGCCCACGCTGGCAGAGCATAGCCAGGACCACGGGGGAGCTGATCGTGCCCTGCAGAGGACCCTCCTGGCACTGGTTCCCACCAGCTGAGGAGAGGCGTAGCTCCGAGGTGTCCAGGAGAAAGAAAACGAATTTCCAGCAAGCACTTAACCCAATGCCCTGCACTTTACAGACATTATCTAGGAGAAGGGTATGGCCACCCCACTTTAATGATAGGGAAACTAAGGCTAGACCAGCAGTTGAATGAGTGATTGGACTCTGCCTTGTTTGCCCCAGCCTTCTCCATGCCTGGCACATAACAAGAGCTCAAGTTGCACCTGTGCAGTGGATCAATGAGGTTCAGAGAGGGCAAGTGACCTGGCCAAGGTCACACAGCCAGAAAGTCACTCAACTTGGAAATGATCCAGGCCAGTCTGAATCCTAAACCCAGGCTGTTTCTGAGACCACCATCAAAGTGGGGGCATCACACATGCACACGTGAATGTATACCCAGCCTGCTGTGGGCGTCTTGCCACACTTGTACACATACACACACACACACACACACACACACACAGAGCCCCCCTGCTCAGAACCCCCTCCTGCCACAGCACTCAAGCCCATGTACCCACCTCCGGTAGGTACACAAGTTTCTTTCTGCACTGGCCTCACACCCTCCTCTGTCACCACCCCTCCTCCACGCCTAAAGAAGGCAGGATGGTGCATGCCCTTCTCCACCCCCACAGCCCTGGCACCCTCTCTTTCTCTCCAGGCCTCGGGAGTCACATTGGCACCACTGCTCTGGAAAAGGCCAGGGAACCCCAGGAGTCAGTGCTGAGAGGGCACCCCTACAGTGTCCAGGTGGTCAGACTTGGGCCAAGGAATGGGCAGCCCCCAGGCCACGGTGGTGGAGCTGGTACCTGGGCAGAGTTGAGGGCTTGGCTGCCTGCAGGGAAACTCCAACATCTGGGGCCCCTTCCTGTGCTGTGCTGTGTAGTTCAGCCCCAGGAGCAGCTGAGAGTGCAGATCAGAGGGGCTAGGCTCTCCTCGTGCTGGGTGCAACCACTGACGCGCTTGGGGACCAACTGGGGTCTTAGGTCTTTAGGCAGACGGGCAGGGGCCTCACTCCAAAGCAGGCTGAACCCTCCTGCTTCCCCACTCATGAAGGGCCACAAGTCAGGGTGATCATGGAGGCAGGGACCCCTGGGAGGTTCGGTCAGCAATCCTGGGAGATAGGCACTAGTTTGTCTTAGGTACCAACATTATTCCCATTTTCTAGAGGGGAGAGTTCAGGCACTTGCCCAAGGTCCCCAGTCCCTGGCATTTGCCAGGTATTTGTTGAGTGGATAGATTTGCAAGGAAGGAAGTGACTTGTCCAAGACCATGCATGGATCAGGATTTGAATCCAGGTCTGACCCTGAAGCCTCAGCCGAGCTTCCTCTGCGGCCTTGGGGCCAACAGACAGGGCACGGTGGACACATCCCCTCACGGGCACCCTCTGTGATGGGGCCAGCTTTCCAGGGCTCCACGCTGTTTCCTTCCAAATTGAGAAAGAGAAGAGCAGCCCTCTTGGCTTGGCCAGGATGGGTCCTGCTTAGCATAAGCAATTTCACAGATCACCGGCATCAGACAAGGCCACTCAGTGACGGTGATGGATCAAGACAGGAAACAAGACCACTCTGCGATCATGTCTGTACGCAGAGGAAAAAAAATGAACGTGATCCAAACCACAAAGATGACCACATGTCCCTCTCCCTCGGCTAAGTGTGTGACAGTGGCTTCTTTGCCAATCACAGCTTTGGCTTCGATTCCTTCTTCTTCCCTTTTAGACTAAAATGAAGATATGCAATCACAGAATCACCCCCCCTTCGTGATGGCATCCAACCCAGGGCGGAGCTCCACACACTCAGCCCCCTTCAAATCACCCAACAGCAGCCCGAAACCCTTCCTGAGTCCTTCCTAACTGCCACTCACTGAGATGACCCATGCTCGCCCAAGGTGTGGGCTCCCCCCCCCCCCCGGCACCAACGAACCCAACTTTGTTCAGGTGTGTGCCTGGTGGTCTTTGGCTGGAAGGCGTTGACAAAGTTTCAGGCAACTGAACAAGATGGGCTTTGTTCAGCCCATTTTGTTGATGCCCCTGGAGCCGCAGGCCAGGAAAGTGTCAGCCCCTGATGAAGCGTGACGAGGGTGGGAGAGGAGCTTACTCTCACCCTGTTCCCAGGAGGCTGAATTTCAGGCTCTTGGGCTGGAGAGTGATTAACTCCTGCGGCACCTGCGGCTCCATCCACCACAGCCCAGATGTGAGCCTCGAGCGCCCACCGCCACTGTGGCTGGGCAGCAGACATCTGCGTGGCGAGGACCTGAGGAGGAGTGAGCTCTGGGCCAGGGGTCAGGACACCTGGGTTCCGGTCTCACCTCTCTCATTCACCATGTGACCCGAGCCTCAGTTTACTCATCAGTTCAATAGGGCAGGTGGGACTGAGTGGGACACACGAACAGAGGAACCCCTCCCCAGTGAGAGTGACTCACCCAGCTAGCTCCCTGCTGTAAAAACTGCCCGTGGTCAGATGGAAATCTAGTCCTCTCCTCTCAACTCCTAGTTTCCCGAGACTAACCAATCTTCCCCTTTCAAGCTTGATGCTGGAGCAACCTGGGAAGCAGGTGAGGGGTCAGAGGTCCTAGATGTCCCCAATCACTAGAATCCCAGATGAGTAGAGAGCATATTGCTGGGGACTGTCCCTGGGGGTTCAGGGTTCGGCAGCTCCGCACCCCATCCCTCCCCGTTCCCCAGAGCAGGGATTGCATCCAAACCAAGCAGGACGGTGAAGATGGCGCTGCAGGAAGGGCCCCGGGGCCCGTGCCGTGGACACTCTGGCAGGAACAGTAAAGAAAGACGTCTCTGTAGCTTTATTCAGCCCTACATCCTGCTTCTCCCGGGCAGGGGGATGTGGCCATGCTCCATTCGCCCCAGGAAGGAGGAGAGGAAGGAGGTGGAACTGCGGGGTTGAGGCAGCCAAGGACCACAACCTTGACTGAAAGGGACTGTTTGGTGCTGAAGGTCAAGGGAGTTTGCTTTCCCTCGAGGGCAGGGTCTGCCTCTCTGCATAGACCTTCAGGAGGGGACGAGGGAAGAGAACCTGTGAAATCAGACAGGGGTGCTAAGTCCACTGCCCAGCTGCACCCCTCAGTCCCCTCCTCCCTGGGACCCCATTCTGATTCACCAGCTCCGCTCTGTGCCTTCACAGTTGGTCCCCGCTCTGCCGGGACCGCCCTTCCCTCCCAGGCCAGTGTTTGCAGGTAATTGCTACACATCCTTCAAGCCTCAGCTTCAATACGGCTTCCTCTTGGAAGCCTCCTCTTATTGGATCTTCTTGCAGTGGATCCCACGGTTCCATCAGCTTCCCCCTCCCAACCTCGATCCCACTGGAGTACAACCGTCTATTACCCTCCTTGAGGGTAAGGGGCAGCCTCTGGGTGGTACACAGGTGATCCGCAATGCCCAGGATGTACTTGGCATACTGAGCTGCCACATAAACGTTTGATGGTGAGTCCATGCAGCGATAGAGATGCAGGCTGTAGGGATCAGGGCTGAGGGCAAGGGACCCTGAGCTTGGAGAGCTTCTGCCGGGAAAGCTCTGTGTAGGGCTCGGAGTTAGGAGTGCCTGAGGTGAACAGTGAGGGGGTATATCCTGGCCTGGGCACAGTCTGGTCAAAGGTAAGGAAATGTCAATGGGAAATTATGGCTTTGCAGGGGCTTCTACCTCCGGTATTGGTGGGAGAGGTAATTTGGACCAACCCTTTTGCTGAAAACCAAGTCCTTAGATCCCATTCAAAAAAGGCCGTCTTCTTAAGACCGCCCAATAATTAACAAGGTGGTGAAGAATTCCATAGCATGAATCCAAGAAAAGGCCAGAATCCAGGAAAGAAAGCCTGTGAGGGAGACTACATCTGTCTAAGGGCATTGGCTAACCTGGAAGACACGGCTTCCAGACTGAGCTGTGGTTTTTATGGCCTCATGGGGTGCGGGGAGGAGGGAGGCTAGAAGGTAAGCCTGCCTTTCATCCAAGATAGGGAGCCTGATAGCTCACACCTTCTTTAAGCTGAGACCTCTTCAGAATAGGGGTGAACCAGAAGAAGAAAACCAGGCCTTGAGCATTGGAACCTGGGTGACTCAATAAGTTCAAGCCTTGAATTTGAATTAAAGGGTTTCAAAGTGCTTGGTAGATGCTAACAAAAAACATGTCTGCAGGGAGGTATCATTACTTTAGGCCTCATATTCTTTTCACAAATGACTTTCAAACACAGTGAGTAGAACACAGTCAAAGACAACCAGGCGCGCTAGAAAACAAGACAGCATGAGCAAGAATTAGCATGAAACAAAAGACAACAGAAATGACAATTATATAACATAACATATTGCAGTATATAAATGTGTTAAATCAACATGTGTACACCTTAAATTTACACAGTGTTATCAATCAGTTATATTTTAATTTAAAAGAGATAGACATAGACCATGATGACTTTAAGCATTGAAATTATCAAAAATTATGCCCTTGGGATCACAGGTTCAAAGATCCTAATGGACAAGCATATAGAAATGTAAAGAACCTAGAATAGCCAATACAATCATAAAAAATGTGAACAGGGAGAGAAATGGGGTGGAAAGAAGCTCTGCATGGGGCAGGGGGTGCATAATGTGGGGTGTAGATGGTGCTATATTGAGCGGGGCACTTGAAAACAACACAAGAAAGAAGAAAAAGAAGAACAAAGTTGGAGGACTCACACTTCCTGATTTCAAAACTTACCACAAAGCTACAGTAATCAAGACAGTGTGGTCCTGGCACGAGGACAGACACATAGATCAGTGAAATAGAATGGAGAGTCCAGAAATAAACGCCTACACTGCGGTCAATTGATGTCTGACAAGGGTGCCAAGAAAAGTCAATGAGGGCCCTGGCCGGTTGGCTCAGTGGTAGAGCGTCAGCCTGGCGTGCGGAAGTCCCAGGTTTGATTTCCGGCCAGGGCACACAGGAGAGGTGCCCATCTGCTTCTCCACCCCTCCCCCTCCTTCCTCTCTGTCTCTCTCTTCCCCTCCCGCAGCCGAGGCTCCATTGGAGCAAAAGATGGCCCGGGCGCTGGGGATGGCTCCTTGGCCTCTGCCCCAGGCACTAGAGTGGCTCTGGTCATGACAGAGCGACGCCCCAGATGGGCAGAGCATCACCCCCTGATGGGCGTGCTGGGTGGATCCCGGTCGGGCGCATGCGGGAATCTGTCTGACTGCCTCCCCGTTTCCAGCTTCAGAAAAAACAACAAAAAAAAGAAAAGTCAATGAGGAAATTGATTTTCAACAAATAATGTGGGGACAACTGGACTTTCTCATGCAAATGAAAGAAACTGGACCTCTATTGCACACCATTGTACACCACACACATTGTCAACTCAAAATGGATCAAAGTCTTAAATCAAAGACCTAAAATTATAAAACTATTAGAAGAAAATGGGTATAAATCTATGTGATCTTGAATTAGGCAAGAGTTTCTTTGATTTAATCTAACTACAAACAAAGAAAAAAGTAAATGAATTGGACTTGATCAATTAAAACATTTAAGACTTTTGTTTGTCAAAGGACACTTTCAAAAAAGCGAAAAGACAACCCACAAAATGGCAGATTTGCAACTTAAATATCTGATCAGGACCTAGAATCCAGAACCCATAAAGAGCACTTACAGCTCAATAATAAAGTGCCAACTCAGTTCAAAAGTCAGCAAAAGATCTGAATCGACATCTCTGCAAAGCAGATATATGAATAGTCAATAAGCACATGAAAAGGTGCTCAGCACCATTAGTCATTAGGAAAATGTAAATCAAAACCACAATGAGATACCACTTAACGCCCACTAAGATGGTTACAATAAAAAAGACACACATTAACAAGTGTTGGCAAGGGTGCGTAGAAGTTGGAATCCTCATCCATTGCTGGTGGGAATATAAAATGGTGCAGCCACTTTGAAAAAAAAAAAAAACCAGCTTGGCAGTTTCTTCAAGAGCTAAGCACTGTTGTAGCCCCAGACCATACACCTCCGCAGCACCCCTGTGAGCGCTGTGTGGAGTGGAGTGGGCGCCGCCAGCTCTGGGCACCCCCTCCTCTGCCTGCCACGTGCCACCTGCTTAATAAGGGGTCCCAGGCTGCATCCCTTGGTTCCCTGCCCCACGCCCACCAAGCCTCTCGGTCTGCTCCCCCTCAGCCTGGCCCTTCTTGGCAGGACCTCTCAGGACCTAATTCTCTCATGTGATCCCAGTGGGCGTGCAATCCCCAACAAGTTTAGAAGATTGTTTCTCTGGGTTTGATACTGGCCTGGTCTGACAGCAGTCCCCGCGTTCACAGGACTCGTGTCTGCTCCACCTGAGGGCTGGAGGGGGAAGATATAGCTACTAACTTCTGAAGGATGCCCCTGGCCTTTCGAGGTGTCTCGTGGAGGCTCCCCTTTGCAACCTGTTATCTTCCATCTGGTGTTCATGGCCTCAGCCTCCTTTGACCTCTGACCCTTGCCGTGTGCTCCCAGGAGACAAAGACTTTGAAGAACATGACTTACAACCAGGAGATTCTGTCCATCGGAAAAGAACATCTATTAAAAGCTCCACCCTCTTAGGAAGGGACCTTATCAGGTGCCTAACTGTGAATGGACATCTGTCCCTGTCTCAGACACTCACCTCTGCCTACAGGGGACAGCAGACGCCTCGAGGCTGAGAAGCCACCAACATCAGAGGTAGACAGCTACTCCAAGAGGTCCAGAAGACCTGGATACCTACAAATTGATGTTGAACTTAGAAAACCATCAGTTTGATTGTCTTTACTTGTCTGCTAATGCTGTTAGCGTAATAAGAGTTACACTTGTTCTTTGGGCTTTTCTCAAACCTTGTTCTTACATAACCCAACCACTAATATTGCTGCAAGTGTAGAAGATGACTTTTGTGTTATCAAATAATACTCTTTTTTGCCTGACCTGTGGTGGCACAGTGGATAAAGCGTCGACCTGGAAATGCTGAGGTCGCCGGTTCGAAACCCTGGGCTTGCCTGGTCAAGGCAAATATGGGAGTTGATGCTTCCAGCTCCTCCCCCCTTCTCTCTCTCTGTCTCTCCTCTCTCTGTCTCTCCCTCTCCTCTCTAAAATGAATAAATAAATAAAATTAAAAATAATAATAATACTCTTTTTATGGTTTTTCTTTTAAAATTTAGAAGGAATGTCATTGCAGAAGAAAGGAAAGGGTTGGGTGCGTTTTTGAGAGACGTTAAAAGGAAGTTGTCTGTTCTCCTAAGTTAGCTATTTCTTCTCTCTCTCTCTCTCTCTCTCTCTCTCTCTCTCTCTTTGTGACAGACAGAAAGTCAGAGAGAAGGACAGATAGAGACAGACAAACAGGAAGGGAGAGAGATGAGAAGTATCAATTCCTCGTTGCAGCACCTTAGTTGTTCATTGATTGCTTCCTCATATGTGCCTTGACCGGGGCTACAGCAGACCGAGTAACCCCTTGCTCGAGCCAGTGACCTTGGGTCCAAGCTGGTGAGCCTTGCTCAAACCAGATGAGCCCACGCTCAAGCTGGCAACCTTGGGGTCTTGAACCTGGGTCCTCCGTGTCCCAGTCCGACACTCCATCCACTGCACCACCTGATCAGGCAGTAGGCTATTTCTGAATGAGTGAAAAAGAGACAAACTGAGAAGGACATAGGAAGCTGTAGAAGGTTGGTGGGAAAGGAATCTTGAGAAAGGAGTTTTATGTATAAACATTAGAGCCCATTATGGGAATGCGCTTACCCCCTAAGCCAACAAGGACCACTCAACTATATTAAGTTGGATGGGAGCTGAGTGGCTATATGAACACGGCCCTCTGACACTGCTGCTGAGGCCCAGGACATTTACTTCTGGAACTCTTACTGTCCGCCTGGGCTCTGGAAATTTTCGGATGGCAAATTGTCATTTACAACATTGTGGTCTTACAGCCTTGGACCCGATGAAACCTTAAAATTACGTCTCCCAATCGTACAACTAGCAGGAATCAGATTAATAATGATCAACATTTGTGTGGTTTCCATGGGAAGTAGATGGGCCATATTATTATAAAAATACTAACAAAGAACATCAATAACAACAAATGGAAACCCAACTCACGGTCAGACTGTGGAAACCAAAGAGCTCTATGGCTGTGCCCTCAAACTATACACAAATGTTTACTAGATGCAAAATGCAGAAAAGTGAGACCCAGCAAGACTTAGAGTCTGACAGCTTGTCAGTTAGAATGATCTAGGGTGATTTTCTTTCTTTTTCTAATTTTACTGGTTTTTAACATTTATTGATTGATTTTTCAATAGAGAGGAGAGAGACAGAAAGAGAGACAGAACCATTGATCTGTTTCTGTATGTGCCGGGGATTGAACCAGCAACCTTTGCTTATCAGGATGACACTCTAACCAACTGAGCTATCTGGCCAGGGCCAGCATGTTTCTCTTAAGGAGGGCCCACAAGACCCGATTGCCTCCCATTTGCCTGCTTTTCCTTTTTGAGAAAAATTCAGCCTTGTCTCCCATTCGAGGCTGTGGTCTTGCTCCATCCCCAGTGGGTCACTGTGTCAGCACGACAAATGCCGATACTAAGACTTCCTAAAAATGAGCCTTCCTAGCACCGTGGGACCCCTTATCCAACCAAGTATTTGGTCATCAGTGCATCCTTCTGAATGAATTATGACCAAAATGGGGAAATGTGGATGAAAATGGACCATCTACTGACCCTGAAAAGCTCAGGGGAGGCCTATGTGGTGGCCTTACAAACTCAGAGACAATAGACCATGCAGGACGCTCCTAACATAAAAATTCCTAACTGAAAGCAGGTCGTGGCAGAGTCACATCCTAGGCCCGTAGCTTCCTTGACAAAGGTCAGTCTTTACCTTAAATGAGCCTGCTCATTGTCTTTCTGCTTCAGGGATAACATAGCTCTGAAATGGCAGAGTAAGCCCCTTTTCCAGACCCCTCGGGCACCACCGCGGCACAGAGCGGAGACCAGAGCTCCTCACTGTTATTTTCTTCCCCGAATACCATCTCCGCATGCTGTGAGTGTTCGTTGTAACTGTGTTGTACCCATCAATGTAAAAGAAGCGGGTATGACTCTATTTTGCCTTTTTATCCAATCCCAGAGACCCCTCCCCCCAGTTTTGCTTTCTCCCACCCACCAGTGAGTGTCAGGTAACCTTCCTTATGTCTCCTCTTTTTAAAATTATATATATATTTAGCCTGACCTGTGGTGGCGCAGTGGATAGTGTCGACCTGGAACACTGAGGTCGCTGGTTCAAAACCCTGGGCTTGCCTGGTCAAGGCACATATGGGAGTTGATGCTTCCTGCTCCTCCCCCCTTCTCTCTCTCTCTGTCTCTCTCTCTCCTCTCTAAAAATGAATAAATAAAATAAAATAAATTTAAAAAATTATATATATATTTAAAACAGAGACAGATAGGAAGGGAGAGATGAGAAGCATCAATTCTTCATTGTAACATCTTAGTTGTTCATTGATTTGTTTCTCATATGTTCCTTGCCTGGGAGGCTCCAGCCAAGCCAGTGGCCCCTTGCTCAAGCCTGCGACCTTGGGCTCAAGCCAATGACCTTGAGCTTCAAGCTAGTGACCTTTGGGCTCAAGTCAGTGACCATAGGATCATGTCTCTGATCCCACAGTCAAACTGGTGATCCTGTGCTCAAGCCACTGAGCCTGCGCTCAAGCCGGCAAACTCGGGTTTCAAACCTGGGTCCTCAGCATCCCAGGTTGATGCTCTATTCATTGTGCCATTGCCTGGTTGGGCACTGTCTCCTCCTTTGATTCCAAAATATAAAATAAGCTGCAAAACTGTCATTCTCCAGGGCATTTTCTCAATCTATTGAAATTTTCTTCCTGGCAATTCTCATCAGTTTGGCTCAAATAAACTCATAAAAGTTTTCAAAAAATCTGACAAGAACCCTATGAGAAGGTACTATTATTATTCACATTTTACAGATGAAGAAATGGAGGATAGAGTTCAGGGAGCTGGTAAGTGACAGAGCCAGGACTGAAAAGGAAGCAGTCTACTCCAGAACCTGTGTTCTTAACCGCTGTGCGACAGTGCCTCTCTATACATTATAATTGTGGGTTTGTCTACAATACACGTAAAGGTCATATATCCGATAAACAGAGAATACACATGTTTTTCAAACACACTCAAAATATTTAGAAATATATTAATTAACAAGCTAGTTCACAAAAAAAGCCTCAACAATTTTTTTAATAGAAAAGAACATGTTTGGAAATTAGAAGCCACACTCAAGTGACAGATGGTTCAAGTAGAAATTACAAAGGATTAGAATTGAATGACAACATGCATACAACAGATCAAAATCTTTGTGATGCAGCCTGACCCATGGTGGAACAGTGGGTAAAGCATCAACCTGAAATGCTGAGTTCACCAGTTCAAAATCCTGGGCTTGCCTAGTCAAGGCACATATGAGAGTTGATGCATCTGCTCCTCCTCCCTTTCTCTCTCTCTCTCTCTCCCCTCTAAAAGGAATAAATAAAAAAATAATAAAAATCTTTGAGATGTAACTAAAGAGCTCATAAAATAAAATGTATGAATTAAAGTAAAAAGCCTTCTATATCTCTCGCCAGGACACACAAGAGACGCGCCCATCTGCTTCTCCACCCCTCCCCCTCTCCTCTCTTTCTCTCTCTCTCTCTTCCCCTCCTGCAGTCAAGGCTCCATTGGAGCAAGTTGGCCTGGGAGCTGAGGATGGCTCCATGGCCTCCGCCTCAGACACTAGAATGGCTCCGGCTTCCACGAAGCAATGCCCCAGATGGGCAGAGCATCGCTCCCTGGTGGGCATGCCGGGTTGATCCTGGTCGGGCACATGCAGGAGTCCATCTCTCTGACTCCCTGCTTCTCACTTAAGAAAAATACAAAATAAATAAAAATAATAAAAATAAAAAGGCTTCTGCCTGACCTGTGGTGGCACAGTGGATAAAGCGTCGACCTGGAAATGCTGAGGTCGCCGGTTCGAAACCCTGGGCTTGCCTGGTCAAGGCACATATGGGAGTTGATGCTTCCAGCTCCTCCCCCCTGTCTCTCTCCCCCCGCCTCTCTGTCTCTCTCTCTCCCTATCTCTCTCCTCTCTAAAATGAATAAATAAAATTAAAAAAAAAATTAAAAATAAAAAAAATAAAAAATAAATAAAAATAAAAAGGCTTCTATATCTGCTCTGGCTGGGTGGCTCAGTTGGTTGGTGCATCGTCCTGATACACCAAGGTTGTAGGTTCAATCCCTGGTTGAGGCATATGTAAGAATCAACCAATGAGTGCATGGATGAGTGGAACAACAAATCAATATTTCTCTCTCTTTTTCTCTTCCTTTCTAAAATCAACTAATCAATAAATAAAATAAAAAAAATGAATGCCTAAATAAGTGGAACAACGAACTGATGTTTATCTCTCCCTTCCTCCCTCTAAAATCAATAAATTAAAAAAAATTAAAGGCTTATATATCTGCAATATAAATAATAAAGGTAAAATTAAATATTTAAAATTTGAAGTTAAGGGACAACAGAACCAAACTAAAAAAAATAGTTTAAAATAGAAGCTAAGAAAAATTTAAGCCTGACCTGTGGTGGCGCAGTGGATAAAGTGTCGACCTGGAACACTGAGGTCGCCGGTTCAAAATCCTGGGCTTGCCTGGTCAAGGCACATGTGGGAGTTGATGCTTCCTGCTCCTCCCTCCCCCTTCTCTTTCTCTCTCTCTCTCTCTCACTCACTCTCTCTCCTCTCTAAAAATTAATAAAAGAAAAAATTTTTTAAAAATTAAAAACACACACACACAAAAAGAAAAATTTAAAACAGAAACAGAAATTAATAAAATAGGAAACAAAAAATTTAGAAATGGTCAAAAAACCAGAAGCTGTTCCCTGAAATAGACAAACTGATCCAAACAGATGGTGAGAAAAAGAGAAGGCATAAGTAAATATTTCGGAAACAAAGAACGAGTCATTGGGATAGACACACTAGTGTAAAATGTTCTTCATGTCATGCACTGGAGTTAAACTTCTTATGCCATCTTTACCTTGATTGAAATTTCAATGGGAAACATTTTAGTTTAACCACTAAATATGATGATTAGAGTTTCTGAAGAGGTTGTGTGTGTGTGTGTTTACATTAAAGAAGTTACTGTATATTCCTAATTTTCTAAGAAAGGTTTATTTCTTTGTTTGATAATGAATGGCTATATAATTAAATCATGCCCTGGCCTCATATAGCTCAGTTGGTTAAAGCATCGTCCCCAAGCACAGAGGTGGCCAGTTTGATCCCTAGTCAAGGCACATATAGGAACAAACTGATGTTCCTGTTTCTCTCTCTCTCTCTCTCTCTCTCTCTTCCGCCCCTTCTTCTCTCTCTAAAATCAATAAAAATAAACATTTAAAAAAGAAATTTTAAAAAATTAAATCAAATGCACCTATTGAGATGATTATATAATTTTTCTCCTTGTACCAACTAATATGATAAATTATAGTGATTAAAAAAAAAAAAGCTTAACACGGCGCTCCCATATGATCCCGCAGTTCCACTCTAAGGAAGAGAGCCAAGAGAATGAAAAACCAGGTTCATACAAAACCTGATATTTGCCCTGGCCGGTTGGCTCAGTGGTAGAGCGTCAGCCTGGCGTGCAGAAGTCCCAGGTTCGATTCCCGGCCAGGGCACACAGGAGAAGCGCCCATCTGCTTCTCCACCCCTCCCCCTCTCCTTCCTCTCTGTCTCTCTCTTCCCCTCCCGCAGCAGAGGCTCCATTGGAGCAAAGATGGTTCAGGCGCTGGGGATGGCTCCTTGGCCTCTGCCCCAGGCGCTAGAGTGGCTCTGGTCACAGAGCAACAACCCGGAGGGGCAGAGTATCGCCCTCTGGTGGGCGTGCCGGGTGGATCCCGGTCGGGCACCTGCGGGAGTCTGTCTGACTGTCTTTCCCCGTTTCCAGCTTGAGAGAAATACAAAAAAAAAAAAAAAAAAAAAAAAAAAAAGAAAACCTGATATTTGATTGTTCCTAACAGCATTGTCCATAATAGCCCTGAAGTGGAAATAATCCAACTGTCCATCAACAAATATGGTGCCTCCATCCATACAATGGAATAGTAGTCAGCCATAAAAAGGAATGAAATACTAACACATCATGAATAAACCTTGAAAACATTATGCTAAATGAAAGAAGCCAGACATAACTTTGCATATTTCATTTGACATGAACTGTCCAAAATAAGCAAAGCCACAGAGACAGAAAGCAGATTAGTGGTTGCCAGAGTGGGGGAGGGGCGGAGAATGGGGAGTGATTGATAGGTACAGGGTTTCATTTGGGGATGATGAAAAGGATCTGGATGATCACACAATCTTGTGAGTAAACTAAAAGCAACTGAAGGGTATGTTTTAAAAGAGTGAATTTTGTGATGATATAAAGTATCTTTCAGCCTGACCTGTGGTGGCGCAGTGGATAAAGCGACGACATGGAATGCTGAGGTTGCTGGTTCGAAACTCCGGATTAGCCTGGTCAAGGCACATATGGGAGTTGATGCTTCCTGCTCCTCCCCCCTTCTTCTCTTTCTATCTCTCCTCTCTCTCTAAAAATGAATAAATAAAATCTTTAAACAAAAAAAAAAAAAGTATCTTTCAGTTGGGAGAAAGATACTCAGAGATAATGTTAGCTAATAATTAATGGCTAACATCTCTTGAGCACTATGTACTGGACTTGTTCTAAGTGCTTTACAATGTATTAATTCACTTTTTCCTCTCAGCATTCTTGGAGATAGGTACTAACATTATGAAAACTAAGACAAAGAGAGGTCACTTGCCCGAAGTCATCGAAGCCAACTGGTCATTGTTCCAACAGGAAACTTGAGACCCAGAGAGGGGTATTAACCTGCTCAGATCATCACACAACAGCTCAGTGGCAGAGCCAGGACTAGAACCCTGGGCTTCCGCCTGGTTTGCATCAGGAGGCCTTCAGAATCTGGTCTTTCTTGGGCTGAGGCTGCTATTCGGGGTTTGTGTGTCCCTAGAGGCCTCAGGAAACTTTTTGTAGAGAATTAAAAAACAACAACAACAAAAAACACTCCCACGAATTAAACACCACAAGCTGGGCGCTATGCTCAACACTCTGCCTCCTCCAGTGACGCCTCTAAAACCTTTACTTACCTTCCTTATCTTTACTGTTGCAAAACTGGGGACTCAGAGAGATGATGGGACCTGCCCAGGATCACGCAGCTAGTAAGTAGTGCAGCAGAATACTAACCCAGCCGTGTGGACTAGCGTCCATGTTCTAACCACCACACTCTGAAATAAAGAACGAATGAATGAGAATTCAGGAGTTCCCCAGCAGAACCCAGGTCCAGACTATCACTTGATTGGCTCCACAGATACCAATCTGTGTAGAGGGGCTAGGACCAGAACAATAAGTTTTGGGGAGACTGGGCAGGACCGCACAGCTGCTGGGTTGGTCAGGAGGTCTCTATGCCTGGCAGAGAGGACCCAAGGATCCAGAAGGAAGGGTGGTCCCGGGGTTCTGGACTGGAAGGGGCTTCCCAGCCAGGAATCTGGGCAGCAAACAGCCCTGGGCAGCCCTCCAAGTTCCTCTTCCCATCCCCAACAGACAAGGGCACCCACTACTTCTTCCTGTCCCTCCTGTGACGACCCCTCTTGGTTGCGGTTCTTCATGAGGGGCTGCCAGCTGGAGGAGGGAGGAGCCTCAGGGCCGAACTCCACACAGTCCTCAGACTCAGCCCTGCTCAGCCCACCCCACCCTGCCAGGGAGGCACAAGGGTGCGACTCTGCCCCCACGCCAGGAGTGCCTGGGAAAGTCAACAGTGACTCAGGGCAGCAGTTGTGGCCCCAGAGCAGTGACTATGATGGGGGATCCCCATGGAGAGGAGCTCTCATATGTGGGTCCCCGAGTCTACTCACTGTTGGGATCTGCCAACACGGACCTGCCTCATTGCTGATGTGGAGCAAAGATAAGGAGCATTCTGACCTCCTTTTCAGACACTGTAGCTCCACTGATGGCAGCACCCTGGGTCTGGGGTGGAGGACAAAGGGGCCAGGAGATGGTGGGGCAGCCTTTCTCACGGAGAAAGACAGGGGCCTGGGCTGTTGGGACATATGTCCTGGTGACTGGGCTGTACATCCACTTAACTCACATTTGCAGAGAGACTGTGGCGTGGCACTGTTCAAGTCATGAAGTATAAAGCCAGCCTGCCTGGGTTTGAATTCCAGCTCAGGTATTGACTAACTGTGTTACTTTGACAAGTCACTTGACAACCCAGGGCCTCAGTTTCCCCATCTGTGAAGTGGGCATAACAACGACACCTACCTTGTAGGACTGAAATGAGTTAATAGATGCAAAGCGTTCCGAGCAGAGTTTTCAAAAACAGTCGCGGGCTATTCTAAGTGAGCTCTCAGTCTTAACACCCAGCCCCCCACCTTCATGGAGCTCACAGGCAAGTGGAGCGTAGACAAACTATAATAAGAATTTGAATAAATAAACAAGATAGTCATAACGTGGAGGTAAGTGCTGGGAGGGAAATAATCAGAGGTTTATGATAGAGGGAAGAATTACGGGTGTCAGGGGAAACCACTCTCAAGAGGGAGTATTTGAGCAGGTTCTGGAAGAATGAGAAGGCAGAAGCTGTTTGATGATATGAGAGAAGCATATTCTAGGCAGGACTGACAGCAAATACAAAGGCCTTGAGGCAGGAACTAACTTGGCATGCTCTGAGAACAGAAAGAAAGTAGGCACAGTGAATTCTATTGTAGGGGGCGTCTTGTACATTATAGGATGTTTACCAACATCCTTGGCCTCTACCCTCTAGATACCAGTCGCATACCTCTACAACTGCGACAAATAAAATGTCTCCAGACATTGCCAGCCGCTACACTAGGTTAGGGAGAGCAGGATGGGAGGTGAGGTGGCAGATTGCAGAGCCCATAGGGCCTCGTAAGCCACATCATCGTTGGGGAGTTGGATGATTGGAGGGTCACACACAGAGGGCTGAGCCATGCCTGGCTGTGGGCCTGGCCCAGCTCTGACCGGCTTCTCCCTTACAGCAGCCTCCGTGATGCTGCTTCATCTGACATCACCCTCCTTGCCCCACGCTCTCAGGGCATGCCCAGGGCAACCCCTGTGCTACCCGTCTCTGAGCTTTGGCTCCTTCAAGTTGACCCCACCCCTTGGATGCACATGTAACAGGCCCTCAAAAATCTGCCTTAAGGATGAGTGACTTCAGACCCCTTAACCAGGACCAAAAAACGAACATGCAGGGTCTTCCCATCAGGGGATGAACCAATAGGAAACCCCTTAGACTGAAGACCCCTCCCCTTCAGTCCTCCCCTTCCTGGCTCTCTGACTCCCTCTACCTCAAGCTCAGCCTTTCCCTGGGCCTCTCCTGTCTTCCCATCCCTGACCGGACATCTTCCATCCTCCTGTCTGTCTGCCCCCGGCCCCCACCTGGTCCCTCTGTCTCTTTGTCCCTGTCTTTTGCTGTTTCTCTCCTCTCTGCCTTGGTCTCCTTTCCTCCCTCCGTCCCTGGCACTGCCCCCCCCCCACCCCGTCGCTCTTTCCCCCAGTGGCTCCAGTGGTTTGGACAAGCTCAGCTCCCTTCTGCCCAGATGACCTCACTTCCCCACCGCACGCATGCACACACGCACTCTCCGTCACACACACTCAAGCCCATACACACACACTCAGGTCTCCGGCTGGGTTTCATTCTGAACCTGAAGTGCTCCCCACCCCCCAACCCTGGTCCTACCTGGCCAGGTCCCAGGGAGGGGAAGCCTCACCACCCTGTCTGGTCTCCACAGTGGCTCCTCAGACCCCTACTACCATTGACAGCCCTCCCGTCTCTCTCCCGGGCTGAGGGCGCTGGCTCACGGGTCAGGGTCGCCCTTCCCCTTCCCTCTGCCTTCTGCTAAGTCTGCGAACCCTGGCCTGAGAGCTGGGGAACGTGCCTGGGTCCAGCTGGCTCAGCCCCCAACACCCTGGGTGACCTTGGGCTCAGGCCTCAGTTTCCTCCTCTGTGAAAGGGAATCTTGAAGTCAGTCTAGCTGTTCTACTGGGAGGGTCAAATGGGCTCATTTAGCAGGGTGCCTGGCGTGCACTAGGCAGTGACAGGCATGAAGATTTTGTGGGTAGTCACCGCCTGCCCAGCCTCTCAGCACGCCCCCCAGGTCTGAGCCCTGGGCACTTCTGCAGTCAGCCCCCCACTGGCGGCCTGTCTCCAGGAGAACTTCCCGGCAGACTTGGGGGGTCAAAGGGAAGGGGGAGCCAACCTCCTACCTTCTAATTTAGATTCCTGGGTTTATGGCAGGAAGCGCAGCTAGGCTGACGCTGTAATTAAGGCGATTCCTGAGGCTTCGGGAGGAGGCAGGGAGAGGAGCCCACCGCAGGGCGGCCCCCCACCCCTGTCTCCCCTCTGCCGGAGTCCCAGCCTCAGACTCCAGCAGCTCCTCTGCCTTTCGTTCCCTGCTCCTGCACTCCATTTTGCAGCCCAGGAAACCAGAGACCGGCAGCTGCATACCAAGAGTCACATAGCAAGTAGGGACACAGGCCTGCACGACCCTTGGCAGCCCCCCTTTGCCAGCTGTGGTCCAGCCCAGGGGTGTAGGGAGAGTCCAAACACGTGGCTTCTTTGTTCTGTCCACCCCTAGACCCCAGGTTCCATTTTCCCTGAGTCCCCCTCCCCCTACATTCCTGAGGTGTCTGGGCGGAGTCTGGCCAGGGCCATGGCAAGAGGGGCAGATCCTGCCCAGGGTCAAGAGCAGGGCAGCAAGAAGCCTGGGCCTGAGCACTGTCCTCAGGGTGGCCTGGGAGCGGGCCCTGAGGCTCAGCAGCCTCTCTGACTACTACCCTTCCATCTATGGGGCCCCAGGGCTGAAGTTCAAATCCTCCCTCTGCTCCTCACTGGGTGACCTTGGGTCTCTCCTTCCTGAGCCTCAGTGTTCTCATCTGTACACTGGGCGCAACCATCACCACTTCTCCCTTCTCCTGGCTAGGATCAGAATGAGATCCCAGCAGAGCCCGTGTGCGCCCTGCACCAGCCCACACCTCCCTCTAGAACCAGCCCACTAGGCCCTGAGGCCTTGGGTAAACCTCTGCACCTTCCTCTATAAAATGAGGGGCTTGAGCAAGGTCAGGGGTTCAGGCTCTGGGATTCACATGCTAATAGCAATTCAAAAAAAATGGGGCAGGTGTGGGTGAGGCTGTGACTCTTCGCTCTGCTAAGTTAGGATATTTTAAAAAACATCATGAAGCACAAAGATAGGACAACCGAGGTGAGACAGGGTGCTCCGGGCTGCAGCCTCTCCTTCCCAGCAGGCTGTGGCGGAGGCTGGACCCGGCTCCAGCTGTTGGAGGGATGTGTGTGTGTCGGAGGGGGGGGGTGCTTGTCCACGCGCATGTGCGCACATGGTGGGCAGGGGGAGTTGCTGAGGGGCAGGGCTACCTTACAGGCTCAGGGCAGAGCCAGTGCCCTGTCTAGGCCCCCTCTGTAGTGAGCAGTAGGGGGCGGGGGTATTTGGGCCTGGGTAACAGATATGGATCAGAGTGGGGGCGGGAGGGGGTGCCAGGCATTCCTCAAGCTGGGGAGAAAGGGGACTTTGTTGCCTGAAACTGAGCCACCACCCCCCCCGCCTCCTTGTATGCCCGGGCACTCTGCCAAAGACGGAGAAACCTGCTTGGGTGACAGTGGAGTGTGCCAAGGCCTCTCTCCTGAAGCTGGTGCCTCCCCCCACCTGGCTGTCCCCAGTCAGCTGAGCCTTCCTCCCCGCCTAAGGCCCCCACAGGTCTTTCAGAGAGTGCAGATGCCAGCCCGGGAGGGGGCTTGGCCGAGGGCTGAAGCCCAAGAACAGATGGAGGTTGGGGTGGTGTTAGGGCTGGAAGATACCCGTCCCCACTCCCAGCTGGGGTGAGGGGTGGGCTAAGGACTTGGAGTAGCGTGAGGGCCCTCACACCATCTCATCCAGCCCTCATGACAATCTTGTGAGGGGTGACTGTTAATCTTTTCTTATGGCTCAATAAACAGAGGCTCAGTGAGGGGAGGACATACAAGTTAACCAGGCCACCTGACCACAGAGCTTGAACCTTGGGGAGTCCTGCTCCCTCCTCCCTTAGGGACACCTGGGAAGAAGAGCCACTTAGCCATCCCCAACTAGGCCTCGATCCCTGAGTGCCTGGCCAGGTCTGGGATTGGCACAGGCCACTACCTTTCAGGGTTTCAAGGGTCAGAGGACCCACAGCATAGACTGGTGTGGCCCTCAGTAGGTGTTTAATAAGTGGTCCTGTCCATCTCTAGGCCTCAGGCCCCCGTCTGCACTAAGGTCTGTCTGTCAGGGGCTTTGCCGACTCTGGCTCCAGCTGGCTCTGCCCCCATCACCCAGCCTAGGCCACTGCTGCCCCCCGCCCCCCAGGGCCTTCCTTCTTCATCTCACAGGCTGGCCATCTGTCATGTTGGGGATCCCAAAGAGGTTCTGCCCACAGCGCCCATCAGGGCCTGGCCCTTGGTCTGAGGGCGACATGAGGCAGGAGGTATGGGGCCTGGAGCCCCTTCGTCTCTGCTGCCACTTGCTGGGAGGCCAGAAAGGAGGGCTGGGGACAAGGGGACTGCGACTAGTGGTGGCAGCAGGATTTCTAGCTTGACCTGGAGGCCCAGCCAGAGGAGATGGCAGGCTCTGGAATGCACGACCTCTAGCTGTTCCCTCCCTCTGCAGCCTGACAACCTTCAGACAGGGTTAAAACACAAAGCGGCTGCCTTTGTCCCCAGCCCATGCTTAATAGGATTGGGCGGGGGTGGGGAATGGGCCTCTGGTGGGGCCCCTCCCCCTACAAGACCACAAAGGGGCCCTGTGACATCACACTGCCCCCTGCTGTGATGTCAGAGGCCACCACAATGGATCTTTCCAGACAGATGGCTAGGGATGGCGTGGGTGGGGGGCAGGGCAGGAACACCTGCATCCCTGGTGGTGGGCCAGTCAGGCAACGGCTGTGGTCTCACAGATGGCCGGCAACACTTAGATAACACTTAGATAATTATAAGTCAATATTTAGATAATTTTTTTACAGGAGGATAGCACAATTTTGAAAAAAATGCAAGTTGAAATTTTCTTGCCCATCCTCCCCTCCTCCTAGTTAAGAACCATTGTTCTGCTCCCTTCTGCCCACACGCACGATGAGAATAAAGTCCTCAGCAGGGCGACAAAGCCCTCTGGGTTCAGACCCCTGCCCACTCCTGCAGCCTTCCCCGCTGCCCAGGCCCTGCCTTCAAAGCTGCAGCCACACTGGCCTTCCTTTAGCTTCCAAGCTGAACACTTTTCATTCTTCCCCTATCACCTCATCCTTCAAGTCAGCTCAGACACCACCTCCTCCAGGAAGCCTTCCCTGACGTGCCCCAGACTAAGTTGCTCTTTCTCCAGGTCCCACAGTTTCTGTGCTGCTCAAATCAGAACACTTATCTTTTGAGTAATCTTGATATTTCCATGGGTCTCTCTCCCGGGCAGACTGGGGACTCTGCGAGGGCACCAGCTGGGCTCTCTTCCTCCCTACTCTTCTCTCGCACCAAGCACCATTCACCGATTCCATCATCAAATATGTGGGGGCACCCTGCGAGTCAGGTCTGGGGAACCAGGAGCCACGAAACAGGTCTGACTTTGCCCTCATGGAACTGGCCACTGGGCACCAGGTGGGTGTCAAAAAGACAGTTGTCACATCATGTGAGCCATAGCTGCAAAAAAGTCAAAAGCGTACAAAGAAAACACGGCCAGGGTCAGGGGCACCTTTAAGCTGGGTGATGGGAGGATCCTCTCTGAGGCTGTGACCCAGGAGTTGAAAGGTAGGAAGAAGCTGGTGGGCTGTGCCCAGGGTGTGGAGAAGCTCTCCAGGCGGTGGTGGCACACTGTTGGCCCTGGAGAGCGCTTAGGTTCATTAACTCTGAAACCCATCAGCATAGAAGAGGGCTCTGGGGCTGGGTACCAGGTTCGAGACCTGCCTCTACCACTTTCTATGCTTCACGGCTTTGGGGCAAGCCCTTCTCTTCTCTATGCCTCCTCGTAGGGTGACCAAATAAAATGTCATCCAAATAGGGACAGAGCATGAAAGGGGACGCTATTACTAATTATACAGAATAATAGACCTAAACTGGGTCCTGGGCAAATGGGCTGTGTGCACAGTCCCGCGACCCATGGGGTGGATGTAATCATTCCGGTTCACGGAGTTCTTGAAGACAGGAATGGGGAGGAGGGAACTTGGGCTGCTCAGGGAACAAGCCAGACAGACGGACACATCTCTGAGCGTGGTCCCTGGCCTGCTGGCTCCGTGTGCTGACAGGGGGGCGTGGGGAGGTGGGGCTGGTTTTCCCCAAACCAGCTGGCAGCAGCGATGGTTCTGGAGGTTTCTTGGAAGGTGGAGAATTTGAGCCGGGCCTGGAAGGGTGAGTATAGTTTCTACAGGGAGAAGTAAGGGGGGGGGGACGGGAGGGCTCAGACGGAAAAGTGAGGACGGGTTTTGGGGGCCTGGATGGAAAAGATTGCAATGAGGGGTGTGGAGTTTGAGGGCAGTGGGCGGCAGAGCTGTGTCCTGAGGATCTGGGGGTATAACTATGCCCAGATGCTGGGATTGGTCTGCCTGGCCCCTGAGGCCTGGTCCCTGGGGGGAGGACCCCTCCACCCAGCAGGAGATCTGGTCATGAGCTGCTTGGTTCTGCCAGACCAATGTGGAAAGTGCATCCGTCGGTCCAGGCTGCCAAGGCTGCAGGGGAATGTGATGAGGCTGCTGAAACAGGGCCCAGGCCCGGAGGGAGAGGGGCCCCCACCCCAGCAGGGCAGTACACGCCACAGCTTCCCAGAAACCTGGTCTGGTTCTGCCGACAGGGACTGGTTGACAAGGTTTGGATTGGAAAGCCAGACCCCGAGGGGCTGGAGCAGGGCCTGCTGCCTGGGGCTGCCTGGGTAGAGGGTGTCAGGGTGGGGAGCAGGCAGAGAGGCGGTGGGGGCAGGGGCCTCTCATGCCAGCCAGGATGGACTTCCTCCAGCGATCCATGTCACAGAGCGATGACCTGAGACCCAGAGACACCAAGGGTCCCACAGCAGAGTCAACAGGAGATGTCTGATGAAGCCTGTCTCCCTCTTCCAGCCCAAGCATCTTCCTGCTGCCCTGCTTCCTAAGAACCCCCAGGATTCCCAGGTGTCACAGCTGCAAGCAGTGGGACAAGAGAGCCCTTGTCTCACATTCCCCTGTCACCTCCTCACTGTGGGATCTTGGTCTGATACCAGAACCACATGTAGTTAGCCTTAGTGTCACTGTCTGTAAAAATGAGGATAAATCCATGCCTTGCAGGGTCATTGTGATCCTTCAATAAGACGCTGTGGGTGTTGGGCTTGGCACGCTGACTGGCACATAGTAGGTGTTCAGTCCTGGCCAGTTCTCAGGAGCTGGGCATTTGTGTAGCACATAACCCCACACCACCGACAGCTTGGGATACTCAGTGATCTGGTTTCATACGACCTCACTGGGCCTCCAGGTCCCAAAAGTCTGGCCCTTGTGCCCCTCATTCATTTGTTTATGAAGGGCCTACTGGGTGTAAGGCACTGTTCTGGGGAGAGGACAATGGCGAGATGAAGCCTAGCAGGGGCGAGGGCACAGAGCCGAGCTGTGAACTCAAGCACTGCACGCATGCGTCCATTCAACCTCTGCTCCAGCGGCACCTGCCGCGTGCCAGGCCTTATCCTCCGCCCTGGGCCACAGCTAGAAGTGGGGCAGGGGCAGAGATCTGGCCCATTCCTCTAGGGCAGTGGTAGTCAACCTGGTCCCTACCACCCACTAGTGGGCATTCCAGCTTTCATGGTGGGCGGTAGCGGAGCAACCAAAGTATAAATAAAAAAAATAGATTTAACTATAAATTGTTTTATAACTATAACTTTAAGTTGTTTTATAAAGATTTATTCTGCCAAACTTAGCGAAAATCCGACACAAAGTACTTGGTAAGTAATTATTATCATATGCTTTAACTTGCTGTAACTCTGCTTTATAAATTTTATAAAGTAAAGTTACTTCCCTACTTTATAAATCACCATTACTGTGGAACCGGTGGGCGGTTAGAAAATTTTACTACTAACAGAGATACAAAAAATGGGCAGTAGGTATAAAAAGGTTGACTACCCCTGCTCTAGGGTTTGTTGATTAAATGGGAAATCCAAGACCGATGCCTGGTGATATGGCTTTAACTCGCCACTCAGACCAGGAGCAGTGGAGAAAGAGGGCGACTCCCCACCAGGCACCCTCATGACTGCGGCCTTTGCCTCCTTCAGGCTTTTGCTGGTGCATCAAAGGGTTGCCAAGGCCCAGGAAGGGCTGTGGGTTACAAAGCCATTTCCCTCCTGGGATGACCGAGGTCACAGAGGAAGGTTCTTAGGGTGGGAAAGGGAGCAGGGCTGGTGTCCTCTGCTGCTCATGACATGAAGCCAGGGGCGAGTGTGGCTTTGGAGCTGCAGTATGTCTTGTCCTGGTCAAATGGGGGGGGGGCTTTATCCATAGGGGTCTGGAGTATGGAAGGCAGGGACAGGATCTTCTGGGGTCACTTCTCTCTCCACCTGGTAGAGTCCTACTTGAACTTGACCTCAGCTTGGATGGCTCTTCTTCCTACAGTAAGCCTGCCTGAACTGTCCAGGCTAAATTGGTGTTCGCCTCTGGTTCCTCTAACATGCAGCTCCTGCCGCTCTTAGCCTGGGTCCTGTTGTATTGCCACTGCTGCCCCCACCCACCTGAGGGCAGGCTCTGGGATGGCAGAGAGGCCCTTCCTCATCTCTGTGGCCCCGTTGTCCCACCTGGCACAGAGCAGGAGACGTCCACTGAGGGGAAGAGTCCAGCAGCATACCTGCTTCCTTCCTCTCCTCCCTCCTCCCCTATGGGGGTGCCTGGGTCACGGGACACTGTGGTATTTGGAGACCTTGGGCAGGTTACTTGGCCTCAGTTTCCCCAGAACCAGTGCTTCTCAGACTGTATCTACAGAGCTGTCCACAACAGAGAGGAATGTCCTATCTTGGCCGTTGAGAGTAGCAGGTGGAAGACCATTTTATCGGGGGCTCTGTGGCATGGACCAAGGCCATCTGGGCTCGACTCCGGTCCCTGCTGTGCATAAGCAGGTGGCTCTGGCAAGTCACTTAACCTCTAGGGGCCTCGGTGTTCAAATTTGTAAACTGGTAATAATGACCCACCTTGAAGGGGCGTTGGAAGGATTCAGTAAGTAAACGCAGGCAAAGCACTTAGAGCCGTGGGTGGCGCCCAGTAAACCCTATCTGCATAAGTGTTTGCTGATACCTGATCTTATATTCAAGCAACATATTTCTGCTGCTCTGGGTTTGTTTGTTTGGTGTTTCATGTTCACTTGGTTACTGTGGTGTTGGCCAGGTTTCTCCAACGTGGGAAAAAATATTTTTTTTACCCCTTTCTACGCTTTCTTTCTTTCTTTGGAAGGGTATCGCTAGGTCCAGTCCACACTTGAAGCGGTGGGGGACTAAGCTCCGCCTGCTGGAGGGGGGACTCTACATGGATTGTTTGGAAGGGAGATTTTTCTGGTTCCCCCAGTTGTTTATTTCTTCGATCATTATGACAGTATGGACTCGTGGACATTTATTTTCTACTTCGGGTTATAATCTAGTTCTAGGCTATTTGTTGTTCAATCTGGTCTAGGTTTGGCCATTTGGGGCCGCTTTCCGGTGGGCTCCTGTGTCTGACACCCACCCCTCTGTTTATTTGGTGAGCATTCCCTTCCTCTCTAGAACAACAAGAAGCTCCAGGCTCACTTTGTGCTTTCCCTGCCTCAGCCCTGGAGCCCGTCATTTCTCTAAGGAGCCCTGGCTCCTTTTATTAGAGAGTGGTGTTTAGGAACCAAAATCTGGGGGCTGGATGTGCTTATTGCTACCAGGGTGTCACTGCTTCGAGGCTCTCTAGGGGACTGTTTCCCCTCTTGGCAATTATAGGGCCTCTTTAGAAACTCCAGACAGCTACCTTCCCCCCAGCCTTTGAACACGGACCCCACAGGCCCGTGCAATCTCATGTGACCTAGGAGGGCACTTGTCTATCAGGGCTCTGAGGGAGAGAGCACGTGAAGTCGCCTCCCCCCATGCTGAGCCACTTCCTGTATCCACTCCTGCTCACTGGTGGGGCCACTGGGTGGCTGAGTTGCTTGGGGAACGGGACTCAGGCCTGGCCTCAGGTGCCCCTGCAGCCCAGATCGCCGTGGGATTGCAGGCTTGCTTCCTGCTGAAATGACAGCTTTGTCAATGGTGGTGGCAGTAGCTATAGCTCAGTAACAGAGACACAACCTCACACAGGGCAGGCCATGCACATGTTAGGTCCCAGGGAGGCCTGACTCAGCCACACACCCAGCATGCCCAGGTGGCCCAGCGCTAATGGGAGGAAGGCCTGGTGAACTGACCCCTGTATTCCCAACCCGTCCTGCATGACAGTGCACAACCCGCTGATGCCCAGGGGGCCAGGACCAAGCGCTGGTCCTCATGGAGGCACCTCTCCTGCATGGCAGGACATCATGGCAGAGTCTCAGGCCGGCCTTGGGACCTCAAGGCAAGCTGAGGGTGGGCCCTCTCATTTTTGCCAGAATGTCCCATCTCCCCACAGGCTGCGAGCCAGGAGGCCTGTAACTTGGGCCTGTCTTTCCCAGTGACTACTGTCCAGGGCACAGTAATCATGACTTACCTGTGTAGAATCTTCAGTGGCTCCCCACTGCCCTCAGCTTAAAAGCCCTGCTCCCAGATTGGCCTCGCAAGGCTCTGCGAGCTCTTCGGCTCCCACATTCCGCCCTAATAATACCAGATCGCTCTGGCTCCCCTTGCGCAATCACGTGGTTTCACGCCTCCGTGGTTTACTCTGCCTGCATTTCCCTCTTCCACGGCTTCCTTGTTGTCCCTGAGATCTGGGACCACCTCCCACAGGAAGCCTTTCTCCTGTGCCCCAGATCATGTCTGCTTACCTGGTCTTGTCCCTGTTCGCCTGTGTGCCATGCCTTTCTAAGGTGCGGATGACCTTTGGCATTTAGGACAGCAGCCTGGTATCGTAGAGAAGCCTCAGGGTTTGAAATCGGGACTCTGGCTTCTCTCAAGACCCCCACTCCTTTCCACTAGGTGACTTAAAGCAAGTCACGCTACACATCTCTTGAGCCTTAGTCTCCTCGTCTGTGAGAAAAGTATATACAATTGGGATTTCTGGCCCTGCTCTCCATTTTGCCCTGTCTCCAAACTGCTTATGTGGCTGTGGGCAAGCCTATTGGGTCCTATTGCTGGACCCAGCCTCAGTTTTCCCCTTCTGTAAAATGGGGCCACCCATAAAACGTAAGAGTGCTGAGGCTCCAACAAGCCAAAACTTGTGAAAATCTTTTGTAAACCACATAGCAACACGGACCGTCGGAGAGAGTATTTCAACAGCTCCATGGAGACGTGTAGGAGGGAAGCCTATGGCTGGTCTCACCATCCTCCCGCCTCCCAGCCCTCTAAAAGCCTGGAGATCAAAGGTGACAGAGGCCTGCTGGCATGGAGGCCGGGCCTGGCCGGGCCTGCTCCCTGGCTCCCTGCCTGCCTCCCACCCGCCCCCTCTCCCAGGGTTACATGACATGTGTGCCTTGCGAAAGAAGCTGTTTAAACACTCAGGGTGAGGGTGAGCCTTCCCCACCCCACTTTCAACACAGAAGGCCTCTCTACCCCCTCCCCTCCCTCTCCCACTCCCCCTCCCAAACTCAAACACAGGACCAGTTTGATCCATCTGCAACTTTATTCCAGAGCAGAAATAAGTCATTTCCTAACAATAAATATAAAAAAATAATAATAAATTAAGGTTCGAAAAAAAAATTTCCAACAAAACAAAATCATTAACACTGACCAAGTAATGGACGTTGTCCAGAGGCGGAGATGGATGGACCAGCCCCCAGCCTGGGAATGTCTGACACAGGCCAGCCTCTGCCCCAAGCCCTAGCCAGGCCCCCTGTCACACACACATTCTCTCCACAAAGTACAAAATATATAGTATTTAAAAAACCTCAACACAACCAAGCATCCTGCGAGGGCCCTGGGGAAACAACAGTTTGGCCCATGGGGCATGAGGACAGGGCCTAGGGTCTGTAGAAGGCACTGGAGGGTGGGGAACTACTTCCGGTCTCACCCAGCTGAGTCTGCTGTCTGTCCTCTTCTTGTGAGTGGGTGGGGCTTGAGGTACCCTGTTTCCGTGGTGACGGGGTAACCCCCCCCCCTCTGCCTCCTGAGACAGTGAAAGGGAGGTCAGTTTGGAAATGTCCCACATACGAAGACCTCAGCAGGGCTCCCACCCCAGGATGCTGGGACCATTATGGTGCCTGCTAAGTGCTTGGCTGGCTATTATTTGTGGGCAAAGAAGCCCCCCGGCCTGGGATCCCTGAGCATCTCCTCAGTTCAGGCCAAGGTGTCGTCCAAGAGCCACCCCCCTGGCTGAGGCCTTGGGGAGGTGTTTCAATAAGACACAACTAGAAATAAATAAGGTTCCTAGTGGCCAGGCACGGAGCTGGCAGGAAGGCCACTGTTTCTTCAAGTATTCTTGGCCGAGCGAGGAGCGAGGTCCTGTCAGAGCTCAGATGGGAATCCCCACTGTGTTCACCTGGTCCTTGAGTCCCAGCAGGCTATAGGCGATGCGCTTCTGGTGGCCAGGCAGCCGCACCCCGATCTTCTTGATGTCACTGAGGGTGGGAGCGAGAGAGGGAGGGTGAGGGGCTGTTGTGGGAGAGGTGGGCAGGGAGGCCGAGGTGGGGAGAAGAGGAGGGGTCCTTGGGGACCTAAGGAGCTCCAGTTAGGCAGAGGCCTGACAGGAGAGTCTATGTCCTGAAAGCTTGCTAACGTTGACAAAGTTAAGAAAATGATAGAAGTGCCAACTCCGTGAGCACTTTGTTTTTCTTTAAATCAAATCTGCAGGATTATCTGTGAAGTTGGTGTTCTCACGTTCATTTTGCAGAATGGAAAACTGAGGTTCAGAGAAGTCAAGTGACTTGCCCAGAGTCACACAGCTAGGAGGTGGAATTGCTGGGAACTAAACCAGCTGTGAACATTGCATTCCCTCCCCTTACCTTGGGTCTGTTGCCAATGTCCCTTGGCAGCCCTGACACCATCACCAGGGGCAGGTACCCTCTAAGACTGTTGCTCAAAGATCTCTTCCCGGCCCTCACCTACTTCGCCCCCCACTCTCCTCCAGGTTCCCACCGCTGCTAACTGAACAATGACTCAGAAAATACTTGCTGAGGGACCATCAAGGTTAAAGCTCAGTTGTAAAAGGGGATAGTTGTACCCAACCGGAGGGTGGGAGACCCCAGAAACCAGTGGCAGAGGGGGAAGGAGGTGTGGGTACCAGATAGACAGGTGCGCCCAGGAGCCCACAGCCCCGCCCTGCGCCCCCTTCCGTGCCCCTCCATCCCCTCGTAAAACCACTTCTGCTCCAAGAGCCCTGGAGCAGGACGGTTATTGCTCACGCTGGGAGTTTTCTCCTTCGTTGTCCTCACCCACCAGCCCAAACCCATGAAAACACCCAGGTTTTTATGGGCCGTCTCCTGGTTGTAAATGGAGCTAATTATATGGTGCAAGCTCCTATTTGCAATTCTGGAGACATGACTTTCCCACCGGCTCTGGGAGCCCTTGGAGGGATGCTGAGCAGGGAGGGCAGACCCAGGTGGGTGGGGAGGGGACCTCCAGGAGGGGCTGGCGGCTCCCACTGCAGCAGGAAGGCCAGGAGTCAGACATCTGGGAGGACTTCCTAACCCTCGCTGCAGTGCGCCTGCCCCTGAAGGTCTCGTAGTGTGGCTCGCAGAGAAGCATTTGCACCACGGGGGAAAGAGGTGGGATCCTGGGCCCCCCTCCAGACTCCCTGGCCTTAGAGTTCTGAAGGTGGGGCAGGGAGTCTGCATTGTATCAGCTCCCAAAGACTGTGATGCACGGTTTTAAGAGCCAGTGGGTGATGTGAGCTTCGGAGGGCAATGGCTGAGACCTGGTTCCCTGGGCCCATCCTCTCATCTGCATGCCCTCCCAAGGTCTAGCATAGGCCTGGTACACAGTGGGTCCTCAAGGAGTGTCTGCTGAATAAATGAAGAAATACTGAGCCGCTGCCCGGGCCTCCTGGGGCCTGTTTCCCAGACTGGTGTGGATTATGTGACAGGGTGGGAGCTCAGGTTGCTTTCGAGGCCCATCTAGGAGCCAAAAGTCCAGGGCTGGGAAGCCGGAGGACTCTAGTCTTAGACTCCATCAAAGCCTTGGCTGGCTCTTACCTGTCTTCAGGCCTCAATTTCTTTCTATGTGAAGTGGGAGGCTTTGGTCAGATGTTCTTGAGCTGCCTGCCCCCGCCCCCCACCCCCAAGATGCCCCTGCCTCATTTCCCAAGCACAGAGACACCATCGGCTCTGTTTTCCCCTCGGGGGTCCGGGGCGGTCACTGCCATCAACTCCCACCACGGTGTGGAGACACATGGCTGAGCCACCTTTTTCCTGAGCACTTGCAATGCCAGGCCTGGCCCTGGGAGATTCAAAGGCCACATGTTCCTGGGAAGCACCTACCATGTGCACAAGGAGAGGAGAGCAAGAAATGGCTTCACATGTCCGATCATTCATTCACTCAGCAAACATGCCATCAGCACCAAGCCTATGATGAGGCCATGTGGAGACCCTGAGGTCTGTCAGCCTGTGTCTCCCACCCCCTCACAGGACGCTATAGGCAGCAGCAGCCTCAGACACGGGACAGGGCCTTTTGTGAGACTGAACATTTTTCCAGGGTACAAAACTACCACTTCCGTTAGCTCCATTTAGAACCAATAGTCTCACCGGAAACTCGGGGACTTCAAAATAACAACATTATGAATGCTCAAGCTGAGAAGAAGCAGCCACTGTAGGACCACAGGGAACATGCAGCCAGCCCCTTGGGACGGGTCTAGGAAGCAGGGAGTCCCAAAGGCGGGGGAGAGGACCTTGCGGCTTAAGCCCAGACCCCATCAAGAAAGCCAAATTCTCCCGAGACCAGCTCAGAGCTGCTCACTGGGACCCACAGCCTGTTTAGACATAGCCTTCAAGTTGAAGAAATGCTTTGAGATCCCCATTTATCTCACTTATTTGAAATGAAAAAGGAGGCAGTGGTGATGTGAGTCATGCAGACCCCAGCTCCGAGCACCAACGGGTTGGTGGGAGGAGGAGGGAGCGTGAAATGACTTCCTGCCTTTATCTAGGCCTTTTCAAAACACAGCGCACACACATGCGCGCGCACACACACACACACACACACACACACACACACACAGAGCCTCCATCCATCCAAGATAGCCCTGTCCCTGCTCGTGGGAAAGGAATTGGCCGAGGAGCACCCCGGGCTATTTCGGGAAGCCTTTGAGAACATGTGTTTCCTATAAGCACTTCTCTTGCTCTTGGTACTGCTCACCCAGAAGGGAAGCTGGGCTGTCCTTGGTGGGAGCCCCTGGAGGGGCCAAGGGGGCTGTTCCCGGTTCCTAGGGAAAAAGAGGGGGGCCCAGAACCCGGGCATTTGCCCATGGACTGCAGGTAGAAAGCAAGGGTATAGAGGGTTGAGCAGCCACTGTGCACCAGGACTGCCATCTGAATTGTACCCATGCAACCCCCACATTTGGGAAATGAAACCAGGACTCAATGATGGAACCTAATTTGGTCAAGGTCACCTGTCAGGAAGTGGCAAATGTGGGCCTTAGACCCAGCTGTGACTGCAGAGGCCAAGCTTAGGGCCCTGCAGCTGGGTCCTGTCTCCTGTCCCAGACATCCTGGGATCTGTCTCCTCTCTCCACTTCCACTTCTCTGTCTCTCCCTCTGGTCAGCTCTGTCCTTGCCTGACTCTCATCCCTAGCTGTCCCTTGGGATGGGCCATCGTGGGCCTGATCTGAGAAACCGTGATTAGTAGTTGGGACGCCCCGCTGGGGGGGTTTCTGAGGCCCTGGAACATGTTCACGCACAGGCCCAGATCCCAGAACTTCTGTGACCCAGAACAGTGGGAGCCAGGGTCATCCCCTCCACTTGGTTCCCAAAACCTCCCAGCCCCAGGGCCCATTCCCACCATGGCCTTGGACCCTATACAAGTAAGGCTATTGGGACATAACACTATTTTTAGAGGCATAAAAGGCTAAGAGGATAATGTCTTCTCCCTCCCGGGATGGGAAGAGGTGTCTCTGCCAAGGGCATGCTGGGAAAGGTTCCTGCTGCTGGAGCTAGGAGGAGAGATGAGCTCCCATAGGACAGTCTGACAAGGGGCAGAACCGAGGGCTGGGCAAGGGGTAACTGGCTCTTCTTGCCAGGCTGGACCACAGGGCTGACAGTCTACCATGTGGGGAGAGGAACCTGTGCCCTTTCTCCTGGGCATCAGCCAGGATTGGCCAAGGGCTCTAACCATTGCTCTCTGGCATCCTGGAGAGGAATGCTGCCCCTAACTGGCTGTGTGACCTCAGGTAAGCTATATAACCTCTGAGCCTCAGTTTCCCCACTTGTGAAATGGGGGAGTAACAATAGCATCTATTCAAAAGGCAAACAGGAAACTTAGTCAGCCATGTCTGTGAAGGGAAGTCATTCTTTCCCCAGCTTCTTCAGCTTCTTGGTTATAAATTGTGTGGCCTGCAGTAAGCCACGTAATCTCTGAGCCTCAGTTTCTCCAATGATGACCTCCATGGTCCCTGAGCTCTGGACCCTGACTGACGGGAGCCTGGGTCACTGCACTTCTCTGCACCTGCTCCTTACCTATCCAGTGAGAACACGGCCAGCCCTCACCTGCAGAATCAGCATGAGGACACGTTCAAGGTGCTCACGCACAGAGCCGGCATGGAGCCCACCCTCGATAAATGCTACTGTTATTATGACAATTCCTATTACTTTCCCACTGTGGAAAAAAGATGCTAGAAGAGGAAGGAGCCAAGTAGAACTACTGGCTGCTGGCTTGGTTCTGCCTTTCCTGCAAAGCCGTCTCCCCCTAAATGAGAAGGAGAGAAAGAGAAAAGAGAAGAGGGCAGAGAGTAGAGCAGATGGGTGGTGGAACCAGGGGGGTGGGAGGGGCACGGGCAGAACCCAACTCACTCGTTGGTCATCTGCACCACCTTCTCGATGGCGGTGTAGCCGGCCGCCAGGAAGTGCTCCGTGTACTGCTGCATCTTGATGGACTCGAGCCACTCGGACACCGTGCGGAAGGGCACCCCCTCCGAGCCACTGGTGCTGGGCAGCCGGATGGACACCCTGCAGTGCAAACCACCAAGCCTCGGGTCAAGCGTTGCAAGCACCCAGCCCTCTCTGGGCTCTGAGCCTACAGCTCCCTAACCTGGGCAATTCAGCTAGCTGCCCCGGGCCTCAGCTTCCTTACCTGGGCAACATGAAAGCCAAATCAGGTAGGTTACTGCTGCCCTCTGTACCCTGACTGACAAGACCACCACCAAGAACCACAAAACAGCAAAATGTTAGCAGAGAGATTCAGGTTCCTAGAGTCAGAGTCTCAGCCCAGCCTCTTGCAGCTGATAAGAGACTTAATCTCCCTGTCTCAGTTCCTCATCACAAAAGGAGGATGATTACAGGACCCCTGCAGGTTGTTTAAATGAGTTAAACCATGGAAGGGCTGGGCACAGTGCCCAGCACACTTACCGTTATGTGTTGATGGCTTTTATTAGTGTTACCCGCGCCAGCCCCTGCGCCTGCCCAGTCTAAGTAAAGCCCGTGCGTAACTTCTGAGCCCACTAGCCCCGGCTGGCCCCTGCACCAAAGTGGCTCGGGTAAAACTGGTGGCCGCCACTGTAATACTGGAGAGCATGGGACTCACCGGGGGTCAAAGTCAGCCAGGGTCTTGAGGGACTCGGGAGCTCGGATGAGCTTGTCCAGGATGCTGACAATGTCGGCGAACTTAGGGCGGCGGGCCCGCTCCTGCTGCCAGCACTGCATCATGAGCTGGTAGATGGCGGAGGGGCAGTCCATGGGCGTGGGCAGCCGGAAGCCGTCATTGATCGCTTTCATCACCTGGTGGGGGGCAGGGAAGGCCAGGATGGTCAGGGTGCCTTCACAGCCCCCCAACCCATGCAGGTCCTCTGGGGAGCGCCAGTACATGGAGGTGGGCAGAGGAGGGGAGGGGGGCCCAGAAACAGACAGGATGGGCCTCCTTTCTGGAGCCAACACACCACCTTCAGAGACATATGAGGAGCAGGTGCTATGGGACTGTCCCCAGAATGCCGTGGAGGAAGGGACTCCCAGCCCTGGTCCCTCACAGGGCTCCCCAGGCAGCAGCTGTGCTATGCGCCCTGCAGCCAGCCTCCCTCTGGTCTCTGGACATCTGCCCCCTTCGGCTGGAGCACTCTTCACCTCCCTATGTTCGCCTGGCTACCTTACTGTGTTTTGTCTCAACAAAGACACAATCTCCTCTGGGAAGCCTTCCAGACCTCCAGGCCGGGTGAGGCACCAGCCATATGCACACACATGCATGCATCCACAGGTGTCCACACACATGAATGGACATGCATGCATGCACCCACAGATACACACACAAATATGCACACATGTGCACACACACACCACTAACTGGTTTCCTTGTCCTTCCATTGACCATAGACAGAGACTGGGTCTGGAACCCAGCACAAGGTCTGGCACATAGTAGGCCCTCAATAAACATTTACTGAATGAACCCAGGAATGGTCTATACCAGATGATGACTGGCTCCTCAAACCCTTCTCTGCCTAGCCCTTAGGGTTTGGGAATGAGTAAAGAGTTGAAGTTCAGGCCCAGGGCAGGTCTGGGCAGGACGAAGGGGCTTACCTCATGGTTTGACAGCTCCCAGTAGGGCCGCTCGCCATATGTCATCACCTCCCACATGACAATGCCGTAACTCCACACGTCACTGGCCGAGGTGAACTTGCGGTAGGAAATAGCCTCTGGGGCTGTCCAGCGAATGGGGATCTTGCCGCCCTACAGGGGACCATGGCCCGGTCACCACTGTCCCCTCTGAGCAGCCGCAGGATTACTGCAGCCAGACCAGACTTGGCAGTCAGGGTCTGTCCTCTGTGCTCCCTTACAGAGGTTCTTCCTTCCCAAGGGCCACATCCCAGCTGCGCAGGGGGTGCGAGAACCCCACATCAGGGCAAAGGCTGCTTCATCTTGAAGCCCCCCCCCCCGGTGGTGACAGCTCCTGTGGCACTCACACTGGTGGTGTAGGTGGCCTCAGGATCGTCCTCCAGCACGCGGGACAAGCCGAAGTCAGACACCTTGCAGACCAGGTTGCTGTTGACGAGGATGTTGCGGGCGGCCAGGTCGCGGTGGACATAGTTCATGTTGGCCAGGTACTTCATGCCAGCCGCGATGCCCCGTAGCATGCCCACCAGCTGCAGCACGCAGAACTCGCCATCCTTCTCCTGCCAAAGCACAGGCCTCAGCCACCAGCTGAGCCCGAGCCCAGCAGGGCACCCCCACGCTGGCTGCTGTGGGTCCCGGCCCACCCCCAGCCCACATCCTTACCCGAAGGAATTTGTCCAGGGCCCCATTCTCCATGTATTCGGTGATGATCATCATGGGCTTGTCTATGGGGGGTGGGGCATGGGTGTAAGGGGATGGCACAGATGGGGCGTGGGCACAGCCGTGGGTGGCGGGCACGGCTATGGACAGAGCCCTTGTTTCCTGGCTCTAGTGGGCAGCCCTTCTCCACCCCCCTGTGGGTCAGGTCCTCAAGGGTTCCCTACCCCCACCTCTAGGGACAAGACTCACATTTGGAGACGACGCCCTCCAGGCGGATGATGTTGTGGTGGCTGAACTGGCCCATGATGCTGGCCTCGCTGAGGAAGTCCACCCGCTGCTTCTCCGTGTAGCCGGCTTTCAGCGTCTTGATGGCCACAGGGACCTCCTTCTTCCCCGACGCCTTCAGCGTCCCCTTGTACACCTCCCCAAACTCTCCTGCAAGCGGGCAAGGTGAGAGGAGCACCCCAGTTAGCCCGGGCCATGAACACCCAACCCGTACCAGGCCCCCCAGCAGGCGCGCCAAGCTCACCGGCTCCAATCACTTTCTGCCGCGTGACACAGGACGGGTGGATCTCAGTGGTAAACTTGAGCACGGCCTGGTTGGGGTCCTCGTATGTGTGAGGGTCTACATACATCTTGAGGGGCTTCAGTTGCTCTGGAAGGGGGAACAGGGGCTGGGTCACAGACAGGTCAGGGAGCGTCCCTGGGAAGGGTTGCCCTGAAGGAGGAAGGGGCAGCTACATGACCAGGGGCCAGGAGACTGGGACCAGGCCGTGCGGCATGAAGCTTCCGGATGAGCCCCTCTGAGCTGCCCTGGGAAGTCCTGGGAGTGCCCTGGCTGCCGGCCGGCCCCATTCCCGCCGCAGAGCTCGGGAGGCCCTGTGGGGACAGCGGGGATGGACACGGAGGGGCTGCATCTCACCTGACTTGGAGAAATAAACGTCCTCCGAGGACTGGCGGGTCCGCAGGCTCTTCCTCCTGAGAGTCCCCCCAGAACAAACACACAGGGAGGTCAGCGGCCTGCTCCGGCCAGCAGCCTCCTGACCCTGCTCTGGGCCTGGGTGGAGACTGAGTGTGCTCAGCACCCTGCTCCGTTGGCAGAGGGCACGGGGAAGGCTGGGGCGGGGCAGAGAGGAAGTGAGCAAGCAGGCTCTCTCCTTGGGACTGGTGCCCTGTCAAGAGCCAAAATGAGGGCTTTCCTCCTTAGGGCTCCCTGCGGCTTCCTGTCTACGTGTCCAGACGCAGGACACAAGGGTAATAACAAGAGCAAAGATCATGACCGCCACGTCCCAAGCCCCCACAGCGTGCCAGGCACTGTGCTGAGCACTGGGTAGCTCGTTGCATCTTCATCTGCTCCAGAGGCAGGGACTAAATCACTATCAGTCTGTTTTCCAGAGAGGAAACTGAGCTCCCCACCCCTCTGTTTCCCACCTAGGCCCAACAAACCTGTGGTGGATGAAGAAGCCGATACCCGCCAGCACCAGGAGCAAGACCACACCGACAGCCACGCCGCCAACCAACGCCATGTTGGCAGATCCTTCCACAGCTGTTGGGGAGACCAACTGATGACAAAGGAGCCCCCCCCCCGACTCCATTCCCCCTGCTGCACCCAGGGCACTTTTGGGACCCAAGAATGTGCTGAGTGGTTTTTTTTATTATTATTTATTCATTTTAGAGAGGAGAGAGAGGGAGAGGGAGGGAGGGAGGGAGAGAGAGAGAGAGAGAGAGAGAGAGAGAGAGGAGAGACACAGGGGGGAGGAGCTGGAAGCATCAACTCCCATATGTGCCTTGACCAGGCAAGCCCAGGGTTTCGAACCGGCGACCTCAGCATTTCCAGGTCGATGCTTTATCCACTGCGCCACCACAGGTCAGGCGTGCTGGGTGTTTTTTAATTGTGATGGTTCATAAGGATCTTTATTCCCCATGTCACAGATGGGCAATAAAAGGCCTTCCCCTGGCGGCCTGACCTGTGGTGGTGCAGTGGGATAAAGCATCGACCTGGAAATGCTGAGGTCCCCGGTTCAAAACCCTGGCTTGCCTGGTCAAGGCACATATGGGAGTTGATGCTTCCAGATCCTCCCCCCTTCTCTCTCTCTGTCTCTCCTCTCTCTCTCTCCCTCTCCTCTCTAAAATGAATAAATTAAAAAAAACATTAAAAAAAAAAAAAAAGGCCTTCCCCTGTGAATACAGTAGGTATTTCCAGGTATGTGGGACTCTCTCCACGATGCAGGATTTCAACGGGGTCTGCAATGCCAGAGCCCATGCCCTTCTTGTCACAATCCTGCCCCGAATAGATGTCCCTGGGCCTCCTCCCCTAGCTCTCAATGCAGCCCTATCTGCAGGCTGGCAGCCCACACAGGGCTGTCCTAGAAGCAGGCTGGCCAGGAAAGAGGATTTCTAAGTGTTCCGATCCATTTCCTTCTTGTGGGTTGTCCCAGCTGTTCCATGTCAAGGGTTTGGCCTGGCTCATGCCCTGGTCCCCAACTTACACAGCGTCTGGAACTCGAGCACCTTGCTGCCGGCACCCTGGCCCTCCTGGGTCAGCGCCTGCACTTGGACCAGGTAGGTGGTGTCCGGAGCCAGGTCATCCAGGGTCACAGAGAAGTCCTCAGTGCGGCGCACATTGTAGCTGTTGGAGTCCCCCTGTGGGTGGCCAGCGGGTGCAGAGGCAGACAATGTGGGCAGGCAGGGGCATCAGCTCTGCCCGCCAGAGACCACCCCAGCTTAGCTCACCTATGCTGGCAAACTCAATGCTCTCCTTACAGAGGAGGAAAGCGAGGCTCAAAGAAGTCAAGTGACTCACTCAAGGTCACAGCCAGCAAATGCATGACCCGGGGCTCAAACCCAGGTCTGCTTGATCCTTAAGACCTGGCTTTTCCCCACCCCACCCCCAACAATCTCGTCTGGGAATTCCAGAACACTGTGTCTTTTCTCTCACAAATCTCTACTCTGCTGGCCTGGGAAAGGTGTCCCAGGAAGAACCCAGACCTCAGTTTCCCCATCTGCAGAGCGGAGCTTCTTCAGACGGCCGTGTCATGCGGTGAGCATTTACGTGACCAGCCGGGGCCTGCCCCTCTGTTAGTTACCTTCTTGCGGTAGGTGACCTCGTACTTCCACACGCGGCTCTGCTGCGGCAGGGGGATGCTCCAGGACACGCTCAGCGAGGTAGCGCTGCGGCCCTCCAGTTTTACCTTGGGGGGCTCTGGGCAGAACAGTGGGTGAGGGAGGGGTGTGAAGAGCTGCCCAGGGCAGGGGCTGAGTACCCCCAAACCTAGCCTCATCCACAGCCCAAGCTCTTTAATTTTTTAAAATTAATTAATTTATTTATTCTTTTTTTTTTAGAGAGGAGAGAGAGTTAGAATGAGAGAGAGAGAGAAAGAGAGAGAAAGGGGGGAGGAGCAGGAAGCATCGACTCCCATATATGCCTTGACCGGGCAAGCCCAGGGTTTTGAACCGGTGACTTCAGTATTCCAGGTCAACGCTTTATCCACTGCGCCACCACAGGTCAGGCAGCCCAAGCTCTTTAGATGCCCCCCCCCCAACCTGGGATTCTTTTATTTTTTATTTATTTATATTTTTAACAAGAACAGAGAGTCAGAGAGAGGGACAGATAGGGACAGAGAGAGATGAGAAGCATCAATCATCAGTTTTTCATTGTGACACCTTAGTTGTTCATTGATTGCTTTCTCATATATGCTTTGACCATCGGGCCTTCAGCCGACCGAGTAACCCCTTGCTCGAGCCAGTGACCTTGGGTCCAAACTGGTGCTTTTTTTTTTTTGCTCAAGCCAGATGAGCCCGCGCTCAAGCTGGCAACCTCGGGGTCTCGAACCTGGGTCTTCTGCATCCCAGTCCGACACTCTATCTACTGTGCCACCGCTTGGTCAGGCCCCTGCCTGGGAATCTTAACTTCCAACCCCAGAGCACAGAGCCCCAGGCCACAGCGGCACCCCGAGAGCATTTATGAGTGCATAAACAATAAAAAGAAAACAATAGACGACTAATGCTCTCTCCTTCATGCACCAGGCACTGCTCTGGGATCCTCATATAGAAGAATTTATTCAATCCTCTCAATAGCCCTGTTACTCCATTTTACAGGTGGGGAAACTGAGATTCAGAATGGTTCTGTAACTTGCCCATAGTCACAGAGCTTGGAAGTGACTCGAGAGACTCCTTTAACTACTTGCTGCTGCCTCTCTCTGAACACAGCTGAGCCCTGGATGGCTGCCCTCTGGAAGCCCCCCACCCCCCGCCCAGGTGACAGCCACCACCACCCGGCACTCACCTGTCTGGTTGATGCTGACGCTGGCGGAGCGGAAGCTGCGGCTGGCCACCATGTCCGAGACACCATTGCGGGCTTCTACGGCAAAGGTGTAGTTCATGTGGGGCTCCAGGTCGCTGACGGTCACGCTGGTGCCGGTCAGCGTGTTCGGTGACTCAGAGTAGCGCACGCTGTCCTCGCAGGGCCTGCACTCGCCTGTCTCGGGCAGGCACTGCTCGCAGGTGACCTTGTAGGTGATGTCTCCGCGGCCCCCATTGTCCTGGGGGGCCCCCCAGCGCAGCTCCACTTTGGCACCCATGCCCACAGCTGTGAGGTAGTGTGGGGCAGAGGGCGGGCCTGTGCAGAGGGCAGAGGGCAGAGCTCGAACCCAGGGAGCCCTGGACGTGTCCCCCACCAGACAATGCCCACCTCAGTCACCCTCTCTGACCCACAGCAAACTCACCTGTGCAAGGCATGGACAGCAGGTCCTGCGGTGCCCGGAAGTAGGCATCCTCACACTCACAGTAGGTGGCCCCCTCGGAAGATGGCAGGGTGTGGAGAGGGCACTCCAAACAGGGGCTCTCAGATGCCTCAGACTTGAAGAATCCAGACGAGCAAGCTGGTGGGCACAAACACAGACATCCATCAGTTCACTCAGTTCCCACCAGGAGCGACTTTCCCACACCCTGGCCGGGGAACCCTGGGTAAATTGCTCAACCTCTATCGGCCTGTCTTCTCATTGGTCAAATGTCTTGTGATAAGAAAATGCATGGTAAGCACCTAGCTCACACTGTGCACTCAGGAAATGCCTCATCTGCGTGCTCCAAACCTTTGCATCGCTCCCCACTGGCTCTCACAAGAAGCGCCATGCCCCTAAGCTGGGCATTCAAGGCCCATGTCTCACTCTCAGCTTCCTCAGACTCCTGTCTCCCACCTGGCTCAGCACTGGACCGAGCATGCTGTATCTCCTTTCATGTGTGTGGACCAGCCTGACGGGTCCCTACCAGGACTTCAGGATGCCCAGGGCAATAACTGTGTCTTCTTCACTGTTTGTTCTGGTGACGATCATCAGCACCTTGACTGATCAGCCTGGCACACCGGGTCAGGATGCCACCCCTACAGGTGCTCCCCAACTCCAAGATCCAACCGTTTTCCTGTTCTAGGGCTGGCCAACCAGGAAGCAGGAAAGGCCAGGCCCCCAGCCTTTTCTCTGGATCTGTTTCCAGGACCAAGTCATTTCCGCCACTCACAAAGGCAGCCCGGAAGCAGCTCTTCCTCCCCGCCGATGGTAGGTCCTGTCCTGGCTAGCCGGCTAGAGGCTCAGGCACCTGACTCCAGAGGCTCTTCCTCCCACTGCCCTATCCTGCCCCTGCCCCAAGCCCCTTCCTGACCCCACAGGGCAGGAAGCTGCTCAGACACAAGGCCCACTGTGCAAGGCTGTCTAGGATTTGAAGTGGCCAGAGTAGAGTGGGGTCACCCAAGGGACCTCTTCTGGGATCCCTATAATTTCCAACACTCTCCTTCAGCTTAATCTGTGCAAAGGGTCCTAAGATACTTCCAACCTCAAGTGCCGTGTTCATCACTCATGGAACCTCTACTCTGTGCTCAGCCCTGCCATGGACCTGGAGATGAAGCAAAGCCCCCAACTCAGGGAGCAGGAGCAGGTGACAGTGTCTACCATAAGGGAGTGGGCAGAGGGGTAGGGGGTGGAAACATCCTTGGCCGAAGGTCTGAGGAGTTACAGAGGAGACATTTCAGCTGGGGCTTAGAGGCTGAGTAGGAGTTCGGCAGGGAAGTAATACTGGCAGGAGGGGCGAGAAACAGCAAGATGTACAGAAACTATGAGTGGCTTCGTGGGCACAAATCACGGGGAGCAGCAGACAATAAAGACTGACAGGTCTCCGGGAAGCAGAATGAGAAAGGCCTTTAATGCTAGGCCAAGGAGCTGAGGCTTTAACCCGGGGGCAATGAAAGCCATGGAAGGTTTGACACAGAATGGCAATCAGATCTACCCTGCTAAGAAAAATCTTGGACGGAGTCTGCCTCCTGTCCGGTCCCCTATGTGAGCAGAGGTGGGAGGGGGACTGGGAGTCAGGACAAGATTCAAAGGACACCCATTTCTTAAGCTCTTGGACAATGACTTCCTGTTAATGATTCTTATAGGGGGCACCTGGGGACCACCCCAGCAGCCTGTCACCTCCTTCCCTGTCCTGCCAAGTCAGAACCTCAGCACAAAAGAAGAGAAAACTTGGGCACACGCTGTAGGGAAGGGGGCTTGTCCAGGACAGAGGGAGCCTGGCACCCGACTCCTGCTCTGTGCAGAGCCTGGAGCACCAGTAACAAACACTGACCATTGCCTGACCAGGCGGTGGCGCAGTGGATAGAGCATTGGACTGGGATGCGGAGGACCCAGGTTCGAGACCCCGAGGTCGCCAGCTTGAGCGCGATGTGAGCTCATCTGGTTTGAGCAAAGCTCACCAGCTTGGACCCAAGGTCACTGGCTCGAGCAAGGGGTTACTCGGTCTGCTGTAGTAGCCCTGCGGTCAAGGCACATGTGAGAAAGCAATCAATGAACTAAGGTGTTGCAACGAAAAACTGATGATTGATGCTTCTCATCTCTCTCCATTCCTGTCTGTCTGTCCCTATCTATCCCTCTCTCTGACCCTCTCTGTCTCAGTAAAAAAAAAAACAAACCACAATACTGACCATTGACTAAACAACTGCCATGCACAGCTCCCTGGCAAGCACTTGACATTCATTTGTCCTCACACTAAGCCTGTTACACGTGGGCCCTGTTACCATTCATTCCTCTCCGGAGGTGGGGAAACAAACAGGCAGAGAGGCAAAACAACCTGTCCAAGGTCAGCAAGCTCCTGAGACACACAACCAAAACCTAAATCCAAAAAGGCTCGTCTTTGGGCTCCTCTCCTATCGCACGAGCATCTCAATTTAGAGCAAAGAGGAATGGATGTTCTGGAACAAGCCCAAAGAGAGAGAGATGGAGCCTGACCTGCCTCAACAGCCAGGAAATCACAAGACTGATTTCAGAGCAGCTGAGAAAGGATATAGTGGCGCGATGGGGGGGGGGGGGGGGGGGAGATCCTAACATATAGGTCTTCTCACACTGGACATATTTGTGTTCTGTGGAAAGAAAAGAGTGGAATCAAACCTAGAAGGCTTGGTCGGGGTGGCCAAAGTGGTCTCCTTCAAGCCCCGAAAGTCCTTCAAGACTCCTAGTGTATGTGAGAAACCCACGTACAGTTTGCATTTGTCCCCATAGCTCTTATAATACAAAAATGGCTCTCTCCTCTCCCAAATCTTCGAGTAAAAATGATACGCCAGAAAGTTGGGGCCATGTTTATCCTGGGATTTCAATTCCCCCAGATGTTTTGACTTGTCTGCCCGAGGCCTACACCCTGGATAAGTGCTGGCTGCAGGAGGTCCAGTCCCAGCAGAGTTGGGGTGCTCCAGCTCTTCTAGAATCACAATCACACCTTCGGAGCCCAGGCTCTCAGGCTGGGGAGGGGACCACAAGCCCCACAGCTCAGGCTTGGTTCTGCTAACGGCTTTAGGCACCTGCAAACCCCAACAATGCTCCCACTCCACACCACGTGGCTGCTCCCCAGCCCCCCCAGCCCTATGCCAAGAGGAGGAAGTGGGGGAAGAGTCGGGTTCCATTCTCTGGCCCCAGAGCCTGGGGGTGGCCCGCCTGCTGCCAGCAGGAAAGAGGGAATTTGGAGAGATTTCCGCTGCGGATATGCCAGATAATACAGTGGAGAGGCAGCGTCAACAGAGCATGTGCTTGCCTGATGAGAATGTGCTGCCCCCTCCTCCAAACACAGAACTCCAAGGGGCCGTCCCCGGGGCCACACCAGAGTGTGCCAGTGCTCAGGGGCCTCAGAGTTCATGTGCAGGACACCCGAAAGCGCCTGTGTCTTCCTGACTTTGCCTGATTAGGTTTCCTGGCATTCTGGGCAAGCAAGTGGGGACAAGGGTCACACATGAGATGTTCACACGCACTCAAACACAGCCACATACACAAATTACTCACAGTCCCTTAGCAAACCAGCAAACTCTTATGCATCCTTCAATACCCAGCGTGGCTATTATGGAGCTCCGCTACGCAGCCTTCCCAGACTGCCCTATTTCCAGCTCCCTTCTGCCCCATTAGGGCATCTATTACCCAATCTTATATTTACCAAATAGAAATTGAGCACTTCCTACGTGTCTGGCACATTGCTGGGTGCTGGGATACAATGGCGAGATAGATAAACACTATTTCTGCTTCAGGGGAATTAGCAGCCAGGCTTTAGTGCTCCATCAGAAATTATTTCTGCGCATAGTAGGAGCCTCCGGGAGACTGGCAGCTCCTGGAGATCAGGAGTGGAGTCTGATTCATCGGTATCTGATGGCCCAGCCCAGGGTCTGGCACACAATAGGTGTTCATCAAATGTTTGCAGACTGGATGGGTGGATGAACGAATGTATAAGCGAATGGCAAAACCTACGATGTGCACATTCAACACGTGCTTAGGACCAGAGGAACGAGCAGTGTTTCCGTGCTCAGGGAGACCCAGTGGGCATGGTGCACTAGGACATCCACCTGCCTGGCACACCTGTGGAGATCTCCTCTGACCCCAGTCACCTGGCAGTCCTGGACCACTCTGCACAGGGGAACTGGGGCATGGTGCTTGCACCCTGGGCTGCACCCCGGTTTTTCCAGTTCCCAGTGCTTGCCTTTCAGGTGGCGGCGTGGGGTGACTCAGGGACAGACGCCCTCTAGTGTGACGCAAATCCAGCCCCTGGCAGAGCTCCTCCCCCCAGGCCCAAAGACCTCCCAGGCCAGTGGCAACAAGGTCATAAGGTCAGGAGGTCACCATAGCAATTCACCTTGGGCCAGTCACCTTCCCAAGCCATGCCCAGCTGGTGTGCACCACCTCTGCCCAAGGATGCAGAGTGTGGACTTTGTCTCATCCCCGGACAGGCAGCCAATGGCAACCCATAAGTTACTGACACAGCAAATGAGGGGAACTGATAACTCCAGGCCAGGGGGCTTCTTGCTCCCCAGCAGGCCCCGTGGTCCCTACAGAAGCAAGCTGCCCCATGGCCCAGATTACTGCCAGCACCTTGCCCCTTTCAACACACGCCCTGAGGAATTATCTCGGGGCACATTCCTCCACCGCTGTGATAAGCATGCCCCCCTTCTGCCCAGCTTCCTGCTCTCTCCCTACCACCAGCCTTTTATCTTCTGTTTGCTCTCCCTCGCCTCCTTCCTTCCGTTCTAGGGACCCACTCACCTCCGGTGAGGGAGGGTGGAGCCTCCCCAAGGAGCTGCCAACACCTGAATCTTCCCCCAGTGTGGGCTGAGGGCGGGGCAGACAGGGCTTGGCGGGAGGGGGGGGCTGCCACGCATGGGGCCAGATGGCACTCCCCAGGAAAGGGACAAGCCCCAGAGTCAGGAGCACACAGAACCGCCCGCCATGTCCCGCCAACGCAGGGCCCCTGACAGCACCTGCCTAAGAGCTACCTCAACCAGAGCCATCTCCTGCCCAGGGGGTCCTTCCTTTTCAGCTATGGACCCTGAGCTAGGCTTGGGCCCCTCAGACTGCCAGTGCCAGGACCCTGCTCCTTGCCACATGTGGTAAGGTCACACAGTCAACAGTCTGCCAGGGCGATCCAGGTTCTCAGACTGAGCCACAGCAGAAGGTCACAGGATGCAGACCCTGATCATGGAGGTCCAGAGGGGACTCACCAAGGTCACACAGCTGTGGGTAGAAGGACACATGCCAGGGGCAAGTGGACACAGTATACTGCTCTCCTCATGACAGGCCCCAGCTCTTTTGGTCACTGATCACTGTTGCCATTCTCTGGGCCTCAGTTTCCTCATCTGTAAAGTGGGGATAAAGCCCTCAGCCCCTCTGGGTTGTTTATGAAGATGGAAGAAAACCTTGCTTGTGAAATGCTTAGCATGGTGCCTGGAATGAGGTGTCCCTACGAACCAGAAGTAGAGAAACTAGAGAGGGGACATTCCCAAGGTGCTGGGCCCCTTAAAAGAGCAGGAGTGTCACCAAGGAAGGAATTCCCAAACCCCCACCACCCCCACCCCCAGCTCTGGCCTCCCAGCTGCTGGGCTGAGCCTCTGGCCAAAGGCGCTGGCCACCTGCTCACCTGGCCAGCAGTCTCCACGGCAGAGGCGCCAGCCAGGGGCCCACCCGCTCGGCTGCCGATGCCAGCCAGCACAGGAAGCGGAGACGAACAGGGAGACAAAGCCGCCCCAGGGGAGATGACGGTCAGCCTGAGTGACTCCACTGTCCTCGGGCAGGGATGGGGGACAGAGGGTGGGGGGGCTGGAGGGAAGCTGGCTCATTCCTGACATAGCTCACGAGAGCTCTCCCGGGCAGTGTGCCCACCTGTCCAACACCACACCTGGGAGGTGCCTCCCTTCCATTGTCCAGTTAACTCTTTCCTGAGCTTCGAGCTTCCTGGGGAAACAACCATGAGGAGAAACAAACTGTGGGGATAACCTGGACCAGGTGCTGGGTGACCTCAGGGTGCCCACACCCTCTCTCTGGGCAAGGGTTATCATCAATAGAAGCCCCAAGGGGATCTATTGTCCACGACCCTGGGGAGGGTCAGGTGGCGGGGGGTGGGGCAGGCCCTACACCTTCCTCAATTTCTTTCTCATTACGCTCAGTAACTGCCCCCCAAATCACCCCACCCCTGCATCAGGACCTGCCATCCTGGGGCTGCCCTGAGGACTGGCCCCAAGGCCAAGAGCTGAGTCAGGGATTCCAGAGGAACTGGTCATTTCCCGCCCCGTTTCCTGACCCATCATCCTCTAGCCTGGATGCCGCTGCGTTGTCTGGATGCTAATTCTGGACTCACATCGTAGCTGGGCGACTCCAGGTAAGTCTCTGAGCCTCTCTGAGCCTTAGCTCCCTGTCTGTTAAACGGGATCAAAAACAGTCTCGACCTCACAGAAAGGTGGTGCGAACCCAGCGAGAGTGTCCAGGTAAAGCGTCTGCCTCGCGCGTGCCTGCTCTTGGAGAACACTTTGCCTGTGGGTGTTACTGTTACTCTCTCCCCCAACGCCACGGTCAGGGGCTGCTGGGAAAAGTCAGGAGGGAGACAGAGGAGCCAAGCTGGAGGTTCGCAGCCACACAGAGGGCGCCTAAAGCACACTGAAGGGAATTTTGGTAGAGGGATCCCAAGGAGGGTCAAGCAGGGCAACAGGTGGCTGGCAGTCGAGAGGGTCTCACCAGCAAAGTCAAAGATTTCACTCTTAGAAACCAGTCGTCCTCCCTACCCGGGGCTTGCTAGCTCTTCACAAACAAAGCCTGCCAGAATCCTGACACCCCTCCTTCAACCTCCGGGGGAGGAAAGGCTGCCCCCCTTCCTGGAGAGACCCCCCCCCCACGGTCCACTTATCTCTGCAGGGCCTGAATTACCAGCCTGTGGAAAGTTTTCAACTGCCCCTCACCCCACCCCCGCATTCTTGTGTGAGGATGTCATGTGGGAGGAGTCTGTTCAACCCACTGGGCCGCCTGGGGCCCCCCCATCCCATAGTCATTGTCTGAAACTGGGAGTGTGCACTTGAGGTCGCCTAAATCAGGGGCCCGCTGGGGAAGGGGACTCACTCAGCAAAGGGCAACTGGGAGGACAACCAGGTGGTAAGAAGGGCCGGAACAGAGAGCCGTATACCACAGGACTTCGGCTGGAAAGACTCCTAGCGAACGTCTCATGTAGGGGTTTGCAGACTGTGTTAGCAAGGTTCTGCGGGTTTGTTTTAGGAGGGCCTAACAAAAGGGGCTTCAGTCTCCTCCAATGCTTCAACCCATTTCACAGGTTGTAGGATCCACGGCTAAAAACCAAATATAAAGTCAGCTGTTACACTTGAACTTCACATCGTACGGACGGGAAACCCGAGGCCAGAGACGATGAGAATCACCCAAGGTCACCCAGTGCGTATGTACAACTGCGGGGACTAAACCTCCAATTTTTCAACACCCTGCTCATCTCAGCAAGAAGCTCCCAGAGAAAGGGGATGAGCCAGCCTTCCAAAGGTCGGCCTGCATTCCACAAATGCCCTGCCCCGCAGCCGCTTCCAGAAAGAAAAAAAAAAATCACCCATTGAAAAAAATCCACGTTGCTGTAGAGATTTCCGCTGTCACAGGTCCTGGCTGTGCCAAGCCACAGCCTCCCAACCTGAGCTCACTCATGCCCAAGCCCTGTTCTCAGAGAGAGTCTGATTTCATTGGCCCCTCTCTGGGCCTGATTTAACATCAAGTAGAAGCCCCTATAAGAGGATCTGGGATCTGGGTCTTCCGTCCTGGGAAGGATCAGGCAGTGGGGAGAGACCAGATGTGTCTCTTCTACCTTTTCCCCCAACATAGACATTTTCCAAAAGCTCCCCAGGTGATTCTTCTGTGCAGCCCGGGAATGCGACTCCTGGGTCCAATTTAGTCACCTCCATGTACAAAAAAGGAGTTTGAGACCCAAGAGGTGAACTGACTTGCCTGACGTCACACAGTGAGTTAACAGGGATGGAACTAGCTCCTGGGATGAGACCAGGTGTTCACAGGGTAGGTATATACGGAACAGATACTCAAGATCTTCTTGTGGGGTGAATCAAAAATAACAACCCCACTTAAAGGCACTTATGTGTCAGACACTGACCTAATCACTTTATGAGAATTAAGTCATTTAATTATCATAACAACTCTACAAGATGGGTACATGTTTATCTCCACTTTACAGATGAGAAGATCGAGGCACAGAGAGGTTAAGGAACTGGCTTAAAGTCACACAGCCAAATGGAAAACTGGGATTTGAAGCCAGGCCCATCTTGTCCTAGAGTCCCTTGCTCATACCCTCCATACTAGACTCAATCCATTCATTTCTCAGTCCATTCATTCTCAGTGAATGGGTGAATCCAGTCATAAATTTAAAAACCCTGAATTCCAGGAAGGCTTTGTGATTTCCACTGCACATCAGAGCAGGATGACCTCACCGAGATGCCACTGTCCCAGAATGGAGAGCAGGGCCTGGGAACACAGTCTCCAACCCAGCACCCTCTTTCCCTGCCACCCCTGTCCCATCACTCACCCTGGCAGGCGTCCTCCACCTTCTCGTAGCCCTCCTGGCACAGGCACTGACCGATGGGCACCAGCCACTCACCATCGGCGGCACAGTGCATGCGGGGCTCGTCACCCCCAGGTGGGACCACAGCATGGTCCACACAGGTGCCAGCCACGGTGGCCAGGGAGGGTGCGTCAGAACCCGCGATGGTCTCCGGGAAGCGGGCCAGGCTCTGCAGCACCTCGGGGCATTTCTTGTAATAGACTCGGACGGAGAGCAGTGCCACACAAGCGCCAATGTCCTGGAAGGCCAGGTAGAAGCCCTTGCGGCTGAGCGGCCCCACGGAGCGCTCCTCCACGTTCAGCTTCACCTGGCGGGCCTCAAAGTCACTGCTGACCGTGATCTCGTCGGGCGCGATGGTGTCGATCTTTACGAACTGGCGCTTCTGGAAGTTGGTGCCGTAGTCCACATCCGACTGTGCGTAGTAGAGGTTGAAGGTCTCCTTGCAGGAGCTGGCGCCCCCTGGGAAGCTGTTACAGTCACGCACAGTGAACTTGAGCTCGATGAAGATGCGCTCGGCCTCGCCGCGGTACACCCAGTTGGTGCGGAGCCAGTTGTCCTGGTCCCCGGCCACCACGTTGCACACGGAGTACATGTAGATGGGCACGTCGTCCATGATGTTCTGCATCAGGTCCCACTGCATGAGGCCGACAGGTTAGTGTGGGCAGGTGCCCGGGGTGGGGGGAGCAGGGCCAGAGGCAATGCCCTGGCGGCAATGCCGGGCATCAGGAAGACGCTTTGCAGTTCTTGCTATCCTCATTCTACAGGGAAGGAAACTGAGGTCCAGAGAGGTGCTTCAGGTCACCCCTACACACTAGAAGTACAGAGCCGGGAGTGGTCCGCCTGGTGTTTCTGACCCCACTGTCAGGGTACTGAAACTCTATATTAGACTGCGAGCCGGGGGTGGAGACCGGGGCTCCCTGTGACCTCAGGTGGAGGACTGAAGTTCTCCAAGACTCAAAGTCTACATCTGCATACTGGGGACAAGGCCCAGCTCACAGAATTGCAGTGAGGATAAACGACTGAATGTCTACAACATGCTGAGCGCACTGCCTGGCGGGTAAGATGAAACAGCTGTCATCCAGGCAGCTGGCACTGTCAGCAGCAGCAGCGTCGGCATTATCGTTACTCAGAGTGTGTGAGTGTGTGTGTGTGTGTGTGTGTGTGGAGATGAGTGTGAGTGGCAGAGGCAGAGACTAAGTCTCAAGCAATGAGTGATCTCCATCATTTAGATTCTGGCTTTGGTGCAGAGGAGTGCACCTGCCCTCCTTCCTCAGAACATAGCTCAGCTTCCTCCAAGAAGACTTCCCAGGTTGAGTCCAGGTTGGGCCAAGTGCCCCTCTCTGGCTTCCAGTCTCATGTCCCCTTTGTCATAGTACTTGGCACCTATGTGGTAATACCTACATCTGGCTTCCACACTAGATTCTGAGCTCCTTGGGGCAAGGGCAGTGTCTAATTCATTTCTGCATGCCCAGGGCCTACCGGAACAGAGTGGGTACTCAGGAAGTTGTTCAGCGAATGAACAAATGAATGAAAGCAGAGCGGCCAAGGAAGGAGGCACGGGCCGCACTGTGTGACACAGGCCAAGGCTTCGAATGCCCTTGGGCCTCGGTTTCCCACTCTGTGTAATGACTGGGTTAGATTAAATGATCTGAGATCCCTCCCAGCTGGACATTCCAGGATCCTGGAAATCTACTAGGGCCATACGCCAGGCCTCCTAGAGCTAAGGTGACCAGGGACAAGCACTTAGCTCACACAGATCTGGATAGCAGTGGAAAATGTCCCAACTAGCCCCTGGAGACATATTTATCCTGGTTCAGGACCCCAGGACAAAGTCAGCAAGGGCCCACTGTACAAGAAAGGGAAACTGAGGCCTAGGGAACAGCAATATCTTCCTCAATACCACACGGTAGTGATGCACAAAGCTGGAGAAAGGACCCGAGTGTCTTGCCCTCCAGTCCTGTTCATAACGGAACAGGGCAGGGGAGGGGTATGAGGCAAAACAGACTCAGCCCCGAGCAGAAAGGGAATAAACAGCAGCTGGGGGAGCAGAGAGAAGGGTCCAGCAGGAAGGAACTTGATCCTTTCCCAGACTGGGGGCTGCATGCACCTGGGAGCCACTGCTCCCTGCCTCTCCCTCACCCCTGACCTCTGGGGCTCAGACCTGGAAGACAGCAGGAGCCTTTAATACCCCTTCCCTCCCAAGATGGTCCCCCTGACCTGCCCTTGGTGGCATCCAAGGGCCCTGCTCTACCAGGACCTTCCATTGTCTCCTAGCTCTTTCCACCTCTCAGGTCCCTGTCCTACCACTTTCTAATCCCCTGCCCACCCTGGCTGGCTGACTCTTGAGTCTGGTGGGAGAAGCAGGATGCTAAGTATGAACCCTGGCTGAGCTGTTTGATCTAGGCTGGCCCCACTCCCCCGGGTCTTGGAGTCCCCATTCCCATGCCCCCGCCCGACCCTGAAGGCTTACCCCTTTGCCGTATGGGTGTGTGAGCCAGCCAAGTTCCCCTTTAGCAGCAGCAAAGTCCAACAACACAACTGGAAGAGACAGGAGAGGAGGCCAGTAAGCTTGGGGGTATCTCCAGGGCTCAGGCCATGGTGGAAAAGGTGGGAGTCTGCCAGGAACCCCAAGAGTCTTTGCTGGCTTCCTCAGCCCTCAGAGAGAGACCCCACTATGCAGGGTCAACATCTCCAAGAGACCCGTCCCTCAACAAATAGGGGAACACGGGCTCAGGGAAGGGATGGGACCCAGTCAAAGCCACGCACAAGCTGGGTGAGGACCAGGCTTCCTGTCTCCCAGGCCATAGCTCCAGCCACACTGGCTCTCTCAGTCAGCCTCCAGCTGGGCAGAGCAGGACAGAGCTCAGCCCAGCAGGGGGACAGCAGCTGGGCAGAGAGTGGGCTGTCAGGGCTGAACTGTTAGGTGATACCACACTGCCGTCTGCTTCCTGGAACAAGGCCTCTGAGCAGCACTTCACACATACGTGGGCTTTGGGGGTCCATGCATCTGCTCCTGCCCGATCCCTCCCCCAGCATGAAACATCCTTAAAACCCATCCAGCCATGGAGCACACACATATGTGTACACATATATACACACGTGTCTTGTGGCACTCTAAAGAGAGAGGGCTGTGAACAGGTGGGAAAGACTACAGGGAGCCAGTGGGGGGTGTCTGGAAACCAATCTTCCCACAAGAGCCACAGAGCCGGCGGGATAAGGCCCTGAACCCACAGGGGCCTCCAGGAGAAGCCCAAAGATACATACAGCTAGCGAGGTCCCCTGCCTGGGGAAGCTGCTCCCGCTGCCCTGTCCCTCATTCCCTGGCCACTGCCTTGCCAGGGGTGCCCGTGGGACCAGGAATGGAAACCCTCAGAGGGGACTTCCAGGCCCAGGGGGACCAGGTTCCGGGACCATACTGTCCCCAGAGAGGCGTCTGCAGCCTGAGGAGGGCTTCACTGCTAGGGCTTCCCTAGATCTACTCTGCCTTTGGGCCGCTCCCATCCATCCACCCCACCTCTCTGCCAGGCTCAATGGCAGCAGCCAAGACCCAAGACCCCTCCCTCCATTCCCAAGTAAAGTCCCAGTAGCTGCCAACAGGTGCCACCCAGCCTGGAGGGCAAGGAGATTGGGAAAAACTGAAGCCTAGAACCTGAGCACGGTTCCCAGATTCAGAGGGTAAAGCCCCGAGGTAGAGAGGGTACAGGACCAAGGACCCCTTCCTTTGGACCCCGGAGCCTCAAGAAGCAGCATTCCTCCAGGCCAGGGCCTGGGGGAAGGACCCTAAGAGAGGGACCTGATAGGAGTCTTAGAAATCCTCCCCTAAGGTCAGACTGCCCGGCTCCCCGAACTTAAGTCTTGGGTCAGAGGCACTGCCATCTGACCGCTGACCAGGGTCAAATCTAGGAAGGGTCCGGCAGCCCAGACAGAGAAGAGGAAATCCGAGGTGGCACCTTCCCCAAAACTATGAGGCTAAGGTAAGGGGGCTGGAGGGTGGATGGGCCAGGGATTTGTTTGGACTTGCCCAGGGCCCAGGCTTGGAAAACTCACTAACTCTTCTAGCAAATGGAAAGTTCCGGCTACACAGGAAGGAATCTGGAGGTTCCAGGCTCCAGCTGGGGTGGGGGTTGGGGGGACAACAGTGAGTGCACCTCTCAGTCCTGCATACCCACCTCCCCAGACAGGTAGGAAGCTGCAGTCCGTGCCCAAGGGAGGGGGCTCATAGCTCCCAGGCTCTGAAGAGTTCATCTGACACAGAAGGACCCCCGCCGCCCCTGCCAGAACATGGCTCCCCTTCTAGCCCCCAGGCCTGCGTCTAGAAATATCATAAGGATCAATCTGAGAAGAAGAAGAAAAAAAAGCCTTCACAGAGGAAGGAGCCCCCTCCTGGGAAATTCCCTAGAACCGATCACCAGGAACAGGAGCCCAGCCCCGTCTGTCCCTCCACCCTGACTCGGGTGCGGCTCTCTCCTCAGCTCTTCCAGGGACTGAGGCACCTGCTTTCCCGAAAGGGGTGGAGAACTGGGAGCCCCTCAGCTGCCCCTGAAGGCTTCCCCCAGAACGCAGGGCTGGATAGGGCTCATCCAGGAGCCTCTGGTCCCCCACCCCACCCCAGAAAAGTCTCCTCTGCTCTAAGATACATCATCAGTGTCACCCTTGCAGGTCCAAATGCTACTACCCAGTTCCCTGGTGTCATGTCCCTGCTCATCCCTCCCTCTTTAACCAAGACTGGCTAAAAGGAGAGACAAGAGACTGAGGGGGGGGGGGGGTGAAGAAAAAAGGGAAGGAGACAGAAGGCAAACTGGGCTCCTACAGAGTCAAGAAGCCAAGGACTTCTGGCCTCCTGAGCAATCTCCAGGCCTTTTCCCATCAGCCACCTCAAGCCAGCAGCCCCTGTACTCCTGCCCAACTATTCCAGCTTCTCAGGAAAATCCACCATGAAACCACAAGGCAAGGGGCCCTGGGTTCTGGCAGCCCTAGAAGCCAGATGCTCAGATCTGATCCTTGCTGTGAAGAAGGCCCTGGCTGGTGTGGGCTTAGTCCTCCCTCAGTTTCCCCTTTCGTAAAGATTCATGTCTGTTGAGAATTTAACAAGCTCCATCTGAGTCTTCAAATACAGCCTGGCTCCTCTACCCACAGGGAGGGGGTGAGACGTGAGCAAGAAGGAAACTTAGCAGCCGCCTGGGCTAAGGGTGAAAGGGATATATGTGTCCTTCTCGCACCCCCAACCCACCTCTAGGCAGATCCACCACATCCAACCTGAATCGCAAAGAATAGAAAAACCAGCAGCTGCCAGCGGGGCCATGTCCTCCCACCCCCAAAGGCACATCTCCCTGCTAGGAGTTGTTCACAGGGACTCCTGGAGCCTACACACAAATGTTACTAAAGGTTAAGCCATCCAGAACTCTGCAATAGACACCATTTTCTTCCCCCATCCCCTGGAAGTGGGGGGCTAGTCATCTAGGCTGAGGAGGGTTCAACATAGGAGCACAGGGGACAAAGCAGCTCCAGGCTAACAGGTTGCTGGCTGGGCGGCAGGGTAACAATCACCCAGCAATGTTAGTCCAGCCTAATCTTCCCAGCCCCCACGGGCAACCTTTAAGAAAGGCCTGTAGTGATTCCAGCTGTCTCTCCCCTTCTCTCCAACCAAGTCCCCAAGGAAGGGGGACGACCAAAAGCTGAGAGGGTCGGGAGTACTGAGAGTCACAGAAATCCCAGCCACCCATTCCTCCTGCAAGTTGGGACCAGGAACCTTGACTGATTCAGAGATGGGGACAGAATGCCACCCACACTCCCCCACCCCCCACCCCTGCCCCAAGAGCTCCAGCTCTGGCCTTACCTCCCAACTTGGAAGAGCTAAACCTCCAACCTCAGTTTGGGAGGTGGAAAAAGAAGGCAAAGGCTCAAGGAAACTTCTCACGGGGCCAGGGTTTCCTCTGCGCGTCCCCCTGGTGGCGCCTGCGGAAGCCTCGATCTGCCCAGGCCAGCGGGGAAAACTTGGTCTCACTATTGGAAACTTAAGCCTGCCTCTACTGGGTGGACAGGAAGGTCCTTCGCCACAGGCAGGAGCCCCCATCCTCTCCTCGACGCTGAGGGGGCAACGCTACTACCATCCACACACCCAGGGCAGTCTGTGGCCCCTCACTCAGTGTGGCTTAGGGAGCGCCAGGGCGGGGGTAGGTGATTCAGTCCCCAGCCTCGGGTGTCCGGACTCCCTGATGGCCCTGGGGTGATCGCTCCACACCTCGAGAGGCCGCGCCCCCACCTGCCACATTTCCTCGTTCTGAGTCACCCCTTGCTAAGATCGCTTGAGTTTGGGACTTCCTGTCCGCACCGGAGACCGCGAACCTGCCCCCCGAGCCTGGGAGTGCAGGGTGGGAAGGAGGAAAGGCTGCGCGTGGGCAGATTGGCCCGAAACTCCCCTCAAGCTCTCTTCCAGGACTGGGCTCAAAAGGGGGCGTGGAGCAAATCTCAGGGAACACGGACTTCCGCAGCGTATTCCCGGCCAGGCGAAGAGCCCCCTCCCCAAAATAAGCGGCCTCCAGAGAAATGCCTTATTCGCAAACCGGAGCAAATGGGTTAGAGAATTCAGGTCACCAAGAGGCTGAGTCCACACACGGAAAGCCCTCCAGACACCCCATTCTTCAAGAGACCCCCCCCGCACCCCCGCTGGGACGCGTTCCAGAAGCCGCCGCCGGGGCTGCAACCGCGTGGTCGGCGTTGCTTTCCCTTCTCCGCGGCCTCCAAGCCCCGCGCTCCCGGGCTGCTACCCCGTAGACCCCGCAGCCCCCAAAACCCTGGGTGGGGAGTCCCAGATTCGTCCCAGACGCAGCCCGCGCGCCCTCCCAACCCCAACGCGCCGGGACTAAGAGGCGCCGTGTCGGTTTCCTAAGTTGAGCGCGTCGAGGCGCGCGGGACTCGGGGAAGCGCGGAGGTCCGGGATCGGGCTGCCCGTGTTGGGTCCGGCTGGGACGGCCGCCGCGCACACACTCACCTTCCTTGCCCTGCGCCGCGGCGGCGCCCAGCATGCAGCCCCACAGTAGGGCGAAGCAGGCACGGGGCGTTTGACGCTCCATGCCGCACTCCTCGCTCTCGGCCGGATCCGTGCCCGGATCCCGCACGCCGGCCTAGGTGTTCAGCTCCCGCCCGCTGCCCGCGCGCAACTTCTGCACCTCCTGCCCCGAATCCTTAATGGAAGTTAGGTGAGAACCGGCTCGTGTTCATTCATGCCCCGCGTTGACGTCACCAAAGCCACGCCCTCAGGAATGTCTTTAAAGGGGCCCGGCTGGCACCAAGAGAGAAAGGAGGGGGAAGTCCCAAGAGGTTTGGGTAGGACTGTGGGGCGCTCTGGACTCTCTAAAGCACCGCCCCCCACCCCGAGGCCCTCCCAAGATTGAGTGCCTCAGTTTCAGCGCCCGCACGGCTAGTCCTAGGTGATTTCCGAGCCCGGATAGTTTTATGCTGAGAGGTCCCGTCCCCACTCTCACCCTTTGCCCTCTGGGACCAAGCTGAATGTTCGCCTGAGACCTAGGCTGGTAGGAGCGGGAGAAAGGGGGTTAAGAAGCAGTTGCCTCCTTTGCAGCACGCATAGAAGGGGAATTGCAATTGCAAATAGACCCGGATGCCCTTCTTCCTGGATTTCTGAAGTTGGAGAGAGCATCCTGCTCAGGGGCCTCTAAGAATACAGTAACCTTTAGCTCAAAAATGAGTCTTGGCCTCTTGCCTTCCTCCCTGAACTACATGAGCTTCAGCACCTGCTCCAGATTCTCCACAAGCTACCGGACCCTGGGCTCCATGCAGTCACACAGCCACTGGCCTAGCCAGGCAGTAGCGCGGCCAGTGTCTATGCAGGTGCCTGAGAGTCGGGCTCTGGGATCTCCGCAACCCACTCCACCAGTGTTTGGGGTGGCCGGGGTCTGGGGGCCTGCCCATGGGGATGGCCAGGGGTCTGACAAGCATTAGGGCGCATCCAGAGCAAGAAAAAGGCTATGCAATGCCTGAATGACCACCTGGCCTCCTACCTGGAGTGGGTAGGAACCTGGAGGCTGATAACCAGAGATGGGAGAGCAAAATCTGGGAACATCTGGGGAAGAAAGGACCCCAGATCAGAGACTACAGGCATTATTTCAAGACCAGAGAGGGCCTGAGGGCTCAGATCTTTGCAAGTTCTGTGGACAATGCCCACGTCATTCTGCAGATTGACAATGCCCGTCTTGCTGCTGATGACTCCAGAGTCAGCTATGAGACAGAGCTGGTCATGTATCAGTCTGTGAAAAGTGACATCAATGGGTTCTGAAAAGTCATTGATGACTATCACATGGCTGCAGCTAGAAACAAAGAACCAGGATCTCAAGGAGGAGCTGGGTGGCACAGTAGATAGAGCATCAACCTGGGATGCTGAGGACCCAGGTTGAAAACTCCAAGGTCACCAGCTTGAGTGCTGGCTCATCCGACTTGAGTGCAGGGTCGCTGGCTTGTTGAGCGTGGGTTCATAGACATGACCCTATGGTCGCTGGCTTGAAGCCCAAGGTTGCTGACTTGAGCCCAAGGGCACTGGCTTGGGAAAGGGGTCACTGGCTCAGGTGGAGTACCCCAGTCAAGGCACATATGAAAAAGCAATCAATGAACAACTAAAGTGCTGCAACAAGTTAATGCTTCTCATCTCTTTCCTTTCCTGTCTGTCTGTCTCACTAAAAAAAGAACCACAAGGAGGAAGTAATTGGTCTATAAAACCAGACTGCCAACTCTGGATTGACTATGGAGTTGGATGCCCCCAAATCTCAAGACCTCAGCAAGATCATGACAGACATCCAGGCCCAGTATGATGAGCTGGCTCAGAAGAACTTAGAGGAGCTAGACAAGTACTGGTCCCCGCAGGTTGAGAAGAGCACCACAGTGGTCACCTCACAGACCGCTGAGAGAGGAGCTGCTGAAATGACAGTCACAGGCCTGAGATGTACCGTCCAGTCCTTGGAGATCTACTCGGACTCGATGAGAGATCTGAAGGCCAGCATGGAGACCAGATTGAGGGAGGTGGAGACCTACTATGCTATGCAGATGGAACCGCTCAATGAGATTCTGCGGCACCTGGAGTCAGAGCTGGCCCACACCCGGGGCAGAGAGGCAGTGTCAGGCCTAAGAGCATGAGGCCCTGCTGAACATCAAGGTCAAGCTAGAGCAGTGGTAGTCAACCTGGTCCCTACCGCCCACTAGTGGGCGTTCCAGCTTTCATGGTGGGTGGTAGCACAGCAACCAAAGTATAAATAAAATGATAGATTGAACTATAGTAAGTTGTTTTATAAAGATTTATTCTGCCAAACTTAGCGAAAATCCGACATAAAGTACTTGGTAAGTAATTATTATATGCTTTAACTTGCTGTAACTCTGCTTTATAAATTTTATAAAGTAAAGTTACTTCCCTACTTTATAAATCACCATTACTGTGGAACTGGTGGGAGGTTAGAAAATTTTATTACTAACAGAGATACAAAAGTGGGCGGTAGGTATAAAAAGGTTGACTACCCCTGAGGTAGAGGCTGAGATCGCCCCCTACCACCACCTGCTGGAAGAAGGGAAGGACTTCTATTTTGGTGACACCCTGGACAACAGAAACTCCATGCAATCTATCCAGAAGACAACCATTCACAGGACTGTGGACGGCAAAGTGGTATCTGAGGTCAAAGACACCAAAGTTCTGAGGCGTTAAGGCAGCAGAAGCAGATCACTCCTTTTGGGATCAGGAGGCCGATAAAAAGTACAGAGATCATTAAACATAAAAAAAAAATGAAGAATCCAGTAACTTCTAGAGAGCAGCCACCTCTAGAAATGAGTCTGACATGTGTTATCTCATTTAATTCTCAGCTGGGGTAGGTATTATTATCTCATCTGGAGGTATTATTATCCTTTGCACAGCCCAAAGGTCAGGATTTGAATCTGGGTAGTTTCTGCCTTACCAGGGAAGGGTGAGCAAGGCCCTGCAGTGCAGAGCACCTATCCCTTGACCCTGACAAGGACAGAATCAGCTGGTCTGTTTGACACTTTGGAGGACACCTGCCTCCCACCTCTCCCTAAAGGTTTCTTAGACATGAACTCATCTTCCCTCCTGACAGAAGCTGCTGGCATTAGTGAAACAAACGGGAAATGTCTTCTCCCCTGCCTGCCTGGCCACCCACAGCTGCTGTTGCCCTATTGCCTTTTGGCCAGTCCAGGAGGAGAAGCTGTTACAGGCCTGATTTCCTGGGATGGTCCAGCCCCTCTGCCTGCCTCCTCCTCTCCAATCCCATCCTTTCCTTGACTCCCCTGGACCTGCTGGCCCAACGGTTACATTGGGCTACTCTTGTACCCAGGTCCTTCCTGCCAGATGTGGACTTCTCAGCCTCTTCGCCCTCTCACCTATCCTTGGGAAGCGGGTCCAGACATCTCCCCTGGAGGGGGAAGCATTAATTACAGGTGTTGGGGTACTGTAATTAAAGCCTTTGGCCAAGATGGTGGGAGGAGAGTCTTGGTCTTCAGAGAGTATGTGAGTGTGCAAGTGTCCGTGAGAGTGAATGCATGTGTGCGTGTTTGTGGATGTATTGGTGTAGATGTGCATGAGTATGTGTGGGACGTATTGGTGTATGTGAGCATGAGTCTGTGTGAGCATGTGTGGATAGGAGAGGATTTGGGTTTGACTGTGAGTTTGCGATACTTGGCAGTGGTCAAGAACACAGACGAAGGAATCGGCCTATAGTTTCTGAACATTTCACTTCTTAGAGACTCCGTTTGCTTTTCTGGAAGATGTAGAAACCTACCTCAGAGATCAAATAAAGTCATGCAGGTAAGCTGCATAGGCCATGACTGTAGAACCCACTTGTTAAATCTCAGCTGCTATTGCAGTTACACATGGTACAGCCAGAGGAAGTAGCATCTGTGGTAGGCAGGACATGTGGTGTGCACGAGGTCCCTCAATGGCACATAGTGTGTGTGTGTGTGTGTGTGTGTACACTGTGTGGTGAGTGTAAGACTTCATGTGTGTTATATGGAAGACTGTGTCTGTACCTGTGCGTTACGTGTCATTTGCAGGCTCTCTATGTTGGATATGTCACTAAAAGACATGCTTCAAGAGGGCAGGGATGTTTTTCTGTACAAACAGACAGTGTCTGCCTAGCAGATGGTGGCTCAGTGGATACAGTATCAGCCTGGGATGCAGAAAACCAAAGTTGGAAACCCTGAGGTCGCCGGCTTGAATGCTGGCTCATCTGGCTTGAGCGCAGGGTCACTGGCGTCAGCATGGGATCATAGACATGACCTCATGGTCGCTGGCTTGAGCCCAAGGTCACTGGCTTGAGCATGGGGTCACTGGCTCGGCTGGAGTACCCTGGTGAAGGCGCACATGAGAAAGCAATCAGTGAACAACTAAGATGCCACAATGAAGAATTGATGCTTTTCATCTCTCTCCCTTCCTGTCTGTCCTTATCTGTCCCTCTCTCTGTCTCTCTCTCACACAAACACACAAAAAACAGACCATGTCTGACACCTAGCAAGTATTCAAAAAATCTTTGCCAAATGAATGAACTAATGCGTGAATAAAAGTGTTGGCAAGTTCTACATTGAACGAAAGTCTCTGAGTGTTGTGTTGGTTGGTCCTTTGTGTGTCACACGTGGGTTTCCATGCATGACTCCACAAGGTTGAATCCATGTGCCCGGGGTGCAAACAGGCTCTGCTGGCTGTGTGGGCTGTGTACCTGGCGGTATGTGCCCAGCTAGGGACTGAGAGTGCAGAGCTGGGTGTCACTCATCTGTGACACGCAATGTGGGCAGAGACCTGTGGGAAGGGGTAGTGTGTGAGGTGGCAGGAGGGTGTAGGGTAGGGGAAGCTCCTTGGTCTTTAGTCACTCACCTGATGACATGACACACTCTTCCCTCTCTTCCTGTTCCATCCCTGAGTCTTTCCTGCTCTGGGTGACTGGATGCTGAGAAGGAAAGTTCTTCGGTGAGTCTTATAAAATGGCACTGAACAGTGGTATTTATAGTGACATAATAAGCCCTAATGGAGATGGAATTACCCCATAAAGGCCCCAAAGAACCCTCAGGGCCTGAGTGCCACTGCAGCAAGCCGGGCTTCCGGTCCCGGCAGGTGGAGCTGAGTGTGTTTGTGAGTGGTTGCCTGGGCCCGCCTGTTCATCTCACCTACAGCCCACCAACCTTTCCTAGGTCTTCACTGGGACAAACGGAAGACAAAGATAAGCTTTCAAACAATAGTTTCACCCACCCCTCCTTTGGTCTGTGCCTGCCTCTGGCCAAGAACATCAGAAAAAATTATTGTAGCCAACACTTAGAAAGTGCTTCCTCTGGGCCAGGTCCATTCTAGGCATTTCACCTACACTGACTTCTTTAGTTCCCATCATATCCCCATGAGGTAGACACTGTTACTGTCCCCATTTTATGAGGAGCAAACTTGCTTGTAAAAGTTGGAACTGGACCCTGGCCAGTGGCTCAGTGGATAGAGCTTTGGCCCAGTGTATGAATGTCTTGGTTTCGATTCCCGGTCAGGGCACACAGGAGAAGTGACCAGCTGCTTTTGTCCCCTCCTTCTCCCTCATCTCTCCCTCTTCCCTTCCCCCCTCCCAGTGGCTCAATTGGTTTGAGTAGGGCCCCAGGGCTCTGAGAATGGTTTATTGGAATGCATCATTTTCAGGTGCTAAAAATAGCTCAGTACTTGAGCATTGGCCCCAGATGGGGTTGGGGGTGAATCCTAGTCAGGGCACATGCAGGAGTCTGCCTCAATACCTCCCCTCCTCTCACCTGAAAAAAAATAGTTGGAGCTGGCCTAGCCTGCAGCCTGGATCTGATGCACACCCTCACAGGACCTCTCTTGTCCACTGCCTCTCAAAGCACTAAATCCCACAGAACCCAAACAATCATCCCCCAACCTGGAATGATGTGTGCACTCTCTGATGACAGAGTCTTCAAGCCAGTCTAAGGACAGCCTCCCAGAGATCAGGCCCTCCTGTGAGCCTCTGCAGCCCCCATACTCCGTGCCCCTGGACCCTGGCCTCAGTCAGTTGAACTCTTTCTTGTCTTCTGGAGCCTCTGGACAGTCTCCCCAACAAGACTGTGAGCCTTCAAGGCAAAGAATGAATCACACACCCCTTTGCATGCCTGGCACCACCTAGAACAGTGCAAGGTTCACAGGAGTCATTCAACAAATCTCACATTTGATGATGACACCCTAAATCAGTTCTCTTCGTTTATTTCAATTCACATTTCTCAAAGACCTACTAGGTGCCAAGCCATTTTCACCATGGGGCACTCACTCCCTCTTCCCGGCTGCCCTGGAAGGAAAAGCTGATAGTGTTCCCATTTCTGCAGGTGAAGAAAGTCAGGCTCAGAGGCAAGAAGCAACCTGCCTGAAGTTACACAGCTAGTACACAGCAGACATAGAACTGAAAGGTGAGCGTGTCTCACCCCACAGCCTGGTCCACCTACTCTTTTCTGAACACACCGTGTTTTTATACCTGCATGCCTTTGTCCAAATTGTATCCTTTCCCTAGATGCCCTTTCCACCTCTGCAACCCCTACTCATTCTTCAAGACCTACCTTGGGACACATAGGTGAAGGAACACTGGAGCCCCCAAATGCAGGCGAGGGCCTGGTCTTTATAGTATGCAAAACAGATTTGGTGGGCAAATGAATGAAATGTGGGTCTAGCAGACCTGGATTCTGTCACCTAACCACCATGTGGCCTTGGATGAGCCTTGTTTATCTGTAAAATGGGCGTGGTAATAGTTTCCACCCTTCAGAACTGCTGCTGGGATTAAATGAGATTATATATATACACGGCCCCCTGAAGCCATTTATCCGGCCCCCACCGCACTTTCCGAAGGGGCACCTCTTTCATTGCACAAAGCACCTTATTGCTCACATACAGTACTACTTCCAGTGACGCAGGACACACGCGTCATGGCTCCGGAAGCACGTCATATGACACAGTCCGGTCTGCGGCTGCGGTGCCCCACATCACCAGAAGCAGTGTGAAATAATAGCAGAAGTAGGAAGAAAGGCAAAACCCTATAACCATTAATACACAGTACAATGGCCCCCATATTCCCCCAAATGTACAACAACATAATGGCCCCTATAACCTCCCTTTGCCCAAAAGTCTCCCCCCACATTACTACACACCATGTTTCCCCTATTATAAGACCCTGTCTTATATTAATTTTACCCCCAAATGATGGAGGCTGTCTTATTTTTAGTTCCCATTGAAATACTGGTCAGTTTGCTGATTTAAATTTACTTGTTCTTTATTTTAAATATTGTATTTGTTCCCGTTTTGTTTTTTTACTTTAATATAAGATGTGTGCAGTGTGCATAGGGATTTGTTCATAGTTTTTTTTATAGTCCGGCCCTCCAACGGTCTGAGGGACAGTGGACTGGTCCCTGTGTAAAAAGTTTGGGGACCCCTGGTCTGGCACATCTGTGAGTGTGTGTTAAATCCTAGCTATTGGTACTTTCACCATCAAAAGTCACATCTGAAAAGCAGGCTGGGTTCTCCCAGGTCAAATAAACCATTTCATCCTGAAAGGAACCCCAGCTCTCACACTGTGTTATAATGACTTCCTCACCGTCTGTCCCTCACCGTTAGGCAGGGAGCTCCTCCAGGGACAGAGCTCTGGGTTTATTCCCGTTTGCATACAGTTGGCGCTCAGTAAATGTCTGTGGGTTGCACGCACACGCACATGGGGGTTCTACAGCTCCATCTTTTTCAAAAGAACACATTCTCCAATTGCAGAGTGAAACTCAGTGTTCAGCTTTCTAGGTGAGGTTTTGGAGTGAACTTGCCTGAGCAGTTTTGCTGAGCTCACCTATCCCAATTGAGGCGGGCGGGGGGGGGGGGGGGGTAGGAGAAACTTAAATGTGGGTAGCGTGGGAGGAAGCCCCCCCCTATAATTGCGGGGCTTCCCCCACCCCCAGAGGTGGGTTAGAGGCTGTGCTGCTTCCTTTGGGGCTTGCTGAAGCTTCCTGGGACCCTTTGAAGTGGGTTCCGGACAAATCCTGCCCGGGGGGCCTGGATACGGGGCGGAGTCTCCGGGCGGGGCGGGGCTTCAGCCTGAGCCCGCAGCTAGGGGCTCTACTGCCGCAGTCCTTGGGGCGCTGCCATCCATCCTCCCTGGATCTGGACTGTCACTCCTCATTCCAGTCCGCCTTCCTTTCCCCATCTGGCCACATCCTCCTTCCCTTCCAAGCTCAGCTTAGATGCTCCCTCCCCTACTCCTCAAAGCCTTTCCTGACCACCCCGACTTCTGTGGCCTTTCTCCCTTCTCAGAGAGCCAGCCTCTAACCAGGTGTTTTAAAACTCAAAATCTACGCAGTGCCCCACTTGTTCAACCTCTAGCCCGATTATGAGCCTGAGCCAAAAGCTGCTCAGCACTGCCTCATCTCATGCACACAAGCACCAGGAGAAGAAGAGACCCAACCCTCATTTTACAGATGAGAACTTTGAGGTTCCAAGAAGTCAGAGTGACTTGCTCAAGGTTAGAAGCCTGAAGGTGCAAAGTGTCTCCAAAAACTGTATGCTGACCCCTAACCCCCTAGGCCACCCATGACCACTTGTGAGGGACTGGTCACAGCATGTCCTATGAAATGGAATCCTGAGAGATCAAGTCCAACCTCTGTATTTTACAAAGAAGGAAACAGGAGAGGGACTTGCTGGAAGTCGCAGAGACACTGTGGAGAATAGACCTCTAGCCCAATGCTCTGGCCTTTTCCATTGATGGCTTGTCCTCAGCGCAGCACCCAGAGGCTGTCTGCTGCGTGGAAGGAAGGTGCCTTGTCACTACCTTTGGAATAAATGAATTTAAAATACAGAAAGAGGGCAATGCTGCATCCTGGCTTTTGTACTTTCTGGCCCCTCTGCCCAGATTACTCTCTCCCCCTTCAATTTTCTGGCTGGCTCTATCACCGCCTGCAGATTTCTGCTTGAGGCTCAGTTCATCTGTAATGCTTGACCTGATCACTCCTATCTCCTTTCCTTGCTGTCTTTTTGTCCATTTCACAAGCTGCCACATTCTATATATTTTTGCTATTGTCTATTTTCTGTCCTTCCCTCCCCCCATTAGTGCATAAGCTCCAAGAAGGCTGAGTTGCTACAGGCTTTGTTCATGGTGTATTTCCCCTAACAGTCTGGCACTGGTCTTTGTTGAATGGATGAGCAGAGAGTATGGTGGCTTCCCAGCAGAGTGGTACCAGGAACTCACCTGGTATGATCTGGGCTAGTTACTTCTCCTTTCTCCCTCCCTTTCCTCAACGGTACAGTGGGGGGTAACAGTGGCCCCCCATTTTGGAGAGCTGTGATAATGGCACAAGTTATGATATGGCAAGCATCGAACTCAGCCACAAAACCCACTATGAATTCCAAGACAACAACTAATGGGACTAATCAGGGATTCCTGCTGCCACAGGAGGTGGGTTGACCAGTGCCCCACTGGCCTTACCTGACTTCCAGGATCCACTGCTGCAGCCCTGGGCTGCTCTGACCTGCCAGGTGCTTTTCTTACATTATCTTATTTCTTCTTCACAACCAGCCCCTGTGAATGGCATGTTCCCCATTCCACAGAGAAGGAAATTGAGGCTTAGACAGATGAAAGGACTGCTTTAAGTCACACAAGTAAGTGCAAAGCCTGGATTTGAATCCAAGTCTATCAGGCTCTATGGCACCCAGTGCTACTCTGCTAACTGCAGGACCTTCCTGACTTTTCTGCACCCTGGTCCCCTCCATCTCTGTGTTCTGATGGTCCAGCCTGACAAGCAGAGTCCCCTGGGAAGCTGTGGTGAGAGGGATGGGCTGTGAGTGGTCAGGGGCTGAGGGCACACTTCTGGTTCCCCAGGGTCATAACTTACTGTGAGACCCAAGGGAGGAGCTTAACCTTTCATTCAGAGCTTCTGTTTCTGCCTTTGTCAAGTGAGGATAAAAATAAAGCAATACCCACCTCATGGGGGGAGCCACGAAAGTGTGAGAAACTCCTGGCACAATGCCTGGCACATGACAAGTCCTCTTAAAAGTCAGCTGTGATTTTTATCACTGACACCCTATTTGGGGGCCCAGGCTGGCACTGTACCGGCCAGGTGTCACCCCCTTCCTGAGTCCTGGCAGGTTGGCTGCTGACCTGGTGGAGGCTCAGGAGGAAGAAGGGAGGAAGTGTAGGAAAGCTGCTCTGTTTGTTTTCTAAGACCCTCCAAGTCTGACCCGATCCCCCTCCCCTCCCTGATAGCACTGACAGGCACACAAGGCCCCATTCACCAAACCGGCCCCAGGCCTCCTTCAGGCCACGCTCCCTGAATCAACCCACCAGGACCCACCCAGCTCCCAGGGGAGGGCAGGGACCACACACTCCAGGGTCCTATTCCTTAGCCTGTCACCAGGCCTGTGCCCTCACAGTCTACGCACACACTGGGGAATGCTGAGAACACAGCCATGGCCCTGGTGTCACACATGTCTGTACACACACACACACACACCTTTCCCACATGCAGGTCTCAGGAGCTTGTAGGGACCACCCCAGGGCAGGCTGGGGGGCTCCTACCCCACCACACTCCTGTCTCCCTCCATGTGTCTGTACATCTCTATCAACCAATCCAACAGTTCCAGCGGGGCCCTGATCACTTCTTCCAGCTCCTCTTCCCCATCTATCCCCCCCCAATTGTGCATCCATCTGTCTATCTGTCTGCAGCCAGCCCAGCAGTAAGCAATCCATCCTCACCCAGTCCTATGTATCATCTCTGCCACAACCTCCCCAGCAAGACCCCTTCCCCTCCTCTCTCAGCAGGGTCTCTCATCACTCTTCCACCACCCCGTCCCATCCATTCCCACCCCCTCATCTGTCTCGCGCATCTGTCTGTCTGTCCATCTATCCATCCTTACTTCCTTCCTTCCCCCATCTGCCTGGCTCCTCTCGGCTCTCTCTCTGTCCCATCCATCACTTTCAAGACAGCCCTGCCCAACTAGGTAGTCACCTCCTGGTAGCTCCCAGCTGTCTATCTGTCAGTCTGTCCACCAGCCCATCCATCCATCTGTCTGCCATCCCATCCATCATGCCACAGCCACTTGTCCATACTTGCCACCATTCACAGGTCCCCTAATTGGGCCTCCTGAGGTGCCCCTCAGTTGGCCCTGGGTAGGGATGTGTGTGTGTGCGCGCGAATGGACACACGTGTTCACATCTGTAGATATCTCTATGACCTCTGACACACATTGTGTTGAATCCTGTACTGAGCACAGGGAGACTAAGGACTTGGACACAGCCTCGCCTTGAGCTCGTGTGTGAGCAGTGTGTGTGTTTGTGTAAACTGGGGACCTTGGTGGGGGCAGATGGGAGGGGGAAGGGAACCACTTTTCTTTCCATTCTTCTTGTATCCTGTTTGCACTTTTCGCCATGTGCATCAATGATCTAGTCAATAAATAAATAAATACATACTATGTAAAAAAAATCCAACCTCCATTTTTTTTTTCAACCTCCATTTTTATCTCCTGATCCCTTAAGAGGGCCTGATCACCACCCCGTCCCATCCATTCCCACCCCCTCATCTGTCTCCCGCATCTGTCTGTCTGTCCATCTATCCATCCTTACTTCCTTCCTTCCCCCATCTGCCTGGCTCCTTCGCCCTGAAAATCCTTGTCTGAGGCCATTCATCCCTTCCTCCTCCTGCAGAGGGACATACAGGGTGGGACAGAGATAGAAAAGTGGAAACTTTGGCGGGGAAGGGATGGGGAGGAAGCCCAAAAAAGCCCCCGAAAGACCCGGGCCACGTGGAGAGGAGAGAGCGGAGAGGTGGGAGGGGAGGGGAAGGCGAGAGAGACAATAGAGCGGGCTGAGCTGGCGGGGTGTGGAACTCCGCTGCCCTGCAGTGCTGGGCGACCTCCTGCCTGGCGAGCGGTCCAGGTGAATTATAGGGCCCGGCGGGCAACCCTTTGTGGAGGTAGGCGCGGAAGCGGGGAGTCCTGCCCCGGGGCCCCCCCTTTGCCGTCTCGCACCCTGGCCAACCCGGCTTCCGGCCCCGCAGGTGCTGCCTTTGAGGGTCGCCGCGCCTGCGGTTTACGACCCTTAGGAGCCCCTTCCCCACAGCGAGAAACCGCCTCTGCGCCCCGTAAGAGGGGTGGAGACCGGGAGAAGGGCGGCCTTCGTCTCCATGGAAACGGGGGCAGCCCTGGGGACCCCGACAGGGAACCGGGGCATTCTGATGCAGTGGGCGGGTGACACTTTGCAAACAGTTCGCTTACTCTTCCCCTCAGGTCCCAGCCTGGCCTCCTTCCCAAGTCCCATTAACTCCACACCCTCCCCCCTTAAAAATCACCTCCTCCAGAAAGCCTTCAGCCACTACCTCCCGGCCTGGAGGCCTCGGTGCTATCTCATAACAGCAATAATTAATAATAATCGCAGCTCCCATGCCGAGCCTTATCTCTGTGCCAGGCATCCGACCGCCCGTTCTGTATCCATCACCGTTTGTCCTCCTACCGGCCCTGAACTCAAGGCAAATGGAAAACGAACGCTGACCGAGTTGGCTCAAAGTCCCATAGTTAGCAGATGACCACCTTCTGGTCTCTGCTTCCCAGCTGTAAAGAGGGAAGGTTGTGCCTGGGGCTTGCCTGCGGCCCAGCCCAGGGCAGGAGCTAGATCACAGACTTGTCTGGTATGGTGGATAGAGTGTAAAATCTCAGCGTCGAAGGCCTTTGGCGGGGAGGAACACGCAGGCTCCAATGTGTCCCAGTGCCTGCTCCTCACCTCCACTCCCCCCACAGTGATCCTGAGTGGGGCGCTCCAGGCCAAGCCCCTGATGCCTCATCTCTAAGGAACCTCTCAGCTCCAACATTCTTGGGTCATCCAGAGGGTGACTTGCTGTCCTCTGACTAGCTGCTCCTGGGGAAGATGGCTGGTGCTTCTCCCATTAGACTGGGCCCTCCTAAGGGTAAGTACATCTCTGCCACCTCCCCAGTCTGTGGTTGCCAGAAATTGGAAGACCCGGGTGGTTGACCTTGTCAGTCCAGAGACCACCTCCTGGGTAGCGACCGCACAGAATCATCAACCTTCTGCTTAGTGAGCTATGCTCAGCACCTCAAAAATGTGGACAACAGCCCAGTGAGCTGGTTATGTTCATGCCCATTTTATAGAGGGGAAACTGAGTCTCAATGAGGACTAGTCACTTGATTATGATCACCCCCTGATAAATGGCCGCCCCATTCTTTCCCCTGGCACCCTGCTGCCTGCCTCTCTGTCTCCCAGCATACCCCATTCTGACTTGAAACTGGCTGTTGACTCTTCATCTCCAGGATTGGGTGAGCATTTTCAGGGAAGGAAGGAAACAGGATTTGGTTTTGCTTTGCTTTGTTTTAAATCCGAGTCCCCAGTGCCCAGCCCAAAGCCTGGAATATAACAGGTTTGTTGAATATACCTGATAATATCTGTTACCTTTTACAGTACAGGAAGGACGGCGCTGCCTCCCAGGTCAATCTAAATATCACCTATTGAGCATCTACCATGTCCCGGGCACTTGATCCCCATCACACTTCATATAGACCAGCTCATTGAATCAACCCCCTCTCCTGTGACTGTTCAATAACTATTCATGCCCCCATTGTATAGATGAGAAAACCGAGGCTCAGGGCCAGAATTGGCATATGAAGCCAGATCAACACGTCTTCCACACACAACCTCCTCCTTGCCAAACAGGCATTTCCTTAGGAGAGAGGGAAAGGGAAAGGTCCACACTGAGCCTGCCTGTGGCCTAGCTGACTTGGAGGTCCATCCCAAAGACAAAATGTTGCTGGTAGAGTGGTGAGGTTTCCCTTCGGGGGGTCCTGGGACTCCTGCCACAGCCCCTCAACTTCATATGCACGTGTGCATGCACTTCCACAAAGGTTTACAAGCAAGGATGTGTGAGCATGTTGCATGTGAAAGAGGGGGGAACCGAGCAGGGCTGCATGGACATATGTGGGTGCCCGGGTGAGCATGCAGGAATGCATATGTGCCCATGTCTGCATGGCCCAGAGGAAGGGAATGGAGCGGGGGAGGGAGGTGCTGGCATATGTTGATATTGTATATCCAGGTGTGCATGCTACTATGATCCTCATAATATCTTCAGAAACTGGGGCTTAGGGAGGTGAAAGGACTTGCTCAAAATCATACAACTAGCATGGCTGTCTGCGTGTGTGTGCAGGTGTATGTGTGTGTGGGGGGGTGGACAGTGGAGTGGGGATGGAGGGGGTGAGGAGGGAAAGCTGCAGCTCTAACCCTGTAATAGACCCTCCCTGTCTGGCCGGGCCCAGAGGAGCGGGCGGTAATAACTGTTTTGCACAGAGGATCCACCTCATGTCACAGCCTGAAATGTGCCTCTCGGCCAGTCTGACAGAGATCCCCCCTCCCCAGCCAGGGCCTGACCCCAGGCTGATCCAGGAGGGTGTGTGTACGGGGACAGGTGTGTCTCCAGACCCTGCCCTGCTTTCCTCCTCTCCAAAGCAGCCTCCCCAGGCCAGCAGCTGGAGAGCTGGGACGCTCAGCAGTCCTGCCAGCTAGCACCTGGCCTCCCTGCCTCTACCCTCAGACTGGGAGCTCTCCAAAAGGAAGGGGCAGTAACTCCCTGCAGCACACTGGGGGCTTTTCCAGGAACGGAATGTGCACCTTTACATCAGAGTAAAGATATTCCCGGGGCAGAGGCCAGGACCGCCCCCTTCAGACTGGGACCTCCCCAATCCATCAGCGCTAAGGTGCACATCTCAGAGGAAGTACCACAGACTCTTCCCCTTTCAGCCCGACCCCTCAAATCATTGTCATCTTTCTAAGTCCTCTCCCCCGAAGCCTGACAGGGGAGCCAGGGCAGGGCTGTGGGACAAAACTGCTAAGCAGACTGGGAATCAGCCCCACTGCCCGCCCCCATCCAGCCATCTTTAAAAAACCATCGAGCCTGACCTGTGGTGGCACAGTGGATGGAGTGTCAGCCTGGGACACTGCAGTCACCAGTTTGAAACTCTGGGCTTGCCTGGTCAGGGCACACATGGGAGTTGATGCTTCCTGCTCCTCCTTTTCTCTCTCTCTCTCTCTCTCTCTCTCTCTCTCTCTCTCTTTCTCTACCTGCCCCTCCCTCTAAAATGAATAAAAAAATAAAATCTTTAAAAAAATAAAAAATTAAAAAAAATAAACCATCGAAACTCCTGCCCTCCTGACCCCCCACACCCCACCCTGCCGATCCCCTTCCCCATCTTGGCACTTGGTGCCCACAATTCATCAATTCTGTTCTAAGGAAGACCCTGGAGGGCAGAACTGGCACCACAAGACCACCTTCCAAGACCCCTCCAAGTCCCCAGCCGTCTTGTTTCTCCTGAGTTACGTCCCCCGGTGCCCTCCGGATGCCAGAGCAGGGTGGGGTGGTGTGACGTGGTGCCCAGGGGCAGTGCCCATAAAGGAATCTGAAGGCGTGCCAGGCGGTCAAAGTCTGGCCGGATCAAAGTGAGACCCGTCAGGGGAAGTGACTTGTTCCTAATCAAGAGCAGATAGCGCTGAGGAAGAAGTTGTGGGCCCTTCACTTTCCCTTTCTTCTCAGGGCTTGGAGAGACCCTCAGCTGAGTGCAGCAGAGTTGGGAAACCGAGGCTAAGGGGAAGGGTGAGTCCAGGCTCACACAGCCAGACCGACCTGGTAGGACAGGGGTCCCACCTGCCCTTGGTTAGCATAGTGACCATGGACCAGAGTCACGGCCTGTCCGTGCCCTGTATCCACTAAGGACCTGGCTGCACCTCAGTTTCCCTACATGAACAGTGGAGGAAAATGATAGTGAGTCAGCTTTATTATATGAGATAAGAGACTAGGCAAAGCAGTCGGCACGGCGCCTGGCACAGAAAGGCGCTTAAGAAAGTACAGTTGCCTCCCGTTCAGTCTGAAGTTCAAACGCTGGGCCTGAACTCACTGCCCCCAGTTTCTTTCTGGGGGGTGTCTTGGCTCCCCCACACAGACTTCCTCCTGACCTCTCCTGCTCCCAGCCTGTGTCCTCAGGTGCGAGCCCCACGGCACACCCCTCCCCTTCTAAGGAAGTAGAGCTTCCTCTTCCGCTCCTGCCACCACCTTCCTGGTGATAGGGATTTCTGGGAGTGACAGGGCTGCCCAGCCTGCTGACTCAGGGCCCAGAGCCGGGGCTTGCTTAGCAACAGGCCCAGGCCCTGGGCAAACAGAGCTCCTGGCGGCAGCCGCACCCCCACCACAGGAATGTGGCGGGATTCCTGGGATCACCAGTGGCTGGGCCTGCAACTGGGAGTGGAACAGGTAGGCACCCTCCTCTACCACCTTGGCACCGAGAGGGAGGTGTTCCCAAACCAAGTCTCAGTTCCCCACAGCCACCAGGCCCTCCGGCCAGCATGCTGGGGTCCGGCCTTCAGCCAGGCCCTGGCCTCCTGGGGCAGGGGAGGGGGCCAGAGAGAAGCCATGAAGCTCTGACATCTTTACAAGCTTTCTGGCCTTGGTTTAGAGAGGCCTCTCAGCCTCAGTTTCCTCGTCCACCAAGAGGGGAGGAAACACCAGCAGCCTTCTGGTGGAATTGTGGTGAGGATTAGAAGAGAGAACGCAGGTCTTAGCACAGCCTGCCATACGTAAAGGATCAGTGAAGGAGACCCTCAGTTATCAAGCTCACATCCCAGAATGAGGGAGAGCTTTGAGTTCTGGGACCTTAAAGGGAGACAGAGGCCCAGAGAGGGATCTGTACCTCCTTGAGGACACAGCAAGGCCACACTGCACAGCCCGACTGCTCATCATGCTGCCCTTCCAATCCTCTATGCCCCCCCCCCAGCCGTCACTAGTGAGCCCCATCCTCCCTTCTGTCCTGGGGCCAGTCTCAGTCCCAGGGCTGTGTGGATCCCAGGTCCCACTCCAAACACTGCCCAGGGGCAGGCCTGGCTGCAGGAGGCTCTGGGTGGGGACCAGACCAGACATTGCCTAGGGCAGGGCCAGCGCCTCTCCAGCACTCAGCCCGGGGCCAGCTCAAGCAGTCAAGGGAAGCTTCTCACAAAGGCCCACTGCCGTCTGCGCCTGTCTCTGCCCCCGTGTGTCTTACCCTGCTTTCTCTGTCTGTCTTTGTCCTTTCCTCTGTCTCTGGAAGAAGCCACAGAACAGGGTGTCTTAAGCACAGAGGAACCTGTTTCCTGAAAAAAGCCCTGACTGGGAGCTGGTCACCTGTATTTGCACTCAGGTTCTGCCTGTGACTTGCTGTGTGACCTTGGGCAATCCCTTTCCCCTCTCTGGCCTTCCATTTTCCATCATCCCATCAGTCACCACAAAGACTGCGTAAGATTAGGAACTGCCCAGCACACAGTAGGGAGTCCCGTGTGAGTGCCCCAGCTCCCCCCCAGCCTCTCACTGTCTCTGTTAATCCCCCCAGATCTGCCCACCTTTGATACTCCTGTCAGTGGCTGAGCCAGGGTCTGAATAGGAAGCTGAGGGCTCCCAGCCACGGGGAAGCAGGCAGGAGCAGAGCCTGCCAGGCCTACCCACGGGAGGGGACTGCGGGCCCCTCACTATTCACCACTAAGCCTGGATCCGGACGCCTTTGTGCCAAGAACAAAACCCAGGGGATCAGCTGTTCTCAGACCTGCCTCTCTCAGCTCCGGAAGGGACAAGAGCCGGGGCCCGAGGGTAGACTGTGCCCTCTCCATGGGCCCTGGGATGCCCGGGTGTCCCACACCCCAGAAGCTCCCCACAACCCAGGGTGTGAGGGCTGTAAGCATGCCTGGGTTCAAATCCCACAGCTCACTTATCATGAGATTTGGCCAAGAGTGTTAACTGTTCTGAGCCTCAGTTGTATAATCTGTAAAGTGGACATTATAATGGCCTGACCTCATGGGGTATGAGGATGACCTGAGATGACGTATTCTGGGCCTGGCAGTGCCTGGAGCCCAGCAGATGCTCTATAATGTGCTGCTGCAATTAGACTCCCTTCGTTCTTGCCTGGGTACATGGGGCTTAGGGCAGATCAAATATAGGGCCTGAGTGCAAAATACAGGTGGGTGTGTATGTGTGTGTGTTTGTGTGTGTGTGTACATGTGTGTGAGGAGGGGTCTGAGCAAGCCTAGCCAGGGGTTCTGGGAGGCAGCTCATGGCCCCTACCTGCCCACCCTTTTTCCCACAACACCTTCCACAGTCCCCATGACACATAGCTCACTCCCAACCAAGTGCCCTGGGCCTGGCGCTGCAGGGACCTAGGATATGTCCCTAGAGAGGAAGGGTGGAGGGCCTCTGAGTCTCTGGGGAATGCCGGACCCTGCTGACCAGGCCCCAAGGGGAAGATGATCCCGAGCCTGTCCTTTCTCAGGCCCTCCCCTGGCCGCAGTCCTCTGCCTGATCCTCAACTCCAGGCCTCATGGTGGCTGGTCGCTGTAGCCAAATGGCCATAAGGCTTTGGCAGGGGCAGCCCCTCGAGAGGCATGCGGGAGAGGCCTCAGGCGACCTGCTCAGGGGGTCTCTCCTGGGACCCTCAGGCCCAAGCCAAGGGACAGGTTCCGTGTCAGAGGTGACGAGAGCAGGGCCCCAGGCAGCCATTACTTGAGTTTCCCAGGCAGAGGGCCAGGAGGCCTGTGGTCACACTCCGCCTGGGGCCTGGGCTCCGGCCAACCGTCAGCAGCAGAGATTATTGGGTGGGTTTTATTTTAAACAAAAAAGCACTTTGAGTGGAAACATGTGTCTCCTCTCCTCCTCTCCAGCTCTCCCTCCCTTTTTCTCTCCATTGCGTTTTCAAATAGTTCTGTCCTTTTTGTGCCTCTCTGTTTGTTTCCCTCTGTCTTGCTCTATTTCTGTCTCTTCTATCTCCCCTCTCCTCTGTTCCTCTCCATCTCTTTCTCTCTGGCTTTCAGGGGTCAGGACTGGTACCATCTCCTTCCTCGGGTGTAGCCCAGGGCTCAGGCATACCACGCTCTTTGCAGATGATGTCCCCAGTGTGTGTCACAGGGCCCAGCAGCAGTTCTGCCCTGGGAAGGGCTGAGTCCCCTCCACAGCACAGGGTGTCCGAGCAGCTGAGGCTCCAGGACCCAACGCCTGCACCCTCCTGTCCTCTCTCTCGAAGCCCCAGTCTCCCCCAGATCCACCCTCTTGCGTTTCTTTCTATACCAGCATCTAGAAATAGTTCTGCAGCTTAAAACGAGTTTTCAACCACTGATCTGATCCAAACCACCTATTCTGCAGCCAGAGAGATGGGTGCCAAAAGGGACCAGAACTTGCCTGAGACCACACCGAGAATTAGGGGGAGAGCTGGGCAGATCCAGGTCCCTGCAGGCAGCATCACCTACCCCTCAGACTCATGGCCACGCCACTCCTCGTGTCTTGGGTCTTCCAGAAGGGCGGTCTGCTTCACTGGTAGTGAGAGACCCCCTGGAAAACCGCAGGCTTGGCTGGGCACACCGACCCCAGAATAGTCATGTTGTTGGGCCCCCACCCTCTCAGCCTCTTCTGATACTTACCAGGTAGCAAAGAAGAGAGATGGGCCACCCAGGGACTGGGGACAAGCCTCAGAGTCCTTGTGTGACTGTGTACATGAACTTTCTCCTTGCCGGCCTCACTTTTCCCACTTTTGTAGCAGAAGGCTTGTCTTTGCCACTAGGTGCCTTTCTTCCTAATATTTTATTGTGTTCTCATCTCTAGAACCCCTGGCTAGAAATGCAGTCTTTCCTCCCAACATGAGAATGACCCTTTCCAACATGACCAGTTCCCCTTAACTTCCAGGGTCACTGTCCTCTGGGTACAAGCACCTTAGATACTACAACCAAGAGGAGAGAGGCAGAGGGGAGGATGTCACTATGATCCAATACCCCACTGTCAAAGGAGTGTCCCTGAGTTGCCCAGGGTCCTGCTAGCACTCATGTAGGGCTAGGAGGGGTAAGGATAGGGATCCCAGGGGGTCCGTGCCTGGGTGACAGAGGGGAATGTCTTCCTCCTCCCGTGGTGCCGGAAGCTAAGCCAGGTAAGTGAAGGGGATCAGCCAGACGGGGGCAGGTGAGCCTGTCTTTCCAGATTTGGGCAACTCTGTCATCACCACTGAGCTGCTCTGCCCTCCCTTGCCCCGCCTGCCAGGTTGGCTTCTGGAAGTGGCCCAAAGGGAAGGGCAGGGCGTACATGGTCACCTTCACTAGGCAACCCAGGAAACCTTGGGCCAGGGGTCAGAAAAGAAAGGTAGGCTGCCCAGGAGCTCAGCGCTGTTTCTTTCTGCCCTCTGGGACCCGAAAACTGGCCCCAGCCAGGGGTTCAAGGGTGTGACTTTCCACCAGTCTTGCTGCTCTCCCCACCTCTGGGTGGGAGCCTAGAAGTGATTTATTTCATCCTCACAACAGCCCTGCAGGCAGGAACCATTAGCCCCCACTTTACAGATGAGAAAAGTGAGGCCCAAAAAGAGATAGAGGCTTGCCCAGTGATGGGCTGGCCCCAGGAAAGCAGTCTGTTAGATTTTCATGAATTTTGGGAGCCATGTTTCACTGGTCCTTGAAATTAACTGTGAGCGGAAGAATTTACACCACGGCAGAATTTACACCACGGCAATCGGCAAATGATACAAACCTGGGTGTTTTGTTTTTTTGTTTTCTTTTAGAGAGCGGGTTGTTAAACATTTACCAGCTCACCACTGGCTGGAGGCCACAGCTTTTATAGTGTCTTAAAAAGGTCCCCAGTTTACAAAGTTTAAGAGCTTAGCAAGACTGCTCCCTTGTCTCAAGACCTACGACAGATCCGAGCCTGTCTGACTCCAAAGCCAAAAAAATTCTTCTTTTCCCTCCTGACGCCAAAGGTTAGCTTCTCTTTCTAATCCACCATGAAAACTTCCTGCCCAGGACAAGAAACTGTCCTGGCTGTCCTTTGGAGCAGGGATGAAAGGTACTAAAGGGTTCAGAGTGCCCGGACACCATGCAATCAATTCCATAAATATTTACCAAGCACCTCACTTAACCTCCCTGAGCCTGTAACCTCAGCTGCAAAATGAGGCTCAACCTGACAGCATCCAGCCATCCACCTGGCCATCCATCTATTCATTCAGTGAATGAGTACCATGTGCCAACCAATCCCTGCTCTGAGTCCTGGCCTGCCACTGGGTTTCTGTGTTACCATGGGCCTCAGCCTTCCTATCTATATATTGGCATCATCTATGAGGTTTCCTTGCAACTTCTCTCCGCATTCCAAGGGGTGTTGGATGCCAGAAAAGGCTGTTGGTGAAGCAGTGGTTGTCAGGCTAATGAGCCCACCTGGGGATACAAAGGATCAGCAATGGCTCAGGTCCCCAGACACGAAAAACAAAAAACGCCTGTGTGATTCACACCAGCAAGGTCCCTCTGTTTCTGTTTACTTGAATGCAGAGTTCAGAATGCAAGAAGGGGTGGGACATTCAGGCCAGACTTCCTGATGGGGTAACAATACAGTAACAGCTAATATTTGATGAGCACTTATTTTGTGCCGGAGGTGGTGCTAAACACAGGCTTTATCTCATTCAATCTTTACAGCAAACTCACAAGTATGATACTCATTCCTTCAGATAAGGAAGCTAAAGCCCTGAGCAGGAAGCGACTTGACCAAGGTCACTCATTCATTCAAAAAATATTTATTGATAGAGAGTTATTGTCTCGTGGAGTCAGGGAGTTATTGTCTCATGGGAACAGAGTTCCAGTTTGGGACGAGAAGTTCTGCAGTTAGTGGTGATTGTTGCATGACAACACAAATGTACTTAATGCCACTGAGCTGAATACTTGAAAACAGTTAAATGGTCAATTTCCAGTCTTTATTTTACCACAGTATAAAAAATTAAATTAAAAAGTCTTTATGGATCCCCAACAGCATTCCAGGCACTGCACCGTGGGCCGCAGTGACCGAAGCAGACAATTACTGCTGCCTTGGTGGAGCTGACACTCGAGAACAGTGCCGACCACGAGAGCCGTCTGTGGGCCGAATGATGGATGGATGTTCCCTCTCTGCTCTGCGCCATATGGAAGCCATTAGCCACATGTGGCTACCGAGTACTTGAAATGTGGCTAGTGTCCCTGAGGAACTGACTCCAACTTTATTTCGTTTTCATTAATTCAAACTGCAATAGCCACCTGCGGTAAGAGCCTGCTGAGATGGACAGTGCAGCTCAAGGTCAGTCACGTGACAGGTCGGTGGTGGAGCTGGCTCAGATCCCAAGTGTGTCTAAGCCAGCGTTGTCTTAGTCGAGCTTTTCCCCCCCGCTGTGGGTCAGCAGTTTGGACCACCTGCATCGGGGTCACGTGGGTGGGTGTGGGGGGTGGCTGTGAAAGATTCAGATTCCCAGGCTCCACCTCAGACCAGAAATACAGAGCATGGGCCCAGGAGTCTGTCCTTGTTCCAGATGACTCTGATGCCCAAGAGGTTACATTTGAGACTCATCACCCTAGTTGTTCAAGACTGTCAGCTGGGGATAGCTTGAATTAGGCCTGACCTGTGCTGGGCGTGCTGGGCCCGGAGCAGGGCTGTGGAAGGGAGTGTGCCCTGCCTGAGCTCAGGGCTTCCCCCACCCGGCAAAGCCAGCCTGGGAGGGTCCTGGCTACCAACCTGAGGTTCCTTACCACAGTTCCCTGAAAAGCAAAAAGAGATGGTCCCACCGTACCCCAGGCAGAGGCCTGGGGGCGCAGGGCCCCTGAGGTCTCTGTCTCATCTCCCACCAGTCTCCGGGGCTTCCCCAGGTAGTCAGCTGAAGGCCCTGGCCCCGGCTGATGGGCAGCGGGAGAGAGAGAGGCTTGGCCGGGCACCCCACCCTGCAGACCAGCCTGGTCAAGCAAGGGAAGGAAGGAAGCAAAGGCAGGCCAGGGGCCCGGTAGGGACAGGAGTGGGGGTGACGAAGACCTCAGGAATTTGAAAACAAACATTCAGCCAGCAAAGGAAGAGGCTGCTGTCGGTTGCTGGGCCAGGACCAGCCCAGTTCCCTCCCTCCCGGGGCAGGCAGGAGTGAATCCAGCCCTGCCAACCATGACCCCAGTGCCCAGGGAGTTTCTACTCCCCCAAGGGGATAGGAAGGCCTTTGGGCGGTGTGGGAGGCCCCTGGGCTCTGCCCAGACATCAGAGAATCCTGGCTGGAGTGAGGAGAGAAAGCAGCAGAAAGCAGGGAGCTTCGAGAGTGCTCAGGAGGCCCAGCGCAACAGGGTACTTCGTTAAGCATTGATTGAGCACTAACGGTATACTAAGAATTCCGTCAAAAGCACTTCCCAGTTTATAAAGGAAGCGGGCACAGGGGAAGATAATACTGAGGGAAGCCCAGGAGCCTGTGGGTCCTCTGCAGAGTAAGTCAGAGAAGGCTTCCTGAAGGAGGTGGCACCTGAGCTAAGCCCTGAAGGGCGAATTCTGCTAGGGCAAAACAGAATTTTATTAATCTTACCCCTCCCTCTCCCAGAGCCAACATTCAGTGAACAGAGAAGTGAGCCAGTGACTCGCGGATATGTGGGACGAGTGAATCAATCAAGGAATGGGTGAATGAATGAATGATTGAAAATCTGAAGTCTAAAGTCTGAAGGTCCAGGCTACAAAATCCATCTCCTCGCCCTGGCTGGATAGCTCGGTTGGGTAGAGTGTCATCCCCAAGCGCAGAGGTTGCAGGTTCAATACCTGGTCAGGGCACATACAGGAACAGATTGATGTTTCTGTCTCTCTTCCTCTCTCACTAAAATCAATCAATATAATTTTTTTTAAATCCATCTTCTCGGCCCTGGCCAGTTGGCTCAGTGGTAGAGCGTTGGCCTGGCGTGCAGAAGTCCCGGGTTCGATTCCCGACCAGGGCACACAGGAGAAGCACCCATCTGCTTCTCCACCCCTTCCCCTCTCCTTCCTCTCTGTCTCTCTCTTCCCCTCCCACAGCCAAGGCTCCATTGGAGGAAAGATGGCCCGGGCGCTGGGGATGGCTCCTTGGCCTCTGCCCCAGGTGCTAGAGTGGCTCTGGTCACGACAGAGCAATGCCCCGGAGGGGCAGAGCATCGCCCCCTGGTGGGCAGAGCATCGCCCCCTGGTGGGCGTGCCGGTTGGATCCCAGTTGGGCGCATGCAGGAGTCTGTCTGACTGTCTCTCCCCATTTCTAGCTTCAAAGAAATACAAAAAAAAAAAAAAATCCATCTTCTCATCCCTCAGTTATGAAATCTCTTCACAGCATTGGGGCTATGCTCCCGTTGGGTACCCAGAGACTCTGAAGCCAGTCTGCGTGGGTCCAGTCATTTGCCAGCTGTGTGACTTTGGGCATGTTACTTAACTTCTCTGTGCCTGGGGGGGGGCATTCTCTGCAAAATAGAGGTAATAATCCTGCCTATTCATAAAGTCTTTGTGAAGACTGACTGAGTTCAGATAAGTGAAGTGCTTAGAGCAATGTTGGGCATGTAGTGAGAGCTACATAAGTGTTTGTTAATATTGTTAGGCACCAGCTTATCCATTAGTCACTCACTGATGTACTCCCGTCTTCAGCCCGCCGTTCACACACTCCTCCCTTTCACCAGTCATTTGTTGGGCAACCCCTGTGCCCAGGCCCTCTCCTCCATGCCTTTTGAGCTCCCATGTCAGTCCTGGATGGTGCCTGCCTGCTGCTAATTTCCATAACAATTTCACTAATTCCTCCTAAACCCAACACAAACAAGAAGAAGCTGTCTGAAGCAGGGGTGACTGCTAGGAACCAGGGTGTCAGGCACTAAGCATGGGCTCCTTGGCCAGGAGCCATTACCCAGAGCTGTCGTGGAGGGCCAGGCCTCCCCAGCTGGGGGTGCCAGCCGACGCCCTCCACGGGGCAGCCTTGCCTACTCCCCTCTTTGACAGGCTAGATTCTTCCAAGTCCCAGCCTCACCCAGTGCGCAGCCCCTGCAGTGCCCACTCCCTGACCTCGCTTAAGGCTCCGTTAAGCCGGGAGCCCCAGCCTGGTACACAGGCCAGCTCTGCCCGAGCTGGAGCCCAGAGCAGGCGGAGGTGAGAACGCTAAAGCTCCACCCCATTTCCTAGTGCACAGTTAGGGCTGCGTGTTGAATGTAATGATTGCGTGCTGATTATTAGACAGGAGCAGAAGGTTCCATAGCTTCTTCCCCACAGGCCCTGGGAGAACAGGTCGTGGGAGGGAAGAGCCTGTAAACCATTTCCTGAATACCTCCTGTGTGCCGGGCACCCTTCTGGTTGCTGGCTATCCTTTTAACAGCATGGCATAGTGGGAGCAGCAACTTGAATCTCATCGATGGGGAAACTGAGGCTCAGAGAGGTCAAGGGTCTTGCCCAAGACCCCCAGCCAGTAAGTACAGTCCTGAAATTCACACCCAGATCTTCTAAGACCCCATCTGGCCCCCCAGGGACAATCAAGGTTGGCATCTAGGGAATCAGAGAGAGGCTGGATTGGGCACGAGGTGTTGTTTGGGTCGGAGGGTAGGGCAAGAGAGAAGGAGAGCAAGAGAGGCAGGGCCGGGTGCCAGGAACAAGGATGCAGGGCGGGTAGCGGGAGCCTGGCCAGGTCCAGGGTTCCTGGGCAGGCCCTGCTGGGCCCTGGAAGCAGCAGGCTCATCCTGTAGAGCTGCCAGGGTGATACCAGCCTAAATCTGCCAACTCAGCGATGGCATCGGTCTTCCTGGAAAACAGCAGGCCCTGTGCAGGCTGGGGGGTGTCCCAGAGGGAGTCACCTGCCCGGGCGGGGGGGGGGGGGAAGGGAGTGTGGGCACTCCATTCTGCCCTGCAGCTCCTCCCGCAGCCAACCCATATGTCCTTGAGCCAGCCCCCTTCTGCATGCTCAGACCCCAAACCACTGGATCCAGCTCCCAGAGCTGAGTCCAGGGTGCCACTGGGGCCCTAGTGACCAGTGCTGCCAGCCACCACCTCAGCCAGGCAGCACAGGCTCCCAGGGCGCGTCCGCACCTGCCTCCTGCAGCGCCTTGTTCTGCCCCACCCTAAGGGGGCAGGTGTAGACGGGCACTGAGGTAAGGTGAAGATGACACTTTTTGGTGTCACTCTTCTTTGGAGGATACTGTAGGTCACAGCATTAGGGATACCAAAAACCTCTCTGGGGTCAGGTCCAAGGCATCCCACTGTCCAGCTGGGAACTTCACCTGGGGTCAGAAGAGGGACTGGGTCAGGAGCTCCCCCAGTCCACAGGTGGCCGGGAGAAACAGGGGGGCTCTCAGTCACAGGCACTCGCCACACCCTGGAGGGGTTCATAGGACCAGCCTCACACCAGACAGAACATGACAAAGAAAGGGAGGGCAGAGGCATCCGGAGGGCCTAGCACAGGGCCTGTAGGCAACTCAGTTTCCCCCTCTAAGCCTCAGTGGTGTGCCCGTGAATGGTTAACAACCAGCTTGGGTGTGGGGGGAGGACCCAGCGCAGGGGGCTGACGTCTGTGGTGTAAACACTCCTTGCAAGGCCAATGCCGAGCACTAGCTTGCCATCACTGAACGCAGGGCTGGGAAGAGCTGCTCTGGAGAGCCAGTCCGAGTGGGCTTCGTCCGACAAAGGCTCGTGCTCTCTCCCTATCATGGTCTGGCCAAGTCACAGAGCTGCTGTGAGAACGAGGGGGGCTGGCTGTGGGGGACTGGCCACACACACGGGCTCTGTGAGCTGGGACCCGAGGCAGAGCTGGGGAAGGAGTTGTTACAGCCAAGGGCTTCAGAGAGTAGTGCACCCCCCACCAAGCAGGCCCGGGCTCAAAGAGGCTCTGCCTCTTAACTTGCTATGAGACGTCAGGCATGCTTGGGTTCCCTCCTTTGTAAAACATGATGATACAGATAGAAGGGTTATTACGGGGAGGGGTGTGTGTGTGTGTGTGTGTGTGTAAAGGATGCAATCAATGCTGATGAGATGGGAGGCGATGGTTAGGACCTGTTTGTTTTTTTTTACAAGAGGTGATTTTTATAAGAGGTGGTCTTCAGGGCTTCTGGGGACAAACGTCTTTTAGTCTCAGGAACCCACTTTTCCCCTTCAACCCACCTTCAGGGCCATCTCAGGAGGAAGGGGCTCTGCATCCAGTTCGGACACACCCACCCTGGATCCAGTACACCTGAAGCACCCCCAAGTGCCCAGCCCAGGCTAGGACCCCTGAAAAAAGTCAGTGGGCACTGCCCTCCACGTGCCAATTGTCCCGTGGGAACACAGAGACGCTGACGGGCCCTGTGAGGCCACTGCCCTGGAGCCTGGGGCAGCATGGACAAGCAAGGGGCTCCTGACCCAGCCCTAGAGCTAGCGGGGAGATTCTTGGAGGAGGGGCCGTGACCAACCACCATCTTGTTTGTCAGACCTTTTCCTCTCAGAGCTGAGGTCAGGACTGTGTAGGTGATCCTATTTCCCGGAGACTGCACCCTCCCTTGCCACCGCCCCACCTGCTGCCCTGTGTCCCCACCCAACCGCACAGCTAAGCCCCAAGAGGTCTCAACACCCTGGAATGTGAGGAGTGGGTAGAGCACCACCCTCAGGACCCCTGGGTCCCAGCTGTGGTTTCTGCTGCCCCCTGGTGGCAGGACTGGGAAAGCTACTGCTGTCACTAAGGAAAACCAGTTCATGAATAGCCATCACCATGAAAAATAATGACGATATTCATTACTTTAGTTTGTAAAATCCCTCCTCAGTCGATCAAAAGCTGCACGGAGTAGACTGAAATCAGATGGGGATTTAAGTCCTGATTCAGTTTCCAACTGGTTATGTGACCTTGGGCAAGTCGTGTCTCCTCCCTGAGCCTCAGACTCCTCATCTGTAGAATGGGTGACAAAAACAGGGTAGTTGTAAGGATGAAATGACCTCATGCTTGGCACATGAGTTGAACTGAAGACAATAATGCCACCACCGTTATCAGAACACTTGCCAGTCGACTGTATATCATCTCCCCTGTGCATGATGGTTTTTTGCAAAGTCCCTTCCAAAGCGTCACGTCCTTTCATCTGCATTATTGTTCCCATATGATGGGAATCGAGGCTCAGAAAGGGAAGTAACATGTCCAGAGCATCACAGCTGGAGAGCGGTAAAACTGGACTCAAAGCCAGGTCTGCCTGACCCCAACTCCAGTGCTCAGGTCCCCACACCCCACTTTGGAAATCGGATGCACCTGAGAATTCCCCAGCGTCCCTCTTGCCTCATTTAAATAAGCAGGCACAGCCTCTGCCTTCTCCAGCCTCTTCCTCAAACTTCTCCCACACCCACGCCACCATCTAGAATGCCAGCCCAGCAGCTAACCCTTCCCTTCTTCCTGACCACATCCCCTCTGGGCAGCTCATGAGCCAAGAGCTTGAAAGTGGCTTCCAAAGGTCATCCTGTCCAACCCCCTTCACTCCACCCAAGCGGTGACTGCTCGTCCTGTTCTTCACGCTGCTCCAGGAGGAGATGTCACTCCCGCACTTCCTGCACCCGCCCAGGTGTTGGTTACAGCTCCCACAGCGGGGAAGGTCTACCTTTAGTCCAACCACAGTCCCTCCTGCCAAAGCGTCAGCCTATTTCCTTTTGTTCTGTCCCCCAGGAGTGTCAGAAATACCACCTGGGGAGGACACCTGGAGGCCCAGAGATAGGGACCCTGGAATGGGGAAGGGTCACTCAGGGACAGGAAGTGAGAGCTGAGCCCAGGTTCAAATCCAGGTCGGGGTGGTAAGAGCCACTGAGCCAGACTCCTGGTGCCCAGGACAGCCTCAGCCCAGGCGGGGCCATCTCACCCACGGCCACCCTGGGTGTGCGCCACAGGGCCAGGGGTTGGGGCGGGGGGAGTTGGGCGCCTGTAGGCGGTGGGTGCGCTTGCAAGCTCCCAGCCCCCCCTGCCCCCCTCACCCCCACCCCCATGCACGCATTAGCGGTGGCTGTGGGAAGCAGAGTTCTGAGAGGTGTGAAGAGCTCAGGCTCAGGATTCATGTGGATCCGGGTTCGAATCCCTTCAGAACATCTCTGTACTGGGCACCGAGGCCACAGCCAAGGCCTCACGGACTGAGTTTCTGTCCTCACAGAGCCCACAGTCCAATGGAGGAGGTGACAATAAACAGGTTTAATAAGTGAAGAAACACAGAACCCAGAGTGGCGAGCGGGAGGATGGTGAGACCCCACATGCAACCGGTGACTGGGGAACGTCTCCTCAGGAGGTGGCATTTCAGTCAAAGCCTGAGTAACAAGAAGGAGTCAATTTCAAGGTCCAAAGGGAGAACATTCCAGAGAGATGAGCCGCCAGGGCAGGAACCTGGGATTGGAATGAGTTTGGAGTCTGCAGATGAGCTAGGTCAGCTGGGGCAGTAAGCCTGTGTGGGACTCTGGTGTATGGGCTTGCCCAGAGCATTGCTCTCCAATGTCAGTTTTCTTATCTGTAAAATGGGATCTCCAGTACCCCTTGCTATGGAGACAGACACACGGGCTTCGTCCCAGGTGGGTGTTCCGTAATACCTGGTCATTTTATCAGTGCTCTAATAGCAACTCCATCAGTGGCATCCTTCAGGGTTTCATTCCAACCCCAGCACCCCCAGCCCAAAGCCACCCCCATCACGCACACAAGGCTGCCCAACCATTTAGTCAGGTATGGAGGGTTTAGGTCTTGTCCAAGCACACTGCACTTCACAGTTTATAATGCATTTCCTCCCATCCTTCCCTTGCCCTGCAGAGCTAGGTTGACGTGGAACTCTTTAGTCCGGCCTGGTAGTCCCTGGTACCCAGCAGGTGTTCACGGTATGTCAAGTCTGGGTCCTGCCACTCACACTCCATTAATGAACTTTTAAATTCAAAAGGGCCTTTTATATTTCTTCTTTTTTCTTTTTTTCTTTAGTGAGAGGAAGGGAGGCAGAAACAGACTCCCGCATGTGCCCTGACCAGGATCCACCCAGCAAACCCACTAGGGGGCGATGCTCTGCCCCCATCTGGGGCCCTTGATCCATTGCAACAAGAACCTTTTTTATTTATTTATTTTTTTAGCACCTGAGGCAGAGGCCATGGAGCCATCCTCAGAGCCTGGGACCACTCTCTCTTATTGAGCCATGGTTGCAGGAGAAGAGAGAGAGAGAGAGAGAGAAGTGAGAGAGGGGGAGGGGTAGAGAAGCAGATGGGTGCTTCTCCTCTGTGCCCTGACTGGGAATCGAACCTGGATATCCATACAACAGGTGAATGCTCTACCACTGAGCAAACTGGCCAGGCTCCCTTTTTTTTTTTAAGAGAGAGAGAGAGACAAGAAGGGAGAGAGATGAGAAGCATCAACTCATAGTTGCAGAACTTTAGTTGTTCATTGATTGCTTCTCATATGTGCCTTGTCCGAGGGGTTTCAGCAGAGCTAGTGTCTCTCTGCTCTAGCCAGCGACCTTTGGGCTCAAGCCGGCAACCATGGGAAGCCAGCAACCATGGGATCATGTTGATGATCCCACTCTCAAGCCTGGGACCCAGGCTCAAGCTGGTGAGCCTGCGCTCAGGCTGGATGAGTCTGTACTCAAGCTGGCAACCGAAGGTTTTGAACCTGGGACCTCTGTGTCCCAGGTTGATGTTTTATCCACTGTGCCACCACTGGTCAGGCCCAAAGAGGCCTTTCTTCCCAAACTTCCTCCATCTTAATTAAGAAAGGATCATTTTCTAGCCACATAGATTCCCTAAGCCTGAAGGTTCTGGGATGTAGCTAAGCATTGTTGGGATCAGAAAACAACTCTCCATCAAAAGCCAGAAAAAGTATTGGAGAAAGAAGGGTCTTTGAGCCCCTCTCACATGCAAGCAGAGCAGAAGCAGGCCAAGGTCGAAGTCGGGTCAAGGGGTTAAGCCACTGATTCCTCTCTCCTGCCCTTCTCCTCAAGCCGCTAAAGCCTCTGGCTCCCAGAGGGCAGATCCTGGGTCTTGGCTTAGTCATATTCCTGACCTGCCACCTCCATTTCAGCTCTCAAGATGTAGCTTGAGTGACACTGCCTCCAGGAAGCCTGCCCTGCCTATGAGAGCCAGCTTCTCCTTTATTCACCCATCTACAGCCCCAGGGTTTCTACAACCAGGGTACTGAGTAGTATCTGTTGAAGTGTAACTTGCATGAAAGACCTTCAGTGTGCAGCACAATGGGTTGCCCCAAAATGAACAGCCTTTGCAAACAGCATCGAAGGGCTCCTCCCCCTCCAGCTACTACTCCTGCCTCAAGGCACTGTCTTGACCTCAAGGTACCCCATCCTAACCTCTAGCCATTAATTTGTTTTGCCTGTTTTTGTACTTTATGCAAATATAGTCATTTAAGAAGTCCTCTGGCTAGCTGGCTTCTCTCCCACTATGTCTAGATTTATCCCTGTCCTCGGGTGTATTTATAGATGGTTTATTATCATTACTGTATTGGGTTCCCCTGTGTGAACAGACAACATCCATTTTATCATTGATCCATTTAATCCTCAATGAGCATTTGGGTAGTTTCCAGTATTTTGGCAACAAATGCATAGTACTGCTAAGAACATTCTAGTCTGTGTCTTCTGGGGCACACATGCACACATTGCTGCTGGGTGTGTACCCAGAGAGACGTGAATTGCTGCGTCAGAGTGTAGGCATCTACTCAGCTTTGGCAGATGCTGCCAAACTGTTCTCCAAAGTAGTGGTGCCAATTTACACCCTGCCAACCGCACAGGAGAGTTCCTGCTAACCCACATCCTTGCCAGCTCTCAAGATTGTCTGGAAGTCCCCGTTCTGGGGATCAACAAAGAAACCAGTGAATATCTCCACGCTGCGGGGCTCCACGCTGGTTGCACCCGAGGCTAGTGCCTGCTGGGGCTCCTGGTTCACCCTGAAACCTCAGTGTGCCCTGAAAATGAACAATTGAATACAATATTCTTTTAAATTTTTTTTTTTTTTATGGATCGGTTGATTTTAGAGCGAGGGGACAGGAGAGAGAGAGAAAAACACTGGTTTGTTGTTCCACTTACTATGCATTCACTGGTTGATTCTTGTATGTACCCTGAACGGGGATCAAACCTGCAAACTTGCCGTATCAGCATGATGCTCTGACCAGGGTTTGAATAAGATTTTTAGGATAAAAGCTAAACAACAGGTCCAAAGACTGAGGACTGCAGGTAGGGAGGAACAGCAGGATGTCATCAGGCACCACAGAGAAGGGGGCAGGCCCTGGGTGGGAAGCAGGTGGCAGGAAGCCATTGAGATGGGCACCTGCAGGTACATGGTTTGGAGCAGGGGCCCCTAAACTCTTTACACAGGGGGCCAGTTCACTGTCCCTCAGACCGTTGGAGGGCCACCACATACAGTGCTCCTCTCACTGACCACCAATGAAAAAGGTGCCCCTTCCGGAAGTGACGCGAGGGGCCGGATAAATGGCCTCAGGGGGCCGCATACGGCCCGCGGGCCGTAGTTTGGGGGCACCTGGTTTGGAGACTGGCTGAGCAGACAGCCTCATGGGCCAAAACCTTTGCCACAGACATGCCCACCCCGTCGCTTGCCCTGCCCAATACCACCCCACCTTCCTCCTCCTCCTGCAACAAGCAAAGGCAGGACCCTGGTCCTCAGCCAAAGCCCAATCCCAAGGCAGGGCCCACAGGGCAGGGGCAGGTCCCTCTAGGAGAGGGGCTCTCCCAACATGCCTTGCTTGGGTCTACCTCCTGGGCAGGTGAGGCATGACGAAAGTGGGCCTGGTGCACCTTGTGCAGCCCTGCTCTCTCTCCCTGCCTGGCAGTATGACCTCAAAGTCAGCCGCCCCCCACCCAAGTTCCCCAGCCCAGATGCAGGTGTCAGCCAGAACACAGATATGCAAGGGCAGCTTGAAGGCAGGAGAGCTTGTCTCCTCTGCATCGCTAGCTCCGCCAACCTGGGCTCTCCCTGTGCAGACTCAGCACTGGAAGAAGCACAGAGGCCCCTTGGTCTTCACTCAGTGTAGGCATCCCGTTCTTGGACCTCCTGAGTTCCTTAAATCCGCTAAAGACAGAGACCTCACCTCCTTAAAAGAGCCCCAAGCTCTGGTTATGCAGCCCTGACATGGTAAAAAGCCACCATTTTTTGCAACTTCTTATGGGCCAGGCACTGTCAACCTTTCATAGTTTATTTCACAGTGGCTCCATGACATAGGCACACTTATCAGATCCCCATTTTGCAGAAATGATAACTGAGGATTAGAGCCATTGTCCTGCTTAAAATCACATACATGCACGCACACACATGCACACACACACTTCCTACCTCTGCTCAATAGGAAGGCCAAGAAGCAACCACACCTCAGTAGCAACGAGCACACCCAGTACCCAGATCTTGGTTCCTAAATACCACTCAACAATAAACAGAACCACACTCCTCAGAGAATTGGCTGATTCTACCACTGAGGCAGGGAAAATGCAAGATGAGCCTGGAGCATCTAACAGTGCCAGAAAGTAAGGAAATGCTCAGAACACAAAAGGACGGGAGGATGTCAAACAGACGCAGGAGCTAATCTGAGGAGCTCCCAATGGCCCAAACTGACAACAATTTACACACAAAAATAAATACTTTGGTATTGAACGATAATCCAAAGCAGAAGATAGATAAATGCATGGGTCCACGTCATTAGAAATAAATCATTGGTTAACTTTGGCCAGATGGCTCAGTTGATTAGAGCATTGTCCCGAAACACAAAGGTTGCGAGTTCGATCCCCAGTCAGGGCACATGCAGGAACAGATCGATGTTTCTGTCTCTCTTTCTCCCTCCTTCCCTCTCTCTCTAAAATCAATAAGTAAAATTTTTAAAAATGATTCGTGAAATAATTGAGGGGGGGGGGGAATCTTCCTTACAGAAGAATTTCAAATAATATATGCAGATACATCCTCCAGGAGAGGGAGCACGCCTCCCACCCCATTCACCACACTTGAGTGTGGGCTCCACTCGCCTCCAAAGAACAAAGCCCAGAGGACACCAGACTAACCATGTAATCAAGGTTAACATCACCAGTACTAGGTCACATGCCTCCTGGGATCATGTGATGAGAAAGGCCCTTGGCTTCTGTGGTATTCTTGCCCCAAACCCATAATTCCTGTCTAGTCATGAGAAAAACATCAGATGAACCCAAACAGAGGGACAGTCTAACAAAATATTGACCAGAACTCCCCAAAATTGTCAAGGTCATGAAAAACAAGAAAAGACGGAGAGACTGTCACAGACCAGAGGAGACTAAGGAACTGTGGTGACTACATGCAATGTGGGTTCCTGAATTGGATCCTGGAACAGAAAAAAGATGTTAGTGGAAAAATTGGTGAAATCCGAATAAAGTTTGGAGTTCAGTTAATAGTCATGTACCAATGTTGGTTTCTCAGTTTTGAAAACTGTACCATGGTAATGCAAGATGTTGACAACAGGGAAAACTCAGAGGGGTGTATGGAACTCTCTGTACAATCTTTGCAACTTTTCTGTAACTAAAAGCTTTAGTTAAAAAAAAATTACATAGGGTATAAACATCTGACCCAGAATTTAAATTCAGATGCGCCTGCTTCCTTAGCTTATACATTCCACCCTTCTGCACCATCTCGTGTTAGAGAGTCATCCCCTGCCCTGGTCGGGGAGCTCGGTTGGTTGGAGCATTGTCCTGAGGTGCAGAGGTTGCCGGTTCAATCCCCAGTGAGGGCACATACAGGAATAATTGTTCCTGTCTCTCTTCTGCTCTCTCCCTTCCTCTAAGATTAATAAAATAAACATTAAAAAAAAGTCATTCCCCGTCAGCCTGGCGTGCGGGGGACCCGGGTTCGATTCCCGGCCAGGGCACACAGGAGAAGCGCCCATTTGCTTCTCCACCCCCCACCCCCTCCTTCCTCTCTGTCTCTCTCTTCCCCTCCCGCAGCCGAGGCTCCATTGGAGCAAAGATGGCCCGGGCACTGGGGATGGCTCCTTGGCCTCTGCCCCAGGCGCTAGAGTGGCTCTGGTCGCGGCTGAGCGATGCACCGGAGGGGCAGAGCATCGCCCCCTGGTGGGCAGAGCTTCGCCCCTGGTGGGCGTGCCGGGTGGATCCCGGTCGGGTGCATGCGGGAGTCTGTCTGACTGTCTCTCCCCGTTTCCAGCTTCAGAAAAATTAAAAAAAAAAAAAAAGTCATTCCCAACGTCTTCCTCATGGGCATGAGCTTCTCTCCATTTGCCCACATTTGCCCTCTAGAACCACCCCAACTCACGTTGTCTTTGCTCCATGACCTCCTTTTGAGGGCTGAAGGATGCTCCCATCCACCCAAGTGTTCTCTATTCCCTGGTCCTTCCACTCTCTTGGGTGACTCAGATTCTAACGAACGAACTGGCCTCCCAAGCATTTACCATTCCTTTTCAACAGCCACAAATTCCTGTTGGGAATCGGTAGGATTTCAGGGCTGACAATTCCCCAGCCAGGCTCCAGGGATAGAGCACATGGCAGAGCTTAGGTCTAACAGCACACACCACCCCCTGGCCTCCATGATCAGCCCGGAGGTCCAGAGAGCATCCCAGGACTTCAAGAATGGGGGGGGGGGACACAAAGACAACTGTCTTCTTCCATTTGGATGTGAATGGAGCTCCTGGGAGCCTTAGGATGAAGCTGACACCAAGAAAAGCAGAGCAGAGAAATGTAAAGACCTGGGTCCTCAGTGACAGCAATGAGCCACTAGATCGAGCCTTGCCTGAAGCCCACCCTGACACTACACTTCTCAGTTAGAACTGTGGCAGACTGAGAAAGGGTCTCCCAAAATACATTCACATACTAATGTCTGGAATCTATAAATGTCATCTCATATAACAGAAAAAAGGGGTGAGTCTTTGTAGATGGGATTTAAATTAAGAATTATAAGATGGATTTTAGTTAAGAATTGGGTGGACCCCAAATGCAATCACATATATTCTTATAAGAGGGAGGCAAAGGAAGGTTTGACACAGACACACAGAGAAGGCAAGGTGGCCACAGAGGCAGAGACTAGAGTCCTACAAATGCCAGCCTAGGAATGCTGGCAGCCACCAGTAGCTGAGATAGGCAAGGAACAATTCTCCCCTAGAGCGTGTCTCCACTACAGGATGAAGCATGGACCTCCAGACACCTGGATTTTGGCCCAGTGATACCAAGTTCAGACTTCTGGCCTCCAGGACTGTGAGAGAATACATTTCTGTTGGTTTACATCACCTAGTTTGCCGTAATTTGTTACAGAAGCTATAAGAAACAAGTACAAGAACTAATAAATTCCCTTTAATATTTAAGACTGTTTGAACTTGCTGTTTTGTTAGCAGCAGCCCGAAGCAGTCTGATACGCAGTCCTTCCCTCACCCTCCTCTGGGGGAGAGGAAAAGTCGACAGAAGGGCAAATCCTCAGTGGGAAATGGCCTGGGACCCTCCTGATCTTTAGCTGGGAAAATGGGGCTGGGTGGGGGCAGCATCAGACGGCTCACAGACTCCAAGTAAAGGCATGATGGGAATTTATTTACAAAGTCACCACCAGGGCCCACGCAGGCTCTGGCCAGATACATATAGGTCCCAGAACCCAAATGGGTATCAGAGCCTTTCCCAGCCAAACCTCTGATAAAGGGACCAAGAGTCAGGCAGGGTCAAGGACATGGAAGACAGAGGGTCCCAGTCCTTGCCAGATATCAGAGGTCACCTGTAGTGGCCCCCAGGCCAGAGGAGAAAAACGCCCTCGGCCCTGAAGAGTGGACACTGAGAAGCATGAGGCCAGACTCCTGACGCCCAGCCACAGAGCAGAAGTCCCAGCAGTGGTGGCCTGGGGTGTGGGGACACTACAGCCCCTCCTCGGCCTGTCAGGGAGCCGGGCATGTCCCAGGCCACGGCTGTTCATCACGCAGGGGGCTCCCCCAGCTTGCTGGTGGCGCTCGTGATCCGCTTACTCTCCCGGAGGTTTCGGAGGCGGGCACTGAGGCTGCTGATCTCCTCCACGTAGGCTTGGGGCACCCACCCCTTCTCGCCATCTGCCAGGCGGACCCCCTCCAGCCAGCCTGGGGGCACACAGGCCAGGAGCAGCATCAGTGGCATCACAGGGACACCAGGGCCATGTCTGTGTAGGAATGCCTAGGCCCTGACGCAAGCCTCGCCTGCACCCCTGGGGCTGAGGTGACATCATCTCAGCATCTCCCAGCTCCCAGGAGGACCCTGCCTCTAGCAGTCTTGTGGAGGAACTTCTGACCTGTTTTTCCTGACATCCTCAAAGAAGGGTATTTTCCACTCTCCCCCATCAGTCACCTTCAAACCTACATCTTTACAAGTAGGAAGTTCCTCCTCTTGTCTAACTTCATTCCTGTTTGCTGTGGTTGATCAACGCTTGTGTAAGCTTTTCCTCTGAAGTCTTAGCCATTTAGCTACCTCCTACTCATGCAAGCCCCCTCAGGAAGGCCTTCCCAGGAGGCCCCTCTCACCGTCATTGGTCCGGGTTCTCACTGCCAGGATGTCAGTCTTCTCCAAGGTCAGTTCATCCGGCTGCAGTGCCTTGTATGTCCTGACACACTGAACCTGGGGGCGGTCTGACAGCCCAAGAGAGATTGAGGGAGTCCCCAGGGCATGTTGGGGTGAGCAAGGAGGGGCAGTAGAAGGAAGGGAGGGAGTGGGAGGGTAGCCACTGCTGCTCCCTTTCCTCTGTCCCTCCCTGCCCACTCTGGCCACTCTTCTCTGCTCTGATGCTAAACACAAGCCCCCGGTAGCCCCTGGTAGCTCTCCTCTCTCCCTGGTAGCCCCACTGGCCAAACAGCACCCAGGATGGGAGGGAAGGGGGAAAGCAATGAAGCACCCAGCCCAGGGTTGGGGGGGGGGCTTGGAGGGAGGAGGGTGGCAGGCTGCTACCTTCCCCTCGCTGATGAATCCAGTCCCGCCCAGCTTCCCTTACTGTTTCTGTGCCCAGGGCTCTTTCCTCCCCAACTCTATCCGACACCTTGCTCCTGACTCCCAGGCCTATGTCCAACTGCCCCTAGAGCTCCCCCACCACACAGCAGTAATGGCCCCTTCACATGCCTCCTAATGCTACTCTGGTGCTCCCTCCAGGCCAGCCTCCTCAACTGGGATTCAAGCCACATCACTGCCCCATTGATAACCAACCTTCTAGGGCTTCCTGCTCCTCTCAGAATAAAATCCAATGTCCTCCCTGCAGCCTACAAAGCCCTGCATGATCTAGCATTGCCCCCTTGCTAAACTCCTCTCCTTCCATTCTTTCCCTCTCTCCCTCACTTATGAAGCTGTCACACCAGTCACCCTGCTGTTCCTCAAACACTCTAAGCCCCCTCCTGCCTCAGGGCCTTTGCACTGGCTGTTTCTTGTACCAGGAGCGCTCTCCCCTAAATCTTTTCAGGGCTGCCCCTCCTCATCCTTCAGGGGTCTTCTCTGACCACCTCTTTGGAATGATCAACTCACCCACCAGTCTAAACTGGATTTCTAGCCCAAGCCAGAGAATCTGTTCCAGACCAGTCCCTCACCCCTATCACCGCACTGGGTGGGCTGGTAGTATTGGGAAAACCACAGGCTTTGGAGCCAGACCTGGCTTGAATCCCAGCTCAGCCACTCATTAGGTGGGTGAACTTGGACAAGTCACTACCTCCCTGAATCTCTGTTTTCTAACTTGTAAAATGAGCTTCCATGGGGATGAAACAGGAGGATATAAAACATTTTGTCATCACAAACGTGCACACGGGGGTCGTCCTGTGCAATGTAAATCCTGCCCGTCCTTCAAGGTTCTGTAGAGCCGACCCTGACAACCCCAGGCTGTTGACCTCTCTCCCTGGTAGCCCCACTGGCCAAACAGCACCCAGGATGGGAGGGAAGGGGGAAAGCAATGAAGCACCCAGCCCAGGGTGGGCAGGAAGGGCTTGGAGGGAGGAGGGTGGCAGGCTGCTACCTTCCCCCTCGCTGATGACCTCCTTGTCCTCCTGGGGGCTGGAGGGGCACATGGCAGAGATCCACCGCTGCTTCTCACTTCTAGGGAAGGAAGGCTGAGTTATCACAAAATGTAAGCTGCAATGTCCCAGGGCCAGGCTGGGGAAACGGCTGGGAGAATGAAGGAGGAAGTCCAGACCCGGGACCCAGGTCATGACTTCCCCACCCTTGAAGCCACCACATGGCCCTGCGCCCCACCCAGCTCTGAGCACAGGAACAGAGCAGGCCCAGCACCCCTGGGCGCTGGGTCCGCCCATGTGCTGCCTTATGCCACCATCCTGCAGCCACAGGAAAAAGGCCAGCGCCTGCCTGGGGCAGGGTTCTCCCCCATCCCCAGACCCACTCACTCTGTCCGGGCCCTCAGCAGGAACTGGTGCTTCGCGTGCTGCCCGTGGAGGAGCTGAAGGAGGAACACGTGGCCAGGGATGCCCTGGGGCTTTAGGCTCAAGTCTCTCACCTGCAGTTCAGCCATCTTGGCATGGACAAAAACGGCAAATTTCCCTAGCCTGCAGGACCAGGAGAGGAGAGGTCAGCCTGGTATATGCCTAGGCTCCCAGCCTCACCCTCAGGACCAGCCAAGTCCTAATTAAAGGGAGAAGGGGTCATCTCCCCCTCTAGCACCCCCCCCAAGGGAACTTGGCTGCACAGGGCAGTGCCAGCAAAGTCCACAAAAGGAACTGGGAGTTCCGTTCCTGCCTGATCACTGACAGGTAGAAGGTGAGAAGACCAGCCCTGACCCCTGGCATGCCATCAACTGCCCTGAGCCCATGCTAAAAACCAGCTGGGCAGCAACTTTGACGAGACCTCTACAGCAGTGGTCCTCAACCTTTTTTGGGCCACGAACTGGTTTAATGTCAGAAAATATTTTCACGGACCGGCCTTTAGGGTGGGACAGATAAATGTATCACGTGACCGAGACAAGCATCAAGAGTGAGTCTTAGATGGATGTAACAGAGGGAATCTGGTCATTTTAAAAAAATAAAACATCATGCAGACTTAAATGTAAATAAAACGGAAATAATGTAAGTTACTTATTCTTTCTCTGCAGACTGGTGCCAAATGGCCCACAGACCGGTACTGGTCCGCAGCCCGGGGGTTGGGGACCACTGCTCTACAGTGTTTAGTGTCTGACTCACTAACTGATCTAGAATCTGAACTATGTCTCCTGTTTCACACTATTTGGTCCAATAACCTCTTGCAGGAAGGATAGGTGGTGGTGGGGGGGGGAGTGAGGATTTTCCTTAGGTTCCTTCATCTCAACCCCTCTAAACAGAACTCAGTATCTCCCACTCCAAACCGGACCCCTTCACTGCTCCCCACTCCAGTGGAAGACCCCTCCAAGTTCCCAAGAGGAAACTCAGTCACCATTCTCGCTTCTCCTCCCTCTCCCCCTGCCCCTCACCGGCAGCTATGTCCTGGCTATCTCCTTACTGTCCCCAGAATCTACCTCTCCCCAAGTCCCCTTCCACTTCCGGAGCATCCACTCTCACCTTGGCAATTGCAAGAGCTTCCGGTCTCCCCTTCTAGTCCACCCTCCAAATTAGCCAAGAGTAAAATGTCACATCTCTGCTTAACTCTCCACGTTCCCTACTGTCTCAGAAAGTTCAGCATCTCTACCATGACTTTCAACATTCCAACCTCCCTCTTTTGCCCTTCCCCTCCACAAATCTGGACACATTAGGCTTCATCATATGCCAAGCATGCTCTACACTTACATCTTACTGTGACTTTGCTATATCCTTCCCCAAACTCCCCTGCTGGAAAACTCCTACTTATCCTTCAGAACCCACCTCAAATATCCCTTCCTCTGTGACACTTTACTGATTCTCACCCCACACCAAGGTATGTTACAGCGTGAGTATACCCTTCCATCAAAACTCTGACCAGGTAGTTATCAGGATGTATTTTCACTGGTCTGAGCGCTCCTGTGAGCAGAGAACAAGCCCCATTCATCTCCATGTCCCCAGCGGCCATCAGAGGGCCCAGTACAGAACAGGGGTTCAGTAGTGCTTTATTGAATGAACAAATACATCAGAAATGAACTCTTCCCATGGCAGAAGAGGTCCGTTCTTCCTTCCATCCAGCCTTCAGGCTGACCTCATTCAGGAAATATTTTCCATCAATCCAAATTTTTTTTTTTTTTTACAGAGACAGAGAGAGAGTCAGAGAGAGGGATAGACAGGGACAGAAAGACAGGAACAGAGAGATGAGAAGCATCAATCATTAGTTTTTCATTGCGCATTACGACACCTTAATTGTTCATTGATTGCCTTCTCATATGTGCCTTGACTTTGGGCCTTCAGCAGACCGAGTAACCCCTTGTTCTAGCCAGTGACCTTGGGTCCAAGCTGGTGAGCTTTTGTTCAAACCAGATGAGCCCTCGCTCAAGCTGGCGACCTCGGGGTCTCGAACCTGGGTCTTCTGCATCCCAATCCAACACTCTATCCACTGCACCACCGCCTGGTCAGGCCATCAATCCAAATTTATAATCACAGCAAATATTGAGTGACTGGGTCCTGGCCGGTTGGCTCAGTGGTAGAGCGTCAGCCTGGCGTGCAGGAGTCCCGGGTTCAATTCTCAGCCAGGGCACACAGGAGAAGCGCCCATCTGTTTCTCCACCCCTCCCCCTCTCCTTCCTCTCTGTCTCTCTCTTCCCCTCCCGCAGCCAAGGCTCCATTGGAGCAAAGTTGGCCCGGGCGCTGAGGATGGCTCTGTGGCCTCTGCCTCAGGCACTAGAATGGCTCTGGTTGCAACAGAGCGACGCCCCAGATGGGCAGAGCATCACCCCCTGGTGGGCGTGCCAGGTGGATCCCAGTAGGGCGCATGCGGGAGTCTGTCTGACTGCCTCCCCATTTCCAACTTCAGAAAAATACAAAAAAAAAAAATACTGACTGTTCGCTAAGTGCCAGGCAGATGCTATGTCTTTTTCATGTATTATTATCACATGAATCTCTATATATGGTTGTTTCTATTTTTCAGATGGAAGACAGGATAGTATAGTTAGGAGCTAGGATATGGTAGCAGACAGGCCTGGCCTCCTCCTGACTCCTTCCTGCACTTACCAGCTCTAAGACACTGAGGATAACAAGGGAGCCCACTTCCCAGGGAAATAGAAGACAAAAGGGAATCATTTACAGAGCACACCCGGCACAGAGCAGGTGCATAGTATATGCTGGCTGTTAGCATTATGACTCAGGGCAGAGGCAGGACTCCAGGGCTATGCTCTTACTCTCTGTTCTAATTGGCTGAAGCTCAGAGCAGCTTTAGTCCTCTGCAATAGTCGGCCTTTAATTCTGGAAGGAACATGCCTGGAACCTCTGTCTTTCCTGTGGGAGCCTCCCAGGCTCAGGGTGCCCTGGCAACACAGTCTGGCACAGGTTGGGGCTCCCAGGCCCAGTGATGGACGGGTTGTGAGCCCATAAGTAGGGAGGAAGGGAGCGGCAATCCACCATTCCCCCTCACCCTGCCCCCACTCACTCCTTGCGTCGGGAGAGAAGCAAGCAGTCATTGAAGAGGTGCAGGTAGACCGCCTTGCTGGACAGCTTCAGCTTGGCTGGGGGTGCCGCGGGCAGTGGTGCCAGCTCCACCAGCTCCCCGTGCCGCACCAGCCAGCGGGCCTGAGAGATCAGTGGGAAGATCTAGGAGGATGGAGGAGGCAAAGAGGAGTACAGTTCAGGGCCAGGACCACAGGGCAAAGGGCACAGGCCAGGGATGGGAGTGGTGGGCAGTAATCAACTGGCCTGCAGTCCCCAGGGAAGGAGGGAACCGAGCCGCCCTTTGTGTGCCCATCCAACCGCTAAGGGCATGCACCTTGCCCTCAAAGTGGATCTTCTTGCTCAGGTGGATGAGCTCCTCGGTCCTCTTCATGGACTGCACACTGGCGTTGCATTCCTGCACCAGCTGGGGAGGCCGGGGGTGGGTCACCTGCAGCCCCACAACCCCGGCTTCCGGAGCCCAGCCTCAGAGTCCCACCTGGAGACCAGACGCTCTGAAGGCTGGAGCTCTCTTAGAGACACACTGGGGTTGCAAGGAGGCCCTTAGGAGCCAGAAAGCCCCTGCCCTGCCGAGCTCACCTCCTTGAGCGCATTGAAGGCCTTGGTGGCCATGTCTTCGTCTTCAGAGCCCTGTGCTGTCCGCTTCAGGATATTCTGGAGGGTGGGGTCAGCTCAATGAGGCAAGCCATCATCTCCCCCCACGACCCTGCCCACCCGCAGGTGCCCAGAAGGGGCTGTCGAGGGCACCGCGGCATCGCCTCCGCCAGGCCGTCAGGGCAGCCTGGGACCCTCCAGGTACCTCCACCAGCATCTTGAGGCGGGTGATCCTCTGAAACGGCAGGATGAGGAAGGAGGTGAGGGGCAGACGCTGGCACGCAGGAGACTCCTCTAGGCGAGCCAGGATGCCCGGGAACTTGGGGTTCTCCAGGCTGGAAAATGGGGAGGGGTCTGGGGTCACATCTGGTTCTGAACTCCTGAGATCCACGACCCAGCCACCCCATTGGTTCTTCAGGTGCTTTCTCAGCACATCCTTCCTGCATTCTGGTCACATAGCCCTTTTTAGGGACCCTTCCCCCTCACGTCACCCTTCCTCACCCAGTCCTCTGCTCCTACTCCCACATGAGAAGCCCTCTTTCCTCCCCCCTTTCAGAGTCCCCAGCCCTACAGCAGGCGCTGGTAGGTGCGCTCCTGGTAGGCCTGGTTGGTGACATAGGGCAGGTAGACACGGCGGAAGGCTGGGCAGTGGCGCAACACAACATCGCACACACTGAAGCGCAGGACATCTGCCTCCAGTCGCTGCTCCAGGTCCTGCAGAAACCTGAGGGGTCAGCAAGGGATCAGGGCCAGGGTGAGACCCCAGACATGGGAGCCCAGCCAATCGCAGGCTCAGTCCCCTCCCCCAGCCAGGCACAGCCAGTCCCTCACCTCTCGCTGGTGCTCTTGACCTCGGGCAGTTTGGAGAACAGCCACTGCTTGTCCTGCACCCCCAGACACTCACTCAGCTCAGCTGAGCCTAAGAAATGGCCCACGGCCACTGACAGGCTGTGGATGTATGAGGCCTCGGACGTGATCAGCTCAAACTTGGCCTGAGCAAGGGCAGACGCGGGGTTGAACCCTGAGACCAGCCAACCCACTCCTTCTCCTTGTATAGATCCCCACTCCTTCTCTAGCCTCACACTTGATCTGGTGCCTGGTGGGGTTTGGGATCCATCTCCTGCCTCACGCAATTGTTCAAACCAATCTGGAGCCCTTGATTTAGCCCCTAGCCGCGCTTCAAAACAAGCTACCTGGCAGTGGTAGTCAACCTGGTCTCTACTGCCCACTAGTGGGCATTCCAGCTTTCATGGTGGGCGGTAGCAGAGCAACCAAAGTATAAATAAAAAGATAGATTTAACTATAGTAAGTTGTTTTATAAAGATTTATTCTGCCAAACAGCAAAAATCCGACATAAAGTACTTGGTAAGTAATTATTATTATATGCTTTAACTTGCTGTAACTCTGCTTTATAAATTTTATAAAGTAAAGTTACTTCCCGGCCCTGGCCGGTTGGCTCAGCGGTAGAGCGTCGGCCTAGCGTGCGGAGGACCCGGGTTCGATTCCCGGCCAGGGCACACAGGAGAAGCGCCCATTTGCTTCTCCACCCCTCCGCCGCACCTTCCTTTCTGTCTCTCTCTTCCCCTCCCGCAGCCGAGGCTCCATTGGAGCAAAGATGGCCCGGGCGCTGGGGATGGCTCTGTGGCCTCTGCCTCAGGCGCTAGAGTGGCTCTGGTCGCAACATGGCGACGCCCAAGATGGGCAGAGCATCGCCCCCTGGTGGGCAGAGCGTCGCCCCATGGTGGGCGTGCCGGGTGGATCCCGGTCGGCGCATGCGGGAGTCTGTCTGACTGTCTCTCCCTGTTTCCAGCTTCAGAAAAATGGAAAAAGAAAAAAAAGAAAAAGAAAAAAAAAGTTACTTCCCTACTTTATAAATCACCATTACTGTGGAACCGGTGAGCGGTTAGAAAATTTTACTTCTAACAGAGATACAAAAGTGGGCGGTAGGTATAAAAAGGTTGACTACCCCAGCTACAGCCATCGGATGACCCCGCCCTTCCACGGACCCTGCCCTTGCTCTTGGCCCGGCCTGGTCCCCTGCCCACCACGAGGTTTTGCTCAGGATGGTTCCGGGATTTCGCTTCCCAGTCCCTGCTTTCAGAGATCTCATCTCCACCAGCCCAGCCTGAATCTGCCCCTCCTCTGGCCCTGCCCTATCCTAGGCCTCACCCCATGGCCCCGCCCCTTCTCCCAGCTTCTCCACCCGCCTTCGGTTCCAAGGCTCCTTCGTCTTAGCTAGCAACCAGCTCCGCCTTGTCAGTTCCTAGCAACCTTGGCATTAACCATCCCATCGGTCCCGTCCTCTTGTGGCCCCCCGTTCCCCACCTTCTGCAGTTTTCAGTCCCGCGGGCCCGGTACCCCTAGCCCCGCTCCTTCTGTTGCTCCACACCCCCTGTGGGTCTCAGCACCACCTCCCGCGACTGGCAGCTCTGCTGGCCCCGCCCCCCGGGTCTCCGGGCGCACCTCCTGCAATTTGCAGTCGCGCAGGCTCAGCGTGGCCAGGACGCCGCTGCCGCGCACGTCGGGGATGTCCTGCCACAGCGAGAAGGTGGAGCCTCGCGCCGAGCGCTGCGCCCGGAAAGAGCTGCTTGGAGAGAGGTTGGCGCGCGGCGGCCCGGGCCCCTCCTCCGCGCCCTCGGCCTCGTCCCCAGGGCCCTCCTCCTCACGCTGCTGCCGCCGCAGTTCGCGGGCGCTGGCCACGTCGCTGTATTCCTGGTAGAGGACGGCTGGGCAGAGAGAGGGGCAGGGGAGGGCTGTGCAGCGCCCGCCAGCCGCGGCCCGGCTCCTCCCCGGCTTCCCCGAGAGCCTGCCTCCCTCAACAAGCCTTTCCAAAAGTTTGGATAACGGGACATAGTGAATTCATTCATTCATTCATTCATTCATTCACTCACTCATTTCATAAACACTGCTTGAGCACCAACTGCGTGCTATTTCCTGTGTTGGATACTGAGATTCAATTCTCTTCTTCACAGGATCCCTACCTCTTAACTCTCAGAACCCCACTTTCCCAGTTTCCCCAAAACCCCAGCCCCTTCCTCCATGACCCCCTCCCACGTACAGTTAAGGAGGAACCGCGACTGTCGACGCTCGCTGGCGCCTCTGGAACCCAGAGCCGGCTCTTCCTGCGATTCCAGCCTATAAATGAGAGAATGTCAGAGCTCTTTGCCTGCACCCCGCGTCAGATTTGATCCTGCAGTGGGAGGTGGTACCTGGACTCAGGCCAGCTGCCATGGCCCCCGCTCGGGTCCACAGGAGGGGCCATCGCCACACCGTCCAGCCTCATCTCTACACTGCGCGACTCCCTTCCAGATGCTTTCCCTAGAGAAAGCGAGAGCTGAGGGGGGGTGGCCCTGGTCAGCGAGACAGCACCCAGTCTCAACTCCAGTGAGTGAGCCTTGCACCACTCTACATCTGGCTCATGGGCTGCTTCTTAGGGCCAAGGGGAGAAGCAGGTACCTTCCCGGGCTGCTCCAGTGCCTGACACTTGGGTCAATGCTTTGGCTGCAGAATTCCGCCCCAAGCGCAGGGAAGAGTGCAGCCGGGTCATCAGCTCAGAGGCAGAGAAGCGCCTCCGCTCAGGACCCTCAAGACCCACTCGGGTGGGCCCAGACAGTTCCAGTGGCCTGGGCTCCTCTGTGCTCAGGGACTGCTCTGCCATCTGGCCAGGTTCGAGGAAGACAGCATGGGCCTCAGGGTTGCCAAGGGCTTCTTCACGCTGGTACACACGCATCTTGCGCCCTGCAAGTGGGATGAGAGCGCAGGCTGGCATCCCCTGGGGTCTCTCCCCACCTCCTCTCTACTTCTGCCTGGTGGCCCTGAACATCTGGGCAACATGCCCAAGTGAAAGGCAAAGTTTTTGCTGAGATCTGGTCCCCAGAGAAATGAAATCCACAAGAGGGGAATAGAGAGCAATGGGCAAAGAGTGGACAAAGGACCAGGGAGCCCAAGATAGCCACTCACTTTCTATGTGACCTTGGACAAGTCATTAGTCTTCCCTGAGTTCCAGTTCCCTAGCACTAAAATCTACCACTTGTCCTTCCTATTTGGGGAACTCTGGGGCTTACAAGTCCTAAAAAGCTACCCAAACCCTCTCCTATTTGCCCCACTGGGCCACCACCCCCTCACCCAGAGTGACTCACAGGCTGACTTCTTCTCAGAGCCATGGCTGGCCCGGCGCTGTGGCTGGGGGTTCTTGGGGCTCCAGGGTCCCTCCAGAGCTGGGGGCTGGGCGCTAGGACAGTGTGGCCAGCTGCCAGCCCTGCTGGGCCGCATCCCTCCACTGGTAGAGATATCGGTGTCTGGACCGGCTGGGGATGGCGGCCATAGCAGCCCTTGGAGAGGAGCAGGGGTCCCCAGGGACCAGCGGCTGCCAGGAGCCTGCAACTCCTCTGGAGTGACAGGGAAGAGATCCAGGCACACAGGGCTTGGGGGATGCAGGGTGGGCAACTCCGCAAAGGACAGACTCTCCTGCTGGCACACAGCTATTGGGTGGCGGGCAGTACCAGGTGGCCCAGCCAGGTGGGGCTGGAGGGTAGCAGGTGACCCACAGTCCATTCCTCCTTTGCTCTGCCACTCACCTGGGCCTGTAGGGGAGAAAGTATCAGAGCCAGACACAGGACAGCCGGGCTGGCCACTACGTCCTGGAGGCCTGGACAAACCTTTGTGTAGACAAATGTACACACATCTAGACAAGTACACACACACACCTAATTACATAGGAATAGCTGATACTTACTTGGCATTTAATGAATGATAAGCCAAGTGCTTTACACATCTTATCTCACTTAATTCTCATAACAACGCTGAGTTGATGCTACTATTATCCCTATCCTATAGGTGAGGAAAGTGAGGCGCTGAGGTTATTTGATGAATGGTGGAACCAGGATTCAAACCCAGGCAGTCTAGCTTCTGAGTCTGCTTTTAACCACCTTGTACATTTTCTGTCACTGACATATGATCAGATGTACATATCCATACACTGTCACACAAATCTAGGAATGTTTCACGTACATCCACACATGTTTTCTCCCAAGTACACACATTGACATACACACTTTCACAGTTACACTCAGACATTTTACATTCAAAGGTTCATACTTTCACACACTTTTTCATACACACTGACCCGTCAGTTATATACATATCCACTCAAGCTTTCTCGCACTCCTGTTTCATCCACACTTGAACACAAGGATGCAGACACAAACACCCAGGCCCAGAAGTCCTGGCTTTGGTGTTACCCAACCTCCCTTCCCATGCCCAGAGCTACAGCCTTCAGTGCCCACACCCATGCCAAGCTGGCTGGGAGGGTCACAGACTGGCAGGCGCTCCACCACGCAGATCAAGCTGGGCCCTCCCAGGAGAAAGACAGGGAGGTGTCTAACCCCCCCCCTCCCCAGCTTGGAATGAGGAGGGGTTCTTCCCTACCCCAGCTCCCAGCCCCAGGATCAGGCCAGGCTAAATGGGTCCTCTCTGCGTAGGAAGTCACCCCAGAGAGGCTGTTGGAACCTCAGGACAGGTCTGGTGATCCAGGGGTCCAAGCCCCCTACAGCCCTTGCCCTGGGGCTCTCCACTGACTGCCCTCCGGCAGCCCCTCACCTCTCTAGCCGAGGCCCTCTGCTGATGTTCGGCTGCTCCGGCAGGGGAAGCCCTCTCTCTGCCCAGCTGGCTGGGGGAGATCCCACCCAGACAAAGAGTTTGATTCATCAAACCCTGTGGTGAGGCAAGCGGTAGGGAGGGAGGGAGCAGGCAGCGGCTGGGCGGGGGCCTACCCTAGCCTGGCCTCGCTGTGGGCAGGCGGGGCAGCAAAGACCCCCCCACCCCAGAGGCCTCTCAGGCCAAAAGGGCAGTGCCCAGCCTGGCAGGCCCAGAAAGCCTAGGAGACAGAGGCTGAGATAGTGACCTGGAGAAACGAAGACCCTTTAGACAGCAAACTAGAAACTGACTCAAAATGGCAAAAACCAGAAATTACAGACACTGAGACATTCAGAAACACAGCGTTAGAGACAGAGACACTGACAATTTCAGACTGACCGGACACTCAGAGACAAATGTGAAACCCAGAAAAACCCAGGGAGACAGATGGACAGATATTTCGTGCCCTGAGGGGTTGCCAGTCCAATGCGAGAGCCAAAAACGAAACAGTTACAATCCAGGTTGGCAAGAGCAGAGCCAGAGGAACCATCATCAGAGCAGGGTGCTGGGCTTGACCTGAGCATTCCAGAAAGGCTTCCTGGAGGAAGTAATAGCTAACTGTTCTGGCTGAAATACCTAGAGACCCAGTACACATAGATAGTGAGAGAGCCTTGGCCTGAGAAACAGTGACAGCTTCAGTGACCCTGGGAGAGAAGGAGGGAGGACCCAGTGGGGACAGCTCTCTGCACAGCCTGCAACTCTTCCCCTGCCTACTCCATCCCCTGCCTGGGTGGGGGTGGGGCTCTTAAGGGGCAGTTACTATCCCCCACAGAAACAGCTTTAGCTTGTACCTTAAACTTCTGTTCCTCTAAACAAGTCTCAGTAGTCACGCCAACTTCAAAATACTAATATGAGAATTAAGGATAACAGAGTGGGAGCTTTGTCACTGACAGTCATTCTTCTGAGTGTTACTGTTAGTCTTTCCCCAGTCAGAGGGAGGGCTTGGGCTATCACCTAGGTGGGAAAACTGAGGCATACCCTAGTATGTTTGTAGAAGCATCTGGCAGGAGACCTGGGCCCACTCACCACCAGACACGTCTCTTTCTCTCCAGGAACCAGAAGTCCCACTTGCTTCTGTGGGCACACACGTGACACGTGCAAGAACACACACATGCAAGAATGCAGATGTGCCCCTGCTCCCTTGTATTATGGGAGATTTTCTCCACTTGGGCTCTGGAAGCCCCTGAAGGGCAGGGAGGAACCCCCCCACTCCTGTCAGTTACAGAGATAAATGAGCAAAACATGGAGCCCTTGGGACAGGAACACCCCCTCCCAAAGCCTCAGGGAGAAGGCTGGGTGAATGTTGTGAGTGATGGTGGAAAGCTTTGTAGGGAGACGGGGCTGGGGGAGGCAGGTCTCTAGTAGGGAAACCAGGGTTCGGGCCAAGAGGCGATGAGAATGACCCATCTAGCTGGGCTACCTTCCAGGGATGGGGCCCTCTGAACCTCAATGCTAGGGATCCAGGAGGGGCAGAGCTGTGTTTCTATTGTGTGTAGCTCATCTCTGCTAGAAAAGAAAAGAAAAACCTTGAGAACTGGCCAAGGCAGCAGGGACATTACCTACCCAAGACATGATCTCAGGATACTCTAATGTCCACTAGGCCAGAGTCATTCTGGAACCCACAGGGGAAAAGCCCTGCCAAGGGTTAAGGCCCAGTGTGGACATGGACAAGCTGTGTGGCCTTAGGCAAGTCATAGTCTGTCCCTGGGCCTCAGTGTCCCCAACCCATAAAATATCCCTTAAGGCCACTCCTGGCTGCCTCTTCTAGGAAACCTGTGTCATTAAGAATGTCTGCAGGCTGAGAAGGATGGGCAGAGGCCGAAGGTCCTATCCAGCGGGCACTGCTAATCACGAAGACAATGGATCCATCTGGCAAGGCTGGCAGAGAGGGTGGCTGGATACTACCATGGTCCAGGGAAAGCACCTCTGGCTTCCTGTGCCCAGCTTTCCCCTGCTCCTTCCCTGGTGCCCCTTGCCCTGTAGCCCTGAGTTGTAGGAATCCTACCAAGGCCTCTCAGCCTCTAAAGGGACAAAGCCAAGCAGAAGGTCATGGCTGAAGAGGGGAGCCAGGCCAAGCAGGCTGAGGAACCCCAGGAGGCCACAAGTAAGTGCAGACCAGGATCAGAGGCCAGTCGGGCAGCACAAAGGACTCACTCTGGAAGACTGGTGGGAGGAGGATGGGGCTGCTGGCAGCCGGGTGGGGCCCTACCTCAGCCAGGGAGCTCCGTCCAGCCTCCAGCACGGTCCGGGGCTCCAGGCCACCCTGGGGGCTCTGGGGTTGCAGCCAGGTCCTCAGGGGGCGATGTCAGCATGGCCCCTGAGCCCAGGCAATGCAAGCTTCTGGGTATTGTGTGGGGCAGGGAGGGGGGAGGTGAAGGCGGAGGGAACCTCGCAGGCGGGCAGGCGGCTGTCTCAACGTGCCTGCTCCCCGCCCCCCTTCCCCAGAACCGGTTTGGCCAGTCTGGGGTACAAGAGAGGGCTGGAACAATGGGATCCCTATGCCCAGGAGAGGCTCTGAAGGACCCCAGACCGATGTCCTAAAGATGGGGAGGCACTGCTTTTCTTCCCAGGAGACAGGCTACCCTCCTCTAGAGCTTCCCAAATGTGAGATGTGCCTAGGGGGTTCCCTGGGGCAGGGGAACATCCCGGGAGCTCTGCAGGCAATCTCTCAAGCCTTGGACTCCTCAGGGACCTTAAGGCCTCAGTGTGCTGACCCTCTCTCTCTGAGCCAGCTACAGCACCTATGGAATGGGGATGCTCATCTCTATCTATGGTTGGGAGACAGAAGTCATGAAGGTAGGTGATATGACACATCTGGTGTCGTCCTGGCCGGCCCTTCCAGCATCACTGCTACTCATGAATGACCCATCTCACCATCTCTAAAGGCCTCCTCCACCAGGAAGCCTTCCACACTCTAGTCCACACCACTGAGCCCTCAGTAAACCAATTCAAATAGCCCAAGCAGAGCCAGCATCAGGTAAAGAGGGCATATGCTGTGCCTGGCATGCAGTCTTACCAAGCCTGTGAAAGAGGAGGCTGCTGTAGCCCTAATACTACCTGCCATTTATTTGAGGACTCAGTAATTGCCAGGTACTTAGCATTAACATGAATATGTGCACAAATACTAACATTCATGTTGCTAATGACTCTTATTGTGCACTCTCTATGTGCCAGGCATTGTTCTGGACACTGTTACAGCTCCACTTTTCAGATGGGGATGCAACCTTGTCCAGGTTGTAATGGGCACTATCCTGTTTAAATCTCTCATCAGCTCTAGGAAGTTCCTATCTCACAGATGATAAAACTGAGGTTCCAGGGATGAAATAACTTGCTTAAGGGCACACAGCTAATAAAGTCAGAACTAATATTCAAATCCAGGTCTGTCTGACTCCACCGCCAACCTGTGCCCTTAATCTCTGCGCTGTACTGCCTGCCTCACCAGGGTTTGGGAAAATCTGGTGAAAAGTGTGAGTCTACTGGGAGGTGCCCAGCTGACCTAACTAAATCCTTTTATTATTATTATTCATACACTACAGGTCTTGATTAACAAACGTAGGAGGCAGGGCGTCCAGGATCCAGACCTCGATGATCTCTCCCCTACCAACTGGTGACAATTCAGTTCAAAGTGATTCAGCCCCTTCACTCCTTCATATTCCCCTTGCACTACATCCCCCAGAGAGCATCGTCATATAATGAAGAGACTGCACACAGGGGGGATGGGGATCAGGTATCCAGAGAGAGGCAGCAAGCTGGGGCGCAGAGAGAGGTTTATTGTCAGCATTGTGGGTAGGGCAGGAGACAGGGAACAGGGTGAGGGAAGCAAGGCAGGACTAGAGGGTCTCCTTCCCAGCTTAGGCGCGACCTTGAGGACGCTGGCCAAGGTACTGCCCAGACCCCTAGCCGGAAGCAGCGAACCATAATCAAAGAAGCACCCTTGGGACTCAGGGTCCTGGAATGGCAGTCCCGCCTCACTCGCTCCTGCATCTTAGCCTCTGGGGACAGAGCCTCTGCTGTAGCAAACAAAAAGCAGTACTTGGTCAGGCTGAGCAGGGGGACCAGCCCCTCGATTCCGGATGTTTAAAAGGGGGCGTGCCGTGGGAGGAGTTTGGTGAAGGGAGTGGCTAGGAGATAATTAGAGGTAATCCAGCCAGCACTCGCAGGGGCAAAGAAAAAAACAGGGTATGGTATAGAAAACTGAGCTAAAGCCTGGGGGCAGACAGAGGGGCCGTGGTCAGCAGGGGTGGGGGCAGGGTCCGCAGGTCCTCTGACAGAAAGCCTCTCCTCGAGGTTGTCCGCCAGCGCGCCTGCTTAGCCAAGTAGCGGTCGCCCTTAATCTTGGTAGCCAGGGCTGCTGGCACGTCGGGCACCAGCCAGGCGATGAGACGCTGGAAGAATACCACGTGCTGGGAAGAAGGGGAGCCAAAGAGAGAATGAATGATTGCCTTAGCAATCTTAATTTATGGAGTTGCTTACCAAGTGCAAGGCACTATTCTGAGGGTTTATCGGGTCTTAATTCATTTAATTCTCACAACTCTAGGAGGTAAATACAATTACTACTCCTGTTTTACAAGTGAAGAAACCGAAGCATAAACAAGTTGTCATTTGTCCAAAGACACAGAGATATAATTATAAGGTGACCAACTTTTTTAAATGAAAAGGACAAAAATAAATGGAAGAAAACAATATTCTAAATAAAAGAAACATTTTATTCATTGCAGCAATACACTATAACATGATAAATGCATAATGAAAACATTTGTAAAAAAAACTTTTGTAATATTTTATATTGTAATTATGCTTACATGCCTATTCATTTTTAATAATAATTGTAAGAAAAAAGTACTTATTTAGATACAAATACATCATATCACACGCAATGGATCGACTCTGCATCAATCAAATATGGACATTTACAGATTAGTCTTCCAATATCAAAAAGGAGGACATGTAGGAGGACGTTTCTCGAAGGAGGACGGAACTTACAAAAGAAGGGCTGTCCTCCCTAAAGGAAGACGATTGATCACCTTAATAATTAGAATCTCTCAACCCTGGGACCCTGTTAGAGGCAGGGCCAGAAAAAGGGGATTTTGAGCAAAGCCGGAGGGAACATGCTTCCTCCCTTCCTCCAGGTCTACTGCCAAGAGATAATAGTAGTTGCAGTGCTACTAAATCACTGAGCACCTACGATGTGCTAGGCACTGTTCAAGTGCTTGACATTGAATCTTCATAACGATCCTATAAAATAGACCCTAGTCTGTAATATATCCCCAGATACAGCCAGTCGGCGGCGAACCTGAACTTGAACCCAGGTCTGTTCGACGCTGAGCCTACCTCGAAGGTGATGATGAAGCCCAGACGCACAGCCAGCAGCTTCCAGAAAGAGGTTCCCCTTGTACCTGGGCTGCGCACAGCGCGGTGTCCTTGTCCTGCGACGCTCTGGATTCTACTCCGAGCACTCGCGCCTCTCCCCGCTGGAGCCTGGCCCTGAGCCTCCAACTCTGTCCACGAATCCTTCACCCTAGACTCAGATTCCAGCCCTCCCAGCTAGGCCCCACCCCACTCCTCCCACAGGCTCAGCGTCCCGCCCCTCCCAGGCAGGCCCCGCCCCTCCCCTCGTCTCCCACAGGCCCGGCGCGTGTTTGTCCTGTGCCGACGTGCTGGTAGGCTGGAGGCGCTGGCGCCAGCGTTGAAGGGCACATAGCCGCGCAGCTAGCTATGCTGTTCGTACTGGTACAAGAGACGTGGTAGTTTGTGGTGAAAGTACCGGGATGGAGGGTCTTCAGGGCCCAGTCTCCTAACTCACCTCCACCTGGGTCCAAACCCACTCCTGCAGTCAGGATGAACCCAAGCCTCAGTCCTAGCCCTCTGCCCGTATTTCCCAATCTCTGGCCCTGATTTCCAGTCCCAGACTTCATTTCCCTTCTCCGGAGCCTCCTTCCGAGTTTCTAATTTCCATTACTCCTGATCCCATGTTCCCCTCCTTTGCCCCACGCTCATATCTACTGCAACTGAATGGTGGGCTATGGTCTGGGCTATGGCCTGGACAAGGAGCAGCCAGATCCTTGTGCCCGGTGCCTGCTCAGCCACTGGCAGCTGGTACTCACACACGAACTTGTGGGTGTCCAGCAGGGTCTCCACCCAGTTGGTGAGGAGGACAAACAGCAGTGCTCAGGGGTAGTCAACCTTTTTATGGCTACCGCCCATTTTTGTATCTCTGTTAGTAGTAAAATTTTCTAACCGCCCACCGGTTCCACAGTAATGGTGATTTATAAAGTAGGGAAGTAACTTTACTTTAAAAAATTTATAAAGCACAGTTACAGCAATCATAATAATTACCAAGTACTTTATGTTGGATTTTCGCTAAGTTTGGCAGAATAAATCTTTATAAAACAACTTACTATAGTTAAATCTATCTTTTTATTTATACTTTGGTTGCTCCGCTACCGCCCACCATGAAAGCTGGAATGCCCACTTGTGGGCGGTAGGGACCAGGTTGACTAACCACTGGCAGTGCCAGTGGGAAGGCCACCACAAAAATGGTGATAAAACCAAACTGCAGCCCTGGGAGAGGGCAGTGTAGGGGTCACCACCTCAAAGATATCTGAGAGCAGGTGGTCTAAATCACCTTAGGTCAAGGAGATAGATTAGAAAACAAACAACAATCAGATTAATCCAAAATAAAGGTGAAACTAACCGGAGAATGACCCCTGATTCCACCATACGTTCATTTTGATATATCAGCATACTAAACAACACAACTAGAAATCTAATGAAGAGTCTTTTGAGATCCTCTGCTGGAACCTCCCCTAAAATTCCTGCCTATGGAAAATAGAAAATAGATAAGATCCCCCCCCAAGAAAAGAAAATAGATAAGACCCTCAAGACAATGAATGCCAACGGATGGTCTTCTCTGAGCATGGCCTCGCCCCCCCCCCTTCCTCAGGAATGTACTTTGCTTCTACCCTAAGCTCTAAGGGTCCCAACAAGATTTGCACCCAGGGGAGCAATAGGCAGTGGCAGCTCATCCCTGGCAAACCCTCGATCCTGTCTCCGGGGGCCCTTCCTTTGCCTCACAGTCCCAAGCTTTAATAAACTTACCCTCACTTTCACCTGGACTGGGGTCTTGACATTTTTCCTGCACAAGTCAAGAACCTGGAGGTCGCCTGACATGAAAGGTCCTGTACTCCGCTGGGGCAGCACCAGCCCCTGGCTTGGAAGCAGTCTGGTAACAACCCTTCTCCAAGTACTCATCAAACAGGCTCTCACATTCTGAGTCCAAAATCTTCCTCCAAGCCCCTCTGCTCCTGTCCGGTCTGGGGGTCCCACAGCCCTGCCAGCTGCCCTTCTGCCTGCAGCTTTCTGGGGCCAGGGACAAGGGAAAGTAGGCAATGCCATTTCTGTCCTCCCAACGTTCCTTAGAGGTAGGCCCCATGATCATTCTCACTCTACAGATGAGCAAACAGAGGCCCAGAGACCTTGCCCAGGGCTGCCCCAGTTGTAAGTGGTGGAGTCAGGGCCCCCACCCCACTAGCCCCAAAGGGCTATGTTCCCAAGGGCCTTTGGCGCCATGACCCATATTGACAGCTCAAAACCATGAGAAGTGAATGGGGTGTTTTTAGCCCAGGAAGAGGGTGTCGTGCTGCTGGGGACAAGCTCAAACTTTTTTGTTTTTTTAATTTTTAAAAATTTATTTGAGAGAAACATTGATCTCTTTCTGTATGTGTCCTAATCGGGGATTGAACCTGCAACCTCTGCATATTGGGACAATGTTCTAACCATCTGAGCTATCTGTCCAGCGCTGGTGACAAGTGTTTTCTGACGAGTCTCTCTCCCATTTCCACCAAATAACAAGGGCAATTCATTACACAGTAACACCACCTCCTGGGAGCCTGATCCTTTTAGGACTCCTAACCAGTCCTCGTTAAAAACTGGAAGCTCCCCGAGTGAATGAAAAGCTCTAGTTTATTTCTGTGTCTTCAGGACTATGCTCACCGAACGGTCACCACAGAGATGACAATGACTCCAAACTGCAGTGATAGGTCAGGGCCACCCAGGGAGGCAGGATTAAATGAATGCAGGTGTCAGAGTTTCACATCTGCCCAATGAGATGTTGGCAGGTTCCAGCTGAGAAAACCGAAACCCAAGGAAATCAAGGCAGTAACACTGATAGAGACAAGTCTGGAGGCTCAAGGATGCTGCTGCTCTGCTTGGCCACTTCCTTCAGGGGCAACAGCTTCAGAGGATGGGGTTCCCCACCTGCCTTTGAAGAATGCGACAGAGAAGGGAGAGAAGCAGCCTGACCTGTGGTGGCGCAGTGGGTAGAGCGTCGACCTGTAATGCTGAGGTTGCCAGCCCAAAAGTCTGGGCTTGCCTGGTCAAGGCACAGACAACAAGCAAGCAATGAGCAACTAAAGTAAAGCAACTATGACTTGATACTTCTCGCTCCCCACCTCTATAAAATCTTAATAAAAAAAAGAAAAAGAAAAAGGGTCCCTGGCCGGTTGGCATAGCCGTACAGTATCAGGCCAGTGTGTGGAAGTTCTTGGTTTGATTCCCGGCCAGGGCACAGCACAACCCATCAAATCAGCCCATGTGCTCTGTCCCCAACCCACCTTCCCCTAATGCCAACCATGTGCCCCTGGCCACCCGCACTTGAGGATGACTGAGCAGGTGGGAGCCGCAGGCTCTGAGGAGCAGGGAGCCCTTCCTCAGGACTCTCAGTTCCCAATCGATGCCAGGACACCACTGCGACCCCCTGCCCTCACTCCCCCACCAGCTTCTCAGCCAGTGAGAGGGTAGACCTGGCCCAAGAGAAGCGTCAGTAGCAGGTTGAGCACAGTGCTCTTGTTGGCAATGTTGCCAGCCTAGGCAGAGCGCCAGCCATCACCTGAGGCCCAGCCATGTGATGGGAGAAACCTAAGGCTCCCACTGGGCCTGGGGCTGGAACACTGCCCCCGCTCCGATTCCCCAAGGGGCACTCACTTGGGTCATGAGCACGGGTTGCCCATCTGGAACATTGTAGCACTTACAATATCACGATAAATGACAAAAATCATTACCACACGGAGCTGGGATTGGCAGGGGGCGCTGTCAGAGCAGAAGGGCAGGCCACCAGGGTCCCAGCTGCCCCTCGAGGGAACTGTCTTTCCAGAGGAAGGGCCCAAAGCCCCCTCACCATGATGAGGACAGCTGCAGAGCCCCCTTGAATAGGTGGCCAAGGTGAGTGTGGGGTGGGAAGTAGGGTTCCTTCAGGCCTGTCACTGGGTGACAGCAAACTGTGGATGTGAGCACTCCTGTCACAGGGGTAACAAATGTTCATCCCAGGCCCCAAGAAGCTAGGTGTCATGGCCCTGGGGTAGGGGATGCCCTCCACCTTGTCCTGCCTGCACAGTAAGCTCTGGAAGTGCAGAATGCGGTCTGATTCGTTTTTGTTTCTGCAAGGCCTTCCCCAGGGCCTGGCCGGGAACCTGTGGATGGATGGATGGATGGATGGATAGATTGATGGATGGATGGACAGGTAGTTAGACAGAGAAGTTAACAAATGGACGCACAGCCTGACCAGGCGGTGGCGCAGGGGATAGAGCATTGGACTGGGATGCAGAGGATCCAGGTTTGAGACCTCGAGGTCGCCAGCTTGAGCGCGGGCTTATCTGGTTTGAGCAAAGCTCACCAGCTTGGACCCAAAGTCGCTGGCTCAAGCAAGGGGTTACTCGGTCTGCTGTAGCCCCACGGTCAAGGCACATATGAGAAAGCAATCAATGAACAACTATGGTGTCGCAACGAAAAACTAATGATTGATGCTTCTCATCTCTCTCCGTTCCTGTCTGTCTCTCCCTATCTATCTCTCTCCCTTCTCTATCTCTAAACAAACAAACAAACAAATGGATGCACATGTGGGAGAGGACTGGACAGAGAATGGGTGAGCAGCAGATAGACAGATGGGTGAGAAAACTAGACAGGAAAACAACTGACAAATCTCTATAAGTGGGTGTACACGTGGAGGTAGACGGGCAGACTGGTGGGTGGGAGAACATGGCTAGGTGGGGGAGCAGATGGGAGCATGGGTGATGGACATGAGAATGGATGGGTAGGTGGGTGGGCGGATGAATGAGTAAATAACACCTAAGTTTATCCAGTGACCACTGACAGCATACTGTGCTATGCAGTGCAGTAGATACTGGCTATGCTGTGGTGATCAAACTGGATGGTGGGTGGCCGGGCTCCAAGTCCCAGCCCCATCTTCCTCCCTGCTTTGTTCCTTCCCAGGGAGACGGTGATGGGAAGTGTTTGCCCTTGACTTGGGGTGAAGTTGGGTGACGGGTGATTCTCTGACTGGAGCAGTGCTAACCAGGATGACTGGCCTGCCCTGTTGTGGGGAGGATCCAGGTTATCTCTCCAGAGCAACCCTCTGACTCTAGCAGAGCTGGTACCCAGGGACGATTCGAAAGCTTCCTTTCTGGGAGAGTTTTAAGCCCGGAGATAACTGGTTGGGATGCAGGGTAGCTGGTGCCCATAAGACAGGTACCTATAGCTGGAGGGTCATATTCAGGCCCAGAGGCCTTTTTTTTTTTTTTTTTTTTTTTTTTTTTCATCTTTAGCAGTTTTTTTATTTTTATTTTATTTTTTATTTTTTTTACAGAGACGAAGAGAGAGTCAGAGGGATAGACAGGGACAGACAGACAGGAATGGAGACAGATGAGAAGCATCAATCATTAGTTTTTCTTCGCGCGTTGAGACTTCTTAGTTGTTCATTGATTGCTTTCTCATATGTGCCTTGACTGCGGGCCTTCAGCAGACTGAGTAACCCCTTGCTGGAGCCAGTGACCCTGGGTCCAAGCTGGTGAGCTTTTGCTCAAGCCAGATGAGCCCGTGCTCAAGCTGGCGACCTTGGGGTCTCGAACCTGGGTCCTTCCACATCCCAGTCCAACACTCAATCCACTGCGCCACCGCCTGGTCAGGCCCCAGAGGCTATCTTCACGGGTCCTCCTCCCACAGTTTGCTGCTCCCCTGGGGGGTCCAAGTCAACTGGAGCTAAGAACCGAGGGAACTGGGCTGAATGCCAGCTGCCTAGAAGCAGAGGTAGAGGCCACAGTGGGGAGGTCTGTCGTCTACAGGCTGTGCTGCTGGGGGTCTTGGCGTCCTGCTCAGGGATATTCTTTCTCTAGGGTATGGGCTAAGCTCTGGTATCAGCTGTGAACCAGCATTGGAGGTAAGAAGGCGCTGGTCGGTCTATTAGGCCCTGGAAGGGTTGACAAGCCTATGTAGTGCCCAAGGTAGACAGACGTGACAAGTGCCATGAAGGCAATCAGTGTGAGCTCAGGAGTGTGAGCTGGGGGCTATGCCAGGAGGGGAGAATTTTAGGACAGTGCTGGTGTGTGCACACATGATCATGTGTGTGAGTATGGGGCGTACAGAGCTGCCCGTGCTGACTTCTCAAGAGGCAACTCCAAGGGCCAGTTGACTTTGGGAATCAACACAGAAACGGGCAAGTTCACTCCCCTTCCTGCTCCTGTCCTTACTGGCTTCCCACAGGGCAGAGCTGCCAACAGGCACCTCACTTCTTGACCCCCACTTGGCCCAGTGATGCTTTCTGATGCCCCCAGGCTGGCAGGGCCCTTGTCCTAAGCCTAGCTTGACAGCTTCACAATCAAGGAACTGTACACTGAGGCGCTTGCTTCCTGGACACACAGGTGGACTGTGGGAGACTGCAAGTGGCAAAGCTCTTTGTACGAGGCTTAGCCAAAGGCTAAGTTCCCCCCCACCTCCATAGTGGCTAAGAAGCTGAGTATTTGCATTCATCCCATCCCCCCACTTCACTTGCTTGCTTAAGTTGCTAGAAGCAATTTACATGCCCTTCCTCTCACTCTTTGTTTGTTCAGATGTTGGTTGATTTCACTTATGCATGGTGGTCGTGGGGATTCCTGTTTATGCCTTAAGAGCAGGGGTCTTCAAACTTTTTACACAGGGGGCCAGTTCACCGGCCCTTAGACCGTTGGAGGGCCGGACTATAGAAAAAACTATGAACAAATCCCTATGCACACTGCACATATCTTATTTTAAAGTAAAAAAACAAAACGGGAACAAATACAATATTTAAAATAAAGAACAAGTAAATTTAAATCAACAAACTGACCAGTATTTCAATGTGGAGCGCCACAGCCCCAGACCAGATGTGCATGCGTCATATGACGCGCTTCCCGAGCCATGACGCATGCGTCCACGTCACCGGAAGTAGTACGTACGTGAGCGACGTCGCGATTTGCGGCGCTGCCACATACAGTACTCCTCTCACTGACCACCAATGAAAGAGGTGCCCCTTCCGGAAGTGTGGTGGGGGCTGGATAAATGGCCTCAGGGGGCCAGATGCAGCCCACGGGCCATAGTTTGGGGACCCCTGCTTAAGAGAATTCCTGTTTTTGCCTCACATGTGTAACTTTGTATTGGAGACTTCCTTATTTGCATATGGCTATATAATAAAGCAAACCAGGGGCTGTTTTGCTGAGTTGCCATGGCTTGCAGAGGCCTCCTGATCCCATCCTTTTTCTCTTTAAGTCTATTTTCTTTCCGCATTGTTCTCACTCAGGACCTGGAATTACCAGCCGCCCTGGTTCGTGGCAGTGGACTACACCTCTCAGCCTCCCCTGCAGCTCCATGTGGCCATGTGACTAGGTACTGGCCAAAGGAATGCGGACAGAAATGAGGGGCACTGCCCTGGGCCAGACCCAAAGAAACCTCCTGGGTGACCTCTCACTTGCACTCATTGATCTGCTCATGGGATGGTGCAGCCCAGGACAAACTGGGAAGCCACATGTTGAAGATCTCAGAGCCTGGGTCTCTGAATGAACGCATGGAGCAGAGACCCCAGAGCCACCTTCACCTCCACCTGAGGAGAGACATAACCGAGAAAAACACTTCTATAGCGTTAAACCACAGAGACTTAAGGGTTTTCTGGTATAGCAGATGGTATTACTTCAGCGACAGGGTGGGGGAAAAGGTTTACAGTTGTGAGTGTTCAAAACACAGTTTATTCTCATATTATTATTTCTTTTGATTGAAGTCACTTGAGGTCCAGGGCCCAGGTGAGGGTCCCCTCTCCCCAGTCACCCTCCCTGTGTACTGCAGGAGGAAGGGACAGCAGGAGGCTGGGGGAGATGCTTGAGTCAAGGGGCCCTGTCCATGGAGTTCTTCCGTTTCCAGAGCCTAGACCCCCCCAGGGCTCAGGGAGGCCAGAGGGCCTCACACCACTGCCCCTGCCCCACACAGCACTGTGTCCCCACCTCGCTGCCGTGAATTCTGCAAGGGAAGTGCTGCTGGGGCAAGTCTTCGCAGGCCAACGTCCTCCCTGACTACTCCTTAGTATGGGATCAATACTCCTGCCCCAGCACTAGGTTCTGGGTCCAGTTTCCTGCTCTGGGTCAGCTGGGTCAATAGTAGGGATCATAGGTGCCCATTCATGTCAGCCAGGGGTGTTCTCTGGGGGGTTGGGGAGCAGGCCAGCTGCCACCTGGTCCTGGTGCCACAGCTGCTCCGCCAGGCCATTGAGCACGTGGGCGACGTCGGCCAGCCCTGCCCACCCATCCAGTGTGCGCCCATCAGCCAGCCGCCGCCCCGGCACACTCTTTACCCGCAGGAGGGGCAATTCCCAGGTCTGCCGAAAGGTTGTGAGGTCACGCTCAGGCACATCCGTGTGCATGTACTGGTCAAATCTGGAGGAGGGTTAAGGAGCCTCTGCTAACCACCCCATCAAACCCAGCCTTCTGCCTCTTCCCTGGAGCCTCACACCCACGGTCTGGGGGAGACCCTGCTGCAGCCTTTAAAATAAAGTCCATGGGGCAGGACCCCATGGCTGGGCAGAGGTAGGGTCTACATCTTGCCAAATGTGGCCTCTGACAGTCCTAGGGTCTACCCAAAGGATACTTGGAGCCCACGACCATCCTGACAACAGCAGGGGCCTCGCCTGCGATACGGGTCAGCTGTCCAGGGAGGTCTTCGAAGGAGGCCCGGTCAGTGAAAGAGAAGAGGAAGAGGACAGCGTCTGTTTTCTCTGTGCAGGCCTGGGGGTACAGAGGCTGACTCAAGGCTGTGACCACGGGACGGCACCCTTCTATCCCTGCAGGGCCTCGAGAAGTCGCAGCACAATCCCTCCCTTTACAAACTGGAAAACTAAGGCCCAGAGCAGTGGGTGGCTGGTCCCAGGGCAAACCTTGGCTGGGATCTAGTCCCCAAGGCTAGCTCAGAGCTCTCCCAGCTAGAGCAGTACCCTTAGCCCATTTGTGCCCAATTCTGGCTCCTGCAAGCCAGGCAGGCTGGGCTCAGACACCCGAACTCAACAGCCCACCCCAGACAACTGGCCCCTCCGGGACCCACCCAGCCCACCTGCATGCTCACCGGCAGCATGTGGTCGAACTTTTTGAGCGCAGACTCCCCACAGTCCCAGAACTCAAAGCGGAACATGACGACACGGTCACTGACCTGCAGCTTGGCCGGCCAATATACCACGGTGGTCTGGATGCCTGGGGAGCCGGGGTCAGCCACTTAGCACTTAGAGGTGGGGAGAGGTAGGGGGCCAGGAAGGGACAGGAAAAATACGCCCTTGCCCTCACGGGTCCGAGTCTGATAGGGAAAACTCCCTGATCTGGGAGAATCCTGTCTGGTGAGGGAAACCAACCTGCCCTGGAGGAGCCCCCAGTCTACCAGGGAGACACTGCCCTAGCACCAGCCATGACAACAAAGTTTCACTCATATGTACAAGAACACCCAAAGGTCCCAGGATACTGGAGGATGTTGCAACATGATGGTCCATCAGCATCCAGTGGAAGGAAACAAGGAAAGAAGATTATAGTGTTTCCTGAGCACCAACCTTGTGCCAGCTCAATGCTAAGCATGTTACCACCACTATCACTAGCACCAACCTCCCAACAACTCCATAAGATTGGTACCATTATCGCTGTTAGACAGAGGAGCCAATAGGCTCAGAGAAGCGAAATGACTTCCCAAAGCTGCAGAGTAAACGGTGGGGCGGCTGGTTCAAATCCCAGATTGTGTGGCCCAGAGTCTTTTCTCCACCCTAGGAAAGGCCTCCAAAGATGGACTCACCAGTGGTCTCATGGTGTACCACGGGCACCTCCAGACCAGCTAGCTTGGCCACCAGCGCCGTCTTGCCCACGCCACTCTTTCCAGACACAAAGATCTTGTAGCTGGCTGTGTCAATGGCCACAGCTGGGGGCAGCACTGGTCGCTCAAGTAGTCCTGGGGCAAGGAGGGAGTCGTGTGGGGTTAGGCTGTTCCACCCAGAGTCTTGACCCATCAGACCCCGGGTGGGATAACCTCACCTCTATGGGCTTTTCACTGCCAACCATCTGTGGTTCTCTACACGCACTACCGAGGCCTGGGACACAGGCAGCACCCCTGGATGAATCTCTGCTGAGAACACATGCTCTGTGAGCTGGGCCAACGCCCACTCCAAACAACACCAAATTATTTAAGTTTGATGCACGAGATGGTTATCACATGTTCCAGATTTCTCACATGTAAAAGCAAGGTGTTTCATAACTCCTCAGCAGAGAAATATCATCAGAAGTATTCTTACTATAAATAAACTCCTTACAGTTAATATATCAAGATCTTTTTTTTTAAGATTTTTTTTTTAATTTTAGAGAGAGGAGAGAGAGAGAGAGAGAGAGAGAGAGAGAGAGAGAGAGAAAGGCAGGGGGAGAGGAGTGGGAAGCATCAACTCGCAGTTACTTCCCTTATGTGCCCTGACCTGACAAGGTGGGGGTTTGGAACCAGCAACCTCAGCATTCCAGGTTGACGCCCTATCCACTGCGCCACCACAGGTCAGGTTCAAGATCTTTATGAATGTTTTTAATTTAAAACTTGCACACAAAAAAAGTTTAGATTATGATATATCGGTAGACAGAGGACCCAAAGTCCTAAGTTATGGGTTGCCCTTTCATTCTCTGGCTTTAAGCCCTCTAGGGCTTCATCTCTCTTAGTCAGAGGTGGACTCTCATGGCCAATGCCAGGTCCTTCTGCTGGCCTGTCAGCCCGGCCCTGCCTGCAGGAGCTGGCTTCATCCTGGGGAACAGGAGTGTCTTATCCTGGAGACAGCAGAATAAGAAAGAGGCTTGTGTCTCCTCACTAGTCTTAACAAGACTGTAAGATGTGCTATGGAGGTGAAATGGGAGTCTGTGGTGTAAAGTGCCCAGCAGAGGGCCCTGGCACCGGGTGAGGGCTCAATCAACAGCCTCTCTGGTGACAGTAGTTCCTGGCAGGGTTTCACCTGTTTCCATGTTTGTGGCTCTGATGATGGAATTGGCTCTAAGAAGATTTTGGGGTGGGGGCGGGCCCCAGGGATAGCCCAGGGGTCCCCAAGGCTGACGAGTGCAGTGCCGCGGGCCCTCACTGCTTTGCTTCTCTGTTCCCCTCAGGGAGCAATAGGTGTGACTGTTCTCCCTAAGGAATGGCAGGTGACAAGCTTGGGGGAGGGAGGGTACTTACCAAACACCCGCCGGCGGTTCTTGCGCAGGATGTAGGCCAGGTACTCCTTGCCCTCGGTGCTTTCGTGCCAGTCCAGAACAATCACCGAGCCCGGGGCGGGTGGTTTGGCCATGGCTGTGCACCCCAACGGGGGAAGGAGATGGCAGAATGTTGAGTGCGGGGGAAGGGAGAGGGGAACTGTTCCAAGCTGGAGCTGTAAGTCCTCTTACCTGCAGTCTGGCTCGCTGGCAGAGCCTACCCTCCTTCTTGGGTGGTAGAGCAGTATGGAGCCCCACCCTTATTATCCCGATTACACTTTTGGAGTCCCCGCTCCCTCTCACTGCCCGAGGGTGTTACTCATTCCCATCTACCTCTATTACCCAGAAGGTGTCATTCCATACTCTTTTCTACCCCGTATTGCCCCCCACCCCCGGTGTGTGTGTGGGGGTGTCATTCCCATTACTGCCCCGAGGGTATTTACAGGGTTTTTTTCTCTCCCTTGTTACCTCTGGGAGGGGTCACACAGCCTTGTTTCTCCTCTACTTCTCCCATACCGACTGCCGGGTGGACAAGGTTCCTTTAAAAGTGCTTCCCGCGCTCCCACCTCCCAGCCCGCCGGGCCTACTTCCGCCCGGCCCGCGATCGGCTTCGGCGCGCGCGCCGCCAGGCCAGGCGCCGGTGCAGGAGGCGCATGAGCCGAGGGTGTGGTCATGAAGCCGCCAGGGGGCGGGGTTAGGTTGCCAGGTTGGGGCGGGATTGGTCTCTCCTACGTCAGCCCTTAACAGAGCGCAGTGACACCTTGGACAGGGCTTTTCTCTCTGAAGATATCTTCTTTTCCCTATCGCTTTGTCAGAGCCCCCGTTTTTCCTCCGAAACTCAGATTCCCTTGTCCAGGAGCACAGGATACACTGCCTCTATGTGCCGGTTCCTTCTTCCATAAAGGAGAAGTGAAATACTATTGTCTCCTAGGCTTCTTTACAACAGTGCCCTGTCCACAGCAGTGCTCAATGATTTATTAAAATAATAAATTATTATTCCATTAATGGAATAATTACAGAGATGAGTTAAACACCTCTGCCTTCACAGATGAGCGGAAAGCAGCTCAGAGAGATAAACTTGCTCAAGTTCTTAAAAATGAGCCAGAGGCCCACTGGATTGTACCTTGCAGTCATTTATTGACTGATTTATCCCATTCATTCAACAAATAATTACTGAGTACCTACTATGTGCTCAGCTTGGTCTAGCTACTGGCGATACATTGGTGAGTAAGAGCTCCCTGCCCTCCTGGAGCTGTCATTGTGGCACTGAGACCATGACCCCGTCTCCACTGTTTCAACACTGGGCACTGGGCCTGTTACTCGAAGGTGGATGCTTAGTAAACGCCTGTTAGCTGGACAGGGTGCAGGTGGGTCATTACTGAGAAGTTGTCTGTTACATTTCACTTTTACCCGTTTCCTCTTGCAATGCCTTCAGGTAGGGCAAACCACTGTTGTGTAAGGAATAACTGAACACCAACTAGGTGCTAGACAGTAGGGGCTTTACAGAGGCTACCTCAATTCTATAAAGAAACCTGTGTAGGAAATATGATTTCTCTTTCACAGATGAGGAAGCTCAGCGACAATGTGATTGTGTGACGCCACATCAAACAGGTGGTCAGTGGGGAAACTAGACCTAGAAACCAGTTTCTAGACTATGAAATATGTATCTGTTCATCTAGACTGGATCTTGTGGGGATTTTTTGTTTTGTTTTTTGTTTGTATTTTTCTGAAGCTAGAAACGGGGAGAGACAAACAGACTCCCGCATGCGCCCCACCGGGATCCACCCGGCACGCCCACCAGGGGGCGACGCTCTGCCCCTCCCGGGCGTCGCTCTGCCGCACCCAGAGCCACTTTAGCGCCTGGGGCAGAGGCCAAGGAGCCATCCCCATCGCCCAGGCCATCTTTGCTCCAATGGAGCCTCGGCTGCAGGAGGGGAAGAGAGAGACAGAGAGGAAGGAGAGGGGGAGGGGTGGAGAAGCAGATGGGCGCCTCTCCTGTGTGCCCTGGCCGGGGAATCGAACCCGGGACTTCCACACGCCAGGCCAACGCTCTACTACTGAGCCAACCGGCCAGGGCTGGATCTTGTGTTTTTAAAACTTTGCCCCAGCCACGAGAAGAGCTGTCCCTAGTAAAGCTGGAAGCAGCCAGAGGACCACAAACCCACAGATCATGGAGGCCCATTATGTCCATGGGGGTGGAGGGGACGAGGATGTGTTAGGGCATCCAACTAACTTGCTTCCACTGCAGCTAGGCAGAGACACAACAAATGAATAACCACTGCTGCAGGGGTCTGTGCTTGAGACTGGCTCACACTCCCAGGTAGCTCCGTTTCCCTCCTGCTGTCCTTCCCCAATCTGCCCGGAGTCAGGGTGGTGCACAACTGTGGTCTCTCCATGGACTAGGAGTGCCTCCATGGCAGAGCCCAGATCTGACTTACCTTTGGGTTTCCAGACTTCACATCTGGCCCTGAGCTGGCTTGCCTCATCACAGGCTCAGGAAGAAGGTGAGAAAATGAAGCAACTTGGCAGAATGAGTTTACTTGTTAACCTGGAGGCCAGAGATACGGAGTCCTCTCAGGCACAGAGCACAGAGCTGGAGGCTGGTGGCCAGAGGAGCTGGTGGCCAGGGGGCTAGTCTTTAGGAATCAGTCTTCACTGCCCTCAGGAGCTCGCTTCAGACCAGAGGACACTTCAGACCAGTTCAAAACATGGATTCTTGGGCTCAAAACATGGTTTCTTGGGCTCCATCTCCCAGGGATTCTGCTTCAGGGTGTCAGGTGAATCTGTGTCAGATGGGTGTCAGGTGGGCAGTTCAGAAAGTTGAGCTCTGTGTCAGTCTGCTGGGGCTGCCCTAACAGATTACCACAGACCGGGTGGCTTAATCAACAGAAATGGATTTTCTCACAGTTCTGACAGCTAAAACTCCAAAATCAAGGTTCCTGCAGGGTTGGTTTCTGGTGAGGCCTTTCTCCCAGGCTTGCAGGAGGCTGCCTTCTCACTGTGTCCTCACATGGCCTTTTCTCTGTGCACACACTCTTAGTGTCTCTTCCTCTTGTTATACGGGTACCAGTGATGTTGGATTAGGACGCCACAATTATGACCTCATTTAACCTTAATGATCTCCTTGAAGGCCCTATTTCCACATAAGACATATTGGGGGTTAGAGCTTTGACATATAGATTTAGTGGGGGGTGGGCATATAATTCAGTCCATAATAGGGTCCACAGACCTAATTTAGATAAACACTGTTGCTGGGGACAGGAAGCCAGTCAGTAGCTGGGGCCTGGGAGTGAGGTGGTTGGAACTTCAGTGAGTTTCTGAAGGACGCTGTAACCCATCTTGGTCTACTGACTTCCCCTCTCCTGTGCTCCTCTAACCGCTAAGCTATATGTCCCCCTAAGCAAGTTGCTTCTCCTCTTCGGGCCTCAGGTGAAGCAGGTGACCTTCTACCTAAAGGCCCTTCTAGGGTAGAATCTTCTGATTAATCCACTACTTTCTTCATGGTTTGTTCTTTCCCCCAAATTGATTGAACACCTCCTGCATGAGGCCCAACAAGGTCCTGAGAGGAAGAGTTTTCAAGGCACGGACACAGTCACCAGCCTCAAGTAGTAGGTGAGCAGACTCACACACGGGCCCGAGGCCCTGGATGGCAGGGGCAGGGGTGGGTGGGCTGCCCAGGGAGGGTAAGTGGAGAAAGCACCCTGTCAGGTGCATTTTCATCTCTTGCCTGGTCCCTGCAGCTGCTTCCTCTGGGGTTTCCCTGCTTGCCCTGGGATGCCTCACAGGGGCCAGAGAAAATCCAGTAATATCACACCCATAATTATAGTCTTTTGATAATCTGCACTGCACTCGACAAAACCCAAGCACCATGCCCTCAAGGCCTTCCGAAGCTGGAAACGGGGAGGCAGTCAGACAGACTCCTGCATGCGCCCGACCGGGATCCACCTGGCACGCCCACCAGGGGGCGATGTTCTGCCCCTCTGGGGCATCGCTCTGTTGCATCCAGAGCCATTCTAGCGCCTGAGGCAGAGGCCACAGAGCCATCCCCAGCACCCGGGCCATCTCCGCTCCAATGGAGCCTCGGTAGAGGGAGGGGAAGAGAGAGACAGAGAGGAAGGAGAGGGGGAGGGGTGGAGAAGCAGATGGGCATTTCTCCTGTGTGCCCTGGCCGGGAATCGAACCCGGGACTCCTGCACGCCAGGCCGACACTCTACCACTGAGCCAACCGGCCAGGGCCTTCCCTTGGTCTTTTTATTTCCCCTTTAGGGCCTCTGTGTGGCAGTTCCCAACAACTGGGGCTCTCTGCACCACCCCCAGCACAGCACGTGGAGGGCCGCTTCCCCTACTTGGGTCTTGGGGTGACATCACTGCACAGAGAGGCCTCCCTGCTCCGCTGCTCAGGGACTGGCCCCAGTACCCCAACACATCATCCAGGACTAGGTCCTGACATTTCTTTTGATTTTATTTCTTTATTGATTTTAGAGAGAGAGGGAGAGAGAAAACCATTGTGTTGTCCCACTCATTTATTCATTCATCAGTTGATTCTTGTGTGTGTTTGTGCCCTGACCAGGATCAAACCCACAACCCTGGGGTATCAAGACAAGGCTCTAACCAACTGAGCTACCTGACCAGGGCCGATCCTGAAATTTTATAAAATGTGTTGTCTGTCTCCCTCACCCAGGACATAAGCTCCGTGAGGACAGGGCCTCGTCTTTTTGTTGTTATAATCCGGTATTAGCTTCCTAGAGCCGCAGTAACAAAGTACTGCACGCTGGGCGGCTTCAACAACAGAAATGTATCATATATAGACAGTTCTGGAGGTTAGGGATTGGAGACCGAGGTGTTGGTAGTGCTGATTCCTTCTGAGGGCTGTGAGGGAAGATCTATTCCAGGCCTGTCTCTCTGGCTTGTAGGTTGACCCATCTTCTGTCTTCACGTCTGCCTTCTTTCTGTAGGAGTCTATGTCCAAATCTCCTCTTCATGTAAGGACAGCAGTCATATTGATTCAGAACTCACCCTATGACCTCATTTTACTTTAACCCCCTTAGTAAAGACCCTATCCATTAATATGATCACATTCTGAGGTATTGGGGGTTAGGACTTCCAACATATGCATTTTTCAGGGGGCATAATTCAGTCCATAATAATCCCCACTACCTGGAGGTATGTCTGACGTGTAGTAAGAAGATAATAAAATGTGTTGACTGATGACTGGCTATCACTACAGCTTGGGGAACGGCTGGATGAACCAATCAGGAAGCAGGGTGAACATTCCAGGCAGGAGTGGACTAGGACATGTGTTTGTCAAATACTTATGTGAGCACTCCCTGTGCCAGGCCAGACGCTGGGAGCAAACAGTGAGAGACACAGGCCTTGCCCTTGGGTAGTCCACACTCCCGTGGGAATAAAATCAAAGAACCAGGCAACTACACTTAGAAGCAGGGCAGTAGGGTAAAGAGAAAGGGAAGATTAAAAATGTCCAGATTCCATTTTTAAATACAGGATTTGGGGTTGGAGCTGTCAAATCATGCCTAAGGAAGTTCTTTTTTTTTTTTTTTTTTTGGTTTGTTTTTTACACAGACAGAGAGTGAGTCAGAGAGAGGGATAGACAGGGACAGACAGACAGGAACGGAGAGAGATGAGAAGCATCAATTATTAGTTTTTCATTGCGCGTTGCAACACCTTAGTTGTTCATTGATTGCTTTCTCATATGTGCCTTGACCGCGGGCCTTCAGCAGACCGAGTAACCCCTTGCTGGAGCCAGCGACCTTGGGTTCAAGCTGGTGGGCTTTTCGCTCAAACCAGATGAGCCCGCGCTGCTCAAGTTGGCGACCTCGGAGTCTCGAACCTGGGTCCCCTGCATCCCAGTCCGACGCTCTATCCACTGCGCCACCGCCTGGTCAGGCCTAAGGAAGTTCTTGAGGCTGGGTTGAGCAGGTCTGGGCTCGGCCACAAGGTTTGTGTCCTTGACCTGGACAGCCTCAGTGTCAAGTCCCCTGCTTAAAGCCCTCTGGTGGCTTGCCACTGCACCCAGAGAAGTGTCTGAGTGTCTCAGTGCCCAGGGCTCAGTACATGCTCAGGGCATGCAGGTGGAGAACGAATAATCCCCAGGGTGCTCCTGGGCTCTGCTGGTCTTCCTCCGGGTGGGCAGCAGCCCAGGACTCTCGCTCTGGGATAGGACAGGAGCTTCCTTCTTCCTCTCAGGCTTCCGCTTGGTAAGGCCTGGCCCGCAGCCCCCCTTCTCTTCCCTGCAGGAGCAAGCAGACAAGTTCCCTGGTGGGGCATGACACACTCTTCCAGCCTCTTAAACATTTACTTAAAACATTAGCTTAGCTTTGTGCACGCTGACAGGGCCTGGGCCCAGAGCCCAGCCCCTGGGGAAAACACTGGCTTTCCCACAGGTGGGGGCTGGGGCAGAGGGGCAGGCCAGCCAGCCTGGCAGTGGCGCTCAGAAGCACAGCAAGTGCCTGCAAAAGGGTCCCACCTAGGCTTTACCAACAGAGGTTGGAGGAAAAATGGGCATTTTTTCTCCTCCAGCACATTCAGTTTCCTTCTCAAGGCAGCCTCTGACAGAGCACCGGAGACTCAAAGCCTTTCACAGGGTGCCCCCAGGTGGTCTTTTAGGGAATCACACCATTCCATAGGCCTTAACAATTATTGCCGGTTCTGGTTAAATTGCTAGATAGTGAGGTTGGCAGCATCAATGCCATTTTAGTGATAAAACTGAGACTCCAGGAAGTGGTCAAAGTGACAGGGCCAGCTTTTGAACCAAGGTCTTTCCTGGCCCAAAGTCTGTGCCTGTGTCCCAGGCCAGCATCATCTCTAGGAATCCGTTCAGAGCCCACAGAACGTCTCAAGGGTTAAAAGGACATGCAGGGGTCCCTTAGTGCCATTCTTGATCTGCATAAGTCAGCTCTATCATCCCATCCCATGCCAGTTATTAATCTCTGCTTGAACACTTCCAGCAATGGGGAAATTATTACCTCACAAAGAATCCCCAAGAATGCTGACCGGCTTTTGTGGGTCGGTACTGTAGAGAGGAGTGGTAGGGATAGTCGTGGCCAGAGACCAGGAGGCTGACCTCAGTTGGCGATGCTCCCCTCTGCCTGGGGGAGACAGGTGAGACGGCACAGAAAAGGGTACATCCGTTAAGTGTGGCAGCACAAGCAGGCCACTCGCACGGTGTCGAGGGGGTGCCTCCTGCCCTGCCTACACCCAAGGGTGCTCAAAGCCTGGTCTTCCGGGGTTCCCTGGATTAGGGTGACGTGAGGCTTGGGCTGAAGAGCTAGCTCAGGGTATTGATATGTGCAAGGCCTTAGTCTTGTCCAAGTCACCGATTCTTGCACTGCCCTCCACAGAGCCAGCGAGAGAGGAGCTGTGAAGACCGAGGAGAAAGGAGTCTGGAGTTGCCCTTTCTCTAGCGAGGTGCTGTAACTTCGAGCCAAATGCACACAGGCCTCTGGCCCTTTAGTTCCCGTGGGAGTGGCCTGGGGTGCTGCTAGGCCTGCACAGAAAGGCGGGGACTGCCAACTCCTGCAAGGCCTTGGGTGAGTCATGGATCTTCTGTGGTGTTCTCCACATGAAGATTTCTCCCCAAACCAGCAGTCCCCTCCACCCTGCTCCCACACATCCTCTGCCCTGGGGCTGTCCACGTTGTTTTCCTGTTCTGATCTTCTTCAGAATAGGAACATGCTCATCATGGCCTCTGGCATGGACAGACCGAGTGGGGATGCTGTCAGGAAGCCTTACAGGATGACCTGCCCTGAAGGCTGGGCCTGGGGGCCTTCCCCAGGCACCAATGTCTGCCTCCTTCCCAGGACCACCAATCACCGCCAGCAACCTAAGCAGTAACCATCGCCTCCTCTAGTGATGCTGAACCGGTCCCACCCGTTACACAGAGCTCTGACCGTAACAAAGTTCTTCCCGATAACCCTGAAATCTCTTCCCTACAGCTTCTATCCAGTTGACCTTGTACAGCCCAACCCTTCCACAAGGGCAGCTGTGGAAGCATTCAAAACCATCATTCTACCCCCATCACTGCCAACCGAGTAGGTGTCAGCAGAAGGAGCCAGGCCCTTTGCTACCAAGGCCCTTACTCACATCACACTCAAGTTTGCTGTGTGCCTCAGAGTATGGTAAGTAGCACAGACAGTATCAGACCACATACTGGAAATCAAAGTGTCATTCTGCAGCTTGGGACAAGCTGCAGTCACACAGAACCTGAGCCTAGGACAAGGTTGATTCCGTAAGTACTGAATGAAAAGAACATAACCACGGCTGGCACAAAGACCCAAGGGTGTGAGAAACTGGCACATACTCAGAAAATGGCTTCAGGGCTGTAGCCCTCTACCATGATGGTGCCTGGCTTCTCCCAAGCCCCCACACAGGTGGGCAGACTCATGCCATCAGCCCCCCATTGATACTTCCAGATTGGGAGTCAATTAAATGCGCCTTTGAATCCAGGCAGACAAATGTGCCAGAGGCTAAATTTGACTGGCAAACTAAAGAAAAAAGTCCAGCCTGACCTGTGGTGGCGCAGTGGATAAAGCGTCGACCTGGAAATGCTGAGGTCGCCGGTTCGAAACCCTGGGCTTGCCTGGTCAAGGCACATATGGGAGTTGATGCTTCCAGCTCCTCCCCCCTTCTCTCTCTCTGTCTCTCCTCTCTCTCTCTCTCTCTCTCTCTCTCTCACTCTCTCTCTCTCTCTCCCTCTCCTCTCTAAAATGAATAAATAAATAAAAATTTAAAAAAATTAAAAAAAATACAGCTGAAACAGTTCTTAAAAAAGAAAAAAGTCCAAAAGGGAGATTAAACAACTGAGACAACTCTGACCTGATTTACGGCAGCAGCTGCTATTTACTGCTCGCGAGAGGCAGAAGCCTCTGAGGTTCTCATGACATCTAGCAGATGAGCCGGAGAACTCCAGACACGCATCATCCTTAGTGTCAGCATGCTCCTAACAATTCACACGCTGAGCCCGGCCCTTTCCTTCAAGATCCTGTATCTTCTTCAAGGGCTAATTATAGGAGCCACCATTTTCTGAGCACCTCCTATGCGCCAGGAACTGTACCAGTGCTTTTCATATCCAACTTCAATTGATACTCATGATCCTGTAAAATAGACATAGCTAGGCCCTGGCCAAGTGGCTCAGGAACAAAGAGTGTTGTCCTGGCGCACCGAAGTCACAGGTTTGATCCCTGGTCAGGGCGCACATGAGAATCAACCAATGAATGCACAACTAAGTGGAACAACTAAGTGGGGCAAGTTAACGGCTTTTTTCCCTCTCTTTCTAATCAATGGAAAAACAAAATAAAACAGAAACTACTATATTCATGGATGAGGGAAGTTGTACCCAAGGTTGAGCTGTCAGGAGGGGAGGCAGGGATTAGAGCTCAGGCCTTGAGGGCTCCAGGCCTGCGTCACCAGCCACCACCTGCTATGCTGCTTCAGGACCCTGGAGCCTCTGTCCTCATCTTCGATGAGGAGGCCAGTAATGTTGGAGATGTCAGCCTGCTGCTGACAAGCTACAAGCTCATCACCTCTCCCAGGTCTCCACTGCAAGGTGTTACCGAGGCTCTGAAACACCAAGTTCTTCAAGCACCAAGAACAGAGCTGCGTTAGCATTAAATGACCTGGTCCTCAGGACAGAGCGGCTCTCCCCCTCAGCCCCAAACCACAACCTTCCCCAGTCTTTCCAACGACTCTACCTCCGACTTTAATTCCCAACCTCAACGGTTCGCCATCGTAGCTTTGTTTCTTTCCTACCAATAAAACAGTTAAGACAATTCTGTCCATTTTGTTTTATTTGTTAAATGGCTAAAAAGTCATCAGGGGAAAACAACAACAAGAAAATGAAATTGACACAGATTTAAATATCAATTAAATCAAATCCATTTCTTCATTCCTACACCATTATGTGCCTAAAATGACCATCTCAGGGGAAGCCACCCGGGACCCTGAGTTGTGTGAGAAACATCTCTCAGCACCAGCTTCGCCAGGGCACACCGGGTGCGCGCTGACATGACCCTGGTTGGTGGGACGGAAGCAGAGCAGGGAGAGAGAGCACAGATGGAGGCAGAGCCTCAGGTTGGCTCTCATTTGACAGTGATGGTGAGAGGGAGCCGCTTACTGGTGACCATGCAGAACATGCCTTCTGCCATTCGTGGGGGTCCGGGCCTCAAAATTTGGCTTCCTTGCCCCCGGGTGTCTTCAGGCCCTCCCAGCTGATATGTGCGCTGGTAAGACACCGCTGATAACGCAAAGCAGAGTACATCACCATGCCAGGATCCCCACAGGGACAAGGATGGACAGACAACCCAACCAGGAAAACCACTTTGCAGGGGGAGGAAAGAAGCAAAGCAGAAGAAAACCCAGAAAGATAAAGCAAAAGGGAAGGGAGGCACCCCTTTGTCTTCCACTGGATGGTGGCTTTCTGTCCTCCAAAGCCAAGGTTTCTTAAGTTGATTTTCTTTCTTACTCTTCTCCATTTTTCAAGAGTCCCATCTCAGTTCCTGGGATAGTTCATGGTTTCGGCTCTTGATATAAAACTCAAACGTAAAAATCAAATCAATCCACAGAGGACTGGGAGGAGATTAAGCACAATATGGCCTCATCATTAAATTTAAGCTTATCTCGACACCTAATTTGTTCTCCCAAAATGTGGGGTGGGTGGGGGTTGTGGAGCCCACCACCCAAGTGTGGACAAAAATCCAGAACCCTCTCTGCTGCCCACACTGCAGAATGAGGACACAGGAAGCTCCGTCCAAGAGGGTAGGAAGAGACTTCAGTACTCGAGGTCAACAAGGTGGCCAGGAATCAATATGCCATGGGGGCTCTCAAAGGCACACTTGCAGGAATGGAAGGGGTTAAAGCTTCAAGTAGAAACAAAATGTACTTTAAATACTTAAATACTGATAAATATTTGCTCTAGGTGCTCCTGAGGGTTTAAAAAAAATATTTTGTCTCATTTTTCTCAGTGAATTTTAAGACAAAATTGGCATCATGCCAAAACGGGAGCTGTAGTTAAATCTGATCTGACTGAAGTTCCCACGGCGCTGTGGAAATGGTCACCTCAGCTGAGACCCCTGAGTGCCAGTGCCCGTGCGCTGGCTTCACGGGGCCCGAGGAGACGATGGCCTGGGTGCTGCACCGCTGTCCCCAAGCACACGCCCACAGTGCCCCACAGCTGCCGCCACCACCGCCACCAGGAGATGTTTCTGGAAGAGCTGTAAATGGACCGCCTGGTTCCGAGGGGCAGGGGCAGTACTGGGATGCCAGGGAGTTGAGGGGCCGGGTCACTTTCTAAAGGAATCGTCTAGTAACCTGCCTGCCTGGGGAAAGCAGGAGGAATCAACAAGTTAGCCGCTGGCTTGCAAAGGCCACAGGACAAAGGGAAAGACCACAGAGTTGGGATTCTGCACTTTCAGCCTTCCAAATACTGTATATTTAAATAGGGACCGAGTTTGGAGGCACTGTCCATGCACAGACGCAATGTCATAAACAAGGTTCAGCAACAGCAATAATGCCAAGATTGCTAATCATCTAGGCTGGCTCTCTCCTGTGAGCAAGGACCCCACATGATCTAACAGTCTTTGCCAGGGAAGGCCTGGCAGCAGCCCCAGAGCAGGGAGCCTGGAAAGCCGAGTGCTGAGCTCTGAGCAGTTGGACACCACAGGGAGGAGGCACATGGTAGGTTCCTCATCTACGGGAGCACACAGAGCAGTTTCTGGAACGCACGCCCTCCCCGGGGGCTGGCCCGTTCCTGGGCTTGGCACCGGGGGCTTTCCCACCAAGACCACATTGTAAAAGCTAATGACTAGGGGAAAGGATTCAACATGATTTAACAGGAGAAAACAGACGTATCAGACGGACTGCTGAGCGCGGACTGAAAGCCAGGGCCCAGGGCCAGCTGCAGCAGGCTTGTGCTTGGGAAAGCTAACAAGAAAAAGGGGAGTGTGGGCGTGGAAAATGCAACGTTTTGAAATTTAAATCCTAAAGTCAAAATAAAAATCCTCTTTCTTTTGATAAGAAATCACCAAAAATCCACATTTAAGTGGTCCCAATGTGTCCAGGCCATGGTTTTTAGAGACCATGTAACTTCCTCCATCAACCAAAGAAATGCTCTGGTTGGTTGCATCTTATCTCAGCCTTGTCTGAGTGACACATGAACAAGACAATCACGGAGGGGTAGGTGCTCTGAAGGTCAAGCACATGATACTCAATCACCAGTTAACAGCCAGGCAGAAAAATGCATGTCACGACAAGGGTACAAATAATTTCTAGAAGGAATTGTTATCAGGACTCCGTCTCAGGATCAATTTCCACAGTTTACAAATATGGATGGGTGTGCCCAACGTGCTTTAGAAGTAAAAAGAAGTCCATAAGGAAAAGAGTTTATACTATCAAGTTGCAAGGATCCCTCTCGATCCTGGCATCTCAGAATTCCCTATGAGCCCCTTAGTCACTCCAGAGAAAGAATCCAGAAATATTTCTAAGAGATTTCTCTGGGCACTTGAGCTTTATAAAAGAAACAAAAAATGAGAAAGGTTTCAGAGCTTTAAAAAAATGTGCACATGCAAAAAAAAAAAAAAAAGAAGAAGAAAAGAAAGGCCGCTTTTGAAGATCAAGTTTTAAAGGAAGGAAAAGAACAAATGTGGTTTTTGGCAACTTGCAACCAAGTATAATTGTCAGGAAATTCCACAATCAGATACCGAAATGTTTTCTGAGACACGGAGGGAGCTCTCAAAAGACCAGCGGACAGGAGGCGGACAGGTGTCGCTGCACACACACTGCTCCACGATGGTCCTAGCACACAAACGTGGAACAAAACCCCTTGTTGGGGGACTGCACTCAGTCACAAAGGGTAGAATGGGCCAGGCACAGGGCGTAACTGCAAAGGGACGTTTTCACAGGTCCTCTGTGGTTTGAGAGAAGGGGAAGAACAGTTTCCTATCAGTTACTTTCACCTGGCCAGCACCTGACACACGCGAATCTGAAACCTCTCTTGTGCATCTGACACACGCCCTTTCTTTTGCTAACTCTGGGAAGGCCACATAGAGATTTACAGGGGGCTCTTCAGTTTCTTTAGGAAAGTTCTGATATTAGTCTGTTCCCTAAATTCTTGGTCTAGTTACCAGCAAAGTAGAAAAAGGCAGCACAGCCTCTGCTAAAACACAGCAACAATTTTATCTGAACCAGGACAGAGATCTCTCCCTCTTTGTAAACAGAGTTGGCTATATAATATATATTTATATATAATCTTTTTTTTAATGGAGATTTGATCCCAGCCTGGAGTGAGTGAGGTTGGGAATTGGGGTTTTGGTTTATGGGAGTAATTTTGTCCTTTGTTTTCCCAATTCTCAGTCCAAATGCTTGCACACTGGAAAATTCCAAATTAAAAGCCACAGAAAGGGAAAGGGGTTTAGAACTTATTATCTCTTTGCTCGCACAAAGTACAAGGCGTTTGTTTTTGGATAGTACTTCACATTCTGTTTCTTGTCCATGAGTCCTCCAAATATAATGAGTTCACCCCTGCCTTGTACCACTGTGTGCAGGCTGGTTTCAGGAGGTCCGACCACAGAACTGCTATTAAATACTTTCCATTTGACCCGCCCCTTCTCCTTGGTGTCTTTAATGTCCAGCACGTACATCTGCATGGGCTTGCAGTTCATACTCTGGTACAAGGGCTTGCCAACATTTAGGGACTGTGGAGGGTGGTGGCCCAGGCGGCGGGCAATGGGAGGTAAGGAGTGCCCATCTCCTTGGGCAGGCGGGGCCCGGGGAACAGGCACCGTCTCCCCACTGCTCAGGTTCTGACTCCCGGGGGAGCCCGGAGATGACCCCAGAGGAGGACTTAGTGCTGCGGAGGCCGAAGGGCCTTTGGATGACATTGCCTTGATGGCTTCCAGGCTCCGACGCAGGGCACCTGGGGAGACAGCTCCTGCAAGAGCACTGGCCACATGTGGCGGGGTATGCACACCATTTGTCTGTTCAGGAAGGTGTCTCACACTTCCCCCAACTGTCCTGTTGTCCATGCCATCCATGTGATTGCTACTGGAAGCAGGTTTCAGGTCCCAATTCAGATCTATCGATCCTAATCTCAGATCTTTCTGATCTGGTAGTGACCCTCGCCGAGGGGCCAAAGAAAGTCCCACTTTTAGGTCACAGCCTTCAGTGGTAGAGGGAGTACTAGGTGATACGGCCTGCACAGGGCTGTCCAAGGAAGCGCCACCAACAGCTGCTGTTCCTGGAGACAGGCTCCCACCATTGAGGACCGGAGAGCCATCTCCTCTGGCTGGGGAAAGGCTTCCTTCCCGGGAACCTGAGGGGGTCTGCCTCTGCGCTCTGGGCCTCAGCGTTCCCCAGCGGCCGTTAACACACGGAGCTTCATCCATGCTCCTTACTGGAGACTGAGAGCGGTACTCTCGGGTTTCGGGAGCCAGGGCTGGAGGAGTGGCACTGATAGGTGATGGGCGAGAGTTCAAGCTGGGGCTGAGCGGGGCTCTCCCACTGGGAGCCTGGCTGAAGACCACTACACATTGCCCCACCTGGAAAGCAAAACACTGGTGCTCAGTTCCGGTCATCCTTTCAACTATCAAACATTTTATCACGAGCATTTGGGATATGCCAGGCATTTTAGAGGTTCCTCAGATACAGAGATGAAAATAATGTAGTCTGCCATCTAGGTTAGAAGGGGAGACAGACGCGGAAGCAATCTGTTGCTAAGTGTGACATATGCTATCATTAGAATTATGTCTACAGAATAAAGCTAAAGGGGAAAAAAAATCAGTTTTTGTTTGAGGGACCCTGGAGAAAATTTTATAGACAAAGAGATGCTTAAATCTGGGACTTGAGGGATGAGTAAGGCCCACTCTCTTCTAGGGATTCATATGTGAGAAATTCACAAGGAGCTATGGTTAACGTCCTCTTATTTCATGGTATCAAGGTGTTTTCATTTTCCACACACATTTGCTTGGAAATCTGACCCGTTAATTTTGTTTTGGAGTTTAGGACCTCTCCTTCTGCCAGCCTGTCAGTTCCTTGCTTACCCGGCAAGCAGGATGGCACCACAGTTCCGGGGCCCCGTGATCTTCATTTTCTACCTTGAGTGGCTGCCAGGCCCAGGGACCCGAGTGCATGTGCAATAACCAAGCATCCTTGAACAGCTGTAAGAGAAGGACCAACAATAGGACTCAGGTGTGGTTCATGTTACATAACACACACACACAGCTAAAATCTCACACTTGTGTCGTCTGGTCTAGAGAGGTTATGGGCTCTTCAAAAAGAACAGCAAAATCTTTGGTTAGTCATTATCCATACCTTCATTCATTCATATACTACCACTGGCCGGGGATAAGAAATTGTGCTTGTGACCCATGAATCAATTTTAAGTGATTTTGAATTTTGCCTGTGGTTGTGTGTGTGTGTGTGTGTGTGTGTGTGTGTTATGGACCTGCATTCTTAAAATAAATTCCACATAAACTCCAGCAGCTATCAATCTGCTTTTTCTGTCTAATACCTCCTTGAAAAAAGTGATAGCAGCAAACCTTATAGCCTAAAGGGCAGGTGAAAGTAAGAATATAGATATGAATATTTGAGAGATGAATGTTTCTGATTAAAAGCAACTCCCCTCCCCCCAAAAAAAAGTGAAGAAAAGGGCCAGAAAATACAAAGGCTATATACCCAAATGGAAAAGGTACTTTCTAAATGGAAATGTCACAAAATAAGTCTTATAGGACGAGACCGGGGAAGCAAGTTTTTTTTTTTTTAAATTTTATTTATTCATTTTAGAGAGGAGAGAGAAAGGGAGAGAGGGAGAGAGAGAGGAGAGAGAGACAGAGAGAGAAGGTGGGGAGGAGCTGGAAGCATCAACTCCCATATGTGCCTTGACCAGGCAAGCCCAGGGTTTCAAACCGGCAACCTCAGCATTTCCAGGTCGACGCTTTATCCACTGCGCCACCACAGGTCAGGCTGTTTTTTTTTTTAAACTAAGCTTTTCCCCACACCCTTGACATGATGTAGGGTGGTACACTCTTATGAGAAATCCCATTTATGCCTCAGATAAATGACTTTGTTGTTGTTTTTTTAAGGTGAGGCACCTTATTTCTTTTTATTTTTTAAATTTTTTTAAAAATTCATTTTAGAGAGGAGAGAGAAAGGGAGAGAGAGAGACGGAGAGAGAGATGAGAGAGAGAGGAGAGAGAGAGAGAGAGAGAGAGAGAGAGAGAGAGAGAGAGAGAGAAAGGTGAGGAGGAGCTGGAAGCATCAACTCCCATATGTGCCTTGACCAGGCAAGCCCAGGGTTTCAAACCGGCGACCTCAGCATTTCCAGGTCGATGCTTTATCCACTGCACCACCACAGGTCAGGTGGAAGCAAGTTTTGAACACTGAGCAGCATGTGCATAGGAGTGCCACAGCAGCAATACTCACAGCATTGGGACCGCCACACCCGCCAAGGATTAAGATAGTTGCATCATCTATCACGATCTGGGGCGAGGAAGACATTTAAAATAAAACTATAAAGATGCAGACATCTGACCGCCTATACTTCAGTCATATATGAAAATAGCCTACCCAGCTCCTAAATGAGAGTATTACTTCTAGTTACCATAAGCTCTCCAGTCTCCCATGTCAATTTTGATGCCTGTGAACAAAATGATGATTCACCTGAATGGATATATTCTTTGTCGATCAAATATTAACATGAGAGTGCCAACCACATAAAATGCAGGGTTCTCTTAAGAAATGAAACAGCAAAGTAAATGCTTTGGGGAAAGGCACAATATAAAGCCACTAAAAATAAATACAACCCATTAGAAGCTGAAAAGCAAATACTAGCAAAAATAATGACAAATTCTCTTTTGACTTATACATGTTGGCATCTTACCTGACTCCCTCCTCCCTCTCCCGTCCTAACTGAAAGATGCTACAGTGTTTGCTGAATAGTTATTTTAATTCCTGAGCACCTGAGATTGGCCACCTCGAGGATGAGGACTGGGGCCAGAGATGTTTGGCTTGGACCACGCCCACTGCTCAAGGTCAAGGACCCAGACATCATTGCTCCTGTAAGATAAAGACATAAGGATGAAGGAGTTGGGAGCTACTGGGGACAACAAGGGCTGATATAAATGAAGTTACATTTATAGAGATATCCTACAAAGTGCTAGGCTCACAGTTAGCACTTTAACTGTATTTCTCTTCTGCTCCTTTCCCTAGAACCCAACTCAAGATCTTCAAACCTATGTTCTTTCCACTGACCTATAGTCAGTTCTTATATAGTTCTTTCCACTGACTTGTTCATCTGAGTCATGTTGGTAGTCACACACTAATACCTAAAGTAAGAGTTAATTGGTGAGAATGGGAAACAGCTACTGGCCAAGATATAGTCTTTCAAAAGCATAAACCAGAAGGAAGAAAAAATTTATTCAAAAGGCAACTCTATCATTGTCTAGGAGATAATGATTTATCGATTCTGGCTACAAAAAGTAGTTTCACCACAGCTAATGAGAGCTGCAGTTTATCAAGGACAAACTGGCATTTCCAACCCCCAAGGGACCAGTGCGGCAAGGACAGACTCTTAGATGGCAGCCTCTATTTTATGGTCCCCTCTGTAAGGTCATTTACTCACACATAGGAACAGAGGAACAAGAGCTCTAATACCTTGAGCCCTAAACCCCCTCACCTGGAGGACAGCTCACACTGACAAATCAGATCGTGACTCAGATGGAGTGCTCTCACTCTTGACTCTGGCCGGAGCTGGCCAGTTGTGGCCAAACGTGGAGAGAACGGTGGGTACAGAGAACAGCCTAACAGAAGTGTGTCAGACTTGACACAGTTGTCTTGCTCCTACTCACTCTCTTAACTCATCACATCTGGAGCGTGAACCATTTCCACCTGTCCTGTTAATCTACCTCTCCTTCTCTAAAGCTCCAGAGAGCAAGAAAAAGACTTCTGTAGGCACAGGTAGAAGCGACAAGGTGGAGGTTCCATCAGACTTTGATCCCAGTGAACAGAACCACATACCAAACAGAAAGAGACTACACAGCCCTGATTCTATGGAGCAAATTTTTAAAAATTCCCTGGCATGTGACCAGGGGATCAAAAATGAATGCTAGAGTGAGATAACTAATTGGATTAATCAGAACCATGTTCAGGAATACTGACCCTGACTCTAACTAGTTCACTTTTCTGACCCGTTATTCCAAGAAGTATTTATCTTCAGGTTGACGCTTCAGGGAGCAAAGCAAATATACTTACATTTGCCGGGATCCTAAGGAGCCACCAAAGACTATCATTTTATCATCTATCACACAGGACGAATGGCCAGCCATGGGAGGTGGTCCGTGGGTTGTCACAATGCAATTCCACCTAACATAGAGACAGAAGGCCGAGATCAGGAATCATCCTGGGGAACTAGGAGCCAAAACTGAAGAGCTCCTTGTTCTTCAACTGGCTCATTCATTTTTCTTGGAAGAGGAATGAATCTCTTCCACTTTTTCTCATTGGAATAAGGATTCTTTTTTCTTTCTTTTTTTTAAGTGAGAGGAGGAGAGATAGACTACTGCATGTGCCTTGACCGGGATCCACTTGGCAACCCCGGTCTGGGGCTGATGCTATCCTCAGCGCCCTGGGCTAACACTCGAACCAATCAAGTCACTGGCTACAATAGGGGGAGAGAGAGAAAGAAGGGGGAGAGAGAGGGAAAGAGAAGCAGATGGTCACTTCTCATGCTCTCCCTGGCCAGGATTGAACCCAGGATGTCCGCATGCCAGGCAGATACTCTATCCACAGAGCCAACTGGCCAGGGCTGGAATAAGGGTTCTTTTTTTTATTTTTTATTTTATTTTTTTGTATTTTTCTGAAGTGAGAAGCAGGGAGGCAGAGAGACAGACTCCCACATGTGCCCAACCAGGATCCACCCAGCATGCCCACCAGGAGCAATGCTCTCCCCATCTGGGGTGTTGCTCCGTTGCAACCAGAGCCATTCTAGCACCTGAGGAGGAGGCCATAGAGCCATCCTCAGTGCCCGGGCCAACTTTGCTCCAATGGAGCCTTGGCTGTGGGAGGGGAAGAGAGAGATAAAGAAAAAAGAGGGGGAGGGGTGGAGAAGCAGATGGGCGCTTCTCCTGTGCAACCTGACCGGGAATCAAACCTGGGACATCCACACGCCAGGCTGACACTCTACCACTGAGCCAACTGGCCAGGGCCTAGAGTTCTTAACTTTAGGTTTTAAACAGGTCTTGGAAACCCTCTGAAACTATAGGCAAAATCTATGCATATGTAAATATTTTTTTCTGGGAAAAGCATCCACAGCTTTCATCAAATGCTCAAGGAGATTTCTAAATGCAAAATAGACAAGAAATCCAATCATTTAAAATATTTCAGATTGAAAAGATCTTATCTTTGTGGCTTACCAGTTTTTAGAGGGTGAGTAAGTGTGTATTTCATCAAAGAATCTCTCTGGTTGGTGTAGGGGATAAGGGCTCGGCCGTGTCCAGCCACCAAACAGCACCAGCAGGTCCTTGTACACAACAAGAGTCGCTCCGGCTTTGGGGGAAGGATAGGATCCTGAAAGAAGTCAACAACAGCACAGTTAGGATTCAGGGTCAGACAAGCCATTGGTAGGTTGTCTATAGACCACCTTTCCCTGGAAGAGTAACAAAACAGGAACCAATACTACAAAGCATAAGAGAAAGGGGGAGACAAAACTGGGTGAGTCTGCAGGCCTGAGAGAAAACCATAACAAATTTATACATCTTTTATAACTAAAACAGAGAAGCCTGAGTTAGAAGAAAGTTAGTTTTGCTCACCTTAAATTAGGGATGAAGAGTAACTTGGCTCAGTAGGCTGTTTTGCATATTAAATAATACATTCAAAGCACCTGGCAGTGTCTGGCACATAGCAAGTGCTCAATAAACATTGAGTCTCCTGCCCATCCATTTAATAAGCTTAATAGAGAGTACAAAGGCAAGAATGTAAGCGATCCATGGAGGAGTATACATAGAGGCTAGACATCTGGATGCCACTTAAAAATAATTGCTGCTACCAAATATAGGTAAAAAAGGAGGCAGAAAGCAGTTCTCCTTTGTCCTGAGTAATGTTCACAGTGACCTCTAGGCCCTTAGCGACGGGCCTCACTAGCAACATTGGGAGCAGCCTTTCAAGGCTCCACATGAAGACATTCCAATGAAACTGAGGCCTTACACCAGGAGTGGCTGGACCTCTGAGCTAGCTATGTTGACCAAATTTTGAAACGATAGAAATTTGGCTTATGCTGGAAAACTCTGAGGATAACAAATGTCCCAAAGGAGCATAATTTTCTGAGCTTTTGGTCTTTGAAACAATTGCTTACTCAATCCCTTACTCTACATTCCTTTAGTTTGTTTGCTTTAGAGAGAGAGAGAGAGAGAAACATCGATTTGTTGTTCCACTTATTTATACATTCATCGGTTGAGTCTTGTATGTGCCCTAACAGGGGATCAAACCTTATAACCTTGGCGTATCAGGATGACACTCTACCAGCTGAGCTAAGAGCTACTCAGCCAGGGCCAAGAATACATACTTCTTAAGGGGAAAAACTATTCATAGAACTTTAAAAAGTGTCGGTAAAACATAATGACATATATAATCAAACCAAGGAAAACACTACACAATTCGACACAGTCACCATTAGCCACATGTTGCTAATGGCTATTGGAATTAGAAAACACAGACAGAGAACATGTCCATCATTATAGAAAATTATACTGGACAGCATTACCCCAGACAAAGAATTTTAACTTTATAAACAGTACCTATTGCCTGACTGGTGGTGGTACAGTGGACAGTGTCGAACTAGGATGCTGAGGTCCCAGGTTTGAAACCCTGAGGTAGCTAGCTTGAGTACAGGCTCATCTGGCTTGAGCGTGAGCTCACCAGCATGAGTGTGAGGTTGCCAGCTTAAGTGTGGGACCACAGACATGACCCTATGGTCGCTAGCTTGAGCAAGGCATCACTCACTGGCTCGACTGGAGTCTCCCCAGTCAAGGCACATATAAGAAGCAATCAATGAACAACTAAGGTGCAGCAACTATAAACTCATGCTTTTCATTTCTCTCTTCCTGTCTCTCTCTCGCAAAAAGAAAAAAAACATTATTTATAGATTTTAGAGAGGGAGGAAGGTAGAGAGAGAGAGAGAGAGACATCGATTTTGCCGTTACCCACTCATGCATTCATTGGTTGACTCCTGCAAGCGCCCCGATTGGGGATTGAACCCATACCATGGCATATTGGGAGGACGCTCCAACTCACTGAACTACCTGGCTAGGGTTGATTTGATTAACTTTTAAGAGACATTACAAAAAATAAAAAGGAGAGACATTACAATTTCTACTACTTATAACTATTAATACTGTTACTATATTAATGATAATAATGACTAACAGTTATTGAGCATTTACTTATGTTAGAAACCTTTCTAAGTGCTTTGCATGTATTAACTAATGTAATCCTTTCCAAACTCCTAGTTTTATTCCCATTTTATAGATGAGAATACAAAAGCACAGCTCATTTAAATCACTTGCCAAGGTCACAGAACTAGTAAATGGTAGGGCCAAAATTCCAATTCATTTATTCTGGATTCAAAACTCATTCTTTTAACCTCTATACCAGACTGCTCTTCATACATATAGATAAATTCATTTTGAGTAGTTGCCATAAACAAGGCAGGTACATTAAAAGGTCTGAGTGTTCCAAAGCTGAAAAAGCTCTTTCCTAAATCCTAATTAAGTAAGCCACAGACCCAGAGCAGACAGAGATAAGTAAATTGGACAGAAGGTTATTCTTAGGATCTCTTTTCCTCCACAGGCTCTGGGTCATACTCCATCTCTACCTCAGGACCCTTGTTCTCCGGATTCACCCAAGGGAAGGTAGGCTGGGGCCACTGACCATGATAATTCAATCCTCAAGGATTACAGTATCTTCAGTAAGGGCTTTCCAAAATGAATTCTTAAATATCTTGATATTTTAGAAAGCCAAAATCTCTCCTTCTACTTATCCCAAGGAATGGAAGAACTACCTCATCCAAGGCCTGTTTTATGTCACAAATAGAAGGTTTAATTTCAGTATACTTAAATATCTTCACAACTAAGCAGGGCCCTATTAAAGTTAATTTAATCATGATCCTCCACCTCAACTTGTGAAGCATGTGGGAAAAATATTAATATACAAGAACAAATGAAGCAGGTGGAGAGGGCATAGAAGTCAACATGCAACATATAGTTAGTTCAGAATTAACAGGTTAAAGACATGGGTGGGCCCTGGCCGGTTGGCTCAGTGGTAGAGCGTCGGCCTGGCGTGTGGGGGACCCAGGTTCGATTCCCGGCCAGGGCACATAGGAGAAGCGCCCATTTGCTTCTCCACCCCACCCCCTCCTTCCTCTCTGTCTCTCTCTTCCCCTCCCACAGCCAAGGCTCCATTGGAGCAAAGATGGCTTGGGTGCTGGAGATGGCTACTTGGCCTCTGCCCCAGGCGCTAGAGTGGCTCTAGTCGTGACAGAGCGACGCCCCGGAGGGGCAGAGCATCGCCCCCTGGTGGGCAGAGCGTCGCCCCTGGTGGGCGTGCCAGGTGGATCCCGGTCGGGCGCATGCGGGAGTCTGTCTGACTGTCTCTCCCCGTTTCCAGCTTCAGAAAAAAAATAAAAATAAAAAATAAAATAAAAATAAAAAAAATAAAAAGACATGGGTGTATCAAATTTCCTATGATCCAATTATGCATATAACATCCGCACTATTTGTTGCAAATCAGAAACTTCCAATTATCTATTTCTTTTCAAGTGAGAGGAGGGGAGACAGAGAGACAGACTCCCCACATGCGCCCCAATGGGGATCTACCCGGCAAGCCCCACTACAGGGTGATGCTCTGTGCACCTGGGTCTGTTGCTCCATAGCTCAGCAACTGGGCTATTTTTAGCATCTGAGGTAGAGGCCACAAAGCCATCCTCAGCACCAGGGGCCAACTTGCTCAAACCAATTGAACCATAGCTGTGGGAGGTGGGGGGAAAGAGAGAGAGAGAAGAGAGAGGGGTGGAGAAGCAGATGGTTGCTTCTCCTGTATGTCCTGACCAGGAATTGAACTCTGGACATCCACATACCAGGCTGTCGCTCTATCACTGAGCTAACTGACCTGGGCACAATTATCTTAATGCAAGGTCCACAGATCAAATGAATTCAATTTATGATGGGGTCAGAGAACTTTTGCAATTTCTTTATCTTAACCAGTCTCTTTAGCCAAGTGGAGTTCTGGAAAGCAAACAAATCTTTACTAGAATTCTGAGAACAAGAAAACTCATGTTCAAATTATATACCTTTATTCATTTTTTCAAGTTCTAAGAAGAGCAAGCTATTTAAATGTCTTTTATCAATAAACTTTATTTAAAAAAAAATGCCCACAGGACCATGCATCATCAGACAAGGCAAACAACTAACTTAGATACAGAAGGCCCCACATAAATGTCAGGCCCTAAAGTTTGAAGATTTGCACCTACACGCATGCAGTTCATTCCATACGGCAGCTAGAATGATATCATGTTGTTGTTTAACAAATTATTATTAAAATACACCCCACTACTACATTAGAGGCTAATTGATTCACTGAAAATCTTCTACAATATAGGGTACTCTGACAACAGCAAACCGTCCCCAGCTAAAAGGCCCAACATCATCATGGTGAAATAAATACCCTTCCTTAAAACTTATAAATTAAAGTTTTACCTTAAAACGTATAAATGATAGGTTTACACTTTTTACACTCATTGAGGACATTTCTTGGCCTGCCTTCAAAATGAGGCCACTGGGCCTCTATACACAGTCCAAATTCAGTTTTATCACAAAAGTGGGGGAGAAAAGGGTGTCGCTCCCAGGCAGCTTCTCACCAAGCACCGCAGGACAAAATGTGCCCGTATCAAACTTGCAGGACATGCTACTCGAGTGTGTTCCCGCAGTGCCCATGTCCTCCTCACAGGCTTCATTTCCCAAACACACCACAGGCCTCCTGATCGCACAGCAGATATGATCAATGGAGCAAATTCAAAACAAGGCACAAGCCAAAAAACTAGCTGTGGGAAACTGGAGATAAGCACCCTATACACACAACTAGCATTCCCGAAAATTGCTAATTGGTTCAGATATTTCCCAAGTTCCTATGAATCAGAAGCAAGTTTCACATGTGAAAGACGGTGGCAGAATTACAAGGCATTCTTGTTTATTTTTGCAAGAGGATGGTAAAACAGTGAAGCAATTCCTAGTTCTGGTTTGGTTCCTGGGCTACTTTCCCACAATTGCAGCTTCTATGCACGTGGAACCTGGGGCTAGAAAAGCAGCCCGGCTGCCTGATACAAGGTAAAGCAAGAACCTGTTCTCACTGGGGATGCCTGCACTTCACACACAACTAAAAAATTACTTTTACATCTCCATACTGCGAGCATTATGTATTAATATTATTAGTTTATTATTAAGATGTTATAAATAATAGTTACCATTCCCATACAGCTATAGTTCTTAAACTTTAGTTGCATTAGTAGATGGAGGTCTTATTACAACAGATTGCTGGGCCCTTCCGAGTTTCCTATTTAGTAGGAAGGGGTGGGGTTGGAGAAGTTGCATTCCTTTCTCTCTCTCTCTTTTAATTTTCCACTGATTTGAATGAGAGAGAGAGAGAAGCATCAACTTGTTCCATTTAGTTGAGCACTCACTGATTGCTTCTTGTATATGCCCTGACCAGGGATCAAACCCGCAATGTTAGTGTGCCAGGCCAACTCTCTATTCACTGAGCCACTTAGCCAAGGCCAAGAAGATGCATTTCTGTGCTCGCTTTGGCAGCACATATACTAAAGAAGTCGCATTTCTAACAAACTCCCAGATGATTGATGGTTGGGGACTAGACTTTAAGAATCATGTTGTAGAAAGTTAAATAATCCTTGAGTGAACCTGCTACACGATGGGACATTAATGCTCCTTTTGCCTTACATCCAAGTTTAGATGGTTTTTCTCAACTCAGAATCTATCCTGACTCTGTTCAGCACACACATGCTGCATATGACTATATGGAACCCTTCATTTTGATAGCAGATGTTATAAATAATAGTTACCATTCCCCTACAGCTACAGTTTAAACTTTAGTTGCATTAGTAGATGAGGGTCCAAGGTCAGTTTTCCTTGACAAATGCTTTGATCAAATGGGAGCTTAAAGGAATTACATTTTCAACATACAAACATTTCCCTGGTCATCCTCATCTACATTCTGGGCCTAGTTTCTCAAGTGAAACAAGGGACAATACACTTACTTCAGAGGCACTCTATGTCACCTCCCGTCTTCACATCAACCCTAGCACTGAACACAGGACCCAGCAGGTAGGTGCTCACTAAACCACTGCTAGTTCTTTTTTTTTTTCAGAGACAGAAAGTCAGAGAAAGGGATAGATAGGGACAGACAGACAGACAGGAATGGAGAAAGATGAGAAGCATCAATCATCAGTTTTTCGTTGTGACACCTTAGCTGTTCATTGACTGCTTTCTCATATGTGCCTTGGCTGTGGATCTTCAGCAGACTGAGTAACCCCTTGCTCGAGCCAGCGACCTTGGGTTCAAGATGGTGAGCTTTTTGCTCAAACTAGATGAGCCTGTGCTCAAGCTGGCAACCTCGGGGTCTCAAACCTGGGTCCTCCGCATCCCAGTCCAACGCTCTATCCACTGTGCCACCACCTGGTCAGGCAAACCACTGCTAGTTCTTGAATAACATTATTCTAAGCTGTAGTAATGTGCCCAAGACTATTCCACGGGCCACTGTTGATAGATACATGAATTTACCAGGAATTACAACTGCCCTTTTTTGCTGTTCCCCTTGGCTGCCTGACCCTACCCTTAATTACTGGACAATCGCCCCTGGAACAGAGGGGTTCCAGGAAGCTGGTCAATCGCCCCAAGGAGGAGTATTCAGAAAGGTGAACATATCAATCAGCACACCCTTGCTCGAGGCTATCCCCAACCCTATAAAATTTTGCCTCAGTCTGTATTTAGTGCCCTTCTTCCTGGAGAAGTGCCCCGGCAGGCCTTTCTCCTCTAATAAAGCCTACACATCTGGTGCTCGAGTGCTGTCTCATTCTTATAACTGTGAGGCCAGCCCCATTCATATATATTTTTTTTTTCTGAAGCTGGAAACGGGGAGAGACAGTCAGACAGACTCCCACATGTGCCCGACCAGGATCCACCCGGCACGCCCACCAGGGGGCAACGCTCTGCCCACCAGGGGGCGATGCTCTGCCCCTCCGGGGCGTCGCTCTGTTACGACCAGAGCCACTCTAGCACCTGGGGCAGAGGCCAAGGAGCCATCCCCAGCGCCCGGGCCATCTTTGCTCCAATGGAGCCTTGGCTGTGGGAGGGGAAGAGAGAGACAGAGAGGAAGGAGAGCGGGAGGGGTGGAGAAGCAGATGGGCGCTTCTCCTGTGTGCCCTGGCCGGGAATCGAACCCGAGACTTCTGCACGCCAGGCCGATGCTCTACCACTGTGCCAAACGGCCAGGGCCAGGCCAGCCCCATTCATATAAGTCTTGGGTGGGATTTTGGGCAACCTCCCCTTAAAATGCTTTATAACCACCAAGAACGGATCTCTGAACTCCTAGAGAAAGGCTCTACTGGAAGCACTGATCCCTAGGAAGTGAAAGACACAGTTACAGATCAGCATATTAAAAGGCAACATTAAACTAAAGGAGTTTGATCATCAACTTGTGTAGGCACTGTCAAGTCACTTAACCCAGTGGTCCCCAACCTTTTATGGGCCTCGGACCGGTTTAATGTCAGAAAATATTTTCACAGACCGGCCTTTAGGGTGGGACGGATAAATGCACAGAATAAAATTATGTGACCGGTGTAAAAACTGTGGTATTTTAAAAGATAATTGTTGAACTTACGAGACAAGCATCAAGAGTGAGTCTTAGACAGATATAACAGAGGGAATCTGGTCATTTAAAAAAAAAATAAAACATTGTTCAGACTTAAATGTAAATAAAACGGAAATAATGTAAGTTATTTATTCTTTCTCTGCGGACTGGTACCAAATGGCCCACAGACCGGTACCGGTCTGCAGCCCGGGGGCTAGAGACCACTGACTTAACCCACATTCTACAAAATAATTTTTTTTTAAGTGAGAGGAGTGGAGATGGACTCCTGCATGTACCCCGACCAGGATCCACCCAGCACCCCCTCACACTAGTCCGGGGCCGATGCTCAACTGGACTCTCAGCACCCAGGGCCATGCTAGAACAAATTGAGCCACTGCGAGAGGGGAAGAGAGAGAAAAGTGGGAGAGGGAAGGAGAGAGAAGCAAATGGTCACTTCTCCTATGTGTCCTGACTAAGGATTGAACCTGGGACGTCCACATACCAGCCAGGCCAACGCTCTATTCACTGAGCCAACTGGCCAGGGCCAAAATAAGTTTTAAAATGTGCTCTTTCTGGCTTTTAGGCAAATCACTTTAAAACATATACAGCAACAGGCCTGATGAGGCAGTGGCACAGTGGACAGAGCATCAGACTGGGATGCAGAGGACCCAGGTTTGAGACCCCGAGGTCGCCAGCTTGAGCGCAGGTTCATCTGGTTTAAGCAAAGCTCACCAGCTTGGACCCAAGGTTGCTGGCTTGAGCAAGGGGTCACTCGGTCTGCTGTAGCCCCCAGGTCAAGGCACATATGATAAAGCAATCAATGAACAACTAAGGTGCTGCAACGAAAAACTAATGCTTCTCATCTTTCTCTGTTCCTGTCTGTCTGTCCACGACTCTCTGTCTAAAAACAAACAAACAAACAAACAAACAAACACCATATACAGCAACATAAGTGACTTGCTAATAGTTCTCCATGACTCTGACTCTGAAAATAGATCTAGAACTAGGAATTAGGGACTTTTAAGAGGTAAAGTTTCAAAACAAGAAAACTGAGCATGAAAAATTTACCTGTGGGACTCACTAGCATGCCAGTGAATTCAGAAGACAGTAAAGGACAAAAGCCTCCCCACTTCCTTCATGACATTCCAGCATGTTTTCGTGTGTGACTTTAAAGGGGGAAGCTGTAAACTGCTTCATAACTGGCAGTCAACAAATGTTCCCTGAATGCTTTCAAATTATTTCATAGTACTGCCAAAGGGAACATTAAAGCATGAATAACGGTACTGATGTTTCAGATTTCACTTCTCTATTTCATATTAACAACTCTTCACAGGCCCTCACTTTCTCAGGCTAGGTCCAATGAAAGCCATTCACGCCATATGTGGTACACCAGTCCTTCCCATGCAAAACTGGCCTTGAAGGCAAAATGAGACCAGATAAACCAGATTAACCAACAAGCCTACCTCACAGTTTCTTTGTGTGAGTGCTTTTCTGTGGCAGTGAGGAGCTGTGAGTTGGTGTGTGTATGGGAGGGGGTTGGGGGAGGAGAGATTAATTTTGCTGATAGGGCCCAAGCTGGGTCTTGGGAAGCTGATCAAGCCTTTTGCTAGATAGAGCTGTCATTATGGTGGTGTGTGAAGTGACTGACCTTGATAACAAGAGGTCAGAGGTCAGGAGAAGAATCATTTGGAGAGGCATTTCCCAGAACACCACATTAGCATCTGAATCAGAAAACCTAGGGGCATGAGAGGACAGGCTGGCACTCACAACTTAGGAGGCAAGAGATCCTTTAGTTTTTCTTTAAACTACTGGAGTTATACTTTAACTGCTTATATCTCTAAACCGCTTTAATTTTATAGAGTAATACTCTGTAATGGGAACAAGAAATGCATGTATCAATGGTTTTATGGTTTGAGGAATAAGGAGGCTAAAGAAAGATTAAGAACACTTCACAATACATGAGTATAAAAAACCGTCTTGGGCTATAAACACCTTGAAGACAGTAACTATTCAGAATGGTCTCCAAAGTAGGCAGCCAGGACCACAGGGGTTCAGCCTGAGACATCTATCAATTTCTCTTCTGTTGATGAAAATGTTTCCATTTTAATATCAATGTGACCAAAAATTACAATAAGTTCTTGCATTTAGATAGATGTCAACAGAAGATACAAAACCATAATGTTTATTTTAAAGATGAAAAGTAGGTGGTAAATATATTCTTTGGCAAAGTCACTGCAGAATCCCGAAACTCCTGCTTTCTAAGACTTGGTTCTGGCCAAGTGTACTAAGTCTAAAAGAGGGATTTAAATTAGTCACTGAGAACATGGTCCTGGAATCACAAGAACTAAATTATTCCGCATCAGCATGGCTTTTTTCAGGGTCTCTGCCTGCACCGTCTCTATTTGCGCTGGGCTAAGGCCCTCCTAGGGGAAGGAGGGATGCATGGGAGCGGACATCCTGTGTCTACCTCCATTGGTATTCGGCACAGTTAGAGTCTCCCAATAAAATTTTATGTACTATGCTAGAGGACAAGAACTACTTTTTATGAAATGTTTACTGAACCGAACCAATCCATGGAAGCCAGATGCTTATAGATCCCTCAGGAGCTGGGCTGAGCACTGGCTCCAGTTAGTCACAACCTCCCGGGGAGGAGTCAGCGGGCCTTTCAGCAGGGGACAGGCCAAGTACTTCTTCAGGTTCCCCTCACACTCCTTTTCTTTTCTTATTTTATTCCTCAGTTGCAACACGGCCAGAACATTACTGATTGATATCAAAACAACTCACTGGTATCAGACAAAGTTTGTCTGGATTTCAGGCTTAGGGCACGCATTTTTATTATTAAAATTATACCCACATCTTTATAAACGTCACTCCTTGGGTCATTTATGGAACAGCCAAAACAGGAGGAACTTTTGTAACGGGCATGAGAAACTTTTAGATCCTGTATAACTATATATGCCACAGGCAGGGACAAAAGAAATTCCCTGTTGGCATTGTTTTCACTTCTAAACAAATCCACATGAAAGACCACTTGATGAATAGGGTAGCACTTATCAGCTAAAAATTAACAACATAAAAAACAGTAATAGTTTCTTGTCACCATTTCAAGTAGTCTTTTTGATACAATTTCTGGAGAGAGAGAGGAGGTCCAGAGTCTCAGTTTAATCTGATAAATTGTTAATTGTAGTGTGTGTGTGTGTGTGTGTGTGTACACCCTTTTAAGTGGCTCTGTTTAGAAGTGAAAACAATGTTGCTAGTCATAAAATTTCTGACTGGTGTCAATACAGGAAAATCCTAGTCAGGCAGGAGAAAGCCAAACTGAAATATGGTGTAATTTTATTTATTCTCTTCTCTGGAGTATCCAAATTTTTACCCAGATCTGTACTATGCAAGTATTCCCACTCTTCTTTCTCTGCAGCAAGAGAGAATGTTTACCCACCTTAGAAAGGCATGTATTCTGGAAAGAGTCCAGGGTCTGAACTTTGTAAACAAACAGAAAGGACTCCTTCCTTTCCTAGGGGAACCCACTGGCTCTGTTCTCCTTCACATCTCCTGGGACCACCACAGATCCAGGGTGTTCCAGGACTGCACAGGGCTAGAGGAGACGGGGAGAAACCACCACCTCCTAAGGAAGGTTACCCAGGACCAGGTCCAAGGATCTGGAAGAAGCTAATACAAAAAAAGAATTTAGCCACTTAAGTAACATCCTACACCTTCTTCGTAAAGATTAGCATATGTAAGTGGTATCTGGGTTCTTGAGTGCCTTCCTTCTAGGAAAACAACAACAAAAACATGTAGGCGGAGATTCAAATACTTCATAGTTATTTTCATCAAACACATCATCTTAATAAAAACAATTAGCCTTGCCTGACCAGGTGGTGGTGCAATGGATAAAGCGTCAGACTGAGACGCGAAGGACCCAGGCTGGAAACCCCAAGGTCACCAGCTCATCTGGTTTGAGAAAGGCTCACCAGCTTGAGCCCAAGGTTTGGCTTGAGCAAGGGGTCACTCAGTCTGCTGTAGCCCCCGTCAAGGCACATATGAGAAAGCAATCAATGAACAACTAAGGTGGGGCAACAAAGAATTGATGCTTCTCATCTCTTTCCCTTCCTGTCTGTCTGTCCCTATCTATCCCTCTCTGTCTCTCTCTGTCTCAGTCTCTCTCTCTCTCTCACACACACACACACACACACAAATACAATTAGCCTTAAAAGTAAATTATAATGAATTGTGAACAGAATCCTAATTGTTAGTTTGCTGCTTTTCTCATAAATCAGATTTCCTTTAAAAACCTATCCATCCATTGGTACATCCTAGGTCTCGAACCTAGGTCCTCCACATCCCAGTCCAACGCTCTATCCACTACGCCACCGCCTGGTCAGGCTTTTTTTTTTTTTTTTTTTGAGAGAGAGAGAGAGAGAGAGAGAGAGAGAGAGAGAGAGAGAGAGACAGGAAGATAGAGCTCTGCTATAATGTGTCCTGACTGGGGAATCGAACCAGCAACTTCTATGCTCCAGGACAACACTCCAACCAACCAAGCTATCCCGCCAGAGCTTAATTTCTTTTAGAGACAGAGAGAGGGAGAGAAACAGAGGGTAGGGAAAGGAAGCATTCATTTGTTGTTCCACTCAGTCATGCACTCACTGGTTGCTTCCCATTTGGGCCCTGACCAGGTATTGAATCCACAACCTTGTTATTTCGGGACAATGCTCTTAACTGACTGAGCTAACCAGCCAGAGCCTATACAGTGTGTCCTTAAACTCTCCCAGTTTCATACCTATTCAGTGCAGTTCGATGTGGGTTCACGCAGATTTTTTAGGGCTCCTTAGGTAGCTATCCCATATAGCCTCTACAGACTCGTCACTGACTGATGGCCTACCAGAACGGGGTTTCTCCACCAAACTGCCGGTTTCCTTCAACTGCTTATCCCACCGAATAATGCTTCGTGGGATGTGGTGGCACTTCGTTATAAACGTGCCTATATTCACGTTGCACTTTGGTCATGGATTCAAATTTAGTGAGCCACAGAACACACTGAACTTTCCTCTGTACCATCCACATCTCGACTGGCATGGCCGTGGGCTGCTCCGCTGTACAGTGTACACGGTGTTACATCATCATCTGTGCATGCGCACATGCTGCCACATCATCCTACAGAAACTGGGAGGTTTTTCCTTTTATTTGGTGCAGATTTCACATTTCTATCGTCTTTTGTTGCTTTCCTGTGACTGGTTAAAAGTGCACCATGACTTTACGGACACACTGTATTTTCTTTGTATTGGTTTATTATCTGTCTTCCTTCTATATCTATAGTTCCTAGAACAGCACTGGGCACAAACATTCAATAAACAAAGGATGAAAATGATAAAGGAATGAATGTAGTCACTTCTCAAACTTTTGGAACTAGGGAATAATTTAAGATCACTCTCCACTCCTTAGCTAGCACTTCAGTTTCTACTCTCTCTCCCTCCTATCTGAATCTTGCATTGTATATAATCTGAACAAAAACATGACGGGTAGCTAGGTATTATCATCTCTACCCTAAAGGTGATGCAAATAAGATGTTAAGTAACCTGTCTAGGGTCAACCAATTACTAAGCAACAGAGATCTGGATGTAAACCTGTGTTTGTCTGGCACAAAAACCACATTCTTAATGGGTATTACTAATTAGCCTCCCTCCCTCTCATAACACATCCCTCCTATCACTTTAGGTCATGAGGTCCTTTAATAATGAGTAGTACCTTCAATTATTAGCCAAGTGGTTTTTCCTCCCCAAATCTCTGTAATACTTAAGTTATATCACCAGCTCTTTCTATTTAGAGCAGGACTATGTGAATAGAGAAATCTCTGGGGTAGTTACCATTGTCTAGACCAGTGCTGGTCAACCTGGTCTCTACCGCCCACTAGTAGGCATTCCAGCTTTCATGGTGGGCAGTAGCAGAGCAACCAAAGTATAAATAAAAAAATTTAACTACAGTAAGTTGTTTTATAAAGATTTATTCTGCCAAACTTAGCGAAAATCCGACATAAAGTACTTGGTAAGTTATTATTATTATATGCTTTAACTTGCTGTAACTGTGCTTTATAAATTTTATAAAGTAAAGTTACTTCCCTACTTTATAAATCACTATTACTGTGGAACCGGTGGGTGGTTAGAAAATTTTACTACTAACAGAGATACAAAAGTGGGTGGTAGGTATAAAAAGGTTGACTACCCCTGGTCTAGACTATTTCTTCAAGTTGACAAGTCTTAAGTAAGAAATGAGTGCTTATGTCCACAAACTTATATAAGAATGTTGATTGCAGCTATATTCAGTGGAAATAACTCAAGTATCCATCAACAGAAGAATGGGGTAAAAAAAAAAAAGTGGGGCCCTGGCCGGTTGGCTCAGTGGTAGAGCGTTGGCCTGGCATGCAGAAGTCCCGGGTTCGATTCCCGGCCAGGGCACACAGGAGAAGCGCCCATCTGCTTCTCCACCCCTCCCCCTCTCCTTCCTCTGTCTCTCTCTTCCCCTCCCGCAGCCGAGGCTCCATTGGAGCAAAGATAGCCCAGGCGCTGGGGATGGCTCCTTGGTCTCTGCCCCAGGCGCTAGAGTGGCTCTGGTCACAACAGAGCGATGCCCCAGAGGGGCAGAGCATCGCCCCCTGGTGGGCAGAGCATTGCCCCTGGTGGGCGTGCCGGGTGGATCCCGGTTGGGTGCATGCGGGAGTCTGTCTGTCTCTCCCTGTTTCCAGCTTCAGAAAAATACAAAAACAAAAAATACAAAAACAAAAAAAAAGTGGTATATTCACATTATGGAAAACTCACACAATAAAAAGGAATAAACTACTGATAGATGCAACCACACAGATGAAAAACACACACACACACACACACACACAAGATGAACCTCAAGAAAACTGGATAGCTCAGTTGGTTAGAGCGTCATCTGGATATAAAGAGGTTGCCACTTCCATCCTTGGTCAGGGTACTCAGAGGAACAGATCAATGTTTCTCTCTCTGTCTCCCTCATTTCTTCTCTCTCTAAAATCAATAAATAAACTTTTAAAAGTCTGTTAGAAATCAGAATAGTGGTTACCTCTGTGGGGAGTGGTAGAGAGAGGGAGAGAGAGAGAAGGGGGAAAAGCAGGAAGTATCAACTCCCATATGTGTCTTGACCGGACAAGCCCAGGGTTTCAAACCAGCAACCTTAACATTCCAGGTCAACACTTTATCCACTGCGCCACCACAGGTCAGGCTGTTTTGTTTTTTTTAATTGATCTTTTAGAGAGAGACAGGAAGGAGGAGAGAGAGAGAGACAGACAGAAAGAAAGGGAGAAGGGGAAATCCAGAAGCATCAACTTGTAGTTGCTTCTCATGTGTGCCTTCACTGGACAAGCTCAGGGTTTTGAACGGGTAACCTTAGCATTCCAAGTCAACACCTCATCCACTGCACCACCACAGGTCAGGCAAAGTATTTTGTATCTTGATCTTGGTGATAATCTCACAATTGCATGTATCTGTACAAAGATCCTTTAGCTGTGCACCTAAGATCTGTTCATTTTACTACATGTAAATTAATCTTAATAAACTAATATTAAGAAGAAAAGAATGGCCTGACCAGGCAGTGGCGCAGTGCATTGGCCTGGGATGCCGAGAACCCATGTTCAGGGCCCTGAGGTCACTGGCTTGAGCGCAGGCTCGTTTGACTTGAGCATGGGCTCACCAGCTTGAGGATGAGGTCATGGATGTGACTCTATGGTGCTAGCTTGAGCCCACGGGTCACAAGCTTGGCTGCGGCCCCCTGGTTGGGCACATATGGGGGGAGGGCAATCTATGAGCAACTGAAGTGCCACAAAAGCAAGGTGATGCTTCTCATCTCTCTCCCTTTCTGTGCGTGTGTGTGTGTGTGTGTGTGTCTCTCTCTCGAAAAGAAAAAAAAAAGAATAGCTAGTGTCAAAGCTGGTAGAGTGAACTCTAAACTGTTTACATCCTTGTCACATGGTAGCACCTCTACTTTCACCAGTAAACCAAAATATCAGCAACCCATTGTCAGAATTAAAGTTAAGTTGAGTTCTTCAAGAATACAATTGCAACCACCCCATAACTCACATATGTAAATCAAATGACAGGAAATATTTTAAAATTGGGTCATGGGATTTCAGAAAGCTTACTAAAATGGGTGAGAAGCAAAAAAGAACACAGTTTAAAAGCCAACACATCAAATATAAAAACCATAACGCATAATCACTTCCAGAGAACTATGAAAAAGAGGAAATCATTGGGGCACTACTTGTTTGAAAAGTATAATCAATTAAAGTATAGTTCAAGAGTTCATCTCCCAAAGAAGAAATGAGAGATAGCTTCTGAGATTTGAAAAGATAAAGTAGTCTCCCAGAATTCAAGTTGATTTTTTTTTTTTTTTTTTTTTTGTATTTTTCTGAAGCTGGAAACGGGGAGAGACAGTCAGACAGACTCCCGCATGCGCCTGACCGGGATCCACCCGGCACGCCCACCAGGGGCAACGCTCTGCCCACCAGGGGGCGACACTCTGCCCCTCCGGGGCATCACTCTGCCGTGACCAGAGCCACTCTAGCGCCTGGGGCAGAGGCCAAGGAGCCATCCCCAGCGCCCGGGCCATCCTTGCTCCAATGGAGCCTCCGCTGCGGGAGGGGAAGAGAAAGACAGAGAGGAAGGAGGGGGGGGTGGAGAAGCAAATGGGCGCTTCTCCTATGTGCCCTGGCCGGGAATTGAACCCAGGTCCCCCGCACGCTAGGCCGATGCTCTACCGCTGAGCCAACCGGCCAAGGCCTCAAGTTGAATTTTTAAGTTAATAAATGGCCTTACTGCCCTAGGAAGAACACCCTGAAGATTCTTTACAAACTCTTCTCCAAGTCACAAGAGCTGGACACTTGAGAAATGGGCCTGATCCTGATTATATAGAGAATAAAAATCAATGTGCACTGGGTATGAATGGGTACACAGCAATGCTGAGTATCCTGGAAACCAACAGAGTCATTTGTGGGAAAGCAGAAATTAGAAATGACTCAAGGAGCCTGACCAGGCGGTGGCGCAGTGGATAGAGTGTCGGACTGGGATGCAGAAGACCAGCTTGAGCGCGGGGTCGCTGGCTTGAGCGTGGGATCATAGACGTGACCCCATGGTCACTGGCTTGAGCCCAAAGGTCAGTGGCTTGAAGCCCAAGGTCACTGGCATAAGTCCAAGGTCTCTGGCTTGAGCAAGGGGTCACTCGCTCTGCTGTAGCCCCTCCCCCTGTTAAGGCACGTAAGAGAAAGCAATCAACAACTAAGGTGCTGCAACGAAGAACTGATGCCTCTCATCTCTCTCCCTTCCTGTCTGTCTAATCCCTATATGTCCCTCTCTCTGTCTCTGTCAGGGAAAAAATAAAGAAAGAAATGACTCAAGGAGAGTATCTTTTGCATTCCTCCATATAGGATTAGACAGCTACAATTTCATTCAGAACATAAAGTTAATATATCGCCCTGGCTGGACGGCTTGGTTGGTTAGAGCATCATCCCAAAGCACAGAGGTTTGCTGGTTTGTTCCCTGGTCAGAGCACATACAGGAACAGATTGATGTTCCTGTCTCTGTCTCTCAAATCAATAAAATAAACATTTTAAAAAGTTAATATATCTAGACTGCATTGGAAATACACAGCGATAGGACATCAGATAAAATGAAGTTTATTGTAGTCAAAAAAACACAAATTGTGGTCGGGGGAGGGGCAGATTACATGGATGCCTGAGAATAAACAGAAACACTAGGAGGTCTGAGTTTTCTGCACAGGGAACCTAAGAGCAACCCAAATTTGCTTGGCAAGATGGTAGGCAGACAGGATCACAATGTGCAGATATGAAAGCTCAGAATTCAAAGGAAAGTCACTGCTTATTTTCAGTGACACTCTGGATTTCTACCTAAAATAAGAAAAGGTCTAGAGGGTTTCAAGAAAGGACAGAAAAGGCTCATGAGATGGACCAAATGAATAAAAAGTTAAAGGATGCTAGATATTCAACATGGGAAAGAAAAGGCTATCGTCAAATTTTAATACATTTTGGTAATCAATAAATTTGGTAATCAAGAAAATAATTCACAAGGTAGCATTAACTGGCCTTCTAAGTCACAAAGAAAATATTAAAACAGCAAGATCAATGATCTGTTTTTAGGACAGAGAATAGAAGCTTGCAGTATATTTGAAAGGCAAGTATGTCCTCTTGTAACATGGTCCAATATTTACCAGATAAACATCCACTTCTGCATCTCCACAGACTTGGGATTCTCATAACATATTTGCATACATTGGTAATTTTTTAAAATGTATTAAGTGCTTAAATGCAAAACAGAATCTAATAAAAGTGAGTATAATAATGCAGCATTCCAAACACATCCCACATCCAGCTACTTCAATGTCGGCACTGACACCTGGGACCTACGCCAAGGGAACTGGGTGATCTTTTCCAAAACAGACTCTCCTGTCAGCTGTTCTGGTTATACCTGGTACCAGGTATTAGTTGTAGACTCCCTTATTTGTTCGGACATTTCCTGGCGACATTACCACAGGCTAAGGAAAGGGTGGTAGAGAGAACCAAAGACTAAGTATTTTCATTAGACACAGAGGAGAAAGCTTCATCCAAGGATCCAAGAACCCTATGCGCATTTATTTTTAAGGTATCATTTACATAGCAAGAGAAACAATGGTAACTGGGCAGTTAGTTCTGGACAGATATAGCCCCTTGCAGCTGCTAAAGACATCCTGGCTGTCCTACAGACATCCAATATGACCAAAACATTTTCTTTTTCCTGCTCCTGACTCCAAAAGTAAACTAGCTTTTTCTGAAGGACTACTCAGTGCTTTTGGAATATGTGATTATTCTTTTAGGGAACAGTCTTAAAGGAACAAAATTATTTCCAACAGAGCTTCTGATTCTGGATAGACAGAAAGATCTTAACTATTTTAAGACACAATAGCCAGAGAACTTAGTTATTTCCCACCAAATTCAATGGAATGTTAAGGAACAAGGGCAACTACAAATAAAGAAAAGGGAGTCACAGGAAAAGAAAGAAAAATAAAATATAGAAAATTTTTTTTAAGAAGACAGGGGCCTGACAAGGCAGTGGCGCAATGGATAGAGTGTTGGACTGGGATGCAGAAGACCCAGGTTCAAAACCTTGAGGTCGTTGGCTTGAGCGCAGGCTTATCAACTTGAGTGTGGGGTTGCGGGCTTGAGTGTGGGATCATAGACATGACCCCATGGTCGCTGGCATGAGCCCAAGGTCACTGGCTTGAGCAAGGGGTCACTGGCTCAGCTAGAGCCCCACCCCGTCAAGGCACATATGGGAAAGCAATCAATGAACAACTAAAGTGCTGAACTATGAGTTGATGCTTCTCCTCTCCCTTCTTCTCTCTCTATCCCTGTCTGTCCGTTTCCCTCTCTCTCTAAAAAAAAAAACCCCAAAACCAAAAAAACAAATAAAAAACAAAATAAATAAATAGCCTGACTTGTGGTGGCGCAGTACCCAAAGCATTGATCTGGAATGCTGAGGTTGCTGGTTAGAAACCCTGGGCTTGCCTTGCACAAACAAGAAGCAACTACTAGGAGTTGATGCTTCCTGTACTCCACCACTTTCTCTTTCTCTCTCCTCTTTTAAAAAAATAAATAGAATTAATAAGTCTATTTAAAAAGTGATAAAAGGAAATAAAGTATAGAAAAAAACAAAACTATTCAAAGCCTAGCATAGGAGAAAAAAGATTTCAGAGACAAAATCTTGGGTTTTAATCACTTACTGGTTGTGATCTTCGGTAAATTACTAGGGGATTCTCTGAGCTTTAGCTTCTTCCTCTGTAAAATGGGTATCACAGCAGTGCCCACCTAACTGCGCTGGTTTGCAAGTTAGATAGTATGCATGCAGACTCGGGGGCAACCAATACCCTCCCCTCCCAACCCTCTCCATAACCTTTCCTCAGGCAGTAGGCCACTAACTAGGGTAAAAACAGCAGCTGAGATTCCACACAGCAGCTATCGTTCTTCCTTAACAACAGTTAAGGAGTCCAATTTGAAATATTACACACCCACCTAACAGACTGTGATAACAGAGTGAGGTCACAGATTGCACAATAAGAAAGCAAGATTTCATAAAGATCCAGGATTTCCCAATTTAGCTAGATTTGAAATCAACTGGGACATTTTCTCAAAAAAGATGCAGAGTCACTGTTCTATCCCCAAGCGCTTAAGATGAGGCCAAGTAATCTACTACATATATTCTAAGAAAGCTTCCCAGGGACTTGGATAAAGCTGATCTGCTGTGTGGTTTTTATTTAGAATAGTGGTCTTTTTACAGAGAAGGGAACCAAGGCCCAGGGAATGCAGAAGTGATGAGGTTCAGAGACAAGTAGCTCAGGAGTAGTAAGGCCAAGATGGGAACAAACATTAGTTTGTTCAGCTCGGTCCTTGAGTGCATTTTTTCTAAAACAAAGAGCCTACCCTGGTCGGCAAATTGTGGCTCGCTAGCCACATGCAGCTCTTTGGCACCTTGAGTGTGGCTCTTCCACAAAATACCACATGTGGGCGCTACTTCGATAAGGAATGTACCTACCTATATAGTTTAAGTTTAAAAAATTTGGCTCTCAAAAGAAATTTCAATCGTTGTACTGTTGATATTTGGCTCAATTGACTAATGAGTTTGCTCATCACTGGAACCATAAGTCTTCACTTGGAACTGCGTTATGTGACTGGAAGAGAAGAAAGTGGAAAGAAAATAACATCCTTGAGAAAGAAGATTCTACTGGGACAATGTGGTGGGAAAATCAACTATGCTCCAGGACTAATTAACTGAGATGACAGGCTGAGCTTTAATCTTTACCTAACATTTATAGACTCTTCCAACATTTATAGAGTCTCCTAACTGAAATGGGTGTGGGCTAATAATTAAGAAGTTTTGAAAATCAGAACACCAATTCTAAGTGTAAAAACTTATACCTGAAAACTTCTTTGACTTAAAGTTACCAAAAAAGGCCGTAACTTATGAGGAACTTACATATCAAATAGTGCCAAAATTAGCCTCAGTATGAATAAAGGGTATTTTAGAAACAGTGGTTTAAACTTTAGTCTTTTGAAGTTTTTATTCCAAGAACTGTTCACTTGCTTTGGGAACTGACCACAGGCTGAGGCTGAGTCAAACTAACTAAGAACTAAGGTGTTACCTTAGTATTGTGCCAGAAGAGGAAACATTCAACTTCCTAGAATCACCTGGCGAAGACTACAATGTAGACAATTGTACATTCATAATCACTGGCCAGGATTTCAAACAGCTTCTGTTCTGTCCCACTCTCAATTTTTTTTTTTTTTTTGAGTGATAAAGCAATCAGTAGAGAACTGCCACCAGTTCCCACATTGAGCTACTCACCAGCATCAGTAATATATTCTTTTCTTGTTCCTTTGGATAAACGGCCAATGTTCTTATCCATGGCCAACCCTGTCACTTGTACAGTTGATTCTGCCCTGCTCTCTACTCAAGGACACAGATCTAACAATTCTTCCTCTTGAGCCAAATCAACTTCTCCCATGAGAAGATCATTCCCATCAGTATATATACTATAAAATCAGCCATCTTAAAAAGAAAAAAAGCCTGTCAATCCTACATCCATCTCCACTTAGCACCTTATTTCTCAGCTCTCCTTTATAGTAAAACTCTTCCAGGCCGATGCTCTACCACTGAGCCAACCGGCCAGGGCCGCAAAACTCTTCTTTTAAAAAGTTAATGTATTATTTATACTGTCTTCAACTCTTCTCATTCTTTCTCTCTCTCTCTCTCTCTCTCTCTCTTTTTAGTGAAAGACAGAGAGGGACAGACAGGGACAGAAAGACAGGAAGGGAAAGAGATGCAAAGCATCAATTCTTCGTTGCGGCACCTTAGTTGTTCATTGATTGCTTTCTCATATGTGCCTTGATGGGGGGGGGGCACCTACAGCCAAGCCAGAGACCCCTTGCTCAAGCCAGCAATCTTTGGGCTCAATTCAGTGACCAGGGGGTCATATCTATGAATCTACACTCAAGCCAGCGACCCTGCACTCAAGCTGGTGAGCCCGTGCTCAAGCTGGATGAGCCCACACTCAATCCAGCGACCTTGGGGTTTCAAACCTGGGTCCTCTGCATCCCAGGCCGATGCTCTATTCACTGTGCCACCACCTGGTCAGGCTCTCTTCCCATCCTCTTAAAACTGTTCCAAATAAGCTTTAGTCCTCACCATTCATCAAAATCACTCTTCATTAAATTCAAGATGAATTCTCAGTCCTCATAAGAACTGACCTTTTGACATGGCTGATTATTTCCTCCTCTTCAGGAAATACTTTCAAGTATGGTAGCTTCAAACATCCCACATTCTCCTGGTTTTCTCCTACCTCTCTGGTGCTCATTTTCTAGTCTTTTGCTATTTCCGCCTCTCCTCCCTGATCTCCAAATGCTGCAGTCCCCCAGACTTAGCTTCCTCTTCTTCACTCGTTCCCTCGGTAATTTCACCCAGTTTCATGGCTTTAAATCCATCTGGTTGCTAAAGACTCCCATTTGGCTATCTAGACAAATGTCTCTAATCTGCATGTCTACCTTGAACTCCAGGTACATACATGTATCTGCACCTGGATGTTCCAAATATGCATTTCAGACTTAACTTTTTTTTTCAATTTAGAAATTAAATTTAATGGGGTAACATTGATAATAAGAGTACACAGGTTTCAGGTAAACATTTCTTATAGCATTTGAACTGTTGATTGCATTGTGTGCCCATCACCCAAAGTCAAATCATTTACCATCACCATATAGTTGTCCCTCTTTACCCTTCTCCCCTGGTAATCACTTCACTTTTACCTATGTCCATGAGTCTCAGTTCTATATCCCAACTATGTGTTAGCTTTTTCTGATTTACTTATTTCATTTAGTATGACGCTCTCAAGGTCCATCAGACTTAACACGTTTCAGACTGAATTTCTTTTTTCTTCTACTTTGCCAACCTTGACCACTCACAGTCTTACCCGTTTCAGTTAACGGCAACTCCATTCAATGCTCCAGCTAAAGTCCTTACTGCCATCCTTGACCTCTCTTTCCCACTCCACATCCAAACCATGGGCGAATCGCATTGGTTCTATCCGATCCGTCCTGTTTTTATCTTTCTACTAACAACCCAGTCCAAGTTACCATCAGTTCTCATTCATCAGCTAGATTATTGCTACCACTTCTTAACTGGTCTCATTTCCACACTTGCTCTCTTAGTCTTTCAGAAACCTAAATGACCAGCTATTTTGCTCAAAGTATATGACAATGTAAAGTTCTTTCTCCAGATGAAACACTTTTAGGATTTCAAAAGGAACTAAACACAAGGTTTCATTGGCAAATCGCATAAATTCCAATTGCTATGGACCAAACTGTATCTCCCCAAAAGTCCTATGTGGCAGCCCTAAGCCCAATGCAATGGCATCTGGAGATGGGACCTTTGGGAGATAATTAGGTTTAGATAAATTCATGAGGGTAGGGCCCTTATTATAGGATTAGCTCATATATATATGAAGAGCTCTCTGCCATGTGAGGACAGAGCAAGAAAGCAAATGTCTGAAAGTCAGAAAAGAGCCCTTGTTAGTACTCTGATCTCAAGATTGCCTAGCTTCCAGAATTGACAAATAAATTTCTGTTGATTAAACCAAGCAGTCTATGGTATTTTGTTATGGCAGCCTGAGCAGACTAAGGAGACACTAACCAAAATGAGAATGCTCCACTCGCAATATTACCAAATAAACATGTAACAAACAACCATGTGCAGTAGAACTATTGACTCTCCCAACTTGCCTGATGGGTGGTGGCATAGTGGATAGAGCATTGACCTGGGATCTGATATCCCAGGTTCAAAACCCCAAGGTTGCTGGCTTGAGCATGGGATCATCGATATGATCCCATGGTCACTGGCTTGAGCCCAAAGATTGCTGGCTTGAAGCCCAAGGTCACTGGCTTGAGCAAGTGGTCATGGGCTCGGATAGAGCCCTCCTGGTCAAGGATCATATGAGAAACAATCAATGAACAACTAAAAGTGCCACAACTATAAGGTGATGCTTCTAATCTCTCTCCCTTCAGATCTCAATCCAAAAAAAAACGGCTCTCCCAACCCAAACTGTCTCACTGCTTGCTTGATGCTCTTCCCCAAACAGCTACTCTTTTGAAGACTAAACATTGTTAAAGCTATTGCTTTAAACACTCATCACTTGCAAATGCTCAAATACTAGAAAACTTCACAGTTAGCACCAGAGGATGGTGGACAGCACCCTCCCCTCAGCCAACCTACCCAGTTTTCCTGCACTAAAATGAGTGACTCAGGCACACCAATATGTATCAACAACTGTATTTTGTTCAGAAAGACTCATTGATGTTTCACATGAAGTAATTTTGGTTGGGACCCATGACAGCATACAGAAACATTTCCTCAGGCAATCTTCCCGTGGGATTTCTGCCTAAATGAGAATCTCAGGGGCTCTTTATTAAACTATTGTTTGTCTGCTCTTTAAGTAGACATTTCAAAAAGCTGAGGTTTTCCCTTTCTAAAACTAGATTCTAAATGTAGATTACAGCAATGCAGCAACTAGGTTTTTTGAGATACTTTGTTAGAAAATTATTTTAAATATTCAGGAGGTTACATGATTTATGAAAAGGAATAATCTAATGTTATAATTTTTTAAAATTCAGATTATTTGTAGAATCAAGTGAGTTACTTTTCTGACACTTTCTACCTTGGGAATTTTAAAACACAATCTTAAAACCGTAGTGGTTAAAATAACATAAAAGAAAAAAATACCCACGTCCACCTTCTAGGGAGAAATAAATATAAGCAAAGCAGCTGGCAACAGGTTATGAAGGTCTCAAAGTCAGAGCTCTACTTGTTCAAGAAAGAGCAACACCCATGCCAAATTTTCTTTTTGTTGTTGTTGTTGTTTTTTTTTGTTTTTGCATTTTTCTGAAGCTAGAAACAGGGAGAGACAGTCAGACAGACTCCCGCATGCGCCCGACCGGGATCCACCCGGCATGCCCACCAGGGGCGACGCTCTGTCCACCAGGGGGCGATGCTCTACCCATCCTGGGCTTCGCCATGTTGCGACCCTCCTGGGTGTCGCCATGTTGCGACCAGAGCCACTCTAGCGCCTGGGGCAGAGGCCACAGAGCCATCCCCAGCGCCCGAGCCATCTTTGCTCCAATGGAGCCCTGGCTGCGGGAGGGGAAGAGAGAGACAGAGAGGAAGGCGCGGCGGAGGGGTGGAGAAGCAAATGGGCGCTTCTCCTATGTGCCTTGGCCGGGAATCAAACCCGGGTCCTCCGCACGCTAGGCCGACGCTCTACCGCTGAGCCAACCGGCCAGGGCGCATGCCAAATTTTCAAAGGCATCAACTTGGTCATAAAATGGAGAAAGGCAGCAGTACGAGGATTTTGCGATTGGAACAACCAAAGCTGCTCTGCGGCCTGGACACCAACTGCAGTAGAAGCAGGATGCACAAAAGCTGAAAAGACTCTACCACTTTAGAATCTATGATTCCACATATGAATCACTATTGCACTGAAGCACAAACGGGGACAATGAGCTAGAAAAGCAAACTCTCCAAAGCACAAAATTTGGAGGGTCCTAAAATACAGTGTGTCCGTAAAGTCATGGTGCATTTGACCGGTCACAGGAAAGCAACAAAAGACGATAGAAATGTGAAATCTGCACCAAATAAAAGGAAAAACTTCCCAGTTTCTGTAGGATGATGTGTGCATACGCAGATAATGACATAACACCGTGTATATAGCGGAGTAGCCCACGGCCATGCCAGTCGAGATGTGGACAGTACAGAGGAAAGTTCAGTGTGTTCTGTGGCTCACTAAATTTGAATCCGTGACCAAAATGCAATGTGAATATCGGCGCGTTTATAACAAAGCGCCACCACATAGGAATAACATTACTCGGTGGGATAAGCAGTTGAAGGAAACTGGCAGTTTGGTGGAGAAACCCCGTTCTGGTAGGTCATCAGTCAGTGACGAGTCTGGAGAGGCTATACGGGATAGCTACCTAAGGAGCCCTAAAAAATCTGCGTGATCCCACATCGAACTGCACTGAATAGGTATGAAACTGGGAGAGTTTTCCTTTTATTTGGTGCAGATTTCACATTTCTATCATCTTTTGTTGCTTTCCTGTGAACGGTCAAAAGTGCACCATGACTTTATGGACACACTGTAGTATAACCCTTAACATTTTTTAAAGATTAATACTTGTTCCTCTTTCTAATATTTGAACTCCATCTGTAAAAAAGTGATGTCCACCCACCTACAAGTGCCCACTGTCACTGTGCTCCTCCCTCCCCTATCTGCCTAATGCAAGGGAAGGAACAGGAGCTCACAGCTTGGAGAAGCAAAATGTAGCTTCTTCTCATAAAAAAGATTTAAGCCCCTGTCCTAGACATCATAGCAGCTGTTATACAACTAAAGGGAAATATAAATTAGCCTTTCCAACCCATTTAAAAATAGAATCATCTAGTCCTACACTATATGTCCCCCAGAGAGATCCAGTATCTTCTTCGTAGTGACATGGAGAGTTGGTGATTATGCCAGGAAATAAAATTCATGTCCCCTTACTCTTAATCTAGTGTCCTTTCTGATATACCAGGTTGCCTCCCATATAGTAATCAAAGTAGCAAATCAAGACCCAATTAAGTAGGGAATCTGCACAAGAAAAACCCAAGTCACCTTAGTCTTAAGAGTGAATTCCAACCTTGAAGAGCCAAATGAAAAATGTTTAGGAAAAGCCTGCCAACAAATCTAGCAGAACACTTGATACTCAGCAGACCGACTAGTTCTACTACTTCTCTATCACATCAGCCCCTTAAATCTTCTAACTACGCCTTTTCAAACTGTCTCACCTCATAAGTGCAAAAACAATTGTTTTTAGGTCATTCCCCAAGAAAGTTTAGGTCTGAAAAGGAAAAAGTAATCTCGTTTCTTTCTGCCAGAATTCTGGCATAATGCGACTGTGCAGGAATGCACCTACAGTGGAATCTTCCCACCCGCCTGAGTGTTAAGAGTAACCAGCAGAGGCATGTCCCACACACTCCCCAAGTATCTGAGCTGGCAACAACAAAGATATTCTGAGATCTTAGCCCTGGGACAATAGCTCCTGTCAGTCAACTACAGTTCTCACGACTCTGTTTCTGCTCTTACTTCAACTTCATATCAAAGAGCACATTACACCTGTCCAAGCACTTGGGAAAACCACGCAAGTGAATTCACACAGCAGTATAAAGCAATACTGGCAGAGCACCAATACTAATGATAAAGTAAAAAATTTTTAAACTGTAAAGACTTACACAAACATGTTGCTCTTAGTATTTACATGGCATATTTTATGACAAAGAACCTGGGGCCCAGTCACCTGTCCTTGAGACCAATATCAAAAAGGATTAGGCAGTTTCCATGCAAAGGGAGTTACCTAGTAAGAAGGCAAAGATGAGCATATTATCTCTTACCTGAAGCCAAAGGTCGGATCCATTCTTTGCTGTTCAGGTCAAGTCTCCAGAGGTCATTGAAGGCAGCATTGCAGCTGCTTTGGGTACAGCCTCCAAACACATACATAGACTGATTAGCATCATAGTAGCATGCACCTAGAGAGAAAACAATAAATAAAGGAATTTTGTGTAATACTGAAGTCTCTCTAACACCTTAACTATAGCCCATATGTTTCAAAGATCAATTATTTCACAACATTTTGCAACTTTTACCAGGTACCAATTTTCTACAACCAGTCTGTTGTCTTCAGGTTGGTCAGTATCACATTAATTTTTAAAATAAGGCCCAGAGAAAAGCAAGGAAAATGTTATTTCTGAGCATGAGCAAAGTGACAATTCCAGCAAGAGCATACAAGAATTCAAATTAAGAGTGCTCAACGAGTGAAATTTCAGCACAGCTGAATAATTAATTTAAATCTGCACTGTTATCCTCTAGGGTTGGGAAAGAGTGGTAACAGATGTACTGTACTGTCCTCCCATTTCTCTCCTCCAGTCTTCCTCTTATTGTTTTTGTTTTCAAGTGAAACCAAAGCACCAATCAACAAACAAATCTTTATATATAAAGAAGAATGACAGAAAACAATTTTCATCAATGCCATGAGTAAGCACACATAAAGACCAATGTAGCTCAGGGATCTCAGAAGTAGTATGGTCCTAAAGCAACCAAGGAAAAAAAGCATGAAAGTCATTAAGTCCTGAGGTATAGCCAGAAGCCACCAAGGCAACTTATTTGGTGCTGAATATAAAACCTGTGCAGTGACATTTAAAAAGCAACAAAGGTCTCTGAGAGGAGCCTTTTTTTTTTGAGAGAGAGAGAGAGAGAGAGAGAGAGAGAGACAGGAAAGGGGGAGAGAAAAGCATCAACTGGTTGCTTCACTTTAGTTGTGCATTGATTGCCTCTTGTACATGGCTTGACCAGGGATTGGATCTGCAACCTCAGGCTCAAGTCAAGCCAGCAACCCTGTGCTCAAGCCAGTGAGCTCACACTCAGCTGGTGATCTAGGGTTTTGAACCAGCAACATCAGCATTCCGAATTAACACTCAGAGTCTTTTGAATAGGCTGATTATATACAAACTCACCAATGGGCATCATTCTGAAGATAAGAGGCGATGATTATGAGAGGGGCTGTTGCTTTAAAACTAGAAAGATCAGATCCAGAGTCTATATGAGAAACTTGAGAGCTAAGCTCTGCCATCTTGCTTCTCCTTGAAAGCTCATTTCGTTTCTATCCTTTGGAAAAGATAACCACACTCCTACATTTAGTATCCTGGATCTCAGGAAGAAGGCCGAGCAAAACTTCCCTTTCTATTCATTTCATGCATTCCAAGTAGGAAAAAAGACCTCTCAAAGTTCATGTGAAACTAGCCTTGAATAGTTAAGGGTCATATAAAAGGGGAAAGGGAAAAGAAATTCAGAGATTCAACCAATGCAGGGTTGCAGTGGTCATTTAGCTTCTTTGCAGGTCATGTCTGATTTAGCATGCCACTGTTTTAAGATCTCTTCTGGACTCTGGCACTACTTATGCAAGTTCAGAAAAAGGGAAGTGCTGCTGCTATAATTACCTCTGTAATATGTACTAGATCTGGGAATAACCCTCATTTTTTTCTTAACTGAGCTCACCTGATAGACCCTTTAAGGGTACTCTACACTAGGAAGGCCAAGTCAGAAAACTGGATGACAGAGCCAATAAAAGCAGTGTATTTAGTCACTGACACCCAGTAATCTCAGTCAGTGGAAGAATAACATGCAAATCATCAGACTTCTGACACTGTGCAATAACGGAGCTGCAAACCTTTCAAATTAACAAAGAAATTCAAGAGACAGGAGAGGTGAAAAAATGAAGTACCATTTAATTATCAATAAGCTCACATCTGCAAAACAGTTAATATATTCCTAGAACTCAAACACACTACAATGGTATATGAAGATTTACATGATCTTACACATTCCACCAAGTGTCTTTCCTTTTAAAATAACTTCTAATCTACACCTAAATCAGTTTTTTAATCCACATCCTAACAACAAAGCCTATTAAGAAATAAAATCCTGCCTGACTAGGTGGTGGCGCAGTGGATAGAGCATCGGACTGGGATGTGAAGGACCCAGGTTCGAGACCCTGAGCTCGCTAGCTTGAGCGCAGGCTCATCTGGTTTGAACAAAGCTCACCAGCTTGGACCCAAGGTCGCTGGCTCAAGCAAGGGGTTACTCGGTCTGCTGAAGGCCCACGGTCAAGGCACATATGAGAAAGCAATCAATGAACAACTAAAGTGTCGCAATGAAAAACTGATGATTGATGCTTCTCATCTCTCTGTTCCTGTCTGTCTGTCCCTATCTATCCCTCTCTCTGACTCTGTAATAAAAAAATAAAAAATCCTATAAAATTACACTGCTTATGTCTTAGATTTGTTAAAACTATAAATAACGAAGGGTCATATTAGATGACATTAGATAAACAAAAAGGGTAATAACTGGAGCCACATTTTAATTTCCACTAAAAAAGTTAAGTTTCAGATATTTCTCATACCTTTCCTGAACTAGCTATTACAACAAACGGGAACATTTTGAACTGAACCAACTGGTATCAGGCATAAAAGAACATTCTCTCCCTCTTGATAATCCATACCTCCAGAACAGAAGTTAGCAATGTCCTATAACTTCTGAAACCTTAATTTGTGTCCATTATAATGTTCAATAAAACAATTCATGATTTCATAACTAAAAGGGTCAGGGCTCATTTATCTCACCATTCCTCAAAGATCAACGCTTAGCAGCTGCTTCCTTTATGTAGCAAAGAGCACAGTGCCTTTATTTATCAAAGAGGTAGCAAACATTCTTCTTCTCTATTTGGACTGAAAACCCAGCCAACAGCTGGGCCCCATGAGGTTCTTAACCACATGTATTTTAATCCTATACTAAAATAAGGCAATCGGTATTTTCCTGCTTCTCTTTGAGCAAACAAAGGTTTCTGGAAGAGGAAGGCACAGCCCAAACTACGCAAAGATAATAGGACTGAAACGACAAGTTTCACACACTGTGTTTTCAATGTCCAGAAGTCAATTATCAACAAGCTCAGAGAGGAAGGGAGTCAATTTAGGCAGCTAAGTTTAGAACTCAGATATAATGGAATGAGAAAATGGCCATCAATAACACACTCAAATATTTTAGGCATCCTAGTGAACTTTGTTTATTGTCTATTTTTATTTAAGACACCTACATGGTTTGGGTGGGAGTAGGGGAACCGGACAAGTTCAATGGGCCTTTTTGAAAAAAATCAAGAATTTAAGCAAATACCAGTGCTCAAGTAGTCACTTCCCTTTTACCAAAGTTCTCCACCCAAAGAGAGTATTTTCCTTTCAGAACAGCTAGACCATTAGAATGTGCAATACAAAAGTTACAGTTCATTGTACAGTATAAATACTCTGCTAAGAAATAACATTAAGAATGTTTATATCAACTGCTAAATCTCTTCACTCTTCAGAAATGGGTTTGATTGATCCATGAACAATTATTGCAAGATACACACCTTCAGTTAGTATCTAATAATCCCTATTCAAAGTCAAATATTCACAGTTACACACACAGCAAGTGAACGGTTTTTCAGCATCCCAAACACTTCCCTCCTATATTACAATCCTCTCAGGAACAAGGTCTTCCAGTTGTTCCATATTTTCCATGGTGCCTGGTGGTCACTCAATGAATGATCACTGTAACTTTTGTACTTTCAGGTGCTAAATTCTCCTGTTTCCCCACTTGTCTCCAGGGAAAGGTCCTGAGGTATTTATGCCATGCCATCCTGTGTCTCATATCTACAAGCCAGGACATATTTGATAAGACCTGTAATTACATAACTATGGAACAAGCCAAATTGGAGACCCAGTCCAGGCCTGCTGGCTATTGCAGGAACATTATTAGCATGCGTGTGGAATGACCTGACCATATTTGGAGCCTAAACCTTAAAACCTTTTGCATAGCAAGACACCCGAAAAGGCCCTCCTCGGTTAATCAAGGCCCAGTGATTCATTAGGCACTCACCAAAAACCAGGAGAACTGGTTTCATTTTACTTCCACTGCCTTTTTAGTCCTAGATTCTTTTTTCTTTTTTACTTAGGAAAGAAGCTGTACTGCTCATATCTTTGTTACATTTAACTCTGCAGAATTTAATAAATTATCAACTATGAACCAGGTATTATGAAAAGTACACATTTGTCTCAAGACACAGAACCTGTCTGTCCTCAAGTAGACTCTGATCTTGTGAAGGAACAGCATCATCATCCTACTGTTTTGCAGTTGAAAGCATATTTTTTTTACAAGTGTTTCTTCAATCAATTTCCTAGCAACCCCATGGCACAAGAATGTGTTATGCACATTTTACAAATGAAGAAATTGTGGGTTACAGAGCCAAGGAACTTGCTTCCCAAGTCCAAATTTCTTCTGCATGCAGCTCATACACAGGCAATTATGGTAAGAGACAGAGACAGATGGCTGTAAACAATAAGGGGAGAGTATGAAGAGTGTATTAGGGGAGTACAAGCAGAGGGTGAAAAGAGCTTAATCTCCATGGTGGAAAATCTGAGAGTAGTTTTTGAAGATGGTATCATCTGGCTTTGTTTCTGAGATGTTTTAGACGATAGGACATTTTCAGTCAATTAATGAGAAAACAAATCTAGAAACAGAAGGGAAAGGGGGAATGAAATCAGAGCATCCAAGAAAAGCCTTGAAGGAGGGAACTGGAACACATGACAGGAGTCTTGTGTGCGTGCAGTCCGACTGGGTGAGGACGCGGCAGGGAGTGAGGCTGACAAGGTGACAAGGTGAGCTGGGCTGTGAAAGTAGGTGGAATGGAATCTCCTACATGTAGTGCAGGGAGGCCAAGGCTCTCTGGCGGGGCAATGATGAGGCTGCGTTTATGTTTCAGATCTGCAGTGCTTTCCTCGGGGCCTCCTGTCATTGAGGGCAGGATCATCCCACTCACTGCAGGACATTTCGCATCCCTGGTCCTTGCCTACTAAATGTTTGTAGTGCTTTCCAGTCGAGACAATAAACAATGACTTTACACATTTCCAAATGCCCTAGGAAGTGGCACTGTCCCCAGTTTTAGAGATGACTGCCAACAGTGTCCAGTCCATGCCAACAGTGTCCAGTCTAGGTTCAAATGAAGAGGGAGGAAAGGCAAGAAGACTGTTTAGACAAGATTTAGGAAGGATGTAATGATTATATCATACATGTGGGCAACAAGGGAAAAAGGAAACACATGAGAAATTGCTGAGACAACAAAATCAAAATCAACAGATTCTGACTTTGGTTGTTGAGGGAAAGGGAGGAGTTGAATTATAACAAGATTTCAAGTTTGTTATAATTGAAAGAATGATAATGCCATTAACTAAATTAGGGAGAGGAGAAAATTTGGGAGGTACAACTGAATTCTGCTTTTAACTGACTAAATATGAAATGTGTTTATCTCTGTGGCACTAGGAGCAAAGAACTGGAGATGTGGATCTCGAGCTCAACATAAGCAGGGAATAAGAAATAAAGTTGAGCCTGACCAGGCAATGGTGCAGTGGATAGAGGGTCGGACTGGGATGCACAAGACCCAGGTTCGAAACCATGAGGTCGCCAGCTTGAGTGTGGGCTCATCCAGCTTGAGCGCAGATTCGCTGGCTTGAGCGTGGGATCATAGACATGACGCTATGGTTGCTGACTTAAGCCCAGGTCACTGGCTTGAACCCAAGGTCACTGGTTTGAGCAAGGGTTCACTCAGTCTGCTGTAGCTCCCCGGTCAAGGCACATAATGAGAAAGCAATCAAGGAACAACTAGGGAGCTGCAACGAAAAATTCATGCTTCTCATCTCTCTCCCTTTCTGTCTGTCCCTCTCTCTGTCTCTGTCACACACACACACACACACACACACACACACAACAATAAGACACAGAGGCACCTCTTTAAAAAAAATCTATAGCACCTTTTCTAGAATTTCAAGTAAAGGTATGAAAAAACTTTTAAGTAAAAACAAGTGTCAAAACCCACGAATCTCTGAACTTCTGGGAGCTTACTCACTGTACTAATTCCTTTCCATTTCCCCTTCAAACAACTGTCTCTATTTTGTGATAATACTTTTCCAAAAGCTAGTTAACTGAAAAAAATTTTTCCTTCTCTCATCAGAAAGCTAAATTTGTTGCTCTGATAATTGTTCACCTCTGAATATTTCCTACTCTGGTTTTTACTTTACCCAGATTCATTCGATTTCCCTCACAGTTCTAAAACTACTTAAAAAAAATAGAAGAAAACTGTCTTCAGACTTTACAAACCTTGTCTCTATATCTCATCCCAATTATCTGTAGGTAATTGAAGTTATCCCTCCCTCAATAATAAATACTGAACCTACAAATGGATCTTCGCATCATTTCATTAAATATACTCAGCAAGGATTCGTCTTACAGTCTGTTGCAGTGATTGGCAAAGCGTGGTCGGTGGACTCCTGAAAACATTCAAGATCCTTTCAAAACTATTTTAATAATAATAGTAATTAGTCAGAGGAGGAGGAGGAAGAAGTAGTAGTTAACCAGCTCTTTCACGGTGTTGACTCGCACTAACAGTGCAGAAGCAATGCTGGGTACAAGTGCTGCAGCCTGTGCATGATCAAGGCAGGATACTCAATGACTCTAGGGATCACCGTGTTCTTCACTGCCACACACTGACCATTTAAAACAAACAAAACCAGTTCTGACTTCACAGACCCGCAAAAGAATCTCACACAACCTCCTTCCCAGAGGTCCAGAAATCGCACCTGAAGATCCACTGCAAGAGCACAAGTGAAAACAGCTCCATGAGAGAACTAAAAGCAGCAATAGTTGGGCCTATTCCTTTGATCTGTTTAGATCCAACTCAAACATAATAATGAGTTATAGCTATTTACTGAACTATATTCTGCAAACAGTGTATAACACATGATCTGGGGTAGCTAGCCTCTAAGATGGCGGCCAATGATCCTCACTTCCTGGTACTTATATTATACCTTTGGTCAGTCCCCGTGTGACCAATAGAACACAGCAGAAAAGATGGTATTCACCCCAGAGATTAGGTTGTAAAAGACATCATTACTTCTGTCTTGCTGTCTGTCTCTGCCTCTCTCTCAGACCATGCATTCCGTGGGGAAGTCAACTGCCAAGTCATGAGCAGCTCTGTGAAGTCGTGTTAGTAAGGAATTCCTCCTGTCACCAATTCCCTGAGCGAACCTGGAAGCAGGCCCCAGGCCCCAGCCCCAGTCAGGCTGCAGGTGACTACCGCTCTGGCTGTCAGACTGACCGCAACCTCATGAGACAGCCTGAGCCAGAACCTCTTGGCTCAGCCACTCCCAATTTCCAGATGCACAGGAACTCTGTGAGGTAATAAATTCTTGTTTTAAACTGCTTAGCTTTGGGGTATTTTAATGCAACATATATAAAAAATACACCCTCCTTCCATTCAAGAGTTCAACAACAAAAAAAAAGAATGCGTAGCCCTGATCGGGCAGCTCAGTTGGTTAGAGCATCATTCAACATGTCAAGGCTACAGATTCAATCCCCAGCCAGGGCACAAACAAGAATCAATAAGTGAATGTATAAGTAAGTGGAGCAGTGAATCGATGTTTCTCAATCTCTCTCTTTCAAATCGATTTAAAAAAAAAAGATACATATCCATAGTTAACAATGAAAGACATTGTGAGTTAAGTGCCAAATTAGAATTTCAGGCAACAACATAAGCTCAGAATAGAAAAATATTTTCTGTGGGCTAGGAAATTGAGAAAAGGTTGCATGGAGGAGTCAGAACTTGGACCGAGTCTACAAGGAGAGTCAGCTTCTGCTAAGTGGATGGGAATACTCCAGAGAGGAAGAAACGAGTATGCCAAGTGATAGCTTGAAAGAGGAGAACTCTTGGGAAAAGTTGGGAGATGAAGTGGTAAATTTAGACATAGGTCAAATTAAAGAGGACTTTAAATATAAGACTAAGTTTAGCTTTCATCTTGTAGACAATGGATAGGCACTGAAGTTTTTGAACAGGGGAGTAATACAATTAAAGCAGTAATTATGAAAACTTTCTGAGAGGCACCCCTCTCTCCTCAGTGAGCTCTCTTTTGACAGAACCATGAATAAATACACCTTTACTGGCCTAAGATATACCACATCTCAATTTCACTTTGATGGAGGGTTATGAATCATAATAGAATAAAATGTGTCTACATAAATCAATTAAAATGGAGAGTTAATTCTCGAGTAATTTTAAAACTCTAAATTACGTCTTTTGCCAGGATATTTCATTTATAGTTTTACTATTTAAATTTGTGTTTTATTATCAATAACCTTCATGTTCAAAAATTTTGTGTGACTCTAAATTCAGTGTTTGCTGAATATATATAATGTTAAAATGAAGAATTATTGCAAAACTCGGTGCTAACTCCTGGCCACTCCCTAAGCAAAACCTCAGAAATACCCTCATGTGTGTCATTCCTTTCATTTTCCTCTTACATAATGTCAGATGTTTCAAAGTCTAAGCACAACACCTTGACTTCTTTGGAGTAGAGATACCACAAAAATTCAATGAAAAGCAGAATACAAAATTATACCAAAGTACAATACCTACAATGAATTTAGGCTCATGCTCTTCCCTAATTCTGACTGAAAAATTAATATAAATCCTCATTTTACAGACTCATCATTGAAAAGTCAAACAAAATATTGATATATACCTCCAAAGTATTTTTTAGAAACAGGCAGGGTGGGATCAGCTTTCACAGTAAATACTTACTGTGTGAGAACCGCTGAGTGATCGGGGTTCCAGGATATGGGTAAGTTCGACTCTCCCACTGGATGTTTCCTTCCTGAACAGCCTTTATGAAACCATGGTAACACTGGTGAGCTACACCTAAAGACAAAAATAACAAAGGCCTTAGCCTAGACATTTCGCTTGAAAGTCAAGTTATTAAAATTGCATCTATTATATAAATCTCATATCACTCTTACAAGACATAAGTTTCTTTGAGGAATTCCAAATGTCTTTGATCTTTTCATTCAAAAAAACAGAATCATAAACTTCCAAAACCAGAAGGTCCAATCCTTTCATTTATCAGGTTCAAGAAGGTAATGACTTGCTCATTAAATGTCTTGCTCAAGGTTACAACATTAGCTCATGCATAACTCTTTTCCCCTTTATGCTATATCATGATGAAACACATCAAAATATTGGCATTATTTACTCTAAAGCAAAGGGGCTAGAGGACAATTTAGCTCTATGATAAAGAGTATGGTGAAACAGTACCTGAAATAATGGGTGTTCAGTAAATATCTATCATTGGACCAAGGCAACTAAGCATTCTCCATCTTAAACAAGGAGATAATAATTAGTTTATAGTGGATTATTGTTATTAGTTATAACCAAGTTATTTATAATTAAGAAAATCTGTTTAAAAAGTAAGAACTTGGGAATATTTGAGATCTTGCACCCTGGCTGGATGGCTCAGTTGGTTGGTGCATCATCCAAAGCACAGAGGTTGCCAGTTCGATCCCTAGTCAGGGCACATATAAGAACAGATGGATGTTTCTGTCTCTCTCTCTCTCTAATCAATTATACATTAAAAAAAGAGAGAGAGAGATCTTTCTCCCTGGCATCATACTGTCAGTTTGACTCAAATAAGCTCACAAAAAAAAAAGAGAGAGAGAGAGAGAGAACTTTAATTATAATGGTAGGTACTTGTCATTGTACATTTGTCCAAACCCACAGAATGTACACCAAGCGTGAACCCTAATTTAACCTATGGATTTTCAGTAATGATGATGTGCCGATGTGGGTTCATAAATTATAATAAATGTACCAGTCTGGTGGGGTATGTTGATAGTAGAGGAGGCTATGCATGTGTAGGGACAGGGGCCACATGCAAAACCTCTGAACCTTCTGCTCAATTTTGTTGTGACCCTAAAACCACTCAAAAAAATAAAGTCTATTTTATTTTAGCCTGACCAAGTGGTGGTACAGAGGACAGAGCGTCAGACTGGGATGCGGAGAACCCAGGTTCGAGACCCCAAGGTCGCCAGCTTGAGCGCAGGCTCATCTGGTTTGAGTAAAAAGCTCACCAGCTTGGACCCAAGGTCGCTAGCTCAAGCAAGGGGTCGCTCGGTCTGCTGAAGGCCCATGGTCAAGGCACATATGAGAAAGCAATCAATGAACAACTAAGGTGCCGCAACAAAAAACTAATGATTGATGCTTCTCATCTCTCTCCTTTCCTGTCTGTCTGTCCCTATCTATCCCTCTCTCTGACTCTCTCTCTGTTTCTATAAAAATAAATAAATAAGTAAAGTCGATTTTAAAAAAGGTGAGGTCATGGCTGGATGGCTAAGTGGATAGAGTATCGTCCCTGCGATGTTGCTGGTTTGATTTCCAGTCAGGGCACATATGAGAAGCAACCAATGAGTGTACAACTAATTGGAACAATTCAGTGGAACAACAAGTTGATGCTTCTCGCTTCTCTCTCTCTCTCTCTCTCTCTCTCTCTCTCTCCCCCCTCCCCCCACACAAAAATCAATGAAAAAAAATTTAATTCCTTAAAAATAAAGAAAAAAGTGAGAACTTCAGGTGTCTTGAACAATTTATTTTTCTAACATATGAAATCTTATTTGAGTGGCATTATGATTAAAGAACAACCAGACTGACCAGGCGGTGGCACAGACTGGGTGGCACAGACTGGATAGAGCGTCGGACTGGGACACGGAGGACCTGGGTTCGAGACCCCAAGGTCACTAGCTTGAGCGCGGGCTCATCAGGTTTGAGCAAGGCTCACTAGCTTGAGCCCAAGGTCGCTGGCTCAAGCAAGGGGCCACTCAGTCTGCTGTAGCCCCCCGCCCGTCAAGACACATATGAGAAATCAATCAATGGACAATTAAGAATTGATGTTTCTCATCTCTCTCCCTTCCTGTCTGTCTGTCCCTATCTGTCCCTCTCTCTGACTCTGTCTCTGCCACACAAAAAAAGAGCATAACCAATTATATTACATTTTAAAAGAATTTACATACTTAAATTTATGCCACCTCAGCAGATCCATAAGCAGGATCACTGTACTTGTACGTGTTTTCCAATGATGATCACTACTCCTTGTTTGAACTCATAGTTATGAACTGGAATAGCAGACGGCATTGCCAAACATACACAGATGAAATATGTAACACAGATTTGCAAATGTTGAATTGAGGGAAGACAGTAATGAACAAAGGACAAATATATTATTATTGAAAGAAAGAAAAGCTGTCTTGGCAGTGACTTCCCCCAGAAGATTTGAAACTGTTGAGTACTAGGTTACGGTTCTACTCTTAAAAAGAAGTCCATAGTGCCTGACCTGTGGTAGTGTAGTGGGTAGGGCGTTGACCCGGAATGCTGAGGCCGCCAGTTCAAAGTCCTGAGCTTGCCCAGTCAAGGCATATATAAGAAACAGAGTTGATGCTTCCCACTCCTCTTCCCTATACCCTCCCCTTTCTCTTTCTCACTCTCTCTCTCTCCTCTCTCTAAGATCAATAAATAATATGTGCCCTGACTGGGAATCAAACCAACAACCTTCATGCTTCATTTCAGGATGATGCTCTAACCAACCAAGCTATCCAGCCAGGGCACATTCCCAAAATGTTTAAATAAATAAATCTTTCCACAGTACCTTTGATAAGTCGATACCATTGCTTGCAGACAAGGGCTGCAGTTTTGTGTTCTTGGTATGGTGAAAGAAATGACAGAATGTATTCTAAAACCTCTTCTGGCAGCTCAGACATGGACCTATTATGTCTAGTTTCCTCCACCTCCACTACTGGTTGGGGCTCCTCGTCTTGCTCCATTGGCCCTTCCAGCACAGTTTCTTCCTGATCCACCGCCATGAAACTGTCATCTTCACTGTCCGAGGAGCTGGCCATGACATTACACTTGAAAGCTAGAGTGGGAAAGAAACAAACATCAGTATAGACTGCTAGAAGCTCTGAAATAGTGTAGGCACGTGCACTCCAGTTGATCAGGTTTTGTTTGAGAACCTCAATATGAACTCTGTTCTTCAGCACTTCCCCACACTAGTCGTGAGCCACCTTAATTTGACAAGTGCAGTTGAAGTACCAAGCCCATCCCAAATATCTAACTCCTAAAGGCTTCTGATTGTATTTTTCTCTCCACTGAAAACCATGATAGCCGAGTTCTCCAACAATTCCCCTGACTCAAAGATCTGACTGGAATACCTTGGCCAGTAACATAATTTAAGACTTCAAACTTAGAAAGAACTAACTGTGGGTACTATGCTACAAAGAGGAATGAGAATATTCTGGGCCCTGGCCAGTTGGCTCAGTGGTAGAGCGTTGGCCTGGCGTGCAGAAGTCCTGGGTTCGATTCCTGGCCAGGGCACACAGGAGAAGCGCCCATCTGCTTCTCCACCCCTCCCCCTCTCCTTCCTCTCTGTCTCTCTCTTCCCCTCCTGCAGCCGAGACTCCATTGGAGCAAAGATGGCCAGGGCGCTGGGGGATGGCTCCTTGGCCTCTGCCCCAGGCGCTAGAGTGGCTCTGGTCATGGCGGAGCGACGCCCCCTGGTGAGCGTGCCAGGTGGATCCCGGGCGCTTGCGGGAGTCTGTCTGACTGTCTCTCCCCGTTTCTAGCTTCAGAAAAAAAAAAAAAAAAAAAAAGAATATTCTGGTGGATGTCCCAGGTTTGATTTATGGTCCAGGACACAGAGGAGAAGCGCCCCTCTGCTCCTCCACCCCAGCCCTCTCGTTTCTCTCTCTCTCTCTTCTTCTCCCCTCCTGCAGCCATGGCTCACAAGTGAATTGGCCCTGGGCGCTTAGGATGGCTCATGGCCTCCACCTCAGGCATTAAAAAATGGCTTCAGCTGCAACGGAGCAAGGGTCCCAGGTGGGCAGAGCATTTCCCCCTAGTGGGCTTGCCGGGTGGATCCCAGTCGGGGCACCTGCAGGAGTCTGTCTCTGCCTCCCCTTCTCTCACTAAAGAAAGAAATAAAAAAGAATATTCTGATAATGTGGTTTTAGAAATAACACTTTTTCCAGCTCTTACATAAGACAATTCACTTAGGGGATAATAAACGTTCCAAGAATGGACCTAAAACTAGCCAAATACCAAATATAAGGCAATATTTATTAGAAAACATCACAACAGCTCCAAGACATAAAAAACTGGCATACAAATGCCCTTCAACAATAGAAGAGAGTGATTGGGGTACATTCACACAAAGGAATACTATTCAACAAGGAGCCACAGATAAACATACAAATAAGTCTCTCAACATAACCCTGAACAAAAGAATCCAGAAGAGTACATACTACATGACCATCCTATCAAATTCAAAACAAGGCAAAACTAATTTATGTTTTTGCAAGTGAGAACAGTGGTTACCTTAAGCACTGGGAGGCTCCTGGGTGCTGGTAAAGTTGTTTCCTGATTGGGTAATGGTTACATAGATGGGTTCAGTTTGTGAAAAACTCACCAAGCTGAATACTTAATCAATTCTCTAAAGTTTACCAAAATAAGCCATGATCAAGTTACCTCTAATGGAGGTAATTAATTTTTAAAAATTATTACAGATGCACCTGACCAGGTGGTGGCGCAGTGGATAGAGCACTGGACTAGGACACAGAGGACCCAGGTTCGAGACCCCGAGGTCGCCAGCTTGAGCGTGGGCTCATCTGGTTTGAGCAAGGCTCACCAGCTTGAGCCCAAGGTCGTTGACTTGAGCAAGAGGTCACTCGGTCTGCTGTAGCGCCCCAGTCAAGGCACGTATGAGAAAGCAATCAGTTAATAACTAAGGAGCTGCAACAAAGAATTGGTGCTTCTCATCTCTCTTCCTTCCTGTCTGTTTGTCCCTATCTGTTCCTCTCTGTCATTAAAAAAAAAAAAATTATTACAGATGATTTTAAACCTTCTTCTTTGTATTAACTGTATTCCCAAATTTTCTGGAATAAGAACATGGTAAAAGGTACACACAGAGACAAGCAACACATTTACACCACTCCCCAGATGTTCCGTTCAATGACTGAGGTAAAAAGAGTAAAATAAAGGAAATAGGATAATTTATGTAGGAAGCATGTTGCAGGTTAGATTATCCAGAAAGCAGATGCTAAAATACAATTAGGAATGAAAAACATTTAAAGGAGAGAACTCTTGTGAGAAGAAAAGACTTGGGCAGAGGAACCATCAGACCACAACGCAGATCTGACCACACTTGTCCGACAGAAAGCTCAGGAGCAGGAACAGCGGGGGGACGGCAGTACTGGGCCAGAAGAGAAGTCTCTCCACCACTGCTCACCCAGCCCTTGGCTGGGGGCTGCTCTGAGAAGAAGGGGAGCTGGGCTCCAAAGTTGAGGCAGTTGAAGGGACTTAACAGTTTTCTTTAACTACACTGCTTCCAGATGGGCAACAAGTCCTTTCTTGAAGGGGCACCTGAGTTAATTTTATTATTATTTTAAATATCTTTATTCCCCTTGATGATATGCACCTGCCCAGACCATTCCCTAGGCCAGCCACCTCACAAATTCTCAGTATTTTCTCTAACACCGATGAAAATAGTAAAAAATAATAGGGAAAGAAGAGTGATTTTGAAATACTTTGGAGCTTTAAGAAATCTGAACCGTTCCAACAGGCAAGGGGTTTGGGGAGAGCAAGGACTAGAAACTTCCTACCTCATCTCTACCACTCCTGTAATTCACATACTAATTTTGTACAACACTTTAAACACTGGAAGAACAATCACATTCAGGAAAATGAAGACGTAAATCAAAACTCATGAAATTGCTTCCAAGACAATTTATTTTCCAAATTAGCTCATGATACTGCAGTGTGCCAGGGCAAAGTGGCTGCTGGCATCTTGATGACTATGAACAACCAACCACCTGGACGCAGTGGAGCAGCAGGGGGCAGTGGCAAAGGTGGGCCAGCAGCAAATCCCTGTATCACCCACTGTAAAGGAGAACTGTCATACGTAAAAAAAAAATCTCATTTCTGGTTTATACTTTTTTTTTGTTTGTTTGTTTGTTTGTTTGTTTTTTTTTGTTTGTTTGTTTTTTTACAGAGGTAGAGATAGACAGGGACAGACAGACAGGAACGGAGAGAGATGAGAAGCATCAATCATCAGTTTCTTGTTGCGCGTTGCAACTTCTTAGTTGTTTTCATTGATTGCTTTCTCACATGTGCCTTGACCGTGGGCCTTCAGCAGACCGAGTAACCCCTTGCAGGAGCCAGCGACCTTGGGTCCAAGCTGGTGAGCTCTTTGCTCAAGCCAGATGAGCCCGCGCTCAAGCTGGCGACCTCGGGGTCTCGAACCTGGGTCCTTCCGCATCCCAGTCCCATGCTCTATCCACTGCGCCACCACCTGGTCAGGCTGGTTTATACTTTTTAATAAATTGTAAATTGTATTAGATGAAGGATCATAGATAATCAGGCCGCCGGCCTCACTTTGGGTGAGCTGTTTTTTGCCACGCTTGCTAGAAGAAAGGCCTTTCCATTTCCAGCCCTAACTCCTGTCCAAAATACAGTCATGTAAAATATAAAACAAATTAGAAATTTTTTTTCTGGCAAAAAAAGGGCTGCCTTTTCCTTTTTTTCTTTAAAATTTTATTTATTCATTTCAGATGGGCAGGGGGAGAAAGTGAGTGAGAGAGAGAGAGAGAGAGAGAGAGAAGCAGGAAACATCAACTCCCATACATGCCTTGACCAGGCAAACCCGGGGCCCTGAACCTGCGACCTCAGAGTTCCAAGTCGACACCCCATCCACTGCGCCACCACAGGTCAGGCCAGGCTGCCTTTTTCTACTGGAAAAAAACATCACTTCCCATATTCCCTCTTCCTCCTTCCCCTAAAAGTTACTATTTCTCATCTCCCATTGACTATCTTTCCTAATTTATTGACTTTCTCATATTTTTAACCCCTACTCAACTCTAAAATTCAACAAAGTCCAAAAAAAACCAATTCCTTGAGTTTGGCTGCATTTTTCACATTTGAATTAAATACAGCATTTCAAATACATTTGTTCCCCATACAACATCTTGACAAATTGTGAGCCTAGGGTCTGCTTCAGAACAAACTGAACCACATTGGCTGCAAAAGGTTATTTATATTACTTTTTCCCCAAGCAAAATAAATCTGTTTGGCTTAGTAAAACAATTTACTTACTTTCCAAATAATTAGCAAGCCCAAAGAAAGGAACTCACACTTCTGTAATACCCAGCTTGAAGCAATTCTCACCATTCAGCCATTTCACTGTGCACAAAGGCATCAAACCCCATACCCCTGAGGGCGTATCTGCTAACGTGGCCCTGAGCACACATGCCAACAAGAGCACACAGGGCTGGCTCAGATGCAATTCCTCTGTAATTACTCGCCCAGCATCAATTTGTACAGCCCTTCATTTTCACTTCCTTGATTAGGTAATCAAATCACCACTCATATTCCCAGAGGACACAAAGGCATTTTTGAAACAGTTTTCCTTTCATTTTTTCATGCCAAAAGAAGCCCTACATGTAACTGTATTAACAATGAATGTGGTTTTCATTAAAGTCTTTAAAAGAAATCTTCCTCACCTCTCACAGCTCTGTTAGGCCTTCTCAGTTTCCCCAAAGTGAGAACCCACAATCTGAAGTCAATTAACTCGACTACTTGAGGGTACAGACCATCTGCCTGCCTAGACACCTCGTCTCCCTAGGACTAGACATTCAAAGGAGCCAGGGTTTATTAACATTTCTACTCACAAAACCCTTATGCTGACTTCACATTATTTTATAATAGAAATTACATCATTAGTACACGCAGGAAATAGCAGAGCCTACCCATATATGTCACTGGATGTTGCAAACATATTTTATTGGTCAGAATGAATATACTTCTCTGGTCCTTGAATTTTGACCTTTTACGGTGTACACTGGCCTGAGAGTCTGCTGCCAGACTCTGGACCCACTCTCAATGACCCTTTGCTAATTCAAGAGGAATGGTACTGAAGAAACCATTTATTAGGCCCATTAGTGTCTTTTTCTTTGAAAAACTACTATACTACATCCAACTAAATTCAAACCAGCTTTGAAAATCCTTCTGAAATACAAATTAAGGTTAAGATTCTGAGCCCAGGAAATTTGGCTACTGTTTCTAACTGTAATGCTGTGTTACCCAGGGTAGGCAACATAGAGAGTCAAGAGAGGAAAAGCTCTCTACCCCAAAGTAATGAAAGTTTCCTGCTTACTTCATAAAGATTTTGTAAAAATAACAGATTTCAAAAAACTTCTGTGAACTCAGAGAAATGAATTAAATTGTAAAGAATTAAAACTGATGCAAAGAAATTCAAAATGGAAATGAAATAACTGTTTCTCATTTGAATGTAATTGCTAGTCCTAGTATATAATATTTGATTAATGGTGCCTGTGATTTCTATACAACTAGACATTTGACAATCCTCTTGGAGTAAACACATTTTATGAAAATCAGAATATATTTCACTTACCTAAAAGGAAGCTAAAGATTTAAAATGCAATCCACCTTATTCACAATTTCTGCTGTATGTGAAAATACTGTGCTTCTCACATACACTGTAACTCCCATAGGAGTTACAAAAAGAGGCTATGCCACTATTTCCTCTCAAAGCGATTAGCCCAGTAGGAGCCAGCGGCACATAAATAGAGAATACCAACACAGGACAGTTCTGTGGTACAAAATGAGAAGCTTTAATAGTTTAGGAAAGGAAAAGATGGCTTCCAACTAGTTACAGAGATGCAAGCATTTGAGCTTTGAATAAGTAGGATTTCAGACAATAAAATGGGAAAAGGTAAAGGCAGAGGCAGATTAAGGTTGGTTGAGGCTCCAAGTGCAGAAGAAAATATTGAGCTCCTAAGGGCCCAATGAAGGGCCCACCTTTCATTAGAAAAAAGTGTCAAGTTGGGGTTTTGCGGAGCTCAGGGTGCCGCTCAGGGTGCCACTCAGTGCGCCCACCGTAAATACACCTCTGGGTAAAGGAATAAAATATTTTTAAATTACTGTCTCTTGAACCGATACTCTTTGTCACTTAAAGAATCACTGTTAAGACAAAAGGATAAAAACCATTTTTTACAGCCCTGGCTGATTAGCTCAGTAAGTTAGAGCATCATCCCAAAACACTAAGGTTGCAAGTTTGATCCCCAGTCAGGGTGCATATATGAAGCAACCAATGAATGTACAACTAAATAGAACAATGAATGAATGCTTCTCTTTCTCTCTCTCCCTTCCTCTCTCTGTCTCAAGTCAATCAATAAATAATTTTAAAAAAAGAAGCAGCCCTGGCCAGATAGCTCACTTGGTTAGAGCATCGTCCAGAAGCACAGAGGTTGCTGGTTCAATCCCTGGTCTGAGCTCACACAGGAACAGATATCCTGTGTCTCTCTTGCTCTCACAGTAAAAAATAAATAAATACAATAAAATAAACATTAAAAAAAATTTTAAAGAAAAACTATTTTTTATTCTATGGATGTTTTACCACATGCACATACTACTTAATTTTTTTTTTTTTCTGAAGTTGGAAACGGGGAGGCAGTCAGACAGACTCCCGCATGCGCCCGACCGGGATCCACCCGGCACACCCACCAGGAGGCAATGCTCTGCCCATCAGGGGTGTCACTCTGTTGCAACCAGAGCCATTCTAGCACCTGAGGCAGAGGCCACAGAGCCATCCTCAGCGCCGGGCCAACTTTGCTCCAATGGAGCCTTGGCTGCGGGAGGGGAAGAGAGAGACAGAGAGGAAGGAGAGGGGGAGGGGTGGAGAAGCAGATGGGCGCTTCTCCTGTGTGCCCTGGCCGGGAATCGAACCTGGGACTCCCGCACGCCAGGCTGACACTCTACCACTGAGCCAACCAGCCAGGGCCAATATTTTATCTACATTAACAGATGCTTATAATCTGGAGATTCCTTAGTTCCTAACAATCAATGTTTTGACAAAAAAGTCTAGAAACAGAATAATTTGGCATAACTACTGTTATATTAGCAAACTGTGAGCTATTTTGACGAGAAAATTCAGAGAGCTGTTTCTACTCAGCATTCCAAATGTAATAACAGATATCAGCTGCAGTGAGTTTTTAAAAAACTTATCAGTGTGTTATGCAATTAAAATTCCCTTTAATGAAATAGAAAAATAAAGTGTTTCTCCAAACTACTCATCAGTATATTTTATCATTCTTAACAATGGCTCGTATTAAATGAAACCATTTTATGACTACTACAGAGTAGTAGCAGAAATGGACCTGTTCTCTGAGCCATTCTCTATAAATGTTCCAGCCAAAGGATTTGTAATTACTAAGCATAAATGGTCAAGGAAAATGTACTGGTTTCAATCATAAATGGAGATACTCTAGGTTTGGCAAATTCTATATGGTGAACCATACATTCTAGCAAAATGTTTCACTTGGTATAAAAAGTATAATAGAACTGTAATGTCCTTATTTACAATTTATGGGAGCCTGAATTTTTAGATTTTAAGAGAAGATAGTAATAATATACAAAGTGTGCCTGACCATGCAGTGGCACAGTGGATAGAACATCGGCTTGGGATACTGAGGACGCAGGTTAGAAACCCCAAGGTCGCCAGCTTGAGCACAAGCTCACCAGCTTGAGTGCAGAGTTGCTGGCTTGTGCCCAAAGGTCATTGGCTTAAGCCCAAGGTCACTGGCTTGAGCAAGGGGTCACTGGGTCATTTGGAGCCCTTCCAGTCAAGGCACATATGAGAAAGTCATCAATGAACAACTAATGTGCTACAACTATGAGTTGATGCTTCTCATCTCTCTCCCATCCTGCCTATCTCTCCGTCTCTCTCACACACACACACACAAAGTATTCCAATACTAAGAGAACTTTCTTTTAAAATTAGCTTACCCAGTTCTATTTACATCCATTTTTAGAAAATGCAACAGTGCCTGACCAGGCGGTGGTGGCGGCGCAGTGGATAGAGCACTGGACTGGGACGCAGAGGATCCAGGTTTGAAATCCCTAGGTTGCCCTGGCCGGTTGGCTCAGTGGTAGAGCATCGGCCTGGCATGCAGAAGTCCCGGGTTCGATTCTCGGCCAGGGCACACAGGAGAAGCGCCCATCTGCTTCTCCACCCCTCCCCCTCTTCTTCCTCTCTGTCTCTCTCTTCCCCTCCCGCAGCCAAGGCTCCATTGGAGCAAAGATGGCCCGGGCGCTGGGGATGGCTCTGTGGCCTCTGCCTCAGGCGCTAGAGTGGCTCTGGTCGCAACATGGCGACGCCCAGGATGGGCAGAGCATCGCCCCCTGGGGGGCAGAGCGTCGCCCCTGGTGGGCGTGCCGGGTGGATCCTGGTCGGGCGCATGCGGGAGTCTGTCTGACTGTCTCTCCCTGTTTCCAGCTTCAGAAAAATGAAAAAAAAAAAAAAAAAAAAGAATAAATAAATAAATAAAAATTTTAAAAGGATTTAAAAAAAAAGATGAAGTTGACCAGGCGGTAGTGCAGTAGATAGTGTCGGCCTGGGATGCTGAGGACCCAGGTTTGAAACCTCAAGATTGCCAGCTTGAGCGTGGGGTGACCAGCTTGAGTGTGGGGTACCCAGCCTGAGCGTGGGATCATAGACATGACCCCAGCATCGCTAGCTTGAGCCCAAAAGTCGCTGGCTTGAGCAAGGGGTTACTGGGTCAGCTGGAGCCCCCCAGTTAAGGCACATATAAGAAAGTAATCAATGAACTAGGGTGCTGCAACTATGAGTTGATGCTTCTCATCTCACTCCCTCCCTGTCTCTCTCACACTAGAAGAACAACAACAAAAAAAAACAAGATGTAGGCCTGACCTGTGGTGGTGTGGTACAATGGTCCCCAACCTTTTTTGGGCCACGGACCAGTTTAATGTCAGAAAATATTTTCACAGACCAGCCTTTAGGGTGGGACGGATTAATGTATCACGTGACCAAGACAAGCATCAAGAGTGAGTCTTAGACGGATGTAACAGAGGGAATCTGGTCATTTTTTAAAAATAAAACATTGTTGCCTGACCAGGCGGTGGCGCAGTGGATAGAGCGTCAGACTGGGATGCGGAAAGACCCAGGTTCGAGACCCCGAGGTCGCCAGCTTGAGCGCGGGCTCATCTGGTGTGAGCAAAAAGTTCACCAGCTTGGATCCAAGATCGCTGACTCCAGCAAGGGGTTACTCAGTCTGCTGAAGGCCCACGGTCAAGGCACATATGAGAAAGCAATCAATGAACAACTAAGGTGTCGCAACAAAAAACTGATGATTGATGCTTCTCATCTCTCTCCGTTCCTGTCTGTCTGTCCCTATCTATTCCTCTCTCTGATTCTCGCGCTGTCTCTGAAATAAATAAATAAATAAATAAATAAATATTTTTAAAAATTAAAATAAACAAATAAATAAAACATTGTTCAGGCCCTGGCCAGTTGGCTCAGCAGTAGAGTGTCGGCCTGGTGTGCAGGAGTCCCAGGTTCCATTCCCGGCCAGGGCACACAGGAGAAGTGCCCATCTGCTTCTCCACCCCTCCCCCTCTCCTTCCTCTCTGTCTCTCTCTTCCCCTCCCGCAGCTGAGGCTCCACTGGAGCAAAGATGGCCCGGGCACTGGGGATGGCTCTGTGGCCTCTGCCTCAAGTGCTAGAATGGCTCTGGATGCAACAGAGCAATGCCCTGAGGGGCAGAACATCGCCCCCTGGTGGGCATGCCGGGTGGATCCCGGTCGGGCGCATGTGGGAGTCTGTCTGACTGCCTCCCCGTTTCCAGCTTCGGAAAAATGAAAAAATAAATAAATAAATAAATAAAATAAATAAAAATAAAACATTGTTCAGACTTAAATATAAATAAAACAGAAATAATGTAAGTTATTTATTCTTTCTCTGCGCACCGGTACCAAATGGCCCACGGACTGGTACCGGTCCGTGGCCTGGGGGTTGGGGACCACTGGTATAGTGGATAAAGCGTTGGCACAGAATGCTGAGATTGCCAATTTGAAACTCCAGGCTTGCCCAATCAAGGCACAGAAAGGAAGCAACTACTTTGATATCACGCTTCCCACTTCTTCTCCCTCTTTCTCTCCCTCTCTCTCTCTCTCCTCTATCTAAAAATCAATAAAAAAATTTTAAAAACAAGATGTAGTTCGCCCTGGCCAGTTTGCTCAGTGCATACAGCATCAGCCCGGCATAAAGACATCCCAGTTCAATCCCTGGTCCGGGAACACATGAGAAGTGACCATCTACTTCTTCCTCCTCTCCTTTCTCTCTCTTTCTCTCTCTCTCTTCCCCTCCCACAGCCATGGTTCAATTTATTCGAGCACAGCTGGCAGGGGTGCTGAGGATGGCTCAGTTAAGCCTCTGCCTCAGGCACTTAAAATAGCCTGGTTACAAGTGGCCCCAGATGGGCAGAGCATTGGCCCCAGATGGGAGATGCCGGGTAGTTCCCAGTCAGGGCACATGCAGGAGTCTGTCTCTCTGTCTCCCTCTCACTTAAAAAAATTAATAAAAATAAAATAAAATGCCTATATTTTATGCACTCATCTGAATCTCTCACAATTAAAAAAATCTAGATAAACCTGTTAACACTATTTAGACAATATATCAAGATTTCTGCAGGTGAACTTTCATTCTGAGCATGAGCTCACATATTTCACCTAAAACAGTTTCAGCTAGTAGTGCACAGCAAAACCAACCTGCCAAAGGCAGAAAGAACAACCAAATTATTAGGAACTCAGATGAAAAAGGAGGAAATCTTAAGGTTCCAGTTCTTCTCAAATTTTAATGTGAATCTCATTAAACTACACAGTTGGCTTTATTAGGCCTGGAGTCGGATCTTCCTGCAGTCTAACCTTAGTGATACCAATACTGCCAGTTCGTGGACTCTGAGTACCAAGTTCCTAAAGTAACCATTAAAATGCAGCTGGTATTAACACTAGATGATAAAAAAAAAAAGGGAATCAATAGGTATTGAGGGTATGTATCAGGTGTCTTATTTCATATAATCCTACCTTAACTCCATCAGGGACATATTATCAGTCATATATTTTTTTTTCTTCTATTTTTCTGAAGTTGGAAACGGGAAGGCAGTCAGACAGACTCCCGCATGCGCTCAACCGGGATCCACTCGGCATGCCCACCAGGGGGCGATGCTCTGCTCATCTGGGGCGTTGCTCTGTTGCAACCAGGGCCATTCTAGCACTTGAGGCAGAGGCCACAGAGCCATCATCAGCGCCTGGGCCAACTTTGCTCCAGTAGAGCCTTGGCTGTGGGAGGGGAAGAGAGAGACAGAGAGGAAGGAGAGGGGAAGGGGTGGAGAAGCAGATGGGCACTTCTCCTGTATGCCCTGGCTGGGAATCAAACCCGGGACTCCTGAACGCCAGGCCGACGCTCTACCACTGAGCCAACCGGCCAGGGCTTATCAGTCATATTTTACAGATGAGGACAGTGGCGCTCAGCTAAATTAATTTGCTATGATTACATAGCTTTGTAAAAAGAAAAAGAACCAGACATGAACCCAATTTTGTGACTCTATTTTTAAAAGATAGTATAAATCAGTCATTGAAATTAATTTAAAATTATCCTCAACAAAATAATAACATGTCCCATTACATGGTATCTTGCATACAGACTGTCACCTTCACCCATTAGCTCATTCTTCAAAATGTTCTCCCCTTTATTGTGACTCCTGGTCATTGTTATCCACATTTAATAGTGCAGCAAACGCCTACTATCTAACTTCCCTCACTCCGGTCTCTTGCCCCATCAAATCTGTTTTGCAGTCTCTAGGAAGGAGTTCACATAATGTGAGAAATGAGAAGTTTTATAAAAATGCTGTTTCAGGAAGTAAATTCAAAGTATCCTATGATCCCACAATACTCCTATTGAATCTCTATTTGCGTATGGAGCCAGCTTCCACACTGACACACAAAAATATCCTGCAAAGAACATAATACATTTTGACAAGAAGCTGTAAGAAAATGGAAATTTTCAATTCCACTTATATTTTTTTCTGGTGGTGGTCAAAGCAAAGGAATTCATGAAAAGTAAATAATGTCTTGACCACTCCCTATCCCCAGGACCCCTAAAGGACAGTAGTGGCCTGTGTACATGAAGTCAATCTGTTTCACAGCTTACTTGATCATAAAATAATCATCTAGTAGGTAAATTTCCTGGAGATTGTCTCTAAAGATAGGAATAGGTCCAAGAATCTTAATTTTTTTTTAAGTGAATTTATTGGAGTGACACTGGTTAATATAATTATACAGGTGCCCAAATCTACAACATGTCTCTGTAGTGTGTGCACCCGCCCAAGTCAGGTCTTTGCTCATTGCCATTTATCCCTCCTATACCCTAATCCACCTCCCCCCACCTCCGGCAATCACACTGTTGTCTGTGACCATGAGTTTTTTTGTCCTTTTTTACTTAATCCTTCCAATCCCCTCACCCAGCCCACCATCCCAACAGTTGTCAGCCTGTTCTCTATGTATGAATCTGTCCCAATTTTGCTTGTTAGCTCATTTTATTCATGAGATTTCCCATATGAGTGAAATCATATGGTACCTGTCTCTCTCCGACTGGCTTATTTCACTTAGCCTAACACTCTATAGGTCCATCCATGCTGTCGCAAACGGTAAGATTTCTTTCTTTTTTATGGCCGTACAGTATGCCATCCTGTAAATGTACCATTGCTTTTTTATCCACTCATCTACTGATGAGCACTTGGGCTGCTTCCAGATCCTGGCTATTGTAAATAATGCTGCAATGAACAGAGGGGTGCATACATTCTTTCAAATTAGTGTTTCAGGATTCTTAGGATACAGTCCCAGAAATGGGCTCACTGGATCAAAAGGCAGTTCCACTTAAACATTTTTTTTTCCTTGGAAGAGAGGGAGGGGTGTATCAACTCATAATTGCTCACTTTAGTTGTTCACTGATTGCTTCTTCTTATATATGCCTTGATGGGGGGAGGGGTCAAGCCAAGGCAATGAGCCAGTGACCCTGAGATCACGTTGATGATCTCACACTCAAGCCAATGACCCCACACTCAAGCCAGTGACCCTGTGCTCAAGCCGGCAACCCCACACTCAAGCTGGAAAGCTTGTGCTCAAGTTGGAGGAGCCCACACTCAAGCTAGTGACCTTAAGGTTTCAAACTTGAGTGCTCAGCATCATAGGTTGGTGCTCTATCAACTGCATCACCACCAATCAGGCCCATTTTTAATTTTTTGAGGCAACCCCATACTGCTTTCCATAGTGGCTGTACCAATCTGCATTCCTACCAACAATGCATGAGTGTTCCCTTTTCTCCACACCCTCACCAACCCTTGTTTGTTGATTTATTGATGATAGCCATTCTGACAGGTATGAGGTGATATTTCATTATGGTTTTAATTTACATTTCTCTGATGACTAGTTACATGGAGCACCTTTCATATGTCTATTTGCCATCTGTATGTCCTCTTTAGAAAAGTATTTATTCAGGTCTTTTGCCCCCCTCCCTTTTTGTGGCAAAGACAGAGAGAGTCAGGGAGAGGGACAGATAGGGACTGACAGACAGGAAGGGAGAGAGATGAGAAACATCAATTCTTCGTTGCAGCTCCTTAGTTGTTCATTGATTGCTTTCTCATATGTGCCTTGACCGGGTGACCCCTTGCTCAAGCCAGCAACGTTGTGCTCAAGCTGGTGGCTTTGCTCAAACCTGATGAGCCTGCGCTCAAGCTGGCAACTTCAGGGTCTCGAACCTGGGTTCTCCACATCCCAGTCCAACACTCTATCCACTGCACCACTGCCTGGTCAGGCTCTTTTGCCTATTTTTTAATTGGATTGCTTTTTATTGGTGTTGAGTCTTATAAAGGAATCTTAATTTTTTTAACAAGCACCACAGCAGATCCAAGTTCAGAAACCTTCAGTAATACTTCTAAAACAGAGCTTATGTTCTCATTTATAGTTTTCCTATGCCGTGCAACAGGTTTAAATATAGCCAATAAAGCTTCCAGGAAAATATCAAATATTATAGCAGAAAGTGTTTAAAATTATGAAACTGAACCCATCCATTAAAAGGACCTAGAAATACTGAAGCCCCAACAACAATGAGCTCTGTTTCTAATAGCATTTCCTGTAAAAAAACAAGGTCTTCCTAGAAAAATGACTGACTTCAGGTCAAGGAGGAGAGTACAGATTAACCTGAGATATCCTGCTGTGACAGAAAACAACCCAAAGACCAATGGGGGCATGTCAAAAGGACACAACACCAGCTTGAAAGAGAGACTTATACTAGCCAAAGGTCAGCATCAAAAATACTAATGGCTATAATTAAGTGTAAAATAATGAATGACTAAAAATTGACATGCCTATAGCAATACAAAAAATAGCAAAGGAACTCATTTGCAACCACTGAAATGACAATTCTTTACTAAGAAAATTTACAATGAAAAACAGAATTAGCCGGGTGGATCCTGGTCGGGCACATGCAGGAGTCTGTCTGACTGTCTATCCCCGTTTCCAGCTTCAGAAAAATACAAAAGAAAAAAGAAAAAACAGAATTATACTACCATATTAGGAATGATTGTTAATAGCTCATTCTCAATTAATATCTTGCCAGCTAATAAACACAGAAGGAATCTTTTGCAACCTCCAATGAAACAACTAATTTGGGTAAGGCTCATTAACGGATGCTCAAACCAACAGGTAAAATATGGTTGAGAAACAGAATAATTACATTGTGTTAAACTGCCACCCAAATCCTGGCCAGATGGCTCAGTTGGCTGGAACATCATCCGGAAGCACAGAGGCTGCCGGTTCGATCCTCAGTGAGGGCATATACAGGAACAGATCAGTATCTCTGTCACTCTCTCTCTCTCCCTTCCTCTCTCTAAAATCAATAAAATAAGCATTTAAAAAATTAAAATTAAAAAAATAAACTGCCAGCCTGACCAGTGGTGGCGTGGTGGATAATGTGTCGACCTGGAACACTGAGGTCACCGGTTTAAAACCCGGAGCTTGCCTGGTCAAGGCACATACGGGACTTGATGCTTCCTGCTCCTCCCACCTCATCTCTCTCTCTCTCTCTCTGCTCTTCCCACCTCGTCCGTCTGTCTGTCTGTCTGTCTGTCTGTCTCTCTCTCTCTCTCCTCTCTGAAATGAGTAGATAAAATCTAAAAAAAAAAGAAGGTGAGCAAACATTCTTTGCCTGACCCGTGTGATGCAGTGGGTAAAGCGTCAACCTAGAATGAATGCTAAGGCCGATGGTTCGAAACCTTGGGCTTGCCTGGTCAAGGCACATACATGAAGCAACTACTATAAATTGATGCTTCCTGCTCCTTCCTCCACATTTCTCTCTATCCTCCCTCTAAAATCAATAAATAAAATCTTTAAAAATAATAATAATAAATAATAAGTAAACTGCTGTCCACAGATTATTTGATCATTGTAATGAAAAAAATCTGACATCAAGTATGATCTGAGTATACAGTGTCACAAAGGACCACAAATGTGAACATTACTAAGCCTTCATTCTTGTCTTAAAAGAGGATAAAGGAAGGAGTTAAATGATATAAGGAAATATTGAGACAAGTCAAGAATGTCAAAAATTCTACCAGAGAACCAGACCAGTCTCTTCAAAGTCAATGTCACTGAGGAAAAGCAAAATAAAGAGAGCTGTCTTAGATTAAGAAGCAAAATCTAGGGTCTCTGGGCCTCATTTCCCCTATCTCTGAGAAGGAGCTACCTCCTTCTCTGTTCCCCTTTAAAAAGGACCTCTCATTGTTACAGGATTTTAGCTAATATGTTGCTGGGTCCCCACAGTTTGGGGATGGGGGCAAAATGTTAATCTCCATGAGGCAAAAGAGAGATAGACTTGGGGTTTGGTATTAAGAGGGCGGGGCACTGCCGCCTCTGAGAGCCTCCGGGAGAAGTTCCTGGGACACAGCCACTGCTGCCCAATTCCATGGATCCCACCTGACAAGGGCACCCCAACATGGGAGGATCAATGCAGAGAATGAACCCTCCCCAAGGCATAGGCCCATGGGGCCCGGCCCACAGAATTACGGCAGCAGCATGAGCCCACCACCCAACTCCCTCGACCCCGCCATGCCTGGGATTAACATGGGCCCAGGAGCTGGCAGACCCTGGCCCAATCCTCACAGTGCTAACTCAATTTCATACTCCTCCTCATCACCCGGTACCTATGTGGGACCCCCTGGCGGAGGTGGTCCACCAGGAACACCCATAATGCCTAGTCCTGCAGATTCAACAAATTCCAGTGACAACATCTACACGATTAATCCGGTGCCACCTGGAAGCAGCCGGTCCAACTTCCCCATGGGTCCAGGCTCGGAAGGCCCGATGGGCGGCATGGGCGGGATGGAGCCATACAACATGAACGGATCGTTAGGGTCAAGTGACATAGATGGATTTCCAAAAAATTCTCCTAACAATATAAGTGGCATTAGCAATCCTCCAAACACCCCTCAAGACGACAGCGAGCTAGGAAGGAACTTCCTCCACTCCTTCCAGAACGACAATTATTCTCCAAGCATGACGATGAGTGTGTGATTACCCCTCCTCTTCTCCGAGATGCTGAGAGCCAGCATTGCAGGCAGGAAGATGCCAGATATTACGCAAGAAGAAGTGAGGTGTCATTACCCAGGAGCTGGGGGAGGCACATCTCCCAGCTCCCCCTCCATCCCCACCCTCCTCTCTACTCCCCCCACCTTCTCCAATTTTAGTTTCATGCAATAAAAAGGCCAAACTTTTTATTCCATAAAACATGAAGGACAGAACTCAAAATAAAAATATATTTCAAGTCCAAAAAAAAAGCAGCAGCAAAATCTAAATAACAGCCAAATGCAATTTGAAAATCCTGATTGGATCCTGGTTTACACTCTTTAATTCTATGCACTTGCTATTCCTTCTGTCCCCAAAACTTAGCATTAAACATCTTGCCTTGTGTTTTTCAGCCTGAACATTACCTTCTCACTGAGGCCTTCTCTAACCCACCAATCTCAATTACAGTCATGTGCTGCATAACGCCATTTCCGTCAAGGATGGACCACATATGCGACAACAGTATACCAGAAAGCCTTGGTCTATAGCTAGCTATACCATCCAGATTTGCGTTAACCACAGTCTATGATGTTTGTATAACAAAATTGCCTAATGACACATTTCTCAGAATGTATCCCCATTGTTAAGCTGTGCATGACTGTAATTAGTCTTCCCTTTCTGACCCATGTCATTATCACATCTTGTTTTCTTTGTAGTACCTATTATTATCTGAAATTTTATTCATTCATTAATTGCTTTCTCCAATCTCAAACTAAGATCCAGGAAATGAGAGACCTTGCCTATTTTTGTCCTCAGTATCTCGAACACCTTAAACTGTGCCTAGCACAAAGTAGCATCCAATAAATGTTTGTTGAATGAATGGACCAATGAAACAAATTGGCAAGAAAATTCAACAGCCACTTGAGATCATGTAATGCTTCAGAAAGCTCATGAGAAACATCAACCCATAAGAATCAAAAGTACAGCCCTGGCCTGACCAGGTGGTGGCGCAGTGGATAGAGTGTCGGACTGGGATGCGGAAGGACCCAGGTTCGAGACCCCGAGGTCGCCAGCTTGAGCGCGGGCTCTTCTGGCTTGAGCAAAGAGCTCACCAGCTTGGACCCAAGGTCGCTGGCTCCAGCAGGGGGTTACTCGGTCTGCTGAAGGCCCACGGTCAAGGCACATGTGAGAAAGCAATCAATGAACAACTAAGAAGTCGCAACTTGCAACGAGAAACTGATGATTGATGCTTCTCATCTCTCTCCGTTCCTGTCTGTCTGTCCCTATCTCTGCCTCTGTAAAAAAAAAAAAAAAAAAAAAAAGTACAGCCCTGGCCGGTGGGCTCAGTGGTAGAGCGTCGGCCTGGCATGCGGGGGACCCGGGTTCGATTCCCGGCCAGGGCACACAGGAGAAGCACCCATTTGCTTCTCCACCCCCCACCTCCTTCCTCTCTGTCTCTCTCTTCCCCTCCTGCAGCCAAGGCTCCATTGGAGCAAAGATGGCCCGGGCGCTGGGGATGGCTCCTTGGCCTCTGCCCCAGGCGCTAGAGTGGCTCTGGTCACGGCAGAGCGATGCCCCGGAGGGGCAGAGCATCGCCCCCTGGTGGGCAGAGCGTCGCCCCTGGTGGGCGTGCCGGGTGGATCCCGGTCGGGCGCATGCGGGAGTCTGTCTGACTGTCTCTCCCCGTTTCCAGCTTCAGAAAAATACGAAAAAAAAAAAAATAATAATAATAAAAAAAAAAGAATCAAAAGTACAGCCTGACCTGTGGTGGCGCAGTGGATAAAGCGTCTACCTGGAAATGATAAAGCGTCTACCTGGAAATGCTGAGGTTGCCGGTTTGAAACCCTGGGCTTGCCTGGTCAAGGCACATATGGGAGTTGATGCTTCCAGCTCCTTCCCCTTCTCTCTATCTCTCTCTCCTCTCTCTCTCTCATCTCTAAAATGAATTAAAAATAAATAAATAAATAAATAAATAAATAAGAATCAAAAGTACAGTAAGTTCTGCCCTGGCCAGATAGCTTGGTTGGTTAAAGCATCGTCCTGAAGCACAGAGGATGCCGGTTCAATCCCCAGGCAGGGCACACACAGGAAACACACAGATGTTTCTATCTGTTTCTCCCTTCCTCTCTCACTGAAATTAAAAATAAAAAAGTGCAGTGAGTTCTCAATGTCATCAATAGGTTCTGTGACTTTAAACAAAAAAGTATATAACAGCCCTGGCCGGTTGGCTCAGTGGTAGAGCGTCGGCCTGGCGTGCAGGAGTCCCGGGTTGGATTCCCGGCCAGGGCACACAGGAGAAGCGCCCATCTGCTTCTCCACCCCCCCTTCTTCCTCTCTGTCTCTCTCTTCCCCTCCTGCAGCCGAGGCTCCATTGGAGCAAAAAAAAAAAAAAAGATGGCCCGGGAGCTGGGGATGGCTCCTTGGCCTCTGCCCCAGGCGCTAGAGTGGCTCGAGAGAGAGCGACGCCCCCTGGTGGGCGTGCCAGGTGGATCCCGGTTGGGCGCATGCGGGAGTCTGTCTGACTGCTTCCCCGTTTCCAGCTTCGGAAAAGAAAAAAAAAAAAAAAGTATATAACAAAACCTATCTTACCATAGTGCTAATAGATATAAACAAAAGTGAAGTTCCTATAGCAACTCATCAACAATATATGGAAACAATGTTGTACAAAATGTCAATAACCTACTATATATGCTGAATAAATGTTTGAATATCTAATATGTAAGCAATAAAAGTGCCTGTAAGGCACTAAAAATATTACATATGAAGTATACTGCATGATATAGCCTTTTAAAGCTATTGGGCAGAAATTAATTAGCACAGAAATTTTCTTTTAGGACATAAACTTTAACCTAATTATGTGAGTGCAACAGTGGTTACCTGATAGAGCATACAGGAGACACTACAGAGCTGGACAGAGTAGTTAAATGGAAAAAAAAAATGCCCTTCTACCTAGGAAGATAAATGTTCCAGTTATCTGGATGAAAATGATATATATGGGAGGCAGTGAGACTATCCTGACACAAACAGACCGCATGACAGGTGTCATGGAAAATAAGGCTGGAAATGTACAATGAGGGCCATATGGAAAACTTCCAAGATAAGTAGGGGAGATAGGCAATAATGAGTTACCCAAAGTTCTTAATCAGAGGAGAAAGCATTAAGATGATAGTCCTTTAAGACTGGTCTGTCATAAACTATCACTTCAATCTTAAGCATTTCCAAAGATTACCAAGGAGAAAAACTCAAATAATAGCAGCCACTGTTTATGGAGTGTTTACCACGTGTTAGGCCTTTAGTTAAATACTTCATACAGGCCCTGGCCGGTTGGCTCAGTGGTAGAGCGTCAGCCTGGTGTGCAGAAGTCCCGGGTTCGATTCCCGGCCAGGGCACACAGGAGAAGCGCCCATTTGCTTCTCCACCCCTCCCCCTCTCCTTCCTCTCTGTCTCTCTCTTCCCCTCCTGCAGCGAGGCTCCATTGGAGCAAAGATGGCCCAGGCGCTGGGGATGGCTCCTTGGCCTCTGCCCCAGGCGCTAGAGTGGCTCTGGTCGCAACAGAGTGACGCCCCGGAGGGGCAGAGCGTCGCCCTCCTGGTGGGCGTGCCCAGTGGATCCCGGTTGGCCGCATACGGGAGTCTGTCTGACTGTCTCTCCCTGTTTCCAGCTTCAGAAAAAGAAAAAAAAAAAGAAAAGGAAACAAATAAATAAATATTTCATACATATGTCATGAAGTAGGACTTGTAACTTCCATTTTGAAAATGAAGGAGACTGAGATCACATAACTAGCAAATAGCAGAGCACTGGCAGTAAGACCACCTAAGAACTTTAATACTGACTCAGTCTGCCTTCAGCTCATAAAAGTTTGGTCTAGAGTCATGGCAGCAACTATCATAAGGAACAGGGAAATCTGAGGGATACTGAAAAGGTAATACAGAACTACGTGGCAGGATACAAGAGGAAAAAGTATTAAAAAAATTATTCCCAGTTTTATGGTCTATCAGACCAAAATAAAATCATTCTATCTACGGAGATGGGAATATTAAAAGGGGAACTTCATTGATGAAGGTTTTTATCTTAAGGTTGGAGAGATGAAATAGTGAACTCAGTTGTGAATACCTGGACAGCTGAGTTATATGATATGCTCTATTAACATCGCTGGGAAACCAGAAGCATAAAGGAAAAATCCCGTTAGATGGATTTAAGAGATATCAGAGCAGTACTGTCAAATGAAGACACGAATAAGACCAACTCTCCCATCAAGGACAGAGAGAGCAGCACAGGAGAAAAAGAAAGCATGTACTCTTGATTCAGGACAGGTATGCCGCTGGGACTACACTATAAGGAAGCTAGGAGATAAGTTCCCCTTGTCCCAGTTTAATGTCCCATAAAACATTAATAATGTTTAAAATTTGAGTGTTTACCATGTGCTAGGCAATATACTAAGAAGTTCACATGCATTTCCACATTTAATTTTCCTATAATATAGATATCATTATCCTCATTTTATGTATGAAAAAACTGAGACTCAGAGAAACTAAGGCCCATAACCAAGGAAAGTAGCAAAACTAGGGTATGAGCCTGGGTCCACCTAGGGCCAAAGCTTATCTTAATTACTATATTAAAATAAGTGATATCAAGCCACATAGAATATGTAAACCATTGTTACCTTTTAAAAAGATTATGGTAATATATACACAATATAAAATGTTATTTTAACCATTTTTAAGTATGTAGTTCAGTGGCATTAAGCACATTCACGTTGTTGTGCAACCATCACTACCAACCATCTCCAGAACTTTGTCACTATCCCAAGCTGCAAGTCCATACCCATTAAACACTAACTCCCCATTCCGTCCTCTCCCCTGCAACTACCATTCTACTTCCTGTCACTATGAAGGGGACTATTCCAGGTACCTCATGTAAGTATAATCATACAATATTGGTTCTTTTGTGTCTGGCTTATTTCACCTAGCATACTGTCTTTAAGATTTCATTATCATTAAGTTACTTTTTTAAGTTACTTTTTTTTTTAACATTTTTTTTTATTTATTCATTTTTTTCAGAGAGGAGAGGGAGAGACAGAGAGAGAGAAAGGAGAGACAGAGAGAGAAGGGGAGGAGGAGCTAGAAGCATCAACTCCCATATGTGCCTTGACCAGGCAAGTCCAGGGTTTCGAACCGGCGACCTCAGCATTTCCCGGTCGACGTTTTATCCACTGCGCCACCACAGGTCAGACTTTAAGTTACTTTTTTTAAGTTAAATAAAATTTGAAATTCTAACCCACCTGTCATTATGCATCTTTATAGGAATTATCTTCCAAAATTCCATTATGATGATTTATGAATCACACTTTTAGAAAATAAAACTGTTTACACTGAGAAAAAGGGGAGAGATGAGAACGATAAGACAAATCAAAATTTGAAGGACACACAGGAACATAAAACTTTAGATGCATTCATTAATAAAGAAGAAAACAGCTTTTGCTTGATCTTGACTAGATCAAAGGGTTTATTTGGAAAGATGTTATTAAATATATCAAAGCAAAAGCTAAGAAAGCAGTCCTGCCAACACAACATTGCTTGATCCCAAGACAAGACACAACACTGTTGTGTGACCAGGTGGTGGCACAGTGAGTGGATAGAGCAACCTGGGATGCTGAGGACCCAGGTTTGAAACCCCAAGGTAGCTGGATTGAGTGTGGGGTCATTGGCTTGAGCATGGGATTACTGACATGATCCCATGGTTGCTGACTTAAGCCCAAGGTTGCTGGCTTGAGCAAGGGTCACTGTCACAGCAAGAGCCAGTGGGGCAAGGCACATATAAGAAGCAACCAATAAACAACTAAAGTGGCACAACCATAAGTTGATATTTCTCATTTCTCTCCCTTCCTGCCTGTTTCTCTCTCTCTCGCTCCCTCCCTCTCTCTAAAAAAAAGACAAGACACTGTTGCTTTTTTACAAGAGAGAGCAAGACTACTAGTTTAAAAAAAAAAAGCACTGGCTGGATAACTCTATTGGTTAGATCCCCAGTCAGGGCACATATAGAACAGACTGACGTTCTTGTCTGTCTATCTCTCCCCCACCCTTTCCTGTCTCACAAAAATCAATAAACTTAAAAATAAATAAAAAAGTCCCTAGCCGGAAAGCTCAGTTGGTTAGAGCATTATCTGAAAGCGCAGAAGTTGCTGGTTCAATTCCCAGTCAGGGCACATAGAGGAATAGCTCGATGTTCCTGTATTTCTCACTCTCTTTCCCTCTCCCTTCCTCTCACACTAAAATCAATAAATAAAAATTAAAAATAAATTTTAAGAAAGGTCCTGCTGGTTGGCTCAAGGGACAGAGCGGCGACCAAGCCTGCAGACATCCCAGGTTCAATCCTTAGGGCACACATGAGAAATGACCATCTGCTTCTCTTCCCCTCCTTTTCCCCCTTGTCTCTCTCTTCCTTTCTCACGGTCAGTGGCTTGGTTGTTCTGAGCATAAGACTCAGGCACTGAGGTTACCTCCATTGATTTAAGCATTGGTCCCCCAGACAGTGGTTGCCGGGTGGATCCCAGTCTGGTGCATGCAGGATTCTGTTTATCTCCTCTCCTCTCGCTTTAAGAAAAAAAAAAGGCCCTAGTCGATTGGCTCAGTGGTAGAGCGCTGACACGGTGTGTGGATGCCCAGGTTCAACTCCCAGTCAGGGCACACAGGGGAAGCAACCATTTCTCCTCCCGCAGCCATGGCTCAACTGGTTCAAGTGCATCGGCCTCACCCAGGGGGATCCCAGTTGTAGCCCATGCAGGAGTTTGTCTCTCTATCTCCCCTCCTCTCACTTGGAAAAGAAGGAGAAAAAAAAGTTAATTAAATAAAATTTTAAGAGCTTTATGAATACTGAAATAAAAGGATAAATTCAATTTTCCTTTGACTTCCCCTGAAAAGCCAGCAGAGAGAGACATTTAGTAAAACTATATTGATAAATTCATAATTAACATCAATCTTTCTCCAAATAATGAGCCAAGAGGTTCATTCCAGAAAAAATTCCTTGTTCTCCAAATCACAACACAAATTTAAAATGAAAATAATAAAAGAAACATAAACTTGGATAATTATGCCATACTCGTGAATTTCTTGGAGTAGCTGAAATAAAAAATATTCTAAATATTCAATATTCTAAGGGAATATTATTAGTTAAAACTAAAACTTGTTTGCCTTCACATAAATTAAATGAACTGCCTCAAATCTATATATTCCAAGACAAGAAAAAATAAGTTATTGTCTAAGCTAAATTACTGTCTAGAGTAATAAAACTTTTCAAATAACTATTACTTTATATAATAATATTCATACATTTATCATATTTATATACACAGTGTGTCCGTAAAGTCATGGTGCACTTTTGACCGGTCACAGGAAAGCAACAAAAGATGATAGAAATGTGAAATCTGCACCAAATAAAAGAAAAACCCTCCCAGTTTCTGTAGGATGATGTGGCAGCATGTGCACATGTGCAGATGATGACGTAACACTGTGTATACAGCGGAGCAGCCCACGGCCATGCCAGTCGAGATGTGGACAGTACAGAGGAAAGTTCAGTGTGTTCTGTGGCTCACTAAATCCAAATCTGTGACCAAAGTGCAATGTGAATATCGGCGCGCTTATAACGAAGCGCCACCACATAGGAATAACATTACTCAGTGGGATAAGCAGTTGAAGGAAACCAGCAGTTTGGTGGAGAAACCCCGTTCTGGTAGGCCATCAGTCAGTGACGAGTCTGGAGAGGCTATACGGGATAGCTACCTAAGGAGCCCTAAAAAATCTGTGCGTGAACCCACATTGAACTGCACTGAATAGGTATGAAGCTGGGAGAGTTTTCCTTTTATTTGGTGCAGATTTCACATTTCTATTGTCTTTTGTTGCTTTCCTGTGACTGGTCAAAAGTGCACCATGACTTGACGGACACATTGTATATAAATAAGCATCAAAGTACCACAAGACACTTCCACCTTTGAAGCAACACATAGAAGAGCAACTCTGGAAAATTGTAAAAAAAACTAGAGAGAAAACTTTACAAATTAAAAAGTAGAAATATAAAACAGGAATATCAGAATTCAAAATAAATGTGCTTTCCAACAGACACATGAGCAAGGAAAGGCAAAATTAAACTAGTCATAATTTTACAAGACATGTAGAAGAATATCACAAGAAACAATTTTTAAAAAGAGGCTGTATTACAAGCATGATACTGGGTGGTTTTTAAATTACTTGTCTGTAGGTCATAGCCTTCTACATGGTAACAATCTATCACACTATAGAAAATGAACAAACACATCACCTTCACTTTTCTGTCAACCACATTCATTTTCAGTTAAGACACAGATTGCACACGTTCAACTAATACTGAATCACTTAAAGGTTCCATTCAATCCAAAAACTCATAAGATTTTTGCAATATACACAACATAAAAATTAGTTATAAAACTACTACAGCGCTAAGAATAGGAACTTGTAATGGGATACATAAGTTATTACCAGATACTAAGCAATCTCAATTCACATAAATAGATTCTACAAAGTAGTTTAATTCTAACTTAATGGTCAGTTTTACCCAAAAAGGACAAGGACCTTCTCATTTTATTTATTATTGGGAGAAATAAGACAGTACTAATAACCATTTACAGTCAATCTAAGTGAGTGATAACTAAACATTAACTAAATGTGATCAAATTAAAATCAAACAGTGCTTCTGGTAGTTTACCAGTTTACAAAACAACAACAAAAGCATCACCACTCTAAATTAACACCACTGAGTAATCTGAGATATTTTAATTGCAGCTGTAATGTTTGTGTTAGTTGCCTGTGCGTATGACTCACTCTCAGATATGTTCTCCCAAGACTCCTGGATTTTTGAGAATGCAGAAACCATAACTGGGGCATACTGTGTGGGAAGTGTCATGACTATGAATGAATAAAAGGGAAAAAGAACTCATGATAAAAATTTTATGTAAGTTTTTATAAAAGCACTTCACTCACAAGAGGCAGATTTTTCTTCAGAATAAAAGAGAAGATGGGGAAGCTATCCTGGCACTGAGAACCTTTGGTTGGTTGGATTCAGGGCACTTCTTCACTACAATAGACAGTACTTAACTGGTTTCCTTGTCTGGCTACCCAACCAGACAGTGGGCAGCCTGAGACCAAAAGCTGTCTGTCTTAGAATCATTAGTACCTACTTCCCAAAATACCCAGCACACAAAGGGCCCTAGATAGGTATTTTCATAAAATTGATTACTGTATAATCACTCTTACATTTACCTTTTATTTTACAATGCAGTTTTACAAACATTATTTCTTTTGATCCACAAAACAGTCTTGTAAAGTGGGAAGGGCATTATTTAACCAAATGGCTTGCGGTTTTATAGAATTGTTAATTCACTAACCTAAACAACCCTGAAATCACAAAGATAATCACATATTTGTTCACCACAGTGATAACATCTCCTAGGAACCTCAATATTCTGGTAAAACCCAGAGGTCTTGCTGGCATTTTCTGTTTCTCTTCATAATAGGCAGGAATCACACAGCTCTGAATTTTACAGAATGGTTTTAAATATATAAAGCAGTGTTAAATGAAAGTTCTTCTAGAAATCAGGCATTAAGAAGCATCCTTAGCTATTTTCCTGATCCTGTTCTTTCTGTGACTCTGAGAAAGAACTACGAAAGGCAAAATGCTGGAGTGAATGATGTCATGGATGTCATGAAATTGCATCAATACCTGATGATGATTTAGCACAACAATGCAATACATTATGCCAAAAAGCATAATGTCAAACCACCAGAATGTTTTACTGCATGAATTTCATGACTCTTTATTATTAGCAAATTGAAATACAGAGTGGCTCTCCAATTTTCTATGACAAAGAAGTTGATTCAGGTTTATATCCTTAGCAGAGGCACTAAGAAAAATCAAATCTCTATGGAGATGGCTTTAAGAAAAGGTAAAATAGTTAAAAGAATTAGCTGATACTAAATGAAACAGTTGTCATTTTAACAATTAAAAGCTTTTTTAAATAGACAAGACATCCATGGTCAATGTAGACTGAGTAATATATTTCTACTGGGCTTGTCAAAAGCAAACAGTTACAGTGTATAAAACAACAACATACAAATGAAAGGATATCCATTCAAATTATACACATGAATATGCTCAAAGTTAGGAACGTTGACAGAGAGCATCACTATTCATTGTATGAGCTACATAGTGAATTTTAAATGTTCAAATCTAAATGATGCTGTGCCCTCTTAAATTTTCCCTGTCTCCTTTAAACCCACATGATGTCATCATTTTTAAGCACAGCAAAACAAATTTAAGTTTCAAAAGGTATTTGGTGTGTCCAACCCAAAGACATCACCTCTACAATTCCCCCTAGCACAATTCCAACTGAAGCCATCATTCCTGAAGAACCAGACCACAAGATTTCAAATTGACTTCCCTAGTGAGAGAAACTAAATCAGTCTTTTTTATGAGTATTTGAACAACAAAAAGTTGTTCTCAAAAAAAAAAAAAAAGAACAAGCATAGCACGATGTCTCTGCCAGCAAGTGAGAAATGGTAACGTGTCTGAATCTTCATCCAGAGCAATCAAAATCCTACCACAGAAAAGTTCAAAAGCTTAGCAATTAAGGAATGAAGCTTTTATTTTCCTACAAAATTCGGGAGTCTTGACAGACAAAAGCAACTGGCTATTCCGAATGTTAACAATCCAAAAGCGTCAAACAATCGAGGACTTCATTAGCACCGAAATTACTCTGCAGAAACTATTAAGATCCCCCCCCCACTTCGTTTACAAATTCATTCCCACCCTCCACCGTTTCCTTTCACAATTCTCACCAGAAGGCTTCCACAGTCACAACGTGGACTGCTGTCTCCACCAAGGAGATCCCCAGTTCCCACTTCGCAGGGGGAACACTCAAAAAGCTATGGGGGTAGGAAAGGCTACTTGTGTTTTATTTTTTAGGCCAATTCCAAAATTGTCCCTTTTGCAGCTGCGGCTTCAGCGATGCTGGCCCCTCGCCGCAGCCCCAAATTTGGAGGGCACAGGATTCGGGCTTCTCTCGAAAGGCGTTCAAGATTCGATGGCGGAAAAAGATGACCTGACATCCCTACAGCCATCCTCGCCCAGGTCACACACCCCTTCGTGGCCCCGGTGAAGGGATGAGAACCGCCCTGCTTGAAGAGAGGGGCCGGGTTCACTCCCATCCCAATGGCTGGCGGGGAAGGGGCTCTCCTCCTCCTTGCCTAACCCAGGGAGGCCGAGGATGACGACAGCAAAGGGTCCAGTCCAGCCGGCACCGACCACCGCGCAGGGTGCAGGGCCTGCGCGGGACCCGGGGCGCCCACTCCCCGCTGCGGGCCCGTGGCATAAAGGGCAGGAGGCGCCAGCTCCCCGCCGCGGCCGGGGATGGGGAGAGACCTCACCTGGCCCAGCCCGCGCCACGCTCTCAGGTTAGCTCCGCTGACGACAGCGGCGAGGGAGCCGGGGCAGGACCAGAGCAGAGGCGCTGCGCCTCAGGCCGCGCTTGCCGCACTAAGGGATCCTCACAGCTGGCCGGACCCCGAGCCGCCTGGAGCCGCCATCTTCCTCCACTCAAACGCCGCCGCCGGGTCTGCTCTGGCCTGGAGAAGACAGCGCGGAGCGCGCATGCGCAGGAGCCCGGCGCGGAGAACGCGCGCGCACACACGTCGGCTCGGCGCGCCCTCGCGGGGCGGCCTGGAGGCGGTGTCATTTTGGGAAGGGGCGTGGTCCCGGCTAGAGGTTCTACCCACCGTGGGATGCCGCCCTGATGAAGCGCATCTAGAGTGAGAAGTCGTCACGCTTCTCTGTCCTTCTTCTTCCAGACAATAAAGGCTACTCCAGATCTGCATCCACCCTCCTTCTTAGTGCCTGGGGCAACTGGCTGGAGACTGATAGAAGTTTGGCCAGGTATTGACTCATTTGTACCCTTGATACAAATGAGCACTGGGATAGACTGTTGTGGAAGTTGGAAGTGTCCTGGATGTTAACTGAAAGAGGGAAATTCAGTTCCTTGGCTGTGCAAGCGAAATCTCCCTTAATTATTACAACTACTGTATGTCTTGGTACTAGCTTCATTTTTTCAGATGAAGAAACAGGTGCAGAGAAGTATCAGTCATTTTCCCAAGGCCACACACCTTAGAGCAGGCTAGGATTTGAACTCACGACTTACCTGGTTCTAAAGCTCTTGTACTTTCTACTATCACTATCGCCAGGCCAGAAGCGAGATCCAGCAAAATTCCCCTTCCAAAGGAGCAATCTGATGTGTAGGTGAGAACTTTCATGAACCCGTGGAACAGCATGTGGTCTAAGGAAATGCCAGAGATGCAAAGGCCAAGGGCTTCCGTCTTCATCCCTTGCACCAAAAACCAAAGAAACCTTGAGGTGTCAGCCTACCACCCTGGGATAAAATGGACCTCCTGGGATCTCTCTTGGGACACCAGGCTGGATCAGAACACGAGTCCTCTCTGTTGAGCACACTTAAGTCATCCTCACTCTAGAAATCACTAGATCTGTGCTCCTTAAACTTGAATAATGCAGAGACACCCTGGGAATACATTCAAGGAATCCCAGTATGAGAAACACTGATTTAATAAACTCAAGTCTTTCAATTAGGAAATGTCACTGCAAAAGAAAAACTTTGCAATTACAATTGATTAAAAAATATATTAAAATTATGTCATTAAAAACCCCAAGCTTAGGCCTGACCTGTGGTGGCACAGTGGATAAAGCGTCGACCTGGAATGCTGAGGTTGCCGGTTCAAAACCCTAGGCTTGGCCCTGGCTGGTTGGCTCAGCAGTAGAGCGTTGGCCTGGCGTGCGGGGGACCCGGGTTCGATTCCCGGCCAGGGCACATAGGAGAAGCGCCCATTTGCTTCTCCACTCCCCCCCCTCCTTCCTCTCTGTCTCTCTCTTCCCCTCCCGCAGCCAGGGCTCCATTGGAGCAGGGATGGCCCAGGCGCTGGGGATGGCTCCTTGGCCTCTGCCCCAGGCGCTAGAGTGGCTCTGGTCGCGGCAGAGCATCGCCCCCTGGTGGGCAGAGCTTCGCCCCTGGTGGGTGTGCCGGGTGGATCCCAGAGCATGCGGGAGTCTGTCTGACTGTCTCTCCCCGTTTCCAGCTTCAGAAAAATACAAAAAACAAAACAAAACAAAAAAAAACTAACAAAATCCATACCCTCATGAAGGGCCCCTCTAATCTACTGGGAGAAGTAAATAAGACATATGAAATTATAAATTGTGATAAGCATACAAGTATTATTACTAAAGTAAAATTAATAATAGAGTTGATGTTTATTATGTTCTCTTATGTGCCAAACACTGCTAAGTAAATGCCATCATTGTGCTTATTTTGCAGATGCTAAAACTGAGGCACATAGGGTTTAAGTAGTTCAACCCAGGATCACAAGCAGGGTTTGAACCCAGGTGGTCTAACCCAGGTGGCCTATGCTCTTGAACTCTATATAATGTTGCTTCTGACAAACAGGAAGTGATAAGATTGAGGTCAGTTTATATATGGGCTGGAATATCAGGAGGAAAGCTGGATATTACCTACTAGTTGGTGAGATTTGGAGATAAGGATATGTGATGAACATAATGTTTTATAATAATCTTTCTGCAGGGTGAAGGCCTACTGGGACACAACTGGAGAGGAGGGAACAAGGGATGAGGCTAGAATGAAAGGGCTGTCAATTCTCTCATACGTGTAAACAAAAAGTTAGTTTCCCTCCATAGTCAATGTCAATCAGTTATGGAAATTAATTTCTTTCTTTTTTTAAAATTTATTTTGTGACAGAGACAGAGAGAGAGTCTGAGAGAGGGACAGATAGGGACAGACAGACAGGAAGGGAGAGAGATGAGAACCATCAATTCTTCGTTGCAGCTCCTTAGTTTTCACTGATTGCTTTCTCATTTGTGCCTTGACCTGGGGGGGCGGCTATAGTAGAGCAATGACCCCTTGCTCAAGCCAGTGACCATAGGGTCATGTCTATGATGCCACACTCAGCCAGCGACTCCATGCTCAAGCTGGTGAGCCCGTGCTCAAGCTGGTGACCTCGGAGTTTCAAATCTGGGCCCTTTGTGTCCCACTCCAATGCTCTATCCACTACGCCACCACCTGGTCAGGTTAATTACTTATTTATGTACTTATTTAGAATAAGTAAGCTATGATCAAGTGTCGACCTAAAATGCTGAGTTTGCCAGTTCAAAACCCTGGGCTTGCCCAATCAAGGCACACATGGGAGTTGATGCTTCTGGCTCCTCCCCACCCCTTCTCTCTCTCTCTATCTCTCTCTCTCTCTATCTCTCTCTCTCTCTCTCTTTCTCTGTCTCCTTTAAATGAATAAATAACCTGACCTGTGGTGGCACAGTGGGATAAAGCGTCAACCTGGAACACTGAGGTTGCCAGTTCAAAACCCTGGGCTTGCCCGGTCAAGGCACACATGGGAGTTGATGCTTCCTGCTCCTCCCCCTTCTCTCTCTCTCTCCCCTCTCTCTAAAAATCAATTAAAAAATCCAATAAATAAAATATTTAAATGAATAAATAAATAAAAATAATAATAATTTAAAAATAAATAAATAAAAGTGCATATTTTAAAAAAGAATAAGTAAGCTATGCATATAGAACAACATTCAAAAGGTACAAAAGCACTTCTAATAAAAATTAAGAACATCCTACCAGTCCCTTAGCTACTTGGTAAACTTCTTTCCTTTACCAAGGTGACTACTGTTACAAATTCCTGATATCTTTCCAGACATGTATACACAAACACATATATACACATATAAATAAATAAACCTGAAATAACAGTAAGTACCCTGACTGGGATGGAACCCATAACCTTGGCATATTGCAGCAACACTCTGACCAACTGAGCTACCCACCGGGGTTATATATATTTTAGCAAGAGGGACACACAGAGAGACAGACAGACAGGAAGAGAGAGAAAAGCATCAATTATTTGCAGCACCTTAGTTGTTCATCAATTGCTTTCTCCTATGTGCCAAGACTGCGGAGCAACAGCTGACCCAGTGATCATCAGATCATGTCTATGATCCCACGCTGAAGCCAGTGATCCCGCACTAAAGCTGGCAATCTTGGGGTTTCCAACCTGGGTCCTCTGCGTACCTGGTTGACGCTGTCTATGCACTGCGCCACCACCTGGTCAGGCTAAAAATATTTCAGTCTTCTAGTGACAGACATTTAATTTGTTTCTCTTCTTTTGTGACTATAAACAAAGTAGCAGTGAATATTCCGGTACTTTTCTTATGTATATAAGCAACTATATCTACAGGGAAATTTACTAGAAATGTAATTACTGGGTCAAAAGCCACTTGCATGTAAATATTAGTAAGTTGCCATTTATTTCTTTTTTTTTTTTTTTTTTCCTGAAGCTGGAAACGGGGAGAGACAGACAGACTCCCGCATGCGCCCGACCGGGATCCACCCGGCACGCCCACCAGGGGGCGACGCTCTGCCCCTTCGGGGCGTCGCTCTGCTGCGACCAGAGCCACTCTAGCGCCTGGAGCAGAGGCCAAGGAGCCATCCCCAGCGCCCGGGCCATCTTTGCTCCAATGGAGCCTTGGCTGCGGGAGGGGAAGAGAGAGGCAGAGAGGAAGGAGAAGGGGGGTGGAGAAGCAAATGGGCGCTTCTCCTATGTGCCCTGGCCAGGAATCGAACCCGGGTCCCCCGCACGCCAGACCGACGCTCTACCGCTGAGCCAACCGGCCAGGGCCGCCATTTATTTCTTAACCCAATTGGTCCACATAGTCTCAGTTGATACATCAGATAGAAACTTTTCTTGCTATGAGCTTTGCTTTTATATTCCTATCACATGTCAGAGTGTTTTTATGTGATGTATCAAAGGTATCTGTTGTTCTGAGTGCAAGTGTCTAAGTCCCAAACATGAACAATATATCAGACATATTTCACAAGAAAAAGCTCATGCTTTAGAGCAGGGGTCGGGAACCTTTTTGGCTGAGAGCCATGAACACCACATATTTTAAAATGTAATTCCGCGAGAGCCATACAACGACCCGTGTACCTTATGCATTATCCAATAAAAATTTGGTGTCCCGGAGGACAGCTGTGATTGGCTCCAGCCACTCGCAACCATGAACATGAGCGGTAGGAAATGGATGGATTATAATACATGAGAATTTTTTTTTCCCCCCTGAAGCTGGAATGGGGAGAGACAGTCAGACAGACTCCCGCATGCGCCCGACCGGGATCCACCCGGCACGCCCACCAGGGGCGATGCTCTGCCCATCCTGGGCGTCTCTATGTTGCGACCAGAGCCACTCTAGCGCCTGAGGCAGAGACCACAGAGCCATCCCCAGTGCCGGGCCATCTTTGCTCCAATGGAGCCTTAGCTGCGGGAGGGGAAGAGAGAGACAGAGAGGAAGGCGCGGCGGAGGGGTGGAGAAGCAGATGGGCGCTTCTCCTGTGTGCCCTGGCCGGGAATCGAACCCGGGACTTCTGCACGCCAGGCCGACGCTCTACCACTGAGCCAACCAGCCAGGGCCTGTTTTATATTTTTAACGTTATTATTATTTTTATTAAAGATTTGTCTGCGAGCCAGATGCAGCCATCAAAAGAGCCACATCTGGTTCGCGAGCCATAGGTTCCCGACCCCTGCTTTAGAGTCTCTGCTACTGCCTCAATTTGGGGGGCTTTTCCCTTAAGAAAGAAACCTCCACCACTTCCTCAATTGGGAAGCTTATTTAGTCCCATCCCCTCATTCTACAGATGTGGAAGGGACTTGCACAAGGTCAGAAGGGGCCTATATGATTAACTAAGGCTGGCCTCCAGATTGTTCATTTAGTGGAATAAAACTTATTTCCTTTGTAGTATCCTCAGATGACCTCCAAGATCTCTCTCTTTCTGGTCTCCTAGAAAATTCAGTCTCAGGAATGCCCAACTAATTCTTTTGTTAAGGCTCATTGCCAAACATAACAAAATTGTAACAAACAGTCTCCCTCTCCTGGTAACATGCTGTAATGACAAATCCTAAAATGATGGCATGTCCATTGCATTTACGAAAAACTAATCACATCTCAAGAGTAAGTCTTAGGTGATAGTCTTCACCACCTTGCCTTCGCCAAAGCTCAATCAGGATAATTAATTTAAAACAATGGTTCACAGGAGAATGTATTCAAAGTAAATATAGTTCCAGAGAGTGAACAAGACAAAGTCTTTTATCTTTGAAGATGGTCAGGCTGATAACAGTATTAGCTGTATTTTAGACATAGAAAGTTTGAGCTGCTAGTGGAATGTTCATTGGAGATGCCATTGAGAAGTCTATCTGTATAAATCAGAAACACCAGGTCAGTTCAGGGCTGGAAATCAAATTTGGGAGTCTTCAGCATACAGTGAGTGGTTTACACCATGAAATCATAAAACCAGGGAATTAGTAAGCATGTCACTTTCACGTCTTCTATTTTTTTTTCTTTTCTTTTTTTTCTTTGTATTTTTCTGAATCTGGAAACAGGGAGGCAGTCAGACAGACTCCTGCATGCGCCCAACTGGGATCCACCGGGCATGCCCACCAGGGGGCGATGCTCTGCCCATCCGGGGCGTCACTCCGCGACCAGAGCCACTCTAGCGACCAGAGCCACTCTAGCGCCCGAGGCAGAGGCCATGGAGCCATCCCCAGCGCCTGGGCCATCCCTGCTCCAATGGAGCCTCGGCTGCGGGAGAAGAAGAGAGAGACAGAGAGGAAGGAGAGGGGGAGGGGTGGAGAAGCAGATGGGCGCTTCTCCTGTGTGCCGTGGCCAGGAATCGAACCCAGGACTTCCGCATGCCAGGCCGACGCTCTACCACTGAGCCAACCGGCCAGGGCCTGTTTTTTTCTTTTTTCTTTTTTTAGCGAGAGAGACAGAGAGAGAGACAGATAGGGATAGACAGGCAGGAAAGAAGAGAGATGAGGAGCATCAATTCTCCAATGCCGCACCTTAGTTGTTCATTGATTGCTTTCTCATATGTGCCTTGACCTGGGGTTTGACAGTAGAGAGAGTGAGCCCTTGCTCAAGCTAGTGACCTTGGGCTCAAGTCAGCAAGCTTGGGCTTCAAGCCAGTAACCTTTGAGCTCAAGCCAGTGACCATGGGGTCATGGCCATGATACCATGCTCAAGCTGAAAGAGATCCCGTGCTCAAGCTGGGGTTTCAAACCTGGGTCATCTGCATCCCAAGCTGATGCTCTATCCACTGCGCCACCACCTGGTCAGGCTCACTTTTACTTCTAAATAAAGACTAGAGACATTTAATACATGACTGCAATTCCTTTCTTTCTTTCTTTCTTTTCTTTTTTTTTTTTTTTTTTGTATTTTTCCAGAGTTAGAGATGGGGAGGCATGCGCCCTATCGGGATCCACCTGGCATGCCCATCAGGGGGTGATACTCTGCACATCTGGGCCATTGCTCTGTTGTGGCCGGAGCAAATCTAGAGCCTGAGGCCGAGACCATAGAACCGTCCTCAGCACTGGGGTCGAGTTTGCTCCAGTAGAGCCTTGGCTGTGGAAGGGGAAGAGAGAGATAGAGAGGAGTAGAGGGGGAAGAGTGGAGAAGCAGATGGACGCTTCTCCTGTGTGCCCTGACCAGGAATCAAACCTGGGACTTCCCATGACTGCAATTTATAATAATAAGAATCACTAGGAATACAAATTGCAAAATTTCTCAACAGGAAGCTGTTCCTTCAGAAAGATTAATGACGTGCTAGAAACATCTCAATTCAGATGACTTGATCATAGCAGCCAAATGCAACAATACTGAATGCCATGTTTTTAGTATTGAGAAGCCTACAGAAACATGTCGATAAGAATAAAAATACATGGTGTGTCCCCCCCCCATTTTGTGACTTGAGAAAGAACGCACACAATCAGAGATACAATAATTATAAATCTTAGGGAAGGCAAGACACCCCCATAATGATAATAAGCAACCCTTAGAACTCACTAAAGGTCAAGCAGTGTTCTAATCTTTTCAGAAGAGTAGCTCATTTAATCCTCACAATCTATTTTTTTTCTTTTTTTATTTTATTTATTCATTTTAGAGAGGAGAGAGAGAGAGAGAGAGGAGAGAGAGGGGGGGGGAGGAGATGGAAGCATCAACTCCCATATGTGCCTGACCAGGCAAGCCCAGGGTTTCGAACCGGCGACCTCAGCATTTCCAGGTCGACGCTTTATCCACTGTGCCACCACAGGTCAGGCCACAATCTATTTTTGAAGAAGCAACTACTGTTATTATCTTTTTTTTACACTTGGGGAAACTGACACACAGAACCCTTAAGTAACTTGTATAAGATCATAGAGCTGTTCAAGTTGGAAGTGTTTGAAGTTGAACTTTCAAGTCCAAGGTAAAAAGGCTTCTACTTCTATACTGGGAGAAAAAGTATCACTTTTTAGGAAGATGCATAAATACCTTTTTAAGATAATGTTAATGTATGTATGTCATTAAAGACTCAAGACTTTAGTAATTCTAGTTATCTCGTTCAGGTGCAATATTACCAACTAATAGTAATGTTTTTACCTCACCGTATAAGATACAATTGTAAACAGATGCCTGGAATACTATTTTATGAAAAGGAAATATTGTAATCATTTTCACTCTATCAGATAGAAATAATAAAATGTTTTATGTATCAGCATAAAATATTTTTCATTCATTGTTGAGATATAAAAATGTTTTCAAGCCCTGGCTGGTTGGCTCAGTGGTAGAGCGTCGGCCTGGTGTGCAGGAGTCCCAGGTTGGATTCCCGGCCAGGGCACACAGGAGAAGCGCCCATCTGCTTCTCCACGCCTCCCCCTCTCCTTCTCCACGCCTCCCCCTCTCCTTCCTCTCTGTCTCTCTCTTCCCCTCCTGCAGCAGAGGCTCCACTGGAGCAAAAGTTGGCCCAGGCGCTGAGGATGGCTCTATGGCCTCTGCCTCAGGCGCTAGAATGGTTCTGGTCGCAACAGAGCAGTGCCCCAGATGGGCAGAGCATCGCCCCTGGTGGGCATGCCGGGGTGGATCCCGGTCGGGCGGATGCGGGAGTCTGACTGCCTCCCCATTTCCAACTTCAGAAAAAAAAAATACAAAAAAAAATGTTTTCAGAATTTTTTGGAAAAAAAAATATACACTTTATGAAAACTACTCCTCACTTAAATTTTTTTTCTTTAATGTCTTGCCCTTAGAAAAGATGGTTCCAAAAATCACACTTCCCACAGGCAGGAGGACTTTCACATGGACTCCCATTCAACAAGAGATAACACGTTGCCCTTAAGAAAAATGGCAACGTTCTCATTTCTCTGCCCTCTTCCAAGATGGCTTCTTCGACAATCATGGGCCCTGGCTTAGCGCCTCTTCCGGGCTTGGCAGGGGGGTGGGGTCCATTGAGTAAAGCCTTGCGTGCCCGCGCCCGCGACGGAGGCGCGTATCAGGGCGCAGGCGCGGGGAGGGGGTTGGGGAGGACGGGAAGCGGCGAGTAAGATGGAAGATGAGGAGGTCGCTGAGAGCTGGGAGGAGGCGGCAGACAGCGGGGTAAGGAGGAACCGCCGTCCCGGGGCAGGGCCGGGCGGGACCTGGCGTGAGAGAAGCTTCCAGGGAGTGGGTCTGAGGATGGTTATCCCCAAGGAAGGGCTCCACACGCCGGGCTGGGGGTGGTGGAGAGGCCCCCCAGTTCCTGATCGCTGTGAAGGCCTCTTAAAGGGGCCGCGTTCCATTTCTTCCTCCACTTTTGCCCGGTGCGCCTTCTTGCGTCCCGCGTCGTGCGCGTCACCCGGGGTGTCCCACCCGCCACCCAAGGCCTGTTTTTCCTGGCCCCTGCGCCAGCTTACTCCCTCGCCCCGCGCCCCTAGGACCCTTCCTTTCCCCTAGGACCCTCCCGCCCGAGGCACCATTTTAAAGTTCCTGTCCTGTGATGAGGAGCGACACACCGTGTGTGTCGTGTGGGTGTGTGCGAGTGGATGGGGGTTGGTGCGCGGACTGGGGCGGCGTGCCGGGCTCCGGAGAAGGGCAGGAAGGGAAACAGTCGTCTTTGGGCCCCTCAACTCGCTACTAAAATCTTCCACCGCGTTGCTCCATCTGCCACGGTGGGTGAGTGGGTTTTTTCCTCTTTCAGTTTTACTCTGAGAGCCCGTTGCCGGCGGGTCGCTAGGGGACGCCTGCCAGAAAGACCGTAAGCCCAGCGGGCAGCCCTTCTCTCCGGGGCCCACCCAGCGATCTCAGTGAGGGTCTCGGAGCGTGCTCGCCGGGGTCGACATGGGAGGCGTGCGATATACAGTAGAAAGTAGCCGCTTTCCAAAGGAGGACAGGGGGAAGTGGATCGTTTGACATGCTTTTGGAGTTTTTGTTTGCCTTCAGAAGCTGTAGGGAAATAGTTTATTCCAAGCCGGAACAGCCCATTCTATTAAGGTTTGTGATTAATTTGGTCTTTTCAGAGTTTGCGGTTTCGGCGTGACCCTTGTGAAGATGGGGAAATGTCTTTTTGACCTCCCCGTGTTTGCGTCTGTTCAGTGCTGGCTCAAGTGACATCGGCCTTAAAGGTTTAATTGTTGGAAGTAGGGCGTGGAGAGCCGAGTGTACAAGGGTAGAACGGGAGCTGGGGTGTCTTCCCCCAGCGCCTTGCAGGGTGCTTGTCAGCTCTGGAAGAGGCCAAGAAGTTGACCCTCGCAGCAGTGGGTGTATCTCTATGGGAATGTTGAAACTTGGCTTCAAAGTTTTTTCTGGTGGTTCAGCATTTCCCTCACAGCGTTTGTTTTTCCACTGAGCACGACTGAGAATTTGAAGAATTAATTCGTTCAAAAGGTATTTACTACAGTCCTTATGTGCTAACCATCTTTCTTGGATTTTTGTCTTGAGTATAGAAAGCAATTGAAAGGTTTTATAGGGAGCAACAGGTGTCATCTAGGTATTTATTCAGTCAACAAACACTTTTGAGTGTCTGCTAATGTGCTAGGCAGAGTGTGGCTGAGCAATGACTTTGTGCCAGAGAATGCAAAATTTCCAGTAGAGACGTCTGGTGCCTACCACTAATACCAGTGAATCATTCCGACACCCCTCATGCCTGCCCCCTGCAGAAAAGCTTGGCCTACATTCTGAATGTGACTCAAATGATAAATTTCTTGAGCATCTTAGACTTTCTTTGCCTTTCCTCACTTATTTCAAAAGGACAGGAATTTCTCATATTAAAGAAATAAAGTAAAAAACAAAGACAAGTGTAGGATTCAGAAAACTAGGTTTTTCAGAATGGGTAAGTGGCTTAGAGATCAGCTAGAGACCAGTACTGCATTTTTACAGCTAAATAAACCTCGGAGATGTAAGGTTTAACTTAGAAATTTCTGACACTTGTCCAGTGTTCTTTTTACTATCCTTTACTTTAGGAAAACCCTTTAAAAGTACTAGGTACAGAGATGGAATACAAATTTTGCATCATTGACCTAATGAGCAGTAACTGACAAAATGTGAGATCCCTTTTATTATCTTTTATTTCATTAAACCATTGAAATAATCTGTACAGGCATCATTCTTCTTTTATAAACAAGGAGACTGAGTTTAAGGAGTAACAGGCCTTGTGGAAGGTCACACAGATAGTGGGGAAGCTGAGATTTTACTCCAGCTGGTTTCATTCTCTAGCATTTTGCTGCCTCCTTGCTTGAGGACCTGTGGAACGCTTGGGTGTTGGGTATTAACTTTCAATTTTAATATGTTTACTTCAGGCTTACATTTGAAGGTTTTTTTTTTCTGTTTTTGTTTTTTAAGATTTTATTTATTAGAGAGAGGCAAGAGAGAGAAAGGTGGGGGAAGAACAGGAAGCATCAACTTGTAGTGATTGCTTCTCGTGTGTGCCTTGACTGGGCAAGCCCAGGGCTTTGAACCTGCTACCTCCACCTTCCTGGTCAAGTGCTCCATCCACTGCTCCATCACAGGCAGGCTGAAGTTTCTCTTGAACTTGATTCCCTATTCAAAATTTACAAAGGGTCTTGTAAATGTGCACTTTTGAAGAAGGGGAGATGGCCTGTAGTGGCACAGTGGATAGAGCGCGAACCTGGAACGCTGAGGTTGCTGGTTCAAAACTCTAGGCTTGCCCAATCAAGGCATATATGACAGGCAACCAGTAAACAACATGAAGCGATTACTTCTTCCCTCCCCCCATCAAATCAATACTAAATAAAATCTTTTTTTAAAAAAAGGAGGAGGAGGAGAGACAGGATGAAGCATTATGTCTACATCACTGTGAAACCAACTGACTACATGTCTATCAGCTGTAGCCACTTTAGCTTCAGGTTACAGACTCCCAACTGACATATGGTAATGAGCATTAAGTTACTTCCCCTTTGCAAACAAAAAAAACCAGAAGATAAAAAAGCCCCAAACCTGAGTGGCAAGAGGACTAGCAAATAGGGTTGTAGACTAATTCTCAAAGTGAACATTCAGATTTTAATGTGCCTAATTGGAGGCAGTTCTAACCCTTGAAAGTAGAGGCTTTAGGTGATGATCCCTGTCCTCCACAAAAAAATATTTTGACATCATGCTAGAATTACTCTTTTACTTGTCCGTACATCTTAGGTCATCGTTTCCTGCATTATCTTCAGAACACTCAATACAGCACTGTTGTGTCATTCTCAGAAGATTGACTCTGAGGAACACCTAAAGTATTCTGTAAATAGGCAGCTCTTTGCTTTTAGTTAGAATGGTGAATGCTTATCTGATATAAAATTGTCCCTCTACCTGTTTCCTCTCAAGGAGTTACATCCCAATCGAAGGAAAATTCAAAAAATATAACTTATATTTCAGGAAAATGCTTCTTTAAAAATATACCACCTTTGGGAAAAATGAAAATGTAAAATTTAGTTAATGTTGATTCAAACTAAATTGTTTCCTTTGTCTTAAGCACATCTCAAGGAACAAATGGAGGGCTTTGTAATTGGAAGGCATGTTTGTGCTCCTCCACCAAAATCATATCAACCGTTTGCTCAGTTTCTGATGGTTTAAAGCTTTATATTCACTTGTTTCCTAATCCACCTTGTTGGTAATGAATTAACCCAGTCCTAGGGGAAGGCAGATGAAACATTTATGAAATTGGACTGGTAGTTATTATAAAGCATTCACAACCTCTCTAATTTCCTTGCATCTCAAAAGTTGCCTTTTATTCTTTATCTTTAGAACAAGTCTTATAGCAATTGAAAGGTGATGTATCTTAAGTAAGTTAAAGGTTGACTAGTCTTTGGACTAAGAATTCAAATTTACTTCCTACCTCCATTGAACCAGTCACCCAAACATTACCCCATTAATGATGATGGGTGATATATAAGCCTATAGAAAGGTGTCAGTAAACATTGAATACCTACTGTGTACCAGGCACTGGCACAGTCCAGTAGAGGAGTCAGACAGGTAAGGCAGCACTTTCTTGGAAGAGGCCTAGATGGGGTACCATGACTGGGATCAGAGACAGTCTTGTAGAAGTGATGCCTAAATTAAGATTCAAAGGACCAGTTGAATTAAGCAGTAGTAAGTTTGGGAGGAGCAGGTAGAGTATGGTGCCAATGCCCGCATTGGGTAAGGAGGCAGCAAGAGAAAATAGTACAGCAATGGAACAGCTACAGTATTTCCTTCTGGCTGGAGGGTAGGGGGTTGGCAGGGCTGAGTGGAGCGAGATGAGGCTAGAGAGGTATGCGGGGGCCAGAGCAGGAGAGCCCTCCTTGTACTTAGTTCTGGGGAGCTTGGACTTTTTCTGAAAGCAGAGGAGAGCTTTGAAGGCTTTATTTAAAGCAGAGTAGTGATGTAGTTAGATTTTAATTTAAGAGATAAGAACATTGGTTTGCTTTGTTTAGGGAGGAGGCCATTCTGCCTGGAGCATGGCTGCCACCTCACTTAGGAATCTTCAGCACTGCCTGTAACTGTTATCATTATGGAAGGTGTACAGTGGCTGTCGGTAGTGGGCAAATAACAGTGATTTCAGGGCTACCTGATGCTGATTTCTTTTTTTTTTTTTTTTTTTTTACAAAGACAGAGTCAGAGAGAGGGATAGAGAGGGACAGACAGAGAGAGAGATGAGAAGCATCAATTATCAGTTTTTCATTGCGACACCTTAGTTGTTCATTGATTACTTTCTCATATGTGCCTTGACCACAGGCCTTCAGCAGACTGAGTAACCCCTTGCTCAAGCCAGTGACCTTGGGTCCACGCTGGTGAGCTTTTGCTCAAACCAGATGAACCCGCACTCAAACTGGCGACCTCGGGGTCTCAAACTTGGGTCTTTCCGCATCCCAGTCCAACATTCTATCCACTGCGCCACCGCCTGGTCAGGCTGATGCTGATTTCTTTATGTCTATATAAAGAAGGAGTTTAAGAGTTGTGATGTCAGAAAGCACAAATTCAGGTGTACTATGCCTAAAGGAGCCGTTTCTAAGCTATTCCTGGTCCTTTGGGGAAGATTGAGTACTAGGGACTATGAGGTCCTCAGAGGGGGCTTTCTATAAAGCATCTGGCCACTTTAAACATGATAGTGCTAAGCAGTCTGTCCCTGGGACTCTGGAAAAAGATGTTTTACTGTGGTTTCAAAGAAAGGAGTATAATGAGCTTTTCACTGGTAACTTCTCAGCTCTTTTCATTGAGGCCGCATGAGGGGGCCTGTTCCCAGCATGCTCTGATTGTTAAAGAAAGCTGCCGTGGCTGTGGGCTAGAGATTTGGGCAGTCCGGGGAGATTCTATAATGGGAAAGAACTTACTTGTATTGTTCTAAAACTTGTGGTAAAACCCTGCAAGAGAAAAGGCGCTGTTGTTTAGGTCTGATGACTCCAACATACTCTTGAGCCAGCCTTTATTTCCAGTTCATCTCTACACTGTGGTGCACCGCCCTGTCCCTCCCATTTAAACAGCAGTTCCTGGCTGTATCAAGTAGCAAGCCTTCACAAGGTATAGTGTGTTTTTTTCCTGCACACTTTCCCCAGAGGAATAGAAAATTTTTCCTGTCAGGACAATTGCTGACTTGTTGGTTTCCTAGGAGAAGATTGAGTTTAGCTTCTTATATCTGCAGCCAAAATGCAGAATGAAAACTTTTTTTTTAAAGTAGTAACCATAGAGATTTCTCTTCCCGAAGGTTTTTAACTTTGCTAGTCTCTGCTGGCCTCTGCCAAGTATACTTCCCTTTAACAGGGAATTCTATGCAGGATGTTGATAGAAAGATAAAGGTAAAACCAACCACCTCAAATGTTGCTAACTGCCACAATTAGTGACAAATCCCAACAGTGGTCTGTATGTAGATAAGGAATCTTATCCCTAAGGGTAGGACATTTCAAAAAGTCCCTCACAGTAGGTCATCCCCTCCCCACACCCAAAACTCTGCCTTATAAAATGAACACAGGAAATAAGTCATTCTTTTCTAAAAAATAAATTATAAATATGTACAGTTAAAATTGCATTCTTCAAGGGCATGATCCTTAGATGAGCTCATACAGGGCAGTTGTGACTTAAATCTGGAAAGGTCAAGACTGTCACCACTCTTCATTAACCTAGAGAGCCGAATTATTATCCATCATGCTCGGGCTTTCTTGGCATCTGTGACCCTCCAGCTGTCAGTTGCTTGTGCTGCCTAGTTGCACATCTCACTGGTGAATGGACACTGCCCAGAAGCCAGCAAGCTCCTAAATCCCACAGGCCCTTTACAGAGCATCTGTTTTTTTTTTCTTTTTAAAATTTTCTTTATTGATTTTTAGAGAGTGGGCGGGGGAGAAGCAGGAAGCATCAACTCATACTAGTTGCTTTGTATATGTGCCTTGACCAGGCAAGCCCAGAGTTTCGAACTGTCGACCTCAGCATTCCAGGTCAACGCTTTATCCACTGCGCCACCACAGGTCAGACTTCAGAGCATCTTGAGGGGTCACTATAGGCCGGGTAGAGTGCATTTTCACACTCATTATCCCGTTGGAGGTCAGACTTCAGAGCATCTTGAGGGGTCACTATAGGCCAGGTAAAGTGCATTTTCATACTCATATCCCATTGGTCTCAGTGGCCTAATAGGATGTAGATACTATTATTCCTAGTGTCCTGGAGATGAAATCATGATGTATTCCAGCCCTGGCTGTTGGCGTCACTTTTAGGGACCTTTTTGTTTTGTTTACATTGCTTCTCAGCAGTTAACTATGTAGTTAAGTGCTTTACTATGCTTAGTTGCAGTTTCTTTTGGAGTATTGTTACTTGTTTCTCCTAGGATTGATCCCCTGCTTTTGTAGCCTGGATAATGAGCTGATACATTTTGTGTCTTTTGAGAAACTTGAACACAAGAACCAAAGAATGGTGTTGCTCTCAGTTCTAATACTAAGAACAGTGACTAAAAGTGAGATGCTGGTTGTAATCTTGATGGAAAATAACTTTTTAACATCTGGCTAGTGGAAAGAGATAATATAAATAATTTTTGCTCAGATCTCTTGAAAAGGTTGAATAAGAGATCTCTATATTTGCAGTTATAGACTGGAAGCCTTTGGATATTGGCCTAAAGATTTTGGGGGCTGCACATTTTTAAAATATTGACTACCTTTACTGGGTCTCTGTTGCTGTCCTCTCCTCTACAGCCCCAGAACTGTTACCTATTGTGTTCTGTCCTGCTGTCTTTGGGCATTTACTTTATTGTCTAGATTCTAGGCCCTGGAGGCATTGTTTGCTGCCCCTGCTGAGTGCCTTTGATAACTGTGCCCTTGGGTGTTTGATTAAAACCTGGTGGTTGGAGGAGATCCAGTGACCATCCTGCAAATCCTGTATGCCTGTTTTCTTTGGGAGAAGAGACTAGCTGTCTTCATTATAATAAAAGGTAGCAAGAAAGGAGTCAGTTACCTCTGCCAGGTCCATAACCCCCTTTCTCTGTGTATGGCAATAGAAGTCAGAAGAGACTGGCCTGTGGTGGCGCAGTGGATAAAGTGTCGACCTGGAAATGCTGAGGTCACCGGTTCGAAACCCTGAGCTTGCCTGGTCAAGGCATATATGGGAGTTGATGCTTCCAGCTCCTCCCCACCTTCTCTCTCTGTCTCTCTCTCCCTCTCTGTCTCTCTCTCTCCCTTTCTCTCTCCTCTCTAAAATGAATAAATGAATAATAAAAAAAAAAAGTCAGAAGAACAGGCTCAAGGTTTAAGTGCCAGGTCTGATTTTTGGACAAATCACTGCCTACCTTTCTCCCAGCTTCTTTTTCTCATTTGTAAAACTGGAGTACTCCGTTTTGCCTGGTGTTGAGAGTTAAAGCATCATTCAAAGGCACATATTGGAGCAGAGGGTGCTGTTGCCCTGAGTGTGAGGGACATTGTTTGCTTGCTCTTTTACCACTGACAGTATAGCCTCTGTCCAGTAAGGGTGTGAAGTTCCTAAGACTGGCTGAGGGGTCTCATTCTTGCTCTGCTGAGGACTCATACATTGTTTCCTCTAAGTTACTTAGTGTTGTATGACAAATAAAAGGGGGAAAGCAATAATAAACCCAAGGAAAAGAGGGCCCATTAGATTTTACCCCGTTTATTCCAAGGGTAGGGCTTACCACCATTACTCCAACCCCTGCCTGCTCTCCTTCTTTAAGGTAAAGGGCTGTATAGATTCCCTCCCCCATGGAGACCCTTTGAAGAGGCATTCAAAGCAGAATAATATACATTGTCTCAAGATGGCAGTTACAGAGTTTCCCAGGCCCTCCAGCCTGGGATACATCTAAATTGGTCTCCGCTGAAGAATTGGTTCCTTTTGGGTATTTCTTCACAGATTTAAAAATCTGGGCTTAAGATTTCAACTCAGTTGTGCTCTGCTACCGCTAAGTCCTTCCTTAGAAACCTAGGCCTGGAGGGCGTTGGTCAGCCTTTATCCTCCTTGATTAGTTCCTGCAGCCACCCCCAGCCACTCTAGGGAATCTTTTCACTTTCTCCTTTTGAGGTTTAGGGTTCATTTCTGTCACTTACTAGTTGAGTGGCTTTAAGCAAGTCACTTAACCTTGGAGCATGCTATGGGACTGCTGTGTATCCTGTGGGTGTAGTGAGGATCAGAGGTGGTGAAGGAGTGCACAGTGTCTTCCTCACTCATACCTCTGGCAGGTGCTTGGAGAACACAGCTGGCACCCCCACTGCTGAGAAATACCTCAGGCAGCCTTAGTTGTTGTTTTGAGTATGGATCTTGTCCCTTATTTAAGAACCAGATAGACCCAGTTCAAATTCTGGCTCCACAAAGATTACTTTTAGTGAAGAAAAGTGAACGGTAAACAATAATGTTTTTTACACACAATGAAGAAAAAGAAAATAGCCTGGGGGCATAGAAAGTGACTGCCAGGGGCCATTTTCTTTTTAAAAAGTCTGAGAAGACCTCTCAAATAAAGATAGGTAGAGAGACCTGAAGGGAGTAAGAGCAAGCTATGTAGAAGCTGGTGGAAGTGCATGCCAGGCAGAGGGAGCCGCCAGGACGAAGGCCCTGGGGCTGGAGCATGCATGAGAATGGGTAGAGGGCGGGGAGAGGTCACAGGTAGCAGGGAGCTGGACCCTGTAGACACTGCTAGTAGGCTGTGGTGGATATCACCTTGAAATAGGAAGCCATGCAAGGGGTTGACTTGGTTTTTAAAAAGATTATTCTGGTTGCTATGTGTAAATAAACTGTAGGGACAAGAGTGGAAGAACAGAGACTGAATAGGAAGCATTGTAACTGCTCGTTCAGGGGCTGTAGGTAATTTGGACCAGGGTGTTCACAGCAACAGAAAGTGTTGAGAAAATTCAGTCCATATATATTAAGTTTTTTATTTATTGATTTTAGTGTGTGAGAGAGAGAGAGAGAGAGAGAGATGGGAACATCAATCTGTTCATGTACATGCCCTGACTAGTTATCGAACCCACAACATCTGCACTTCAGGACGATGCTCTAACCACCCAAACTATCTGGCCAGGGCAGGATATTTTGAAAGCAGAACCAAGATCTGCTGATATAGGATGTGAAAGAAGCATCGGAGGTGATGGACTCTAAAGGCTTTATTTAGGCTAAGCTGCTAGACTGGAACCGCTGAGATGGGGTGGGTAGAGGCAACATGGGAGGAACCAGGCTTGGGTGAGTGGGTAAAATCAAGAGTTTGGCTTTGGACGTGCTAGGTTGAGGTGCCTTTTGAAATCTAATTGGGAATATCGAGTTGGCAGTTGTATATCAATGTTTATAAATCTGTGGAACTAGATGAGATCACTTAGTAAACATAGCTACAGAAGAGGAGAGGTGCAAACTTGCCAACCTCAAGGGCTCAGAAGAGAAAAAGGAACCTGCCGTAATTCAGGAGAAATAAAAATACAGAGTATGAGCCTGACCAGGTGGTGGTGCAGTGGGTAGAGCATCAACCTGGGACACTGAGGACCCAGGTTCAAAACCCCAGGGTCACCAGGTTGAGCTCTCACTTAAGTGTGGGATCATAGACTTGATCCCAAAGGTCACTGGCTTGAGCAAGGGGGTCACTGGCTCAGCTTGAGCCCCCAGGTCAAGGCATGTATGAGAAGCAGTCAGTGAACCACTAAGGTGCTGCAACTACGAGTTGAGGCTTCTCATCTCTCTCTCTCTTTCTCTCTCTCTCTCAAAAAAGAGAGAGAGGAGAGAGGTTATTTTCTAGCTCAGCTAGGAACCAGGGGTGCCCCTTAGACTTCTGTTTACTAAAAGATGGCTTGGATTCTTAGGAGTCTATCAGTCGCATTGGTGAACAGGGGATTCTGGTTATCAGAGAGAGGAATGCAGTGCAGGAGCAGGACATTGCACCCTTGACCCCAGGGGAGGCCTTGGGGCATGGGCAGCAGCAGGTCAGGCGCCCACTCCCACCACCGTAGTGTTAACAGGTGCATATTTGGGTTTGTTTACTCTGTCTCTTGCAGTTTGGCGAGTTTGAATCGGTCCCCCAAGGCTTCATCACCCCTGAGTGAAATATAAATTCTGTGTCTTTTTTTTTTTTTTTTTTTTTTAAGATTTTTTATTTATTCATTTTAGAGAGGAGAGAGAGAGAGAAGGAAGGGGAGGAGCAGGAAGCATCAACTCCTATATGTGCCTTGACCAGGCAAGTCTAGGGTTTCGAACCAGCAACCTCAGTGTTTTAGGTTGACACTTTATCCACTGCGCCCCCACAGGTCAGGCTAAAGTCTGTGTCTTGACCAGCTGGACAGAACAACTGTGATGGTGCTGTGCTTGCTGTACTTCGCACCAAAGCCTGTTTATTTCTCTCTCTTGCCTTTCTTAGTCTCTTCCCCCTTCTCACCTTTTTTTCTTCTTCACCCATCCCTTGCTGTTACAGGAATGACCCTGTCACTAATCTACCTGCCCTTGCAGATACATTTCTGTCTTCTCTGTCTCTTGTTTGTTTTGAAGATTATGGCTATGTTACAAATTAGGCTTTTTGAGATGTCTCCTACCCTGCTCTTCGCCTCATAAGCTTCCATCCCCGACTTTCTGTCAGAGGCTCACACGAATATCCTCCCTGCAAGGTCAAGGGCATCCAGTGGAGCTGTGCTTCCTTGGGGAGCTGAATTTGCAGGTGTTAATATCTGATTTCATTCACCTTGTGGCTGTGGCCTCTCCATTACCTCCCACAAGGGACCAGCCCTATCCAGAACCACCTTATTCCCCACTGTGGTTCTGGATGACGTTCTGCCTCTACCATTTCCTTCTGGTTTCACTTCCTCTCTTAGATCAAAAAGTGTGCACCTCATTTTTGTAGAGGTATAGTCCTGCAGGGCAAGTGATACCTGTGTTTGGTAACAACAGATTTTTGTGTGTGTGTGTGTGTGTGTGTGTGTGGCAGAGACAGAGAGAGGGACAGATAGGGACAGACAGACAGGAAGGGAGAGAGATGAGAAACATTAATTCTTTGTTGCAGCTCCTTAGTTGTTCATTGATTGATTTCTCATATGTGCCTTGGCCAGGGGGCTACAGCAGACTGAGTGACCCCTTGCTAGAGCCAGCGACCATGGGCCCAAGCTGGTGAGCCTTGCTCAAACCAGATGAGCCTGCGTTCAAGCTGACGACCTTGGGGTTTCGAACCTGGGTCCTCCACATCCCAGTCTGACGCTCTATCTACTGTGCCACCGCCTGGTCAGGCAACAGATCTTTTGTTTAGGGTTTTAACCCACAGAAAGGAGGCTACTCCACTTATCACAGCACAAAATGTCATCTTCTGGAGTATGCTCAGTGCTACTTAACAAAAAATAAAGAGCCTTCCCTGGAGAACCATAGGAAATCAAACTGTTTTAGCATCTTGCCTCTGATGTGCTTATGCCCTAACACTTGCCTTGTGCCCTATGACCCTCCCTGCACCAGAGTCAGAGTGATGAGCTTATGGGTTTCTTTCACTAGCCATGGAGTTTGGGCTTCTAACATGGGAGAAGCCTTGCCCTTGGGCCAGGGCTCTGTGCATCCTTGTAAAAAGGGAAGGTGCCCTTAGATGATAAGGTTCCTGGTTGGGCCCACATCTGTCCTTTCTCACAAAATATTGAGGATTGTTCAATTCCATTCAACTGTTGCAACTCTGGAGGAGATGGATACTCTCCTTGTAGTGTACCCTGTAGGAAAGTTTCAACTTGGTCCAGCTCTTCAGAGCATGAGTCGGAGAGCAGATTGATTGCAAGACCTTGTCCAAGTAGAGAATGGACTGACTCATGATACCTGGAGAGACTCCAGAGCGAGATGCGGTGCCCTCCCCAGCTGCTGGCAGAGCACTCCCTCTCCTGCTTGGACAGCTCTGAGCACGCTGACATCCAGCGGCCATCTGCTGCTGATGGTCAGGATCAGCTTTCCACTGAAGCTGATGGGTTTATAACCCACTCTAATCTGATGGAAGAATCCCTTCTCAGCCGACCTGCCTGGTGTAATGGAATGTGATGTGAGTGTTAGTTATTGGAATGCAATGAGGCAGTGTGGAATTCAGGGGCGATGAAGAAGAGAAGATCAATGACATGACCAGCATTTCTAGGGGTTTGAGCAATTGTGAGTATTCAGCAGCATAAGGTAGGGCCTCCATAGGCTTTAGGTCTGAGGTTGCCTCTACAATGTACAAATTTGTGAGCTTGGGTAAGTTCCTTAACCTCCCTGAGCCGCATCACCATCATCTAACGGAGAGGGATAAAAGCTGCTTTGTCTATCAGTCAGGGTTGGTGTGAGCAGAAAATGAGTGTTTGGGAAAGTGTATAATAGCCATAAAACACTATGTTGATGTAAAGTATTATTTTTAAAGCGAGTAGTTTTATATTACATGCCAAGTTTGCTGGTCTTGTCCTAGTTTAGGGACAGAGACATTTACTCATACATGGATCACATGCCCTCTTGAAGGGCTTTTTCCCACTCAGGCTCTATTTCTTGGGCCTGGGCAGATTCCCTGTCTTCCCTAAGGCCTTGGGTGTCTTATTTGACTCTCACAGTGATGTGAAAGCAAGAGTTCATATCATAAGTTTAAGATTTTAGAGCTTTGTCTGACCAGTGGTGGCACAGTGGATAGAGTGTCAACCTGGGTCACTGAGGTCCCAGGTTCATAACCTGGAGGTCGCCAGCTTGAACACAGGTTCACCAGCCAGAGCGTGAGGTCATCAGCTTGAGCATGGGATTATCCACGTGATCTCGTGGTCACTGGCTTGAAGCCCAAGGTCACTGTATCTCTTTCCCTTGTCTGTCTGTCTCTCTCTCTCTCAAAAAAAAAAACATTTAGAGCTTTCCCATAAAAATCTTGAATTAAATTTCTCCTAAAATAGCAGGGCAAATGTTCTTTAGTGCCTTGGTAGTCCTTCACTTTCCCACTGATGCTCCCTGCATATGGAGTTCAGTTACCTGCCTGGCTGGTGGAGGCATTTGGTATTGACCCTGTTTGAAGGTATCTAAATCCCACAGATGGTAAACTTTACATTTATGGTAGAGAGGAAGTTGAATAGGAAGTCTCATTTTTAGATTGGAGCAAAATGATACATTGTGGATCTTTAAAACTGTAAGTTATTTGTAGAAAGCCCTTAAAAGATAATGGATATTAGACTAACGTGAGACATAGTGTTTGCTTGGGCAGTGACACTGGCATTAATTAAAAATAGCTGTAGGAGAATCCCAGGGTTTTTTTTGTTTTGTTTTTTGTGGGGTTTTTTGTATTTTTCTGAAGCTGGAAACGGGGAGAGACAGTCAGACAGACTCCCGCATGCGCCCGACCGGGATCCACCCGGCACACCCACCAGGGGGCGACGCTCTGCCCACCAGGGGGTGCTGCTCCGCCGTGACCAGAGCCACTCCAGTGCCTGGGGCAGAGGCTAAGGAGCCATCCCCAGCGCCCGGGCCATCTTTGCTCCAATGGAGCCTCGGCTGCGGGAGGGGAAGAGAGAGACAGAGAGCAAGGAGGGGGTGGAGAAGCAAATGGGCGCTTCTCCTGTGTGCCCTGGCCGGGAATCGAACCCGGGTCCCCCCGCACGCCAGGCCGACGCTCTACTGCTGAGCCAACCGGCCAGGGCCAGAATCCCAGTTTTGACAGACTGCTGTGGGCATAGATTTTCTCTGACTCTTCACAGAAAACAGCTTGGTCATTCTAGGGGTTTCCTAGCTAGAGAGTTCATGGTTCCCTCAGAACACAGTCTGTTGTGCTTGCCTTTTAATATATTTTGAATCTTTCATCAAACAAAATAGTTTTAACATAACTTAGAACCAATCAGAATGATATCAGTGTCAGATTGGATTTAAGTCTAGGTTCGTATTGTTCATAGGAGACAAAAATAAGAACATTAGAAAGATGAAAAGTAAAAAATAGAGAAACATATATTCCAGGGAATAATGACCAAAAGAAGACTGGCGCAGCTTTATAAATATTAAACAATAGATTTTAAAGTAAAAAAGATCACTTCATAATGATAAACTATTTAATTTACTAGAAAGAATAATTCTTTCTATGATTCTTCTCATAGTCAATAGGTGAAACAAATTAGTAAGAATTTAGAATATTTGAACAATATAGTTATCCAGCTGGAACTGCATCTGTCACTATAAATTTAGTAATTTTTCAGGACATATAGAGCATTTATAAAAATGGGCTACTCACTGGGCCATGAGGGATCTCAGCAATTTTCAAAGACTTTGTACTAAAGCAATGATTCCCTTTTTTTTTAAAGGCATGATTTTTAACATTTTGCAAGTAATAGACTCCTTTGAAACTCCCATGTCTCTTATTAGTCAGGGTTAGCACTATTGATATTTGGAACCAGATAATTCTCTGCTCTGGGGGCTGTTTTCTGTATTGTAAGATTTTATAAGCCTCCCTGGCCTCTACCCACAAGATGCTAATAGTACCTCCCTTCCAGTAGTGACAATCAAAAATGTCTCCAGACATTGCCACGTGTCCCCTGGTGGGCAAAATCAACCCTGATTGAGAACCACTGTACAGATCTTCTCTCCAGAGAAATATATAATTTTGCATAGTTTCTCCCCTCTCTAGAATCTAGGTGGTCTCACCCTCACTGAAGATAGCTGAATGGGACATTTTGTAAGAAAAAGCAGTGGGGCAGCTAAGGAGCCTGGACATGTGGTCTGCTGTTTACACAGCTTCCCCTTGTCATGTGTACGGACTCGTGGAGGATTCCCGGAGTGCGTGGGGCTGAGGGGCTGAGGACTGAGACTGCCATTCTCCTCCACAGACTTGACGCTTCTGTTTTGTTCTAGGCCTTTTTTTGCTAGGCGCTAACTACAGACAGTTAAAATTATGACAATAAAAAGTAGATTATAAAATGTGATGCATGTGATCATGAAGGAATGTAAAAGGGAGAGTTTATCTCTGAGGAGCAGGTGATTACCTATATGGGATCAGAGAAGACTTCACAAAGGAGAGTAGGTAGCCAGACTGGGTATTGCAGGATAAATGGGAGTTTGCAAGGGGGAGGACATTGCAGGCAGGTGTCTCAGCACCATGGGTTCTGGGGGTTAGTAAGAGCTCTGTGTTGTTGTGGTGTAGAACAGGAATAGAAGACAACAGAAAGTATGGGTGAGGTGTGCTTAGGAGCTTGAACTTGATTGGGCAAGTAGTTTGAAGCATTTTAAGTGGGGAAGTCACAGGGTCAGATTTGTGTTTAGAAAGTTGATTTGAGTGGCTCTGTGAAGGACAGCTGGGCGGCCATGCAAAGAACCCAGCTGAATGATGAGGTCTAGAACTATCACTGTCCCTGTGGGGATGGAGGGCAATGAACCCGCAGGGAGTCAGGTCCCCAAAGCCCAGAGTTTTAGTAAAGGTAGGTCCACATATGTCACCTCAAAGGACACAGTCATGTCCCTGGTCAGAGAGGACATTGCCCTTAGCTCTGAAAAATAAACACTTAAGTTTTTATTTGAGAGAGATTTCTTTCCACTTTTTATATACATTTTTTTCCTCTAGGAAATAGACAGACGGTTGGAAAAAAAACTGAAGATCACACAAAAGGAGAGGTAAGGCTGCTGTCTGGTCTGAGGGCTCTGCTGTCTGCCATTTGAGAGCTGGGCAGTCAGTGATGTCCTCCAGCTGGCTTTAGGGTTAGCAGGTCAGGCTCCTGGGCAGTGAGTCCTTCCCTCAAGGACCTGGTGGCTTTGGGCGTGAGACTGGAGTGTGGCAACTGACTCCTACCCCAGTGGGCTCCCTAGGTGAGGTGGTTTGTTGGAAGTGAAGCAGTGACAATCATAAGACTTGGGTTTTAGGCCTAGCTCTGCTCCCCGTTGCTCTGATGTTTGGGACAAGTTGATTCCCCCTCTGGACATCAGTTTCTTTTCTCTGTGACATAAAGGGGTTGGATGGATGGTTTCTCTGGGCCTTCTGTGACTTGGTGCCTTAGGGCATCATTATAGGGTGTCCTGGAAGAAAGGATTCTCAGAAATTCTTAGACCTTGTAGGTCACTTCATTCCCCACCCACAGAGCGGAGGAAGTGGATTTCCAGAGCAGGTGGAAATTGACTTCAGCAGTCTGTCTTTGGGCTTAGGTAACCTTTCAGCTTCCCACAGGGACAATGACAGGGAGGAGGAGGAGAGGGCCTCTCTGGACTTGCCTAATGGTCTGCACAAACATTCCCCAGGGAACTCGGGTGTCCTGCCTGCCCACTAGCTTCCCTGGGTCCCTTCCTCTTTGATCAGATTGCTGGCTCCTTGTCCGCTCATCTCAGCAACCACACTAACACCTGGTTGCTGTCCCCTTGCCATGCCATTCCTGTCCTGCCCAGGACTTGTTTTATTCCTCTGACAGCAGCTGAGTTCCTCCCGTCCCTACTCCTAACAACCAAGGCTCTGGAAACAGCTGCCTGTGGGCTGTTTGGTTCTGAAGAGAAGCTAGTTGACTGCTCTGGGGAGGGTCTTTGTGGCTGTTGAGGGGTGGTCATTGCTGCTTGGATTCCTTTTTTCCTGTGGCTTTTTTTTTCCTTCCTATGTTGTTTTCCGCCTCTCCTTGTGGACACATCGCCTGATGTGCACGTCCACCAGCCTTGGACAATGCTTCTCCTTTGAGCACTGCCAAGCACTGTGTCTAGAATCGTCCTTTCCCCCCAACCCCGCCGCATCCAGCATACCAGAGAGCCCTGGTGAGCGAGCTGTCTCTGCTCAGAAGCTCTTCTGAAGAGGTGACCCAGTTATTTGGTGGTAACTTGTCTCTGGGAGGCACAGGTCACTCACCAGAAGGCTGAAGCGGTTTGGTAAATCCTGTCTTGGTGCCAGGCAGGGATGGCGGAGCGGGCTTCTTGGTAGTTTGGTATGAGCATATGTGGTGGAAGACCTTGCTGGGAGTGAATACTTTGTTGATCCCCAAGCTAAGGGGCTCCCACCACAGCAGCCTGTTACACTGATCTGTGTAGGGAAGCTGGGATTTGAACGGAAGTCATCGGATTATGGACATGTAATGTTTTGCTATAGGGGCAAAATACTGGTTGGTGTAACTGTGATGAACATGGGAATAGGAGCAGAAAATGAAGTGGTGTTCCAGCCCCCTTTGCCCGGGGTTAGGTCTGAGGAGCCGACCTGTGGCCTGTGCGAGCTTATGGCAGGGTTGCTCTTTCGAGAAACCCTTGTTGAGGAGTGAGAATTCTGATGTCTGGTCAGAGACCAGAGAACAAGGATTAGAAATAGGAGGGTTAGGAGAAGGCGATGAGGGGTGGGTGTGGGACATGGATGGGCCTCTTCAGTCAAGGGCTGGACTGTGAAGCCGTGTTTGCTCTTTGTCAGCAGGAAATCCAAATCTCCTCCCAAAGTGCCCATTGTGATTCAGGACGATAGCCTTCCCGCGGGCCCCCCCCCACAGATCCGCATCCTCAAGAGGCCCACCAGCAACGGTGTGGTCAACAGCCCCAACTCCACCAGCAGGCCGGCCCTTCCTGTCAAGTCCCTAGCGCAACGGGAGGCAGAGTACGCCGAAGCCCGGAAGCGGATCCTGGGCAGCGCCAGCCCTGAGGAGGAGCAAGAGAAACCAATCCTCGACCGGTGAGTTTAGCTGCAGGCTGTTAGCCCCGCACCAGGCCACCATCAGGTGGAGGAGGAGAAGGAGAGAGAGGAAGAGGAGGAGGACAGAGGAGAGGAGACTGGCTGCATGTAGAGTCATGAGAAGCAGGCAGAGTCAGGGCTGGGCCCATGGTTGCCCCAGCAATCCAGCCAGCCTACTGGGCCAGTTCATCGTGCCACACTGGCTCCTAGACTGCGCGGAGAGACTTGAGGAGGTCCTGGTTCACTGGCACACAGCCTCTGCAGACAGTGTTCAGGGAAGTGTGGCGTGGAGGTAAAAGTATGGGCTTTGAGTCAAAATCTGCTAGAGTTGGAGCCTACCTCGGCTGCTTAACCTCTTTGTGTCTTCATAAGCTGATAGTACCTTTCTCATCAAGTTGTTGTGCATTAAATGACCATAGGGGTCTGGGAACCCTGCTTGACACAATGGAAGTGCCCAGTTCAGTGCTTAGGTGTTATTGTCTGGTTCTCATCATAATAGCTCACTGGGATGTTTTTGTGAATTTTCTAAATTCTTTTTTTCTGGTATTTTTTTTCTCTGCAGTCCCAGAGGTGGTATTTAAGTTTGTCACCTCCTGGTAAAGCAGTATTTGTTCAAATAGCCTCTTTATAACTTTGAGAGGCCTCCTTGGGCTTGATGTTCTGGAAGTTGAACTAATCTGTGTTCCTTCTTTCTATCCCTTTGTTATTTTGTTAGGCTTCCATTATGTCTCCTCTAAGCGTGCACTTGGCAGAGTAGAAAAAGTCCATTTCTGTAGTAATATGAGTAAACCATTAACCACATGACTTAGAGAGAAGTGGGTGGGAACCAGTGCTGGGGGCTGGGTCGCTCTTCTGAGCTCTGGCTTAGGAGGCTGTACCTTGACCCAACACTCTGTCAGTCTGCTCATGGTTCTGTGGAGAGTGAGCTGTCCATGGTCACTGCGCTGTTCAGCTTGGGCCTTGCACGCTCCACGTGCCTCTAGAGGCCTGCTGGTGAGCCAGACTGGAGGGAAGAGTGCGGCAGGGGCTAGAGGGGGACGTGGGCCGCCCACACCACGCAGGAGCTTCCCAGCCTGCAAGGCCCTGAGTCAGCTTGCCAAAGCAGCAGGCTCAGGGGGCAGAGTTGGCTGATAGCTGCTGGGACTTCTGCCCCAGCTGCAGGGGTGCTTGGTTTTAAGATATGGGGATCTCTTTCAAACCCTTTTCCAAGCTTCCCTCTGATCTTCTTTCCTTCAGGCCAACCAGGATCTCCCAACCCGAAGACAGCAGGCAGCCCAATAATGTGATCAGACAGCCTTTGGGTCCTGATGGGTCACAAGGCTTCAAACAGCGCAGATAAATGCAGGCAAGAAAGGATGTCATCGCTGCCGCCATCACCGCCTCCTGGGTCATCCGCCACGGGTCGCACTGCCGTGGCAGACAGCTGGACTTGAGCAGAGGGAAGGACCTGATTTACTTGCACTGTGATCCCCTTTGCTCCGCCCACTGTGACCTTGAACCCCATGCACTGTGACCTTCCCCTTTACCCCCCCTTCCCACTGTGATTGGCATGTCTACAAGGGCTGTCCCAAGTCAATGGAAAGGGAAAGGGTGGGGATTAGGTGACCTGAGAGTAGAGAGTCGACAGTGCCACTTGGGGTAAAGCCAGTGCCAGCAATAACAGTTTATCATGCTCATTAATTTGGGATTTCAAAACAAAGAGAACTCCCATCCACCCGCCCCCAAGTGCATGTCTTCATCACTTAAAAGCAAGTTCCATTTAAAAAATATCCTTTCTTTTTTTTTCCTTCCAATTTTTGTTTGTTTATACAAATACCTGATTTGCAAGAAAAAGTGCATGGGAGGGTTTTAGCAGTTTAATGAATTTTTAATTAAGAAAGGGTAGTTTGGTAGTCTACTTAAAAATGTTTCTGGGAAATTTACTAGAAACATTAACCAATAGGTTTTTGGTGAGCTTAGCTTCTCTATACCTACTGCCGCCCAGAAAAGGGGCAGGGCTCTGTAGCCCCCAGGACAGATGAGCACCCCATGCCTATACCTCCCTCCCCCTGGCTAAGTCCCAGGGCATCATGGCCCTACCTGGAGACTGGGCTAGTTCTATAGGCTCAGAGAGCCTGGGGAGGGTGCCAACCCCACCTCTAGTATTTTGGGAGATAGGGAAAGTAAACACTTTCCCTTCCCGTTCCCCTCAGGGTGGTTCCCCACCAGCCAGGCCTGCTCCTTCTAGGAGAGGGTGGGGAGTGAGACTGCACTCCTGAGCTCACAGGTGAGGGATGTGACACTTGTTCGGTCTTTTGCTGTCAGCACAAGGAAAGCCAAGAGAGAGTGTGGCTCCAGGACTCAGCCTCCTGCCTAGTGTGGTCAGAAGGTGTCTGTGGAGTGCCATCTCTGTTGATGGCAACAGCTCAGTAACTACAGCTGGTGCGTCTCCGTTGTGAAGCTGCCTAGGGAGCAGACCGCTCTGCACACGTCGGGGAAAGACGAGCTGCGCGTTGCTCAGACTGGTGATGGCAGACTGGCTCCCCACAGACCCAGGCTCTCCTTCGCCCTTTGTCCAGAGCAAGGGCCTGGAACGAAGGCAGCTTCCCCTCTGTCCCTGGAGTCTAGAGATTTGCTTTAGCTCCTGAGGTGGAAGAGACGAAGGGGCAGCCGCCCAGAGCGGCTCTGTGTGAACTGTCTGGCTCCTCTCAGGCTTCTCGGGTCTCTTCCGTTGCACTGCGCCTTACCCCTCAGCCAGCACGAGGGCCTCCCCACTCAGTGGATGAGTTTCGGAGTGGTTGGTGTGACATTTCTGTGATTAGGGCAGCTTGTGGTGGCCAAAGTGACAAGCTCGGGTTTGGAGGATCACTACCTTTGGTTCACCTGGCTCTCGGCCTTGCCCTATGGGAATGTAGGCCAGGCCCAGCAAGCCATGTCTCATTCCATCTTCCCCTTGGAAGGAGGGCCAGCTGCCAGCTGAATCAGCAGCTAGCTTGTAGCACAGTCTTAAAACTGTGTGAAGCCAGGAAATTGTCTGTGAGTGGAGCTGGAACAGAACTTCAGTCAGTGAGAACCCACAGTGTGTTGAGTTGTGCCCGCAGAGGGTTCTGACTGGGCATTGCCTCCAGGAGTGGGCCAGTGAGAAGGTTGGCTGCTGTCTTTATAGTTCCACTGCCCTGACCAAGTTTCCTCATTCTCAATGTTCAGTGTCCACCCCTCGTGTAATAGTGGTTTCTGGCCCAAGGTGAAACTGTCCTTTCAGTTGGAGAAAGGTACAGATGTGGGCCAGGTAGGAAGGCAGAAGTGCTGATTGCCCAGCCTTGGGGACAACCTGTTCTTGCCACCCTGCCCTCCCCTAATGGAGCCAGAGGGAAGACTGACTGATGGGGGTCTGTGGACTGAGGTTATAGCAGGGACTAGTGCTTCCACCTCCCCCTGGCCAAAGATGGGGCTCTGCCCGCTGTGTGCCTGTCACCACCCACTAGCAGTCATTCCTTGGCTTCCCAGGAGAGGTAGCGGGCAATTTTTTTAAAAAAGAAACAAAAACAGGAAACTATTGTGTTGGGGAAGGTGGGAGGGGAGATGGGAGAACGGTTTGGATTTTGTGTGTTTGTGTTTTTTGTTTTGGGGGGGTTTGTTTTGTTTTTTTTTGATAGGTGTCTGTAACTTTCCTTAAGTGCTTTTTTTTTTTTTTTTTTAACTTTTTAAAGTGAGCTGCAGGCTTTGGCTTGGAAACCCCCCGGGGGGGGGGGGGTGCAGAAACCTGAGGCTGCTGCCCCTTTATCTGCCTTCATGGTACTGTCCCCTTCTCCCAGCTCCTCTCTGACCCCATGAGCCAGGCCTCAGACCTTCTAGCTAACTGCTTCCCATGAGCCACTACTCTGTGTCAGCCTATAACCAAAGGAGCTGGGGGTCTGGGCCTGGTGACCAACCCTTCTCAGCCCACTCAATCAGGGTGCTCCCCACCTGCAGGCAGGAGGCAACACCCTATCTGCTACCATCAGCCCCTTCCAGAGCCCACTGCCCCGCCCTGCTCTGTCCAGCCCAGCCATACCCTGCTCTGCCCCATCCGGGGACGCTCTGCTCAGGGATGGGCTGGTAGGGCGGCCCCAGCCTACCTGGTAAGCAGAGACTCTAGAAACCTCTTGGGTCCTGTTTTCTGGCCATGTGATCCCAAGGGTGCACATGGGCCCCTTGGGTGTCTGAACAGAAGGGCATGGGAGGGAGGGCCACACCCCTGCAGTCCTGCTCTGCTGGTCTAGCGGGCAGCTGCCCACCCCACCCCGCACTGCGGGCTCCTGAGTCGGCAGATTAAGCATTTTATAAATTGTATTTTAAATACATGTTTTAAACTTGTCAGAGCCTTGTCCTCATTTCAGTCCTTGGCCTCCTAACTTCTTGCTTTGTCTGCTTATTTAACCACTGGGAGCTACCTCTACTCAGTTCCAGGGAGGAGCGCTCTTTCTTTGTTAGAGAAGTAGGCCTGGTGTGTGTGTTGGAGGCAGGGCAAGGGCCCATGCCCTTGGGCTCCAAGGAGAGGGGACCCCACGGTCCTGGGGCTCTGTTGGTGACAGCATGGGTAAGCCCTTCCTGCTCTTCCATGGGGTCTGCCCCTTTTAGGGGTCAGGGTCTTCTCAGTGTTTCCCTTGTGTTCACCACTCCCTTCAAGCAAGTGCAGAGAATTCCTGCCCTTGTGGGGCTCCTAGTCCAGAAGGAAACACTCATCTCAGGAGCACCCTGCTCTGTTGTTTGAGAGAGCGCAGAAGATCCAGACTCTGCACCCAGGGCCACCTCTAGCCAGGGACCTGACCAGGGGTAGGGTTTGCTTCAGGGTTCCCAAGCCCGAGGAAGGCTGGGGCCCTGTGCCCTGAGAGCCCAGTGGAGGGGTGAAAACCTGGGGGCAGGGGTTCTTCCCTGACACCAGGATCTCAAACAAGCAGGTGAGTGCCCAGAGGGCAGGGGCCCCAGCACCAGACAAAGGCTGAGGTTCTTGGTGTTTATTGGCTTACCAGGCCACAAAAGCAAAATCTGACAACAGTCCTTGCCTGATGACCTATCTGTCTGCAGGCCTTGAACAGCTGTCCAGAGCCAGGACTCCGCAGGGTCAGTGGGTTCGAGCCGGCTCGGAGCTGAGCCACTTCCGGCTGTCCGAGCCGTGCTCCCTAGGAAGAGGAGTGGGAGGAGATGAGACATCCCCCTATGCCCAAGGGGAGAGGGGCCTTCCCTGGAAGCAGTGAAGCCAGCAGTCGGGCTCAGGGGCCTGATTCCAAGTCCATTGTTCCTTTATCCCCAAATTGCGGGAAGGGGAGTACTCAGAGGATGCGACCCTCTACCCAGAAGCTTAGTCTGTTTCCTGCTGCTCCTAACATGGAAGCAGACTTGGGCAAATGACTTGAGTGTAAACTCTTTGATGAGAAAGGTCAGCAGTGCCAGCCTAAGAGAAAGACATTATGTGCCACTGAGTTCTGGACACAGGAGGGCGTAAGTACCCCCTGTCTTAGGAACAATCTACTTGGTACACAGGCCTTCCACAAAGGTTAGTTCCCCCCCTTCTCCGTTTTCTTCCTTGGGGCAACCATCTCCCAGGCATCATTTCTCGGATGGATGAAATCTCAGGTTAGGCCAAGGGCCTAGTAAGGAAGGAGGTGGGTGGGCTTGAGCTGGGGACCCTACCCTGTGGGTACCCACCTGCTCCCTTGGGATCCTGACTGGAAGGAGAGGCTGTGGCTGTCCAGGCCCAGGCTGCTGGGGGTGCACTGGCCCAGTGCATAGTGTCTGCTCTGCTTCCGGTTGACCATCTTTTCCAGCCTCGGGCAGAGTGGGATGCAGGGCACCTGTGTGTAGGGGCTCTGCAGGTTGGCAGCTGGCGAGGGGGGAGGAGGGGGGAGGTGGGAATGCTTGAGAATACACTCAGCCTTGGGAGGCAGGCAGACCCAGGTGAGATCCTGGCTTTGCCACATAATGAGCTGGGTGGGTTTGAGCAAATTACCTCTCCGGGTCTCTGTAAGATGGAGATGATAGTGGTACCCACCTCACAGTGGATGATGAGGATTAAAGGGATAATATATGCAAAGTGCTCAGTTAAATGCTCAGCTAAATGCTGAGCACAGCATAAGGGCTAATAACAGTATTAAAGAAATAAATTTCTTTGTGATGGGTGCTGGCAAAGTTTGGTAGGCACACTTCAGACTCTGGAAATCCCTGAGCCTATCACTTGGTACACAGTAGGAGTCTAATAAATGGTACCTACTGATATGGGGAGGCTGCCTTGCCCAGTGAAAAGAGCACAGGTTTCGGAGTCAGGCCTGGGTGCAAACTCCCTGTTCTGACATGCTGGCTGTGAGGCCTTGGGTCAGTTGCTTAAATTAAGCCAGTTTCAGTTTTGAAAATGGTACATAGTGATTATGGGAATTAATTTCTAGCACATCTGCAAAGGACCTAGCACAGTGAATGACTGCAGTGGTGCTCAATAAATGAGCTGGGAGTGCTGATGCCCCTCGGTCCTGGCTCCTAGGACCAGCCTGTGGTCAGGGCTAAGGCACAGGGAAGAGTCTGTGCAGAAGCATTAGTCAGAGGGCTCAATACCGGTAGTGATTATCATCAGCCCATTGAATGATGCACACAGTTAATCCTAAAGGGGGAAACTGTATCATCTCAGCTGTTGGTTCTGGCTGTGTGGGGGCCCAGGGCAAGGGGCCAGATGTAGAGGAGAGCAGAGCCCCCACGGTGCCCAGGGTCCTCACCATAGTTCTGCTGCTTCAGCCGGCTCAGGATCCTGAGGACCCTTCGTTCTGGGACTTCCAAGGTGTCTGCCTGCTGTGGGTTGTAGGGAAGCTTCTTCTGGCACCGCAGCCGGCCCATGGCCAATTCCATCTCTTGGGCCTTACAGGTACCTTCCTTCAGCTTCTTCTGGTAATAGCTGGGGAGGCAGTGCCCACCTAGCTCAGCCTGGCCATTTGTCATCCACCCTCCTCCTCCCGCTCTATTTCTCAGGGCCTGTTCTGTCTGGCCAGTTTGGGAGCAGGAACATGGGCCCAGGAGCTGGCTGAGCTGGGTTTTAGTCCCAGCTCTTCCATTAACTTCCTGTGACCATGGGCAAGTCATTGCTCTGCTTTGATCCTCAGTCATAGTCACCCCTATATAAAATGGGGGGTGGTGGTTATGGTTATCTCATCTCTGTCACTGCAAGTCACTTGACGTCTCTGAGCTTTAGGTATCCCCTGAGTGAAACGGATCAAACAGTCCACATGTTACAGGGTTAAAAATAACAGGCCCATCAAGCACTCAGCCAAGTATGTAGCCCATTACTAAGATGTGCAAGTATTTTTATAGTCAGCTGTGCAATTAACAACTGCTCACCTTCCAGATTTCAGCTTAAGCTATCTCCTCCAGGAAGTTCTCTCTCCTCCCGCAGACTAGCTAGGCTCCTACTATAGGCCCTGATAACCTGTACTTATGCCATTGTAACCCATGGTTCACTTTAACATATCACTACTTGCATTTTCTCCACTAGATTGAAGCACCAATCTTTTTTCTTTTTTTTTTTTTTGGTATTTTTCCGAAGTGAGAAGTGGGGGAGAGGCAGCGAGACAGACTCCCGCATGTGCCCACCGGGATCCACCCAGCATGGGGCAATGCTCTGCTCATCTGGGGTGTTGCTACACTGCAATTGGAGCCAGTCTCCCGCCCGAGGCAGAGGCCATGGAGCCATCCTCAGTGCCTGGGCCAACTTTGCTCCAATGGAGCCTTGGCTGCTGGAAGGGAAGAGAGAGATAGAGATAAAGGAGAGGGAGAAGGGTGGAGAAGCAGATGGGCGCCTCTCCTCTGTGCCCTGACCGGGAATCAAACCTAGGACTTCCACATGCCGGGCTGACGCTCTACCGCTGAGCCAACCGGCCAGGGCCCCATTCTTTCAACAAATATTTTTGGAGTGTTTACTGTGTGCTGGCCACTCACCTAAGAAATTGGGAAAGAGTGGTATAGGGAGTATTTTCAAAAAGAGTCACTTATAGTCATTCAGTGCCCTCTGTCATTAGCCACTGCCACAACAACCACTTCTGCAAGGGCTTCCACCAGCTTTGCTCTGGCACAACCTGACATGGTCTTGCCTAAGGCCTGAGCCCCTTGCTTCCTGCCCCAGAGATCCTCTGAGCCTAGGGCAACCCAGAAGTGCAGGGAAATTAAACAGCTGTAGGGGGCCACCTTTGACCAAAGGAGCCAGCAGCAGAACTATACAGGCTCCTCACTTCGGCAGAGTTCTGAGCCACCATTCATAGCCTCCTCAGAAGACCCTAGGGGTGGTTGACTCAATAGCACATCCTTGTATTGGTTCCTCCTTCTTTGCTGTTTATGTCCCTTCCCCACTCTCATTCCCTGAAATTACTTCCTAATTCAACTTAGGCACATGTCTAGTGGGAGTCAGACTATGAACAAATAGATACAGCACAATACCATGTCATTAGTGGTGGGTGTTCTGAGGGAAAGTCAAAGCTGGGTAGGGGGATAGTGATGAGGGGCTATTTTGCTCACAGTAGTCAGCAAAAGTCTTGGAGATTGTGGCATTTGAGCAGAATGAGGGGAGGAAGCAAGCCAAACATATTAGAGGGAGTGGCATGTGAAAAGGCCAGGAGGTTGCAAAAAGTTTGGTGACCTCTAGGAATAGCAGAGGCCACAAGGGCTAGAGCCTCATGGTGAGAGGGAGAAGGGGAGATGTGGGCAGCAAGATGGCAGAGCCAGGCTACCTGGGGCTTTGTAGACAGTGTTGTTGGGAAACCCTTAGGGCTTAAGCTGATGGTTCTGCTAGGGCCTCTACATATCCCTGGGGCCTTGAATTGGGGGGTTTATTGGGCTTCACACACAGAAAATAGAAAACGAATACCAGAACCCTCACATGGAGATTGGATCTAGACCCCTGTGTAAAACGGGGACCTGAAAAGGCAATGCATTGAAAATGACGTCACCCCACAGGGGCCAGTAGGACATGAGCAGTGTGTGCGCAACCTCTGTGGTCACAATTTTAAAGAAAATTGCTCAGTGCTTGCTTTCCGCCTCCTCTCTTTCCCCTCCCTGTGGGCTCGAATTCAGGTATGTTGCCGGTAACTTAGCTTAGGATTGACCTAGAGAATGGTGGAACAAACTTGGAAAGAAACTGGGTGCTTGGGGGGACCTTGTCTTCCTGCCTGCTTCCTCCAGAGTATCAGTGAAAGAGGAATAAACTATCTTATTTGAACTAGAGTACATTGGGTCTCTTTCTTAACTTAAAATACCTAGAATTCTATACCCAGCTAATCTAGTTAGTAACTTTGAGGGTTGAATAAACACTTTCGCAAACTTACAAAATCTCAACATTTTCTCTTTTTTTTGTATTTTTCTGAAGCTGGAAACGGGGAAAGACAGTCAGACAGACTCCCGCATGTGCCCGACCGGGATCCACCCGGCACGCCCACCAGGGGGCGACGCTCTGCCCCTCTGGGGCGTCACTCTGTTGCGACCAGAGCCACTCCAGCGCCTGGGGCAGAGGCCAAGGAGCCATCCCCAGCACCCAGGCTATCTCTGCTCCAATGGAGCCTCGGCTGCGGGAGGGGAAGAGAGAGACAGAGAGGAAGGAGAGGGGGAGGGGTGGAGAAGCAGATGGGCGCTTCTCCTGTGTGCCCTGGCCGGGAATCGAACCCGGAACTTCTGCACGCCAGGCCGACACTCTACCACTGAGCCAACCAGCCAGGGCCCAAAATCTCAACATTTTCACCTCCCACATTTCCTTTCTCAAGAAAGTACTGAAGAACACATGTTCTTCCAAAATGAGGGCATAAACAAAGCAAACAAATAAAGAAGATGGACATATAGATAACAGGGTCTAACACAGGAGAGAGGCGGAGGTAAAGGAAGATAACGGGAGGTCCCACAATGGCACTGCGACTGCGATATAGGACAACCAGTTTAGATCGGGTCACTGTAGCTTAAACAACAGAAATTTTGAGGGCTGGCATTAGTTTACCTGTTGTTGAATTACTACTGACTTTCTAACCCCAACAAGCTACTGGGAATACATGCTCTCCTTTTAGGGAGAAAGAAAAAAAAAAGTAAACCAAACAAACCAATAAAGAGTAAGAGCCCTGGCCAGATGGTTCAGTTCGTTAGAGCACCATCCTGAAGCACAGAGGTTGCCGGTTTGATCCCTGGTCAGCGCACATACAGAAACAAATCTATGTCCCTGTCCCTGTCTGTCTCTCTCTCTGTTGGCCTTCTTCTCTCTCTAAAACCTATAAAAATAACCATTAAAGAAAAAAGAGTAAGACACCCAGCAAATGGAATGCTAATTAGCGGAAAGGAAGAATTCCTAAGATGTCAACAGACTTCCAAGGTGCTAGTTCTGCAGGAGGTCTAAAAATATATTAATCCTCAACAAGAAGAATGTTGCCTGGCCTATGGTGGCGCAGTGGGTAAAGCGTCAACCTGGAATGCTGAGGTCGCCAGTTCAAAACCTTGGGCTTGCCTGGTCAAGGCACATATGGGAGTTGATGCTTCCTGCTCCTTCTCTCTCTCTCTCTCTCTTTCTCTCTCTCTTACTCTCTCTCCTCTCTAAAATAAATAAATAAATTTTAAAAGAAAAAAAAAAGAAGAATGTAATTATTTAGAATATACCTCCATTCAAGAAAAAGAAACACTAGGAAGGTGCAGAAATTATCAATGAATATGGGAGGGGGGGAATTAAGACAACTGCCCAATTTAGGAAATTAAAAAAAAAGAAACCGTAATATACTAAAATGCTCAGCTATGAACAATTGCATAGCCATAATGATAAAAATACCCAAATACTTATTTAGGAAAAAGTGATGATGTAATGGGGAGGGTGAAGCTGAGGGGATAGTTGCATCAGACAGCTAAGTCATAGGAAGTCAATAGGTACAAGTCTAAAAATCACTAGCCAAAATATCATAGTATATTGCATATTATTTAGAAGTAAAGGTCCTGGCCAGTGGCTCAGTGGATAGAGCCCTTGTCTGCAAACTGTGGCTTGTGAGCCACATGCAGCTCTTTGACCCCTTGGGTGTGGCTCTTCCACAAAATACCGCGTGTGGGCGCTACCTCAATAAGGAACGTACCTACCTATATAGTTTAAGTTTAAAAAATTTGGCTCTCAAAAAAATTTTCAATCGTTGTACTGATATTTGGCTCTGTTGACTAATGAGTTTGCCGACCACTGGGATAGAACATTGGCCCAGCGTGTGGACATCCCAGGTTCAATTCCTGGTCAGGGCACAGAGGAGAAGTGACCATCTACTTCTCTTCCCCCCCCATCCCATCCCCTCCCTCTCCCCTTCCCAGAGCCAGTGGCTTGATTGTTTCAAGCGTTGGCCCCAGATGGGGGTTGCCAAGTGATCCCAATTGGGACTCTTGCGTGAGTCTATCTCCCCTCCTCTCACTTAAAAAAAAAAAGAAGTAAGGAGGGACTTAAAAGTGCTTGCCTTTGGCCTGACCAGGCGGTGGCGCAGTGGATAGAGCATTGGACTGGGATGCCGAGGACCCAGGTTTGAGACCCCCAGCTTGCCAGCTTGAGTGCGGGTTCATCTGGCTTGAGCAAAATAAAAAATGCTCACCAGCTTAGACCCAAGGTCGCTGGCTTGAGCAAGGGGTTACTCGGTCTGCTGAAGGCCTATGGTCAAGGCACATATGGGAAAGCAATCAATGAACAATTAAGGTGTCGCAATGAAAAACTGATGATTGATACTTCTCATCTCTCTTCATTCCTTTCTGTCTGTCCCTATCTATCCCTCTCTCTATCTGTCCCTGTAAAGAAAAAAATTAAACTTAATAAAAAAAAGTGCTTGCCTTTGGAAGAAAGATTCAAGGAGTGGGGAGTGTAGCATATCTGTTGAATACTATGCAAAAGGAAGTTTTAAAAGTAGGCCTTAAGACAAAAAGGCATTACTAGAGACATAAATGATTACTATTTAATGATAAAATGTTTAATTCATCATGGAATACAAAATTCTAAACATGAAAGGTAAAGCAAAAACTACTATAACTACAAGGAGAAAGTTCTCCATCACAGACACATTAATAAATAACTATTCAACTCTACCATTGTAGCCAGTATAGCTTCAAACAATCCATAGGTGATAAATCAATGGATGGATGTTGCTGTGTTCTGATGAAAGTTTATCTAAAAGCAGAGCAGGCTGTACGTGGCCTGCAGCCCACAGTTTGCCAACCCCTCCCTACTGTAGACCTTTCCTGAAATTAACATTCACAGGACAAACAGTGTTTGAAGTTGAGTGTTACCAAATTAAGGGGGCTTAGGAGAAACCTGGGCTTTTCACAAGTATGCCCTAATAAAGTGGGGGGGGGGGAAAGCCTACACAAAATCATGAGCAAGTGAGCTCTCTACAAGAACAAAAATTAACACTTGTCAAAGGGAGATAATAGAACCCAGTTTCTGAACTATATCATCCCAAATGTCCAGATGCAATAAAAAAATCAGCAGGCCTGTAAAGAAACATGAAAATATGGTACATAGTAAGAGGGGGTATAAAACCTCATAAAAAGCAATCCTAAAGGCCCTGGCCAGTTGGCTCAATGGTAGAGCATCAGCAAGATGTGTGGATGTCCCAGGTTTGATTCCCAGTCAGGGGGCACACAGGAGAAATGCCCATTTGTTTCTCTACCCCTCCCTCTCTCACTTCTCTCTCTACCTCTCTCTTCTCCTCCCCTCCTGCAGCCATGGCTCAATTTGAGCAAGTTGGCCCTGGGCGCTGAGTATGGCTCTATGTCTGCCTCGGGTGCTAAAAAATGGCTCTGGTTGCAATGGAGCAAGGGCCCCAGAGGGGCAGAGCATTGCCCCCAAGTGGGCTTGCCAGGTGGGTCCTGGTCAGGGCACATGTGGGATTATGTCTCTGCCTCCCCTCCTCTCACTAAAAAAAAAAAAAAAGCAAACCTAGGATGACCCAGATGTTGGATTTAGTAGACAACAGCGTTATATGAGCTATAAAAATAAGTTCAGATAATTGAAGAAAAATGTGATTTTCATGAATGGAGACAAACTATAAACACGAAACAAATGGAAATTCCAGAACAGAAAAGTATTAATAATTAAAATGAAAAAGCTTATTGAATGGGCTTAACAGCAGATTGGAGATAGGAAGAAAAGAAATTAATGAACCCGAAGACAGATCAATAGAAATCATACAATTGAAGAACAGTTAAAAAAAAGACAAATGAACAGAATTCTGTTTCTGGCCATGACAGGGCAACTGATACTGGAGTTGTCCTAATACTGTAAATAATTAGATACATGAATACAATATATGAAACTGTTGTCAGATATTGGATGACAGGCAGCACAAGACTGTGATCCCTGAGAGGAGACAAATCAATGAGGTGAGCCTTATGATCTCTCTAGAATTTTTGCTGGAGGTACTTTCTGGATTGCAGTGCAGGAAGTGGTATCCCAAGCAGAATGCAGTAGACTACTACTGAGGTAAGGAGACAGACAATGGAGTTTAGGAAGATGGAAGCCACTGGGATTAATTAGTGTATCAGAATACCAAAGAAATGGGAGCTATGCGGAGAGTTGCAAATGTGCATGGGGTACTCTAATGTGTGAACCACCCCTTCAGACCCCTCCTTCTAAGATACAACCACCCTCGAGAGAGCTAATCCCCACCTTCCTTTCTCCCACCTTCTTGTAATCATCCTTCCATCCCCTTCTTAATTTCAAATGCATAAAGAAATTGCATAACTGTCATTCTGCAGAGCATTTGAGATCTTGCTCCCTACCACGTCATCAGTTGGGCTCAAATAAACTCATAAAAGTTCTCTAGGTGTGGACATTCTTATGTCAACTTAAGTGTACTAGAAATTGTATAAAATTCCTAGAAATCTGGTCTGCCTTAGTATGTTATATCAATCATAATTCCAGTTATCTTAATATACTGTATATCACAAAAATAATCCAATATCCTTGTTAATTGCATAAAGATCTCATCAGATCTTTAACCATAACTATAACTTTATTTTTCTTCTTTTCCAATTGAGAGGAGGGGAGATAGACTCTCGCATGCACCCCTACCAGAATCCACCCAGCAACCCCTGTTTGGGGCCAATGCTCTGCCCATCTTCAGCCATGCTCACAACCGAGCTATTTTTAGTGCCTGAGGTGGAGGTTCTGTGAAACCAGCACTCAGGACCTGGGCCAATGCACTCAAACCAATCAAGCCATGGTTCTGGGAGAGTAAGAAAGAGAAGGGGAGGAGGAGCAGGAAGCATCAACTCATAGTAGTTGTTTCTCACATATGCCTGACCAGGCAAACCTAGGATTTCGAACCAGTGACCTCAGCATCCAACGTTGATGCTTTATCCACTGCACCATCATAGGTCAGCACAAGAGGCTTTTATTTTATTTTATTTTTAGATTTTATTTATTCATTTTTAGAGAGATGGGGAAGAGAGAGAGAAGAGGGGAGGAGCAGGAAGTATCAACTCCCATATGTGCCTTGACCAGGCAAGCCCAGGTTTTCAAACCAGTGACCTCAGCGTTCCAGGTCGAGGCCTTATCCACTGTGCCACCACAGGTCAGGCAGGCACAAGAGGCTTTTAAAAAATATTTTATTTATTGATTTTACAGAGAGGAGGGGGGGAAGCAAGAAGTATTAACTCATGGTTGCTTCACTTTAGTAATTCATTGATCATTTGCTGTATGTGCCTTAACTGGGCAAGCCCGAGGTTTCGAACCATTGACCTCAGCATTCCACGTCGATGCTCTATCCACTGTGCCACCACAGGCCAGGCAGGCACAAGAGGTTTTTAAAAGTTCAATATGAGCCCTGAGTGGGTAGCTCAGTTGGTTGGAGCGTTGTCTCAATACATTTCAGGTTCGATCCCCAATCAGGGACATACAAGATTCAACCAATGAATGCATAAATAAGTGGAACAACACATCAATGTTCCTCTCTCTCTAAAATCAATCCCTAAATAAAAAATTACATATTAAAATTTTCTTTTTAAGGTTCAATCTGAAATTCCTTATTAAAAGTCCCAATAAGCCCTAGCCAGATAGATAATTTGGTTAGGGCATCATCCTGATAAGCTAAGGTTGCAGGTTCTATTCTTGGTCAGGGTGCATACGAGAGTTAACCAATGAATGCACAAATGGGTGGAACAGTAGATTGTTGTTTCTCTCTCTCTCTTTCTGAAATCGATAAATTTTTAAAATATCTTTCCAAAAGTCCCAGCAAAATGACTTTAAAAGGGCCTATATGATCAATCGCTATTCTTGCTACACTTACATAGTCAAACCAAGTTTAACGAGACTAAACTTATTTTTACAAATTATTCTGATTAGATTTGATAAAAATGGTGATGATTGTAGAGAAAAAAAATTCTATGTTTTACTAAAAACTATTACACACCTTTGTGGATTATTGAACAGTGCCGTGTTCGTTGACTTTGAGATTTTTATCCCCTTATAAACTGACTTCTGCCATTTTGGGCATTTTGTCAGTAATGTACATTTCCAGTTTTTCTCCCACCCTCCAGACTTGGCATTGCTAGAAACTAGGACTGGCCTTTTCTCAAAGCCCTACAAACTAAAGCTGAGTGACATAATGTGAACCTCCCCCAAATCACAACAGGTCACATATAAACAACCTTTGTGCCTGCATTTATACGTGCCACACTCAAGTTCACTGGAATAGCCAATCACCCAGTGCCATCATCAAAGACATGCAAACTGCCAGCCAGGAAATTGATCAGATTGCCACCTCCTGTCCTCACTTCACCATCTAAAGATGCTTTAGGCCCTGGCCGGTTGGCTCAGCGGTAGAGCGTCGGCCTAGCGTGCGGAGGACCCGGGTTCGATTCCCGGCCAGGGCACACAGGAGAAGCGCCCATTTGCTTCTCCACCCCTCCGCCGCGCTTTCCTCTCTGTCTCTCTCGTCCCCTCCCGCAGCCAAGGCTCCATTGGAGCAGGGATGGCCCGGGCGCTGGGTATGGCTCTGTGGCCTCTGCCCCAGGCGCTAGAGTGGCTCTGGTCGCAACATGGCGACGCCCAGGATGGGCAGAGCATCGCCCCCTGGTGGGCAGAGCGTCGCCCCTGGTGGGCGTGCCGGGTGGATCCCGGTCGGGCGCATGCGGGAGTCTGTCTGACTGTCTCTCCCTGTTTCCAGCTTGAGAAAAATGGAAAAAAAAAAAAAAAAAAAGATGCTTTAGGCCCAAGGTGTAAAAATCTTGACCTACTGCCCTCTGGACTCCAAAACTGAGCTTATACTGCGTACTAACCATTAACCTCTGTTTCTCTTTTGTCTCAAAGCAATGGCCCTCATTAAATCCTGATTGCTCGCACCACACACAGGCCTCACTTGGGTGGTATGGAGCCTTGGCTGCGGGAGGGGAAGAGAGAGACAGAGAGGAAGGAGGGGTAGGGGGGTGGAGAAGCAAATGGGTGCCTCTCCTATGTGCCCTGGCCGGGAATCAAACCCAGGTCCCCCGCACGCCAGGCCGACGCTCTACCGCTGAGCCAACCGGCCAGGGCCACTTTTTTTTTTTTTAAGTAAACTGTTTTTTTTTCCTTTTTTTAAAAAATTTTTTTTTAATTTTTATTTTATTTATTCATTTTAGAAAGGAGAGAGAGAGAGACAGAGACAGAGACAGGGGGGAGGAGCTGGAAGCATCAACTCCCATATGTGTCTTGACCAGGCAAGCCCAGGGTTTCGAACCGGTGACCTCAACATTTCCAGGTTGACGCTTTATCCACTGCACCACCACAGGTCAGGCCCAACTAAGCTTTTAATATGTGAAACTTCTAGGGAAGTTTCAGGTTGGAGGGGAAGAGAACGAAGTTCAGGACACGCCACCCCAAAGTAGGCTATGTTGGCATATTGTTTATTTTCAGTTAGGGGCACTTGAAAAACAGCAGATGCAAAAAAGGGCACTGTGACCTTCTTTTCTTGTTCTGAAAGCTGGAGACAAACCATTCCCACATGAAAGGTGCCCTCCCCGTCCCAGGAGGAAAAAGCATCCTTATCATAAAAGACAGGGAGTCTTGGCTGAGAGAACTCTGTACAAACTGCCCTTGTTAAAATAACTTGCCCCCCTTGAATCTGCCCATACATTTTAGTTACTTTCCCACAATTGTTCTCTGTTCAACTGAGTGTGCACTGTGCACTGAGACCTGTGCACTTCTCTGAGGCTTCATTTTTCCTGGGAGGGTGCCCATGTACTGCTAAGTAAGATTCTTTCACTCTTCTCTCGCTAATCTGTCTCCTGCCAGTCCCATTGGGAAAGTCTAAGAGGGTGAAGGAAAGGTGGACCTCCTCCCACCTTGAAGGAAGGAAGGACAAATTATGGTTATTCAGCCTTGGGTTCTGTCTGATATTTTCTCCAAAATGGATGAAGTGAGCCCATTGCTTTGATAAAAAGATGACCCGGCCTGCTATAGACAGAACAATCTGTGAATGGCCTTCCGTTTCTCACATTACATTTCCGATATCTTTGGGCGACCCGTGTTTTGGTCGTTCGACCTGCGCCAGGGTCGCGACCCACAGGTTGAGAACCGCTGCCTTAGCCAGACTCACCAAGAAAAAAAGAGAAAGGACTCAAATAAATAAAATTAGAAATAAGGGTGGAGAAGTAACAACGGACACTGCAGAAATATAAAGGATTGTAAGAAAATACTATGAAGAACTGTATGCCAAGAAATTAGACAACCTAGGTGAAATGGACAAATTCCTTGAAAAATATAATCTTTCAAAAATCAGTCAGGAAGAATCAAAAAACCTAAATAGACTGATTACAACAAATGAGATTGAAACAGTTATCAAAAGACTTCCAACAAACAAAGCCCTGGGCCAGATGGCTTCACAGGCGAATTCTACCAAACATTCAAAGAAGAACTAACTCCTATTCTTCTCAAGCTATTTCAAAAATTCAAGAGGAAGGAAAACTTCCAAGCTCCTTTTACGAGGCGAGCATAATTCTGATTCCAAAACCAGGCAAAGACAACACAAGGAAAGAAAACTATAGGCCAATATCCCTAATGAATTTAGATGCTAAAATTCTCAACAAAATATGATATTAGCAAACTGGATCCAGCAATACATGAAAAAAATCAAACATCATGATCAAGTGGGATTTATTTTGGGAAGGCAAGGCTGGTACAATATTCACAAATCAATCAATGTGATTCATCACATAAACAAAAGGAAGGACAAAATCACATGATAATATCAATAGATGCAGAAAAAGCATTCGATAAAATCCAGCACCCATTTATCATCAAAACTCTCAGCAAAGTGGGAATATAGGGAACATACCTCAACATGATAAAGGCCATCTATGACAGGTCCACAGCCAACATCATACTCAATGGGCAGAAGTTAAAAGCAACCCCCTTAAGATCAGGAACAAGGCAGGGGTGCCCCCTTCACCACTCTTATTCAATATAGTTCTGGAAGTCCTAGCCACAGCAATCATACAAGAAGAAGAAATAAAAGGCATCCAAATTGGAAAAGAAGAAGTAAAACTATCGTTATTTGATGATATGATACTGTACATAGAAAACCCTAAAGTCACAGTCAAAAAACTACTGGACCTGATAAATGAATTCAGTAAGGTATCATGATATAAAATTAATACTCAGAAATCAGAGGCATTTTTATACACCAACAATGATTTGTCTAAAAGAGAAATTAAGAAAACAATCCCCTTCACTATGGCAACAAAGAAAATAAAATACCTAGGAGTAAACTTAACCGAGGAGGTTAAAGACTTGTACTTGGAAAATTATAAAACATTGATAAAAGAAATCGAGGAATATACAAACAAGTGGAAGCATATACCGTGTTCATGGCTAAGACGAATAAACATCATTAAAATGTCCATATTACCCAAAGTAATTTATAAATTCAGTGCAATTTCTATTAAAATACTAAGGACATACTTCAAAGATATAGAACAAATATTCCAAAAATTCATATGGAACCAAAAAAGAACATGAATAGCCTCAGCAATATTGAAAAAGAAGAATAAAGTGGGTGGTATCACACTTCCTGATATCTAGTTATACTACAAGGCCATTGTACTCAAAACAGCTTGGTTCTGGCATAAGAACAGGCATATAGATCAATGGAACAGAACAGAGAACCCAGAAATAAACCTGCACCTTTATGGACAATTGATATTTGACAAGGGAGGTAATAGCATACAATGGAGTAAAGACAGTCTCTTTAACAAATGGTGTTGGGAAAATTGGACATCTACCTGCAAAAAAAATGAAACTAGACCACCAACTTACACCTTTCACAAAAATATACTCAAAATGGATAAAACTTAAATGTAGGTCATGAAACCATAAGCATCCTAGAGCAGGGGTCGGGAACCTATGGCTCGCAAGCCAGATATGGCTCTTTTGATGGCTGCATCTGGCACGCAGACAAATCTTTAATAAAAAATAAATAACGTTGCCTGACCAGGTGGTGGCGAAGTGGATAGAGCGTCAGACTGGGATGCAGAGGACCCAGGTTCGAGACCCCGAGGTCGCCAGCTTGAGTGCGGGCTCATCTGGTTTGAGCAAAAAAAGCTCATCAGCTTGAACCCAAGGTCACTGGCTCCAGCAAGGGGTTACTTGGTCTGCTGAAGGCCCGTGGTCAAGGCACATATGAGAAAGCAATCAATGAACAACTAAGGTGTTGCAAAACGCAATGAAAAACTAATGATTGATGCTTCTCATCTCTCTCCGTTCCTGTCTGTCTGTCCCTGTCTATCCCTCTCTCTGACTTGCTCTCTGTCTCTGTAAAAAATAAATAAATAAATAAAGTTAATAAATAAATAAATAACGTTAAAAATATAAAACATTCTCATGTATTACAATTCACTCATTTCCTACCGCTCATGTTCATGGTTGCGGGTGGCTGGAGCCAATCACAGCTGTCCTCCGGGACAACACTAAATTTTTATTGGATAATGCGTAATGTACATGGGTCATTGTGAGGTCAGGAAGTAGATTTCCCTCCTTTTAATCAAGTAGTCAGCTAGCTAATTGCAGAAACCCTTTTGATGAAGAAGATGACTGAAAGAAAAAAAGATAAGGAATATCGTACTTTTCAGCAGGAATGGACAGAGGAATTTGCCTTTGTGTCTAATTCCAGGTTCTGCAGTGTGTCTAATATGCAATGATAAAATTGCATCAATGAAACGGTCAAATATAAAGCGGCACTTCGACACACACCATACTACATTTGTATCAAAATATCCAGTCAGGGACAGCAGGAAGAAAGCATGTCAAGAGCTACTGTGCAGGCCCTGGCCAGTTGGCTCAGCGGTAGAGCGTCGGCCTGGCGTGCGGGGGACCCGGGTTCGATTCCCGGCCAGGGCACATAGGAGAAGCGCCCATTTGCTTCTCCACCCCCCCCTTCCTCTCTGTCTCTCTCTTCCCCTCCCGCAGCCAAGGCTCCATTGGAGCAAAGATGGCCCAGGCGCTGGGGATGGCTCCTTGGCCTCTGCCCCAGGCGCTAGAGTGGCTCTGGTCGCGGCAGAGCATCGCCCCCTGGTGGGCAGAGCGTCGCCCCTGGTGGGCGTGCCGGGTGGATCCCGGTCGGGCGCATGCGGGAGTCTGTCTGACTGTCTCTCTCCGTTTCCAGCTTCAGAAAAATACAAAAAAAAAACACAAAAAAAACTACTGTGCAGAGTGCAAGCTATTCAGCAGCAACTCCATGTTTGGACCCAACAAGGTGACTGGAATTCGGCTAGCTTTGTTGGTGCTTTAGCAATTGTGAGAAACGGAAGGCCATTCACAGATGGGGAGTATGCCAAAACATTCAGGCTTGATGTTGACAATGAACTTTTTGACAACTTTTCTAATAAAGACAAGATAATCAAACCAATAAAAGATATGCGTCTGTCGGCAAGAACTGTTCACGATCGTACCATCATGATGGCAAATCAAATTGAGGCAACACAAGTGAAGGACATAAATTTAGCACCATTCTTTTCTCTTGCTTTGGATGAGTCAACAGACGTCAGCCATTTATTCCAGTTCAGTGTGATTGCAAGGTATGCTGTCAGTGACACACTACGTGAGGAAAGTCTTGCTGTTTTGCCTATGAAAGAGACAACAAGAGTGGAGGATTTATTCAAGTCTTCCACTGAGTTCACTAAAGAAAAAAATCTACCGATGGATAAACTTATTTCGGTGTGTACTGATGGTGCTCCGTGCATGGAGGGGAAAAACAGAGGATTCGTAGCGCTTCTTCGTGAACATGAAAAGAGACCCATCCTAAGTTTTCACTGCATCCTACATCAGGAGGCGCTTTGTGCTCAGATGTGTGGTGAGCAGCTTGGTGAGGTGATGTTTGCTGGTCATTCGGGTGGTCAACTTTATTGTTGCCTGAGCTTTAAATGATCGCCAGTTTAAAACACTGCTGGATAAAGTTGGGAATAATTATCCTGGTCTGCTTCTGCACAGCAATGTGCGTTGGTTGTCAAGAGGGAAGGTGCTCAACCATTTTGTGGCTTTCTGAGCAAAATCCAGACTTTTCTTGAAATGAAAAACGTTGAGCATCCTGAGTTAGCTAACACTGAGTGGCTCCTGAAGTTCTACTATCCCGTGGACATGACTGAACATCTCTGAACCAGTTCAATGTGAAAATGCAAGGCGTTGGAAATAGTCTTATCCCTTCAACAAGCAGGGTTTGCATTTGAAAACAAGCTGGAACTCTTCATCGCTGACACTGAAACAGGTCATTTACTACACTTTGAAAAACTGGGAGAGTTTAAAGATGCATGCACAGCAAGTGACTCTGTTCAACATCTTGATTTCCAGCAGCTAGTGGGCTTCACATCTAATCTGCAGTCATTCAAAGCGCACTTTGGAGAATTTCCTAAGCGCACTCGTCTTTTTTTTTTTTTTTTTTTTTTTTTTTATTTTTCTGAAGCTGGAAACGGGGAGAGACAGTCAGACAGACTCCCGCATGCGCCTGACCGGGATTCACCCGGCACGCCCACCAGGGGCGAGGCTCTGCCCACCAGGGAGCAATGCTCTGCCCCTCCGGGGCATCGCTCTGCCGCGACCAGAGCCACTCTAGCGCCTGGGGCAGAGGCCAAGGAGCCATCCCCAGCGCCCGGGCCATCTTTGCTCCAATGGAGCCTTGGCTGCGGGAGGGGAAGAGAGAGACAGAGAGGAAGGAGGGGGGGTGTGGAGAAGCAAATGGGCGCTTCTCCTATGTGCCCTGGCCGGGAATCGAACCCGGGTCCCCCGCACGCCAGGCCGACGCTCTACCGCTGAGCCAACTGGCCAGGGCCTGCGCACTCGTCTTTTTAAGTTCATCACCCATCCACACAAGTGTGCGGTGGACAGCGCCGACCTGAGTTACATCCCCAGTGTCTTTGTCAGAGATTTTGAGCTACAAGTTGCTGACCTGAAGGCCTCAGACATGTGGGTGAATAAGTTCAAGTCACTGAATGAAGATTTGGAAATACTTGCATGACAGCAAGCAGAGTTGGCAAGCAAACACAAGTGGGGAGAAATGAAAAAACTTCAACCCGTGGACCAGCTGATTGTCAAAACTTGGAACGCGCTTCCTGTCACATACCACACACTGCAGCATGTGAGTATTGCTGTACTGACAATGTTTGGCTCTACGTATGCATGTGAGCAGTCTTTCTCACATCTAAAGAACGTTAAGACCAACCTACAATCACGTTTAACGTTTAATGGATGGAAGTCTCAATGCCTGCATGAAGCTTAACCTCATCATGTATCAACCAGACTACAAAGCCATCAGCAAAACCATGCAGCACCAGAAGTCGCATTAATGGTAAGAAGTACTTTATTCATCATTGGTTAGCAACAGCATAACAATGTTATTAAAAAGAATTCAGAGACTTATTGTACTTTAAAAGTGTTGGTCTTACATAAAATGCACACATTTACTTGTATTTAGTGTTAAACATATTGTATGGCTCTCATGGAATTACTTTTAAAATATGTGGCATTCATGGCTCGCTCAGCCAAAAAAGGTTCCCGACCCCTGTCCTAGAGGAAAACATAAGCAATAAGCTCTCCGTCATCACTTGCAGCAATATATTGGCTGATTTATCTCCACACGCAAGGGAAATAAAAGACAGGATAAACAAATGGGACTATATCAAACTAAAAAGATTTTGCACAGCTAAAGACAATATGAACAAAATAAAAAGGCAAACCACACAATGGGAGAACATATTCAACAATATGTCTGATAAGGGGTTAATAACCAAAATTTATAAAGAACTTGTAAAACTCAACACCAGGAAGATAAACAGTCTGGTCCAATCAAAAAATGGTCAAAAGATGGCCCTGGCCGTTTGGCTCAGTGGTAGAGCGTTGGCCTGGTGCGCAGGAGTCCCGGATTTGATTTCTGGCCAGGGCACACAGGAGGAAGCGCCCATCTGCTTCTCCACCCCTCCCCCTCTCCTTCCTTCTGTCTCTCTCTTCCCCTCCCGCAGCCAAGACTCCATTGGAGCAAAGTTGGCCCGGGCAATGAGGATGACTCTGTAGCCTCTGCCTCAGGCGCTAGAAGGGCTCTGGTTGCAACAGAGCAATGCCCCAGATGGGCAGAGCATCTCCCCCTGGTGGGCATGCCAGGTGGATCCCGGTTGGGTACATGTGGGAGTCTGACTGCCTCCCCATTTCCAACTTTGGAAAAATCCAAAAAAAAAAAATGGGCAAAAGAAATGAATCGACACTTCTCCAAAGAGGACATACAGATGGCCAATAGGCATATGAAAAAATACTCAACATCACAAATCATTAGAGAAATGCAAATTAAAACCACAATGAGATATCACCTCACACCAGTCAGAATGGTGCTCATCAACAAAACAACACAGAATAAGTGCAGGCGAGGATGTGGAGAAAAGGGAACCCTCTTGCACTGCTGATGGGAATGCAGACTGGTGCAGCCACTGTGGAAAACAGTATGGAGATTCCTCAAAAAATTAAAAATGGAACTGCCTTTTGACCCAGCCATCCCACTTTTAGGAATATACCCCAAGAACACCACATCAACGAATCAAAAGGAGAAATGCACCCCCATGTTTATGGCAGCATTGTTCACAATAGCCAAGATCTGGAAACAGCTCAAGTGTCCATCAGTGGACGAGTGGATTAAAAAGCTTGGTACGGCCTGACCTGTGGTGGCGCAGTGGATAAAGCGTCAACCTGGAAATGCTGAGGTTGCCGGTTCGAAACCCTGGGCTTGCCTGGTCAAGGCACATATGGGAGTTGATGCTTCCAGCTCCTCCCCCCTTCTCTCTCTCTCTGTTTCTCTCTCTCCCTCTCTCTCTCCTCTCTAAAAATGAATAAATAAATAAAAAAAATTAATTAAAAAAAAAAAAAAAGCTTGGTACGTATATACAATGGAATACTATGGGGCCATGAAAAAGAGAGAAATATTGTTTTTTGTGACAACATGGATGAACTATTATGTTAAGTGAAATAAGGCAGGCAGAGAAAGAAAAATATCATATGACCTCACTCATCTGAGGAATCCAACAAACAATATAAACTGTGGAACGGAATAGAGACAAAGGCGGCAGGATCAAAGGATCCAGAAGGAAAGCGGACAGAGAGAAAGGGGATGACAGGCTGATAGGATGGGATGAGAGCAGAAAAGCAAATCCTGGAGGGAAGAGGGGAGAGCATTATGGGGAGGGGGATGGGGAGATGTACTGGGAAACATGGGGGAGGGGAAGATGTATTCGGGGGAACACTAAAATCTATGTAAACACAATAATTAATAAAAGAAAAAAGAGTAGGTATAAAGACTATGACTTCAATCTTGCTGGCACGCTTGTCTTCCTGGCTTGCATGCTTTGATGAAGCAGACTACTATGTTGGAGAGGCGAATGTAGCAATGAAATGAAGACGGCCTTCAGCTAAAGGAAACTGAGCACTGAGCCCAGCAACCCGTGAGGGGAAATGAATTGTAGTAAGGTACCAGAAAGCTGCAAAATTAATATTGATATTCTAGGAGGAAAGGTCAGGCTTTCTTGTCCTGTCTTTCCTTTGGAGAGGGGAAGGAGAAGAATGTAGATGTTTCTGGCTTGCAAGGACAATGGGTCATTTAGTTTTAAAACTAAAATAAAGGTTAACTGAGAAACTTCTCTTTCAATGGGAGACAGAATTTACATACCACCCTACATTGATTGAAGTTCCTCCTTCTCCCTGAAATCCTGAGAGTAACATACCTCTAGGCAAAGGAGGGGAGATGAACCCTGAAAGATTGTAAATGTCTTTGATTGTGTTACCTTGAAAGTCTTAATGTTTTTTGTATCCCCTAAACAAATGTTGTAAGCTTGTGCCATGATGTCATGCTCTCCCCAGCCTGTGTGTGATCAAAGGTATATAACCAGCCCCTGAGATGTATTTGGGGCACATGATTTGGGTCTGTAAATGCCCTGTGTCAGCCATATGTGGCCGGCATATTTAATAACTCTCCTCCTTTAATAAAACTCCTCAAAATTCATCTGGACTTGGGTGTCTCTACGTAAACCCACAGAAGTGAGGCACACTACTTTTCAGCATCTGGGGTACGGTACTTTACAACAGAATCAGGCAAAGAATCACATGAGTGAGCTTAGAAGCAGATCTTTCCCCACTTGAGCCTATCCAAGAGTGCCAGGCAACATCTTTATTGCAGCTTTGGAAGAGACTGTGGACCAACACCTTGATTGCACCTCTCTAAGAGAGCTTGAAGCAGAGGACTCGGCTAAGCTGCACCCATATTCCTAACTCTCAAAAATGGTTTCAATCCACCTGTTCTTGTTTTTGTTCAGTCCATTGAAAGGGCTAAGGAGCTTTTTCATGAGCTCATATAAGAAGGCATTAATGTGGACATTATTCAGGCAGACAGAACACAGGAACAGAGAGATAACATAGTCCACAGCTTCAGAGCAGGAAAAAATCCGAGTCCCTATTTGTACAGCCTTAATAGCCAGAGGTATGGATTTTAAAGATGTGAACTTGGTGATCAACTATGACTTTCCAACAAGCTCAGTTATCCACAGGATAGGTCGAACTGGAAGAGCAGGGCATAAAGGAAAAGCTGTTACATTTTTCACTGAGGATATAAACCATTATTAAGAAGCATTGCCAATGTTATACAGCAGGCCAGATGTCCTGTTCCAGAATACATAAGAGGCTTCCCAAAACTACTAAGCAAACAAAAGAAGATGGTGATTAAGAAGCCATTGCAAAGGGAGAGCATTAGTGCCACTCCAAAAATACTTCTTAGAAAAAGCTATGGATAAACGGGAAAAGGTCATTGGTCAGAGCAACAGGAGAAAGTAGCTCTTAAAGACAAAAGTTTAAAAAGATTTTTTTAAAAAGACTGAATCAAAAAGATAATTTTATGATCTCAATGTGATTGTTGTTTTCATGGACTACTTCACCTTAAAATCACCTGTAACATTTGAAATCAACTACAAGAACATAGGACTGGAGAAAATTGATCATAAACTTTCAGTGTATCGTGTCAGATTTCAATGTAGATGACTTTTAAATGATTACACAATGAAAATAACATTCAATGACATTTCTGTGGTTTGAATCTTTTTTTTTATTATTATTAATTGGTTTATTACTTATGTACTGTCAAATTCATTCATTCTTCTCCCTTCTACTTTCTTAAGGATTTGTGTTATTTTTTTTTATATATATAAATAAATTTTTATTTTAATGGGGTGACATCAATAAATCAGGGTACATACATTCAAAGAAAACATTTCCAGGTTATCTTGTCATTTAGTTATGTTGCATACCCATCACCCAAAGAGAGATCATCCTCTGCCACCCTCCATCCAGTTCTCTCTGTACCCCTCCCCCTCCCCTCCCCCTCTCCCTCCTTCCCTCCCCCCACCCCCCTTAGCCACCACACTCCTATTCATGCCTCTCAGTCTCGCTTTTATGTCCCACTAATGTATGGAATCCTGCAGTTCCTGTTTTTTTCTGATTCGCTTATTTCACTCCGCACAATGCTACCAAGACTCCACCGTTCCGCTATAAGTGATCCAATGTCACCATTTCTCCTAGCTGAATAATATACCATGGTGTATATGTGCCCCATCTTCTTCATCTAGTCCTCTATTTTTTTTACAGTGATTAAAAGCCTTTAAGCAAACTCTTGGTCAATACAGCAAGAATCCATAAATGAGTAGTGTCCTTAACATGTTCCCCAAGTCCAAGTTGGCCCCCTCACCATGCCAAATCCCTGAAAAATGCAACCCAACCACAGTTCAGTCTGTTAGGAGCTGTCACAGGGAGCAGGAGTCCAGGAAAGTTCCCCATAGGAAAAGTCCATATGGCACTGGAATTGTTGTCACCATTCTATACTTTGCAGCTCATGTCCAAGTCCCAATGACCGCTGCTTCTAGCTGGTAATGATTCAGGTAGACTGGAAAAAGCCATTTGCAGCATGCGTGGATATGGAGCTTCTGTTCTCCTCTGCCTGGAGAGTTGAGACCAGGTTGCTTTTCCCTGGAGCTCTGTGACTGTGGCCTGGTAAAGAGAACCTTGGGATACACTAAGCTGGGTGGCAAAGGTAAATTCATAATACAAGTTGGCAAAAGGAGGAAAGAGAGCTCTAAATTAAGAGTAGGTCCCAGTCTGAAATATGAGTGGGGCATTGAGGTAGGAGGAATAAAGGAATCACTATATATTAAGCAAAGCAGCAGAAAATAGGACTATCAACACCCACAACAGAGATCTTTGAGGGAAGAATAAAGAACCTGACTATTCAGGCAAAACATAGTCAAGTGGCCCTTGTGCAAATGAGATCAGTTTACCTGCTTCTTGGAAGAAATACCCTAGGCTCGTCCACAGTGTCGTAGATGGGGTCGACGGCCCTGGGCACCTTCAGCCTTCAGTGGCAAACCCCAGCATTCTGGGCAAGGTTAGGTCATAGGTGGCTGGAGCAGGCCTGGAAGAGACTGAACCCTCCCTTAGAGGAGCGAGGGGGAAGCCCACCTTCCAGTGTCCCTGTTTCCTCACAGCAGAGGTGTGTAAGCCTGGCAGGCTTTAGCTCAATGACCTTCCTTTCCACTATTGAAGCAGGACCCAGATGGCATCCTATGAGACCCCTTTGGGGTGCTGGAGCCTTTAAGGGTGTATCCTAAAAGCTGGTAGTTCCCCCTGATCTCTATTGGGCTTTTTCTGCCTCTAGGTATCTTAAAAGCCATTCTCAGAAGATCTCGCTGAGGGGTTTGAGGATCCCCATCCGCCTATATAAATCTTTTCCATATATCTGGAGCTATTTGGAAAAAAGACAGAACAGTGTTATTAGCTAGATCTAATAAAGAAGGTAGATTTGGTGTCTCCTGTTCATCAGCTTTCAAAAGAAATGTAAATTTTTTTTTTTTTAAGTAAAAAGCATGATATGGTAGACCCGTCGGAGTCATTGGCCTGGTGTGCAGGATTCCCGGGTTCGATTCCCGGCCAGAGCACACAGGAGAAGCGCCCATCTACCTCTCCACCCCTCCCCCTCTCCCCCCTCCCGGTCCCTCTCCTCCCGCCCACAGCCAAGGCTCCACCGGAGCAAATCCACCCTGGGCACTAAGGATGGCCCCATGGCCTCCGCCCTAGTTGCTAGAATGACTCCGGTTGTAACAGAGCAACATCCCAGATGGGCAGAGCATTCCCTCCGGTAGGCATGCCAGGTGGATCCCAGTCAGGCGCATGCAGGAGTCTGTCTGCTTGCCTCCCCATCCCCATCCTCAGAAATATACAAAAAATAAATAAATAAAAGAAAAAATACAAAAAAAAAATACAAAAAAAAAAAGGGGGGGGGGCATTCCCTTGTGCTAAAGCACCAGGAAGCATGGAGTGAGCTTGAGTATGTCCTATGAAACATGGAGCTCTATGTTTACATATAAGACTTTGAAGGAGGAACTGCTGAAATAGTTTGTCAGCATTTGTCCCTAAGACAGCAGTCTTTATAGTGGGAACACCATACGTAAATATTTGCTGTCTGTCTATAGATTAAGGGGGGAATATGGCCAATGCTGAAAAGCCATGATCTTTGTGCCCCTCCCCTCCCCCAACCCCCTCCCTCTCCTCCCCCCACCCTGTAACCCCAACACTGTTGTTCATGTCTCTGAGTCTCATCTTTATGTCCCACCTATGTGTGGAAACATAGTTCTTAGTTTTTTCTGATTTACTTCTTTCACTCAGTATAATGTTATCAAGGCCCATCCATGTTGTTGTAAAAGATCCTATGTCATCATTTCTTATGGCTGAGTAGTATTCCATAGTATATATATACCAAAGCTTTTTAATCCACTCATCCTCTGATGGACACTTGGGCTGTTTCCAAGTCTTTGCTATTGTGAACAATGCTGCCATAAACATGGGGGTGCATTTCTTCTTTTCAAACAGTGCTATGTGTTCTTGGGGTATATTCCTAACAGTGGTATAGCTGGGTCAAAAGGCAGTTTGATTTTTAATTTCTTGAGGTATCTCCATACTGTTTTCCACAGTGGCTGCACCAGTCTGCATTCCCACCAGCAGTGCAGGAGGGTTCCCTTTTCTCCACATCCTCGCCAGCACTTATTCTGTGTTGTTTTATTGATGAGCGCCATTCTGACTGGTGTGAGGTGATATCTCATTGTGGTTTTAATTTGCATTTCTCTAATCATTAATGATGTTGAACATTTTTTCATATGCCTATTGGCCATCTGTGTGTCCTCTTTGGAGAAATGTCTATTCATTTCTTTTGCCCATTTTTGGATTGGATTGTTTGTCTTCCTGGTATTAAGTTTTACAAGATCTTTATAAATTTTGGTTATTAACCCCTTTTCAGACGCTATGTCAAATATATTCTCCCATTGTGTAGTTTGTCTTTTTATTCTGTTCTTATTGTCTTTAGCTGTGCAGAAGCTTTTTAGTTTGATAAAGTCCCATTTGTTTATCCTGTCTTTTATTTCACTTGCCTGTGGAGACAAATCAGCAAATATATTGCTGCGAGAGATGTCAGAGAGCTTACTGCCTATGTTTTCTTCTAAAATGCTTATGGTTTCATGGCTTACATTCAAGTCTTTTATCCATTTTGAGTTTATTTTTGTGAGTGGTGTAAGTTGGTGGTCTAGTTTCATTTTTTTGCAGGTAGCTGTCCAGTTTTCCCAACACCATTTGTTGAAGAGGCTGTCTTTACTCCATTGTATTGTCTTACCTCCTTTGTCAAATATCAATTGTCCATAGAGCTGTGGGTTTATTTCTGAGTTCTCTGTTCTGTTCCATTGATCTATGTGCCTGTTCTTATGCCAGTACCATGCTGTTTTGAGTACAATGGCCTTATAATATAACTTGATATCTGGAAGTGTGATACCTCCCGCTTTTTTCTTCCTTTTCAGGATTGCTGAGGCTATTCGTGTTCTTTTTTGGTTCCATATAAATTTTTGGAATATGTGTTCTATGTCTTTGAAGTAAGTCATTGGTATTTTCATTGGTATTGCATTGAATTTATAAATTGCTTTGGGTAATATAGACATTTTAATGATGTTTATTCTTCCTAACCATGAGCACGGTATATGCCTCCACTTATTCGTATCTTCCCTGATTTCTTTTATCAATGTTTTATAATTTTCTGAGTACAAGTCTTTAATCTCCTTGGTTAAATTTATTCCTAGGTACTTTATTTTTTTGGTTGCAATGGTAAAGGGGATTGATTCCCTGATTTCTCTTTCTGACAGTTCATTATTAGTGTATAAAAATGCCTCTGATTTCTGAGTATTGATTTTATATCCTGCCACCTTGCCAAATTCTTTTATCAGGTCTAGTAGTTTTTTGACTGAAACTTTAGGGTTTTCTATATACAATATCATGTCATCTGCAAATAATGATAGTTTTACTTCTTCTTTTCCAATTTGGATGCCTTTTATTTCTTTTTCTTGTCTGATTGCTGTGGCGAGGACTTCCAGAACTATGTTGAATAAGAGTGGTGAAAGGGGGCAACCCTGCCTTGTTCCTGATCTTAAGGGGATAGCTTTTAATTTTTGCCCATTGAGTATTATGTTGGCTGTGGGTTTGTCATAGATGGCCTTTATCATGTTGAGGTATGTTCCCTGTATTCCCACTTTGCTGAGAGTTTTGATCATGAATGGGTGCTGGACTTTATCAAATGCTTTTTCTGCATCTATTGAAATTATCATGTGGTTTTTCTCCTTTCTTTTGTTTATGTGATGAATCACATTGATTGATTTGCGAATATTGTACCAGCCTTGCCTCCCAAGAATAAATCCTACTTGATCATGGTGTATGATTTTTTCCATATATTGCTGGATCCGGTTTGCTAATATTTTATTGAGGATTTTTGCATCTAAGTTCATCAGGGATATTGGCCTATAATTTTCTTTTTTTGTGTTGTCTTTGCCTGGTTTTGGAATCAGAATTATGCTCGCCTCATAAAAGGAGTTTGGAAGTCTTCCTTCCTCTTGAATTTTTTGAAATAGCTTGAGAAGGATAGGAGTTAGTTCTTCTTTGAATATTTGGTAGAATTCACTTGTGAAGCCATCAGGCCCAGGACTTTTCTTTTTGGGGAGTTTTTTGATAGCTGTTTCAATCTCATTTGTTGTAATTGGTCTGTTTAGGTTTTCTGATTCTTCCAGATTGATTTTTGGAAGATTATATGATTCAAGGAATTTGTCCATTTCATCTAGGTTGTCTAGTTTTTTGGCGTACAGTTCTTCATAGTATTTTCTTACAATATTTTGTATTTCTGTTGTGTCAGTTGTTATTTCTCCACTCTCGTTTCTAATTTTATTTATTTGAGTCCTCTCTCTTTTTTTCTTGGTGAGTCTTGTTAAAGGTTCATCGATCTTGTTTACCTTTTCAAAGAACCAGCTCCTGGTTTCATTGATCCTCTGTATTGTTTCTTTAGCCTCTATGTCACTTATTTCTGCTCTGATCTTTATTATTTCCTTCCTTCTACTAGCTCTGGGCTTTACTTGCTGTTCTTTTTCTAGTTCTTTTAGATGCAGGGTTAAGTTGTTAATTTGAGCTTTTTTTAGCTTCTTGAGGTATGCCTGTAATGCTATAAACTTCCCTCTCAGGACTGCTTTTGCTGTGTCCCATAAATTTTGAGTTGATGTATGCTCATTATCGTTTGTTTCCAGGAATTTTTTAATTTCTTCTTTGATCTCAATGTTAACCCATTCATTGTTTAATAACGTGCTATTTAGTTTCCAAGTGTTTGAATGTTTTTCAATTTTTCTATTGTGGTTGATTTCTAGTTTAATGCCATTGTGATCAGAGAAAGTGTTCGATATGATTTCAATCTTCTTAAATTTGTTGAGCCCGCTTTTGTGCCCTAACATGTGGTCTATTCTAGAGAATGTCCCATGAGCGCTTGAAAAGAATGTATATTCTGCTCTTTTAGGGTGAAAGGTTCAGAAGATAGCTATTAAATCGAGTTCATCTAATATGTCCTTTAAGTCTGCTGTTTCTTTGTTAATTTTCTTTCTTGAGGACCTATCTAATGATGTTAATGGGGTATTGAAATCTCCTACTATTATAGTATTGCTGTTGATCTCGCCCTTTAAGTCTATCAAAGTCTGCTTTATATATTTAGGTGCTCCTATATTAGGTGCGTAGATATTCATAATGGTTATATCTTCCTTTTGTATTGCTCCCTTTATCACTATGTAGTGACCTTCTTTATCTCTAACTATGGTCTTTGTTCTAAAGTCCATTTTGTCTGATATAAGTATTGCTACCCCAGCTTTTTTTTCATTTCCATTTGCGTGAAATATTTTTTTCCATCCTTTTATCTTCAGTCTGTGTGCATCTTTTGATTTAAGGTGTGTCTCTTGTAGACAGCATATGTATGGGTCCTGTTTTCTTATCCACGCAGCTACCCTATGTCTCTTGATCGGATCATTTAATCCATTAACATTTAAGGTTATTACTGATATGTAATTGTTTATTGCCATTTTTTTTCTTTAAAACTGTTTTTCTCTTTTGCTATATTCTTTTTTTCCTTTGATCTGTTTACAACAGGTCCCTTAGCATTTCTTGCAGCCTTGGTTTGGTTGTAGTGAAATCCTTTAGTTTTTTTTTGTCTGTAAAGCTTTTTATTTCTCCTTCAATTTTAAATGATAGCCTTGCTGGATAAAGTAGTCTTGGTTGTAGGTTCTTGTTCTGCATTACTTTGAATATTTCTTGCCATTCCCTTCTGGCCTCAAGTGTTTCTGTTGAGAAGTCAGAAGTCATCCTTATGGGGGCTCCTTTGTAGGTGATTGTCTTTTTTTCTCTAGCAGCTTTTAATATTTTCTCTTTATCATTTAGCTTTGGTAATTTAATTATGATGTGTCTTGGTGTTGGTTTCTTTGGATTTCTCCTTAATGGAGTTCTCTGTGCTTCCTGAACATGTGAAATATTTTCCTGCCTTAATTGGGGGAAGTTTTCTGCTATAATATGTTTGAACAAAGTCTCTATCCCTTGTTCTTTCTCTTCTTCTTCAGGAACCCCTATGATGCAGGATGTTATTTCTCTTCATGTTGTCACAGAGCTCTCTAGAGTTTCCTCAGACTTTTTGAGTCTCTTTTCTTTTTTCTGCTCTGCTTCCATGCCTTTATTTATTGTGTCCTCTAACTCACTGATTCGATTCTCTGCTTCATCCATCCTGCTTTTAATTCCTTCCATTGTATTCTTTATTTCAGATATTGTATTTGTCATTTCTGTCTGATTCTTTTTTATTATTTCAATGTCCTTTTTTATATTTGTTATCTCTTTATTTAGGTTTTCGTAATGGCCATCTATGGTGGTTCTAATATCTTTGAGCATCCTAATGATCGTTATTTTAAACTCTGCATCTGGTAATTTGGTTATATCTGATTCACTTAGGTCCTTTTCTGGGGATTTCTCTTGGTTTATTTGTGTTGTATTTCTCTGCCTCCGCATTTTCTCTTCACGAGAGTGGCTGTGATCACGTGCTCGGGTGCACAAGGGTTGGTGGCCTTGGCCTTTGCCCCGCCCCCCGTGTGTGATGTTATGCTCGGTCCTGAGGGCACTGGCGAGCACCTTTGCTCAGCTGCGGGTCTCCGCCTGTTTCCGAGCTTTCACCCTGCCTTTGCAGGATGATCCCACTCAAGGAACAGCTGCTAGCCTTGGCTCTACCAGCCAGGAAGGGCTGTGTGCCCAAGCTCAGCTTCGTAGCGGAACTCCGCCTCTTCTGGACTTTTGGCTCCACCCCTCGCGGGAGGAGCAGGCTACCAAGTCAGACCGCAAGCCTGGGTTGCACAGGCGGGGCAGGGATGTGCTCCTCTGCCCTTGCTCCGGAGCTGGTTTCTACCCTTTCTGGGTTTCCCGCCCTTCTCCCGGAGGCTGGATTACAGGCTGCCGGCAGCTGAGCTTAGCCACTTTTGCACGCCCCCTTCTCCCTAACCGGGCAAGATTGAGCTCACACCTGAGCCCACTGGTGGCCAGCCGGCTTCCGCCCCTGCCAGCAGAACTGCGCTTTTGTCTCCCACTGCCGCCCGCTCTCCGGTGCGCCCTCAGCCGTGTGGGTGGGAGCGTTGCAGCTCAGACCCTAAGACTCACTACCGTAGACCCGAAAGCTCCCTCCTTCTATGCGACTCTGCTCTGAATGCCGCGGGGGAGCTTGTTTGGCTGCTCTCCTGCTTCCCTTTGCTGGTATTGCTGTTTCCGGGGGAAATATTCACTTCAGCTTTGGGGAGTGACTCGTCCCAGGGGTTAGAGTGGCTATCTCCCAAAAATGTTTCTCCCTATGCCTCCTAGATTGCACTCTCTTCCTGTTACTGTGGTTCTCTCCCCTCTCCCTCCGTCTCCAGGAGCCCCGGGTGAGTGTTTGTGAGAGAGATGTTCTGCGTGGTCCCTTTAAGAAGGATCCTGGGTCTGAGAAATCAGACTCTCTCACAAACAGTATCCTGACTTGTTTCCAGCTAAATACTGTCCTTATGCTTCTTCTGGGCTCTGGGGCTGCAGGCTGGAGCTTTGTTCCTGGGGCTCAGGGCCCTTTCCCCCTCTGCTAAACTCACTTCCCGCCACGCGAGTCTCTCCCTGCTGCCGTTCGCTCCGAGAAGCTGGGCAGCCCTCTCCGCGTTTCCGCTTTTCCTACCAGTCTCTGGGTGGCTTCTTCAGCGTTCCTGGGTTGAAGAGTCCTTTTAGTTTAGTCCAAAGTTGGTTTTTCCAGTTGATAGTTCATAAAATTAGTTTGTAATCCACATTGGTTCTGGGAGGTAGATGCTGGTACGTTCGCCTACTCCAGCGCCATCTTGTCGCCTGTCGGTGAGCGGCGTTCTCCACGAGCCCGCGCAGCGCCCTGTGGTTTGAATCTTGAGGTACTTCTTATAGAAGATCAAAAACTTATGCTAAAAATGACAACACCCAAATGTGATGAACTCTTAAGGATGTTTCTCTTCAAGTGTGGAGGAATGTATGAAGTATGTTGAGAGACATCTAGAAGCATAGTAAAGCCTTGAGATTGAAAGTCCCTTCCCCGCCGCCTTATGGGTTTTTTGTTTGTTTGTTTGCTTGTTTTTTGAATGGACAAGAAGCCCAGGCTATTTACCAAGAATAAACCTACTGCTCTTTAAAAAAAAAAATGACCTGGCATGTTTGTTTCCTATGACCAAATCACAGCTTTCAAGTAAAAGAATTTTGGAAAACCAAGACCTATTATCACAAGTACCTACAATGTTCATGCATAGCATAGTTTATAGCAGTGACAATGAACAATCTACAGTCACTCACGACAGTTCTAGTACTTTAAGAGTCTTCTGGAATTAGTGGTGATATTAAATTTTACATCTAATGACCAGGCAGTGGTGCAGTGGATAGAGCGTCGGACTGGGATGCTGAGGACCCAGGTTTGAGACCCCGAGGTCACCAGTTTGAGCACGGGATTGTCTGGTTTGAGCAAAAGCTCACCAGCTTGGACCCTAGATCTCTGGCTCAAGCAAGGGGTTACTCGGTCTGCTGAAGGCCCACAGTCAAGGCACATATGAGAAAGCAAACAATGAACAACTAAGGTGTCACAACGAGAAACTGATGATTGATGCTTCTTATCTCTCTCCGTTCCTGCCTGTCTGTCCCTGTCTGTCCCTCCCTCTGATTCTCTCTCTGTCTCTGTGTAAAAAAACAAAAACAAAAAAAACCCCACAAAACAAAACAAAACAAAATAAAATAAAATTTACATCTATAACCCAGGCTGGGTAGTTCTGTTGGTTAGAGCATCGTCCTGATATGCCAAGGTTGTGGGTTTGATACCGGGGTAGAGCACATACAAAAATCAACCAATGGCCTGATCTGTGATGGCTCAGTGGATAAAGCTGGAATGCTGAAGTCGTCAGTTCAGAACCTAGGCTTGCTGGGTCAAAGCACATAGCAGAAGCAACTACAGCACCTATAGCAACTATGAAGCAACTAGGAGTTGATGCTTCCTGCTCTGCCTCCCCTTTCTCCCCCCCCCTCCTCTCTAAAATCAATAAATAAAATCTTTTTAAAAAAAGAATTAAGCAATGAATGCATAGAGCAGTGGAACAACAAATTGATCTTTCCCTCTCTCTCTTTCTCCCCCCTTCTCTCTCTCTCTCAATCAATAAATTAAACTATTTTAAAATAATTACATATACAATGTATATAGAGTTATAATGAAGTGTGTCATCATTGGCAGATACCCAGTATTTCCAGATGACCAATGCATGTTATAAAAGCATTCATAGGAAAAGAGCCATTCAAACTACAAGGCAGACCAATGGTTTTTATTCAAAAGAGTCCAAAAACTTCATTGCTATCATTTCAGATTCCATACTGCAAACATTTTAAGACACTACCACTTGTTATATTTGGGGTAGTACCAAAGAAAAATTTCCACACGATATGTGGCTATTAAAGGAAAAGGTTATTAAAATACTCCGTCTCCAATTACATATATGTGTGAGGCCAGGTTTACACATGTACTTTAAGCATACAAAAACAACATACAGTATTGCAACAGACTGAATGCAGAAGCAGATCTGAGAACGAAGCTCTCTTCTTTTATGTCAGATGTTAAGAGGTTTGCAAATAATGTCGTTCTTCTCATTAAGCTTTTGGGTTTTGTTTTGGAAAATAGTTATTTTTCGTTTAAATTTTTAAAAAGTTGATTGATTTGAGAAAGAGAAACATCGATTTGTTGTTCCACTTAGTTATGCATTCATTGGTTGCTTCTTATATATGCCCTGACTGGGGATCAAACCCACAACCTTGGCATGTTGCGATGACGCTCCAACCAACTGAGCTACTCAGCAGAACCTCATTTAAAAATTTTTTTGTGTTAACATATAATAGGGTTATTATTGTTAAAGAAATATATTTTTTAAATTTCTCAGTTTAATTTTAAATATGGAAAATACTGACAGAGTTTCCTTGGTGTCCTCAATAATTTTTAAGAGTGTAAAAGGGCCCTGGCCGGTTGGCTCAGCGGTAGAGCGTTGGCCTGGCGTGCAGGGGACCTGGGTTCGATTCCCGGCCAGGGCACATAGGAGAAGCACCCATTTGCTTCTCCACCCCCCCTCCTTCCTCTCTGTCTCTCTCTTCCCCTCCTGCAGCCAAGGCTCCATTGGAGCAAAGATGGCCCAGGCGCTGGGGATGGCTCCTTGGCCTCTGCCCCAGGCACTAGAGTGGCTCTGGTCGCGGCAGAGCGACGCCCCCTGGTGGGCAGAGCATCGCCCCTGGTGGGCGTGCCAGGTGGATCCCGGTCGGGCACATGCGGGAGTCTGTCTGTCTCTCCCCGTTTCCAGCTTCAGAAAAATACAAAAAAAAAAAAAAGAGTGTAAAAGGATCCTAAGACCAAAAAGTTTGAACACTGCTGCTCTGGAGAAACTCTTGCCCATGTATCCCAGGAAACACATAAGAATATTCAAACTGGAGGTGGGGGAGGGGAGTAAAGAGGGACAAGTATACAGTGACAGTGAGCAATCTGACTTTGAATGATGGGCACACAACACAATCAACAGTTCAAATGCTATAGAGATGTTTACCTGAAATCTATATACTCTTATTGATCAATGTCACCCCATTAAATTTAATTTTCTAAATTAAAAAAAAAAAAAAAGAATATTCAAACCGTTTCTACCATAGCTGGAAACTGAACATAGCCCTAATCTCTATCTGTGGAATGAAAAAATATATCATGATATAGTCATACTATGTAATAGTACATAATAGTAAGTAGCAGTGAAAATGATAAATGATCTATGGTTACGCACAAGAACATGAATGTATCCAAAAAGAATAACATCAAGGAGAAAGAGTAACTGAAGACTTACTTTAGTATGAGCCCACTCATATAAAGTTCAAAACTAAAGTATTCAGGAATACAAACAAATGTGAGTTAAAAAATAATAATAAAGCACTCCACGACATATCTACCAGAATGACTAAAATTGAGGATTGGCTACCAAATTTGCACACCACTTGGGAAAAGGTCTGGCAGTTTCCTGTAAGTAAACGTACACCTACCCTATAACCCAACAATTCCATTTCTGGGTATTTACCCAAGAAAATATATGCCCACAAAAACACTTGTACAAAAATGTTAATAGCAACTTACTTTATTATAACCAAACTGGGAACACCCAGAAGTCCATTAATAAAAGAAGGGATGAACAAGCTGTGGTCCATTCATACAATGGAATACTACTCAGCAGTAAAAAGGAGTGGAGTGGGCCCTGGCCGGTTGGTTCAGTGGTAGAGCGTCAGCCTAGTGTGCGGAAGTCCCGGGTTCGATTCCCAGCCAGGGCACACAGGAGAGGCTCCCATCTGCCTCTCCACCCCTCCCGCTCTCCTTCCTCTCTGTCTCTCTCTTCCCCTCCCGCAGCCGAAGCTCCATTGGAGCAAAAGATGGCCCGGGCGCTGGGGATGGCTCTGTGGCCTCTGCCTCAGGCTCTAGAATGGCTCTGGTCGCGACAGAGCGATGCCCCGGATGGGCAGAGCATCGCCCCCTGGTGGGCGTGCTGGGTGGATCCCGGTGGGGCGCATGCGGGAGTCTGTCTGACTGCCTCCCCGTTTCCAGCTTCAGAAAGAAAAAAAAAAAGGAGTGGAGTGTTGTAGATGCCCACAACAACGTGGATGAATCTCAAAACCATTGTGCTGAGAGAGAAGAGCTAGACAGAAAGACGCAGACTGCATGTTTCCGTATATATGAAGTCATAAAACAGGCAAAACCAATCTGAGATGGAAAAACATTAGGGGAAAAAGGCTTGCCTCTGGAGGGGCGGGTTTACGGACCAATGGGGAAGGTTCAGAAGGGCATTTTCTGCAGCGGATGATAAAGTTCTCTACATCTTGAGAAGAGTTCAGGTAGTCAGGGTGGCAGCATTTGTTGAGACTCACACAGTGATGATTTGTGCATGTCACTGAATGTAAATTATACCTCAGAACAAAACCTCTAAGCAATTATTGACCTTTAGTAAATGATATGTATGCCGGAGCATCTATCTAGAGGGAAATGACTATAATTTATTTTGAAACAAATAAAAAAAAACCCAGTATGGATTAATGAGTAGATAGAGTGGTGGATAGATAGAAGATACAGCAATTATGGGAGAAGGGCAATGGTAGAGAACCTAGATGGCGGGTGTTTATGTTGCTTGCTGTGAAATTCTTTGAACTTGGCTGTATGTTTGAAATTTTCAATAAACAGTGAGGAAAAAAATAAGCAGTGAAATTAAAAACAAAAAGCAGGGGATGCCTGACCTGTGGTGGCGCAGTGGATAAAGCGTTGACCTGGAAATGCTGAGGTTGCCGGTTCGAAACCCTGGGCTTGCCCGGTCAAGGCACATATGGGAGTTGAAGCTTCCTGCTCCTCCCCCCTTCTCTCTCTCTCTCTGTCTCTCTCTCTCTCTCAATCTCTCTCTCTCCTCTAAAATGAATAAATAAATAAATAAATATTAAAAAAAAAAAGCAGGGGAATAACGGTTAGTTCTTCTTTGGGGGGAAAGTGTTTGGTGATTGGGGCTTCAAGGTTATTAGAAATAATCTATTTTCAAACTGGTGAAATGTTTTATTGCTTTTCAAATTATATATTACTGTCCTTCAGCATTATGTGTATATTTAGAGTGATTCATAAGTGCTAGGAGGAAAGCGGATCTCTTGGCTGTGGGGTTGCTCAGTGGGTGTGGCTGGAGCAGCTGCGATCACTCCCCCTCCCCCACCCCAAGTGGAAAAGGCCTGGCCGGCAGTGGGGAAAAAAGGATCCGACTTACTGAGCAGCCTGGACAAGGCTCTGTGTGATAGACAGCCCTCCCGGGCCTTCTGCCCTCATCCTTTGCCTCCAGCCTGAGAGAGTTCATGATGTTTCTGTATGTAGCCATCTCTTCCCTAGATAAACCACTGCACACCCACTGGTCCACCCTGGAAAACGTGGGGAGGCTTCCAGCTCTTATGTTGTCTGGCCCCAGGCGGGCTCCATCACATCCTATTTCTGGGATTGCTACATGGGTATTTAAGGAAAAATGTTCTCTTGCTGTTGAGGCTGCTAAACTAAGAGGGGGTGAGCATGGGGCTGGCCCTTGCCATCCTACCCACTCTGGGAAGAGCCTACGTGAGCGGGAAGCTCAGGCAGACAGATGAGCAGGAGCGATCAGACAGCTTTCGTGGAGCTGTCTGGTCTCCTGGGTCCGTCCATTCCTGAGGCCCTGACCAGTTATGTGAGCCAATACATTCTCCTTTGGCTTAACCCCATTTTATTTGGGTTTCTTTCACTTGCCACGAGGCGTCTTCTAACTATCAGAAGTCCGCAGCTGCCAAAATGCTAGGTGCTATTACTGTGTCCCCCAACCGTCCACCTTCCAATAAGCAGCCCTACTCACTTAGTGATCTCCTCTAAGGCTGCCTCGGGTAAGGCCAGCATCTCCACCAGCAGGGACAGGATCTCAAAGAGCAGAGTGTGGGGATTCGGAGGAGCCGTGTCCGTCAGAGCGTTCTGTTCTGGGGACATGGGATGGTGGCTGCCGTTACCATTTGCTAGCCCTGGGTGCTCCCCACCCCCATCCACCTGTTCCCTCTCTGGGCTCTGCTGCCCTGGATTCACCCTGCTTACCCACGGAGCAGAAGAAGCGCCTGGTGTCTGTCATGACAGCCAAAAAGTCTTTGAAGCCCACGTGACCATCTCCTGTGGAGGCCAGAAGAATGCGGGATGAGCAGGGGCCTTCCAGTGCGGTTCAGGCATTGCAACCTAGGCGTGCTTACTAGCATTGTGATTATAAAAGTAACGTGTTCAATGCACAAAGCACGGTGCACTCAGGAAACTAGAAGGCAAAAATTAAAATCTCCTGGGTTAGAAGCCGTCAGAACTTGAGTCATAGAGGCAGCTGTCCGGGATCATATCCCAAGTCCATCCCTTACTATTCATGTGACCTTGGCAAAGTCTCCTAATGCCACTAAACCTTAGTTTCCCCATCTATAGGATGAGGATAAACATAATAGCTATTCTCATGGGAGAGAAAATGAGGCACAGTGCTTAGAACAGGGCCATGAATATCACACATGCTCACTAAATGTCAGTGACTATTATTATTACATACAATATGTAGGAGAATCATAGAGTCCCACTTTGGCCTTCAAGGCCCTGCTAGACCTGCCTGTTACCTGTCTCCAACCTCACCTAGTGCCAAGTCCCCCAGCACTAACCTGCTGTCTCCCCTCAGGGGCTACATTCTTCCCTGTTCAGGGCCTTTGCACATGCTTCTTCCTCTTCCCAGAATTCTTCCACTACCTTCCAACTTAATGCTTTTCCCTGACCATCCCATCCTCGGAGAAGTCAGACCACTCCAGGTCAGATCCCTCATCAAACATTCTCATAAAACCTGTGCTTCAACCACACACTCAGAAGGTCTGGAATTTAATGGAGATTCTGGGAGGCAGGAACAGGTTTTGGGCCTGTTTTGTTCTGCACTGTGTCCTCTGGGCTTAAGACAGGTTGGCTTTAGCAAATGTTCTCTGAACAACCAGATGAATGAATGAATAATCTCTAATCCTTAAAACCACCCTCTGGGGATGCCAAATACTCTTATCCCCATGTCACAAATGAGGCCTGAGGTGCAGAGAAAAGGAAGTTGGTGTCTAAGGTCACATAGGGGCAGAGCTGGGGTCGATTCCTGGCTTCTCTGTGAAGATTCACACTTTTGCAGTGATAGAGGAAGCAGTGGTCAGGAGCTCCAAGCCCTGCTGCTCCCCATGTCCTGCGTCTAGCCAGCCAAACCGTGTGTGATTCCACTTGCCCTGCACCCTCTTCCCTGTGTCTAGGTTATTTCTACCACCAGAAATGCCCCCTTTCCTTCTTCTCTCCTTGCCTAACTGCTACTTCATCCTTCACAATTTGACTTTGGCATCGCCTCCTCCAGGAAGCCTGCCTTCCTCTTCCTTTCCTCCAAGTCACCTTAAGTGCTACTTCCTTTTTTTTTTTTTTTTTTTTTGTATTTTTCTGAAGCTGGAAATGGGGAGAGACAGTCAGACAGACTCCTGCATGCGCCAGACCGGGATCCACCCAGCACACCCACCAGAGGCGACGCTCTGCCCACCAGGGGGCAATGCTCTGCCCCTCCGGGGCGTCGCTCTGTTGCGACCAGAGCCACTCCAGCGCCTGGGGCAGAGGCCAAGGAGCCATCCCCAGCACCCGGGCCATCTTTGCTCCAATGGAGCCTCGCTGCGGGAGGGGAAGAGAGAGACAGAGAGGAAGGAGAAGGGGAGGGGTGGAGAAGCAGATGGGGGCTTCTCCTGTGTGCCCTGGCCGGGAATCGAACCCGGGACCTCTGCACGCCAGGCCGATGCTCTACCACTGAGCCAACCAGCCAGGGCAAGTGCTACTTCCTTTGGTGACCTCTTACTTCTATGTCACTGTCTGCATGAGTACCTCAAGGGCAGGTCACATGGGTCTCACACATCTCTCTATTCTCAGTGCCCAGCACAGGACTGGGTACATGGGAGACATTTTATATTTAGTGGATGAACAATCCTAGCAGCTGATGTCTTCTAGACACATGCTCTATGCACCAGGTGTTTTGCTCACTGCTTTGCCTGGGTTATCTCATTAAATCTCTTCAGCAGCACAGTGAGACAGGTGCTGCCATCAGCTTCATTGTGTAGATGGGGAAACTGAGGGTTGGTGCACTTCAGTGACTTGTCCAAGGTCAGAGAGTTGGTAAAATGAGTAAGCAAGTCACAGGGGGATGTCTGATGAAGCACACATGAGGGCCTAAAAAGAAGAGATCTCAGAGATCACGTACACCTTGGGGTTAGGAGGAAGGTGTTGGTCAGCTCTGAGTCACGGGAACCTGGCACTGAGTCGGTGCCCAGAGAGCATTAGCTTTTAGGGCCAGGACAAGCTACATAATTTGTGGGGTACCGTGCAAAGTGCAAATGCAGGAAACTAAGAATTTCTAGACTGTGATAGCAGCACATTAAACCAAGGGCAGAGTCCCTTTGAACACAGTCTTGTGCAACTGTGCAGGTCTCACCCTGCCCGGGACTTGGGGTGAAGCCTCCCCCAACTCACCATCTACGTCAGCACTCATCAGGGCATCCTCCACCTGGGCCGGTGTCAGGGAGATGCCCATGAGCAGCAGGGTGTTCTGCAGGCTGTGTGCGTCCACCTCGCCATGGCCTTTGAGGATCTCAAAGTAGCTGTGGAAGGCTGGGGTAGGCAGGGACGTTAAGTGAGGTGGGGACATTTCTTGTTTCCAGCATTCATTCCATCCCCTCCAGACACTCTCTTGCCCCATGTCCTCTCCTAGCATGGCCAGGTGGAGGGACAAAGGAGCTAAAAGAGTGAAAATGGAAGGGTGTGGTCCCATCACTTACTCCACTCTCTATCCAAGATCGGGCCAAGGGCTCAGCCGGTGTGACAAAAGCTAAGCTGATTAGCAACCTCCACTTTGCACCAGGCACACCCCTCCATGTGCCAAGCACTGTGCTAAGCTCTTTTTTTTTAATTCAGTGAGAGGAGAGGCAAAAACAGACTCCCACATGTGCCCTGACTGGGATCCACCCAGCAAACCCACTAGGGAGCAATGCTCTGCTCATTTGGGGCACTGCTCTGTTGCTCAGCAACTGAGCTCTTCTTAGCGCCTGAGACGGAGGTCATGGAGCCATCCTCAGCGCCCAGGGCCAACTGACTCCAATCAAGCCCTGGCTGCAAGAGGGGAAGAGAAAGAGAGAGAGAGAAGCAAGAGGGGGAGGGGTGAAGAAGCAGATGGGCGCTTCTCCTCTGTGCCCTGACTGGGAATCGAACCCAGGACATGCACATGCCAGGTCGACACTCTACCACTGAGCCGACTAGCCAGGGCCTATGCTAAGCTCTTTATAACTATGTTCTCATTTCAGTCTCACAACAGCTTTGTAAGAGTAGAATGCTTGTTCCTTTTGTAAAGTTGGAGAAACTGAGGTTTAGAGGTTGGGTGACCAACAGGTCTTTCTGGCTCTCAGTCTGTACCTTTGACTTTGGTGCTCTGTGGTCCCTTATCTGCAAGGACATGGCTTCCCGGATGGCTTCAGTTGTCTGGACCAGAGCAGAGGACCAGGAAGGATGCTGACAAAGCCCTAGGGCAGTGCCAATTGGTACAAAAGTTGTGTCCTGGTCATGACATGTGTGGTGTCTGGCTTCTTAACCCACAGCAAATGTGGGTCAGAGCAACAGATCTAGTGAGAAGGCTGGCGAGTTGCTGTTATGGGTTGAATTGTGTCCCCCTTCCCGCCCCAAATTTATATGTTGAAGCCTTAACCCCCTGTGCCTTAGAATGTGACCGTGTGACTGTATTTGAAGAGAGGGTCTTTAAAGAGATGAGTAAGTTAACATGAGGCCACTAGGGTGGCCCCTAATCCAATCTCACTGGTGTTCTTAGAGGAAGAGGAAGTTGGGGCACATAAGAGACACCAGGAATGTGCTCACACAGAGGGATGACCACGTGGACTCCGCGAGAAGGCAGCCATCTGCACGCCAAGCAGCGAGGCCGCAGGAAAAACTAAACACTACTACCACCTTGGCCTTAGACTGCTGGCCTCCAGAACTACAAGAGAATACATTTTAAGCCACCCAGTTTGCGGCACCTTGTTAGGGCGGCCCAAGCAAACTAATACAGTTGCCATAGGCAAGTCACTGCGCTTTCTCTGAGCCTCGGTTTTCTTATCTGTAAGATGGACATAGTGCGCCTTCCAAGAGCCAGTTGAATTAATCCAATGCCTGGCATGTAATAGACTCTAAGTCTGTAAGCCTCTGACACACAGAACTGAAATGTGGGGAAAAGGGGGCTGGGGTTTGGGTTGCGGTGACGCCTTGTGAATGGGCACACTGAAAAAAGGAAAAACAAAACAAAACAGAACAGAACAACTCTCAGAAGCAAGTCCCATCATCCAAAACGCACAGCAGTTTGGACCGTCAGAGCAGGGTAGCCAGCTCCTTCCTCGCCAGACGGGGCTGAGGGTTGTGCTGGGACCGCTGGGTCTCTAAGCCTAAATGGTGTGTTGTCCCTGACTTCCGCTGGAGGAGGTGAGGCAGAAGGTTCTGTACTTGGAAAAGCCCCTCCCACAATGGCTGGAGGGCTTTAATGCTGAAAGAAGTGACTCCAAGGATGGGGTCATAGGGAGCCAGAGAGCACGCACATTCAGGAAAGGCAGAAGAAGGGGCCACTCTGGCCAAGAGGGTCCCAGACTTTGGGGAGGAGTGAAGGGTGGACGGGGATGCAATCCTCTTTTAGGGCCAGGGCGAGGTGTGGCCAGGCTGGCAGTGGGCACGGATGGCTAATTAGGCAACCTTCGGAGAGCCCACGGGAAGTAGCGATTGCTCCCCTACGCAGCTTGGGTAAGTGTTCAGAATTTTTACATTTTTGGGTGGGGGTGGGATGGGGTGGGAAAAGGGGACCAGCCTAGGACATGCAGGGGCCCTGGAGCTCCACCTCCCATCCAGGTTGCTTCTAAAGAGGACCAATAGCAGGCCCTGGCCGGTTGGCTCAGTGGTAGAGCGTCGGCCTGGCGTGCAGAAGTCCCGGGTTCAATTCCCAGCCAGGGCACACAGGAGAAGCGCCCATCTGATTCCCCACCCCTCCCCCTCTCCTTCCTCTCTGTCTCTCTTCCCCGCCTGCAGCCGAGGCTCCATTGGAGCAAAGATGGCCCGGGCGCTGGGGATGGCTCCTTGGCCTCTGCCCCAGGCGCTAGAATGGCTCTGGTCGCGAAAGAGCGACACCCCGGAGGGGCAGAACATTGCCCCCTGGTGGGCGTGCCAGGTGGATCCCAGTCGGGTGCATGTGGGAGTCTGTCTGTCTCTCCCCGTTCCAGCTTCAGAAAAATAAAAAAAATAAAAAAAAAGAGGACCAATAGCATGGGCTGGGGTGGGGGGAAGGCAGAAACACCTCCCAAACCTAAAGCGCTTTGCAGGTGCTTCCATCACTCAGCGAGGTGGCCATGGAACTGGGAAGCATACTGGACCCCAGGATGCAGCATGAGTTCTGGTGCCCCACCCATCAGAGTGCGACTGCGGTTCAGCCTCCTATCCTATCCTGCACTGTCCCCGAGCCAGATAACTCACTGGACGCACTGCACAGGGCTGCAGTGGGCACAGGACAGGGCTGTGGTCTATAAACCACTCCCCGCCCCAGGTCTGTGAATCCCAAAGGGCTGAGGGCTCCGCCTGCCCCTGCGAGGGGCTCCCCTGGCCCGGCCTGCCTTCACCTTCCTCCTGCTTCAGGGTGAGGTGTTCCTCGTCCCGCTCCTCCCAGTTCTGATACGACCTCAGGCGGCTGCGTTCTTCCAGCTCCTGCCTGCAGAGGACAGAACCAGGCGGGGGACGCATCCAGCCGCCCGCCACCCGCCCTGCCCGAGGCTGCCACCAAAGCTAGGGAGCGCGAGGGGCCTGCTGGGGCAGAGGGGGTCGGGGTCCAGCTGTAGGGAAGCTCTGAAAGGTCAGGGGAGGCAGAGTGACCCAGAGGAGAAGCAGGGCAGAGGTGAAGGAGACGAGGAAAGAGACACTGTTGCAGGAATTGGAAAGAAAAAGGGGTCAGAAATGGGAAGGGAGACCCAGATGGGGACATAGAGCTGGTAGGGAGGACATGGAGAGTGGGACCCACAAAAGGAAACAGACGGCCCTGGCCGGTTGGCTCAGTGGTAGAGCATCGGCCTGGCGTGCGGGGGACCCGGGTTCGATTCCCGGCCAGGGCACATAGGAGAAGCGCCATTTGCTTCTCCACCCCTCCCCCTCTCCTTCCTCTCTGTCTCTCTCTTCCCCTCCCGCAGCCAAGGCTCCATTGGAGCAAAGATGGCCCGGGCGCTGGGGATGGCTCCTTGGCCTCTGCCCCAGGCACTAGAGTGGCTCTGGTCGCGGCAGAGCGACGCCCCGGAGGGGCAGAGCATCGCCCCCTGGTGGGCAGAGCATAGCCCCCTGGTGGGCGTGCCGGGTGGATCCCGGTCGGGCGCATGTGGGAGTCTGTCTGTCTCTCCCCATTTCCAGCTTCAGAAAAATAGGAAAAAAAAAAAAAAAAGGAAACAGACAGGTAGTGACAGGGACAAGAGCTTGGGAGAGAGATGCCAGGCACAAGTGGACAGAGGCTCTGACCCTGGACCCCCCCTTTTGGAGTGGCTCCTACCGTGCCTTGGTGTATTTCAGGCTCCTCTCACCGCTCTGGTACAAGAGGACTGTGCTCCTCCAGTCCGGGTCGGGGCCAGGTGCTGGCAGGACCGCAGCAGGTCCAGAGGCTGGGACAGGGGCTCCCACAGGGGCCGGGATTGGTCCAGGGGCCGGCATCCGGGCCCAGCATGGGGCCACGGCAGGGGCCAAGGCAGGTGTCTGAGGCAGTGTCAGAGGGAGGCCTGGGGCCGAGCTGCCAACCAGGGCTGAGGTCAGCACAGGGTTCTGGGTCCTGGAGGACTTCCGGTTTGACAGGGCCCGGACCTTGGTGGCCCTTCGATGCATGGCCTCCTCCTCTTCCACCTCTAGCAAGCACTTCATGAAGCCCTGCCAAGTGTTCCCCTGGTTCTGGGCACCTGTGGTAGCTGTGGGCTCCTGCGGCTGCTTTTGGGCACAGTCCGGCTCCCTCCTCTCTCCAATGTGCCTCGCCTTCTGGGGACAGGACAGGGGGAGGGAATTGGGGAGGCCTCCAGCCAGCCAAACTATCTCACAAAGTTTCCTCGTGCCACCTACTCTCCAGGGCATCCTCACACTGCCCCTTCCTCTCTGGGCCCCTGGAGGATGTCCCCTGAATCTCCCATGCATCCCACCGGGCTCCCACCTCATGTGCTCTCTCCTGCACTTGACCTGGGCTCTGCTGCCTCCCAGCTCTCTGAGCCATGGTCTTGAGTGAGTTACTCTGGTCCCCCTACTCATTCATTCCCTTCACAGCATTCAGCACCACCTGCAGTGGCCTGACCAGAGGCAAGCCTCATGAGGGCAGGGCCCTTGACCTTGTCCACCTCTTTTATCCATATCTACCCAGCACTCAGCAGATGGTAGGCACTCAATAACTTCCTATGCATTCATTCAGCAATCCAGCCACCTGCTGCATCTGTCCTTCCCATTACAGGGCTGACTGTCCCCAGCCCATCTCCAACCAGGACATGCCCTGCCAGGCTCCAGCCCAGCCTTTTCTCTCAAAGATGCAGCTGTTGCCACACACCTTCTCTTCCTAAAGTGTCGGCTCTCCTTCCCCACCAGATCACTCCCATCGGCGTGTGAGCACGCTGTGTTATCTTGTTTCTTTCAAAGAAATAATACTCTCTTGACACTACAAACCCCTCCAGCTATTCTCTGCTCTTCTTTTAGAGCAAAATTCTTTTCTTTTTCTTCTGCAAAAGAGAGAGATAGGAAGAGAGAGAGATGAGAAGCATGAATTCTTTGTTGCAGAACCTTAGTTGTTTATTGATTGCTTTCTCATATGTGCCTTAATGGTGGGGTTGTGGGGGGGGCTACAGCAGAGCAAGTGACCCCTTGCTCAAGCCAGCGACCTTGGGCTCAAGCAAGCGACCTTGGGCTTCAAGCCAGTGACCTTTGGGGTCATGTCGATGGTTCTATGCTCAAGCCAGTGACCCCACGCTCAAGTTGGTAAGCCCACACTCAAGCCAGATGAGCCTGCACTCAAGTCAGCAACCTTGGGTTTCGAACCTGGGTCCTCTAAGTCCCAGGCTGATGCTCTATCCACTGTGCCACCATCTGGTCAGGTTAGAGTAAAATTCTTTGAAAGACGTGGTTATCCCCCATCACCACTATCCTCCCCTCTTCAATCAAGTTTCTGCCTACCACTCCCCAGAGCTGCTCTTTTTTTTTTTTCTTGTGGGAGACACAGAGAGAGAGTCAGAGAAAGGGACAGATAGTGACAGACAGATAGGAAGGGAGAGAGATGAGAAACATCAATTCTTCGTTGCGGTTCCTTAGTTGTTCATTGATTGATTTCTCATATGTGCCTTGACCTGGTGCTACAGCAGACCGAGTGACTCCTTGCTCTAGCCAGTGACCTTGGGCTCAAGCTGGTGAGCTTTTTGCTCAAACCAGATAATCCCGCACTCATGCTGGTGACCTCGGGGTCTCAAACCTGGGTCCTCCACATCCCAGTCCAACGCTCTATCCGCTGCGCCACTGCCTGGTCAGGCCAGAGCTGCTCTTGCAAGTGGACGGCCAGGTCTCTGGCCTCCTCGGAGCCTGCCCCTCAGCAGCAATAGGCACAGATGACCGTCCATCTTCCGGGAAATGCCTTCTTCTCTAGACTCCCACTCTCACTGGTTACTCCTCTTTGGCCTCCTCTGGCTCCTCCTTGCTCTTCCATTTCTAAATGAGGTGGGCGGAGACCCAGGGCTTTGACAGGAACAAGAGCCCTGTGCTATGCTCACTCTCTCCTAGAGCTAATCTCCATTTTGCCGACATTGACATCTCCAGTCCTGACTCCTCTGTCTTTCCTGATTCCCAATGTGCTCCGTGACATTTCTTCCTGGGTGTCTAGAACATGACCGAAGCAGAACTTCAGGTTCTCCACATCTGCTCCTTCCCCAGCGTCACTCCCTCAGTCAGTGGCACCACCTGTTGCTCGGGCACCAGACCTGGAGACTTTTTTGATTCCTCTTTCTCCTACTTGTCCACCATGCAGCCCATCAGCAAATCGTGCTGGCACCCCCCCATCCCTGCTGCTACCAGAGGATGTCCCCCTAAATCTCACACGCATCCCACCAGGTGCCCACCCCATGTGCTGGTCAACTCATGCCATCTCCTTTTCCACTGCACTGCCACCATCTTTGCCCTTTGTCCCCACCCATGTTCACAATCCACCCGGCTGCTACATCAGTGTGTCCAGATTACGTCAGCTCATCTCATTCTCTTGCCTAAAACTCTTCAATGGCTTGGTGTGGAACTAGAATTCATTCCAAAGCTTCACCTGGCCCTGGGTGAACTGCCCTCGTCACGTCTGTGGCTGCCTCTCCCATCCTCTCCCTCCCTAGCTTCCTTTCGCCACTCTGGCCTTCTTCCTGGACTTGGTTTTGACAAACTCACGTCTATCAGGGTCTTGCCACTGCTGCTGGCTCTGCCCAGAATGTTCTTCCAGATCTGTGCATGGCTTGGTCCTTTCTGTCATTTGGGCCTTGTCTCAAATACTACCTTCTGGACTGCTGAGCACTCCATCAGAAAATCTGTCATCCCGCTTCAAGCTCCTCCCCTTGTCCAGCCTGACTTGCATTATTGCTGACTACAGAGAAACTAATTCTTGGTTCACGTGTTAACGGCCTTTCCCCCACCTAGATCGTAAGCTCCATTCAACAGTAAATCCCCAATGTCACGACTGGTGTATTATCCTCAATAAATTTGTGTAACCAACAACTAATTTTTTTTTCAGTGATATCAGAGGAGCAAGCTAATGTGAATCAAGCACTTAGTGCAGAGTAACTATAGTCGAGAATTCAGCTCAGAAGGTAGACTCCTTTGATTGTTTTCCTGAATTAAGGGCAAATGCTACATATATGTCAGGCTTCAAACAAACAAACATCAAAAGCCGTTCTGGGACCTGACCAGGTGGTGGCGCAGTGGATAGAGCGTCGGACTGGGATGTGGAAGGACCCAAGTTCGAGACCCCGAGGTCGCCAGCTTGAGCGCGGGCTCATCTGGTTTAAGGAAAAAGCTCACCAGCTTGGACCCAAGGTTGCTGGCTCTAGCAAGGGGTTACTCGGTCTGCTGAAGGCCCGCGGTCAAGGCACATATGAGAAAGCAATCAATGCACAACTAAGGTGTCACAATGCGCAACGGACAACTAATGATTGATGCTTCTCATCTCTCCATTCCTGCCTGTCTGTCCCTGTCTACCCCTCTCTCTGACTCTCTCTGTCTCTGTAAAAAAAAAAAAAAAAAAAAAAAGCCGTTCTAGAACTCCTACTCCATTGTGATGGGGGAGGTCCCAGGTGGAGACCTCAGGTGGCAGCCATGAGCACCTCTCCCATTGCCCTCAGGACTGTCCAAGGCCAGGGCCTGTGGCCCCATCTCAGATCCAGATTCTAAGCCCCAGACAGTAGAGGCCTACCTAACTCAGAACCTCCTCGATTATTCCAGGACCCAGCACTGAGCTTGGTTCCTGGCAAGTGCTCAACTCAAATGAAGAATGATGTCAAGGACTCAGCATCTTTCTTTGACATTTTTCAACCCTTACACATCTGGATTCCTCCTTCTGCCTTCCCTGAGTCCCTTCCATCTGTCACCACATGTCTTGCACATGCTGCTGGACTGACCTCTGTGTACTTCTTCTTCTGCCAGTGCCCTGCTGCTCCTGAGCCTACAGTGGTTCCCTGTGACCTTCAGACTCATCTTCCATCCACTCATACAACTCATACTTATATTCAGCACCTGGAGGGGGGTGCAGGCCAAGGGAGGTATTTGTATTTGGTTTCTAATATTGAAAATAATAATCCATGTTTGTAGGCTGATGAAACTGATCCTGTCCCATCCTTCTTTAGAAATGAGGAGATTGATCATAAGGGAGAGAGGGGAGAGAGGATGGGATTTAATGAATAAGTGGGGGTCCAGCAGTTGATAGGGGCAGGGACCCATCTTTATGGCTTCCATTGTAGCCAGGTGAAGGCAAGGGTGGTGGAGTAGCCTGACCAGGCGGTGGCGCAGTGGATAGAGTGTCGGACTGGAATGCCAAGGACACAGGTTCAAGACCCCGAGGTCGCCAGCTTGAGCACAGGCTCATCTGGTTTGAACAAAACTCACTAGCTTGGATCCAAGGTCACTAGCTCGGGCAAGGGGTTACTAGGTCTGCTGAAGGCCCATGGTCAAGGCACATATGAGAAAGCAATCGATGAACAACTGGTGTTGCAACGCTCAATGAAAAACTAATGATTGATGCTTCTCATCTCTCCGTTCCTGTCTGTCTGCTGTCTGTCCTTGTCTATTTCTCTCTCTGTCTCTGTAAAAAAAAAAAAAAAAAAAAGGCCCTGGCCGGTTGGCTCAGTGGTAGAGCGTCAGCCTGGTGTGCGGAAGTCCCGGGTTCGATTCCCGGCCAGGGCACACAGGAGAAGCGCCCATCTGCTTCTCCACCCCTCCCCCTCTCCTTCCTCTCTGTCTCTCTCTTCCCCTCCCGCAGCCAAGGCTCCACTGGAGCAAAAGATGGCCCGGGCGCTGGGGATGGCTCCTTGGCCTCTGCCCCAGGCGCTAGAGTGGCTCTGCTTGGGAAAGAGCGATGCCCCAGATGGGCAGAGCATCGCCCCCTTGTGGGTGTGCCGGGTGGATCCCGGTCGGGCGCATGCGGGAGTCTGTCTGACTGCCTCCCCATTTCCAGCTTCGGAAAAATACAAAAAAAAAAAAAGAGTGGTGGAGTAGGGGTGAGGAGATAGTGTTTCTTCTTGTCTGATGCTTGTTGTCTTTCAGTGACGCAGGAGGCCAGATGTATGGCATGGAAAATGCAGTTGTAAATGACATCCTGGAGTGGAGGGGAGGGCAGCATGACCAGAGAGCAGCAGAGGATTGCCAGGAGCTTCTGACATGAGAGGTCCTTGCTTGAGAGTGAAACCCTTCAACAAGACAGGGTTTTTCTCCAACTGTGCTGAACTCGCTCATGTGCAGATGGAGGGTAGGTGGGTGGCTGGGCTTGGCCAGGGCTGGAGCCTGGCCAGTGAATGCAGCAGAAAGAGGCGGGGGCAGATGTTGACTGTGCATTCACAGGCTGCACAGGTAAGTCAAAGAACTCAGAAGTGGCAGAGCTGGTGGAGGTGGGGGGCAAACTGGAAGGGGGTTGCAAGCTTACCAGATAGATGTTCAGGGAAGCCTTGGGCTGTATGCTGTGATCAAGAGCAAATGGCTAAAAAAAAATCTATGCTGATGTGGGAAAAGCTACCATATGACCTAGGGTGAACTCAGTGGCTCCGAAGTGTAAAAGCATCCTTGACACCCCCCTCAAGATACACACACATGCATACACATATGCACACACATACACATACATGTGCACACTCACATAAACACACAGGCACACACTCACAGTTCCCCAGTTTGACTGCCAATGCTGTCCCGTTTCTGCCTCTGCCCCCTTCCTCCTCCTGATCTCCGCCTCCCCTGTTCCCATCTCAACTCGCTTCTACTTACTGGTGGAAGGACAGGCCCTGGTGCTGACTTGGTCTCCACAGTCTTGACCCTAAACAAGGGAAAAACCCTCTGTGGGGGAGGGGCTCAACCCAAGGCTTGGCCCCTTGGACCTGCCTTCTGTCAGCCCCCAGCACGCTCAGGTCCACCACCCCAACCTCATCCTCTAGCCTTTTCATCTCAGAGGGGCTCCTCATTCCCCTCCTCCCCGTCCCCAAGTGGGGACATGGTCCTTAAAGCACAGGTCCACAGAAAGAAGAATTCTGGTATTAGAGCTATTATATAAACTGGAAGTTAAGACTCAGAGAAGCTTGACTTGTCTTTTTTTTTGTTTTTTTTTTTGGTATTTTTCCAAAATGAGAAGTGGGGAAGCAGTCAGACAGACTCCCACATGTGCCTGACCGGGATCCACCCGGCATGCCCACCAGGGGGCGATGCTCGGCCCATCTGGGGTGTTGCTCTGTTACAACTGGAGCCATTCTAGCACCTGAGGCGGAGGCTATGGAGCCGTCCTCAGTGGCCTGGCCAACTTTGCTCTAATGGAGCCCTGGTTGCAGGAGAGGAAAAGAGAAGACAGAGAGGAAGGAGAGGGGGAAGGGTGGAGAAGTAGATGGGCTCTTCTCCTGTGTGGCCTGACCGGGAATCGAACCGGGACTTCCACACGCCAGGCCGACGCTCTATCGCTGAGCCAACTGGCCAGGGCCCTTGACTTGTCTTATATCATGTCAGGAGCAGTCAGGACTAGAACTCATCCCACCTGTAACTTAGCAGAAGAGCAATCTTGGGGGTAAGAAGTGGGGGTAGGTGGCTTACCCTTCTTTGGGTGTGTTAGGTCCTGGCATGGACGGCAGGAAGGAGCTGTCTGTCTTTCCTTCCGGTGTTGTTGTGGACATTTGGGGCATTGGTTCCTGGGAACTGTCTCTGTCTCCCCGGGGGCCAGGCTCTGGCAGGGCCCTCTGTGGTCCAACGTGCAGCGTGCCTGTCTTCGTAGGGGGCTGCTTGTTTTCCAGTTGCTGTCCACAGCTGTCCAAGGTGCAGGGAGGCTCTGTTGGCTGCACTATATCTGACCCATTTTCTGCCTGGGGACCTGGGGTGGGCTGACACTCTGCGTGCTGCTGAGGACAAGGACACCAAAATGAGGATCCCCTCCTGGCTCCCAGGAGACCTCAACACTCACCTGGAGACCAGGTATTACGCACTGAGTCTGACTGGGCACTGCAACATCATTTACTAAGCTCTCCCAGCTCCCCCAGAACATAACACAAGTTGATCGCCCCATTTTGAAGGATGAGGAAACTGAGGCCCATAGGAGGCACGCATGGCCTACCCAAAAGTCAGGAGCCCTGCTTCTCCGTGGAGGTAGAATGGGAGCCTAGAGAAAGTGAGATGATCTTCTGTAAACTGGATCCCCCAAGGGATGTTTCAAAGAATAAGAATCCTTTATGGCACACCCTAAAAAGGAGATTTTTACACTAACTGATTTCAAGACTTTGCAATAAAGCTATTGTAATCAAGACAGCATGATGTTGGAATTAGATGGAAAAATATATGAAAGTAACAAAGTAGAGAATCCAGAAATAGACTCACACATTATGTGGCCACCTGATTTTCAATAAAGGTGAAAATTGAGCAGAGAAATGATAATCTTCAATACATGGTGCTGGAATGATTGGAAAGCCCTATGCAAAAAAAAAGAACCTCAATCCAACACTCACACCATTTACAAAAAGTAACTCAAAATGGATCATAAGCCTAAATGTGAAACCTAAAACCACAAATCTTACTAAAAAAAAAAAAAAAAAAAAAAAACCAACAAAACAGGAAAACACTCTGTGACCTTGGGTCAAGCAAAGATTTCTAAGAAATAATACCAAAAACACCAGCCATAAAAAAAGGATAAATCAGGCTTCACCCAAATAAAGAACTTCTATTCTTTGATAGTCACTGTTGAGAGAATGGAAAAGACAGCTCACAGATTGAGAGAAAACATTGGCAAATTACATATATGATAGAGGACTGGTGTTCAGAATATGTAAGAACCCTCAATGCTCTATAGTAAGAATAAAAGCAACCCAATTTTTGGAAAAGGGCAGGAAGTGAAAAGATAATCCATAGAGTGGAAGGAAAAGTTTACGAATTATATATCTAATAAAAGTCTAGTATCCAGAATATATAGAGAACTCTTACAATACAACAATAAAATGACTAATCCAATGAAAATAAGGGGCATGGTACTCAATGGACATTTCTTTTTTTTCTTTCTTTTCTTTCTTTTTTTTCTTTTTCCACCTGTGGGAGCCAACCTCTGATGCGAGAAAGGCTAGAGAGAGATCTCTTTGTCGTCCAGCTTTTGCCAGCTCCTATGTAATACAATATATGTGGCAGAGTCAGGCCCATTTGAAAACTTAACAGATGTGCCAGAAAGAAACCCACCACAACTTCAATGGACATTTCTTTAGAGAAGGTATACAAATGGCCTATATAAGCACACAAAAAGATGCTTATCATCATTAGTCACTAGGGAACTACAAGACCACAGTGAGATTCCACACACACCTATTAGAATGCTTAGAATTAAGGAGTTGGACCATACAAATTTGGGAGGGAAATGTGGAACAACTGGAATTCTCATACGTGGCCTATGGGGATGTAGAATGGTACAACCACTTTGGAGAAAAGTTGGGCAATTCCTTAACAAGTTAAACATACACACATCATATGATCCATTCCACTCCTAGGCATCTGTTTGTCTAAGAGAAGTGAAAGCATACGACCACGTGGACGTGAATGTTTTATTTGTAATAGCCAAAAAGTAGGAACAAACCAAATTGCCCATCAATAGGGGTACGAGCGAAGAAACTGTGATATATCCCTACAGTGGAATGTTACTCGGCAACAAAAAGAATAAAATATACATCCACACAATAACACAGATGACTCTGCAGATAATTGCACTTAGTGAAAGAAGCCAGATAAAAAGAATGAATGCTTCCATTTGTATAAAACTCTAGGAAATACAAACAAATCTATAGCGACAGAATGCAGATTGGTGGTTGCCTGGAAATGCCACGTGGATGGAGGAGATGACGAGAGGGCACGAGGAAACTTTTGTGGGGTAATAAACATGGTTATTTTCTTCAGTTGATAGGTTCGTGGGTATCTATACATTTGTCCAGAACATCAAGTTTTACAGTTCAAGTATGAGCAAACGTATGTCAACTATACCCCACTGAAGCTGTTTAAAAACACAAAATCTTAAAATAAGAAGAAAGGTATTTTTAAGCCAAATAAGTTTGGAAAAGGCACCATACTCAAGCCATCTCTTGCAAGGTACCACAAGGTTAAGACACAGCTTCTGGTATATCCTGGCATCAAGGAACCTATTTGAGCTTCATAAACCCAGCATGTCCCAATTCTAATTGTATGCAGAACCCCCGCCCCAACCTGCTCCCTGAAACAAGTCTTAAAGGCTTGCTGTGGATAATCAAGACCATCAGAATAGCTCAGTGACCCACACAGACTGTGTGCTCGACATCTCCAGGGCACAGAGGGGAGCAGACAGAATGCACCAGAACGAGGCAGGGGGTGGAGGGGTGCCTTCGTCTCCCTGTGGGGCAGACATTTCGTGCCTGCCTGCCCAGTTCTCCAAGGACATTACCTGGCATGTCTCGGGGGCGAGACCCTTTGCTGTCCCTGGGTTCTGCTGTCTCCCCTGCAGGCCGTGGGTCTCCTTCCCTGAGCCCTTCTGCTGCAGCACCTCCAGCTCACTTTTTGGCTCGGCCAGATTCTGACCTACTTGCAGCTCCTTGGGCCTGTCCTGGGGGACCCATGATGACAGCTTTTTCCTAGGAGAACAGACAAAGGGACACTTCAGCGCCTGCTCTGAGGCATAGTTTTATATTCTCGTATGTCTTTGTAGTTCCCAGACCACCAGCACAAGACTAGGCATACCACAGGTGTAAAATCAATGCCTGGGAGAATGAATGAAGGGCTGACATGAATTCCTCAAGCCATAAACACTTTGATGTCAATGTTTAGGGGAGTTAGGATTTAATATTCTTATTTTTAAGAAAAGTCAGAAAGAACTGGAATTCAGAGAGGTTGAGAGACTTGAGCCTAGGGTCATAAAGCTAAACTTGCCTGCTCAGGATTTGAATCTGTGATCTGTGTCTATGGATGTCACTTTAATACTCTGGAGTAGTTCCTCCAGGGTTCTTCCTATGGATATGCATACATATTTGTAATATACAAATTTGTAATGAGGATTTTTTAAATTACCATCTTCAGGTAATTGCATACTTTTATATAGTTAAAATTATTATTGCATCTACAATTATGCAATACATTATAGCCTAAATATTTCCCATGCCAAAAATCTTTCACAAGCATGCTTTTTTTTTTTAGGTGAGAGGAGTGAAGACAGGGAGACAGACTTCTACATGCACCCTAACCAGAATCTACCCAGCAACCCCATCTTGGGCCAATGCTCGAGTACTAAGCTATTTTTAGTGCCTGAGGCTGATGTGCTAGTACCAACCAAGCTATCCTCAGCATTGGGGTCCAACACTTGAACCAATTGAGATGCAGGAGATGAAGAGGGAAGGAGAGAGAAGCAGATGGTCACTTCTCTTGTGTGGCCTGACCTGGAATTGAACCCAAGATGTCCATACACTAGGCCAACACTCTATCCACTTAGCCACCAGCCAGGGCCTATAAACATGCTTTTTTTTTTTTACCATGGGCCTTCAGCAGACCGAGTAACCCCTTGCTTGAGCCAGCGACCTTGGGTCCAAGCTGGTGAATTTTTGCTCAAACCAGATGAACCCGTGCTCAAGCTGGCGACCTCGGGGTGTCGAACCTGGGTCTTTCTCATCCCAGTCTGACGCTCTATCCACTGCGCCACTGCCTGGTCAGGCTAAACATGCTTTCTAATAAAAGCATAAAACTCCACATTTTATAGATAATCATAATTTACTTAACTGTTCCTCTATTGTGGGCATTTAGGGCACATGGGCATTTCCAATCTTTTAGTGTTTAAAATAATGTGACAGTGAACATTTTCTGCATAAAACTTTGCCTGAATCTCCAATAATTTCCTTAGGGCATATTTCTTTTTTTTTTTTTTATTCAGTGAGAGGAGGGGAGGCAGAGAGACAGACTCCCACATGCATCCTGACCTGGATTCACCTGGCAAGCCCACTAGGGGGCAATGTGCTGCGCATTTGGAGCATTGCTCCGTTGCTCAGCAACCAAGCTCTTCTTAGTACCTGAGACTGAGGCCATGGATCCAACCTCCATGCCTGGGGCCAACTCACTCCAATCAAGCCATGGTTGCAAAAGAGGGAGAGGGAGAGAGAGAGAGAGAGAGAGAGAGAGAGAGAGAGAGAGAGAGAGAGAGCGAGAGGAGAAAGGGTAGAGAAGCAGATGGGCGCCTCTCCTGTGTGTCTTGACTGGGAATCGAACCCGGGACATCTATGTGCTGGGCTGATGCTCTACCACCAAGCCAACCAGCCAGGGCCTCCTTAGGGCATATCCTTCTAGAAATGGATAACCATAAAGACAGTTATGTCAGTTTAAACAAATTGTCTAGTTGTTTAAGCAGATGTGTTGAAATGGATTATGTTTCCACCAGTTTGGTATGCAGTACCTGTCTCGGGGGACTCAAAACTGTCTTTGATTGAGTCCCCTTGCTTTTTGTGTAGAAGAGATTAGAGGGTTTTGGTTATAGTTAAATTTAAACAGTAAGCTAACCAGGCTTCACTATTCTCATTCCCCAAATCTTTCACTTTGCCTTTCTCTGCCTGCCTCTTGATTTTTCTCTTATTTTCTTTTTAAACTCTTTTTAAAAATTATTTTATTTATTCATTTTAAAGAGGAGAGAAAGAGAGAGAGAGAGAGAGAGAGTTGGAGCAGGAAGCATCAACTCCCATGTCCCTTGACCAGGCAAGCCTAGGGTTTCGAACCTGTGACATCAGTGTTCCGGGTTGACACTTTATCCACTGTGCCACCAGAGGTGAGGTGATTTTTCTCTTTTTAAAAAGAATACATTTTCACCATGGTGGGTAGCTCAGTTGGTTAAAGCATCATCCCAATACACCAAGGCTGCAGATTCAATCCCCTATCAGTGCACATACAGAAAAAAACCAATGAATGCATAAATAAGTAGAACAACAAATTGATGTTTCTCTGTCTTTCTCTCTTCCTCTCTCTCTCTAAAAATTAATAAAAAAATTAAAAAATAGTTTCTTTTTTAAAAAAAGCCAAAGAATACATTCTCACTGCAAGACAAGTTTAAAATATATACACAGCCCTGGCCGAGTAGCTCAGCTGGTTAGAGCATTGTCCCATGGCATAGAGGTTTCTGGTTTGATCCTGGTCAGGGCACATACAGGAAAAGATGGTCCTGTCTCTCTCTCTCTCGCTCTCTCCCTTCCTTTCTCTAAATTCAATAAAATAAGCATTAAATTTCTATATAGTTAATGTTTAGAAAATAATAATTCCACTGACCTGTGGTGGCGCAGTGGATGGGGCATCTACCTCGAGCCTTTGAGGTGCCCAGTAGGAAACCCTGGGCTTGCCCGGTCAAGGCACATGTGAAAATCAACCAAGAGTTGATGCTTCACAGTCTTCCTCCTGCCCCTCCCACCCCAATCTTTCTCTCTCCTCTCTCTAAAATAAAAAAATAGCATCTTAAAATAGATAAATAGAAAATGATTCTATGTAAACATAATTTCTTTATTTCTCTTAGCCTCTCTTTTGTTCATTCTTTTATTCATTCAGCGAATACAATTTTTTGTGTGTGTGTGTGTATTTTTCTGAAGCTGGAAACTGGGAGGCAGTCAGACAGACTCCCGCATGCTCCCGACCGAGATCCACCCGGCACGCCCACCAGGGGGCTATGCTCTGCCCATCCGGGGCATCGCTCTGTTGCAACCAGAGCCACTCTAGTGCCTGAGGCAGAGGCCATGGAGCCATCCCCAGCGCCCGGGCCATCTTTGCTCCAATGGAGGCTTGCTGCGGGAGGGGAAGAGAGAGACAGAGAGGAAGGAGAAGGGGAGGGGTGGAGAAGCAGATGGGCGCTTCTCCTGTGTGCCCTGGCCGGGAATCGAACCCAGGACTCCCGCACGCCAGGCCGACGCTCTACCACTGAGCCAACCGGCCAGGGCCATTCAGTGAATACAAATTTAATGAGCATCTACTATGCACCAGGCACAGCCCCGGCATGAGAAATTTGAATCTGAACAAGACACATGCAGAAGCTTGTGGTCCAGTAGGGCAGTTCAGACAAAGGCTAACACAAATAATTATTTAGTGTAGTTTGTGTGAATTCAGGTGCTGGGACTGGGAGGGTCCACCTTGGTCTAGGAATCCTCCCTCCTCTCTCTCCCAGCCCCAGGTGGGTCACAGGGGGCTCGCTCTGGGACCTGCTCTCTGGGAAGCCCCCCGCTCACCCTGGGTCTGCCAAATGACTCTGCTCCTGGGTCGTGAGCTCTGGAGTCCTCTTCTCTGCTGCTTCTCTGTGTCTGGGCCTCTTCTCTGGCGTTTCAGGGGCTGATGAAGGCTCCTTCCCACTGCCCGTCCCTGCAGCATCTGGAAACATGACCTGGAACAAAGATGCTCTTGGTGCTGGCTCAAGGGCTGGCTCTGGGTACCTATCCTTGAGGGCTACCTCCACTCCCTGGGCATCGTCCTGGCCTCAGGGACAGCCAGATTCTGCGCCTAACTGGGGAGTGTGTTGGAAAGAGGCAGGGAGGAGACAAGAGGCAGGGACAGAGAGGTTGGGGTGCAGAGCCAACCCAGCTGACAGGTGGTCAGTCAGCGCTCATGGCTCTGACATGAACCTGGGGTCCAGAGTAATACCTGAGCCAAGAACATCCCGTTGAAGACAGCTTGATAGAGCACCATGGGGGACTTGGAGACCCTCACAAGATCTAAGAGAAGCATCCCAAATTTCCACTGTTTCAGAGCTCAGCTCTTAAACTGGGATGTGATGCCCTTCTTTTTTTTTTTAATTTTTTTTTATTATTATTCATTTTAGAGAGGAGAGGGAGAGACAGAGAGAGAGAGAAGGGGGGAGGAGCTGGAAGCATCAACTCCCATATGTGCCTTGACCAGGCAAGCCCAGGGTTTCGAACCGGCAACCTCAGCATTTCCAGGTCGACGCTTTATCCATTGCGCCACCACAGGTCAGGCTGATGCCCTTCTTGATCTATCACTCCCTAAGAGGGTGACCTCGAGCCGGTGACTTAAGAGCCAGCTCCAAGCCTCACCTGAGCCAGCAAAGTCCAGACAACCGGGCTCAATCACTTGATAATAATTGATATAATACAATATTCTGATGTGAACCAACACTAAGAGCACCTACTAGGAGGCAGGGCCTGTGTTAGGGACTTCATCTAGTCGGTCACACATGAACAACAAGGCTCAAAGGGGTACAGAGACATACCCAAGGTCATACAGCTGGCTGTGTGGCAGGACTGACCCCATGACTTATGCTGTTGAAAAAAATGAATGGGTGGGTGAAGGAAGCCCTGAATGTTTGCTTTAGCCTCCTCTCAATACCCCACCCCTTTCAGGCCCTCTTCCTGCTCTCAGGGGAAGCCATGGTCTATATCAGAGGCTATAGAGCAGGGGTCCCCAAACTTTTTACACAGGGAGCCAGTTCACTGTCCCTCAGACCGTTGGAGGGCCAGACTATAAAAAAAACTATGAACATCCCTCTGCACACTGCACATAACAGTGCAGAAACAAAACGGGAACAAATACAATATTTAAAATAAAGAACAAGTAAATTTAAATCAACAAACTGACCAGGATTTCAATGGGAACTATGCTCCTCTCACTGACCACCGAGGAAAGAGGTGCCTCTTCTGGAAATGCGGTGGGGGCCGGATAAATGGCCTCAGGGGGCCGCATGCGGCCCACGGGCCGTAGTTTGGGGACCCCTGCTATAGAGAGAGGGCCATACTTAATCCAAGGGAATGTTGAGTTTTTCTATGGTGACATTTTGGGCTCTGAGGAAACTAGATAGGGAGGAGACTCTTCTCTGTGCTCTCAGTTTATGCCATTTGACACTTTTTAAAAAATTGATGAAAAATGTTTGTGAGGTACAATGAAGGTTTAGGACGCAGGCTGGGGGCTGGGAAGGCGCACGGGTGGAAGCCTCGAGCAGTTGGCAGGGGAATAAAAGTTATAGGGGAGCTGGAGGTCATGGAGGGCACCTAGTAGAATAAGTAGGCAATTCTTGTTTGCAGCATCTCTCTGGTAACAGAAGCCAGCATTCTTTTTTTAAAATTCATTTTAGAGAGGAGAGGGAGAGACTGAGAGAGAGAGAGAGAGAGAAGGGGGAGGAGCTGGAAGCATCAACTCCCATATGTGCCTTGACCAGGCAAGCCCAGGGTTTCGAACCGGCAACCTCAGCATTTCCAGGTCGACGTTTTATCCACTGCGCCACCACAGGTCAGGCGAAGCCAGCATTCTTTTTATGGGGACTTTTCCTGCTCTTCTTGGCCCATGGGGCTCAGTGGAGCCAATGGAGTACCACCTCTGGCTCCATTATACCAAGAGATCCAGGCCACTCTACTTTGCCACAGTGACTGGTTCAGAGATAAACATGTGAACATCCTCTGGGCCAATGACAGGTAATACCAAACTTTCTTCAACTATTGCAAAGAGTCTCTCTTTCTCCTGGGGAGAAATTCAAGGATGTAAGCTAGGGAGATGTATACCTGGAGTGTCCAGGGCAACCCTTGCCAACTTTCAGGGAGAGCATGCCTGGGAATGGCGCAGAGAAAGGCAGGGCCAAGAGACACTTGTGTAGCACCCTGATCCAGCCATACCTGAAGTCTACAGGTACCTTTGTCAATGGCCCAAGCTGATGCGTTCTCCTTCCTGCCTACTCCAGTTTGAATTGGGTTTTCTGTCACATATAACCGAGTCTTAATTAAAAGAGTCAAGGAGGAATGCTGGACAGGAGAAGGGAAAGTTGTCTCTGGGTGTGAAAAGGTCGGAACGTGACATTAAAGTCCCTACCTGGCTGACTCCTGATACGGCAGGCTCAACACCAGCACTGTTTCCGGCACTCCTCAGGCCAGAACTTGGCTGGGCCCCTGGAGACTTCACACCACCCTCTGTGGACATCTGGGCGTTTCTGTTGTCCACTGTACCAAGGCCAATGAGGGTACTACCGGAGAAGTCCAATCAGAGTGCCACCAAGCCCACTGCTTACACACCTGTCCAGGAGTCCACGTGGAGCCTGTAATGTAGGGATCCTGGCTCAGGAGAAGAGGCAGTGCCAGGCCTGCCACATGACAGGCATTCAGCAAAACCAGAGAGCTAACCATGTGCAATGCGCCCACCGATTCTTTCCTAATTCTCACCATGACTGAGGAAAAGGAGGCTGTGGGAAGCGAAGTGACTTGCCCAAGGTCCCACACTTGACTAGGTCCCACAGCAGGAATTGAACCAGAGCCTGTTGGATCCCCAAACCCATGCACGTTACCCTATAGTAGTCTTTCCTTTTGTATTTTTAATATATATTTTTAAATTATTTATTTATTTATTTTTAGATAGAGGAGAGAGAGATAGAAGGAGATGGGGGGAGAAGCAGGAAGCATCAACTCATAGTAGTTGCTTCCCGTATGTGCCTTGACCAGGCAAGTCCAGGGTTTCGAACCGGCAACCTCAGCATTCCAGGTCAATGCTCTGTTCATTGCGCCACCACGGGTCAGGTAATATAGTAGCATTTCCTAATTGCAGCTCTTTGGGATATGAGTTGCACGAGGTTGTACTTCAAGAAAAGGGTTCTTATATGCCAAACGTGTTAGGAGTGTGCTGAGTTAAAAGTAAACAGGCTTCGTCCTGCAGGACTTCTGAGCCTTTAACATACTAGCATGCATTTTAAAGAGAGCCCAAAAAGCCTGACCAGGCGGTGGCGCAGTGTGTAGAGCATCGGACTGGGATGTGGAAGGACCCAGGTTCGAGACCCTGAGGTCTCCAGCTTGAGCGCGGGCTCATCTGGTTTGAGCAAAGCTCACCAGCTTGGACCCAATGTCGCTGGCTCAAGCAATGGGTTGCTCGGTCTGCTGAAGGCCCACGGTCAAGGCACATATGAGAAGGCAATCGATGAACAACTAAGGTGTCGCAACGAAAAAACTAATAATTGATGCTTCTCATCTCTCTGTTCCTGCCTGTCTGTCCCTGTCTATCCCTCTCTCTGACTCTCTGTCTCTGTAAAATAAATAAAAGCTAGTGATTGATGCTTCTCATCTCTCTCTGTCCCTGTCTATCCCTCTCTCTAACTCACTCTGTCTCTGTAAAAAATAAATAAATTAAAAAAAAATTTTTTAATAAAAATAAAAAATAAAGAGAGCCCAAAAACATCACTGTGGCTGCTGCTGTGGATGAAGACTCCAAGCTCTTCTTGTGGTTAAGGAACAGGAGTTGGGGACATCTTTCTGTGGGTGACCCTAAGTTCTCCAATGGCAGTGTGTAGTTCACCAAAGCACCCCCACCCTGCCCTGGACGCATCCCTTTCTAAAGCCTTTCTGAGTGTCTTTACTGCCTCTCCAATCTAACATCATATTCTGCCCTACCCCACCCTTTACACAAACACTGCTTTAATCTGGGCAGGCTCCTGAAATCCTCATTCCACGGACTTCCCGGCCTCTGTGCCTGCCTCCTACTTCTCTGTCTCTGCAACACCCCCACACCCACCTCATCCTTCATGCTCCCACCTATTTTCCAAGCTTCCAATCACCTCAGCCCTCTCTCCAGCCTCTGAATGTCTTTGAGGCAACACCAACAGCATTTCTATGGGTACACCATGGACCCCTTTTCATGGTTAACTAGTTTCTAGGGCTAAATCTTACCCTCAGTGAGACCATGTGACTTTGAAGCTCTTGATGGAGATTCTTCCACCTGAAATCACAGCAGGCCAGCCAACATCCCTGGAGGAACCTTCTAGTTGCGGATCAGGTTTGCAGATGGTTTTCTCCTAACTGGTGAGGTCAGTGGGCTTGGCCCTGTTTTAAAGATAAGGAAACCGAGGCTTAGAGTAGCTCAGTGTCTTGTTCAATACCTCATGGCCGGCCCGCAGAGGAACTGGATTCAAACTCAGGACCGTGTGATGCCCAAGACTGCTTATCTTACTATGTTAGGTTGCCTCACACCTGTGCAATCAACAATTGTTTAACAGACGTGTCCATGCTAGGCACAGTGTCGGGCTTTAGGGATACACTAAGGTATTCTGGTGGCTCACAATTTTACCAGGGGCACAAAGGGGGAGCCCCTAACAGCTGTTGACCAAACCCCCCCCTTCCTCCTCCTTTCCTCCTGACCTTTTCTGCCCTCTGGTCCTTCCTGCATTTAGGCTTGCACCCCCACAATGCAAACAATACCCCAGGTGACCCCACGCCCCAGATGGCAATTCCGATATCCCAAAGGCCCCTAGCTCGCACTTGGCACGAAGAAGTCAGCACTGTGACCAAGTCCTTCTCTCTTCCCTTGGAGTTCTTCTCTCCTTCCAGCCTCTCTTCTAGTAGGGTTCCCTAAGCATTCCTGCTCAGGAGTAGATGCCTCAACTGGGGGGAAACCTCTCCCCTGCCCCCGGCCAGACCCCTCAAACACCCCCCCTATTGTCCACTCTCTCCACCTCAGAAAGCACAGTCTCAGGCTCGGAACTCTCGGGCCTCAAGATTCTACAAGCTGAAGTTTTTTTAAGTGGGCAGAGGCTCCAAAGGGCATCCAGCCCCCTTTGCGCTCCCTGTCAGGGGCTTACAGACCGAAAGTCTAGACAAGAAGGGAAGCTTCCAGCCCAGGCAGAAAGGCATGGAATCTAAAGACAGAATCGAGAAGGGTGGGTGACAAATATAGACTGTGCCCCCCTTTCAGGGCACTTAGTACGTTGTTTTTCTTTCACAGCTATATTGAGGTTTAATTCATACACCATACAACTCGTTCACTCAAAGCATAGAGTTCAGCCTGACCTGTGGTGGCGCAGTGGATAAAGCATCGACCTGGAAATGCTGAGGTCGCCGGTTCGAAACCCTGGGCTTGCCTGCTCAAGGCACATATGGGAGTTGATGCTTCCAGCTCCTCCCCCCTTCTCTCTCTGTCTCTCCCTCTCCTCTCTAAAACGAATAAATAAAAAATTAAAAAAAAAATTAAAAAGAATAAAATAAAGTGTACAGTTTAATGGCTTTTAGTATATTCACAGAACTGTGCAATCATCACCCTTAGAACATTTTTGTTATCCCCAAAAGAAAAGCCACACCCTTTGGCCATCACCTCCACCCTCACACCCCACCCTCAGCCCGACACTGCTTCTAATCTGCTTTCGGTCTCTAGCAATTTGCCTAGTCTGGACCTTTCCTATGAACAGAGTCATACAATATGTGGTCCTGATGTCTGACTTCTTTCGCCCAGCGTAATGCTTTCAAGGTTCATCTGTGCCATAGCATATAGTGTGTCCCAGTACTTCAATCCTTTGTATGGGCAATATACCACATTTTATATATCCATTCATGGTTGATAGACATTTGGGTTTCTTCCACGTTTTGGCTATTGTGAGCAATGCTGCTATAAACACTCGTGTACAAATGTTTATGTGAAAATGTTTCCATTCCTCATGGGTATAAACCTAGGAACGAAACTGCAAGATCAGAAGGTAGCTCTCTGTTTAGCCTCTTGAGTAATTGCCAGACATTTTTTCCTAAGTGGTTGCATCATTTTACAATCCCACCAGCAGTGTCTGAGGGTTCCAATTTTTCCACAGACTCACAAACACTTGTTATTATCTTTTTAAAAAAATTTTAGGCCCTGGCCGGTTGGCTCAGCGGTAGAGCGTCGGCCTGGCGTGCGGGGGACCCGGGTTCGATTCCCGGCCAGGGCACACAGGAGAAGCACCCATTTGCTTCTCCACTCCCACCCCACCCCCTTCCTCTCTGTCTCTCTCTTCCCCTCCCGCAGCCAAGGCTCCATTGGAGCAAAGATGGTCCGGGCGCTGGGGATGGCTCCTTGGCCGCTGCCCCAGGCGCTAGAGTGGCTCTGGTCGCGGCAGAGCATCGCCCCCTGGTGGGCAGAGCGTCGCCCCTGGTGGGCGTGCCTGGTGGATCCCGGTCGGGCGCATGCGGGAGTCTGTCTGACTGTCTCTCCCCGTTTCCAGCTTCAGAAAAATACAAAAAAAAAAAAAAGAAAATTTTAGCCATCCTGATGGGGGTGGGTGTGAAGTGGTATCTTACTATAGGGTTTTTTTTTGTTTTTCTTTTTTTTTGGTATTTTTCTGAAGCTGGAAACGGGGAGAGACAGTCAGACAGACTCCCGCATGCGCCCGACCGGGATCCACCAGGCACGCCCACCAGGGGCGACGCTCTGCCCACCAGGGGGCGATGCTCTGCCCCTCCAGGGCGTTGCTCTGCCGCGACCAGAGCCACTCTAGCGCCTGGGGCAGCGGCCAAGGAGCCATCCCCAGCGCCCGGACCATCTTTGCTCCAGTGGAGCCTTGGCTGTGGGAGGGGAAGAGAGAGACAGAGGAAGGGGGTGGTGGAGAAGCAAATGAGCGCTTCTCCTATGTGCCCTGGCTGGAATCGAACCCAGGTCTCCCGCACTCCAGGCCGACGCTCTACCGCTGAGCCAACCGGCCAGGGCCTCTTACTATGGTTTTGATTTGCATTTCCCTGATGGTTAGTGATGGTGAGCATCTTCTCATGTGGTTATTGGCCATCTGTATATCTTCTTCAGAAACATGTCTATTCAGGTACATTGCCCATTTATATATTTGGTTATTTGTCTTTTTATTATTGAATGGTATGAATTCTCTATATTCTCAATGCAAGTCTCTTGTCAGATATATAATTTGCAAATTTTTCCTCACATTATATGAATTGTATTTTAACTTTTTTTAAATTAATTAAATTTTTTTTTTTTTTTTGTATTTTTCTGAAGTTGGAAACCGGAAAGCAGTCAGGCTCCCGCATGCGCCTGACCGAGATCCACCCGACATGCCCACCAGGGGGTGATGCTCTGCCCATCTGGGGCGTTGCTCTGTTGCGACCAGAGCCATTCTAGTGCCTGAGGCAGAGGCCATAAAGCCATCCTCAGCGCCCGGGCCAACTTTGTTCCAATGGAGCCTCGGCTGCGGGAGGGGAAGAGAGAGACAGAGAGGGCGCTTCTCCTGTGTGCCCTGGCCGGGAATCAAACCCGGGACTCCTGCACTCCAGGACAACACTCTTAACATTTAGCCAACCGGCCAAGGCCAAATTAATTAATTTTTTTTTTTTTTTTTAAAGGATGGGAAAGGCTTAGTCTTTTTTTTTTTTTTTAACATTTTTTTTTATTTATTCATTTTTTCAGAGAGGAGAGGGAGAGACAGGGAGAGAGAAAGGAGAGACAGAGAGAGAAGGGGAGGAGGAGCTAGAAGCATCAACTCCCATATGTGCCTTGACCAGGCAAGTCCAGGGTTTCGAACCGGCGACCTCAGCATTTCCAGGTCGACGCTTTATCCACTGCGCCACCACAGGTCAGGCCAAATTAATTAATTTTTAAAAGACTTTATTTATTCATTTTTAGAAAGGAGAGAAAGACAGAGAGAGAGAAGGAGGGAGGATCCAAAAGCATCAACTGCCATATGTGCCTTGACCGGGAAAGCCCATGGTTTCAAACCGGCGACCTCAGTGTTCCAGGTTCACACTTTATCCACTGCGCCACCACAGGTCAGGCCTATTTTCACTTTTTTGTCCTTTCAAGCACAACAGTTTTAAATTTTGTTGAAGTCCCATTTATCTATTTTTCTTTTGTTGCTTGTGCTTTTAATATCAGATCTAAGAATTCTGTTTCACCTGAGGGGTGATGGTGCAGTGGATAGAGAGTCAACCTGGGATACTGAGGTCCCAAGTTCAAAACCCTGGAGTTGCCAGCTTGAGTGTGGGATCATTGACATGATCCCATGGTCTCTGGCTTGAGCCTAAGGTCACTGGCTTGAGCAAAGGTCACTGGCTCGGCTGGAATCCTGCCTCCCACTCCCCATCATCAAGGCACATATGGGAAGCAATCAATGAACAACTAAAGTGACGTAACTATGAGCTGATGCTTCTCATCTCTCTCCCTTCCTGTCTCACTCCCTCTTGCAAAAAAAAAAAAAAAAAGAAAAGAAAAGAAATCTGTTTCATTTGTTTGTTTTGTTTTTTAGATTCCACACATCAACCTTGCTGGGTTTGTTTTTTTTTCAAAACTCTGTTCTTTTTCAAGATTGTTTTGATCTTGAGCATCCTTTTGTAAGTGTTTTTACCCATCTGAGAAATGGGGGAATTTCTCTAAGAAATGTCTATGTGATGATAAGAAAATACAACAGAGAAAGATGGTAAGTGACCTATAATATATATTATGTGAACACCAAGGAAAGCTGTTCACATAAACCCCCACCGGGGCCCTGTACCTACCAGAAAGCAGTCGCATGAATCACAGTGAGATTTTACACCCTTGCCCTCCTCCTCACAAATGGGATGGGCTGTGTCTGAGCCTAGACTCTGCCTCTTGGGTTGAATTGAATTTGTTTGGTAAATACTGTTAACCTGTGAGTAGACGGTAGGTCCAATTGTTCTCAGCAGCAGAGGTTTAGGAACATATTTCACAAACGTCCAGCTGTCTGGGTGTGGCTTGAGAATAAGGCGAGGGACTGAGCTCCTCTAACTAGAGGGCAGTGCCATTTCCCTGGGCTTGTCACTGCCTCAGTGGCCTCCATTACACAATGAGGATAACAATCCTTGCACTGCCTACCTCACAGGGATTATTGTGTCAGAACAACCTCTTCCAGAGAGCCTTCCCTGACTGCCCCCAGGCTGCATGGGGTCCCTCCTCTCTTCTCAGGCCCTGAGAGTTTCCTCCATTATAGCACTTTCACTCTACATAGCAAATGAATTTTCCTCTTTGGTCTCCTCTAGTCTGTGAGCTCTGTGAAGGTAGAAACGGGGTGGGCCTCATTTCTGTGGCCCCATCGCCAAGCACCTGGCGTCTGACAGGTGTGCAATGCTCGTCTCTGTTAAGACTGAACTGAACTGAATGTGCTCTGAACACGTTGTAAGACTTGGCTGGGCCCTGGCCGGTTAGCTCAGTGGTAGAGCGTCGGCCTGGTGTGTAGGAGTCCCGGGTTCGATTCCCGGCAAGGGCACACAGGAGAAGCGCCCATCTGCTTCTCCACCCCTCCCCCTCTCCTTCCTCTCTGTCTCTCTCTTCCCCTCCCGCAGCCGGGGCTCCACTGGAGCAAAGTTTGCCTGGGCACTGAGGCTGGCTCTGTGGCTTCTGGCTCAGGTGCTGGAGTGGCTCTGATTGCTGCAGAGTGATGCCCCAGGATGGGCAGAGCATCGACCCCTGGTGGGCGTGCCGGGTGGGTCCCGGTCAGGCGCATGCAGGAGTCTGTCTGACTGCCTCCCCGTTTCCAGCTTCGGAAAAATACACACACAAAAAAAAGACTTGGCTGCCCCTGGCACAGAGTGGTAACTCTCATTGAAGTTTATGAGAGGAAGGTTATGTGGCAGCCACCTGGCAAGGCTCAAAATGGTCACTGTGGGTCACCTTCACACTAGCTGGCTTCCAGAGTGGAAGTGATAGAACTTGGTGCAATGGCAGACATTATCCAAAAGTTCAGCTCTTAACAGCTGGATCTAGATGTTTTCATAGCTGGAATTGTCTCTGACTCAGCGGGTCCAGGTGCTTTACTCCTGGGATACCCTATTTTCCTATTTTCCCCTGTGTTGTTTGGCACATACTGATGCAAGGAGTCAGAGTGTGAAAGAGAAAACATGGAAGCCCATCCCCAAAGTGCCGCCTGGCTTTGGGATGCATCCAATTGAATACACACACATTCTCTCTCTCTCTCTCTCTCTCTCTCTCTCTCTCTCTCTCTCTCTCATATTTACTCATTCATTCCTGAACACTTATTCTGTGCCAGGCCCTTTACTGCTGTCAGGAGTCCACAGGTGGCAGGGACAAGGTTCTACATTCAAGAAGCTCACAGTCTAGGTAGGGCCTGGCTGGGTGGCTCAGGGGATAGAGTATTGTCTTGATGTGCCAAGGTTGTGAGTTTGATCCCCTGTCAGGGCACATGTGAGAAACAACCAATGAATGTACACTATGTGGATCAACTAAGTGAACAATGAGTTGAGAAATTTCATTTTCTGGGTCATTTCTCAAGTTCTTTGCTGTGGAGAATCAGGGTAATGTGAAGTTGATACTAAAAGTTAAGTCAGTTCACATAAAGAGAGCTTAACTTCACACCTTCCAAGATGGCTATTATCAAAGAAAATGAGAACTAGCAAGTATTGACGAAGATGAGGAAAACTGAAACCGTTGTTTGCTGCTGGTGAGAATTTAAAATCATGCGCCACTCTGGAGAACAGTTTGGTGGTTTCTCAGAAAGTGAAACATGGAATTATCATATGGCTCTGCAAGTCTACTTCTATATTAGTGTGTCTGTAAAGTCATGGTGCACTTTTGACTGGTCACAGGAAAGCAACAAAAGATGATAGAAATGTGAAATCTTAGCCAAATAAAAGGAAAACCCTCCCGGCCCTGGCCGGTTGGCTCAGCGGTAGAGCGTCGGCCTGGCGTGCGGGGGACCTGGGTTCGATTCCCGGCCAGGGCACACAGTAGAGGCGCCCATTTGCTTCTCCACCCCCACCCCCCTCCTTCCTCTCTGTCTCTCTCTTCCCCTCCCGCAGCCAGGGCTCCGTTGGAGCAAGGATGGCCCGGGCGCTGGGGATGGCTCCTTGGCCTCTGCCCCAGGCGCTGGAGTGGCTCTGTTCGTGGCGGAGCGACGCCCCGGAGGGGCAGAGCGTCGCCCCCTGGTGGGCAGAGCGTCGCCCCTGGTGGCCGTGCCGGGTGGATCCCGGTCGGGCACATGTGGGAGTCTGTCTGACTGTCTCTCCCCGTTTCCAGCTTCAGAAGAATGCAAAAAAAAACAAAAAAAAAAAAAAAAACAAAAAAAAAAAAAAGGAAAACCCAGTTTCTATAGGATGATGTGGCAGCATGTGCGCATGCGCAGATGATGACGTAACACCATGTATACAGCAGAGCAGCCCATGGCCATGCCAGTCGAGATGTGGATGGTACAGAGCAAGTTCAGTGTGTTCTGTGGCTCTCTAAATTCGAATCTGTGACCAAAGTGCAACGTGAATATCAGTGCGTTTATAATGAAACGCCACCACATAGGAATAACATTACTCGGTGGGATAAGCAGTTGAAGGAAACCGGCAGTTTGGTGGAGAAACCCCGTTTTGGTAGGCCATCAGTCAGTGACGAGTCTGTAGAGCAGGGGTCCTCAAACTATGGCCTGTGGGCTGTATGCGGCCCCCTGAGGCCATTTATCCGGCCCCCGCCGCACTTCCGGAGGGGGCACCTCTTTCATTGGTGGTCAGTGAGAGGAGTACTGTATATGGTGGTCCTGGAGTACTGTATGTGGCGGTGCCGCAAAGTGCAGTGTCGCCCATGTACAATACTACTTCCCGTGATGCAGGACACATGCGTCATGGCTCCGGAAGCACATCGTATGATGCACATCCGGTCTGCGGCTGCAGTGCCCCACATCACCAGAAGCAGTGTGAAATAACAGCAGAAGTAGGAAGAAGGGCAAAGCACTATAACCATTACTACACAGTACAATGGCCCCCATACTCCCCCAAATGTACAACAACATAATGGCCTGGATAACCTCCCTTTGCCCAAAAGTCTCCCCCCACACTACTACACACCATGTTTCCCCTATTATAAGACCCCGTCTTATATTAATTTTACCCCCAAAAGACGGGGGCTGTCTTATTTTTAGGAGGTGTCTTATAATAGAGGAAACATGCAGTAGTGGGCTTCCCACAGAAGAGGCTCACCGCTGTGACTCTCTGAAAGACACATTCAAGTCAAGCAGCTTGCCTAATTTCTATGCATCTCTCCCCTCTGAGACATATCCTAATTTCAGGAACCATGCACTCAAAATGGCAACCATCTTTGGCAGCACTTATGTCTGTGAACAGACTTTTTCCAGAATGAAACATCTGCAATCTCCAACCAGTTCTAGACTAACTGATGCACACTTGCATCACTTGTTACAGCTAGCAGTGACAAATATGGAACCAGACATTGACCATCTCATTAGGCAAAAGCAGGCCCATAGTTCCCATTGAAATACTGGTCAGTTTGTTGATTTAAATTTACTTGTTCTTTATTTTAAATATTGTATTTGTTCTCATTTTGTTTTTTTACTTTAAAATAAGATATGTGCAGTGTGCATAGGGATTTGTTCATAGTTTTTTTTATAGTCCGGCCCTCCAACGGTCTGAGGGACAATGAACTGGCTCCCTGTGTAAAAAGTTTGGGGACCCCTGCTGTAGAGGCTATACGGGATAGCTACCTAAGGAGCACTAAAAAAATCTGTGTCTGTGTGTGCTCGACAATTACACCTAAGCAAGACTACAGTTCATAAGGTATTAAAGAAATGTCTGTTTTACGAGGTACAAATTGCGGCTGTTGCCCGCTATCAAACTGGCGGATAGACCCACACGATGCGTGTTTGCTACAGATATGCTTCATGAGATCGACAATGATGCAAGATTTTTGCAGAAGATTGTGTTTAGCGATGAGGAGACCTTCCATATCTGTGGACATGTTCGTCCGAATATGACCTGCTGAACATCCTCATGCCTACGTTGAGTACGAACGTAACACCCCTAAAGTGAATGTGTGGTGTGGCCTGATGCATGATAAGGTGATAGGCCCATATTTTTTCGCAGAGCAGTCTGTGACGGCAAAATCCTATCTTGACATGTTGGAATTGTATGCTGCAGACCAGCACAGCTCCTAATAACAGTGCGGAATTAAGGAAACATATTCATCAAGAAAAAATGGGACCGGGAGGACTCTTCAAATGCAGATGGCAATATCCAAGTGTACCATAGCCCCAATTTGCTTTATTATATAGCCATATGCAAATCAAGGAAGTTCTTGTTACAAAGTTACACATCTGAGGCTAAAGCAGGAACTCTCCCAAGGCAAAAACAGGAATCCCCCCACCATGCATAAGTGAAATCAACCAACATCTGAACAAACAAAGAGTAAGAGGAAGGGCATGTAAATTGCTTCCAGCAAGTTAAGGAAGCAAGTGAGGTGGGTGCAAATACTCAGCTTCATAGCCAATATGGAGGTGGAGGAGGGAGAACTCAGCCTCTTGCTAAGCTTCGAATCTACAAAGGCTTTTTGCCATTTACGGTCCACAACAATTGTATGCAGTGCCATAATTTCCAGAAGGTGTCATCTTTCAATAGGATGGCGCTCCTCCACACTACGCCACCATTGTTCTTGAGTTTCTGGATAGAACATTACCCCCTGTGGTGGAGAGGCAGGGGTTCTGTCAAGCCATGGCCACCACGATCCCCGGATCTGACGCCCTTAGACTTTTACTTTTGAGGTTATGTGAAGCAACATGTGTACATTGAACGTATCAACGACATTAATCACTTAGAACAGAGAATCACAGACGTTATTCACTCTGTTACACCAGACGTCCTTACCCGTGTGTGGCAAGAACTTCACTAACGTTTGGATGTGTGTAGGGCAACAAATGGAGCCCACATCGAACTGCACTGAATAGGTATGAAACTGGGAGGATTTTCCTTTTATTTGGTACAGATTTCACATTTCTATCATCTTTTGTTGCTTTCCTGTGACTGGTCAAAAGTGCACCATGACTTTACGGACATGGTATATACTCAAGAGAACTGAAAACAAGGACTCAAACAGGTACTTTGCAACAATGTTCATAGCTGCATTATTCACAATAGTCAAAAGATAGAAACAACCCAAATGTCCATCAACAGATGAATGAGTAAACAAAATGTGGTGTATCTATACGATGGGATACCAGTCAGCCATTAAAAGAAATGAAATTCTGATGCTTGCTATGACATGGATGAACTTTGAAACCATTATATAAATACTAAGTGAAATAAGCCAGACACAAAGGACAAACACTGTCTGATTCCATTTATACAAGGTATCTAGAATACGTAAATGCATAGACACAAAGTAGAATAGGGGTATAGAGGTTACTAGGGGCTGGAGGAGTGGGAAATGTGATGTTATTCCTTAATGGGTATAGTTTTTCTGTTTGGGATGATGAAAAATTCTGAAAATAGATAGTGGTGATAGTTATACTATATTGTGAATGTACTTATTAATTTCACTGTATTGTACATTTAAAAATGGTTAAAATGATGACATTTACGTATATTTTACCACAGTAAAAAAAATGTAAGAGGTTAGATCGTTCCTATAATGAAAAGCTTATACAGAGTGAGTAAAAGGAGAGGGAGAGAAAAAAAAAGAAAGAGAGAGAGAGAGAGAGAAAGAAAAGAGGGTAGAAGGGGGTGGAGAAAGTTTGAGAGTGTTCAGTGAATCAGAGATTTGGATCAATGGTGTCGCACATAAGACCTGGCACATTGTAAGCACTCAGTAAATATTTGTGGAATATTTACTGAGTGAGAGAATGGTAGAGGAGGAGAAGGGATTTTGAGAATCTGACCAGGGTTAGACTTTGCATCCCCTATAATATTCTGTAATATAATATCCCCTATAATCCAAGTTAAGACATGGATTCTTTTGCCTGACCAGGCAGTGGCACATTGTATAGAGTAGGGGTCGGGAACCTTTTTGGCAGAGAGAGCCATGAACGCTACATATTTTAAAATGTAATTCTGTGAGAGCCATACAACGAACCGTGTATGTTATGCATTATCCAATAAAAATTTGGTGTTGTCCCAGAGGACAGCTGCGGCTCCAGCCACCTGCAACCATGAACATGAGGGGTAGGAAATGAATGGATTGTAATACATGAGACTGTTTTATATTTTTAACATTATTATTTTTTTTTATTAAAGATTTGTCTGCGAGCCAGATGCAGCCATCAAAAGAGCCACATCTGGCTCACGAGCCATAAGTTCCCGACCCCTGGTATAGAGCGTTGGACTGGGATGTGGAGGACCCAGGTTCCAAATCCTGAGGTCGCTGACTTGAGCGTGGGATCATAGACATGACCCCATGGTTGCTGGCTTGAGCCCAAAGGTCACTGGCTTGAAGCCCAAGGTCACTGGCTTGAGTCCAAGGTTGCTGGCTTGAGCAAGGGGTCACTCGCTCTGCTGGAGCCCCTACCCTGCCCCCGCCATCAAGGCACATATGAGAAAGCAATTAATGAACAACTAAGGTGCCACAATGAAGAATTGATGCTTGTCATCTCTCTCCCTTCCTGTCTGTCTCTCTCTCTGTGTCTCTGTTACCCCCACCAAAAAAAGAATGGGATTCTTTTTTAATAACTTATGGTACTTTAAAAATAAAACTTCCAGTGCCTGACCTGTGGTGGCACAGTGGATAAACTGTCGACCTGGAAATGCTGAGGTCGCCGGTTTGAAACCCTGGGCTTGCCTGGTCAAGGCACATATGGGAGTTGATGCTTCCAGCTCCTCTCCCCCTTCTCTCTCTCTGTCTCTCCTCTCTAAAATGAATAAATAAAATTAAAAAAAAAATTTAAAAATAAAACTTCCAGTTATTTTTACCACCAAAAAAATGGGTTTATTCAGGACAAGTATGCTACAGCAAAAAACTATAGGCAAGTCCAGCAAACAAAGGAGAAGAAATTTACCTTATGGAGAAAAAGGAGGAAGTTGGGAAGCAGTGATTTGAAGGAAAGTCCATTGGAGGAAAGTGAAAGTTTAGGGGGATGATGGCTTCTCATTGTCTGGACTTGTTGCTGAGCAAGGAGAAAATAATCTTCCTCCTACTGGGGCAGCAGAGACCCTCACTGGGAATGCAAGGTGGCTTCTGTCTGTGGGTGTGCATAAATGAGATAGAATGGTAATGCAGGAGAGCTCCTTCTTCTGGCCTCCTTCCAAAGTTTAGTAACACTTAATGTTACTAGACTTTGCTTCTTTGAATAAAACTCTTTGTTGAGTCTAGGCCACAGGAGGCCCTGGACACATGGTGGGCTAAAATAAGAGTGGCGGGGTAGGGGCATCCCACTGAGCATGATGGGGCAGGTAAGGATTCCTTTAGGAGGAGAAGCCTCAGTCTAGTCTTACAGTCAGAAGGAGGCGGCAAAGGCTGAAAGAGTTTTCGTGGCGAGCTGTGTAAGTCGCTACCGTTTTGAATCTTAGCCAGCTGGGCCCCAGATGTGTTGAGGCGATAGGGATGACCCACAACCACACAATAGTGTAATCTGTATTGACGTTTTCTCTGCCGCCCAGGAGGCCTCGTGGGAGGGGAAGTCCCCAGAGAACCCATCAACTGTATTATTCCTGGGTCCCACCTCCACAGGACTTGAGCCAGGTCTTCCAGCAGGGGACGTGCAGGAGCTCAGGCGCGGAGGCCCGCGACCCGTCTCTCTAGCCTGACACGGGTCATAGAGTCGTGCCGCTTCCGGCCGCGGGGTTGGGAAGGAGCCGGAAGTCTAGCGGGCTGCGGGCATCGAGATGGAGACGGGCGAGTACGAGTCGGTGCTGTGTGTCAAGCCGGAGGTCCACGTCTATCGCATCCCGCCGAGGGCCACCAACCGTGGCTACAGGTGACCGCCCGCCGCCGGGCCAGGCTAACCCCGATTTAACCCGTTCCCCGCCGCCCGACACGCCCACTGTGGGAGCCGATACGGCCCCGACCAGTTTAGGGGCGGGGGAGAGGTGATGCTGAGGTGTCCCCATGTTCGTGGCCACAGCAGGGAGGCGAGCCCAGGCTTTCGACCGTCTCGATGGGACGCTCCTGGCTCTCAGTGGCGGGGAAGGCGTTAAAGCTTTGTCTAGCGCCTAGGGATCCGGTGGACTTTCAGGTACTCCAAAAGTGATCGGGACTGCTAGTGTCACAAACCTTTTTCTTTCAAAGCTAACTGATGGCCTCAAAGGGATCCTTGAAAAGCCTTAAGGGGGAGGGGACCCTTCACGGGCGGAAATCCCGAAGGGGAAGGAAGGGAGCGCAGAACTGGCCAAAAGGATCGGCCCCGGGTCTTTTTGCTGATAGCAGCTTTAAGCTGATGGCAGAAGCCCAGGGACCCCTCCCTGTCCGGCTCCCTTCACGTGAACTTAAGGCCTTATCACAGCCGGTGGCAGTTGGAAGGAATCCAACGGCACTTCTCTGGTGAAGTGTTCCTGAGACGAATAAACACACATGTACTTGTAGAGTATCTGGAAGGGAACTGCCCCACGGGAGGGGAATGGGGTGTGTGTGTGTGTGGGGGGGGGGGGGTTGAAAGGCGTTTCCTTTCACTGTATATACCTTTTTGTACTGTTTGCATCGTGTTATCTACCAAAAGAAAAGGAAAAATATTAAAAGAAAAAACGATGTACCTGATACAGACAACCTGATTTATGGCTATTTTGTACCACTGGGGGTGGGGGTGGGGGCTCTTGAAGGCAATGTTTGTTCCTCATTTGGAAATAGGGAATACAGGATTGGCTGGCACCACAGGAAGGGTGGTGTGTGGACAGATCTGGCTCCTTGTTAATTTCTGATTGTGTTAGCACGGGCTTATAGCTGATTTTGTAGTGAACAAATATTTTATTGAGCACCTATTACAGGGGTCGGGAACCTATGGCTCGTGAGGCAGATGTGGCTCTTTTGATGGCTGCATCTGGCTCGCAGACAAATCTTTAATAATAAAAAAAAAACGTTAAAAATATAAAACATTCTCATGTATTACAATCCATTCATTTCCTATTGCTCATGTTCATGATTGCGGGTGGCTGGAGCCAATCACAGCTGTCCTCCGGGACAACACTAAATTTTTTTAGAGAGTCAGATAGAGGGATAGATAGGGACAGACAGACAGGAACAGAGAGAGATGAGAAGCATCAATCATCAGTTTTTCGTTGCGACACCTTAGTTGTTCATTGATTGCTTTCTCATGTGCCATGACTGTGGGCCTTCAGCAGACTGAGTAAGTAATCCCTTGCTCAAGCCAGTGACCTTGGGTCCAAGCTGGTGAGCCTTTTTTTTTGCTCAAGCCAGATGAGCCTGCACTCAAGCTGGCAACCTCAGGGTCTCGAACCTGAGTCCTTCCGCATCCCAGTCCGACACTCTATCCACTGTGCCGCTGCCTGGTCAGGCGACAACATCAAATTTTTATTGGATAATGCGTAAGGTACACAGGTCATTGTATGGCTTTCACAGAATTAACGTTTTAAAACATGTGGCGTTCATGGCTCTCAGCCAAAAAGGTTCCCAACCCCTGACTTATTACAGCCATGACATAGCTTTAAAATGGTATGAAAGCAACAATAATAATAGTTATAAAAACACATTTGCTTTCTATCATCAAACTGGAGATGGGCCACCAAACCAGGGATTGTCGTCGACCCCTATCCCTTTCAGTAGGATAGATTTGGCCCCTTTTGGACCCCCAGAAAGGGAGGATACCAAGTGTCAGGGCTGGCTGGTTGACATAGAGGGAACTGTCAGTCATTGCACTTCAGCTTCAGAGCTCTGCTCTGCATGAATCTGAGACCTGTTGCCTAGTAAGAGGAACTGAAACTGAGTCAGCTGACTTGTGAATAGAGAGCTTGCATTTGTGTGGCCTTCCAAACAACCTGTGTCCACAGTTGCGGTGCCTCTCAGAGTCCTGGCATATGCTTAGGGACTTCCAAGTAAAGCCTCATGGAAACACCCAAGGTTCTTGCTATTTGGGGGTTTTACAGAGCTGCTTTTTAAAACTAAAATGTGAACTTAACTGCTTTAAAAGCCAAACAAGGCTGTTGCAACAGGTCCACGGTTTTCTGGGTTTCTTTCTGCCTAGGATGCCTTTGAGAATGTTTCTTCAACATCCATTCATTTTCTCAAGTGTATTCTTGCTCTCCTTTCCTCCACCAATGATTGCTTGTTCTCTACTTTTCCTCCAAGATGGTCTCAGTGAACCCAAGTGGTCACTCTGACCACCTGGTCTAGCAATGTCTTAAACAGGCTCCAGGAACTACCGTATTTCCCCATGTATAAGACACACCTTTTCTGAAAAATTTGGAGTCTAAAAACTGGGTGCATCTTATACAGGGGTTGTAGATTTTTTAACTTACATTTCCCACTTTTTTGCGCTTATTTCTGCGCTTATTGTAGATATGTGAAGACTGATTCGTCATCAGACACAGATGAGGACAAGCTAATGGATGGAGTTGTGACAGTGATGAGTTGTATGAATTTTATGGTGAATAAAACTTGAGTTCAATAACTTTATGTAATATGGTGGGTTGTTTTTTTTTCTTCAAATTTCAAGCCCCAAAATTAAGGTGTATCTTATACATGGGGAAATATGGTACTTCTTCCACAGAAGGAAAACCAGGAATCCTGCTTCAGGGAAGGTCTCTATAATCCAGAATTTAGGTCAGCAAACTACAGCCTGCTGTGTTTTTGTATGGCTCACAGGCTAAGAATGGTTTTTACATTTTTAAATAGTTGGGGATATTTAAAGAAGACTATTTTATGATGTGAAAATTACATATGAAATTCAGATTTCAGTGTTTTTAAAGTTTTGCTAAAATACAGGCACACTCGGACCTTAAAGTGCCAGTAGGTCACGTACTATGTATGACTCTTCTCCCTGTACAGCGGCAGAGTAGTTGTGACAGAGATTGTGTGGCACTTTGCAGAGAAAGTTCCCCAACCCCTAGTCTAGAGCAAACAGCCCACATGCCCTTCCCATCCCCACCCCCAGCATTGGAGTGATGGAGTGGGATCCTCTGACAGAGGCTCAATAGTTTTTGTCCCCTCAGGGCTGCGGAGTGGCAACTGGACCAGCCATCATGGAGTGGCCGGCTGCGGATCACTGCAAAAGGGCCGATGGCCTACATCAAGCTGGAGGACAGGACCTCAGGTAAAGGCAAGGGAGGCCTGCTTGGGGCTGAGGTGCCATGCTTCCCACTGTGAAGGGAGAGGCAGCCCAGGCCTTATTGGGCCTCTCTGGGGTCAGGGGAACCTGTCCTGGATGAAGACCCGAGTGTACTTTTAAACCTCCTCCATTCCCTTACCTTTAGTTGTAGTAACCACTGCCCACAGGTATTAAAGGGAGTATTTCTTGCCAAGCACCTGTTTTATCTGGTGGTCCTTGAGAAAATAGTAATTTTGGAGCCCAAGTTGAGAATACCTATAGGTTGGTCCCAAGTGGGAAGCCCCAGAGGTTGCCTTGAGACAAGCTGGGTGAAGATGCACAGCCCTCTGCTGCTGAGCTCTGGTTCTCAGAATTCTGTTTATAGACTAAATGGTAACTCCCCAGACCGACCACGCCCATTAACTGAAAGAGCTGGAAAGTGCCTCCTTCACTCTTTCTGTGGTGAGAGGACAAGCCAAGCTGAGCGGTGTTGGGGTTAGTGGGCAGATGACACTTTGGGGGAGATCTCTGGAAGTCCTGTGCCACCAGTTTCTCAGAGGGCCTGGGGCGGCAGCCCCCTAAGGGCTAGAGTAGCCCAGCCCTTAGAGCAGCGATCGGGCACAGTACCTGCTCGGTCAGGTGCCTTGGCATTAGGTCATCTGTTTTTCTAATATGTAGAAATTTTCCTTTGTGGGATGGAACAAAGTACAAAGATTTATAGGCAAGTAAATTTTCAGAACTGTGTCATTTGTGTCTGAGCTGTGGGACCTTGGGCGAATCACATGACCTCTGGCACCTTGGCCTCCTTTTTGTTGAAATGGCCATCACATTAGTTCCTACTTCACCAGGTTTTTGGAAACCCATCCAATTGCTTTGTGAACTGCAAGGTGACCCAAAGCATTGATTTGTTCTGCAGCATGGGGTTGGCAGGGTGAGTATTGTCTGTAGAGCAGCTAGAAGAGATAGCTGCCATGGCTAGGCCAGAGAACTCTGGCTGTGAGATGTTCTGGGATGTCCTAGGTGGTGTCACAAGGGAATGGCGACACCTGTTCTCTGGGGGCCTTGGGTACTGACCACCTGGTGTCCACCTCGTGTAACAGCCACTGCTTAGGCTGAGACTCACCCAGGATGGAATGGGTGGCCAGCAGCTCCAGGCCATCATTCTTATGGGAATGGAGGCCAACATTGTCACAGCTTTTGATTTGAAGAGAAGCCAGAAATCAGATTATTTTATGTGTAATTTTATTTTGCAGTGTGTTTGGCAATTACATGAAAAATAGTAAAACTAAGCCACCACTGACTTAAACTTTTTGTTGGTTATGTTCCTGTGTCTTCCATTCAGCCAGAATTGATTTGATTAGAATCCCAGAGTAAGGTTTGTGGTGTGCCTCCCAGGAAAAGGGCCCCAGTGGGAAAATCGAAAGAACAGGCTGTCGCAGGCTCAGGGCTCTCCTAACTTGTACTTTCAGGGGAGCTCTTTGCTCAGGCGCCAGTGGATCAGTTTCCTGGCACAGCTGTGGAGAGCGTGACAGATTCCAGCAGGTACTTCGTTATTCGCATCGAAGATGGAAACGGTACGCAAGGGTCTCGGGGCTTTCTCCTTGTGAGAACAAAGGTTTCTCTGTCTCCGGAAAGTGGGACTGATCATATGTTGTCCTCTAGGGCGACGGGCATTTATTGGAATTGGCTTTGGGGACCGAGGTGATGCCTTTGACTTCAATGTTGCATTGCAGGACCATTTCAAGTAAGTAAGGCCGGGATGCATGTGCTCATGCCTCCTCCTTCCTTTCCCTGGACAGAATGATTTCCCAGGTTAGGTACCCAGGTGGTGGTGTGTGGTCTGTCTTCAAGCAGAACCTCAGGAAAACTCGCTTCTCGTTTGGGGCAGGCCGGCTTCTCTGCATCTTGCCAGGCCTCGTCTCCACTTTGATGTCATCTCCTTTTCCTGTGGCCCGTCTCTGTTACCCCCAGTCAGCTGGCCGAGACTTTCCTTCCCCTGCCAGGCCCCTTAGCAGCCAGAGGCCTGGTCCGGCTCCTGTGGCTTTTCTGGGCCTGCTTTTCTGGGCTTGTTTCTCTGTGCTATGATAAGTGGTGCCTGGATTCCCAGGCCACTCAAGAGGTGCCCCGGTGGGCCTTTCTGAAGCTAAAAGGCAAGGCAGGAAAGATTGCTCCTCTGCCATCTGCAGGCCCTCACCTCTGGCTTCCAGCAAATGGGGAGTGTGTGACTGCCCACATGGAGGCCTCTGGCTCTTCCCGTGCTGGCGCCCCTGTCCTGAGTGGCTGTGGACTGGGTGTCCTGTGGAATTTGAGGACCTTTGTGGTGCTCTCTCCTCCTAAGCATCTATCTTGTCTTACCATCTACCTTATGAGCCCTGGGGTGGGGGGGGGTGGTGGAATCCTTATCTTAGTTCTCATGCCAAGTGCTTGGGAGTAGAGATTCTCAGATTTGCTGAAGACCAGCCTTAGGACCCTCTACATAAGTGATCTCATTGAATTTTCATAGTGGGCTTTAAGATACTTGGACTTGTCAGCCCCTTCTGATGGGGAAACGGATATATGTGCAGCTATTAAGTGTCACGGCAGGATTTGAATTCCGGCCTAACTCCCAAGCCTGTGCTCCTCTACCACCTGCTGCAGTAAAAGCCTCGTCCTGGACCAGCGGAGGTTGTAGTGGAGTGCGTGTGAAGGCAGGGCAGCTAGTGTCTTCCTTACTTTTGTCTCTTTCTCTCCCCAGGTGGGTGAAGCAGCAGTGTGAATTTGCAAAGCAGGCCCAGAACCCTGACCAAGGCCCCAAACTGGACCTGGGCTTCAAGGAGGGCCAGACCATCAAGCTCAACATTGCGGTGAGTCCACCTTGCTTGGTTGTACTGCCCATGATCAGATGATACTTGTGGCTACCACACAGAGCCCAGCCCAGCCCAGAGCCCAGCGCTCTTTCTCACAATTCAGTCCCATCAGCTCAGCAGATGTTTATTGAGCAGCTACCTTGTGCCAGGTTCTACACGGCAGGGGAATGAGGGGTCTCTGCTGCCCTCTCAGAGTTGAGCTGAGACAGGCAGGTCAAGAGTGGGGAGTCAGTGTATCCATTCCAGGCTGCGTCCTGGCCTTGCATCTTGAGCAAGGAAGCTTGGGGGTGCTCTGGGCAGGAAGGCATCAAGATGGGTGTGGGGTGTCATGGGCACCTTCTGCTGGTGGTGTTGTCTTGGCTCCCTGTGTCTTTGTCCTGAGCTGCCCTGCATCTGGCTTTCCCCCCTTAGCTCCTAGGTTGCCAAGGTTTGGCCTTGATCTACTTCAGGGGTGGAGTTGGAATGATTTGGGGTTTGATTTTTGAAGAAAGGACCAAAGGGGTTTGATTTTTGAAGAAACTTTGTAATCCTAAAATAATGCTCTTCCTCTTTACTTACTATCTCTTTCTCCTCTTTTCTGCTTCATGCTAGTGATGATTTGGGACCTTGAAGTTGGCCAGCTGGCCCTTAAGAGAAAATGCAGGTCCAATCCAGTGGACTGGTTGGGATGTGATTCTTTCTCTTGCTGTGAGGAAACTAACATTTACTGAGCTGCTGTGTGCCAGGTAGTGTTTTCAGGCACTTTCTCATACGAATTAAACATTCTCCCTTTTTACAGCAAGAAACTTGAGGCTTGGAGAGGTTTGCCCAGGGCCATAGAGCTAGAAACAGCCAGCACAGCCAGACTCACTAAGCTTTTGGAGGACTTCACTTGGGGCCGTGGTCTTAGCGTTTGATTAAACTGCTGCTTTCCTTACAAGTAGGGATCCAGGCCATCTTCATCTTTGTAACTCATGCTGGTTTCTGGCTCACGCTTGGTGCTCAGTCCCCCTTTGCCTCAGTGTTTTAATGAAGTATGGTATGCATACAGAAAAGTGCACAAATTATAAATGCAGAACTCTGATTTATAAAAACTGAATTTACCCACACAGACCAGCTACCAGATCGAGAAGCAGATTATCAGCACTCTGGAAGCCCCTCTCCTGTCCCTTCCAGTAACTGCCCACCTTGAGTAAACTCTCTCTTGCCTGAATACCCTAGATTTTGTTTTCACCTTTTATTAATTGACTCATACACTTTGTACTCCCTTGTGTGACTTCTTCCTTTTCCTGATGGTATCTGTGAGAGCCTCCATATTGTTACATGCAGTTAGTTCATTCTCATTGTGGAGGCATATCCCATATGAGGGTGTATCCAGTGATTTACCCCCCTAACCGATGGTGGACGTTTGGGTAGCTTCTAGTTTGGGGCTGTTACAAGTAGTGCTGCTGAGAATGTTCTCGTGCAGGTCTTGGTGCAGAAATGTATGTGTTTCTGTTGGGTCTGTATCTGGGGGGGGGGGGGGATTGCAGGGCCATCCGTTTAGATGTCCAGCTTTTTACAGTTTTTTAAAGGAGTTTACCCAGTTGACACTTGCACCAGCAGTATAGGAGTGTTCTGGGTGCTCCCTACCCTTGTCAGCACTTGATGTTCTATGGTTTAGCCATTCTGGCGGGTACATAGTGCTGTATCATGGTAGGTTTGATTTGCATTCCCCATATGATTAATAAATTCGGGTGCTGGGTTTTAAAATGAAATGTGTTTGTGATAGCTTTAGAATGGTGAGGCATTGAATACATCTTGTAACAATGGCCTGACCTGTGGTGGCGCAGTGGATAAAGTGTTGACCTGGAAATGCTGAGGTCGCCAGTTCGAAACCCTGGGCTTGCCTGGTCAAGGCACATATGGGAGTTGATGCTTCCAGCTCCTCCCCCCCTTCTCTCTCTCTGTCTCTCCTCTCTCTCTCTCTCTCTGTCTCTCCCTCTCCTCTCTAAAAAATGAATAAATAAATAAATAATTTAAAAATTAAATTAAAAAAAAACAACAACAAAGTGCTGGGTAGATCTTGACCATCTGTTAGTTCTATACACATTTGGGGCCTTCGGTCACCTTGGCCCTCCCTGTGGTGTTTTCCAGCAGAACTGACTGGCCCACATTCCTCTCCTCCCTTCAGAACATGAAGAAGAAGGAAGGAGTAGCCGGGACTCCCCGAGCCCGGCCCGCCAGCACAGGAGGGCTGAGCCTGCTTCCACCTCCCCCTGGGGGGAAGACCTCCACCCTGATCCCGCCCCCCGGGGAACAGTTGTCTGCCGGGGGGTCCTTCATCCAGCCAGCAGGTGCTCCTGGTTCAGGTCAGTGCTGGTGGTGACTGTGCTTGCTACTAAGTCCTTACCTGTGGGTTCCTCCTCCTGCCGGCAGCTGGGGCCCGTGGCTATCCCTCCGCCGCTCATTGGTCTGTCGTTCAGTAGCTGTGTGTGACCAGCTGGAAGGTGAGCACCGGGAACCAAGTCCTGCCCACACCGGGTAAAGGCTCCTCTCTTACCCTCATACCCACCACTTACCCCTTCACGGTGTCTGTCCTCCCCTGCTGGGCAGGGACTTCAGCTCATTGGTTGCTATTGAAGATCGTGGGTTCCTGGTTCTCAGAGGCTGCTCAGTGGGTGCTGAGTGAGTGGGTAATGGAGACACAGTCTGTGCTCCCAGGGTGCTTGTGTCTAGTAGGAGACTGGAGTCACAGGCACAAAGACTGGGGACCAGACTCACTGCCATCCATCATGCCTGGGGGAGGCTTCATGAAAGAGGTGGCATTGAGCTGGGCCCTGAAGGAAGGAGATTGGGCAGGGAGCACTTGGGGTTGCAGACAGAGAGAAGAGCTGACTTAAACACCTGATACAGCCTGACCAGGTGGTGGTGCAGTGGATAGAGCATTGGACTGGGATGCAGAGGACCCATTCAAGACCCCGAGGTCGCTAGCTTGAGCGCGGGCTTATCTGGTTTGAGCAAAGCTCACCAGCTTGGACCCAAGGTCGCTGGCTCCAGCAAGGGGTTACTCAGTCTGCTGCAGCCCTACGATCAAGGCACATAAGAGAAGGCAATCAATGAACAACTAAGGTGTCACAACGAAAAACTGATGATTGATGCTTCTCATTTCTCTCCGTTCCTGTCTGTCTGTTCCTATCCCTCTCTCTGTCTCTGAAAAAATAAAATAAAATAAACAAACACCTGATATATTGAGGAAGATGGATGCAGCATAAGAACACCAAGGTGTCACGCTGGCTGGATAGCTCTGTTGGTTAGAGCATCATCCCGAAGCACAGAGGTTGCTGGTTCAATCCCCAGTCAGGGCACATACAGGAACAGATCGATGTTCCTATTTGTCTCACCCTTATCTTCCTCTCTTGCTAAAATATCGATTAATAAATTAAAAAAACCACCAAGGTGAGTGATGAGAAATAAAATTGGAGATTTAGTTTGGAGCAAGCCCTTGGTAAAGCCGTTGAGGTGCTGAGAATCCGAGGTAGCACCGCCAGCAAGCCGAGTGGTGCTTTTTCCAGGATGTAAGCAATGCCTTCTAGAGACGCTGGAATTCCAGAAGTTAATGCCTAGTGCTGGCCTCTGATAAAGCTGGATGCCAGCCTCCTCCCTTGCCCTCGCCCCCTCCCTTCCCAGCCCAGTGTGATACCTTTAGCCTTCCCCAGGCTGTGTGAGTGGTACCGGCCCACTTGCTCTGCACAGTGCTCACCAGCTTCTTGGAGATAAGATCCGGGCAGGAGCCTGATTTCTTTCCATTTAAGGCTCATGGGCACTGGCTCCCCTTTCTGGGGTCAGGCTTCCAACTTCAGCCCTATGGGGAATACCCAGCCCCAGAGAGGAGTGGGAGTAGCGGGCAATGAACCCTTCGCCCCTGCCACGGGGATTATTCTTTAAGCATTGGTTCTCAGTGAGGTCACAGGACCACCTGCCTGGGCATTGCTTGGGGCAGGGGCAGGAATCTTTTTTTTTAATTCATCCTTTCAAGGACAGAGAGAGAGACAGAGAGAGGAGTAGATAGGGACAGACAGACAGGAACAGAGAGAGATGAGAAGCATCAATCATCAGTTTCTCGTTGCGACACCAGTAGTTGTTCATTGATTGCTTTCTCATATGTGCCCTGACCGCGGGCCTTCAGCAGACCGAGTGACCCCCTTGCTTGAGCCAGTGACCTTGGGTCCAAGCTGGTGAGCTTTGCTCAAACCAGATGAGCCCGCACTCAAGCTGGTGATCTCGGGGTCTCAAACCTGGGTCTTCCACATCCCAGTCCAACGCTTTATCCACTGCGCCACCGCTTGATCAGGCAGGAATCTGTCCTTTTAATGGTACTTGTGTGCTGACTAAGGTCTGAAAGCTTTCCTTTGGTTGCTGGTGCATTTTAAACAGATAATATGGAGAACCTGCTATGTGCCAGGCAGCATTTTAGGCTCTGGGGATGCTTTAAGCATAACACCAAGTCCCTGCTCAAAAGTGCTTAAAATGTGCGGATATGGAAGACGGGCAGTTGCGTCTCTACAAACTAAATGGTATGGGATAACAGGCGTCATGACTAGCAGACATTTATTGAACGTTATTGACTTACTACAAGTACTGTATATGCTCCAAAACCAGGCTGGCTGAGTTCAAATTCTAGCCTACTAGTCGTGTGATATTCAGAAAATTGCCACTTCTCTGTGCCTCAGCTTTCTTGTCTGTAGGATGGGGTAGTAATGATCCGTACAGCATAGGTCTCTTGTAGGGACCAAATGTGATAGGCCATTACAGCCGTTATGAACGTTGTAAGGGATCACATTTGTTCGCCCTCATTTGATTAATACTGTCATTATATCATCAGTGTGCTGTGCCTGTTCTGAGCATTCCATGTAAACTCACTCACTTAATCCTTAGACCATCCTATTAAGTAGTCACCGTTCTTATCTCCGCTTTAGGCATAAGGAAACTGAGTGTTAAGGGACCTGTGTAAGGTCACACAGCTGGTTCTGGTATGTCTTCCCCCCAGGGACTGTGCGGAGGTTCCTTTGAGATAATGGACGTGAAGCTTGGTAAACTATGAAACTGAGCCATTGTGGGCTTGAGTTTTATCTGGTCTCCCAGCCCAGAGCAGATTGGAAATAGCAAACTGGCAGGAAGGCAGAGGATGGCAGGCACAGGGACAGTTGGCAGTGCAGGGGGGGGTGCCAACAAAGCACAGAAGGAGGCACTGGGACCGCACCATACCACCCTGCTTGGTACGCAGATAGCAGCTTCTGTGGTACCTTTCCTAGACAGCTCTCCCTGACCCCTAACCAGTTGGGCTCGCAGGACTTGGCACATGTCTAATACACAGTTTTCTTTTTTTTGGGGGGGGGGTTTAAAAGATTTTATTTATTCATTATAGAGAGGGGAGAGAGAGAGAGAGAGAGAGAGAGAGAAGGGGGAGGAGCAGGAAGCATCAACTCCCATATGTGCCTTGACCAGGCAAGCCGAGGGTTTTGAACCGGCAACCTCAGTGTTCCAGATTGACGCTTTATCCACTGCGCCACCACAGGTCAGGCCTTTTTTTTTTTTTTAATTGATATTTTTATATATATATATATATAATTTTTTTTTCTTTGTGGCAGAGATAGAGTCAGAGAGAAGGACAAACAGACAGGAAGGGAGAGAGATGAGAAACATCAATTCTTCATTGCAGCCTGACCAGGCGGTGGCGCAGTGGATAGAGCGTTGGACTGGGATGCCGAGGACCCAGTTCAAGACCCCGAGGTCGCCAGCTTGAGCATGGGCTCATCTGGTTTGAGCAAAAGCTCACCAGCTTGGACCCAAGGTCACTGGCTCAAGCAAGGGGTCACTCGGTCTGCTATAGCCCCATGGTTAAGGCATATATGAGAAAGCAATCAATGAACAACTAAGGTGTCACGATGAAAAACTGATGATTGATACTTCTTATCTCTCTCCATTCCTGTCTGTCTCTCCCTGTCTATCCCTTTCTCTAACTCACTCTGTCTCTGTAAAAAAAAAAAAAAAAAAAAAAACAACAAAAAAAAACCCCAAAAAAATTCTTCATTGAGGTTCCTTAGTTGTTCATTGATTGATTTCTCATATGTGCCTTGACCAGGGGGCTACAGCAGACCAAGTGACCCCTTGCTCGAGCCAGCGACCTTGGGCTCGAGCTGGTGAGCCTTGCTCAAACCCAATGAGCCCGGGCTCAAGCTGGTGACCTCAGGGTCTCGAACCTGGGTCTTCCACGTCCTAGTCCGATGCTCTGTCCACTGCACCACCGCCTAGTCAGGCTCTTTTTTTAATTGATTTTAGAGAGAAAGTGGGGTGGTGGGGCAAGGAGCGGGAAGCATCAACTCGTACTTGCTTATAGTATGTTCCTTGACCAGGCAAGCCAGGATTTCAAACCAGTGACCTTCAGCATTCCAGGTCGATACTCTATCCACTGGGCCACCACAGGTCAGGCTGACATACGATTTTCTTAGCTGGTTGATCCAGACACTGGACTGAGCTTTATTTGAAGATGACTTTGCAGTTTGGATAGGTATTTTCTATTCAAGAAGCCAGGGCAGGAGATGGTAAATTTTTAGACAGATTTTCAGCATAAACCATTAAAAACAGGGTCAGTTGCAGGTACGTGTGGCAGATGATGTGTGACTCGCCTAGCTGGCACCCCTCCCCTCCGGTGCGCTTCCTGCTTTTTCTCCAGGGGTCCTCAAGGGCTCGGGTGTGGGAAGGTTGTGGGAATGTGGCAACTTGTTGGTGTTGTGCTGCCCAAAAGCACATCTCTGAGTGCATCTCTCAGCCAGCTGGAATTATGAGGATGACTTCAGGGCCACTGAGATAACCAAAAAGACCTCTGACTCCAGTCTCCTCTTCTCTTCCTACCCATTGGACTTGGGGACATCATTAGGTGGTGCCACTGTGTCCTGGCCGCAGCCCAAGCCTGCCACTGCTGCCACCGCCGACATCTGGGGAGACTTCACAAAATCCACAGGGTAAGGAGGGTCACGTTCTCTGCAGTGGGACTTGACCAGGACTGGTTCTCTGAAAACCTGGGATCGCTCCAGATGCTCTCCTTCTGAGGTCACGAGCATCAGCTCTGATTTGAACATTTTTAGGCCAGCCAGAGGACTGAGCCCCAGAGCACCCCCTTGGGTGGCCTGTTTTTTTAAAAAATGTATTGGGGTGACACTGGTTAACAAAATGATACAGGTTTCAGCAGCCCAGTTCTACAACATATTTCTGTACATCCATGAAGGCATGTCATTGTTCTCCACTGCTAGGTGGCTGGAGCCACCTTGTGCAACTCTGGTCTTTAAACCACCTCATCAAGTGCTTTGGCTGGTACCCAGTCCCCACCTCCCCTCTCCTGCCCCCAGCTACCCCAGAACACTGGGTGAGAGTTAGCCTGGGTTCCAGCCTCGGCCCATCCTCATGGGACCTCTGAGGCAAGGTCTCTTGCCTTCTCTGACCCCATAAAATTTCAGGCCTTCATCCTTCAGAGCGAAAGGATGCTAACATCCTGCTGCACCACTGTTCGTATGGCCGGGCTCTAGGACAGAAGTCAGCACACCTTTTCTGTGAAGGATCAGATAGCACAGAGTTTAGGCTTTGCTGGCCATATGGTCTCTGTTCCATCCATTCAGTTCTGCTTTTCTGTCTCAAAAGCAGCCACAGACAATATGTAAATTAATGGATTTGGCTATGTTCCTGTAAAACTATTTGTAAAATTAAGGGATTAGACTTGGTCCCTGAGCTATAGTTTGTTGACCTCTGCTCTAGAATATTCAGGGGCTGACTTCTTGGGGCTCTTTTTGTCCAGAGAGAAGCCTTTTTTAGCTGCTTTGTCTTTTCAAACATCTAAACTGTCCCACCCATCCCTATCTTCCCTTTACAGGGCGACTTCCAACCAGACTCAGCCAGGCACAGGCTGGGTCCAGTTCTGACCTGAGCGCAACTCTTGATCCTCATCCATATTCCGGAAAGGAGCTGCCTCCTTTGGGCCACAGGAAGGAGGACAAAGCACTCCCTGGCAAGCTTCTGTTCGGAGCATGACTCTCACCTCCTCCTTGCCTGACTCTTTTGACAGACTGGGCATGTTAGGCAGTCAATTGCCACCATGTCACACTGTTTCCTGGGACTCAAATATGCAACAAAACACCAGAGAAGAAAAACTCCAGGATCCTTATCCCTGCCTGTCCTCTTGGCATGAGAGACTGAGACTGCTTCTTCCATCACAATGACCCGTAATAAACACAAGCCCCCAAAAGCAAAAGAAGGGGTTGAGTGTGCTGCCTGGATTCAGATCAGCTCATCTCAGGAATTACGGGTGTCGCGGGATCCCAGTTTGCGAGGGCAGCTTTCTGCACTCCCATTGGCTACAGACACTTCTGTCGGGCACCTTCAGAGGAGGGCTTCCTTCCTGCTTTCTAGCAGGTTTATTGGCTGTAGCTTGAACAGACAATCAGAGGGGAAATTGGGAGAGTTAACCAGCTTTCTAAAATTTTTAATACTTGCTTTGCTCCCGTGCTAATGCGCACTAACTTGTTACCTTTGCAGAAGGGACCATTCCTGCAATATGCCTCAGCAAGGGCCTCGGAAAGCATTCCTCACTGCAGGCCAGGCACTGCTCTGAGCCTCAGGAAGCAGTGTGCATCGGCCAGGCGGCCTGGCTTCCCTCTGCCAGGCCAGGTAGGCGATGCAGGCCGAGGCAGGTGCCGGAAGCCAGGTGGAACAGCGTTTGGGCAGGAAGTGGAAGCTGTGCTTTTGGAGGTGGGAGTTTGGCCTCCTGTCCACTGGCAGCTCTGGGGTTGCAGGCTCATGGTACAGTTCCTGGTAGCCTGGACTTTTTTTTCTTGGTGGTTTGTGAAGTGCCTTATTTGCAGACAATCTCTTTCTTTCCTCCTTCAGGGACTGTACATGACAGGCAGAAGAGCTCTGACTGAAGTCCAGGGTTGCCTGTATTGCTGGTTTAGAAGAAATCATTTTATCTGAGCACACCTCTAAAATTGCTTTTATCAACATACTTTACCTCTTAATTGAAAGATTCCTCTTTTGAAGGGTCACAGAGATGAACTGAAAAAAGTATTGGGGTTTTTTTGTGGGACCAGATTTCTAAAATCAAAAAAATAAATATTTGACTTCTGTCAGTGTATGTCAGAGACACACATGTTTTTGGCGGCATGGCCTCTAAACCTTCCAGGATGCTACAACTAGCTCACAACCTCCTCTCACGTTGATCACGTATACGGATTTCACGTCTGGGCCAGGGTGTCCAGTTGGTCAAAATGAGAGAATTTGGCCCTATTGCCCTAAGGCAACCAATAACTTCTCTCCTATGTATCTAAAAAGAGTATAGTCTTTTTGTCATTGTGGGACATTCTGGTCTCCTTGCCTTCTAATGTGGGAGGGGGCCCCTGCCTCCTACCAAGACTTCCCTGTTGGTGTGTCTCCCTAAATACTAAGGGCATACAGGCACACAGAAGGCAAAAGGTAAAATTTAAAAAGGCCACAGGGCCCTGGCAGGTTGGCTCAGTGGTAGAGCGTCGGCCTGGCATGCGGGAGTCCTGGGTTCGATTCCCGGCCAGGGCACACAGGAGAAGCGCCCATCTGCTTCTCCACCTCTCCCCCTCTCCTTCCTCTCTCTCTTTTTCCCCTCCTGCAGCCGAGGCTCCATTGGAGCAAAGTTGGCCTGGGCTCTGAGGATGGCTCTGTGGCCTCTGCCTCAGGCGCTAGAATGGCTCTGGTCACAACAGAGCGACGCCCTAGATGGGCAGAGCATCGCCCCCTGGTGGGCGTGCCGGGTGGATCCCGGTCGGGTGCATGCGGGAGTCTGTCTGACTGCCTCCCCGTTTCCAACTTCAGGAAAAAAGAAAGTAAAATAAAAATAATAAAAATAAAAAGGCCATGGTTCTGCCTGAGAGTTTTGTAAGAAAGAGTTTTCGATTATGGAAATAGCCACTTGGTTATAGGGAAGACAAAATTAGAACTGAGGTTGCTTGTGCCCATTGAATAAGCGTAAGGAAATTGCATCAAAGGACTCTCAGGAGGAGAAAGCTTTTCTCTCTGTTTCCTGTTACTTCCTATCGTTCTCAGTGCTTGGAGGCTTAGACCTAGAGACATCCCTTCATTATAAGTATATATAGACCATCGAAGGTAACACTTGGATTCTGGAGGCAGACCTGGGCTTTGGGTCTATGCTCTCTCCTGGTTAGATGTGTAACCACAGGCTCCTTCTTTAACCCTGGTGTCACTCAAATGAAGCATATAAAGTGCACAGCAAGGGCCTGACCTGTGGTGGTGCAGTGGATAAAGCGTCGACCTGGAAATGCTGAGGTCGCCGGTTCGAAACCCTGGGCTTGCCTGGTCAAGGCACATATGGGAGTTGATGCTTCCAGCTCCTCCCCCGTCTCTCTGTCTCTCTCTCTCTCCTCTCTAAAATGAATAAATTAAATAAAAATAAAAAATAAAGTGCACAGCAAGTGCCCATCCTATAGTTTGACCTTAATCCCCTTTATCTAGAATCGGGTAACATACCCAGTACTGTTTCCCAGATGGTGATGATGTGGCACCTGAGAGGAAACGGGTCAAGGATCAAACCTGCGCCTGACCTGTGGTGGTGCAGTGGATAATGTCCACCTGGAACGCTCAGGTTTCTGGTTCAAAACCCCAGGCTTGCTTGGTCAGGGCACATGCAAAGCAGCAATTATGAGTTGATGCTTCCTGCTTTTCCCCTTCCCTTCTCTCAACCTCTTCTAAAATCACTAAATCTTAAAAAAGAAAATCAAACCTAAAAGCACCTTGAGGGATGGGGGCGGGGGCAAGGGACATTGAAACTCTCTGTCACCAAATGGAATCCCAAGTGAAAAAACTGCTGCTGTGGGACCAGGATCCTCAGGAAACATCCCCTGTACCAAACCTAGCATTCTTTAATTATACCCCTGACGGCAGTTTCCAGTTTGGTTAAAATGGTGGTGGGAGGTGGGCATTGGTTGAGGTTTGTGAGGCCCAAAATGTTCTCTCAATACAGTGGGAAGATTTGGATACACAGGTGTGGCAGACAGACAAAGGTGGCCCCCACCATTCCCACCTCCTGGTGTTCATACCCTTATGTAATCTCCTTTGAGTGTAGGCAGGCTAGACCGGTAACATTCCCCCCCACCCCAGCGGGAGAGACAAAGACAAGAAGGGAAGGAGATGAAAAGCATCAACTTGTAGTTGCATCACATTAATTGTTTATTGATTGCTTCTCATATGTGTCTTGACCAGGGGATGGGGGCAGCTCAAGCCAAGCCAGTGACCCCTTGCTCAAGCCAGCAACCTCGGGCTTCAAGCCCAAGGGATCACGTGACCATGGGATCATGTCAGTGAACTCATGTTCAAGCCAGCGACCCTGTGCTCAAGCTAGATGAGCCCACACTCAAGCTGGCAAACTCAGGGTTTCGAACTTGGGACCTCAGCATTCCAGGTTGATGTTCTATCCATTGCACCAACACTGGTCAGGCTATGACTTCTAACCAATAGAATAGGGCAAAGATGACAAGATTGTGTGATTACGTGACACAAGATTGCAATATCTGTCTTGCTGTCTTTAAAGAAGCAATCTGCCATGTGTGAGCTGCCCTAGTTGGAGCATCAAGGTGACAAGAGCAGGCTGACAACCAGCCAGAAGCTGAAGCTCTTAGTTCAGCAGTAGGCAAGGAACCGAATGCTGACAAAACCTTGTGAGCTTGAAACCGATCTTTTCACAGTTGATCCTTCAGGTGAGCCTCAGCCCTGGCCAGCACCTTGACTGTAACTGTGCAGTGAACCCAGCTAAGCTGTGCCCAGCATCCTGAGCTATAGAAATAGAGTAAATGAGTTTTTTGAAGCTGCTGTTTGTGGTACTTTTCTGCTTCAATAGATAACTGATACAGGAGGTGAGCAAAGGGTATTTGAGGTAGAAGTCAGTGTGAGAAAGGAATCTGGACAGATTAATGGCTGTGTGGCCTTGGAAAGTCTGGCATGCGGGGGACCCGGGTTCGATTCCCGGCCAGGGCACATAGGAGAAGCGCCCATTTGCTTCTCCACCCCCCCCTCCTTCCTCTCTGTCTCTCTTTCTTCCCCTCCCGCAGCCAAGGCTCCATTGGAGCAAAGATGGCCCGGGCGCTGGGGATGGCTCCTTGGCCTCTGTCCCAGGCGCTAGAGTGGCTCTGGTCGCGGCAGAGCGATGCCCCGGAGGGGCAGAGCATCGCCCCCTGGTGGGCAGAGCCTCGCCCCTGGTGGGCGTGCCGGGTGGATCCTGGTCGGGCACATGCGGGAGTCTGTCTGACTGTCTCTCCCCGTTTCCAGCTTCGGAAAAATACAAAAAAGAAAACAGGCCTGACCTGTGGTGGCGCAGTGGGATAAAGCGTCAACCTGGAACACTGAGGTTGCCGGTTCAAAACCTTGGGCTTGCCTGGTCAAGGCACATATGGGAGTTGATGCTTCCTGCTCCTCCCCCTTCTCTCTCTCTCACTTCTCTCTCTCTAAAAAAATCAATCAATAAAATATAAAAAAAAAACAAAAAACAAAAAAAACACAACAACAACAAAAAAAACAAAGAGTATTAACAATTTCTGTAATATTGTCATAGGAAAAGGTTGGAAATAGCCTGTATGTCCACATCAGTTTTCTATTGCTGTGTAACGAACACAGAAGCTTAAAACCACACATTGATTGCCCCGTGGTTTCTGTAGGGCAGGAATCCAGGTGAGGCGCAGCTGGGTCCTCTGTCAGAGTGTCAAGCTCATAGGGGATTCCATTCCTTGTTGGCTGTTGGACAGCAGTCACTCCTTTTCTTGTCACGTGGCCTTTCCATACTTCACAGCTTGGCAGTTACCTTCATCAAAGTGAGCGGGCAAGAGTGCCAGCAGACGGCAATCACAGTCTTCATCTGAGAAGTGACAGCCCATTACCTTAACTAGATTCTATGGGTAGAAGCAAGTTCCAGGTCCTGCCCCACATTCGGAGAGGGGCAGGGAGGGACTACACGAGGTATGAATACCAGGAGGCAGGATCATCCAGGGTCATCTTAGAAGTCTACTTACGCCTGACCTGTGGTGGTGCAGTGGATAAAGCGTCAACCTGGAATGCAGAGGTCACTGGTTCAAAACCCTGGGCTTGCCTGGTCAAGGCACATATAGGAGTTGATGCTTCCTGCTCCTCCTCCCTTCTCTCTCTCTCTCTTTCTCTCCTCTCTCTCTAAAAGTGAATAAATAAAAAATAAAAAGTCTACTTACATATTTCCGAGATCAGACGAGATCGGGCGCGTTCCGGGTGGTATGGCCATAGACTCTACTTACATATTAAGGGCTGATGTAAAAAATCACCACAAACTGGGCAGCTTAAAACAACAGAAATTTATTCTCTCCCAGTTCTGGAGGCTTTTTAGAAGTCTGAAATCAAGATGTCAGCGGGACCATGCTCCTTCTAAGCATTCCTTGGCTTATAGGAACATAAGTCCAATCTCTGCCTCAGTCTTCACATGGCCTTCTCTGTGTGTCCTCTCCTCTTCTTGTAAGGACACCCAGCATTGGAATAACGGCCCGTTCCCAAATTCAGGTGGAACCTAACTGGTTTCATCTCAAAATCCTTAACTAATTACATCTGCAAAGGCTCTGTTTCCAAATGAGGTCATATTCCCAGGCATTGAGGGTTAGGACTTGAACATATCTTTTGGGGGAGACACAGTATGACTCACTACAGTCTACCCAGTACAATGCCCATCAGTTATACATAAGGGATAATTGTGTATATAAGTTTAGGTATATCCTTTTTTTTTTTTAATTTATTCATTTTTTTTTAGAGAAGAGAGGGAGAGACAGAGAGAGAGAGAGAGAGAGGAGAGACAGAGAGAGAGAAGGGGGGAGGAGCTGGAAGAATCAACTCCCATATGTGCCTTGACCAAGCAAGCCCAAGGTTTCGAACCGGCGACCTCAGCATTTCCAGGTCTACACTTTATCCACTGTGCCACCATGGGTCAGGCCGGTATATCCTTAAAGTGCAATACTAACTAGATCCTTGGGGGGAAAATACCTATGTATTCTTTTTTTTTTTTTTTTTTTTTCCTGTGTTTTTCTGAAGCTGGAAACGGGGAGAGACAGTCAGACAGACTCCCGCATGCGCCCAACCGGGATCCACCTGGCACGCCCACCAGAGGGTAATGTTCTGCCCACCAGGGGGCGATGCTCTGCCCCTCCTGGGCGTCACTCTGTTGTGACCAGAGCCACTCTAGCGCCTGGGGCAGAGGCTGAGGAGCCATCCCCAGCGCCCAGGCCATCTTTGCTCCAGTGGAGCCTCGGCTGCGGGAGGGGAAGAGAGAGACTGAGAGGAAGGAGAGGGGGAGGGGTGGAGAAGCAGACGGGCACTTCTCCTGTGTGCCCTGGCCGGGAATTGAACCCGGGACTTCTGCATGCCAGGCCGACGCTCTACCACTGAGCCAACTGGCCAGGGCCTATGTATTCTTATTGACTAATGTCACCCCATTAAATTTAGTTTCTAAATAAAAAAAAGCAAAACAAAGAATGAAAAGCTCTTTATATTGTTGATAAGGAATAGTCGCCAAGCTATATCAAGGACAGGTAGCAAGGTATAGAATAAGGTAGATATAAAACACTCTTTTGCATAGAAAAATGGAAAGGGAAAAATACATAGTTTGTGTGCATAAAATATCTCTGTGTGATTAGGAGACAAGGATAGGAAAGATACTTTTAACCTTTCATACTATTTGAATTCAAACCATGTACATGTATTATCTTTTCAAAGAATGAAAGAAAATCTATATTTAAAAGGTCATCAGCCTGACCAGGTGGTGGCGCAGTGGATAGAGCATCAGACTGGGATGCGGAGGACCCAGGTTCAAGACCCCGAGGTCGCCAGCTTGAGCGCGGGCTCATCTGGTTTGAGCAAAAGCTCACCAGCTTGGACCCAAGGTCGCTGGCTCGAGCAAGGGGTTACTTGGTCTGCTGAAGGCCCGTGGTCAAGGCATGTATGAGAAAGCAATCAATGAACAACTAAGGTGTCGCAATGTGCAACAAAAAACTAATGATTGATGCTTTTCACCTCTCCGTTCCTGTCTGTCTGTCCCTGTCTATCCCTCTCTCTGACTCTCTCTGTCTCTGTAAAAAAAAAAAAAAAAGAAAAGAAAATGAAAGGATCATCAATCGGCCCTGCTGGTTGGATCAGTGGTAGAGTGTTGGCCCAGTGTGTGGAAGTTATGGGTTCGATTCCCGGTCAGGGCACACAGGAGAAGTGTCCATCTGCTTCCCTACCATTCTCTCTATCTCTCTCTTCTCCTCTTGCAGCTAAGGCTCCATTGGAGCACAGTTGGCCCTGGGCACTGAGGATGGCTCCATGGCCTCCGCCTCAGGTGCTAGAATGGCTCCAGGTGCAACGGAGCAACGCCCCAGATGGGCAGAGCATCACCCCCTGGGGGGAATGCCGGGTGGATCCCGGTCGGGCACATGCAGGAGTCTGTCTCTCTGTCTCCCTGCTTCTCACTTCAGAAAAATATAAAAAAATAAAATTTTAAAAAAAGGTCATCAGTCATACCAACACCCAAAGATATAGAGCACGGTCAAAATTTTTGTGTCTGCCCTGGCCGGTTGGCTCAGCGGTAGAGCGTCGGCTAGCGTGCGGAGGACCCGGGTTCGATTCCTGGCCAGGGCACACAGGAGAAGCGCTCATTTGCTTCTCCACCCCTCCGCCGCACCTTCCTCTCTGTCTCTCTCTTCCCCTCCCGCAGCCAAGGCTCCATTGGAGCAAAAATGGCCCGGGCGCTGGGGATGGCTCTGTGGCCTCTGCCTCAGGCGCTAGAGTGGCTCTGGTTGCAACATGGCGACGCCCAGGGTGGGCAGAGCATCGCCCCCTGGTGGGCAGAGCGGCGCCCCATGGTGGGCGTGCCGGGTGGATCCCGGTCGGGCGCATGTGGGAGTCTGTCTGACTGTCTCTCCCTGTTTCCAGCTTCAGAAAAATGCAAAAGAAAATGCAAAAAAAAAAAAAAAATTTTGTGTCTTCTCATCTTTTTCCTATTATATCTAGATATAAGGAATAAATATTTCATTTTTCTTGTGCAAATATGAGCTGGTTCTGTCCTACTGTTCTGAATCCTTTCATCTACTATCTTGTAACCATTTCTCCAGTCACTGAATGTTCCTTTGTAATATTTGGAGTGACTTCATAATATTCCATTAAATGAACAACCATGACTTATATAGGAAAGTACTCCATTGCTGGACATTTCAAGCTTTCAGATTTTTTTTTTTTTTTTTTTTAACAGAGTCAGAGAGAGAGTCAGAGAGAGGGATAGACAGGAATGGAGAGACGAGAAGCATCAATCATTAGTTTTTCATTGCGCACTGCAACACTTTAATTGTTCATTGATTGCTTTCTCATATGTGCCTTGACCGTGGGCCTTCAGCAGACCAAGTAACCCCTTGCTCGAGCCAGCGACCTTGGGTCCAAGCTGGTGAGCCTTGCTCAAACCAGATGAGCCCGCGCTCAAGCTGGCGACCTCAGGGTCTCGAACCTGGGTCTTCCGCATCCCAGTCCGATGCTCTATCCACTGCGCCATCGCCCAGTCAGGCCCGAGCTTTCAGATTTTTTGCTATTAAAGTCAGGCATTATAGAAAGACTTTGCAAGTTAACCTTAAGACATCTGTCCATCAAATCCAGTTAACCGGAACACCCGAACTCTAAGCCTCCTGGTTAATGTGATTTTACTGGTGGTGAGCAGAGTCCAACCCAGCCTAGCATCTGGGTTAGGCAGGCGCTTGGCCCTAGCAACCTGAGGGAGGTAACTGTCACTTGTTTCCCAGTTTCCTGAGTTACAGATTTAGAATCCTCTGCAGTGAGCAGGTAAGCACCTAGCACAGCTCCCTCCTGTTGTTGGTCCCGGGGTCGCTGGACTGGGTACCATCTGGTTATGGGGCAGGGTTACCAGTAGACAGCAGCCTGGGGATTCAAATAACTGAAGGGCAGGCTGAGCTGAGCCATGAGTTAGCATAGCAGGGGACCCAGCCTCATCACAGAGATGGAAGCCAGAGGCCTTCCGGAGGAGGCTGGTAAAAATATTTGCCTCCCTGCAGGAGGCCCCTTGGACTCCAGAGGTAAAAGGGAGGGTCAAGGAGAAAGAAAGCTCAGTCTGCTGCACTCTCAAAATCTCACATGACTCAGCATGGTGTATAGGAAAGAGCACTGCTTAGAAGCCACTGAGCTTTCTGTTGTGTGTCCTTGGGCAAGTGACTTTGGCACCTTTCTGAGTCTCAGTCTCTTCACCTATAACCTGGAAATAATCCTAGAATCTGTTTTGCAGCCTAGGTCTTGCTTCATAGAAGAGTTCAGAGGGTCCGAGGACAGAATGAGAAACACCAAGAGGAAGCAACCAGTGCAGTGTGGTGCGCAGTCAGTGCAGGCAGCCTGTGATGGGCAGGGACCGCTCACTAAGGGAGCCTGGGGGGAGAGGGGCCTGGGTAGGCCCAGGCATCAGGCAGGTCTCCTGGAGGGTGGGACAAGGATGGATTCCTGGCCATATGAGGGCTCTGCAGGGACAGGCAAGAACAGAAGTGGACTGGGTGAGGTCATGAGCCCACCAGGGCCTAGATAGGGGATTTAGCAATCTGGGAACACCAAACAGAGTGACACAGACCTGGGCCATGCTGGGACACCTGGGGGCCAGTGGGTGTACTGGCAGAGGTCAGTCAGCCCTCCCTAAGCTGGGCTGTGCCCTTCTCCTCCTAACCTTGCACCCCTCCATACCCCAAGTCTCAAGGATTGACCCGACTCTCTCTGATGAATAGTGCTCAGCCCTGGCCCAGGTCACAGCCTTACCAGTGCCATCCCTAGGTCACAGAGCCCAAAGGGCACATTGGCAGCCCCTAGTGCGGTTTCTCAGATGTAAAAAGCCAGCTCCTCTTTGACAAAGATGAACTCCCACTTATCCCCCTCCCACCATGGAGAAAGGCAGAACCATCAGCTACAGGTTTGCTACTGACCTTCTGGGTATCTACTATTTTCCAAATTAAAATCATAAAATGCAACATGCTTTTTCAAACAAAGCACACCCTTGCCTCAGCCCTAGAAATTCAGACCAACCTACCCCTTGGAAATGAACAATTTGGTCCAATGCCTTCAAGAATGGAGAGGGACAGGGAGACTAATGTACTATTACAATAGAAATGACGTCATTGTTTAGTTTCTAACCCATGGCTTCCTCTTTGGTTTTACCCAGTAGGGGGAGGCACATGAGCTTGTGAGAAGGAACTGGCAGTGGATGGGGTTCCACCATTTTATGGATAAACAAAATGAGGCCAGAGGATCTCATCCAAGGTTGCTGGTCAATTAGAAAAACAAAGACATTCTTCCAACAGGTCAAGTCATTGAAGCCTCAGTATTGCTACAAGGCTCCGAGGGGGCAGGCAGGAATGCTCCTTCAGGCTGGTTGGGCGATGGGTTGAGGCAGAGTTTAGGAGTTCTAGACCTTTGAGGCCAGGAAGCAGGAGCCGAGATTGCGGTGAGACTATGCAGCTGGCTCTAGGTTCTGATTCTGATCTGCCAATTTGCCCCTGCGAGACCTGGCCCGATTTGCTTAATCTTCAATTTCCCATTTATGCAAAAGGAGCTAATAATCTCTGTTTGCTGAGTTGTCCGAAGAAGTAAATGCGATCTATGAAGAACCTCCAACCAGTGCCTGTCCGAAGTGAGCGCTCCATAGACCTGGCTGCAGCACGCCTACCGCACGCCTACCGCACGCCTACCGCACGCCTACCGCACGCCTACCGCACGCCTACCGCACGCCTACCGCACGCCTACCGCACGCCTACCGCGGCCCCACCCCGCCCTGCCCCATCCCCGGAGCGCGCCCTCGGGCCCGGGCACGCGGGGAGATGGGCGGGACGGGATCGGGCCCCGCCCCTGGCCCCGCCCCTGGCCCCGCTCGGCCTCGGCAGCGGCGGCAACGCGCGAAGGTAGGGGGCCGACGGCGCGCGTTCCCGCGGGCCAGAGTCTCGGGCACGCAACGTGCGCTCGGGCGACAGGAGGTGGCGTGCCGCGCGGGCGGGGCCGCTGGGCTGAGGTTGCGGTGCGCAGAGGGCGGGAAGGCGAGCGCGCGCAGAGGCGGGCTGGAGCGGCGTCCCGGGCCCTGGGGGCGCTCCAGGCTCACTCGCGGGTTTCCCGCCGCCGGGCCCGGCTGCCGGAGCGCGCGCCCACGGGATCTGCGGACATCCTGCTGCGTCCTGTTCCCGTCCTGCCCGGGGCTCGGGCCGGGGTGGGCGGGAAGAGGCGGGGGCCTACTCGGACGCGGCGGCCTGCAGGCGCCCAAGGAGCGCCCCTCCGCTCCGGGGTTCTCCTCGCTCTACCTGGCTGAGCTGCGGTAGGAGGCCCTTCCCGACTGTCACCACGAACAGACCCCTTACTGCGGCTTCCGTGGGCCGGGCACCGTGTGGGATGGCGTTTCACCTTCAGTGTAGGCTTAGGAGTTGAAAGTAGTTCCATTTTAGGGATGAGGACACTAAGGCCCAGAGCGGTCAATTCAGTTGCCCGAGCTGACACAACCTGTTCAGGGATTTGGACCCTCCGCTCCTTGGGTTTCTCAGAATAGGGCCTGAGTCTCTGTGATTGGCATTTTGAACAGGCTAATCGTGATTTTTATGCAAACCCAAGTACTCTGGGCCGATTTCTGACCGTGTGGTGGCCAGTCTCCCAGCTTCCTCTGAAGCCAGGATTTATCTGGAGAAATGGGACACTGGGGGAGGGTTTCAGGAGAGTATCTTATGATGGTTTTCATCTGAGATTTCTTCTTTTCCTTGGCTGAGCTCACAGCAGTTGCTTAATAAATAAACCAGGAGCAGACTGGAGATTAAGGGTAGACTATGCTCTTCAGTAAGGAGCACGGGTCAAGAAAGACCTCAGGAATCAAAACCCTTAGCTCCTGGGGGTTTCTCTGACTTAGCTCCTCTCCCATATTTCTCTTAAGCCCAGGGGATGGGCACCCCTCCCACCCAGGAGCCCTACAGAGGTGGCACTACCCAGTTTTTACCCTGAACTCCTGGGATGCAGCAGGTGCTGGATATGTATGTATTCACTGGGAGTCCTTCCCGGGTCCCAGGCTGTGGACAATGTCACGCCTGGCCAAGGCTTGCTCAGTGTGTGACCCTGCTGAAGTCCAGGGGGATTGTTTCTTTACTATATTTTTCACAGCTTCTTATATTATTATTTATCTCTTAGCCTTCATTCATTTGCTCAGAAGCTGTTCATGGAGCTTTGGGCCTAAGGCACTGTGGAAACGGCAGTAAACAAGGCCAACTTGGTCCCTACTAGTAGAGGAGACACCTCATACATGTTGGAGAAAACAGTGAATGACCACTGGCAGGGACTGCTTTAGCTGGGAGGTCAGGGCTTGCTCTTTCAGAGGTGACATTTTTGAGCCAAGATCTGGTTGACAAGCAGGAGACAGCCATGAAAGAAAGGGGGAAGAGCATTCCAGGCAGCAAAAGTGGCAGGTGCAAAGGTCCTGAGGTGGGAACCTGTGGGAGCCTGTGGGCTGTGCTTAAGCATTAAGAAAGCCAGCAAGTGCTGGAGTAGGATGAGCAAGGGGGAGAGGGAGGGAGACGCTATGGGAGAGGTGGGCCCGGACCAGATTAGCCAGGCCTTGTTAGCTGTGGCAGGACTTGGAGTTTTATTTTGAGTGTGATAGGGGGCAGTAGGATGAAGTGGCGGGGCGGGGGTGGGAGGGTTGAACAGGAGAGGGATGTGATCTCGACTGTGTGAGAATAGACTGGGGTAGGGGACAAGAGGGCAATCAGGGAGACCTATGAGGAGCCATCTCAGCAGTCCAAGCAAGAGATGGCATGTAGGATACATGTACAGTGGCTTTATATAATGCACACCAGAGGCCTAGGATGGTGTCTGGCACACAGCAAGCACTACATTGTGGAACCAGGCATGCCAGGGTCTCACCTGTGGCTTCAGCCCTTCATGGGTGACTTTGTGCAAGTTATTTAACTTCACTGAGCCTTAATGTTGTCATCTATAAAATGGGTAGAATTGTACCGCATCACTGGGCTGCCAAGAAGGTTAAAAGAGATAAAGTATACAAATAGAAAGTTTTTGTATTTGTACAAGTTCTGGCTGTTGGTTGGTACAGTATTTTTGTTTTAATTTCTAGTGAGTAACTGGAGAATAAAGAAGAGACGAGTGGGCAAAAGTGTCGAGTATGTTTGAAACACAAGCAATCTGAAGAATTTTCTTTTTTAAAGATTTTATTTATTCATTTTAGAGAGGAGAGAGAGACAGAGAGACGGGGGTGGGGGGGTGGGGAGGCGGGGAACAGGAAGCATCAACTCCCGTATGTGCCTTGACCAGGCAAGCCCAGGGTTTTGAACCAGCGACCTTAGCGTTCCAGGTCAATGCTTTAGCCACTGTGCCACCACAGGTCAGGCTGAAGAAATTTTTGATCTGCAAACAATGATGGTGTACTGGGCACAGGGTTCTAGATTGAGTACAGGGGAGACAATAATACTTGTGATAGTAATGATAACACAAATCATAGCTAACACTTATCCACTGTTTAACAGTGTGTAGTGAGTAAGATAATACTCACTGATAGTGAAACCCAGAAATCTCAGAGGCTTAACCCAGTAGAAGTTTATTCATGAAAAGCCTTGTTGGTGTTTGGTAGGTGGCTTTCTACCTGGTGACCCAGACCCCTTCCAGCTTTGGCTCTGGCCCCAGGACCTTGGCATTGTTTCCTTACGGCTAGTGGACAGGCAAGGAGATAATTCCTCACGGGAGGTTTTTCTGGGCCAAGTCTAAAGTGGCACACATTCTTTCTCTCTTAATTATACTGGCCAGAACTTGATCACATGGCCACATCTGACTACAACAGAGTCTGGGGAATGGCTTCTAGCATTTATCCTAAGAAGAATCAGAAACGTGTTTTGGTGAACACATAGTGGCTTAGTCACACTGAATTTAGTCACACACTAAGCAAGCATCTTATTTAATTCTCTTGATAGAAGCAGGCACCGTTATTATCCCATTTCAGGGATAAGGAAACAGAGAATCAGAGAGGCAAAGTCACTGGCTCATGGTCACACATCTGGTGGGGAGGCATAGCCAAGATTGGAATCCTGGCAGTCAGAGGCTGAAGCTATAACATCCAGCCCTTTCCCGTGAGGAATTCCATCATTGTTTTGAGAATTGGGTGGAAGCTGCAGGCGTTGGAGAACTGTACATACACAGAAGGTTTAACTATGATTTCTTGGGACTCACAGAACCCAATAGGTCTCTAGGTTCTAGGGGAGAACTTTGTGGGTAGAGCCAACAGGTTGGTTTCTCCCGGTACCCATGGTTCTGTCATCCTGCTCCCTCCCCCCACTTCCCTTAGGACACTGGCTGGAGGAGGGCACAGAATAATTCAGTTCACCAAGCACATCAGGGGCACCCTCTCTGCCAAGCTGGGCAGGCCGGGATGGAGAACCTGGCATTGGGGTGTCTGTGGCCCACCCCTGCTCTGGTTACGGGTGTACAGCCTGTAGGGGTGTTTCTGGGGGCTGTCAAGAGGTGGGAAAAAGAGAGTCCCAGGGTTTTGTAGTGGCATTGCTCTCCCTTTGGCTGAGTTTAATTTTGCCTAAATCTGGCCTTGGTTGCCAAGGCAAGTTGGTGGCACTTATCTTTTTTACCTGGTTTCTCCTGGTTTTCCATCTACAGAACAGATTCCCTGGTTGGGGGTGAGGGGTCCAGGCTGGACTGATGTGCATTTATGCAGCACCTGCTGCATACCTGGGTCTGACCTAGACGCAGTAGTGGAGCCTTGAGGAGCAAGGGCCCGGGCTTTGCCCTAAGGCACTATGGGGAGGCTGCCTGCCTAAGTGGAATGAGTTATAGACTTACCACCTTGAATAAGTCAAAGCCTCACCTCTCTGAACCTTGATTTTCTCATCTGGAAGTGGGTTGAGATGAAGATTTAATAAGATAATGCAAACATGACTGGTATGGGACACAGCGTTTAGAGGGTTCCCTGAGGCTGAGGGCCCAGAGGCAACAGGAGCTCAGACACATGATGCTAATGACCCATGGAGACAGCAGCTGCCATTCACTAACTACTGACCACATGGCCAGCGATGGCTCTAAACCCCTATACCTTTCAATCCATGTCATCTCCCAGCAACTCTATATGGCAGGTGCTGTAGGCCCCATTTTAGACATGAGGAACCCTGGCTGGATAGGTCAGTTGGTTAGGGCATCGTCCTGAAGCACAGAGGTTGCTGGTTCAATTCCTGGTCAGGGCACATACAAGCTCAGGTCAGTGGTCCTGTTTCTCTCTCTCACGTGTGCCCTTCCCGTCTCTAAAATCAATAAAATAAACATTAAAAAAAGAAGAAGAAGAAATGAGGAAACTGAGGCTCAGAGAGGTGATTTGTACAAGATCAGACTGTCAAGTGATAGAGTGGACTTTGATGTGACCCCAGATCTGACCCCGGCTCACAGGACTCCAGAGCTGTGAGCCGAACAAATAGTCTCTCCAGCCTCCTGGCCACAGGGAAAGAACAATGGGAGGCGGTACATGGACAGCTGAGCCCCAGAGCCCTGGGGTACAAGGCCTGTATGTTTCCGGTTTTTGCATGAACAGAACCAGTATTTATTGAATGTTCTCTGGGAATTCGGCACTGAGTCACATGCTCTATGCACACGTGATAGTTTGTTTAATCCCTAGACAGTTCCATGAGATCCACATCTGCCACTAAGACCCCGAGGTCTCAGAGAGACACACCACTGTGGGTGGGGAAGGGGGAAAGGAGGTGAGGGGGTTCAGCTCCTTGCCTGGTTGGGGTGATTCCACAACCTGTGTTATCTGCCCTGCACTGATGTGGGAAAAGTCACCTAGCACCTTGTAAATAACAGAGCTGGGCAAAAGTAGGCTTTTGTTCATAGGGACAAAAATGCAATAAATAACACAAGAATAAACTCTGTTTCGTGTACTCGCAACTGTAGACCTACTTTTGCCCACACCTGTACATTCTTAACAAACTTTCTCGAAGATTCTGGCCTTTCCCCTTTCCTGGATGCTGACCCTGTCCCCTGAGCTTGGGGGTCTCTAGGACCCAGCAGTTCAGGAGGGTGGGGAGAATGGGTGTGTGTGTGTTGAAAAGCCTTTTTTCCTAGTCCCTCCCCTCCCCTCCCCCTCTCTATCCTTCCCTTTCTCCGCCACCTCTTCCTCTCTCTAATCCCCTCCCCCTCCATATCCTAAGTCTTCTGTTCCCCTCTGCCTGGCTTTTCTCCCCTCTGCTTTCCCATCCCTTCCTCCACCCTCAGTTCGGCCCCTCCCACCCCTGTGGTCACATGGGAGTGGAGGATTTAAGCCTAATCTGCCCAGTGCTCAGAACAGCAGTCTGGCTGTGGGGTGGGCTGGATGGACTAAGCTAGTCTGGGACCCTGGATAAGGGCCTGGAAAGGGGTGCCCACAGCCTCCCCCCATGAGTTTGGGGCTGGAGAGGTCATTGGAGGTCCAGCTGGCCCTGGAGACGGTTATCCAGGTGAGTCCTGAGGGCTGTGCCCACCACATCTAGTCTGTCTAGATGGAGTCCATGAGGAGTGGGTGCATCTTGGGGGTCCAGTTTATAGCTCCCAGCCTGATGACTAGAGGTAGAGGGGTGTGCAGGGCTTAACTGCTGTGGCTCCCATGTCCCAGTGCTCTGTGGAGGGTAGAGGGGCCTTCCTCCCTGACTTTAGTGTTGGCACAGAGCGGTCCTCACTCATCTAGTTTGGAACTGGATCCGAGCTCCCAGTCCAATACTCTGTGCTGCCGCAGTGGGGTTTGGTTTTCTGGAGTGTCCTTCCATGGGGCGTTTTTGTCTGACTCCCAGACTTCCTTCCATTTGGGTGATTTCCTGGGCACCCACATCTTGGGCGACAGGACTTTGCTTCTTCCCACCCAGGTCAAAGTGCCCAGGTCAAAGTACCCTCTCTCTTTCCCCGCAGATACTGGAGAGCAGCGTCCTAGGGCCGGGCCAAGAGAGGAGCCCAAGTGTGCAGGACCCAGCCTGGGACTGTCATCCTGCCCACCTGCCTGCCCGCATCAGGGAGATTGTCACCCGAAACTTCTCCCAGCCTGAGAGCTCAGGTACCACCCCACCCTCCCACTCCCCTGCACAGACCCTGTGCACAGCTTTCCTCTTCTCACATCCCTCCTCAGTAGTCATGATAATGATGGTGATTGCAGCTTCCATGTCTCCTTGCTGGGGGGCAGGTACACCCCTATGATGGAAGGACCCGTTTTACAGATGAGGAAATGGAGGCTCAGAGGTATAATTTGCCTAGACGTGTTCCCCATGTATTGCTGCTAGAAGGAGTCCCTCCTTGCTGTAAAGACTTAGACCCAAATACCATATTATCTCCCAGGGAAGGTGTGAGCTGGCTGACCCAGAGATTATAAGGGGAGAGCAGTTCAGTTTATCTCAGGGCTTTGCAGAAGTCCAAGAGGTGGTACTGTCCACTCTTCCCTGCCCCCAGGAAAGATGATGGGGCCCTGTTCCTCTTGGTGGGCGACACTCACAACCAAATATGGGGGTTGAGCGTCTGGGAGGGGTACACTCAGTCACGCTGAAGTGTTGATAGCTCCCCTTGGTGGTGTTTCTGGCGTTCCTGCCATGATTCTTGTCCACCCTCAGCTTCCTTGGGAGCAGAGACGTTGGGGCCCCTAGAGCCACAGACAGGGTCCTAGAGAGCCCTCACCCAGGCTGGAAGAGCATAGAGGCCCATGGATTATGTCCAGTTGCACCATGGAAGGGAAGCCACAGGGTGGGGTTCCATGACCCTCCGGCCTTCCTTTTTTTCCTCTTCTTCCTCCTCCTCCTCCCAACCTGACCTACACTCTCTTGAGTCCTGGCCTCAGAAGTTACATGAAGCCTGTCCCTTAAGTCAGGCTTTCCTGCTATCCTGGCATGGTCTGGTTACCATTCCACCCATTTTACAGGTCCACAAAACTGAGGTCCAGTGAATAGTAGTAATTGGAGGAGGGAGCTAGAACTTGGGGCCAAGTCTGCAGACTCCTACCAAGCCTCCCTCCTGTCCCTCCCAGCCTGCTGGGGACATACTTCAGCTTGTCCACTCTAAGTCTATTCCTAGGCCTGTCGCTTTGCCTACCTTCCTGTTCTTCAGCTCTGTTTGTGCAGCCTGGTGCTACATCCACTCCTTCCCTGGGTTCTGGTCCATCTTCCTGCCCCAACTGATGGGAAGGGTATCTGCAGGGGAAAGGTGTCCCCCTGGACCCAGGTGGAAGCCAATCATATGCCTGCTGTCCTTCTCCAGACCCACTGTCGGCCACAGAGATGGCATCCATGCTGTCACTGCAGGAAGAGAACCAGCTGCTGCAGCAGGAGCTGTCCCGAGTGGAGGACCTGCTGGCCCAGAGCCGTGCGGAGCGCGATGAGCTGGCCATCAAGTACAACGCAGTCAGCGAGAGGGTGGGTACTGCCCGGGGGGCTGAGAGCTAGCCCAGGGGCTCCCTCGCTGTGAGGTTATGGAGACGGCCAGGGCAGGCCTGCATACTGGGCCAAGGGTGGGCCTGGACTCAGGCCAGCCTGGATTCGAATTTTGGCTCTGTTAACTTGAATGGCCTTGAGCAAAATGCCGCTCTCCAAGTCTGTTTTCTGTAGTGGGGATGGTAATACAAAATGGAGTTTTGAGGAATCAATGAGTTAATAGAATAAAGTGCCCAGCACCAGGAGTATTTCTTTCCTGTCTGTCCCAGGCCTGCTTGGGTGTGGGGGACATAGAGAATAAGACCCCTAGAGGTCCCTGCCACCCCTTGAGTCTCTGGGCATCCCTCTGTGCTCCCATATACTTCGGCCTTGGGGTTCACCCAATAGTAGCTGGGCTCTGGGGCAGACTGGGGTAAGCATAGGCAGCCACAGACCTGCTGCCGCTTTCCATGGGAGTGCGGCCCAGCTATGGAAGGAAAAGCCAGGCCTGTCTTCATGTCCAGATGGGATTCACATGCCCTGGGAAGAAGCTGCAGGCTTGCAGGGGTCCCAGGGCCTGGGCCAGGAGGTCTGTGAGCCAGGGCCAGTGGTACAGGTTCTTCTCTGTATACCGTCTTCTTTGGAACTCCAGGCTTGTAGGAGGTAACCCTGGAAAGTTGATAGTGGCTGAAAGTGGTGAGAGAGTTGCACAAGGCAAGGGAATATATGTAGATGGAAGGTGTGTGCATATTAATAATAGTCATCATAGTAGCTTCGGTTTATTGAGTGCCTACTACTTGCCAGACAGGTGCTGGGTGCTTTACATTTAAAGTTGGGATGATTGTGCCTGACCAGGCAGTGACACAGTGAATAGAGCGTCGGAGTGGGATGTGGAGGACCCAGGTTCAAGACCCCGAGGTCGTCAGCTTGGGCGCGGGCTCATCTGGTTTGAATAGAGCTCACCAGCTTGGACCCAAGGTTCGCTGGCTTGAGCAAGGGGTTACTCGGTCTGCTGAAGGCTACGGTCAAGGCACATATGAGAAAGCAATCAATGAACAACTAAGATGTCGCAATGAAAAACTGATGATTGATGCTTCTTATCTCTCTCTGTTCCTGTCTGTCTGTCCCTGTGTATCCCTCTCTCTGACTCTCTTTCTCTGTAAAAAAAAAAGTGAGAATGATTGATATGCTCATTTAACAGAGGAGATAACAGAGGCTTAGAGAGGGAAAGCACAGTGAGTGCTTCAGGGTCACACAGCCAATTAATCTAATCTCTCGACTCCCAGCCCAGGGCTCTGCATTACAGTTTTGGTTCTTGGGTATGAGAAGAGACACTTGGGCTGGGAGTTCCACGGGGCAGGACCTCAGACATGTGCTCTGATGTTGCAGATGGGAGACTGAAGCTGGCCTAGGGTCCCCTATGTGGTACTGGGACCCCTGAGCAACCCGTACACGAAGAGGCTTGCATACCCCTTTTGGGAGGGGAATATGCATTTCCGAGTGTGGTTGTAGGCTGTGCCTGGGTCCTGGTATGTGTCTGCCCAGACAAGCCCCTGACTTGTTGGGTCTTGAAGAGAAATGGTGGGGGGCTCACAGTGGCCCCCAGGACTAAGGATAGCTTAGAGCTAGTTTTCCCAGGGTTTGCAGGGGGTGTAGAAGGCGGACTGGCTCCAGTTCCACATTGTCAGTGGTGATGGGGCCCTGAGCCAACCCCCTCCCAGTTTAGGCCTGTCATCTTTGCCCCCTGGCACAGTGCCAGGCTCACAGGCGGCCACCTCTTAAATCCCAGCTTCTGACTGACAATGAAGCCAGCACTGCCCCACTGGCTAGCAGGAGAAGGGAAGAAGTGGCAGGTGACAGGTCCTTTTTCTGCTAGGACACAGCAGCTGGGGCCACAGCACGGGAGAAGGGGGTCTGCTAAGTCTAGAAAATTCCATCACGTGGCCAGGGAAGTCCCTCAGTAACTTGTAGAGCGAGCCTGGTGCTTGAGTGGTCTCTATCGGAGATGGTATCATTGCAGCCCCACCTGGAGGCAGGATTGGAGGAGAATGACCTCCAGGCCTTTCCTGGATTGTGAGCCCACTGGGAACATCAGAGCCTGGAGCTCACCTTATTGCGATGGGAAACAGGCCCAGAGATGGGCGTGATAGGCCCACGGTCCAGGCCGTGGTGGAGCTGGCATGAGGCGCCTGGTCTGGGCTCTTAGGTCCTGTGGCTCTACCTCTCCCTGTTGCCCACTTGTTCCCACACTGCAGGTGGCAGGGCCTGCCCTGTGGCCATAACTGTTGCATGCGGGCTAGGTTGGGGACAATCAGTGTGTTTGTTCCGACTCTTTAAACCCCACAGCATCCCTGGGGAAAGAGTGGAAGCAGGGTCGGGATCTGTGTCCTGCTGATTGCATGTAAGGAAACTGAGGCAGGAGGCCCTTAGGTTCCCCGTGGAGCCCCCAACCCCCCCCCTCCTTCCTGTCCCTGAGGAGCAGGTGTTGGGTGAAGCAGCTAGGATGGGCAGGAGGGAGTGGCCACGCCCCCCTGGGCTCCACAGAATGGACCTCCTGCGCTCCCTGTGTCCATGGCAACCTGGACAGAGTGACTCGACTAATAATAATGGTACTAGGGCAGCAGTTGCTAGGGGAGACTGTAAACTTCTTTCATCCCTGGCTTGGTGACACCCTCCTTTCCTTTTGAATTACAAGTAAATTGAAAGGCTGTTTTGTGAAGGGTGAAGTCTGTGGAAAGGGGTGAGGTGTGGCCCCGAGTGGTCTGGGCCTGGCTGTGAGTGGAGTACCCCACAACTGCCTGGACCCCTCTATATCCTAGAGGCAAACAGCAGCTGGTCCAGACAGCTGTGTAAAACACACACAACACAGGCCACAGTCAGACCCTACACAGACACGCACAAATGTACAAAACACACCACACAGAAACGCAAACTCACCACAGCTGGAGCTGCACTGCGGCCAGACACCACACAGTCCCACCCAGATGTGGACCATGTCAGTCAGATACACAGTCACATCACTGGATACACCCATTCTGTAGACAACACAACACATTGTCTCACATCTTGTGGACACACACTGCCAAAGGTATGCACAAAGAGCAAAGCATTGAGTCGCTGTTACACACACCACAGACACAGAGTCCAGACACGCTCTCCGAACTCACCCACTTAGAGTTGTGCACGCAGACCTACAGACACACGAACACGGGTACACACAGATGCACCCACACCTGCACCACAGCCTAGACCTGCAACCGCAGACCCCACTTCTCCCAGGTCCCCATGAAGGCCCAGATACAGAGTCACACAGGGTCCCAGGTGGAAACAAATGACAAAACACTCCCCACTCACACCTGCGAGCTACACCTGTATCGATGCATGACACACACAGCATTTTGGTGCCGCTGCCAGCACCTCAGATGGGGACACTGCCTGTCACCTGACTTAGGTGGACTTGTCGCGGGCCTGTGCCCATCCCCCAGGCAGAGCCCTCTTGTGTACCATCTCCCACATCTTCAGACTGTGTTCCTCTCACTTGAAGTGAAGCCCCCAAGTAGCCCCCACCAGCCCCTCCCTGTGGGTGGCACCGCAGTGGCCACAGTCACCCTTCCACGTGCTGATAAAGTTGCTTTTAGCTTTCTCAGTGGCTCACGGAGCATCTCCTGGGCATACTGAGTCAGTGCAGGGAACAAGAGGAGGGGACCGGCACTTGTCACTAACCTGGCCTGGCCCGTTATTAGTGTGGGTGAGAGTAGCCATCTTTGCTGTTAGCTTCCCCAGGACTGGACGTGGGTGGACGTGTGAATGCCCTGTCTGGGCTGTAGATGGTGAGTGTGGGCTGGTGTCAGAGTCCCCTGGGCTGGGCTGTCATCCCGTTGGCTCTCTCTGGGCACTGTCACTCCTCTGTTAGTTTAACTCATCCTCAGTTGCCTCCCAACAGGTGGAGGAGGCTGAGGGGCCCCCTGGGACCAGCAGGTGCCTAAGGAGACTCGGGAGTCCCAAGGCTAGTGGGGGCAGCCAGAGCCAGGCAGGCACCCTTCCTGTGCCCACAGGGCCTGATGGTGAAGGGGCTGCAAGCTGCCTGGGCGTGGAGGAAGGGCGCTGACAGCAGAGGCTTCCCATGAGGTTGGGAGAGGTGGCAGCCTGAGGCTGGGCTGGGGCTCAGGGCATTAATAAGCCCACGTGGTGTGTTACGCCACCTCTTTCAAATATGAGTGTGTATGGGGAGTAGGGGAGCAGGGAAGTTCACTCGTGTCACCCTGGGAATGTTTGACACCCCTTTGTGCCTATGTATGTGCATGTCTCTAAGTGCAATATGCATGCGTATGTTGATGGTTATGTTTGAATGTGTTCATATGTGCTTATGCCATTAATTCATGATTTCAACGAACACGCCACTAACACTGTTCTAGGTCTGAGAAACAAAAGGGAACAAAAATCCGGGCTTTCCTGAGCTCATTTGGGGTGGGGGTGGGGAGACATGGGCGTGGATCTAATAATCATCAACCACAGTGGGGTTAGTTGTTTTGGAGGAGAGGCTCACAGTGCACGCAGGGCTCTAAGGTTTACCCCCACGTGCATGCACACATTTATGGGTCCACCCGAATGTGTCCATGCACATCCTGTCTGCGTGTCCATGCACGTCCTGTCTGCCTGTCCATACACAGCTGCAATAGCCCATGCATATGTCCATTGCATCCTGGGCCTGCCCAAATGTGTCTGCAAAGTATTCTAAGTCTGGGCCCAGCCTGGTGCCCCCTGCAGAGGCCTGTGTCTGCCTTCCCTGAAGGCCCAGGACTCTCACCCAGGGCCCTTCCCTGCAGCTGGAGCAGGCTATGCGGCTGGAGTCTGGGGAGCTCGAAACGCAGGAGCCCAGGGGGCTGGCGCAGCAGAGCGTGGAGCTGCGGAGGCAGCTGCAGGAGGAGCAGGCCTCCTACCGGCGAAAGCTGCAGGCCTACCAGGAGGGCCAGCAGCGGCAGGCCCAGCTTGTGCAGCGGCTGCAGGCCAAGGTCAGGGCTGCCCACCCCTGCTCCTGCCTACCCATGTGCTCGCTTTGCCCTGCCCCCAGCCCCTGGGGCTAACCATGGGCTCCCACTCATCCCCAGATTCTCCAGTACAAGAAGAAGTGCTCAGAGCTGGAGCAGCAGCTGTTGGAGAGATCCACGGAGCTGGAGCAGCAGCGGCTGAGGGTGGGTACCAGGGCAGGGCGGGTCGCAGAGCGGGGAAGACCCTTCCATCCACGGGTCCAACCTGATGCCTTCTTCTCCCTCCCAGGATGCAGAGCACAGCCAAGACCTGGAGAGCACCCTCATCCGCCTGGAGGAGGAGCAGCAGAGGTGAGGCACTGCGGGGAAAGGGCATGGCCGGCAGGGCAGGCGGTCAGGGGCCTACTGGTCCCTCTCTGTGCCACCCAGGAGCAGCAGCCTGGCCCAGGTGAATGCTATGCTTCGAGAGCAGCTGGACCAGGCAAGCTCAGCCAATCAGGCCCTGACTGAGGACATACGCAAGGTGACCAGTGACTGGACACGCAGCCGCAAGGAGCTGGAGCAGCGGGAGGCGGCGTGGAGGCGCGAGGAGGAGGTGGGTACGGGAGTGCTTGGAGGCCAGTGGGGCCTCTTGGGTCTAGCCCAGCGGTTCTCAGCCTGTGGGTCACGACCCCGGCGGGGTTGCCTAAAGCCATCGGAAAATACATAATGCATATCAGGTATTTACATTCCGAATCATAACTGTAGCAAAATTACAGTTATGAAGTAGCCACCAAAATTATTTTTTGGTTTGGGGTCACCGCAACATGAGGAACTGTATTGCGGGGTCACGGCATTAGAAAGGTTGAGAACCACTGGTCTAGCCTGACCCCAGGGGAAGGGCCTGTGTAGAGTGGTGAGGACTCAGGCTTAGGAACAAGGAGCGCGATGGCCCTGCTGGCCAGGTGAGCCCTTTAGGAGAGGTAAATAGTTGTCATAGTGACAGTTGGCCTTGATTAGCATGTCCCATGTGTTCATTTCCCATTTCTCATAACAACCAAATGTGGTAGATGTCCTCACTGTAAAGAGAGGCTAAGTAACCTGCCCAGCCAGGCAGCTGGGGTGCAGACCTAGGTGCCGGCACTTTTTACCCTTTAGTGTTGCCTCTTGCAGCTGTTAGAGGCATGGGAACTCATTTCCCTGTGCCGGAAGGAGGCTTGGGAGTCTGAGGGTGACAGCTTTGACACAGCCCTGTGTGCAGGTGCAGACCTGGGCCACAGGAAGACCCCCTCCCTGGGCAGCCGTGTCTCCAAGGATGGTCAGAGCTGGGGAGGAAGTGGGTGGCCCTCCCTCCAGCCCCTCACTCAGCCCGTCTTCCCTCTAGTCCTTCAATGCCTACTTCAGCAACGAGCACAGCCGCCTGCTCCTCCTCTGGAGGCAGGTTGTGGGCGTCCGGCGGCTGGTCAGCGAGGTGAAGATGTCCACCGAGAGGTGAGGCCTGGCCGGAGGAGGGGGTGGCTTAGGGAGATGCAGCAGCAGCTGGGAGGCAACCTCACTTTTTAAATTGAATTCAACTCAACTCAGTTGAACATCAGTCCTTCTCCACATCCCTACTGTGTGCCAGGCCTTTGGAGATGCAGAAGCAACTAGTAATAATGAACTCTTACCACAGTCGTAGTGGTCAGCTTTTACTAGGAGTCTCCTCTGAGCTCGGCTCTTTGTACGTTTCATTTCATCTCATAGCCACAGCACCTCTGTCAGGTAGGAACTGTAATCGTTCCCATTTTACAGATAAGGATAGTAAGGCTCAGAGAGGTAGAGAGACCTTCCCCAGGTCACATAGCAGTAAGTGTCTGAATCAGGATTTACAGCTTCTATTTTTAATTCACTAGAGTATTCAGCTTCTGCTCCTGAGGACCCTTACCACCTCTAGTGCTGAAAAAAAAATAGACCCTTAAAATTCTAGACTGGGGAAATAAGTGGTCAGTGACATGAAAGTAGAAGAGAGAGAATGTCCCGGTTGCTCAGAAGGATGGAAGGGGTGAGAGGTCAGAGAAATGCTCCCTAGAGGAGGTGGAAATGGCACTGGCCTCAGATGGGTAGGGTTTTAACTGGCAGAGCCGGAACGCTCCAGGCAGAGAGTACAGCCAGAAAGAAGGCTTGTTTCCCCACAGCCTTGCCCACACCATGTGTTATGTGACTTCTTTTTCCCAATCTGATAGTGACAAATGGCATCCCATGTAGTTTTAATTGACATTGGGAGTCCACCCCCATCCCATCCCTGCCGCGTGTTCTCTCCACTAGAGACCTGCTGCAGCTGGGAGGGGAGCTGGCCCGGACCTCACGAGCTGTCCAGGAAGCGGGCCTGGGGCTGAGTGTGGGCCTGCGGCTGGCGGAGAGCCGGGCCGAGGCCGCCCTGGAGAAGCAGGTGCTGCTGCAGGCTCAGCTGGAGGAGCAGCTACGCAACAAGGCGTTCCAGGAGGAGGGCCTGGCCCAGCTACAGATGCAAAGCAACCTGGACAAGGCCGACCTCAATGCCAGGTGGGTGCCTGGTGGGTACCACGCGAGGCAGGGGAGGAGGAGTTCTAGTCACTGGGAGCAGGCCCTTCCCCTGCTTGAGCTCAGCCAGTCTTCTCAGGTACGCCGTTTGGCAGAGTGGGAGACTGAGGTCCAGAGGGCTCTGGCCTAGGACACATCACAAGCAGTTCAACTCTGACCCCAAATCTGCTCCCAGTTCCGGCAACCTAGACAAGTCCCAGAGTGCTTCTTCTGGGGGACAAAGTGGGTGGCAACCTCATTCTCAATTACAGAGGAGAAGTCTGAGACTCAGAGAGCAGTGTCGTGCTCAAGGTCATACAGCTAGGGAGGCGAATCCTAGGGGTCCCTGCCTCAGGTTTGGGGAAGCATGCAGGACAGAGCTGGAGGGTTTGAGGACCAGCTGGGGTGGTTCTCCCATTCACCTCTGTTGCTCTCCCATCCCCAGAGTGGCAGAGCTGGCCCTGACAGTGGAGCGCCTTCAGAACCAGAACCTGGAGAAGGATCGGGTCAACAAGGCCCTCACTGAGAAGCTGGAGGCCCTGGTAAGACGTAGCTGCCCTGGAGCTGTGGCCGGGCAGGATGGGGCACCGACCAGATCTGTGGACGCAGGCTGAGGGCTGGGCCACACGGGCCAGCCTGGAGCACCCACTCAGACTGTGTCACCCCTCATTAATTGAGCACTTAGTGTGAGCACATTCACCTCCTTTATCCCATTTCACCCTCTCAGCGGCCTTGCAGCATTATCCCCATTATACAGATGAGGAACCCGAGGCCCAAGGGGAAATTCTTGCCCAGCGTCTCAGAGCCAGGAAACTGGGGAGATAGGATTTGAGCCCATGCTTGTGTCCTGCTAGCCTAGGGCTCTTTTCTTGGGACTCAGCTGCCTCCCCACCAGGACACCCCTCAAGGGTACTGCCTGGGTTGGTCACCTTCCGTGTGGGTCCAGGCTCAGATCTATGTCCAGCTCTCCCCCAGTAGGCTGTGACTTGAGGTGGGACACCACTTTTCTGACCTAGTCTGTTCAGGACCTTGGGGATTCTTGGAGGTCGACCAGGCAGCTGGACTGTGGTCATGGCCTTAGAGGCTACCTGGTGGGTGGGGAGCCAGGGAGGGACGTGAGTGGGTTTCAGATTAGGGCAGAGACCCTGACCACCCTTTCCTTGTCTCATCAACACCACTCCAGGAGTCCCTGCAGCTCCAGGAGCAGGCGGCCCTGGAGACGGAGGAGGGAGAGGGGCTGCAGCAGACCTTGAGGGACCTGGCACAGGTGTGAGGCGGAAGGGTCCCTGAGAGGCCAGAGGGGTGGGAGCCCTGGGCGTGGCAAGGCCAGACAGCCAGAGCTATCACACCCTCTGGTGGCCCTGAACTGAACTGCAAGTGGTTGTGGAACCTGGGGACCCCTTCTGTGAGAAGCAAGGCAGGCTCAGGCCCACCTGTGGGAAGGGCTGAATGATGCCTTTGCAATACATGGGAAACCATACCTGGCGGGCTGAGGGCTGTGAGCTAGTGGCCGTGGAGTCAGGAAGACTTGTAGGAAGGGAGCTTAGGATGTGCTGCAGACTTTGGGGTGAAAGTGGACACACGGCCCCTGCGTCCCCTTTGGCCCTGCTGCCCCACCTGGGCTTCTTTGCCCAGCTAACCTCACTGCTTCCCTCTTCCCTCTGCCGCTGTCCCGCACCCCACAGGCCGTCCTGTCTGACATGGAGAGTGGCGTCCAGCTAAGTGGCTCTGAGCACACTGCGGATGCATCGGATGGCAGTCTGCGGGGGCTCTCGGGCCTCCGAACTCCATCCCCGCAGCGGCGCTCCTCCCCCGGCCGCGGCCGCTCCCCACGCCGAGGCCCGTCCCCAGCCTGCTCTGACTCCTCCATGCTGGCTCTGATCCACTCTGCTCTGCACAAGCGCCAGCTACAAGTCCAGGTAGGAAGGGGCCTGAGCATCCTAGGGGAGGGGCCAGCCTGGGGGTGGGGCCTGAGCATCCTGCATTGGAGCCCAAGTCCTGGTGAGGGCCTTAGGCAGCCCAGGGATGAACCACTGGTACAGGGCCGAATCTGAGCTTCACAAGGTGGAGTCAGAGCCCAGAAAGGACACCTGAGTCAGGATCCATAGAGATTGCCGAGAGCTCTGGGATAGAATTTGAGCCCAGAGTGGGAGGGGCTTGGATAGCTGGAGGCGGAGTCTGAGGAGGGAGGAGCCTGGTATCGAAAGAGGGATGAAATTGCCTAATAGGACAGGTAGAGCTAGGACCCTGGGTAAAGGCCAGGGAGGAGGATTCTGCCTCGGATGAGAGGAGCTTGGGAACTTGAGGCAGAGAGGTGCCTGGGGGTAGAGTCAGGACCATGATACAAAAGGGAGGAGCCCTGGGTTAGTCTAGTCAGAACCTGGGAGAGGTGTGCTTGATGGTTTGCCTGGCATCCTGGGGACTTATGTCAGGGTTGCTGGGGACCTCAGGGAGACGGAGGCTCAGAGCCCTGGTGGAGGGCTCAAAGAGGTGGCGAGGGCACAGTGAAGGGAACTGGAAACCTAGTCTGGGGGTTGGCCCCACTCTTCTGTCGCAGGCCTGGGCCACAGAATAGGCTGGTATATATCCCTGGAACCAGCAGAGAGTAGCAGGGGGGCTGAGGGCTTTTTAGGGCTCCCCCAGACTCAGTGGTTGCCATGTTACAGGACATGCGTGGGCGCTATGAGGCCAGCCAGGACCTCCTGGGCACGCTGCGGAAGCAGCTTAGTGACAGCGAGGGTGAGCGCCGTGCTCTGGAGGAACAGCTGCAGCGTGTGCGGGACAAAGCTGATGGGGCCACCCAGGCCCAGGAGGATGCCCAGCGCGAGGCCCAGCGTCTGCGGACTGCCATCGACCTCCTGAGCAGGTGCCTGGGAGGTAGTGGGGGCCTTGGAGAGTAAATCAGTGTCTGGGCCTAATGACAGCCCAGGCCTGTAAGCATGTAGACATATGGTCATAACTAGCCATGCGTGTATGTTTCTCTGCAGTGAGGTAGTGCATATCACCTGTACACCTACTGTGTGCTGGCCCATTGCCAAGCACTTTATGTGTTATCTTCAATTAGTCTTCCTGCCAAACTCATGCAGTTCAGAACCCTTACTCTCCTGAGGTTGAGAGGCTTGTCCAAGTTCATACAGCGATGCAGTGATGTGGCCGGGGATAGGAATTGGAACTGGTAGCGAAACCAGTGCTTCCCACGCCTTGAAAGGAGGAGGGCTTTTGATATTTTGTAGTTAGTCCCAGTGAACACCTCATTCTGCTATTTTTACTTAATAGCATGTTGTACATTTTTTCCCACCTACTGCCAGCCTTTGTATCTACAGTGCTTAAGGGTGGCTACTTCAAGTGACGAGGTGGGACAGTGAAGGACGTGACAACCATCAGCCCTAATCCTGAGCTGGAAACTATAGCTGGCTCAGAAGGAGAGCCCCTCACACTGCTTGCAACTTCTGGAGTTGGGAAAATGGCAACGCTCCACAAATTGTCAAGTTCCCAGTTGCTTGTGCCCCCTGTCCTGCCCTGGCTACCATGTTCTGTTGGCCTGTGCAGTAGGACTCCGTGAGATTTGGACGGACCCAGCTCTCCTGGGCCTTCTAGAATTGAAGGATGATGGGGGTATTTCCTGGTCATATGAATTAGCAAGTTGGCAGCAAAATTGCCCACATGTCTCAGGAGCCTAACCTCTTCAGCCTGGTGACATACTGGGAGATAATGCCTCTGCTTCCGTCTGTTCCCCTGGGTCCCCAAGTATGCAGTTGTGGAAAGAAGGAAAGCCAGGTTACCTCTGTCAGGAAGTTTCAGCTTAGGGAGATGTAGATGAAATGAGCTGGCCTTGGGCATAGTCAGGGAAGGCTTCCTGGAAGCAGGTGCCTTAGAGGATGAAGGATGTGGCTCACACCTAGGACAGCAGGACAGCCATCTTCCCATGGGGAGTAGCCCTTGCATCCCCTTCATCTCCCCCTCCCCTGGGCCTGCAGGGAGAAGAACAGCCTCGTCCACAGCCTGCAGGCGGCCCAGCAGCAGGCTGAGGAGCTGCGGCAGGAGAGGGAGAAGCTGCAGGTGACACAGGAGGAGCTGCGGCGCCAGCGGGACCAGCTGGAGGAAGAGCGGGAGGACACTGTGCAGGACAGTGTGCGGGCACGCAGGGAGCTCGAGCGTAGGTCAGTAGCTTCTGCCTTCTTGCCAGGACCGCTTGAATGGGCCCTGGGGCTCTGACAGTGTTCCTGGAGGCTAGAAAGCACCTGCTGTGTCCTGGTCCTCGTACCATCTTGAGAAGTCTTCATGGCACCCCTCTGGTGGAGGGTCTTCTCATCAGCCCTGTGTTGGTAAACAGGCTCAGGGAGATATAGTCACTTACCTCAGATCTAAGAACTGGTAGGAGGTAGAGTGTGTGGGTGATAATAACAATAATTAAAATAACAGTAGTAATATTAATATTTTAAAAAATTAAAATTATAGTAATAACATTAATGCTAATATTGCTAAGTGTTAGACATCATTTTAAGCAATTAGACTATCTTATTTAACCCTTATGATGACTCTGATGTAGGAGCTATTATTAGCCCCATTTTATGGATGGTGAAACTGAGGCACAGAGAGCTTGTGTAACTTCCCCAAGGTCACAGCTAGTAAAAGAACTAGGACTTGAACCCTTGCATTCTGCATTTCACTCTGAAGAGTGAACCTCTTAACCACTACACTGTTTACTTCTCCGAGATATAAGTCACAGTGATGTTCAGTACATTGTGGCAATGGACATTATTCTTGTTCCAAAAGGCCCTTGGGGAGCTCTGTCAGTCACTATTTCAAGTGTTCCATGATAGCCTTAACTAAGTCATGTATCCTTATAACAATCTCAGGAGGCGGGGCTGCCCATTTTGTAGATGTGAAAACTGAGGCCTAGCATCACGGAGCCAAAAGGCAGTGGCACTTAAAATGATGTCTTTGTGGTGAGGCTCTTGCCTCCCAGGCTCCTGCCTCAGGCCTGACCCCCATCCTACTCCGGATTGTCTGGGAGACTTGGGGCAGGGCAGTGACATGAGGCACCCCCCACCCTCTGTCCTACAGCATGAGACAACTAGAGCAGCTGGAAGGGAAGCGCTCAGAGCTGGCGAAGGAGCTGGTGGAGGTGAAGGAGGCACTGAGCTGTGCCGCGCTGCAGCGTGACATGCTACAGGCTGAGAAGGCGGAGGTGGCCGAGGCGCTGGCCAAGGTGTGTCCCTCTGTGCCCCGCAACCACAAACCTACCTCTCCCTGAGGCCCCCGACCTTCTTACTCTGGCCACACGCTGACCCCTCGTTCAGGCTGACCTCGAACTCTGGTCACAGATCCCTTCCTTCTGGACTCAGGTTAACCTTGGACCCAGGCCACAAATTGACCTCTGATCCCAGACATAAGTGAATTCACCTCTGTTAGTGCCCATATCCCTGCTTTTCCAGATGTTCCTGGGCAGTGCCTGTAGGTCAGGTCATCTACTCCCATCTCTGGACACCGAGCTGGGGTCTGCGAGAGTTGGGGCACAGTTCTCGCAGGCTCTGAGCAGTGCCACCCCGGACCCCACTCTGGGAGACCCTCTGGTCCTCCTCTGCACAGCTCTGTCGTATGCAGCTTCTTTTAATTAGCTTCTTAGACAGCAGGCCTCCTGCAGTGATTTTCTGTCTCAACTTGTGTCTCCCATCACTGAGCGTTCTTTCTCTCTTCTTGTCTCTCCCACCCTTTTGCTTCTCCCCATCTCGCCACGTCTCTGCCCATCTCTTCCCATCTCTCCCCGTCTCCTCCTCTCCCTGCCTGACCATCTCTGGCCACCCTGTCATTCTGACCCTACAGGCAGAGGCTGGCCGCGTGGACCTCGAGCTCTCAATGACCAAGCTGAGGGCAGAGGAGGCCTCTCTGCGGGACTCCTTGTCCAAGCTGAGTGCTCTCAACGAGAGCCTTGCCCAGGACAAACTGAGTCTGAACCACCTCGTCGCTCAGGTACGCTGTGTGCCAGTGGGCCCACCTGCCTCACTTGCCTGTGTTCCCCACCCAGAGACCCCATTAGGGGTCCCAGGCCCAGCCTTGTCCCACATCATGCTCACTGTGCATCTCCTTGTACACTTCTGTCCCTGTACTTGTCTGTCTTGCTCCCTGCCTCTTTCTGTTTCTGTCCTTCTGTCTCTGACTCCATCTGTTTGTCTATCCTCTCTCTCATGGTCTAAGAGGAAAAAAGCTCCATGGGCCCTCCTCCCTTCTCCCAGCGTCCACATGCCCAAGGGCACCGCCCCTTCCTTCAGGGAGCCTCCTTGGGCTGTCTGTGATGGGTAGGTAGGTGGGTGGCCCTTGGTCCTGGGTGGGTCCCCCTTTCCCAGGTAGAAGGGCTGAGCTGATGTGCTCACTCGCTTCCACCCCCACCGGGCCCCCACAGCTGGAGGAGGAAAAGGCAGCCCTGCAGGGCCAGCAGCGGCGGGTGGAGCAGGAGGCCTCCTTGGCGCGCGAGGAGCAGGAGCGGCTAGAACAGCTGCGGCTAGAGCAGGAGGTGGACCGGCAGGGCCTGGAGGGCTCCCTGCGGGTGGCAGAGCAGGCCCGGGAGGCCCTGGAGCACCAGGTCCCCACACTGCGCCAGGAGCGCTGCCGGATGCAGGAACAGCTGGCCCAGGTGGGTGATGGGGGGACGGGCAAGAGGTGGGGCAAGGGCTCTAGGCCCCCAACCTCCTGCACCCTGTCCTGGGTAACTCACGGGCTCAGGAGACTGAAGCTGGGTTGAAGTCTAGCCCCAGCTCTGCCAGCTGGGGGTCTTGGGCAAGCTAATCAACCTCCCCATGCCTCAGTTGCACTGTCTGTAATATGGGGCTAATTATTCTTATCACAAAGGGTTGTTTTGAAGAGGACACTTGTGTAAGCACTTGGCAGCTAATCACCACTCAGTAACAATTACTGATATGAGCATAGGTAGAGAATTTTAGAATTGGAGTCTTAGACTTCTTGGGACATCATAGCTGGAAAGGACCTTAGGGTTATAGGGATCCAAGGACCTTTATATGTGTATGGTGTCTGTCCTGGAGGGCCCGGATTCCTGGGAGGCCGTAGGAGATGGCCATGGGTGTAGGGAACAAGGCTCCATGTTCCCATTCTGAGGCCTGCAAAGCAGCATTCTGTTGGTCTGTTTCATATGTATATTCGGCTTCTCTGGAAGCTTGGGGGTACAGAAAGGGTTCTGTTACGACCCAAACTGAGCGAGGACCCTGGTTGTGTATAGTGTATATTGCAGGGTCAGAGAAGTCTGTGATATGTCCAAGTACACACATCACATCAGCGTGGAGACTGAGCTTGAACCTGGCTCTCCTGCCCGTTGGGCGAAGGCTGAGTCAGGCCCAGGGTTGGGGTGCTGCATGAGCAGGCTGGGCATTTTGGGGGTGGTGCTCACAGTGCCTGGGTGGGTGCCAGCTCTCCCGGCAGCTGAGCGGGCAGGAACAGGAGCTGGAGCAGGCCCGGCGGGAGACCCAGCGGCAGGTGGAGGCGCTGGAGCGGGCAGCCCGGGAGAAGGAGGCGCTGGCCAAGGAGCGGGCCGGCCTGGCTGTGCAGCTGGCGGCCGCCGAGCGGGAAGGCCGGACCCTGACGGAGGAGGCCACACGCCTGCGGTAAGGCTCTGGGCTCTGCCCAGCCAGCTCTTTAGGGTCTGCCTGGGGCCATTCTTTTACCAGCTACTCCCTGACACTGGCCCACAGACATGGTTACTGAGGAGCCGGGCTTGCCAACGCATCCTGGCTATGGCTCAGGTTTCCCCAGGGAGCGTGGGCCTGGCTGGGCAGGTAAGTTGGCACCTGGCCCATAGCTGGCCACACCCTGCGATCCATAGTTTCCTGGGGCCCAGAAGGCTGAGGCCTGAGGCCTGAGGGATTGTGTGTGCTGCAGCTTGGAGAAGGAAGCCCTGGAGAGCAGTCTGTTTGAGGTGCAGCGGCAGCTGACCCAGCTCGAGGCCCGCCGGGAGCAGCTGGAAGCCGATGGGCAGGCCCTGCTGCTGGCCAAGGAGACCCTGACTGGTATGGGGGGGCCAGGAGGGTGGGTGAGGGATACCAGGCTCCAGCCCAGACTGTAACCTGTCAAGTTCTGGGGTCCCGTGGAAATTGGGAGCACTGGCTTTGGAATCTAGCTGACCTGGGTTCCAGTCCTGCTGCCGCCACTTGGATCTGAGCTTTCTCGAGCAAGCCCTTTCCCTGTCTGGGCCACAGGTTTCTTGTCTGACAATTAGAGGGGATACTGCCTGCCTTCCAAGGCTGTTGCCAGGACGGAGTGAGGCAAGCACGTGAAGGCCTGGCACAGTGCCTGGCTCAGCCCATGGTACCTACTGCTCAGCGTCATCAGGGTGCTTGGAGGGTTCCGAGTTCCCCGCGGGGCTGTTGCCGCTTTCCCGAATGACTCCCTCGGCTCCACAGTCCCAGCTCCACCTCTCTCCACATGCCCCCCCCGGGGTCTGAACTCAGGGGTTCTCACTCCACAGACATTTACTAAGCACCTACTTGGACTGTGAAAGTTAACTTTCCTGTCCACGTCCACCCAAGCCAGACAGAAACAGGAAAGGAAATTCTGAAAGTCCCTGGAGGGTTTCCAACCCAGGAAATGGATTTTAGATTGTCCACAGTGGGGTGTACCCTCCCCACAGTCCCCTCCATTAGTGCTGACAGCTAAGAGCCCAGCAAGTATGTCGACGGCAATTAGTCCACAAAGGAGATGCCTCATAGAAAGCTGTGCAGCTTTGGGAAATTACGTATCTCCCCTGAGCCTCTGTTTCCTCATCTGTAAATTAGGGATGATATAAGCTACCTTAGCGTGTTATGAAGCTGTGATGAGATTAGACCTGTCAAGTGTTCAACTAGGTATCTGACCCGTCGTAAGCACTCAGTCAGTAAGGAGGATTGTTCCCCCATTTGTGGGAGCCTCCTCATCAGTCATTTCATCCCTTTGATGCGATTCCACAGGAAGGGAGGCGGACAAGGTCAGTGGACTCAGGCAGCAGATAGGAAAACTGAGGCCCAGAGAGCTAAAATGTTCTCCAAGGGAAACCAGCTTAGGTACTGAGTGGGCCCCCTCTCCTCGGGGATTCTGCCTACATGACTCACCTGGCCTGAGTCTGCTGACCCATTGGGAGGCTCTGACCCACGCCTGAACCCTCGCCCCGATCCCTCCTGTGTAGGAGAACTGGCAGGCCTGCGGCAGCAGATGACAACTGCAGAGGAGAAGGCAGCTCTGGACAAGGAGCTGATGGCCCAAAAGCTGGTGCAGGCTGAGCGGGAGGCCCAAGCCTCTCTGCGGGAGCAGCGGGCAGCCCATGAGGAGGACATGCAGCGACTCCAGCGAGAGAAGGTTCGGGCAGCTGGGTCAGGGCGGGCGGGCGGGCCTCTGAGCCACTGTCCCCTCCGTGATCTCAACGAGTCATCCTTCTCACTGTGCCTCAGTCTCCACCTCTGTGAAAGGGACCTCAGCTCTGTTCTGGGGTCCCTGAGGGCAGCTGGGAAGAAATAAATATAAGAGACTCCTTATGAACCATATAGATTGCCAGGCCCCAAATCTGGTCCAACCCTGGTGATCTTGATTCAAGAAAGCACTTTCATTTGCTAAGAAGTGCTGTTTACCTATGAAGAATCACTCTAGGACTTGAGCACATAGTAAGAAAGGTGAAGGGCCGGGTCACTAGAATACAGAACAGAGCTAAGAACACTGACTCTGGAGTTATATTACCTGGGTTTGTACCTGATCTAGGCCACATTATGGTTATATTACCTATGGTCTCTGTGCCTTCCCCAATGGGGATAAGGCTAGGATAGAGTATTGTGAGGATGAGGTGATATAATCCATGAAAAGGGCTTAGTATCATGCCTGGAACTTTGTAAATGTTCCATACATGCTGGTTATTATTATTATGGTACTAGGATAGACCTCAGGACAGGGGACCTGTGTCCCCCATCTTGGCTGCCTCTGTCAGAGGTTCAGGCTATCGCTGCATGTGTTCGGGGGCGCCATTTACGCAGTAGTCGTCTTGGACTTGGGTAGAGAGTATCACACTTGTCCAGCGGGTGGCAGTTTCTCAGAGATGCCAGGCACTGCCCTTAGACCCCAGGTGGGCCGCTGTTTGCCTGTAGGTTCTACCTACCCAGTCCCCCAGGAGCAAACTCCTGTGCTGTCTTTACTCTTCCTCCCCCGCCCCTGACTTGGCTCTTCATGTCACCAAATCTGTACTCTCTCCTGCTAGTCTGCCACCCCTTGTCCCCAGACCCCCTTCATTCCTCACAGCCAGGCCAGCTCCCCTCAGCCACCACCCACAGTCCTCGTCCCTCTTTCTCAGTTCCTGAACCCCCCCCCCATTGCTCCCCATCACTCTGGGTTAAGGCTCTCGGTTGTCCTGACTGTCCCGAGTCAGGCCCACCCTCCACAGCCCACAAGGCCTGGGCTGCCGTGGCCCTGGCCCCATTGCTCACCACATCCCCTTGGAGCCCCAGCTCCAGTGACCCTTCTGTGTTATGATTTCCCTGCATGTTGCGCTTCCTGCTCCCTCCTGGCCATCTCTGGGCTTGTACTCTGGGCCTGGGGCTTTTTTCCTGGTTGACTGCTGCTTGTCGCCTCCTGGAAACATTCTCTGCCCCCAAGACCAGGGCTGCTGCTCCTAGGGGCCCAGCCCTGGGGTGTCCCTCATCATCCACTCCACCTTGCAGTTTCCTGGTTACCTGTCTCTCGGGGTCTCGGGGGGCAGGTGGCCCTGGCTGCCCTGAGGTTGCCCCCGGGTGGGGAGGGCTGCCTGGGACCAGCCTTGTAGGTCACATGTGTGTGGGCTTGGCCCCAGGAGGCGGCGTGGCGGGAGCTGGAGGTGGAGCGGGCTCAGCTGCAGGGGCAGCTGCAGCGGGAGCGGGAGGAGCTGCTGGCCCGGCTGGAGGCTGAGAAGGAAGAGCTGAGTGAAGAGATTGCGGCCCTGCAGCAAGAGCGCGATGAGGGCCTCCTGCTGGCTGAGAGTGAGAAGCAGCAGGTGCGTGAGCCCCGGTGTGGCCCCCACTTCTGCCCAAGGGGCCGGGGATCTAGGCTGCTATCTGCTCAGCCACCGAGCAGTTAGGAGCTAGGAGTTGCTAAGCCATGCCTGGAACACAGAAGGTGCTTGCTGAGCGGTAGCCGCAGTCGTGACACCAGGAGCACCGGTTCCAGGAAGGCCGACCCACGTTCTCCCATCCCTCTTCCTACCCCAGGCTGGGCGTGGCGTCCCCAAGCCTGCCTTCTGGCCGTCCCACAGTGCCCACGTGTAGCAGCTGACCCTCCTTAAAAAGAACTAAGGCCTGAGTTTCCCATAATGTCATGGAGACAGGGCACACTGCATCTTTCTCTTCACCAGCTCTGTCACCCTGGGCAAGTCACTTTACCCCTTTGAGCCTCAGTTTCCTCATCTGGAAGTGGAAATAAGGAAGGGCCCTGCCTCAGGGTTGTTGTGGCAGATATCACTGTATGCATGTCCAGAGTTACTGTTACTCTGGGACCCTTTCCTGGGGCTTCAGGAGGGGTGAGCCTGTACCTCTTGCCTGGGTCCACCTGTGGTGGTCCAGGCATGCCCCAAGTCCACAGTGGGCACATTTCCCAGGGCAGGGTAGAGGAAGGGCCTGAGTATGCCCCCAAGACCAGCCAACCCCCAGGGCCCTGTGCCCTCTGCCAGGCCCTGTCGCTGAAGGAGTCCGAGAAGACGGCGCTGTCAGAGAAACTGATGGGTACACAGCACAGCCTGACCGCCATCTCCCTGGAGATGGAGCGACAGAAGCGAGATGCCCAGAGCCGGCAGGAGCAGGATCGGGTAGGCAGGCCAGGCCGGTAGGCCTCCATCTGAGCTGGGAGACACTGCCCAGCCTGGAGGAGCCCCCTGTCTGACAGGAGGGCGTGGCTGAGCCCTGGGGAAGCCTCTGGGCTGTGAGGGGAGCTTCAGCCCTTCCCTCGGATTCCCCATCTGGGGGAGGTGGCGCAGCTCAGTCCTGGTGAACCCCCTAGTCTGGGGGAGAGATGAGCTATATAAACAGCATTCTCTAGGCACCAGGGACCATAGAGTACCTGACAAACCAGTGGGAGGGGCCGTGTTTGGAGCTGGAAGTGGACGGTTCAGCTGGCCCAGTGGGCAGCACTGAGGCAGGGGGTGGGCTGGGGAAGCAGGCACAGCACTGTCTGAGGAGCCCATCTGTCCTAGAGCACCGTGAACACCCTGACGTCCGAGCTGCGGGACCTGCGGGCCCAGCTTGAGGACGCTGCCGCAGCCCATGCTCAAGAGCTGAAGAGGCTGCAGGAGCAGGCCCGAGACCTGGGCCGGCAGCGGGAATCCTGCGTGCGTGAGGTGAGCCATCTACCCCTCATTGTTCCAGGCAGTGCCCCTGAATCCTGCTGGGGGCCTGGCTTGGTGGGGGCCCAGAGAAATGTAAGGTTCATCCCTGTATTCAAGGATAAAGGAACGGCCACGTGAGAAAAGAGCAAGTATTTATTAAATACTTGTCACGAACATGTGGGAGTTGGGACACTGAAGGAGGGGCTGGTGGTCTTAATTGATTATTTCAGAAAAAACCACCACTGACTCCAGCTCGCTTTGCCCCAAATTATAACTCATGCTTGTGCTCTGAGTCTATGCAGAGCGCTGGGGCAGGTACCCCATGGCCCGGGACACGGGGATGGGCTGGTTTCCACCAAGGCCCAGCTTGAGTGGGGCCTGACCCCGTCCAGTGACAAGCCACCGTCCTCCAGGCAGAAGAGCTTCGGACTCAGCTGCGCCTGCTGGAGGACGCCCGTGATGGGCTGCGGCGGGAGCTGCTGGAGGCACAGCGCAGAGTACGAGAGAGCCAGGATGACCGCGCGGCCCAGCGGCAGGAGGCAGGCGAGCTGCGGCGCAGCCTGAGTGAGGGTGCCAAGGAGCGCGAGGCCCTGCGGCGCTCCAACGAGGAGCTGCGGGCTGCGGTGAAGAAGGCCGAGAGCGAGCGGATCAGGTGGGGCGGCAGGGGGGACCGGCCCAGAGCCTTCACGGAGCCCTGTCCTCGCACTGAGTTTTGTCCCTGGAAGCTAACTTGTCCTCCAAGGTTCAGGGGAAATGGCACAGATGGGGAGTCTCTGCCCTTAAACCAAGCTTGGCACGTGGGTTGGGTTAGGTGATTTTCCTATCGGGAGGAAGGGGAAGAGTGGTAGCAGGCTGGGTGGGGTCCAGACTCTGACCCTACCTGGTGGCATCACCCTGGACTCTAGTATGTGTCCCCAGCCCCAGCCCTGCAGGGCTCAGCTCAGGGCGGGACCACAGGGGCAAGCAGCGCTTGGGTACTTTCAGGCCAAGAGGCAGTCGGACCCATTCCAGGAATTACACGGGGGGACTTTTGTGGAGAGCCACACACTATACTCTTCCTAGGACCCGGGCCTGCATCTGACTTCTGCCCCTGCCCTTTTCAGCCTGAAGCTTGCCAATGAGGACAAGGAGCAGAAGCTGATGCTCCTTGAAGAGGCTCGAGTGGCCATGGGCAAGGAGGCCGGGGAGCTGCGGGCTGGGCTGCAGGAGGTGGAGCGCTCGCGCCTGGAGGCCCGGAGGGAGCTGCAGGAGCTCCGGCGGCAGGTACCCTCCCCAGCGCGGCACCCTCCCTGGGCACTGCTGTGTGCCCCTGGGCCAGCAGCACCCCCTTCCTGGAGCTGAGGGCCCTCCACATGTAAAACAAGGGGCTTGAACTGTAACAGGGCTCCTTAACTGACATTGGTATTAATGGATGGGCTTTGGGGAGTCCTTGAACCCCTGAAACTATGTGTAAAAGTGTGTGTCTCTGTATACATTTGTGTACACACTCATTCACATCTAAGAAGAGGGTCTGGAGCTCTTGTACATTCTCAGTGAAATCTGAACAAGTGGTGCAGATCCTGTGAAGTAGATTAGAAGCTGGCAAACTTTTTTATTTTAGTAAAGAGCCCAGCAGTAAATATTATCAGTTTTACAGGTCATTTTACGGTCCCTGTTGCAACTACTTGGCTCTGTTGTCACATTGAGAATGCAGTCCTAGACAGTATGTGAATGAGTGGGAATGTAGGGACAATGAACTTTGAATTTTATGTAATTTTCATGTGTATTACAATACTGTTCTTTTCTTTTAACTATTTAACAGTGAACTACTTCACCCTTGCCGTTTAGCTCAGTTGATTAGAGCAGATTCTGTAGCGCAGAGGTTGCCAGTTTGATCCCCAATCAGGCACATTCAGAAACAGATGTTCCCATCTCTCTCTCCTGCTCTCTCCCTTCCTCTCTCTAAAAAATCAATAAAATAAAGACATTAAAAATATTTTTTAAAAGATTTTAAAATTAAACCATTTCCAACTATTTAAAAATATAAAAGCACTCCTTAGCTCAAGGTCATTTAGAAGCAGGCAGCTGGTGGAATTTGGCCTATACTTTGCTGAGCCATGAACTAGATGATCTCCAAACTCATCAACAAGAGCAAGCATTTAACGAGTGCTTCCGTATACTGGGCGCTGCCCTGGGCACCATGGGCTTCGGCTTTGCTACTCTGGAAGACTCCCAATACCAGAAACAGGCCCATTTGGCCTCTAGGCTCTCCCTTCCCTAGAGATCACAGCCTTAATACAAACCCTTTCTACCTCCCACTGTGGTCCCCTCTGCCCAGGACCTTCCTATTGGGCTGAAGCCCTGAAAACTACAGGAGCCCCTGAAATTTATGTGCCAGGCTCTTGCTGGGTGCTTTGCGTGCCACAGCATGCTCTCACATCCCCTCACGTAGCCCCTTGGGGTAGGTCAGGCCTTACCCCTACTCCTATGAGGAAATAAGGGCTTAAAGCACACCTTTAGCATTCCACTTGTCTAAGATCAAATCCCAGTCTCCTTCTTGGGGGCTGTGTAACTTTGAGCAAATCACTTCACCTCTCTGAGCTTCAGTTTTCTCACCTTTCAAATAAGGGTAGTGTCAGTACCTACACTATATAGAGATGTATGAAGGTTAAATGAGTTAATATGAATGAAGTGCTTAGAACAGGGCTGGGCACATGGTGAGTGCTCCCTAATAGTTAGGCATTGTGCAGGTGAAAGGTGACCCAGGAAGCTGTGGTTCCTGCCTGTAGAACACCTGAGGAGCTTAGCACTCCCTCCCCCTCTCCCCATGATAGATAGTTATGATTAGGTGGTAAACTGAGGTCATCGGTGCTCAGGTGCTTGGCATGGCTCAAGCTCAGGGGAGATATCTAGGGCAAGCTGCCAGTGGATTTGGGTGGTATTCAAGGTACATGTCTCTAGAGCAGTGAGTCCGAGTGCCCCCTTGTGCTAGGCCTAGACTAGGCAGGGTATAGAAGCAGAACTGATCAGGATGCTATTGGAACCTTCAAACACTCACCCAGACCCTGGGCTGGAAGGGGCTGTGGGTGCTGAGAAGGGGTCCTAGGTCTTACCTACGTCCACTCTCTGCCAGATGAAGATGCTGGACAGTGAGAATGCCAGGCTGGGTCGGGAGCTGGTGGAGCTGCAGGGCCGCCTGGCATTGGGCGAGCGGGCAGAAAAGGAGGGCCGACGGGAAGCTCTGAGCCTTCGACAGAAGCTGCTGAAGGGGGAGGCCAGCCAGGAAGCCTTGAGACAGGAGGTGAGTGGGTGGGTGGGCAGGCTGCCTGGAGGGGGCGGGTCCTAGCAGGCAGTCAGCTTCTCTGTGCCTCTCTCCTCCCTCCCTCCTGGGAGAAACAGGCAGGGACTCTAATGCTGGAGTCATTCTGAGACCTAGCACTTGTCCCTGTCCACTACTCCTTGAGAATCTTCCCCAAATATAATAGTAATAATAACAACAACTGCAAGAACTGTGTAGCAGGGGTGTGGTGGGGTGATATAACCTCGTTTGGTTATCCCAGCAGCCTCATGAGGTAGGCTCAGTTAGCCCCATTTTACAGCAACACTGAGGCTCAAAGAGATAAGGGATCTACCCAAGGTGATAGCCATGTAGGTCTGTGAATCCTAGGTCTCCATGCGGTCTTTTCTGGCTATTTCACTACATGGAATCTACTTTGTGACCTCGACTAAGTCAATTAACCTCTCTGCTTCAGAGCACTCGTGGGATAGGGCCTAGCACAGCAGGGGAGGTAGACAGGGCCTGCACACAGATCCTGGCATCCAGGTGGTGCTCAGGAGCAGTGAAACTGATGACTGGGAGAACTTGACTCAATTTCTTAACCAGAAGGGTGTGTGTGTGTATCTGTCTGTCTGTCTGTATGAGAGAACATGAACTCCATTAGTAAGTAATATTTTAGTCCATGCCTTCACTATGTGATTTATTTTTTTATTTTTATTTATTTATTCATTTTAGAGAAGAGAGAGAGAGAGAGAAAAGGGGGGAGGAGCAGGAAGCATCAACTCCCATATGTGCCTTGACCAGGCAAGCCCAGGGTTTCGAACTGGTGATCTCCAAGTTCCAGGTTGACGCTTGATCCACTGCGCCACCACAGGTCCACTGTGTGATTTATTGATAAATTACATGTTCTAAGAGGTAGTATAGTCTAGTGGTTAAGAGGACAGCCCTTAGAGCCAGAGTGCCTGGCTTTGAATCTTAGCTTTCGGCTTACTAGTTGTTGGCCTTGAGCAAGTTATATAACTGCTTTATGCCTCAGTTTCCTCATTTGTAGAATAGAGATGATTCACAGTGATAGAGTTGGTATTTTTTTGGAAAGTACTTACTGCCTGGCATTGAGGATAAGTCCTCTGAATGTAAGTAGTAGCTGTTTATTACTAATAAATCAGGTACACTACAAGGCATATACACAAAAGAGATACATTCTAAGTTTCCTCCCACACCTGTGGATGGTTCTCTGCTGCTTGGATGGAGACCACCAAAGGAACAGGTGTTGTGCATGCCGCTTTTGAGTGCTGGGCTCTAGGTGGGCCTGGGAGTCAGGGCGTCGGGTTGGGAGGCGGCCTTGTTGACCCTCAACTCCGGGCTTCACCCCTGCCCCAGCTCCAGAGAGCCCAGCGGAAGCTGCAGGAGCAAGAGGGCGAGTTCCGGGCCCGCGAACGAGGCCTGATGGGCAACCTGGAGGAGGCTCACGGCGCCGAGAAGCAGCAGCTGGACCGTGCCCGCAGCCTGGAGCTGAAGCTGGAGTTGGCGCGGGCTGAGGCTGCGGAGCTGGGGCTGCGGCTGAGCGCGGCCGAGGGCCGGGCGCAGGGCCTGGAGGCCGAGCTGGCCCGCGTGGAGGCCCAGCGGCGCGCGGCGGAGACCCAGCTGGGCGGCCTGCGATCGGCCCTGCGCCGGGGCCTGGGTCTCGGCCGCGCGCCCAGTCCCGCCCCGCGGCCGGCGCCGGGCTCCCCAGGCCACGGTGCACCCGCGGGAGGTGAGCTAAGCCCCAGAGCCCGGGGTGGAGAACGAAGCGGGGCGGGGAGGCAGGTCTTGAGGAGGCCGCGCCCCTGGTCCCCGCCCCCACGACTAGTTCTGTTCTAAGAGCGCGCTCTTGGCTGGGCCCGCTCCTCCTTTGAATACATTCTCAAGCTCCGCCCCTTAGCTAGTCCCTGATTCCTGGCTGAGAACCGCCCATCTTGGAGGCCGCCGGGGGTCTTAAGCCCCTGCACATCTCTTCGTGCGTCCACGCCCCTCTTTTGAAGCTGGGTCTGGGCCCACCCTCTCACCTGACTCCTTCCCTTTCCTGATATAGTTTTTCTAGGAGGTGGAGGTCGCTCCTTCTTGCTGCCCCTAACTCCTCTGAGTTTTTGAGCCTCCATCCTCTATTACTGACCCTTGCTCTCCCTCCATCAGCACCCCATCCTCTTCAGTCTTTCCTCCCTAGCTCCACAGCCCTCCTCATCAAGCCTGTGACCCCAACATCTCCCTCAGACAGATACACACTCAGCCAAGATCCCTTCCAGAAACTCCTTCAGAAATCCTCCTGGCCCTACCTGCTCCTAAAGCCCAGTAGGAGACGCTGGGAAAATCAGCCCTGTGCTTCAGGATGTGTGAGCATCCCTTTAGGGAGCACTCATCTTGTCTCAGTCTGACACAATCTCATCTTGTTTCCTAGGGCTCAGACTAGAACCTTAGCACTCTCGGAATGCACTATGGGATAATGAACCATTGCCTTATCAAATCCACAGATTTAGCCCCAGGATCACATTTGTTCATTCAGCTACTCAGTATCTACTAAGCACCTACTATGTGCCAAATACAATTTAAGCACTAGGGTTGGAGCAGGAAACAAAACTGACAAGCATTTCTGCTTATGGCATTTGCAGTCTAGGCATGGGAATAGCAGACAAGCAATGTATTATAGAAATAAAATACAGAATGTATCGGTTGGTGGTAAGGGCTGGAAGATAGGTAAGGAAAAATAAGTCGCCTGACCTTTGGTGGCCCAGTGGATAGATCGTCGACCTGGAATGCTGAGGTCGCTGGTTTGAAACCCTGGACTTGCCCTGTCAAGGCACATACGAGAAGCAACCACTATGAGTTGATGCTTCCTGCTCTTCTCTCCCTCCTGCGCACATACCCCCCCCCCATCTCCTCTGTAAAGTCAATAAATAAACTTTAAAAAAAAAGGAAAGAAAGAAAGAAAAATAAGTCAAGGCACATTGCTGGTGAGAATGTCAAGTGTTATAGCCACTGTAGAAAACAGTTTTGACAATTACTCAAAAAGCTAAACTTAGAATTATCATATGACCTAACAATTCCACCCCTATATACCCAAAAGAATTGAAAACAGGGACTCGAACAGATACGTGTACACCCGTGTCATAGCAGCATTATCCACGATAGCCAAAAGGTGGAAACAACCAGTGTTCATAGAAAGATGAGTAGATAAACAAAAATGTGGGTGTGTCCATACACAGGAATAGTATTCAGTCTGTTTTTTTTGGAGACAGAGAGGGACAGTTAGGGACAGACAGGAAGGAAGAGAGTTCTTCATTGCGGCACTTTAGTTGTTCATTGATTGCTTTCTCATATGTGCCTTGACCGCGGGCCTTCAGCAGACATAGTGACCCCTTGCTTGAGCCAGCGACCTTGGGCTCAAGCTGGTAAGCTTTTGCGCAAACCAGATGAGCCCGCTCTCAAGCTGACGACCTTGGGGTCTTGAACCTGGGTCTTCTGCATCCCAGTCCGACGCTCTATCCATTGTGCCACCACCTGGTCAGGCAAACTGCCTCTTTTTATAAGAACACCAATCATGTTGGAATAGGGCCCACCCCCACCCTACTCCTAGTAAGGCTTCATCTTAACTAATGACATCTGCAATGACCCTAAAAACACACAAGGTCACATTCTGAGGTACCAGCAGTTAGGACATCAACATAGGAATTTTGGGGAGATACTATTCAACCTGTACTAAGGGTGATGGAAAAGATTTGGAAACAGATAGTGTTGATTGTCACATAACAATGGATATAATTAATGCCACTAAAGGGAATACTTAAAGATAGTTAGAAAGACCTTATATATATATTTTATCACAATAAGTTTTTTTAAAAGATAAGGCAAGGGTAGGTGCTAGAGGTGCTTGTTAGGGAGACAAAGAGAACCGCACTGAGGAGGTGATAGGTAAGGGGAGAATGGGAGGAGAGACTCTGAGGACAAGTGGAAGGGCTTCTGTCCTGTGAACACGGGTGCCAGCAGCTGGAGTGGGAGGTGAGGACATGGGGACAAAGTACGTGCTCAAGTAGTCCTTACAGGACACTACCAGAGTGTTGGCTTTTACTCAGAGGATGGAGGCCCAGGGGGCAATGGGTAACATGTCCTGCTGTGGGTCCTTCGGGTGCTGATGGAGCTGTAGGGAGGTTTGGGTGTCCCTTGGCAGAGGCTGGAGGATGCTAACAGGCTGAACCCCATCCTGCAATTCCGATGTTGGCCTGTAGGTGCCGTCCTGTCTGTTCATTGGCCTCTCCTGTCTGTTGCCCATCATCTTCCCAGCTCTGGGGCCAAGCAAATCAGTTAACCGCTTTGAGCCTGCACAGCCCGTGAAGGGGGGAATTGGTCCTTACCTCTCAGGGAATTATTATGAGGATGAAAGAAGGTGATGTAGGGGGAGCATTGGCCCAGTGCCATGCTCAGTACAGGGAGATGTCAAGGTGATGGAATGTCCACCCTTGGACTGGGCCCTGCAGATGCAGCCCTCGAGATGCTTGTGGCCTGGGTGGGAAGCAGACCTCAGAGTTCCACCAGGGTGGGATGAACTCACTTCAACATAGTCTGGGATCAGGGAGGCCTCTGGGGAGTGAGCTTTACATTCGGACCTGAAGGAATGGGCTGCACCCTCAAGCTGGGCCAGGCAAAGAGAAGTCGTGGGGAGAGGAGGGAAAAGCATGTACGAAGGCCCTAGTGCTACAAGCAGGAATCTCCCAGAACATGGGAGCTGAGGGCGATGGGCCGTGGCCAGCTTGTGAAGGGTGAGAGGCTCCTGCTGGGATGAGCAGCAGGGCCTCCGAGTGAGGGCATGGAAGTTGGGCTTGGCTCTGAGGGCCGTGGGACTGGTGCAGGGTGAGCAGGAGGGTGAAGGGACCCGATTGGCGCTGACACTCGTGGGCAGCTGCGCACAGCGAGGACGGGGGAGATGCCTCATGAGCCTATAGACACCGTCCTGGCAGGAGAGGCCAGTGGTTCCTGCATCCCTGAGCATGTCTCCTTCTCTAGGAGGTGGGGAAGGGCCCAGCAGCCCCAGCCCCTTGGAACGCAGCCCTGGGTCTGAGCCACCGTCCCCAGGACCCGCTGCCTCCCCAACATCTCCAGACCTGGACCCGGAGGTCGTGCGCGGTGCTCTCCGGGATTTCCTGCAGGAGCTTCGGAGCGCCCAGAGAGAACGGGTGAGGCCGCTGTGACTGGCTAGCTAGGGAATTGGCTGAGGACTCTGTGAGGGGCTGCAGGTTGTCAGAGCAGGGGTCTTTCCTTTCCCCTGACGCTGGGACTGCAGGATGAGCTTCGGGCCCAGACGAGTGCCCTGAGTCGCCAGCTGGTTGAGATGGAGGCCGAGAGGGACAGCGCAGCCTCACGAGCAAGGCAGCTGCAGAAAGCTATGGCCCAGAGTGAGGAAGGTGAGTCTGACCCCCCTCCCCCACCTTCCCAGGTCCTTGCTTTGCTCTCTTGTGCTCTTAGCAGTGGAGGTGGGAGGCAGTGGGATTGTCTTCGGGGGCTCTTGTGTCCTTGCCTTGGCCACTGTGACCTGAGTTGGGACTGCCTCTTTTGGGGGACCCTCCCTGGTTAGCCCTACCCCATGTCCAGACTCCCAGGTCCACAAAGACTCAGAGAGGCAGGTCGCATGGTGGGTGGAGGGCAGGCCGGGCATTTTGTGACCTGGTTCAGGCATCAGGGCTGTACCTGGCCAGGCCTGACCCCCTGGGTTGGGGCCCACAGCCCGGCGCAGCGTGGACGGGCGGCTGAGCGGGGCCCAGGCAGACCTGGCACTGCAGGAGGAGAGTGTGCGACGTAGCGAGCGGGAGCGCCGGGCCGCACTCGACCAGGTGGCTGCCCTGGAGAGGAGCCTGCAGGCCACTGAGAGTGAGCTCCGGGCCAGCCAGGTAGGCGGGCGCTGGGGGCCGGCCGGGGCGAGGGCAGGGGCTGCGTGCCTGAGCTGGTGGTTGTAGGTCCTGTGCGCATCCCTGTTTCTGTCTGCCTGGGTCTCGGGACCCACTGAAGTGACCGGCCTGTGACTCTTTTTCCAAAAGCGCATTCAGAGTCCATCACCTTGTTCTGTGTTGAGATCACAAGGCTGTAGAAGAAAGCTGGGCATTTGAACTTGACATACCTTGGGTTCAAGCATAGCTGCGCTGCTTATAACCTGCCTGAATCTCATTGTCCTCATCTGCACAAGGGGGGACCGATAACTGTCCATGGGCTCCTCACACATAGGTGGTACTCAGGCCCTCTGTTTCCTTCCTCTCTTTAGAGCCATGTGAGTGGTCTGGTGTTTTCATGTGTGTTTGGCGGACATCTGTGTGTGTGGGGGGGCTGTTTCTGGGGCAGGAAACACAGGCCCTGGCGGTGACAAATAGGCTGCCGAAGACTTGAGCCCTTCTCACAGCTGCAGATCCCCTCCTCTCTCCACCCTCCCCCTTCCCCTCTCCTGGCCCTCTATTATTGCCCCCCAGCCCACCCCCTGCCTCTGGCTGGCTCGAGGCCGAGGAGCTGAGTTGTTGTGTCTGCGGCTGGGGCTCTGGCCCTGGCCTTGGGCCCAGCCGCAGGGGCCGCAGGAGGAGTCCAGAAACAAAGCTGGGCAGAAGCCAGAGTGGGCTGCCGGGTGTAGACATGGCCGGGTGTAGACATGGCTGGGTTAGGGCTCCAAGTAGGGCGGGAGAGGGGCCAGGCCTGGGCCTGGGGGTTGTGGTTGTAAGAACCTCCCCTAACTCGCCCTGTCACCAGGTATGGAAGGACCTGGTCTGCCTTCCTGTCCTGTCCCCACTCCCCAAGCCTCCTTTACCGTTTGAACCCACTTGGGGGAAGGAGGAGCATCATCCCCAGAAACCCGGTGGGGCCCAGAGCTCCTGCTCCACTCAGCTCGGGCCACACATGCAGTTCGGGCCACCAGCCGCTCTCTCCAGAGCGTCCTGAGGGGTGTGGCAGGTGCGGCCGGGCTGGACAGCTGGGGCTGAGCCCTCCTCCGCCCCTAGGAGAAGATCAGCAAGATGAAGGCCAACGAGGTGAAGCTGGAGAGTGACAAGCGGCGCCTGAAGGAGGTGCTGGACGCCTCTGAGAGCCGCACCATCAAGCTGGAGCTGCAGCGGCGCTCACTGGAGGGGGAGCTGCAGCGCAGCCGCCTGGGCCTGAGTGACCGCGAGGCCCAGGCCCAGGTCCTCCAGGACCGGGTGGACTCCCTGCAGAGACAGGTGGGTCCCCTCCCTCACTTCCAGGCTCATCATCTGCATGCCCAGTGCTGAGTGCTTTACGGAGACTACGTAATGCTCCCCACAGGTTAATGGTGATTAACCCTGTGAGGTATAATCACCATCCCCGTTTCAGAGATAGGTGAGCAGAGGCCCAGGGAGGCGGTGTCATCCCCCAAGATTACATAGCTAATAAAGAGGCAGAGCCAAAATTAGAATTTAGGACCGATCGATGACAATTTGTACTCATAGGAAGCATTCTGGACAAATTAGAGAAGTAGGTTTCACTATTTCCTGTTTTGCCTTGGCTGCTAGGAAGCTCATCTGTAAGTGGACTGTTCAGTAATTCGGCTAGCCCCGCACAATCACCCAGCAAAGGCAAGAACACAAAAAAATTCCAGGGTTGTGGTAGATACGCTTTCTCCTCCATAACAGGAAAGGGGGATGAGAACAGGCAGGAGACCCCCTGGGTCTGAGGCAATCAGGTTGAAGGCATTCTGGGTGAGGGTAGTCACCAGCAGTGGACTTGGCCTGGGAGGCAGTGGAATGGGTGAGTAGGAGCACATGGGAACTAGGAGTGTAGTGATGAAGGCCCAGGGAGGAAGGGCTTGGCTTGGCTCGGCCCTTTCTTCTGGAGGCCACAGTGAGAGCAGAACCACTTTGCCACCTTGTCTCTCCTGCCAGGTGGCAGACAGCGAGGTGAAGGCAGGGACTCTGCAGCTGACAGTGGAGCGGCTGAGTGGGGCCCTGGCCAAGGTGGAGGACAGCGAGGGGGCCCTGCGTGACAAAGTGCAGAGCCTGACAGACGCCCTGGCCCAAAACAGTGCCAGCCTCACCAGCACCCAGGACAAGAATCTGCAACTGCAGAAGGCCTTGACAGCCTGCGAACATGACCGCCAAGTGCTCCAGGTACAGGGATTCCTGGGTGTGGCTGGGGACGGACTCAGAGAGTTAGCCAATAGGGCAGACTTGCAAGGTTCTGGTAGAGAGCCGGTTGGAAACCCCAAGGAGCCAATCGGTGAGAGGAAAGGATGGACCTAATAAGAGCATCAGCCAGTGAGAGGAGGCTCTAGCTGAGCAATGAGACTAGCCTGCTGGTACAGACTTGGAGGGACCCAGATGCAGGGTTAATGGGGAAAGCATTAGGGTCTGAGGAGTCCGTGTCTGTACAGGTCAGTGGATAGGCTGTGGGCCAGGCCTGCTCTCTGGCTCACCTGCCAGGTGAGATGACTACCTGTATTATGGGCTGTGAAACTGACCTGACATACAGAGTAGAGGGTGTGTTCCAGCCTGGCACCATCATCCCCTGTTCCCAAGGAACGGCTGGAGGCCGCTCGGCAGGCACTATCCGAGGCCCGGAAGCAGAGCAGCTCCCTGGGCGAGCAGCTGCAGACGATGCGGGGCGACATGGCAGACCTGGAGCTGCAGCGGGCGGAGGCCGAAGGCCAGCTGCAACAGCTGCAGGAGGTGAGGGCCGTGGTGGACCCTTCTGTCCCCAGCACAGGGTGGACACCTTACCACCTATCTCCACCTCAGCCCAAACCCAGGCCCAGCCTCCTGGGAGGAGGAACCCCCACTACCCATGAACCCAGGAATGAAGCATGGTATTCCCATTGTAGAGATGGAGAAACTGAGGCCCAGAGAGGATAGCTGTCTGGCCTTGGGTGACAGCTCCCTGGCTCTTGCCTCAGTTACCTTGCAGAGTGAGTGGGCATGGCAGGCTGGCACTGTCCTCCCCAGGCCTCAGACACACACACTGAGACCCAGAGGAACCAGGGACTTGCTGGCCCCTGCTGCAGGTGCTGCGGCAGCGTCAGGAGGCCGAGGTTGCAGCCCTGCACAAGGTCCAGAAGCTGCAAGATGAGCGGCGGCTGCTGCAGGAGCGGCTGGGCGGCCTGCAGCGTGCTCTGGCTCAGCTGGAAGCTGAGAAGCGGGAGGTGGAGCGGTCAGCCTTGCAGCTAGAGAAGGACCAGGTGGCCCTCAAGAAGATGCTGGACAAAGTGGGCTGCTTCCCTGGACCCTTCCCTCACGTCCTCTGGGTCCTAGCCCTGTGGGCCCCATCTGCATGTCACTAGGTCCTGGGGGCCTTGGGTTTCTCTCGGTCCCTGGCCCTTCCGCCTCTAACCTGACACCCCTCCCGGACACCCTTCCCTCCCGGACCTCCCTCCATCCCGGCAGCCCGCTCCCCTCCTGCTTTCCCCACCCAGGTAGAGCGAGAGAAGCTTCGCAGCCATGAGGACACAGTGAGGCTGAGTGCGGAGCAGGGCCGCCTGGACCGCACACTCACGGGGGCGGAGCTGGAACTGGCTGAGGCCCAGAGGCAGATCCAGCTGCTGGAGGTCCCGCCCACGTATCCCTCTCTCTCCCCGGAACCCACAACCCCGCCCCCAACCCCGCCCCAGTCTGAGTGCCAGGCGGTCCCAGGAGTTGCTGATAGCTTAGCCAGCCCTCAGCTCACAACCCAGGAGCCCAGGCCTTGAGGATGGGTGGGGCTCTGAGCCAGGTCCAAGAGGGAGGGGTCCTCCTCAAAGTGGAGAGAATAGAAGATGCTAACAGCCAGTTAGCACCTGAGCCTGTGTGTTCATGTATGTTGTGGACATGAGAGGCAGGAATGTACAGGGGTGTGGCATGTTTAGGTACAGATGACTTCATGTATATAGGAATACTAGTCTTTTGCACATATGTATACACCCATTTGAACATGGGTATTTACATGCTTTTGTGGCTGTATATGAGCTTGTGTTTGAGTACATCTGTGTATGTGTGTGTCTGTCTGAGTAGGGATCACTAGGTATCCTAATTGCGAGCCTGGGAACAAACAAGGATCTCAAGGATCTGTTCTGCATCCCCTTCTGCACTGGCTTTGCCACAAGGGGCCTTCAGGCTCCTGCCCGGGGAGGTGCCTGATACCTTCTTCCACATCCGCAGACATATGCGCGTTCGTGTACACACAGGACAAGGCTTCTGACTAGCTGCCTCTCCTGTAGGCCCAGGTGGTGGTGCTGGAGCAGGACCGTAGTACAGCCCGTCTGGAGGCGGAGGAGCAGGAACAGCTGGAGCTGCAGCAGGAGGTGGAGCGCCTGCGCAGTGCCCAGGTGCAGACAGAACGCACCCTGGAGGCGCGAGAGCGGGCCCACCGGCAGAGGGTGCGTGGGCTGGAGGAGCAGGTACTCAGGCCTGACAGGGCTCGGCCTCTACCCCTGGGGGCTGCAGAGCCAGCAGGACTACCCCCTGGGGAGCTGGGCCAGGATAGGAGTGTGGAGGTGGAGAAGGACGAAGAAGGGAAGGGGTGAGGCCTGGGTGTGACTTCTCCGGGATAAGCAGTCTGGGGCTCCGGAAACTGACATGGTCTGGTGGTGTCAACCATGGCTGAACACGGGCTTAAGTGATGTCCCTAGAACTCAGTCCCCTGCCACGGCTCTGCCCTCTGGCTCTGGGTAGGCCCTCTCCCTGAGCGGCACAGACCGCATCCATAGCCCCCGCCTGGGTTATCCCAGCTACCCCTAGTCTCAGAGAAGAGTTGGGGGAGGGGTCTTTTTTCCTGAGAGCAACCCTTGAAGTCCCAGGGATGGTCCTCATCGAGCAGCGTCAATCCCAGACCCCTTCCCGGCCATCCCTGCCCTAACTGTCTACAGGGCAAGGCTGGGGATGAGAGTGGGGGTGGGCTGGCCCCTAAAGAGATGCTGAGCAGTCAGCGGACACCTGACTCCACCATGGAATGGAATGAGAAAGGGAGAACACACCCCGGTTCTTAAACTTGTTTTTTTCCTGAGACGGGCAGCACTGGTTCCTGCTGGGGTCCCAGATGCAGTCACCCCTCCCCACCCCTTTCCCTGAAATCAGGCTGAGGACCTGGGCTGGCTGGGCTGGTTCTACCTTCTCTCTCTTCTCCAGGTGTCCTCACTGAAGGGACAGTTGCATCAGGAGCTTCGGAGGAGCTCGGCGTCCTTCTTCCCGGCCTCCGGGACCCCGGAGAAATGAGCTCCTTGCTGGCTGGCTGCCAGGGCAGGAGAGGAGCCTCCTTTCCAGCACAGTCCAGCCAAGAGCCTGGGCCTGTCGGGGCCACTGGAGCCCAAACTGGCTGAGGAGGGGCCGGCCCCAGCAGGGGCTCCCCTGCATCACCTCGGAGGGCCCACTCAGTCCAGCCTCCTGCCCCGGAGGAGCCACGCCCTGTTGTACAAGCTCCTGCTGAGTAGGGGGGCTGAAGCCAGGTCTCAGGGAGACCCTCTTGTCTCCAGCCGGCCCTGGAGCATGGGGTCACAGAAGGATGGCTGCTCAGGCCTAGGGCAGGGGTCAGAGCCCCAGGCCCTGCCCCGGCTTCCCAGAGCTCTCTTCCTTAGTTCAGAATGTTTGTCAGGAAATTCCTCAGAGTTCAGAGTCCCTGTATTTTTATACCTTTTTATAATGTTAAATGTTCAGAACTGTTTGTTTTTTATGATAAGACCACATTTTCTAAAAACAGCTTTGTACAGATGTCTCTCTTTGCTATCAGAATGCCTTGTCTAGCTTGGTAGATGGGAGGGGAGACAGGGAGGGCCTGGGCCTGTAACGCCGGTGGCCGAGGCCAGGCAGGTCCACACTGGACTCGGGCAGACGGTAGAGAAACTACAGAGCCAGAAATCAGCCATTCCCATTTAATAGTCTCGCAACAGCAGATGAGCAAACAGGCAGATTGCCGCTTCTCAGGCCAACAAACAGCAAAATGGCCCCTCAGAGTGGCAAGCAGGCAAGCCGCACTGAGGACAAGCACCTGCAGCCTTATATAGACTACCCTCACGTGGTGCTGCCCCGTGCTCATGCACTGATAGGCAAAGGACAGGTGAGCAAGCCTAACAGCTGTTTTCCCAAGTGCCCCAGTGAGGGACTCGGGGAGTGGGGAAGCTCTAGAAAGGCATGTGGAACTTACCAACCTCAGGATGTTGGGGTGGGGAGGCCTCCAGGATCCAGTGGCACCCACCCCATTTAACAGATGAGGCTGCTGAGATGTGACCCAACCTAAGCAGCTTGACTTTCCAGCCCAAGCTTTCTCACCCTTCTCTGGCCCCTTCTCAGGGTGGACCCCACCCTCTGGAGAGTGACAGGCCTGCCAGGCAGCATGGTGAGCAAGTGCAGGCTTGGGGGTGAACGGGGGGTCTTGCCGTTGCCCCACTGAGCGAGCTTGGGCAAAGGAGCTTAAACGTGTCAGACTGTGGAGTCCAACCGAACCAGGTTCTGCCCAGCTCTGCTACCTCTAGCTGTGGACCCTTGGGTGGGTTAATGCGTCTGGGCTTAGTTTCCCTGTCTATAAGATGTGGATGTTAATTGTACCCACCACATAGGCTTGTTTGGAGGGTTAAATAGGACGGGGCTGAGCACTCATGCAGAGCCTAGTCCCCCCTGCAGGTCAGAGGGTGCTGTATTGGCCTGCCCTGTTTCTGCCCTCTGAACTGCATCTGCGCACGCGCGCACAGACACACACACACACACACACACACACACACACCTACCTTGACCTCCTGCCTTATACCCTCTCCCTCATGCTTCTATTCTGGTGGCCTGTCTTGGCTTGCATTGCTCTGATCACGGGGGCTCGGGCCCTGACAAGAAAGCTGTAACCCTGAACCTTCTTGCTATGGTGTAACCCTGGCGGGCAGTGGACATGGCCCATCTTTCTGGCAGGTCCGAGCTGAAGTCAGTGGGTGAGGAGGCAGGGCTGGGACAGCAGACAAAGCCACAGGTCGCCTGCACAGTCCCTTCTGAAGGGGCCGTATAGCCTTTTAGGGCAGGTAGTGTTGGAAGTACCTGGCCACCCAGTTTGTGTTCTCTGAAAAATGACTGAATCTTTTGTAAAAACTTGTTTTTAATTTTGTATGAAACAGGTGGTCTATGCCCGGGGACTGTAGGAAATCCAAGCAGACCAGCTGGGGTGAAGGGCATAGCCTACCTCAGGGGGCTGGGGGGACTGTCCCCAGAGGAACTGAGAAGGCACGCTGAGGCCCAGGTCCCAGTGAGAGGCCTGGGATGCCCCCAGGTGGGATGCCCCCAACTGGGCAGTGGGAAGCCCCCATTGTGCCTCAAGGGTGGCCACAGGCTGAGGAGGGTCCTGAGACAACCCCCTGGGCCGCAGTCCTCTAACTTTTTACGGAATAAAAGGAATGTCAGCCGGGAAGGAAAGCACCAGGTGAGGCCCTTCCTCGAGGGAGGGCCCTGGAAGTGAGGCCCCTGGATGTGAGGCGGGGCAGGGCTGGGGGCCAGCACCCTAGCAGCCCCCGCAGCTCCGAGCACAGGAGGCCGCCACAGATTGGCACAGGCCACTGCTGGCCATCACACCACATTTGGAGAACTTGTCCCGACATAGGTCAGCTGTTGGGAAGGGGGCAGAGAGGAGTTGGGGTCAGGGTGGGGCTGGGTGATGGGAACTGCTCCCCACTCCTGACCAGAATCCCCCAGAAGTGGTCCCCGCACAGAACACGTGTTTAATAAGCATCAGGTGGGTGGCTAATGAGAGGGCCGGGGCAGGGAGAGGTCTAGGGGTGGAGGCTGCCTACCTCGGAGGAGCTCCTCGTGGGCACAGACCGTGCGGACACAGATCTCCTTATTGATGACGTACATTCGGCGGAGGCTGGGGAGATTGGGCCAGGGGAGGTGTCAGCCCCACCTTCACCCAGCCCCACTGGGAGAGCCTGGACAGGACCTGGAATTGGAGCCCGGGAGTCCCAGCTCCCAGTCTAGGGCTCAGCCAGAGCTGAGCTCACCATCAGGATTCACTTATCTTTCCCCAGACTCCACCTGGGTGGGCTGGAGCTCTCCCCTTCTGCTCCCTGCCCCGCACATGCGCTATCTGTGCTCACCTGTAGAAGCAGACCTCGTTGAGACACTGTTTGCAGGGCTTGTGTATGGAGTAGAGGCGGGTGCACGGGTACTGCTCCTCCCGGCAGTCTGGGTGACAGGCGGGATCAGACTGGGAGGCTGCGGCTTAGGGGCCAGGACTGGGGGCGGGGAAGCCCCCAACGTTGCCCACCAGAGACTGGCTCTCATCTCAGGATCTAGCTACACCCTACACCCCCTGGCCCAGCCCAGACCCACTCCCTGCCACGCATGCACATAAGCATGCATGCAAACACGCATGCAATTACAGGCATAGGCAGAGTTGGACCTTCTGAGGCTGCCCAGTTTTGTACATAGGCAAATCACAACCTCACTTAGAAGCATATATTCAAACATACATAAATTCAAGCACAAATCTACAGCACACACACAAAGTCCACACCAACCTCACAGGAACACGCACTACCACACTGAGCTCACAAGGGTCAGAAGGGAACCCTCAGCCTTGCTCTCTCAGGCTCTTGGCTGGGGCAGCATGGGGCCTGCTAAGCCAGCCTGCACTTCCTGCCTCCTCCTCACCTGCGTGCCAGAGCGCCACCACTGCCGGGAAGGCCCCAGTTTGCTCCTTGCCTCTCCCCAGCGCCTGGGAGCAGAGGACTCCCTGGGCTGCAGCCACCTCAGCCTCCAGCCAGCCAGGCCCAGGGGGGAGGGGTTTCCCGGAGCTGCCCTGAAGTCCTGGGGTTAGCGGCCTAAAGCAGGGGCATGTCTGCAAGCACCCCCCACCACCTACCCAGGCCAGAGCACAGGCCTGGCGGTCTCTGTCCTATCAGCGCCCCAACCCGCTTCACCACGACTTCGGGTGCCGCTGTCAAGAAGGCTCTTACCAAGAGGCCCAGGCTCCGTGGGCTCCGTCTCTGCATTTCCTGGCTCTGGTGTTGGGAGAAGGGCAGGCAGAGATCACTGAGAGAGGTCTATTCAGGGCAGAGTTAGGTCACCTCTCCCAGCACGCCCAGCCTCCACCCTCCCACCCACCCCGGGCCAAGACCCTCTGCAAATACCCCCTACACACACACTCACTCCCAGGGTCGAAAGGAGCTTGTGGCCTACCAAAGGTGGGGGCTGGGATGACTTCCTGTTGGACTTGCTGCTGAGACTGGAACTGGAACTGCTCCTCCGAGGGCCGAGGGGTGGCCTCTGCAACAGATCCTGATAAGGAGGTCTGCCCCTTCCCCCACCCCAGATGCCCACCCATCCTCTCCAGCCCCCTACCCTTTACCTTGATAATCATAGTAGTCTGGGTTGTCTGAAAACAAAGGTGAATGTGGAGTTGGTATGGGTCAGGCTAGCTCCCAGTCTCAGGGGCAAAGGAAGTCACAGTTGAGCAAGGGCCATCCCGTCTACCCCCCACCCCGACTCCCATCACCTAACCCCACCAGGTCCCGGGCTGAGCCTTGCACATCCAGGGAACCAGGTCTTGATGACATGACCGGATTGGGGGACCGGGGCGGGGGGTGTCAAGACCTTACCAATCTGGTCACCGTAATGGGTGTACTGTACGTGGTCTGGGAATGGTGGCAGTGGGTCCAGGTCATATTGCCCCTGAGCCAGCAGGCCTGCTGTGGGGAGGCAAAGCATGAGGGGGTGCCTCACAGAGGACAGCAGGGGACCTGAGGCACTTCTGGAGAGTGTGGTGGAGGTCCAGCAAGCATGTAACACCCTAAGCTCCTACAACCAGACTCTTAGACCCACAGGATCCAAACTCCTTCCTCAGCCATTAAGGCCCTTATGCTCCCTGGTCCTGTGTGACCTCATGGACCTCATTCTGCTCATCTCTTGCATGCTGGCCTCCTGGCTGTTCCTGGAACTGAGCACTCTCCTGCCTGCCCCAGGGCCTTTGCACTTGACTCTCCCTACTCCTGTGATCCTGGTCACCTTCTCCTTCAGGTCTCAAATAAAATTTCAGCTCTGCTAAGAGGCTGTTGCTGGCCCACCCACCTCCTCTATCTCATTCTTCTGTTTATTTCCATCATAGCACTCAATACAATTGGACATTTATCACATCTACTTGATAATATAGCTCTCCCTTCCCTGGACAGGCAGTATTGCAAAGGCAGAGATTTGTCTGCCTAGTTCATCATTGTATCCCGAAGGCCTCGTCCAGTGCCTAGCACATAGTAGGTGCTCAACAAATATGTTAAGTGAATGTGTGTTAGACAGACCTGGCAGGGACTTTTGATCTCCACTGATAACTTCTTACTAGACCAATAGGGATCCCTTTAAGATCAAAATTGTATAAGGTGGTTGAGCCCCAAATGGGTCTAGACTCCCTGCCTTGGGTACTCCCAACTCCTGCACACCAACTCCCAGGAGGGTCAGTAAGAAGAAAAGTATGGACTTCTGATGCCCGGGAGGTGCCCATTCTCCAGAATTCCTCCTGCTGCTGCTGTGAACAGTTGGGGTGAGGGCCCAGGAAACGCCTCAGACTTTGGGAGGTGTCAGCCAGTTTAGTCCGTGGTCCAGGAGGCAGGAGGCCCTGGGCCAGGGAGCTGAGTTCTGGCCATAGGGTACAACAAAGACTGCCATCTCCCTTCTCCACATACCTTACTATCACCCACATAGGGGAGTTCCCCAACCCATTTCCAGAAGTCACTTACCAGGCAGGAATAGCAGGAAGAGGTAGGCAGCTCTCATGGCTACTTAGTGAGGAGGGCTGGGCTGGTGTCAGAGGACAACTGGAGGAAGAGGAGGGGGCAAACTGCATCCCAGGCCCTTAACCCAGGATTACTGAACCTACTCCTGCTCCCCTGAATTCAGCCTGGAGAAGGAGGCACTCAGAATAGAAGTAGAGCAGGCCCTGGCTGGTTGGCTCAGTGGTAGAGTGTTGGCCTGGTGTGCAGGAGTCCAGGGTTCGATTCCCGGCCAGGGCACACAGGAGAAGCGCCCATCTGCTTCTCCACCCCTCCCCCTCTCCTTCCTCTCTGTCTCTCTCTTCCCCTCCCGCAGCCAAGGCTCCATTGGAGCAAAGATGGCTGGGCGCTGGGGATGGCTCCATGGCCTCTGCCTCAGGCACTAGAATGGCTCTGGTTGCAACAGAGCAACGCCCCAGGTGGGCAGAGCATCATCCCCTGGTGGGTGTGCCGGGTGGATCCCTGTCGGGCATCTCTGTCCGGGGCATGCGGGAGTCTGTCTGACTGCCTCCCCGTTTCCAACTTCAGAAAAATACAAAAAAAAAAAAAAAAAAAAAAAAAAAGAATAGAAGTAGGGCATATGAAGGGCCCAGAGGAGAAACTGAGGGATATCTGCTGACCTTGATGGCCTACCAGGTATTCATATCCTAAGGGACAAGGCCTCCAACTTGGCTCCAGGGCTGATCTTTTTTTTTTTTTTTTTTTTTGTATTTTTCTGAAGCTGGAAACGGGGAGAGAGTCAGACAGACTCCCGCATGCGCCCGACCAGGATCCACCTGGCACGCCCACCAGGGGGCGATGCTCTGCCCACCAGGGGGCGATGCTCTGCCACGACCAGAGCCACTCTAGCGCCTGGGGCAGAGGCCAAGGAGCCATTCCCAGCGCCCGGGCCATCTTTGCTCCAATGGAGCCTTGGCTGCGGGAGGGGAAGAGAGAGACAGAGAGGAAGGAGGGGGGGGTGGAGAAGCAGATGGGCGCTTCTCCTATGTGCCCTGGCCGGGAATCGAACCCGGGTCCCCCACACGCCAGGCCGACGCTCTACCGCTGAGCCAACCAGCCAGGGCCGAGGGCTGATCTTGACAAAGGAACAGACCCTAACCTGCCCTGATCAGTTAGGGGACATTTCTAATCCCCCACCAGCCTTGACCCTGCCCTCCCTGCCCACTACCGTGCCCACTCACTGGTTCAGCACCTCCCCAGGGGTCTAATGCACTGATCATGTGAATCTATGACCCCTGGGCCCATCCTTGGGACCCCAGCCCTGTCCCACCAACATCACAACCCACCCAGGAGCATTTGCCAAACCGACCACCTGCTCCCAATTAGCCCCCCCAGACTCTGAGCATCTTTCTCAGCAGGAAACCATATACATACATGGCCCCAGGGGCCCTAGGCAGCCAGGCCTGGGCAGGACTCCTACCCCCAGAAGATTCCTCTCCTGCCAGGCCTCCCAAGACCTGGCTGTGCATCAGACTCACGAGACTGTGGTCTGTTTGTCTGGGGCAGCAGGAAACACTTAGGGTGGAGGCTGAGGAGGGCTTCCCTGGCTCCTAGAAAGGCAGCACTGGAGGGGACCATGATGTCACCCAGCCTAGGGGTGCTGGACCCCCTGACACTGGATGACAAGTGTTGTGTGTGTAATTTGAGGGGAGAAACAGAGCAGTGATCCATAGCTTTCATTAGGCTCTTGAAGTTGAAGAACTCCTGGTTGAGTCCAGCTTCCAGTCTTTGGCCCCACAGTGGACTGGCAGAGTCCCCCACCTCAGTCTCAGCTCAGTGGAGGGCAGCCTCAGACTGTCAGCCTCCACTGGGAGGGCTGGGAGAGAGCCCGGCTCCTTTATCCAGGGCCCCCTCCCTGCCACAAAAAGGGAGTTCCTTCAGACAGCTAACTGGAAACCTAACTGCCATACCCCCCACCCAACCCCGGGGAATCTAGGGAGAGGGGAAGAGAAGGGACAGAAACAGCATCTTGTACTCCTCCTTCCCCATCCTGAGACTTCTGTGACCCCCTGCCCATTTCATGTATTCCATATCTCTCTCCCTTCCTTAATCCTCACTGCTGTCGGGTGAGGTGGGCGAGGACCCTGAGGTGGGAGGAGAGGGGACCGGTGACTCAAGTTGCCCCAGAGGCCCACACCCCTGTTCTGAAGGCCTGTGGCCTCCTCCTGGTGAGGGGGACTGAAGGACCTGGACCTCCTTCCTTGGGACTCCCTACAGAGCTGCACTATCCCATCCTGTCCTCCTAGGCTGGTGGCAGCCTCGCTCATTGGAGCTGTCACCACTCAGGAGGGAGGTCCTGAGTTGGGGAGCAAGGGGCCTTAGGAGGTGTATGTGTGGGGTGGCCTCTGTCTGTCCCAAGCCCTTCCTTGGTCTCCCAGCCGGTACATAGAGTCTTCCTCCCCAGAAGGGCTCGCACCCAGGCCCAGGGGAGTCCTGTGGGAGTAATGAATTGTCCAAGAGGTCATCTCCGTGTACTTCTAGACTTTGGGTTTTGGGGGTGTGGGGGAGACCAGGATCTGCCTAGGAGGCTGCCCACCCCTTCCACAGCTGCACTCCCCTCCCCTCTGCGTTTTTTGGAGGAAGGGGACAAGTGGGGCCTATCTAGAGCCTCCTGCCACACACTCACTCAGAGGGAAGCCCTGCCTGCTCTGGAGGCCAGGCTGGGGTCGGGCTGGCGGGAACCAGATGTTGCAGCCCGCACAGCTGGGAACAATCAGCCACAGCGCGCTGCCCCCGTCTCTGATCTCCCTTTGTCTCTCTGCGTCCCCGGGCTCCCGCTGCACACCCCCACCCCACCCGCCACATTCCAACCTCCCACGGAGAACAAAAGCCGTCCCCACCCCTGATACCCCCACTTCTGGCTCCCCCCAAACTAGGGTTCCCCTCCCTTCCCAACTCGCGTCCTCCCCTCAAAGCGATCCCAAACTTTCCAAGTGGCCTCTTAGCATCTGCTCAGACGGCCGGGGTTCAAGGACGCTGGCAGCCGCTCCCAGGATAAGGGACACGCAGAGCCCCGCACCACCACCCCCTACCCGCGACCCGGGTTCCCCCCCAGAGCTCCTGGCCGAGTCCCGCAGCCAGGCCCGCGCTTACCTGGCCGGGTCACTCCACTGCCCGCTCCGAGTCTGCCCGCCAGAACCGCCCCTTTGCCCGCTGCGAGCCCCGATCGGGCCCCCGACGGGCCGGCGCCCGCCCTCCAGCCCCGGATCTGCTGGGTCCTAACGCGAGAGCCGCCGTGCCGGCCGCGGCGCCCTCGGGTCTTCAACCCGCTTCTAGGGGCGGACCTGGGGAGGAGGAAGCGCCCGCGGAGCCATCGGAAGTCTGTTCAACACTCATACGGTGCAGACCGCTTTCTCCTTATCTCCCCATCACACCTGGGCAGCAATCATTGGTGACCTGGACCGCAATCATGGTGAGGTGGGCGCATTACCCCATTTTACAGAGGAGGAAACCAAGGCTCAGAAAGGTGATTCACCCAGAGCCTCTCAGATGGAAGGACGCCTTGCGCTCCTGACTTCTCCCAGCTTGGAGAACACCCTCCCTGCGCTGATTTGCCTCCTGCCTCCCTGGCCGTGCTTTCTGGGACTTCTTAATCATCCGTGGGCTAGGACTAGCTTCCATAGCCAGCACTTCTTTCAGCCCAGCGGCTCCGGCATACTACGCCTGGCAGGCCCCACCAACGTCCCCAAGGCTTATCAAATTCAACAAGGACCCAGGTCCAAATTCAGGACCCCTGCCCCTGCCCAAGACCTGGGCTTGGAAGGTGTTCCCTTTCAGGGAGTGCCCCCACCCCCACCCTTTCATTACTCAGGCTTCTCCTGCCATCAGCCCCCGCATCTGATCCAGCACCCAGCCACTAATTCTGCGTCCAAAAGATCCTTTTGAGTGTTCACTGCCTCCCCGGGGTGTAAGCCACCACCATCTCTTGCCTGAACTCTGTAAACGTCCAATTTGGGCTTTCTCAAGTGGGCCCTCCCCTCCCCCACCTGCCTCAGACCTTGGCCCCCTTCTACCTAAAGCCTTTGCTCTTTTTCCATGGTACCTAGGATAAAAGCTAAGCTTCCACCCTGGCCGGATAGCTCAGTTGGTTAGAGTGTTGTCCGATACACCAAGGTTGCAGGTTCGATCCCACAGTCATTGGGATTGGTTGACAAGGTTGACAAGAGTTAACTAATGAATGCATAAATAAAGGGAACAACAAATTGATGTTTCTCCCTTCCTCTCTAAAAAAAATTTTTTTTTAATTTTTTTTTTTTAGATTTTTAAAACATTCATTTTAGAGGGAGAAGAGGGGAGGAGCAGGAAGCATCAATTCCCATATGTGCCTTGACCAGGCAAGCCTGGGATTTCAAATCGGCACCCTCACCATTCTAGGTCGATGCTTTATCCACTGTGCCACTCCAGGTCAGGCCCTTCTTCTTTCTCTAAAATCAATCAATCAAAATAATAAAAGTAAAATTGTAAAAAAAAAAAAAAAAAAAAGACAAAAAGACTAAGCTTCCCTTTGGCACCCAAGGGCCCTACCCCTTCATCCTGGTCTGGCTCTGCCTCTTCATTTCCTGCCTGCTTTTCCTCCAGCCACATGAACTTTTGGCAATCTCTCACTAAACTCCTTTCTCAGCGGCCACAGGGCCTTTGCTCAAGCTTTTCTTACCCGGGAACACTGGTGAGGTCCACCTCTTTCTGGTTATAGAGCAAACCCTCTCTTCCTCAGAGCAGCCTTCCCTTTCTCCCTGTCATGCCCCAAAGCACCTCTGCTTTACTGCTCGCAGCTGTCATGTTGCCCTGTCTGTGGGACCATTTGCTGAGCCTGTCAACCACATGAAGACAGGGACATGGTCTGTTTTTGCTCATCCATGATTTCTGCTCATTAGGCGCAGTGCCGGGCTCAGCAGCTCTTCAGTGAATATTTGTGGAATGAATGACTGTACACTTAATTCTCCTCAGAGACTGGTTGGGTTGGTGGTGCAGTTCCCCTGCCTTCAGGGCAGTCCTAGCCCTGCTGAGTCATAGGAGCCTGAGGAGGGGGCTCCAGCTGGGATGTCCCTTGGTTCAGACCCTCATCATAAGATTGATTGCCTGACCCCACCATGCTCCCCACAACCACCTGCCCTTTAAAGACTAAATCCTATTAGTGACTAAACGCAGCAGTCTCCCTGTTGCAAACCCAAGCAGCAAATAACTGTGCAGGTCTCGGGTGGGAAGGGTGGAAGATTAGAAAATAAACACAGAAAGAAAAACGATGGGATAGGGAGGATCCATTGCACCGCTAATAGCTTGCAAGAGCCAGTCTTCATCCCCAAACCGCTTTATTTATAGGGCAGAGCAGTCATTAGCAAAACAAAGAAAGCTCAGCTACAAAGTCACATTTCTGAGGCAAACCAAGAATTCCCCCAAGTGCAGAAAACCCTCTACTCTGCATAACATCTATTTTTAAAAATTTTTATTTTATTTATTCATTTTAGAGAGGAGAGAGAGAGGGAGAGAGAGAGGAGAGACGGGGGGAGGAGCTGGAAGCATCAACTCCCATATGTGCCTTGACCAGGCAAGCCCAGGGTTTTGAACTGGCGACCTCAGCATTTCCAGGTCGACGCTTTATCCACTGCGCCACCACAGGTCAGGCCTATTTAAAAAAATTTTTTTATTTTTTGTGGCAGAGACAGAGAGTCAGAGAGAGGGACAGATAGGGACAGACAGGAAGGGAAAGAAATGAAAAACATCAATTCTTCGTTGTGGCTCCTTAGTTGTTCATTGATTAATTTCTCATATGTGCCTTGGCCAGGGGGCTACAGCAGACCGAGTGATCCCTTGCTTGAGCCAGTGACTTTAGGATCAAGCTGGTGAGCTTTGCTCAAACCAGAGGAGCCCACGCTCAAGCAGGCGACCTCAGTTTCAAACCTGGGTCCTCTGCATCCCGGTCCAACGCTCTATCCATTGCGCCACCGCCTGGTCAGGCCTGCATAACATCTTAACTTCACAAAACAAAGGGTAAAAAGAAAACTGCCTCTAGTCTCTCCGAAGGATATGGGGGATATGACAAGAAGAAACAGCCAGCACGGAGATGTGAAGGGCATGCAAATTGCCTTTACCAACTTAAACAATCAGATTATGGGGAAGAACTTAGCTGTTAATAACTTAATCAAGTGAGGTGGGGGGATGGGCAGCGAAGATCTTGTCAGCTTACTGCCAGTCCCCCACACCTGTCCCCCCAAAATCTAAACCGCAAGGACCCTGTCAGCTTGCAGTCTCCAACATCTCCCCGAATCTGTGGTTTTGCTTTCCACAGTTTTAGTTACCTGTGGAACACTGTGGTCTGAAAATAGTAAATAGAAAATTCCAGAAATAATTTTAAGCTTTAAAATTGCATATTTGAGCCTGACCAGATGGTGGCGCAGTGGATAGAGCGTTGGACTGGGATGTGGAAGGACCCAGGTTCGAGACCCCGAGGTCGCCAGCTTGAGCGCGGGCTCATCTGGCTTGAGCAAAAAGCTCACCAGCTTGGACCCAAGGTCGTTGGCTCCAGCAGGGGGTTACTCGGTCTGCTGAAGGCCCAAGGTCAAAGGCACATGTGAGAAAGCAATCAATGAACAACTAAGAAGTCGCAACGCGCAACGAGAAACTGATGATTGATGCTTCTCATCTCTCTCCGTTCCTGTCTGTCTGTCCCTGTCTATCTCTGCCTCTGTAAAAAAAAATAAAAAATAAATAAGTAAAATTGCATATTTGAGTAGCATGATATCAACTCTCTCCATCCAGCTGAACAAGAACCACCCTTTGTCCGTGGTGTTCCTGCTGCACACTCTGCCCTTACCTAGCAGCCGTCTGGGTTCAGACCCACTGTTACTGTCTCAGAGTGCTTGTGTTCACGTCAGCCTATTTTACTTATTGCCACATTCACCTAACTTATTATGGTACATTGTTATAATTGTTCCAGCTTATTATTGTTGTTAATCTCTCACTATGCCTAGTTTATAAGCTTTACCGTAGTTATGTATAGAAAAAAAGTGTATATAGGGTTAAGTACTATCTGCAGTCTCAGGCATCCACTTGGGGGGTATCCCCTGTGGAGAGGGGACTTTTGTATGTTCCATGCATCCTTTGTTCCCCAGCACTGGTTTTTCAAATGAGTATCTGCCACCTCCCTCTCCAGTTCCACAGGAAGGTGGGAGGGCTAAGAATGGGTGCCGGAGTCAAAGCAATCTGGTCCCACCTCTAACCACTTGTGTGACCTCTGAGCCCAAGTTTCTGAATCTGTACAACGGGGACAGTAATCCACATTGTTGTGAGGATTATGGAAAATGCTATAAAACGCTCAACAGAGCACCAGGCAAAAGCTCAACCCAGAAATATTACTATCAGATGAGGACACAGAGGCTCAGAGAGGGGGGTTGTCTAACACGATCTGGGGGCCACCAGGAGCTGACACATGACGGGGCTGCCAGCCGGGCACCTGGATCAACAGTACCACATAGGGAATAGGCACAGCCAAGCCAGTAAAATAATGACTTTATTTGCTACACTGACAGCGGCTTGGAGTGGGGTCGGTGGCTGCCGTCTCCATGTGGGGTGTCTGTAAAGGGGGACTATTAATAGCATCCCCAGGTGGCGGCAGGAAGGCTGGATAGACTGGGGCAGCAGTGTGACAACCACCAATGTCAGGGCTGTAGTGGTGGTGGTGGTGTCGTATGTGGCTCAGAGGCAGGGAGATCCAGGGCCCAGAGTGCTGGACAGGGTGCACTACCCCCAGGGCCCGGTGGGCGGAGGCCAGGGCTGTTCTACCAGCTCCTGCTCCAGCTGCTTGAATCGCTTCTTGGAGGCTCGTTTGGGCCGCAGCCGCCGCAGGCAGTCTGGGAGGCACTGGTCCAGCACAGTCTGCAGAGAACAGGCACAGTGCAGAGGGCGTGGTTATGGCCAAGTCCCACCCACAGAGAGCCCTCCAAACCAGACTCGGGGTGGGCCTCACCTCCAGCATGAAGGCCCCCACGAAGTTGAAGGCGACCAGGCCTAGCAGCAGCAGCTTGAAGCAGGTGTCGGTGATGTTCCTCAGCGCTAGCGGCCCCTGAAGGAGGCCGGGGACCAGGAGGAGGCCCACCAGGATGGAGCCCAAGAGTGCCAGGGCCACCAGGAAGGGCACTGGGGGTGGAGGAGTCTGTCAGGCCAGGGAACCCCCACATACTCACACACAAGCTGGGAGGGACTCCCCGCAGGCCCCAGCCCCCGAAGCCTCTCCCCTCCCTGTGCCCGCCCCCAGCCCCCCACGCAGCAGCACCATTGGTGTACAGAGGCCGGCGGAAGGGCGCCCCCTTGGACACAGCTGCGGCCAGGATGAGGTACTGGAAGCTGGACAGAGAGAAAACCACCGTGTTCTCGTAGTTGGGCAGGTTGTCTGGTGCGGGCACAGTCTTGTTCAGAGGCTCAAACCTGAGGGCACGGGGACCGGGGGTCAGGGAGTGAGTATGTGCAGGACAGGGTAGGGGTGGCGTTGGGAGATGGGCTCCCGACTCACCAGGGCTGAACCACAGTCAGGAAGTAGCCCCCTAGCTGCACGCTGGCCACCAGGGCCACCTGCAGCAGCAGGCTGCTCAGGACAGGCACGCTGAGCAGTGCCCCTGGCGGCCTCGCCCGGCCCAGCACCAGTGCCGGCCCCGTGCGGCTCATGAGCACAGCCACTGTGGTGGTGATGACCAGGTCGATGGCCAAGAACTGCACGTCGCCCAGGTTGGTGTTGATCTGCCGGCAAGGGAGGAAGGGCAGAAGGAAAGGTGGCCCCTAGCCTGCCCCACCCTGCGGGAGCCCCTCTCTCCATCTGAGGGAGAAGGCACGCTGCTAACCTTGGGAGGCCCGGATGTGATGGGGCGGGTCCCCCCACCTGCAGGGAAGTCCCAGCCTGTGCGGGAGACTTGGGCTCTGCCTGTGGAGCCCCTAGGTTAATGGAAGGCACAGTTCCGGCCCACAGGAAGCCCCAGACTTCAGGTGGAAGCAGAACAGACTCTTGTACAGGGTCTGCACTGTTGCAGGTGTCACTTGCATTCTGTGGGGGCCAGTGGCATGTGTTCTGAGGAGACGGGGTGAAGTGAGATGCTCCAAGTGGGGAAACAGGATCCAAGAGAAAGGGGCAGGGGTCCTGACTGTCCCAATCCCGCCTCCACCTCCTTCCCCTGGCCTGGGCGCTGTCTCAGTGTCCCTTGCAGACGGGGAGCTCCGGACGACAGGGGCAAACATTAGCACAGAACCGGGATCTTGTTTCTGAGGACCTGCAGGCCCTTGGCTCTCATCATCTCCTAGCAGCCCGGCCACTGAGGCTCTGGAGTCACCCAAGCCATACAGCTACAAAGTGGCAGAGCAGGGTCTGAGGCCACACCATCTATTCCAGAGCCTGCGGGCTCCTGACCATAATGCTGAGTGTCACCCGGGGCCGGGCACGGGCCTGCTCTCAGGCACGACTGTGCAGGGAGCTCTGCGATACCCACCGTGTAGAGGATGAGGACAGAGATGAACTGCGTCAGGCTGTACAGGGCCATGTACTTGAAGACACTGAAGGACGTGTCAAGGGAACAGCGGCCTTCCCTGGGTAGCAGGGTGTGGATGTTAGGGGGCCTAGGCTGGCTGATGGGCCACCCCTCGCCCATGGGCCCCTGCCTGCCTCACCTAATGACCATGGGCACACATTCAATGTTGGCCACACTCGAGGTGAAGGGCGAGACCACTGAGGCCTCGGCCTGGGAGAGTGAGATGCCCACGTCTGCTGCCTTCAGGGCCCCGCAGTCGTTGGCGCCGTCCCCACACATGCCCACACAGTACCTGACAAAGAGAGGTGGGCAGGCATGGCCCGCATTCATGAGCTGGCTCTGAGCCTGTGAGGTGCCTCCATCTGGGGAGGAAGCCCACCCACTTCATGGGCTTGCCGATAGAAACCGGGCTGGCTGCATCCCTACTGCCTGCATGGTGCCTGGTGCACAGCAGGTACTCAGTAAATGGGTGCAACCATGACCTTAGCATGATCGCCCCAGGAGACCCTGCATGGGTCCTCTCTGAGGGTCATGGCTCTCTAATGCCTGAGGTCGAAGGCAGGAACTTCCGGACAGCAGTGCACCCAGGGCCCTCGCCTGCATGCACTCACTGAAGCTTCTGCAGCTCACACACCAGCTCTGTCTTCTGCTCAGGAGCCATGCGGGCAAAGATGGTGCCCTGGACCAGGACCTGGGAGCACAGGGACAGGGGAGGGGCTGAGGCAGCCACAGGATGGGGGTGGGGAGCTGAGAGGAGAGAGCAGGCCAGGGGAGGAGTGGGGTGGCCAAAGGGGCCGGGCAGCCCTACCTTGGGCAGAAGCCTGGGGAAGTGCTTCCTAAGGACGCCAAAGGTGGACCCGCTGAGCGCCAGGTGGCTGGATGGAGGGTCTTGCTCCACGGTGCGGCCTGCAGCCTGGTCAGGATCCTGGGGGCCCAAGAAGCTCAGCTCCCTTAGCCCACACGAGAGAACTGGGGCCTGGATCAGGTGACGGGTGGGGATACTGGTGGTGCCTCTGGCAGGAACTCTGGGTCAGCCTCACCTTAGCTCCATTCACAGCCACAGAGGACTCCACTGGCAGGAGCTCGAGGGAGGCAGGCTGGCCCTGATCAGGGGGAGTGGCGCGGACGATGACCAGACGCTCCCAGGAGCCCACCATGCCGCAGCTCCGGGCCACAGTGACTGCAGTCTGCAGGTTGTCCCCTGGAAGGCAGGCGGCAAGGTCAGGGTCTGGCTCTATCCAAGGCAGCCGTCCTCACCCTGACGCTTACAGATGGAAACGGAAGCCGGACAGACTCCATCTGCCATGACTGAAAGGGCTCAGGCAGACTATCCACGTCCCTGAGTCTCAGTTTTCTCATCTACAGATTGAGGCATCAAAGGCCTTGGAAACTGGGGGCGTGGGTTCGAGCCCCACATATACTACTTAGTGCTGTCAGACTTGGCTGGAAAGTATGTGGATGGGGGGGAGCAGGACAAAGAGGAAGCAGACCCGTTCAGCTCCTCCATGTCACCCTGGCTAGATAGAATCTTTCTTTTCTTGCTCTAGGAATTGTGATAACCTTTGAGGCTGATGGAATTTTCCCCATTTCTCAGAGGAAACTGGACGCCAGAGAGGTCGTCCAGGTCCAGGTGAGTAGTCGGGTTGGAGCCCAGGCTTCCCGAAACCACCCATGGGCTCTTTGAAGGCCACTCTGCTCCCAAGCCTCACTTCCCGTCAGATGGGGTGGCAATGACCATCTGGGAGGGATACTGTGATGACCCATGACATGTCTGACAAGGACATGGCCTGAGGAGGTGCCCTGGGAAGTGCTGCTAGGTGCCTAACTCTGCCCAGGAGGGGGCACTCTGCCCTGCCGGGACCTCCTGGTACCTGTCACCATGACTGTGCGGATGCAGGTCCTCCGCAGAGCCTGGATAACTGGTGTTGTCTGTGGTTTCAGCAGATTCCTCATGACCAGCAGCCCCAGGAGGCTGAGCTCCTGCTCCACAGTGTCCCTGAAGGGTGGGTCCGAAGTCACTCAATGAACACGGTCCCTTCCCCCCAGCTCTGGGCTCTGCCTGCGCACAGGCCTCCTTGTGCCCGTGTGGAGGCTCAGCGCCCAGGGCCCACCTGGTCAGCTGCTGAGCTGCCCCCAGGCTGGGTGGGATGGGCAGCGGCCTGCCGGCGAGGGCCACAACGCGGTAGCCAGCGGCTGTGTAGCTCTGCAGCATCTGTGTGAAGTTGGCGGGCACTGCCAGGCAGAGGCATATGTCACTGGGGCAAGACAGTGGGTGAGGGACAGAGGCCGGGGGCCCACCCCACTCTGTGCCAACGCTGCCGGCCCCTGGGGCGGGCCCCAGCGTCACCTGTCTCAGGGTTGCAGAGGCCTGCTACCAGCTCAGGAGAGCCCTTGACATAGGCCTCAGGCTGAGCGGCCCCTGGCCATGCCACCACCACGTTCATGCGCTGCAGAGCTGATGAGAAGGGGAAGCGGCCGAGGATGCTCACTGGCCGTGGGGGCTCCTCCTGCAGGGTTGGAGGGGCAGCTGAGGGGCTGGCCGGTGAGCTCCCCTCCCCACCACAGGCATACTCTCAGCTTACCATGCCTTGCAGCTGGGGCTCCTGAACTGGAGGTCTCATCACTGCTAAGACCTGGGTCCCAAATGCTGAGTCTGCAGCCGGCCCCTCCTCCAGGACCTGGGAGGCAGGCAGAGAAGACTGGCATCAGAGGGCTTAGGTGCTGGCTTGGCCTGGGGCAGCCAATCCTTGGCCCAAGGAGAGAGGCAGCAGGAGAGATCTGAGTTAGACTGATGAAAGACTTCCTTAAAGGGAGACTGGACAGAAGAGAAGAATGTGGGTTCTGGACTCAGATGGACCCAAGTTCAAACTCTAGCTTTGCCACTTTTAAGCTGCTGAGTGACCTTGGAGGGAGATTCGGAATAAATCTCCCTCAGCCTCAGTTTCCTCCCCGTGAAGCAGGCTTTAAGCTTCCTTCTGAGGGCTACAGGGAGGAGCACAGGAAACAAGAGATGCTCAACAGCGTGCTGGCACAGGGTAGGTGCCGAGCATGAGGCCTTGGCATCGTTACTACTGACGGTGGGCATAATAGAGACCACACTGGAAGTCCTAGAATGAAGACCAGGTGGGCTTAGTTAGGGCTCAGCCGCCAGAGACAGGGGGCTGATCTGCTTGGCCTCCTCACCCAGCCAGTAGATTCCACCATCTTGAGGTCCATAGGGTCGCCCACTGGGGTGTCCTGGAGCCGGCTGAGGGTGTGGCAGGTGGCCAGTGCTCGGAGCAGGGGCCCCGTGGGCAGGCGGCGGGGCTCTGGGACCAGTGGCAGGAAGGCCTGCCCCTGCAGGGGCACTACACCCATCACATCCAAGCCATCCTCAGTGAGGGTGCCTGTCTGCAGGGGGCAAGGGGGCAGGCCGGTGAAGAGGCCTGGGATGAGCTGTGGTTTCCTGGGTCGGGTGCCCACATCCCAGGCTAGGTGGGTCCCACGGGAACCTCAGGAGCCAGAAGAGGTCCTCTCTTGTATCTCGGCCTTTGCACGTTCCCTCTGCCAAATGGCCCTCCCCAATCCCTGCTGTTTCTCTTCTCTGGAATGATTTCCTCCAGGAAGTCTTCCTTAACCCTATTTTTGAGTCAGGTGGTGCTGGCTTTGGGCTCCCATCATGACCTCTTTGGCACTCTATCATTTGTTCACTGCAGTGCTAGGGAGAGGTCTGGTCACGCATCTGGTCACGTGCTCAATGTTATTTTTGGATGAATACTGAATGAATGAAAGAATGCCTGCATTTCCTACGCTTCCACGAATGAATGAAAGAATGCCTGCATTTCCTACGCTTCCATGTTTGATGTCTGGCTGCTTTGCTAGCTTGGGGGCTCTGTGAATCAGATCATGCACCACCCTTTCTATTCAAAACTCTCCACGGCCCCCTCTGCCCTCAGAATAACATCTAAACTCCTCCCCACTGCTCCTTAAGCCCAAAACACAGTCTACTCCTCCAAGGGCCCCACTGGTTCCTTCCCTGACCCAGTCTTGCCCCATTTCCACGTGGTTTACCCCGTACTGAGGTCACCCAGGGATTTGCTCAGAGAGGGCCTCCTTGACTGCCCTCTGTCTCAGGGAGCGACCTCCATGTGCCACCCCAAGTTCCCGGTTCGCTTCCTTCCTGAAACCCATCAGCACCAGTGGCTCTGTGCTCCCTGGTTCCCGTTCTGGTGGGGGTGGGCGTACACCCCCCCCCAGGGTGCATCTCCATGTGGGTCACTGATGGGTCCCCAGCAGTACTGGGTGCACAGTAGGCCCTCACTGACTCTCAAACGAATAACTTCAGACACTTTATCTGCCAGACCGTGAGCCTGATGGGTGGTAGCTGGGGGAGGGTCAGTCCTCTGAGAGTTTCTGCCCCAGGACCGGGCCTAGCATCCAGTAGACCCTCGGTCCATGTTGCTGAGTGAAGAATGCAGGTTTGGAGGCCCAGCTGTGCTGCTGGGCCCCGCCCCCAACGGCCCGGTGGCACTGGCCCCGCCCACGGCCCCCACCTTGTCAAAGCACATCAGCCGGAGCTTGCCCCCCAGGTTGATGCGCAGCGGGTGTATGCAGAAGACGCCCTGGCTCCGCAGCCTGCTTTGGGCGTAGAGCGTGCACACGGTCATGGCGGCAGGCAGGGCAGGCGGGACTACCACAGTCACCAGGTCCAGCGCCCGGAGCACAATCTCGTTCATAGGCACCTGGTAGGGTGCACCGTGAATGCCACGGGACGGGCTGGATGGGCCTGGGCTCCTCCCCGCAGCCCCCCACAACCCCCAAGCCTTACCTGGTTTCGGTGGAGGATGAAGATGCTGTAGATGGTGCCGAGGAGAGCTGGGGAGACAGCAAGGGACTCAGCGAGATTCGGGTGGGGCCTGGGGACCCTGCAGAGTTGGTACTGTGCACACTCACCCAGCACAGAGAGAGCAGACACAAACTTCATGCTGTGTTTGTAGAACTTGAAGTTGACAGGCCGGGGATGCAAGATGGAGCTCACCAGCCCCCCTTTAGCTGTGCAGAACCCTGTGAGAAGATGGGAAAAATGAGGCAGGGGATGCTGAAGGCCAAGATGGGTCTCCCCAACCCCTATCCACTCCACTTGCATCTCTGGGGTTTTAAGAAATAATGCTCCATGGTTAAAAATCACCTGGCTTGGCCCTAGTCAGGGAGCTCAGTTGGATAGTCATCCCAACACACCAAAGTTGCGGGTTCAGTCTCGGCCAGGGCACATACAAGAGTCAACCAGTGAATGCATGAATGAATAAGTGGAACAACAGCCTGACCAGGTGGTGGCGCAGTGGATAGAGCATCGGACTGGGACCCAGAGGACCCAGCTTCGAAACCCCGAGGTCGCCGGCTTGAGCAAGGGGTCACTCAGTCTGCTGTAGCCCCCCGGTCAAAGCATATATGAGAAAGCAATCAATGAACAACTAAGGTGTTGCAACAAAGAATTAATGCTTCTCATCTCTCTCCTTTTGTGTCTGTCCCTATCCGTCCCTCTGTCTCTTGTAACAACAACAACAAAAAGAATAAGTGGAACAAATTGATGTTTCTCTCTCAAGTCAATAAATAAAAGTTTTCTAAAAGGTTTATTTATTGATTTTAGAGAGAAGAGACAGGAGGGGGTAGAGGGGAGTAAGAAGTATCAACTTACAGTAGTTGCTTCTCGCATGTGCTTTGACCCTGCAAGCCTGGAGTTTCAAACCGGTGACTTCATTATTCCAGGTCAACGCTTTATCCACTGAACCACCACAGGTCAGGCAGTAAAAATTTTACAAAAATCACCCAGTTTGGGGTCACATATGATAGCCCACAGGCCTTGTCCAGCCCTCGTAGAGTTCATTAAAAAGTCAATTCGTAAGTCAGATCGGGTGACACTGGCTACCACTCCCACCTGGCAAGAACCTGCTGAAGTTGTACAGTCGTCCCCTCTTAGCGATGGGGGTCATGTTCGGAGACCCCTGAGGGAGCCTGAACACTACATCTACTGTTTCCCCTTCTATGTGCTCACCTTTTCACTTAAAGGAAGCCCTTTACAGCTTCTCAGTGGCATGTCCGAACTGCCAGCGTCACTGCTCTTGCACGTAGGGGCCATTATTAGGTGAAATAAGGGACCTGAACACAAGCAGGGCGCCGCCTCGACGGCCGGTCTATAGCCGGTCTAACGGCTGGGAGAATGCAGGCACAAGCATGCTGGACAGAGGGTGACTCGGTCTCCCGTGGGAGAGTGGGATGGTGTAAGATTTTAACATGCTACTCAGAACAGCATGCAATTTAAAACTAACGAATCGTTTACTTCTGGAATTTTCCATTTATTTCAGGAATTCTCTATTTAACATTTTCAGACAGCAGCTGACTGCAGGTAATTGACACCATGGATCGGGGGGACTGACGCACAGCACTGCTCCCTTCCCAGGAGGTGGGCTCTTTCCTGCCGCTGCATCCCTGCCCACTGCAGCCAATACCAAGCAGGGCAGCAGCAGAGATGGGTCCCAACCTGCCCCATGTCACCTCTCTTCTAGGTACAGGGCCTGGCAGCTCTCCCTGCTTCCCTGAGTCCTACCTGTCCGAGTCACCACTGCCAGGACACGGGGTCCGACGAAGGCCCGGGCCTGCAACATGAGGGTCCCGCAGAAGAGTGTGTGCCGCCGCTGGGTCTCTGGGCAGTAGGGCACCGCGCCCTCCGGCAGGGCCGTCTTCAGCACTGGGACACTCTCCCCTGGCAGGGACGTGGTGTGAGGCCCACGAGGGCCTCCACGCACCTCTGTCCCACCACCAAGACCAAGTATTGTTTCATCGGCCCTAGATCTCATGTAACTCTCATAGCCATGTGAAGAAATCATTGCCCTCAATTTACAGAGGGACACAGAGGCTCAGGGAGGGAACAGGCAGAAGGCACTGTGAGATACTGCTGAGAGGTTGTGTGTGCGAGCCACTCGGTCACCAGGAGCCGTACAGAAGGGGAGAGAGGATGCAGAAAGCTTTCTCCTATTGGAATTCTCTTATAACAAGCTGGATTATTTTTAAATTCAAACCAATAAAGATATTGACAAGAGGGGGCTTAACGCCCTGGCCGGTTGGCTCAGTGGTAGAGCGTCGGCCTGGCGTGCAGAAGTCCCGGGTTCGATTCCTGGCCAGGGCACACAGGAGAAGCGCCCATCTGCTTCTCCACCCCTCCCCCTCTCCTTCCTCTCTGTCTCTCTCTTCCCCTCCCGCAGCCAAGGCTCCACTGGAGCAAAGATGGCCTGGGCGCTTTGGATGGCTCCTCGGCCTCTGCCCCAGGCGCTAGAGTGGCTCTGGTTGCAACAGAGTGATGCCCCGGAGGGGCAGAGCATCGCCCCCTGGTGGGCAGAGCATCGCCCCTGGTGGGTGTGCCGGGTGGATCCTGGTCGGGCGCATGCGGGAGTCTGTCTGTCTATCTCTCCCCGTTTCCAGCTTCAGAAAAAAAAAAATAATAATAATAAAAAAAAAGAGGGGGCTTAACCACTGTAAAGCCCAGAGCCCGCTGCCAGGCAGAGTGGCTATTTCTTACTGAGGGCCCAAGGGGTGCACAGTTAGTGAGTGCTGAAGCCAGGATCATGAGCTGAGAGCAAGAAGGAAAGAAAACCTCAACTGAACCTTCTGGTGTGAAGCTGAGCGTCATGGTGCAGGGAGGGCGCAGGGGAGGATGCAGGGGAGGATGCAGGGGAGGGTGCAGGGGATGGTACAGGGAAGGATGCAGGGGAGGATGCAGGGGAGGGTGCAGGGGATGGTGCAGGGAAGGATGCAGGGGAGGATGCAGGGGATGGTGCAGGGGAGGATGCAGGGGAGGATGCAGGGGTGCAGGGAAGGGGACAAGGGAGGATGCAGGGGAAGATGCAGGGAAGGATGCAGGGGATGGTGCAGGGGAGGATGCAGGGGATGGTGCAGGGGAGGATGCAGGGGTGCAGGGAAGGGGACAAGGGAGGATGCAGGGGATGGTGCAGGGGAGGATGCAGGGAAGGATGCAGGGGATGGTGCAGGGGAGGATGCAGGGGATGGTGCAGGGGAGGATGCAGGGGAGGATGCAGGGGTGCAGGGAAGGGGACAAGGGAGGATGCAGGGGAGGATGCAGGGGATGGTGCAGGGGAGGATGCAGGGGAGGGTGCAGGGAAGGATGCAGGGGAGGATGCAGGGGATGGTGCAGGGAAGGATGCAGGGGAGGATGTAGGGAAGGATGCAGGGGAGGGTGCAAGGGAGGGTGCAGGAGACCGTGGGCCAGAGGCCCGGGCTGACCTGTCAAAGAGCTCTCGTTGACTGTGCACTCGCCAGTCACCAGGGCAGCGTCACAGGGCATCAGTCCGCCCTCCTTGGGCAGCACCAGGCAGTCTCCGGGCACCAGCTCGCTGGAGTCAATCCATTCCTCCTCTGTGGGCAAGTGGAAGCCTCAGCACAGCCTGGTGCCCCACAGCCTCCTCCCCTGCTCCCTTTCCCCAGCTCTCACCTCCTCCAGGCCGGCACACGCACACCCGCACGGACAGCTTCACCATGTCCCTCAGGGTCTTGCTTTGCTGTGAGCAGGGACATGAGCAGAAAGTGGGTGGGTGGGGGCCTCCTTGGGTACCCACCCTCCCCACCTCACAGCACCCACCTTTCTGGTCTTGTACAGCGACAGGCAGATGGAGATGGAAGAGATGAGGAAGATGCACAAAGCGTACCAGTAGTAGTGGTCAGCCAGCCACAGCCCGATGCTGAAAGCCTGGAACCCATAGTAGGGGTTCAGTGCCTGGGGGAGGGGCAGGAGGCAGTGTCAGGGTGCTTGGTCTCCAGGGAAGCCCAGCCGCGGGGAGCCCTGCAGGGGCCACAGGACCACAGCCAAGCCCTTCTCCCGGAGGTCCCATCAGGCATCCCTCCAGACCCCACCTTCCTCTTCGCTCTAAAGAGGACATGGGCCCTGGCCGGTTAGCTCAATGGTAGAGCGTCGGCCTGGCGTGCAGGAGTCCCTGGTTTGATTCCCGGCCAGGGCACACAGGAGAAGCACCCATCTGCTTCTCCATCCCTCTCCCTCTCCTTCCTCTCTGTCTCTCTCTTCCCCTCCCGCAGCCAAGGCTCCATTGGAGCAAAGTTGGCCCGGGGGCTGAGGATGGCTCCATGGCCTCTGCCTCAGGCGCTAGAGTGGCTCTGGTTGCAACAGAGCAACGCCCCAGATGGGCAGAGTATCGCCCCCTGGTGGGCGTGCTGGGTGGAGCCTGGTCGGGCGTCTGCGGGAGTCTGTCTGACTGCCTCCCCATTTCCAACTTCAGAAAAAAAAAAAAAAAATAATTAAAAAATAAATAAATAAATAAAGAGGACACGGGCATTCACTGTCCAGGCCCTGAGAAGCATTTCATCTAACTGTTATACAATGGTGATGACAATTCCATAGACAATGCTACCATCATCTCCATTTTACAGATGAGGAAACTGTACAGATGATTTAACAGGAAGGTTAAATCACTTGCCTAAAACCACAGAGTTGCCAAGTGGCCGATAGGGTTTATATTGGACCAGACTCCAAGACCCCTCTGCTTCTCAGAAGTGTCCGCCGTGGCTCAGAGGGCTGGATGGTAACAGTGCACTCACTCTGGGTGTGTCAGGGCCACTGGCTTCATCCCTGTGGGGCCTTGGCCATGCCACACCCCATCAGAAGCCTGGGTTCCTTATATGTGAACAAAGGGTCCCCACTCCTAGTCCCTACTCACGGGGCTGTGGGAGAATGAAGGGGACACTGCATGGGAAGGACCTGGACTCTGGAACAAGGCTCTTGGCACAGAGCAGGGCCCAGGCCGTGCGGGTTCACCTCTTGGCCCCCAGGCCCCAGTCTGGACCAGAACCTCCAATCCTCACTCTGAGCTGACTGGGGCTGGGTCTAGGATGACTACTGTGGCCTGCTGTTGTAAAGCGCCCAGAGAAGACAAGGTGAGATAGCTAGCCCAGGCCAGAGCTGGGATGCAGCCCAGGGACAGCCTACCTCATCCACCAGCAGCTGGGGGTAGGACTTGACCGGAACACTGATCACATTGGGGCCGTAGATCTTCTTCCTGTAGGAGGAGAAGGGGCAAAGCCATCAGACAAAGGGGGCTGTGGCAGCAGGACCCTCTGGAGAGCTCCCCATTTCACAGCTGAGGAAATCAAGGCCCAGAGTAGGCAGGTGACTGAAAGATGGCAACAGCCGGGGAGGGGGGCAATACAGGCGCCCCCAGCTCTCAGGGCACTTCCGGCCCAGGGCAGCACACACCTCACAGTTTGGTCCTGGAGGCCAAGGCCGGAGCGGGAGTGGTGGATGTCGTCACATGTGCGGCCGTGATCCAGCAGGCTGGGAAGGGTGGGAAGGGGACGTGTGTCGGTGATGGGGCCCGAGTTCTGCACCCCTTAGCCCTTTTGGCCCACTTTTGCCACTCTAAGCTCCCAGGAACAAGCAGGTCCCTCACTAACTCTGGCCTTAACTTTCTCCTTTGGTTCCTCTGACTGGGCCCAAACCATCTCAGCAAGAGAACAATGAGAGCTGATAACATTTAATAGTGACAGCAGCCACAATGATGCCTTAGGACACAGTGGTGGCTAACTGATTAGTCCAGAGCCAAATATCAACAGTACTACGACTGAAATTTCTTTTAAGAGCCAATTTTTTTACACTTAAACTATATAGGTAGGTACATTCCTTATCGAGGTAGCGCCCGCACGTGGTATTTTGTGGAAGAGCCACACTCAAGGGGCCAAAGAGCCGCATGTGGCTCGCGAGCAGCAGTTTGCTGCCCACTGCTTAGGTAAGTCACTTCTCTCTGTGCCTCAGTTTTCTCATCTGCAGCATGGGGATGGTGACAGTGCCTATCTCACAGGGCAACAGGTATATTAAATGAGGTAAGCCGTGTAAAGTTCAGTGATTTTTGCTGTTCTTATGTAGCAGAGGCTGCTGGCGCCATCCACACATCCCCTGGCCTTGCCTCTGCACGACGCAGGTTTGCTGCGAACACGTCTTTACCTGTGGCTTCTCCTGGCTGCAGGAGCCCGCTCTGCCCACAAAGCACAGAAGAGGCCGTGTCCCCGGGAGTAGCCCACAGCCAACAGTGGTGGGGAGGTGATGCACACCTGGCCCCTCACTCTGTGGGCGAGGGCACCCGAGTGAGCTGAGCTCCAGGTGCTAATGAAAACCACCACCCTGGCAGCCTGCTTGTCCCACCTCACTTCCCCAATGTTTCCTGTGATCACTTTCCATGTAAACTCTCTGCACTTGAGTCCCTGAGAAGGGTCGGCTTCTTGAGGCTCAGAATCGTGTGTGAGCTCCCATTTCTCAGGCTCTTTGGAGGTGGCGCAGCTGGGAGCAGACCCCGAACAGATGGTCTGAGCCTAGGGCGTAGTGCTCCCTCCGGGGCTAGAAGCTGTGCCGAGCTTTACACAACGCTTACATACTTCCCTCGAAATAACCCCAGGAGGCAGGGAGTCTCTTCACGCCCTGTTTACAGAGACCCAGTAACATGCCCGTGACTACAGGAGGCCAAGGCGCAGAGCTGAAAGGAAGCCCAGGCTGGGCAGCTTCCTGCCATCCCTACCACCTGAGGTTGATGTGGCACCGCTGTGGGTGGTGGCGTGAGCCGCAGCTCTGCCCCTACCTGACTTGGCAGAAGGCCTGCTGGGTCTCGATCCAGATGTAGCGCTGGCCCTGGAAGACGTAGTACCGCAGAACCCGCTGCTGGATGGAGAGGAGAGGCTGGGCTCAAGGGGACGCAGGGGAGTGCTCGTGTGGGGCGGGGCCGGGACCAGTGTCACAGGAGCCACAGGACAGGAGCGTAAAGGTGGTCAGTCAGCATCCCAGACATTTGGGACAACAGAACCAAAGGTGTCTGGAAAACATGGAGCCCACGCCCCAACTCCCACCATACAGAATGGTGAAAGGGAGGCCCAGAAAGGGGCAAGACCACGGCAGAACCTACCTGTCCACTCACTGCTTCCTCAGGCCTGCAGAGCTGGGCGGTGTCCTTCCATGCACCCTCTGGTACCGCCCCCACAGCAGCCTGGCTCCGGCCGTCTTCTGCCTGGGCCGGTGGGGGCGGCTCCAGGCTGCAGAGGGCCATGGGAGTTACCATAGGGCTCTGGGAGCTGCCCCAGCACCTCCCCCTCCCCACAGAGCCACCCTCTGTCCCTGGGATGGGAGGCACCAGGGCCAGAGCCTCCATTGGTGGCAGGCCGGGAACGGGCTTCTGGGAAGGAGCGATGGGGCTGCCTTGCCTGCCCTCGCCGATGGCCTCAGTCTGCACCCGGACAGTGTAGCGCTGCCACGAACTATCCTGGAACATGGAGGTGTGGCCTCAGTCTTGGAAGATACCCCTCCCCTCCCAGGTTCCTCCCCACAGCCAGGTAGCCCCTGCCAGAGGAGGAAGGGACCAAGAATATAGATGACTTCCTCAGGAGCCATCCGACCTGCCCCTCTCCTCCCTGCTCAGATGGGAAGCTGAGGTCTGAAGAGAATAAGCTGTGCAAGGTCCCACAGAAAATTAGCGGCTAGGCTGGCCTGAGAACCTGAGTACCTTCCACCTGCCAACTCTGAGCCAATCAATACCACCATTCTCCAGCCCCAGGCTGCCCTGGCTGGGCCTCTCACCTCTTTGTCTCTTATTTCGATGACGAGTGTTTCGGCGCGGGCCAGGCTGCACGGCCGGAATCGCAGCCAAACCTCCCATGCCGGCTTCCAGCGGAAGACCAACAAGGGGACCCCAGCCATCATCCAGATCACGACGTGATAGCCTATAACTCTCCATGGACTCCAACAGTAGCCGCTGAGCCTCTGTGGATGCAGGGGAGACAGGGCCCAGGGAGGGGCGGCGTGAGGAGGGGAGCCAAGGGTCTGGGTGGGCTCCCGTGTGAGTCCCACTGCCCCCCTCTTGCTCACATACCACGGATGAAACCGAGGAGCTGAGGGGATCTATGGATGTCTCTATAGTCATGGTCCCATAGCTGGAAGGCGTGCTGCCCATGAGAGGGCTGCTGTCTGTGGACAGAAGAAAAAAAGGTCATTTGGGGGCAGGGGGCTCTTCCTTCTCATATTTCTTTAAACATAACAAGCACCATCTTTTTTTTTTTTTTTTTTTTTTTTTTTTGTATTTTTCTGAAGCTGGAAACGGGGAGAGACAGTCAGACAGACTCCCGCATGCGCCCGACCGGGATCCACCCGGCACGCCCACCAGGGGGCAATGATCTGCCCCTCCGGGGCGTCCCTGCTGAGACCAGAGCCACTCCAGCACCCGGGGCAGAGGCCAAGGAGCCATCCCCAGCGCCCGGGCCATCCTTGCTCCAATGGAGCCTTGGCTGCGGGAGGGGAAGAGAGAGACAGAGAGGAAGGGGGGGGGGCGGAGAAGCAAATGGGTGCTTCTCCTATGTGCCCTGGCCGGGAATCGAACCCGGGTCCCCCACACGCCAGGCCGACGCTCTACCGCTGAGCCAACCGGCCAGGGCCTTTTTTTTTTTTTTAAAGAAGGAAATCTTTTTATTTATTTATTTTTTCAGAGGCAGAGATAGACAGGGACAGACAGACAGGAACGGAGAGAGATGAGAAGCATCAATCATCAGTTTCTCGTTGTGCGTTGCGACTTCTTAGTTGTTCATTGATTGCTCTCTCACATGTGCCTTGACCGTGGGCCTTCAGCAGACCGAGCAACCCCCTGCTGGAGCCAGCAACTGGAGCCAGCAACCTTGGGTCCAAGCTGGTGAGCTGTTTGCTCAAACCAGATGAGTCTGCACTCAAGCTGGTGACCTCGGGGTCTCGAACCTGGGTCCTTCTGCATCCCAGTCCGACGCTCCATCCACTGCGCCACCACCTGGTCAGGCCCATCTTTTTCTTTTATTTATTTATTTTAGAGAGGAAAGAAGAGGGGGGGGGGACGGGAGGAGGCAAAGGAAGCATCAATTCCCATATGTGCCTTGACCGAGCAAGCCTAGGGCTTTGAACCAGTGATCTCAGCGTTCCAGGTCGATGCTTCATCCACTGCGCCATCACAGGTCAGGCTGAGCACCATCCTCTTATAAGCTGGTGTGATACAACCTATAGTTCCAGTCTTCCTGGACTTCTTATCTGGCTGGTCTGCTTGTTCTCACTCCCAGTGTCCTGCTTCCTGTGTGTCTGGTATTTCTGACCAGGTGTGGGTGCAAAATTGGGGGAACGGGGCCTGGAGAATACCCTGAGCTTCCACAATGCTCACACAATCAGCTGTTAGCCTCCTGGGAGCTCTGTGTCCCACCTGTTCATCTGTCCCCACCCTGAGGGCAGGATCAACTGTTTATCCTCGTTCCAGCCCAGCACAGGCCTGGCAGCCAGGAGATGGTGAGAAGTCCAGTTGGGACTGATCAAATGTCAGGCCTGCCTTTGAGGGCAGCCCCGCTCCAAAGGTAGAATGGGCCAGGAGAGGAGGAACCCAGCCACTGGGGGTGGGCTGGAAGAAATTTTGTTTTTCTCCTGCCTCCCTGCTTGGGCAGCTGTGGCCTAGCAGGGTGGCCGATAGTGGGTGTTCTGGGAACCTGAAGGGGCTGGGCTCACTGTTCCTACCCCTGGGCTGCCTCTGATGGGGTTCCTCCAATTGTGATCCTCAGACTGCCTGAGCACTTGTTAGACAAAACGGTACCCTCCCCTTCCAGCCCAGCTGGAGCAATGGCCGAAGTGCTGCACATTTCACTATGAAGGGTGGGGGGTAGGACAGCTGGGCGGGGGGACAGCTTGCTGGTTTTCTGGGTTCCCTCTCTCTCCTTCCCCAAAGATAGCCCTGCAGAGGCCTGAATGGCCTAAAAGTTTCCACCCAACAAGCCCAGGGTGTCCCAGGCAGCTGCCACTGTCACAACATCCCAGCCTCTCAGCTACTCTGTTCCCAAACACTTGGGCTTCGCAGCTTCCCTGAGCCCAACAGCAGCCCGTAAAAGTCAACCTTTCCTGAGGGCTTGTGCAAGCTCTGCTCCTGGCTCTTTTTACATGAGTAACACAACAACCCTGCCAAGTAAGCATAAATATTACCCCCCCCCTTTTTTTTGACAGAGAGAGAGGGACAGATAGGGACAGACTGGCAGGAAGGGAGAGAGATGAGAAGCATCAATTCTTTGCTGCAGTTTCTTAGTTGTTTATCGATTGCTTTCTCATATGTGCCTTGACGGGGGTGGTGGGGGTGTTTACACTTGAGCAAGTGACCCTTTGCTCAAGCCAGCAACCTTGGGCTCAAGCCAGTGACCTCTGGGCTCAAGCCAGCGACCCCGTGCTCAAACTGGATGAGCCCCCACTCAAGCCAGTGAGGTCAGGGTTTTGAACCTGGGTCCTCTGCATCCCAGTCCAACGCTCTATCCACTGTGCTAGTGCCTGGTCAGGTTTATCCCCCCTTTTATTTTTCAGAGACAGAGAGAGAGTCAGAAAGAGGGATAGATAGGGACAGACAGACAGGAACGGAGAGAGAGGAGAAATATTAATCATTAGTTTTTCGTTGCGACACCTTAGTTGTTTATTGCTTTCTCATATGTGCCTTGACCGCGGGCCTTCAGCAGACCAAGTAACCCCATGCTCGAGCCAGCGACCTTTGGTCCAAGCTGGTGAGCTTTTTTTTTTTTTTTTTTTTTTTTAATTTTTCTGAAGCTAGAAACGGGGAGAGACAGTCAGACAGAATCCCGCATGCGCCTGACCGGGATCCACCCAGCACGCCCACCAGGGGCGACGCTCTGCCCACCAGGGGGCGATGCTCTGCCCCTCCGGAGCGTCGCTCTGCCGCGACCAGAGCCACTCTAGCGCCTGGGGCAGAGGCCAAGGAGCCATCCCCAGCGCCCGGGCCATCTTTGCTCCAATGGAGCCTCAGCTGCGGGAGGGGAAGAGAGAGACAGAGAGGAAGGAGGGGGTGGGGGTGGAGAAGCAAATGGGCGCTTCTCCTATGTGCCCTGGCCGGAAATCGAACCCGGGTCCCCCACACGCCAGGCCGACGCTCTACCACTGAGCCAACCGGCTAGGGCTATTTATTCATTTTAGAGAGGAGAGGAAGAGACGAGAGAGAGACAGAGACAGAGAGACAGAGAGGAGAGACAGAGAGAGAGAGAGAAGGGGGGAGGAGCTGAAAGCATCAACTCTCATATGTGCCTTGACCAGGCAAGCCCAGGGTTTCGAACCAGCGACCTCAGCACTTCCAGGTCGACGCTTTATCCCACTGTGCCACCACAGGTCAGGCGGTTTATCCCCTTTTTATAGAAGAAAATGAAGTTTGGAGAGGTCAAGTAACTTGCCCAAGATCACACAACAAATACACAGTAGTGCAGAGATGCCAACCCTGGTAGGCAGACTCCAGGGAGGGTTTTAATCCCTCTGCTTTACCACCTGGGAATACCTTGAGGATTGGGGTCATGCATCCCCAAGTAGTTGTCTCCTATCCCAGCTCCCCACATCTCCTTGCCTCATGATGGTGATAATAATTACTATGGTAATGACCATAATAAGAGCAGCCAACATCCATTAAGCACTTCCCAGGTGATGAGAGCCACTCTAAGCCTGCACACAAAGTAACTCTTTTAAGCCTCTGGAACATGGTGATAGGGCTCATTTTTCCCATTATACAAATGCAGGAGCTGAGGCTCAGAGACACAAAGACCTATAAGTATCTCGTGAAGCCAGGAACTTGGAGCCCAGGATCCTGTGCTTTTGGGGCCCATGTGGGTACTTTCAGAGAAGAGTACACATGCCCTATACCCCCTGAAACCTCTCTCACCCTGGTAACTCAAAAACCAAATTAGCCCAAGCCCCACCTACAGCCCATCACTGCTCTGTCCACTTAGGTGACTCAGAAAAGAAATGGAGACACCAGCTCTAGAAAGACAGAGACACAGACACGTGTATGCACACACACAGCCTGCAACGCTCAAAGCCAGAGGCTCTTCTTCCCTGGGGCTCACTGAGTACCCAGCCCGGGTAGCTGCGGTGGTCCCTTTCCATCTCTAGACCTGGCCAAGTCCAGCCTGCGAGTGAAGCTTGCTGAGGCTTCATTTCCCTCCTTTGCTGAGGACAGCACATAGCCAAGAGCTGAGGCTCCTTACCCCCTGGTGTAGCCCAGGAGCGGAGAGGGGACTCAGACTGGCTCCTGGCCCAGACGCAGAGGAGCAGACATTCAGGACAACTGACACAGTATTTCTGGCAACCTGAATTCTCAGGTCCTTGGCCACCAACAAGCCACAGCCCTTTTCTTGCCTCACTTCAAAGGTGCAGCCCCATCTGCTCCTGGAGTCCTTTCTGTCTTTTGTGCCAGAGTCCCTCACCCACCCTGGAGACCAGCTCTCTGAGTGGGGCAGGATGGGTAATTTCTCATGCCCTGCAGCTGTTGTCTGGATGTTTCTGGAGTACAGGGGGAAAGAGCTCCTCAGGTTATAAGGGGCTGACATAGCCTAGGCCAGGGGTCCCCAAACTTTTACACAAGGGGCCAGTTCACTGTCCCTCAGACCGTTGGAGGGCCGCCACATACAGTGCTCCTCTCACTGACCACCAATGAAAGAGGTGCCCCTTCTAGATGTGCGATGGGGACTGGAAAAACGGCCTCAGGGGGCTGCATGTGCAGGCCGTAGTTTGGGGACGCCTGGCCCTAGGCCCTGCTCCAAGGGCTTTATAGCTGTTAATTCATTTATTCCCCTGAAGCAGGTACTAATTTTATCCCTATTTTACAAACTAGGAAACTGAGACCCAGGGAGGTGCAGTAAGTGGCCCAAAGGCCATGCAGCCAGCAAGTGGTGGGATTTGGAGCTAGGCAGTGTGACTGACTCCAGGGTCCATGCTCCTAACCAGAGTTCCTCCATCACGTCATCATCTACATCAGGGGTCCCCAAACTTTTTACACAGGGGGCCAGTTCACTGCCCCTCAGACCACTGGAGGGCCGGCCTGTAAAAAAAAAACTATGAACAAATTCCTATGCACACTGCACTTATCTTATTATTATTTTTTTTTTTTGTACTTTTCTGAAGCTGGAAATGGGGAAAGACAGTCAGACAGACTCCCGCATGAGCCCGACTGGGATCAACCCAGCACGCCCACCAGGGGCAAAGCCCACCAGGGGGCGATGCTCTGCCCCTCCGGAGCGTCGCTCTGCCGCGACCAGAGCCACTCTAGCGCCTGGGGCAGAGGCCAAGGAGCCATCCCCAGCGCCCGGGCCATCTTTGCTCCAATGGAGCCTTGGCTGCGGGAGGGGAAGAAAGAGAGACAGAGAGGAAAGAGGGGGTGGGGGTGGAGAAGCAAATGGGCGCTTCTCCTGTGTGCCCTGGCCGGGAATCGAACCTGGGTTCCCCGCACGCCAGGCCGACGCTCTACCGCTGAGCCAACCGGCCAGGGCCTGCACTTATCTTATTTTAAAGTTAAAAAACAAAACGGGAACAAATACAATATTTAAAATAAAGAACAAGTAAATTTAAATCAACAAACTGACCAGTATTTCAATGGGAACTATGCTCCTCTCACTGACCACCAATGAAAGAGGTCACTTCCAGAAGTGCTGCGGGCCGGATAAATGGCCTTAGGGGGCTGCATGTGGCCCACGGGCTGTAGTTTGGGGACCCCTGATCTACATAGTAATTAGGCTCCTGGCTCTCTTACAAGTAAGCTGTAGTTTTTTTGTTTGTTTGTTTTTTTGCAAGGTAAGTGCCTTAGTCTCTCTGGGCTTCCACTTCCCAAGTCTAGGATCATAATCCGGAAGCAGCTGGCACAGGAGGAAGTGTGAGCCACCCGGGGCATAGGAGATTCTGGATGCCTGGGCATACACAGGCTGCTGGCTGCCAGTTCCCCTGCCAGGGAGGCGTAACTCTGCTCTGACCCATTTCTCAGGCTCCCCTCCACTTTCCTGTCACTCAGCCTGAAAACTCACAGCTGGGCCACTGTTCCCATGTGCACCCAACGCCTCAAAGCCCTCAGACCAGACAGAGCTAGCTCACTGGGGAAGAGGACATCGGCAGCATGCTGGGCCGACCCGAACTGTCACTTTGCTGGCGCTGATCTGATCTAACCCAGCAACATCAGGCTTGCATGGGTGTAACTGGCCACCCTGCTCAGCGTGCCCGACACATGGCTGGGGCTCTGGAACCACTTGCTGGATGAGTGAATAAATTCCTGCACATCTATCTCACTGACACAACAGCACGGATGTGATGGGACTAGGCATCACTATGTCCATCTCCTGCCTCTGGGTCAGGCCTTCAGGGCTCTGCCGGTGACCATCCTGTGCCACCCTCACTTGCTCACTGCCCCCAGGATCTATCACACAGCAGCCATTGTCATTTTACATGGATGCTCTCCCAGTCAACCTTGGGAACCAGGAAAGGAGAGGAGCTAGGAGGAGGAAGTCACATCTGTGGGACACCCTAGTCCCCCACAAAGTCAAGCCCAGGGCATTCTCTCCTGTATGACACAAACACTCTGATGTGCTTATTTATCTCTCTTCACATCTCAGTGTCCCCAAGGATGTCACAGGATGGGCAGAGCAGTGTCTGATCTCTCTGGTATGGCCAGTTCAGGCAAGCCCCGAGCAGGTTCACGCAGGCTGAGTGGAACGAGAATACTTTCGTGATGATTATATTGCTCTTCTGAATAAAAGCAACTGCTCTGCGTGCACAACCCTCCGAGGAAAGGACTACTATCCCCATTTCAGAGCTGACAGAACTGAGGAACAAAAGCTTCCATGTCCCTTGTCCAGGGTCAGGCACCTTGAAATGGGAGAAGCTGGAAATGAGTGGGTCTGAATGAACACTTTCTTCACAGCCACCCGTGAAAAGCATGGATTAGAATCCCCATTTAAAATGAGGCCCAAACAGGTTGATTTACATGTCCAAAGCCACACAGCTTTTTGCAGCTGAGACTGGACTTGAACCCAGCTTGACTCCACAGCTCCGGGGCAATGCTACTGGCACTGTAGAACAGAGGCTGGAGGCAAAGCCATCTGGGAACCTCTTGTTTCCTGCGGAAGCCCCCAGCTTCCGCTGGTGACCTAGCAGCTGCCCAGGGAGGCAGTGCTGCCTCCTCCCTCGCGGTGGTTCCCCTAAGCCAGGGGCTCCTCTCCTCTGCTAGGCTAGGAGGATGAGGGATAATCAGTCAGTAGCGCCCCATCCTTGGATCTGGAGGCCAGGGGCCATCTTTCCTCAGCCTTTCCCCTCCCTCATGGTGGGTGCACAGTAGACCAGTGGTCCCCAACCTTTTTTGGGCCACGGACCGGTTTAATGTCAGAAAATATTTTCACGGACCGGCCTTTAGGGTGGGACAGATAAATGCATAAAATAAAATTATGCGACCGGCGTAAAAACTGTGGTATTTTAAAATATAATTGTCGAACTTATGAGACAAGCGTCAAGAGTGAGTCTTAGATGGATGTAACGAGGGAATCTGGTCATTTTTTTAAAATAAAACATCGGCCCTGGCCGGTTGGCTCAGTGGTAGAGCGTCGGCCTAGCGTGAGGAGGACCCGGGTTCGATTCCCGGCCAGGGCACACAGGAGAAGCGCCCATTTGCTTCTCCACCCCTCCGCCGCGCCTTCCTCTCTGTCTCTCTCTTCCCCTCCCGCAGCCAAGGCTCCATTGGAGCAAAGATGGCCAGGGATGGCTCTGTGGCCTCTGCCCCAGGCGCTAGAGTGGCTCTGGTCGCAACATGGCGACGCCCAGGATGGGCAGAGCGTCGCCCCCTGGTGGGCGTGCCGGGTGGATCCTGGTCGGGCGCATGCGGGAGTCTGTCTGACTGTCTCTCCCTGTTTCCAGCTTCAGAAAAATGCAAAAAAATATATATATATAAAAAAAAATAAAACATCATCCAGACTTAAATATAAATAAAACGATAATAATGTAAGTTATTTATCCTTTCTCTGCGGACCGATAGAGGTCCACGGCCCCGGGGGGTTGGGTACCACTGCACTCGACTTTGGGGATGGGGACTGAGGGGGCAGATGATGGGGAAGGAGAGACCTGAACCCAAGGGTCTGCAGCTGCAGAGAGGGTGCTCAAGCCCTGGTGGGCCTTTTGCTGAGGTATGGGGGATGCGTGACTCACATGGAGATGAGACCCCTCTGAACAGGAAAGGTCTATTGGCCTCCTTCTCAGCAGGAGGGATTTAAATTAGACTCTGGAAAGGATGGGTCTCCATGCCGGTGTTGAGTAATATGAAAGGTGTGGTTCTTGGACCTGGGTGTTGACAGGCTTCCTCTGGGGGCCTGAGGCAGGGGACGGGAGAGGCGTTTTGTGCCTCAGGACGCTGATCTAGGAATTCAGGAGCCAAGGCTTCTCCGACCCCATTCATTATTTCAGACAAGAGAAAAGACAGCCCGAGGTCCCGGAGCGGGTCTCCAATGAACCCTTGCACAGGCACCGGGAGCTTCATATCCCAGGGCTGCCGGTAGACAGGGAGGAGACGGCTCTGCGCGGCGCCATCCCCAGGCTCCTGCCCTGTGTGGAAAGGGCCCCAGGGCTGACTACCTTTGACGGGCACGGGGATGTCCCTGGAGTCGCTCGCCTGGCTCGTGACTCCGCGGTGGGATGTTGCCCCAATGGCGACTGTGACGACGGGCGGCCCGGGGATCGCGCCCGGTTTATGGTTGGCCAGGGCCGCGCACTCACCTGCGCTCATTTTGGCTCCTCGCGCTCATCGCCGGCCCCGGAGCTGCGGCCCGTGGCCTGGACCCGGGCGTCGCAACGCCCCGCGGCGGAGGCACGAGGCGGACGGCTGAGGCGCGGCGAGCGGCCCAGACACCTGCAGCAGCGAGCGCTCGGGAAGGTGCCGCAGTCGAGTTCTGAGAGAAACCAAACCCCGCCCGCCCACTGCGGCCGCACGTCCACCCGCCGCGCCGCCGGGGCTGCCGGGACTTGTAGTCTGAGCTTCCTTCAACGCATGCGCAGAGACAGAGCCGCGACAGTTCTCGGACAAACACTCAGGGAATCCGACCCGACAACCCTCAGACATACGAACATACAGACACATACAGGGAAATCCTGAGACACACAAAGCAAGTACGCAACACGCCTCCCACTCCATACCAATTCACAAACAGAAGAGGTGTGACACTTAGAAACACAGATACAGCAAACCCCCCACCCACCCACCCACTACACGCTGCACACTTGGAGTCAGCCCCAGCTGTCTATCATAGTGGTTATAGACTATGCATGCTGGTGCAAGGTGGCCTCAATCTCTTCCAGGCTGTGTGACCTTGGGCAAGTCAGTTAACCTCTCTGGGCATTATTTCTTTTTCTTTTATGGGGGTGCAGGGCTCATTTCTTAACCTATAGGATATCAATGACATTAGCAATGCCTACTTCATAGAGTTGTTCTGAGGATCACATATGAAAAAGCATGTTAAGCCCTGGCTGGATAGCTCAGTAGGTTAGAACATCATTCAAAAGTACAGAGGTTGCCAGTTCAATCCCTGGTCAGTGCACATACAGGAACAGATGTTCCTGTCTCTTTCCTGTTCTCTCCCTCCCTTTCTCTAAAAAAAATCAATAAAATAAATATATTAAAAAAAAGAAAACATCAATATGTTTGATCCCTGGTCAGGGCACATACAAGAACAGATCAATGTTCCTGTTTCTCTCTCTCTCTCTCTCTCTCTCTCTCTCTCTCTCTCCCCCTTACTCTCTCACTTAAAACTCAATCAATGCCCTGACCAGGCGGTGGCACAGTGGATAGAGCATCGGACTGGGGTGCGGAGGACCCAGGTTCAAGACCCCAAGGTCGCCAGCTTGAGCACGGGCTCATCTGGCTTGAGCAAAAGCTCACCAGCTTGGACCCAAGGTCGCTGGCTTGAGCAAGGGGTTACTCAGTCTGCTGAAGGCCCATGGTCAAGGCGCGTATGAGAAAGCAATCAAAGAACAACTAAGGTATCGCAACAAAAAACTGATGATTGATGCTTCTCATTTTTCTCCATTCCAGTCTGTCTGTCCATATCTATCCCACTCTCTGACTCAATCTCTGTCCCTGTAAAACAAACAAACAAACAAACAAACAAACAAAAAAAACAACCAAAAAAAAACCCCCTCAATCAATGAATAAAAAAAATGTTAAAAAAAAAAAAAAGAAAGAAAAGGGAAAGAAAAAGCATGTAAAGCACTTGGGACAGTGCCTGGCACTGTTTAGTATATGTCAAAGATGGAAGACACACCTGCCCAGAGCAATGTGGTCAGATATGCCCCGCAGAGATATGTGTGGATACAGGGAGACTCTACAGTGATGCACAAATAGCCTCTAAACTGCCAGAGAAATGGCAAAGGCATAACCCAGGCCCGGGAAGCCTCACAGCATGACCCACAGACACACCTACACACAGATGCGTGTAGCCCTGACAGCACGGACCCAGTGCTCTGACGTCGTGGTCAGTGGCCTCTGGAATGAGGCAGGACAGTAAGAAGCTAGGAAAACCCCTTGGTCAGTGGAACAGGGAAAGTGAGACAGAGCTGGACAAACCGGCTGAACAATTTACAGCCAGACACCGAAGGTCACCTCCTAGCAATTGCATCTAGGGCTCAGTTGTCTTTCAGCTCCAGGTCCAGAAAAGTAGCAAATCCAGGAGGGTGACTCCAGCACCAGCTGCAGTGACTAAGGATCCCCTGCTCTGGCACTGACCAATCAGTAGAGACCACACAACCCTGAAAGGGTACGCCTGGAAAAGCTGACAAATATTCTAGAGATATCCCTTTAGATTTCCCCCAAACTTCCAGTCTTAAAAAACTTCAAAACAACCTGACCACGTGATGGCGCAGTGGATAGAATGTCGGACTGGGATGCGGAGGACCCAGGTTCAAGACCCCGAGGTCACCAGCTTGAGCGCGGGCTCATCTGGTTTGAGCAAAGCTCACCAGCTTGGACCCAAGGTCGCTGGCTCGAGCAAGGGGTTACTCAGTCTGCTGTAGCCCCACGGTCAAGGCACATATGAGAAAACAATCAATGAACAACTAAGGTCTCGCAATGAAAAACTGATGATTGATGCTTCTCATCTCTTTCCGTTCCTGTCTGTCTGTCCATGTCTATCCCTCTCTCTGACTCTCTGTCTCTGTAAAAAAAAAAAAAAAAAAAAAAAAAAAGAAAGAAAGAAAAGAAAAAGAAAAAATAAACGAAAAAACTCCAAAAACCCAGGTCCCGCTCTCCTTCCGAAAACTTCAAAACAATGGACCCAAGTCTCGCTCTGCCTCCCAGGAGTATGCCGGCTCCTTTCCCTTCCCGGTTATCTTCCGGGACAGGCTGCATCTCCTAACTGTAAGGGTCCACATGAGACTTGCAGCCAGCAGAGTGACGGGCAATAGCAGCTCATCCTGGCCTTCCCCCACTGCACACTCTTGTCTCCAAGGCCTTTCTGATACCCAGTGAACCAGAGCAGCCCTTCTGAGGTTCATTTCTTTTATTTCTTATTTTTCTTTTTAAGATTTTTTATTTATTGATTTTACAGAGAGGAGAGAGAGAGAAGGGGGGAAGAGGAGGAAGCATCAATTCCCATATGTGCCTTGACCGGACAAGCCCAGGGTTTCAAACTGGTGACCTCAGCATTCCAGGTTGACACTTTACTCACTGCGCCACCACAGGCCAGGACTCATTTCTTTCCTATAACATTTCTAGAGAACCAAAGCCGCCCCACCCAGGCTCTCTTTCCTGCTGCTTCTTTTATCCTAAGCCCATCCTAGTCTCACTGTCCCCAGCTTTAGTAAATGGAATCTCAAAATCACCTGGATTTGTGAAATCTTTCCTGTGTGAACTCAGGAACCCGCACACTACCGGCTGGTCCTAGGCAGACCCGCTCTGGGCCAGGTCTCCTTCCTAGTGGTAATATAAGGACTTCAAAGGGTGGAGGATGGATCAGAGACCCCAGGAACCGGGGCAAACCAGGGAAGGATCAGGTGAGGACCAAAGACAGGACTGGTTCCAATCCATCATCCTTCACCCAGTATGAATTTCTGTACTGCTCAGTACTGTTCTGAAAGCTGTGAACATGAGTGTGAACAAAACACATGGAGCAGCCTGAGGCAAGCAGAGGAAAACTCCCACAATAACCTACTGTGGAAAGATCTGGAAGGAGACAGAGCTGTGATGGAGAGTAATGGTGGGGACAGACTGCAGAAAGGGAAGCAGGGAGGTCCTTGACCGTACATACCAAAGACCAATAAATACATTTGGTAAAGCAGTAAATATTGACAGGACTTGCTGATGGCTGGGGTAAAGAGGTACAGGAATGCACGGAGTCAGGATGCACCCCCGCCGCACCCCGGTGTTCTGGGCTGAGTAGCCTTGGGACAGTGTAACTACTTACTGAGCTGGGGCAGGCTGCTGGGGGAGTAGGCTGACCAGCAGGGGGAATGGCATGAACTGGCCTCAATCGGTTTAGGTAAGGTGACTGTTTCACCTGCCGATGACATTTCCAGTGAGGACAAAAGCGGAATATACTTTCTCAGAGTCCCCATTTCCTCCCCCAGGGCTTAGCCCAATCCCTGGCAGACCACTTACTTAACCAGGAGGACCCAGACCCCATGGCAGGCGGGACGGCTGGCCTTAGAACAATGGCTTGCTCAGGTGGCCTTGCCAAGACAGGACCGGGTCTGTGTGCCTCAGTGGCTTGCTGCCTGTGACAGCTTGTGAAGGCGCTTTTCCTCCCCTCGCCTCTCCCCTCGCTGGTGAAACAAGAGCTTTTGAGAGGATGACACAAGGTGGCAGGTGCCTGATTGAGCCAGTTACTTTCTTTAGGTCCGGGCGCTAGGCGAGAGGCTTCATGGAAGAGGGGACTTGGGGACTCCATTGTATGACTGGTCCCCTCATGCTTGGTATTGTTACTGCTGCTTGGCATTGAAGAGGCTCCATCCTCTGAGCCGTCTGGGAAGGACCTACCCCTCTGGCTGTCACCTTGACTGGGCAAGAGGCCAGAGAGAGCTTCCTTCCAAACCACAGAGGATATGGGAGGCCCTGCTGTCTGTCCAAATTTACTTTTGGGGAAGTGACTTTCACCGTGTGGTCGCTGGGCGGTCTGTGGGCTGGGTTTCGGTCACCTGTGGGCTAGGACCGAGGGAGGGGCTTTCTTTCTGGGGCTGCTGCTGTCTTGGGGGTCCACAATACACTTGGCAAAAGGCTTGAGAACTCACTAATTTGGATTGTTTTATTCTAGAGCATTACCACACTTTCCTATTTTTCAAAAATTTCACTAAATTTTTGCAACAAAAGGAATTTTCTTACCTAGTGACAAACCCCATGACAAGATTCTGGTTGTCTAGACACAGAGAGTGGAGATTCAGCAATTCATCTCGGGTTTTCCTGGGCAAAAAGAGGAAGAGGCCAGATATGACGTGAGGGCTGAAAATCAAGACCATTAGCCTTGCACAGAAAAACCATCCTCTGAACAGGATATCTCTCACCCTGGCCAGTTGTGCCAGAAATGTGCCAAAATGTCAAGTCCAGAGGCCTGGGAATTAATCACCTCGGTCACCCCTGCAGCCTGCAGCAGGAGGCCTTTCATGTAGTAGGTAGTAGAGATGAGTCAGCTAAATTGAGTTTATGGAGTGTTTGCTCTGCTGCAAGTTGGATGCTTTTCATATTTTTTTTGAAAATTAATATATGTTAAGTATTTATTTTTTTAAGTGAGAAGAGGAAGATAGAGACAGACTCCCACATGTGCCCAACCAGGACCTCCCTGGCAACCCCTGTCTTAGGCCGATGCTCTGCCCATCTGGGGCCATGCTCGTAATTAAGCTATTTTTAGTGCCTGAGGCAGAGGCTGCATGGAGCTATCCTCAGCACCAGGGCTGACATGCTCAAATCAATCGAGCCATGGCTGTGGGAGGATGAGAGAAAGAGAGAGAGAGAGAGAGGAGGGGGAACGGGAGGGGTGGAGAAGCAGATGGTTGTTTCTCCTGTGTGCCCTAATCGAATCCGAGACTTCCACAGGCCAGGCCGATGTTCTTTCTACTGCTGAGCCAACCGGCCAGGACCAAGTTTATTAAAAAAATTTTCAGTTTTATTGACATATAATTGACAAAACTGTAAGCTATTTAAAGTGGATGACAGGGTGATTTGATTATATCTCTGTGCCCTGAGAGGGTTCCCCCCATCCAGTTAACACATCCATCACCTCGCATATTTCCTTTTCTGGTTTTGTTTTGTGAGAACGCACATTTATTCTTATTTAGACTACAACCACCTGATAGGGTTACAGGTGGGGACCAGGACCCCTCTCCTCCCTTAAGTGGACAAAAGGAGGCTGACAAACTGGATGTTCCAAGTCACTACCCCCTGGGCATCCAGTGACTAAACTGGGTGTGGAAGGTCCCCTCGCTTACTTACCGTTAATCTTACATAAATTGCTTACATTTCTCCTTAGCAACTACCAGCCCCCACCCTCAAATCCCCTATTTAACCCTACCTGTTAGAGAATCAGTTGCTGACTTCTGCTTTAGGAGTCAGCCTGGCAGATAACCCCCTAATAAACTTTTCTTAACCTGAACTCGGGTGTCTTCCTTCGGTCAACCTTTCACCACCGTTCTGAGAGGTAAATGCTGTTGATTACCATTTTATGGGAAAACAGGCACAGAGATTCAACAGCTTGCCCAAAGACCGGTTAAAAAGGGTTGTCTGGCTTGACCAGGCGGTGGCACAGTGGATCAAGTGTTGGCCTGGGACGTGAAGGACCCAGGTTTGAAACCCTGAGGTCTCCAGCTTGAGTGCAGGCTCATCTGGCTTGAGCAGGGCTCACCAGCTTGGACCCAAGGTCGCCAGTTTAAGTAAGGAGTCACTCAGTCTGCTGTAGCCCCCAGTCAAGGCACATATGAGAAAGCAATCAATGAACAACTAAGGAGCCACAATGAAGAATTGATGCTTCTTATCTCTCTCTCTTCCTGTCTAGCTGTCCCTATCTGTCCCTCTCTCTGTCACAAAAACAAACAAACAAAAAACTTAGAAAAAAAAAAAGAAAAAAGAAGGGCTGTCTGGCTTCTATCTGAGAGAAACTTGAAGTATCCCACATTATTTTTGGGGAAAAAGGTAGATTGTCTGGACCCAGTCAGGACACACAGAGAAGTAGTGCAAAGGATTAAAATCTTGTCTTTCTCTGGTCAGGTCTGTAGTTTTATTAGAAACTTTGTGACTGCTGAAATAGAACATCTGCCTGCAATCCGATGAAAGATTAAATAGGCAGTAAATGAAACTCTCAGCTAATAACGAATTCCATTTAGCCGGCATTTAAATAGAGAGTGAGTACAGTTGCAAACCCAACATCTGATGAAGCTGATTGGAGGTGACGACTCTCCTAGTCCCTGAGTCTTAGCTGTTGCTGGGCTTGCCGAACTCCTCTTTAGAAACCATTAAGTTATTGAGAAAAAAACGTCTTTCCCTACAGATCTAGAGATTCAAAGCAGAGAACCATTTTCCACAAGTCCAGGGAATGTGACAGAAATCAATGAGGTGCAGCTTTTGTCCTACTGCTCTGCACGCCCATGGCATGGGGGTCTCTGCCTGAGGTTTTTCAGTTCTCTTCTGAATGTGGAGCTAAAACACCGGAAGACTGTGTTCTGTCTGGTCTTACTGAGGTGGTCAAGAATTCTCAGATGGCACAGACTCTGTTCTCCAACATTCTAATTCAATGCTTGTTCCTTTTTCCTTAGTGACTTTGGCTTCTAGGTGGCAGGGAACAAATCTTGTTCATCTTTACACCTCTGGGGATGCTGGAAGGCAGGGCTTTCAAATCTTCCCTTTAAAAAGCCAGATGTGCAGCCGACACCAACATGTGAGCTCACATCACCCTGAAGGTGCCTGATTGGCAAAGCTAAGAGCCAGAACTGGCTCATTAAGGTTTGTTCTCAGCGAGTCAGACATTTTTCTTAGCTGCCTGCCTCACAAGCAGCTTTTGTTTCCTGGATGACATCACTGCTAGGACTTAAAAAGCAGCCTTGAGATAGTCCTACTTATGCAAACTGGGTCTGTCTGCATGTGAAATACAGGAAAAATGGTTAAATAAGTTATGGTGCAGCTATACCACAAAGCACTTAACCGGTGGTCAAAAAAGCTAAGGCAGAAAATACATTTTACACACCCCCGTTTATCCAACGGATAAATGGATAAACAGAATGTAGATATATACATACAGTGGAATATTATTATTCAGCCTTAAAAAGCAAGGTGTCCACATAAAGGTGTCCAGACCTGTAGAGAATTTCTATAAAAATTCGAGTCAAACAGAAGATACCCCTGGAAGCAAGATGTCAACAGACTGAGATAAATGCTTCAGAGAATAACAGTTTACAGTTTCTTTTATGTACTATTTGAGATAAAGGAGGAATGTAAGGAAGGTTCCTGGCAGGCGGGAGAGAGCGAGACAGGCATCCCCTTACAGAACAGCGCCAATTGAGCCACTGGCTGTGGAAGGGAAGGAGGGGAGAAGCAGAGGGTTGCTTCTCCTGTGTGCCCTGACCGGGAATCAAACTCAGGACGTTCATACGCCAGGCCAACGTTCTATCCACTGAGACACTGGCCAGAGCCAAGATTTTATTGATTTTAGAGAGGAGAGAGAGAGAGAAAGGTGGTGGTGGGGGAGTGGGAATCATCAATTTGTAGTTGCTTCTATGTACTTTGGGTGGGCAAGCCCAGGGTTTCCAAACAGGGAAATCATCATTCCAGGTTGACTCCTATCCACTGCGCCACCACAGGTCAGGCAGTATGCCACATATTAAAAAGAATTATTTATTGATTTTTAGAGAGGAAGGGAGACAAGGAGACAGAAACATTGATTTGTTCCTGTATGTGCCCTGACCGGGGATTGAACCGCAACCTTTGTAATCAGGATGATACTCTAACTAACTGAGCTACCTGACCAGGGTTGTATGCCCTGGCACATTTGTAATGACAGGAAGGTCTGCAAGTTAATTATAAACAGTCAACAGGAGACACAGGACTCGGGGAATTTGGTAGGGGGGGCTTCCACTTTTTTTTTTTTTTTTTGTATTTTTTCTGAAGCTGGAAACGGGGAGAGACAGTCAGACAGAATCCCGCATGCGCCCGACCGGGATCCACCCAGCACGCCCACCAGGGGCGACGCTCTGCCCACCAGGGGGCGATGCTCTGCCCCTCCGGGGTGTCGCTCTGCTGCGACCAGAGCCACTCTAGCGCCTGGGGCAGAGGCCAAGGAGCCATCCCCAGTGCCCGGGCCATCTTTGCTCCAACGGAGCCTTGGCTGCGGGAGGGGAAGAGAGAGACAGAGAGGAAGGAGGGGGTGGGGGTGGAGAAGCAGATGGGCGCTTCTCCTATGTGCCGGGCCCCCACACGCCAGGCTGACACTCAACCGCTGAGCCAAACGGCCAGGGCCAGCTTCCACTTTTTACTTGATATACTCCTACACTGTTTAGAAAATTTTTTTAAAATTTATTTATTCATTTTAGAGACAAGAGAGAGTGCGAGAGAGAGAGAGAAAGAGAGAAAAGGGCGGGGAAGGAGCAGGAAGCATCAATTCCTATATGTGCCTTGACCAGGTAAGCCCAGGTTTTTTTAAATTTTATTTTATTTTTTTCTTCTGTATTTTTCTGAAGCCGGAAATGGGGAGAGACAGACTCCCACATGCGCCCGACTGGGATCCACCCAGCACGCCCACCAGGGGGCGATGCTCTGCCCCTCCGGAGCATTGCTCTGTTGAGACCAGAGCCACTCTAGCGCCTGGGGCAGAGGCCGAGGAGCCATCCCCAGCACCCGGGGCCATCTTTGCTCCAGTGGAGCCTCGGCTGTGGGAGGGGAAGAGAGACAGAGAGGAAGGAGAGGGGGAGGGGTGGAGAAGCAGATGGGCGCTTCTCCTGTGTGCCCTGGCCGGGAATCGAACTCAGGACTTCTGCATGCCAGGCCGACGCTCTACCACTGAGCCAACCAGCCAGGGCCAGCCCAGGGTTTTGAACCGGCAACCTCAGCATTCCAGGTCCACGCTTCACCCACTGTGCCACCACATGTCAGGCTCTTACAGTTTTTTAAATTAGTGTTACTATTTTTGTAGAATTAGAGCCATCAATGGTGGGAATTCATGTTTGTGGTGAAAGGTCCCTTGAGGTCATTTGTGGGACTAACTCAATTTCACAGCTGATCAGGACCACTGCTCTGTGCTGGAGGAATCTCAAACCTTCTCTCAATGAGAGAAAAAAAGACTTATCAAGATTTGGTTTTATTTTATTTTTTATTTTTTTGTGGCAGAGACAGAGTCAGAGAAAGGGAGAGATAGGGACAGACAGACAGGAAGGGAGAGAGATGAGAAACATCAATTCTTCATCGCGGTTCCTTAGTTGTTCATCGATTGATTTCTCATATGTGCCTCGACCGGGGGGCTACAACAAGCTGGCAACTTTGGGGTCTTGAACCTGGGTCCTCCACATCCCAGTCTGATGCTCTATCCACTGTGCCACCGCCCGGTCAGGCAAGATTTGGTTTTAAATAATTCCAATACTGACAATAGAAACTGGGATGCTGCTTAAGAATAAGCTCACATTTACTGAGCACTCAGACTGAGTGCCGGGGTGGGGGGTGAGGTAGGCAGATATTAATCCCATTTTACAGATGGGTAAGTGGAGTAGCAAAGAGAAGGAACTTGCCCAAGATTGTCCAGCTGGTGAATGGCAAAACTGGGAACAAGCCCCAGGCCCACGTGTAGACCCAGTGAACCCCACCCCACCCCCAGGAGCTCAGTTCTGGAGTCCTGGCCCCCTCTTCTTCCTGGCACCTCTACATTCTGCAGCAGGTAAAAGGAACAGGCTTGCTTTTTTGTTAATAAAGTAGAATAACATTTATTTTTTTTCTTAAAATTGTTATTATACATGCTGTATTCATGGAAAATCAAGACCTTGAAGGAACTTGAATTAGATATAAATTATGTTCAGCTGAGCTGGTTACAAGTCGTGTTTAGCACTGAATAGTTAAGCTGAAGCTTTCTTTTCCTTATAGGTTGCCATCATTTTCTTGATTTCAGCAATAGCTTTCCCTGGATTCAGGCCCTGGAAAAGAGAAGAGAATTAACCAAATGATAGTAAAACTGAACGGGGCGGAACACCTTCCCCAGCTGGGATAGCATCAAAGCCAAGTGAATGCAAATCTGGCCCTTGAAAACCCAGGGGCGTGGGCTCTGTGCTCTCTTCCATCCCCACTTCTAGGCATTTATGACGGTGCTCTCTCTGGCAAGGGCACTGTCTTATTTAATTCCTGCTGCTGTGGCTTACTGTAGCAGGCCAACGAGCCCAGAGCAGAGCCATGTTCTCTGAACGCTGAAAGGTATCTAAGAGATACTGTTTCTCCTGTGACTACAGCTGGTGTCACAACAGACCAGATGTCACCAAAGGCTCCACACATTACCGTGATCTTTCACTTGTCACCAGAAATCAGCATTTATAAGCTGTCAAAAGCGTGTGGACGCAGCCCTGGTCCCTCTGCTGCTTGGATGACCAAGTTTGCTCTCTGCCACCTGCCTCCGCATGAGCGCAGGCCACTCCTGTCACTGCAGTCCTGAGGCAGAGCTGAGATCCGCCAGCCCCACGTACCTTGGGACAGGTCCTTGTGCAGTTCATGATGGTGTGGCAGCGGTACAGGGAGAAGGGGTCCTGCAGCTTGGCCAGGCGCTCCTCTGTGAAGTCGTCTCTGGAGTCGATCATCCAGCGATAGGCCTGGGAACCAGAGACTGATTAACTGAGCCATCAGCTTAACGGGCAGAGCGGCCCCCGGGTTCAACTCAGAGCTCCAGGAACGCGGAGCAAAGGGAATTCCCTCAGCTTCTACGCCTTGTCTCCACTCATCAGTTCTTGCCCTCTCTCAAGGGAAGGCTCCCAACTCTTCTGGAACTTCTCGGGATTAATGAGCCTCATAAACCTGTGATCCACACTGCACCTGGAACCCTGGTGCTTAACTATATGCGATCAGGCACTGTTTTCTAATTATTACGTTGCTCATTAGCTTCCTGCCCAGATTCTGAATTAGTGAAGGCAGGGACTGTGTCATGTGAATGTCTCCACAGTGCCACCCACTGGCTTTGAGTAAACAGATAACAGACCTGTCTAGAGATAGTATTTGCTTCACTTACTGATTTTTTATTAGTATATCCATCCCGGAAGCCTGAGACCAGCCAGCTGAAAACTGACTGACCCCCAATCACTGGGCCTGTCATTGGGCGGACATCTACATTTCCTGACAACTCAGGTCACTGGCTCGAGGACAAACTATGAATGTACCTCATTATCAGTCTCAACCATGGTTGGGAATCAATACTGCTAAATGGTCACATAAGCACACAATTTCTCTCTTCTTTTTTTGTGACAAGAGTCAGACCGAGAGAGGAACAGACAGACAGAAGGGAGAGAGATAAGCATCAATTCTTCATTGCAGCCTCTTTGTTGTTCATTGATTGCTTTCTCATACGTGCCTTGACTGGGGGGCTACAGCAGAGTGAGTGACCTCTTGCTCAAGCCAGAGGCCATGGGGTCATGTCTATGATCCCATGCTTAAGCCAGCGACCCCGCGTTCAAGCCGGTGACCTCGGAGTTTCAAATCTGGGTCCTCTGGTCCCAGTCTGACACTCTATCTACTGTGCCACTGCCTGGTCAGGCCACACAACTTCTCTTTTTGTAGGAAAATGAAAAATGAGAAGCTTTTGTGAGTTAAGAGTCTCCGGAAAGCACTGAATATAAGTCTAAAGTATAGGCTTTCTGGGAACAAAGAGTGACTTTCTCTGCAGTGAACTATTCATACAGTGAGAGGCAATGAAAGGCAATACGACTTTCTTTTCTAAGCAACCCCGAAGCCCAGTACTCCAGGCTTCCGTTAGCCTGGAAACAACTCCCACCCTGACAGCTGGGCAGCTGTCCCCTCCATGTCGCTTTCCTCCCCCGCTTGCATGTTAAAAACCCAGGAGAGGGACTTGGGAGCCGTGACAGATGCAGTCTGGGGAAAGCAGGCAGGTGGGCAGGTAAGAGCCAGCTGTGCAGGAAACATTTTCAGTATCCACAAGGCACAGTCTGCCAAGCAGCCTGCTCCTGCTTCGCCACACTGAGACAAAGGCCTTCTGCAGACGAGACCCTCCATGTACTGAAAGCCCAGTGAAGACAGTGCGATCTATGACCTTGTTTGCAATGAATGCAAATGAAGGAAGCCGTCGCCCCTCAGAATGTCTGATTTCCAACAATATGTCGTGCGCCCGGATTTCTGGATGCTTGAATTTCAATTTCCTGTAAAGCAACTGCAGAGCGACTTACCTGCATGAGAACCGCAGGTCCCAAGTACTTGTCCCCATTCCACCAGTAGCTCGGGCAACTGGTGCTGCAGCAGGCACAGAGGATGCACTCGTACAGCCCGTCCTGGGGGAGAGGACGGCAGTCAGGGTGGGAGAGCCGGCCGCATCCCTCGCTGACTAAATGTGAGGTTTGGGGTCAGAACACGAATAAAGCGCCTATGCACGTGTTTCCTTGGCAAATCCTAGGAATGGTTTACAGAGATTTGCTAAAAGCATAAAAATGATCTTGGAATTGAAATGTAACCATTTGCTGGATTAGAGCCCAGAGTGAAGTCAAAGTATAATGTACTTATCATCTATTCAATAACCCTTCTCTTACCCAATGAAAAAAAATTAACGAAATACATAAAAAAAGAAAAACCCAAACCCTCAAATAAAACGTATCACCAGAACGCAGTCTAGGTGGAACTAAAAAGTCCCCGGGTGCGGAGGAGTCTAGTCATTTACACCAGCCTCTGCCCGGCTCAGCGGACCTCAGATGTCCCCAGGAACCAACATCTTCCTAAATAACAGCCAACCTGCATTGAGCATCAGTACACTTTACTGACTTTAGTTAGCGCCTTTAATTATCACAATAATCCTGTTAGACTCCCACTAGACAGATAAAGAACTGGGCATCAGAGAGGTGAGGTCATCCGCCCAGGTCACACAGCTGCAAGAAGCAGAGCTGGGGTGGGACCCTAGGCATTTTGCCTCTGGAGTCCCTGCTCCTAAATGCCCACCACACGAACTCAATCTGCCCAACAAGTTCTATCACACTGGACTTCTGGATTTGGGGAACAACAGAAACTGATTAAATGCAGCAAAACCAAAGGGTACGCTGACATCTGAAGTGACAACTGATGACAGATGACACAGAGTTGATGGTCATGACTGTAACCATGAATCTTCAGTAAAATCCATGTTCTGTTCAGGCAGCTGGCAAGAGTGTAAACTGACCCCACAGGTCAGCATAAGGTAACAGAATTAGCCTTAATTACAGCCATATTCTTTAGCCTACTTGGAGAAAAGTCTAACAAGAAATGAGAATTTTGTGGATAGAAGTTGAAGGATGAAGATGTTTACCTAGCCTTACTTGTGCTAGAAAAAATCAGAAATATCTTGGTTCAACAAAGGTGGGAATGGTTGAAGAATACAGAATGCATACACCCAAGTAGTAGAAAGGAAGCAGAAGCTAACGCGTATAGAGAACTTCTCTAAGAATACGGGAAATGCTTAGTTACATTAAATGAAATAAGTGGCTACAAAAGTATACTTATATTTTGATCCCAGCTACATAAAAATGTAATATATAAAGAATAACAAAGGTGTCAACAGAAATTACCTTTGGGTGGTGAAATCAGATTATTTAAAAATTAGTTCTCTGTATTTTCTAATTATCTATAATTATTTATGTATTTATTTTTGAGATAGAGGGAAGGAGAGAGAGAGGGAAAAGGAGGGAGGGAGGGAGAGAGGGAGAGAAAGAGGGAGGGAGGGAGAGAAGAAGAGAAAGAGGGAGGGAGGGAGAGGGAGGCATTAACTAGTTCCACTTAGTTGTGTCACTGACTGCTTCTCATATGTGCCCTAACTGGGGTTCAAAATGGTGACCTCAGGAATGAGCTTGTGACCCTGGCCCTCTGGGATCATGCTCTATCCACTGAGCCACCAGCCTGGGCACAGCATGATGGCTTTTAAAATCATGAAAAAAAGTTATGTTCAGCACATTCATTTAAGGAACTAAATAATGCTAAATAAACAAATGTTTGTTATTTAGATGAGTAAAATTTGATTATCCAGAAAACACAAGCAGGAGAACCCTTCCTTCCTTAATAACACATCAGAGAGATGATTACAAGCTACAAGCTATCCGAGGTATGAGAGAGGACTAGTTGGGCCACAGTGGCCAGTTCCAGGCTGGACCCTGGATGTGTCAGACCCCTTGGGAGTTAGAAATGGGGGGCAGGGCTATGTCCTGAGAACAAGAAAGTCCTGAAAGAGCAGCCAGCTGCCCTGACATCACTGTGCTGAGTCTCACTGTCTCCATGTCAGAGCTGGGCAGTCTCAGTGGGACTCTCCTAGTTAAATGTTTTATGGGGAAGAGGAGAGGTGCTAATTTTCTCCGAGACATAAAAGGTAGGATTCCTTTATTCATCCACACAACTAATATTTACTGATAAAATAGTATGTGTCAGGGTCTTGGGGTCCAGAAACGAGTAGGAGTCCCTATGGTGTGCTCACTGTGCTAATGGACTGGGATGGAAGTGGTTCTCTTAGCGGCACATGAAGTGGTCACCATCACACAGCATGTGTCCTTGGCCCCACTTAGGCAAGTCATTGTTTGGTCCCCTTCTCACCTCTTCCTCTCCACAAGGACACTAAGTGTGTAGGGGGTGGGCATGCAAATCAGACACTCCTTGGAGGAGACTCAAGAAATACAAGAGGAGGAACTAAAAACCCTTCCCTTTCAGAGACTTCCCAGCCTGTACACGAGAACAGCAAGTCTGAGTGAGAAGTGATCAGACGCCTGGTGTTAGAAGAGACCATTGCGGTCCTGGTCCCAGTCTGCCCACTAACTGCTGCGTTCCCACCTACAAAACAGGGTGGCGAAGGGCGGCAACAGCGCCAGCTTCCCTTGCTCACCGTGTTAACTGGCTTAGCCGTCAGCTTTTACAGCCGGGGCAGTTCCCATACTGGTTTCTTTGGAAAAAAGACAAACGTCCGGCAACAGGGGAACAGTCTGCTCCCTGTGGCTGGGCACAGGCACCCCAGCTCCTTGGTCCGCTCTCGGCCCTCATGGGGTCACACAACCCACCTGGCCCGGAGGGGATGGGTGTCCCACCTTTGGACAGAGGCTCCCGAAGTCCCTTAGCACACACTACGGTCTGCCCTGCCTCATGCTGCTTCCACCCCCACCTTTCAAGACACACTTCCCAGAAAGTGTGTTTGCAATGAAATTCCCCAAATCAAGACAATAAGTGGGGGTAATGACCAGTTTCTCCCGATCCTCGATGGATTGCAGATACTGCTGTTTGCCTTCCTGGGATTCATCCTTCTTCTTCAAATAAGGCTCAATGGATTTGTACTGAGCATAGAAGTGGCTCAAATCCTGAGGTGAAAAGGAAGAAGACAAGGTCAGATTCCACCATCATCCCTTAGCGTTCTTCTTTTCCCATTTCTCGGCCTACTTTTCTGCCCTCTGTCGGACCGCAGTCACTCTCTTCCTTCGGGAGGGATACATGCAGACTCAGGAAGGAGAAACGGCCACAGCGGTGAGTGTGGTTAGGAAATTTCTGCTTCACCCCTTGGAAACCTTCTAATCCCACTCGCCCTTGAGAACACCCTGTCAGTGAAGGTCAAGTACAGGGAGGTAGAAATGAAAGCGAAATGTGTAACAACTGTTGCTTTCCCAACTGGTATTTTCCACATGAATACTTTGTAGTTATGGCCAAATTCTCCATTTCTGGGGCTCTTCCAATTCTCTGCCCTGTTATTCTGAAATAATCTTTAACAAATGAGCTGCTGGAAGATCTTTGGGGCGTGCTTATCTTTCAGCATTCAAACTGCTTCAGTAAACTCAGATGGGAAAGAAGCCTGCCCCAAAGAACGACTACCTGAACTAATCACCGGGACACACCTCTCCCCCTCCCCCTCCCCCTGCAAAACCATGCGGCGGGGGAGGGAGGGGTGCAGAAACTCACAGGAACAAGGTCCTTTATCACATACATATGTGGGAGAGGGTAGATTTTTGAGACTTTGTTGAGGTTGGTGTCAATCCTTCGGGTGCAAGCGAGAGTGTTGCCTCCATTGATGTTCATTGCACAAGAGCCACAGATACCTGAGAGACAAAACACACTGGCCAGCTCCGTACCCAGACTCAGAGCCACCAGCTTCCCACTCTTTTTCTGGACTGTCGTTAGTCACTCTATCATGGGAGCAGGACCGAGGGCAGGACAGCAGTGGCACAGGTGCCTGTGGCCTTTTCTTTTCGTCCTCCTTCTTGCCTAGAATGTAGACCTAAGAGCTGTGCTTCCAAAAACCACTTTGTGATCATGAGGCACCTCAAGGTGGGATGGCACCTGGGAAGGACGGAAGGAGCCTGGGGTCCAGCTGGCATCAGGGAGTTCCCAACACCAGTCCTAGCTCCATGCTTCATGTATTTTGAGAGAAAAAAAAATCAGCCTGTTTTTCTGTTTGTTTTTTTAAAGCCACTGTCTTGGGCCATATGTCTGATCTCCTCTGATCTGGGAAGCCACTATTACTTGAACTCAAATGCTAACAGACACAATACCCCAAAACGAATCACACTGTCTTGATCATCTTAAGGCTGAGGCTCGGATACAGATTATTCAGAGCTCACTGTTACTCTATCTCTTCACAAAACAGGCAGCACAGTGGTTGCCATGGGGATATGAAACCCACAAAAGCTGCCTGAGCACTGACTTTTCAAGAAGAAGAACGAACTAATGTGAAACCAAAGCCAAGCAAACCAAGCAAAAATAAGGTGCTGACCAAGGAACCCTGAAATGAGCACTTCCTTAACCTGGACTCATTTCCGGTGCATGGAAATTTCTTAGGTATTTCAGAGTTTAAAAATGACTTTGCAATTTAAACCCCCGGTACCACTTCTCTGAAGCTGTATTTCGATCATCAGGCTAGAGAAATGTGATCACTTGTAAAGCCTGCACTGGTCACTCTCCTCTCTCCCTCACTTGTGAATCTTAGAGTATAAGAAAATACACACCTCTTCTACTGTTAGATGTCTCAACAAATACTCCTTGAGAGGAAATATTATACATATATTTATGGATGCCTGGCATTCAACTGGAGCAGTGTGTTGTTTTGTATTTTTTCTTTTTAAAGATTTTGATTTTATAGAGAGAGGAAAGGGAGGGATGGGAAGTGGGAAGTATCAACTCATAGATGCTTCACGTTAGTTGTTCACTGATTGCTTCTTGTATGTGCCTTGACCGGGCAAACCCAGGGTTTCAAACCAGCAACAGTGCTCCAGGACTATGCTCTGTTCACTGTGCCACCAAAGACCAGGCAGGAGCAGTATGTTTTTATAAGAAATGGTACATGATTTAAAAAATAAATCCAATGAACCGTCTCTTAAAAAGACTCCCTTGTTAATTCTCTTAATAAGCAATAAGAGAATAGAAAGGAGTGGTGATTAGTAGCCTCCTGCCTCATATACTTTAGTCCAGATGGGCCACACCTTATGTTCTTGGCTTTGAAAGAGCCTTATGGGAAATGGTTACTGAAAAGCATCTATATTTCCTGTGTTGCCAGGATTTATGTGGGGAAGGCTGGTGTTTAATTATAGCAGAATATTCCCTGAACAACAGTATGAAGCCAAACTATCACAATATCTGTCAGCGTTTGCTACATTAAACTCAACCCTGTAAGATTAGCTGAATCAAAACAGATGTCTTAGAAATAGGAGTTTAAATGCTTGTGATGCACAGCAGAAGAAATGTAAAAAGTGGTAGGCCACTATCAACAGTGACTTCTCCTTTTTGGAAAGTTATTTTAGGAAGAAAGTTCAACCCCAGCCCCTGGCCTTGGCCCCAGCTACACTGTTCTGGTTTTATCAGGTTTCCCAAGCCCGAGTAGACTGTGCTGCCTGATCCATGGCTCCTCAGCTCACTGGCTATGTGTCCTTCTGGACGTCGTTTCTTCATCTGTGCACCAAGTGTAAACAATAACAGTTCCAGTTTATGTCACGGAAAGTGAAGAACAGAGCCTGGCACACAGACGATGCTCCACAGTCGTTGGGGTCAGTCGGCCTTCGCGGCACCCCTGCATGATTTTTGCCACATTTGAGCACCACTTGAACAATTAATTATCCAGTTTTCTTTAAATCAAATCATTTTTACTTATTCACATTAAAAAAATTATTTCTATCACTGCTACACTGTCAACAGCAATTATATTTTTCTAATATGTAAATAAACACATAGGAATTTAAAAAGGTTGGTCTGCACATGGCCTGTTACCAGCTCCTTTGGCTCCCGCAGCCCATTGTGGGACATGTTGTTCCTACCCAGAACATTCCTACTGAACACCAGCTCTGCCTACATGTAACTCTGGGAGGAGGGGAGCACACATGCGCCCCCTGCTGGACAAGCGTTACTGTGCATAAGCTCCAGCTAGACACTCTCCACTGTCCTGCTAAGAAGAATGAGCTCTGCGGAGCAGAGGCGGCCAGCCAGCCTCTAGTCCCCAGCTAGTCCCATACCCGAGCCAGTTCCGCAAGGGAGCAGCAGCTCTCAGGGACCGCCAGATGCAGCGACCACATGACAGAAAGCTCCTGAAGTGAAGCAAACTCAGAAACCAGAACTTGTACCACAGGTGAAATTTCCCACATGTTCACCCAAGAAAAGGAAATGCAATTCACGGCAAGGTCATGGGGCAGAGCCCTGCAGTGTTCTCTAGGTATTTCTGTCTGTTACATAAAGTGTCCGGGACTTCAAAGGGAAGAAAGTACTTACCTTCTCTGCATGACCTTCGGAAGGTCAAGGTAGAATCAATTTCATTCTTAATCTTGATTAAAGCATCCAACACCATAGGACCACATCTGACCAAAACCAAAACAACAAAAAAAGCCCAGATGTATTTATGTGACGTTTAAACTCTCCATGCTTTTATCATAATGCAATGAGACACCTGCCTCTATTAGCTGCTTTTATTATCCACTTGGCCTTCTCAGGTTACATTCAGAATTCCCCCCCGAGTTCTATTTTTGCACATTTTTACACATTTTGAGTAGTAGAGTTCTATTTTGGTGCTCACACTGAATATACATTTCTAGGAAATGGGAAGCTTAAGAAGTAGGAAAGCATTTAGGTTAGGAAACCACTTCCATATACTGGAAGTTTTTATTTTCCGTCTAAAGCTCCCTGCTATGTTCTCCCAGAGAGTTTATTTCAAATAAAAAAATTTTAGAATGAGACAATAAGTAGCTTTAAATAGTTCATTACAGCAACTACTACTACTACTAATGATGATGATGTGTCACTGTTAACAGAAAACATGGTACAGAGAATAAAAGAAAACGAATCACCCACGGTCCCTGCATCCAAAGCACTGCGTGTTCTGTGCACGTGGGGGCCGTGCTAAGGTGTAAGCGCAGCAGTGCAGCCCCAGTGGCTGAGCACCTGTCTGAACCCTGGCCTGGACACTTACTGAGTTATGGGCAAGTCACTCACTCAGCTTCCCACCTAGAAAGCGGAGAGAACTTCCACACCTCACAGGGGTAGAACATGTGGGGAAACGAAATGATGAGAGCACTGCCTGCTGCATACATTTAGTTTAACAGTGATTATCTTCCTGTGGGGACTGTGGTTCTATAAAAATGGCTTCCTGTCGCTGAGCCTTTTAAAAAAAAAAAAAAAAATCTGTAAAACAGAGTTAATATTGTATCACAGGACTATAATGAAGATGAAATAAAAACATGCAATTTTGGCCCTGGCCAGTTGGCTCCATGGTAGAGCGTCGGCCTGGTGTGCAGAAGTCCCGGGTTCGATTCCTGGCCAGGGCACACAGGAGAAGCGCCCATCTGCTTCTCCACCCCTCCCCCTCTCCTTTCTCTCTGTCTCTCTCTTCTCCTCCCACAGCAAGGCTCCATTGGAGCAAAGATGGCCCGGGCGCTGGGGATGGCTCCTTGGCCTCTGCCCCAGGCGCTAGAGTGGCTCTGGTCGCAGCAGAGCCACGCCCCGGAGGGGCAGAGCATTGCCCCCTGGTGGGCAGTATCGCCCCCTGGTGGGCGTGCCGGGTGGATCCCGGTCGGATGCATGCAGGAGTCTGTCTGACTGTCTCTCCCGTTTCCAGCTTCAGAAAAATACAAAAAAACCCCAAAAACAAAAACATGCAATTTTTACGCTGCGTACACAGAAGTACTAATAAGCAAATATTACTTCCTGGTTGCCACAATCCCTTTAGTCTTTTTCTCTGAATGTGATTTTAAAAAATATGCCCCCTCCCCAAATATCCTTTAGCATTGTCTATATTTCTTCTCCTCTAGCTTTACAGAGATAAAATTGACAACATTGTGTAAATTTAAGGTGTATGGTGTGATAATTTGATAGATATATATATTGTGAAATGATTAGCACAGTAAGATTAGCTAACATATTTGCATTAACCTTTTCACCGTATCTTTGTCAACAATGGAAAATGTAACCTTTAAAAACCTCTGCTGGCCTGACCTGTGGCGCAGTGGATAAAGCGTCGTCCTAATATACTGAGGTTGCCGGTTCGAAACCCTGGGCTTGCCCAGTCAAGGCACATATGGGAGTTGATGTTTCCTGCTCCTCCCCCCTTCTCTGCCCCCCATACCTTTCTAAAATTATAAACAAACAAACAAACCCCCCTGATATTCTGAGAATGGAGGTGTTATTATCATCAGTGTTTAGAGATCTCTGTCTCTCTCTCTCTCCCTCCCTAAAAGTCAATAAATAAAATTTAAATATTTGTGTATTATTTGCAGGGGCAGGGAGAAGGGAAGGGAGGGGGGAGGGGGAGAGGTGTGTCCGGGTGGTTAGTTCAGGTAGTCGTTCTTTGGGGCAGGCTTCTTTCACATCTGAGTTTACTGAAGCGATTTGAATGCTGAAAGATAAACACGCCCCGAAGATCTTCCAGCAGCTCATTTGTTGAAGATTGTTTCGGAATAACAGGGCAGAGAATTGGAACAGCCCCAGAAATGGAGAATTTGGCAAACTCCTGAGCCGTCTCTCATCTCTAAGACCCATTTTCTCTGACTTTCCAGAGCGAAAGTGGCCCTGCCTAGACTATCTCCTGTTGCTTCTTTTATCCTACGCCCTTCCTTGTTTCACTGTCCCCAGCTTTAACAAATGTCCCCTCAAAGTCACCTGAACTTGCCTGACCAGGCGATGGCGCAGTGGATAGAGTGTTGGGATGTGGAGGACCCAGGTTTGAAACCCCAAGGTCACCGGCTTGAGCAGGGACTTACCAGCTTGAGCACAGGATTGCTGGCTTGAACGTGGGATCACAGACATGACCCCACTGTTGCTGGTCTGAGCCCAATGGTTGCTGGCTTAAGCCCAAGGATGCTGGCTTGAGCCCAAAGCCACTGGCTTGAGCAAGGGGTCACTCACTCTGCTGTAGCGCTCCAATCAAGGCACATATGAGAAAGCAATCAATGAACAACTAAGGTGCTGCAATGAAGAACTGATGCTTCTCATCTCTCTCTCCCTTCCTGTCTGTCCCTATCTGTCCCTCTGTCTCTGTCACAAAACAAAACAAAAATCACTTTGACTCATGCTGTGAAATTTTTCCTGTATGAAGTCAAGATCCCACACATACTACTAGCCGGCCCTAGGCAGACCTGCTCTGGGCCAGGTCCCCTTTCCAGTAACATAACAACAAATTGATGTGTGTGTGTGTCTCTCTCTCTTAGGCTACAGAAAGAAACCGCCTGCCGACCTGCTAATACCGTGATTCGAATCTGATGAGACCTTTAACAGACTTCTATACCAAGAACTGTAAGATATCCATGCTGCTTTAAGCCATAAGTTTGCAGTAATCTGTTATGACAGAAATGGAAAACTGACATGTAGGTACAGGCAGTCTTTAGTGGTTTTTTTTTTTGTATTTTTCTGAAGCTGGAAACGGGGAGAGACAGTCGGACAGACTCCCGCATGCGCCCGACCGGGATCCACCCGGCACGCCCACCAGGGGCGACGCTCTGCCCCTCCGGGGCATCGCTCTGTTGCGACCAGAGCCACTCTAGCGCCTGGGGCAGAGGCCAAGGAGCCATCCAGCGCCCGGGCCATCTTTGCTCCAATGGAGCCTTGGCTGCGGGAGGGGAAGAGAGAGACAGAGAGGAAAGGGGGGGGGGTGGAGAAGCAAATGGGCGCTTCTCCTATGTGCCCTGGCCGGGAATCGAACCTGGGTCCCCCGCATGCCAGGCCGACACTCTACCGCTGAGCCAACCGGCCAGGGCCAGTCTTTAGTGTTTTAACTACATCCTTATCTTGTCCTATCACTGTTCCTGCCAGGTGTATGCTGCTGATCATTATCATATATAACACAGGTCCAGATGTGTAAAATTAACATGAAAACATTCAGTATTCTTTGGCTTTACTTCCTTTTTTAAAAATTTATTTATTATTTTTAGCCTTGACCAGAGAGCTCAATTGGTTAGAACATCATCCTGATATGCAAAAGTTGCCGGTTCAATCCCTGGTCAGGGTGCACACAGGAACAGATCGATGTTTCTGTCTCTGTCTTTTTCTCCCCCTAAAAGTCAATAAATAAAATTTAAAAACTTATGTATTATTTTTAGAGAGAGAGAAAGGGAAGGAGAGGGAGAGAGAGAAGGGGAGGAAGAGAGAAGGAGAGAGAGACACATTAATTTGTTGTTCCACTTTTATGTGTTCACTGGTTGATTCCTGTATGAGCCCAGACCCGGGACTGACCCTCAGCCTAGGTGTATCAGGGTGATGTTCAGTATTCTAAACTGATGTGTTAAATGACTTCAAATACTATGCATAAAGCCAACTCTACCATGATTCCTAGAAACTGGTCATACTCTGATTTGGGGAAAGAAAAAGAATTTTACAAGTTATTCTTCTTGGTATTATCTTTTTTGAATCAGGCACCTACCTCATTCTTGTCTTAAAAAGAGATAGTGAGTTCCACAGTCACTGGACGATCAGTTTCAAGTTTTCCAAGGCTGAGAAAAGCCATATCCCCGGCTCAGAGGAAGAGCTCACCATCATTAACCAAATACCCAGCGTTCACAGGGATACTCACTTATTCAGATCAATCTCATAAGTTTGCATATGAGGTTTATCTCCAGTTTTGTCTGGGTCCCATCGGTAGATGGCAAATTTCTTGATTCGGGGGGCTGCGGCTGCAGCTGTCTGTGCCCCTCGGCAGGCCTGGAATGTTTAAAAAGTTCACAAGAAGGAAAAATTTAAAATGCAGATAAATCCTTCTACTTAGCTGCACTATACTGCAATACTGGATAAAAACCCACACATCACTGACAGTCTTCTTGGGGACGGGAGTCGTCCAATATCCAACAAATCCTCAACCTCTGGCATACGCCAGACATGCTGATGCTGATTCACACTCAGTTTTAAAGCCACTATTTACTACCATCAGATACTGTACTAAATGCTTTATATGAAGTGCTCCACTGAATCTGCATTTTGAAGATGAGAAAAATGAGGCTCAGAGATGAAGTTACGGGCCCATGCCTACAGAACTGAGGAGTGAAGCCAGAACCGGAACCCAGGCCTGTCTGTCTGACTCCAGAACCCCCGTTCCTAACACTGATGTGCTACCCTACATACTTGTGAACAGTCTCAGGTCTCTTCCTGGTGCTGTGTTCTCTTTCTGGCCTAACATCTTGAGGGCACATGTGTTGGTGTTCCTCAGAGAAACAGAACCGACAGTGTATACATATACACATAAATATGTATGTACACATACATACATAAAAAATAGAGGTTTATAATAAAGAATTGGTTGACGTAATTATGGACGACAAGTCCTAAGATCTGCAGTTGGCAAGCTGGGAAACCCAGGAGAGCCAACAGTGTAATCCAGTCCAAAGGCCGGCAGGCTGAAGGCCCAGGAAAAGCTGATGTCTCAGTTTGAGTCCAAAGGCAGGAAAAAACACATCATGGCTTGACAGCCCAGCCAGATAGGTGGCATTCTCTCTCTCTATTCTCTCTCTCTTTCTTTTTTTTTTTACGGAGACAGAGAGAGAGAGAGAGAGAGAGAGGGATAGATAGGGACAGACAGACAAGAATGGAGAGAGATGAGAAGCATCAATCAGTTTTTCGTTGCGACACCTTAGTTGTTCATTGATTGCTTTCTCATATGTGCCTTAACTGTGGGGCTACAGCAGACTGAGTAACCCCTTGCTCAAGCCAGCGACCTCGGGGTCTCGAACCTGGGTCCTCCACATCCCAGTCCAATGCTCTATCCACTGTGCCACTGCCTGGTCAGGCTGCATTCTCTCTTATTTGAAAGGAGTAAGAGGGAATTTGTTCTAGCCAGCCCTTCAGCTGACTGGATCAGGGTCACTCACATTAGGACAGGCAATCTGTACCACTCAGCTTTTCGATACAAATGTCAAACTCATCCAAAATCACCCTAGCAGAAACATCCAGAATAATTCTGACCCACCATCGGGCACACCATGGCCCAGTCAAGCTGAGGCATAAAACGAAACAACACAGCGTAGAACAGGTTACATGTAACATCTCCCAGCGTACCTGGTCCAGGCCATGGCCTATAGCAGCTCCATTCATGGTTAGGAAAGATTGAAAAGCAAAAACTGAGCATTAAACTTGTGTAGAAATGTGGTTGATTTTAAATGTACCCTAACAGGCTGACTAGTGCAACCTTTATCAAACCATTCTAAATAAGACAAAAACACCCCTAACTCAGCAGCAAGCTGTCCCCATCCCGCAGTCCTTACAGCCCTTCCCCATTAAGGCAGAGACCACTTCAAATGCTCTATGCTTCTACTATGGTGATGGGGAGGGGAGGACCTGTCCGTCCAAACAACAAGTATAAGCGAAACCCTTAATTTTTACACAGAAAAATTCAAACTACATTCCATGCTGGCTAATTCTCTTACAAACTGTTACAGAAAGTAAAAACTCTGAAGGTTAACTGAATAATTATAAGAAAGTAATGGTGTTTGTTACCTGCTGGCAAAAAGTGTCCCAAATTAAGTGAAGCTGAAAATATAATTATCAGCTCTCAGTATGAAAGAAATGCATGAAGAAATGAAAGTGCAGGTAAAGATGAAAATGAAGGCTGTGTTTTATCTCATTACCAAGCTGGCAAAGATCATTAATAGAAGGAAAGTCATTAACAAATACACTGTCCATGTAGGACTCCATTTTGTAAAACAACAGGAACATGTAGCTAACGCCACCCTGTCGTATTTGAGAGGAAAGGACAAGATTCCTGAAGATAGCTCCAGCAGCCTTTGCTTCCTTAGTGCCCCCCAATCTTTTTGTTTTGGTGAGATTTAATGAGGTATAATTCACTACATACACTCACGTGCCACTTAATAATGGGGTACACATTCTGAGAAATGCATTGTTAGGTGATTCTGTTCTTGTGTAAACATCACAGAAGCACTTACACAAACCTAGATGGTACAACCCCCATCACACACCTGGCTATATGGTCTAGAGCCTATTGCTCCCAGGCTACAAGCCTGTACAGCATGTCACTGGACTAAATACTGCAGGCAATTGTAATAGTGGTATATGTGTATCTAAACATTGAAAAGGTACGGTAAAAATACAATATAGCTTGACTGGTGGTGGCCCAGTGCGTAGAGTGTTGATCTGGGGCACTGAGGTCCCAGGTCCGAAACCCTGAGGTGGCCAGCTTGAGTTCAGGATCATCGGCATGATCCCATGGTTGTTGGCTTGAGCCCAAAGTTTGCTGGCTTGAGCAAGGGGTCACTGGTTCGGCTTGAGCCTCTTGGTCAAGGAACATCAAGGTATGTCCGAGAAGCAATCAATGCACAAATGAAGTGAAACAAGTAGGAGCTGATGCTTCTCATATCCCTTCCTTCCTGTCTGTCTCTGCCTGTCTCTGCCTGTCTCTCTGTCTCAAAAAAAAAAAAAAAAGTGACGGAGGTTTGCTTTGTTCATCTTAAGGGCTGCACTAAAATTAATCCAAAGGATTATGAAAGCTGTGATTTTTAAAAATTCTCTGTATTGAGAAACCTGAAAACTTGGTCTGTAGGTATTCATAGTAGAAATAACAATAGCCTTCACTCACTGAGTGAGCCCTTACCATGTGTTAGACATTGTACTAAATGGACTCTAATCTTTTTTTTTTTTTTTTTTTCATTTTTCCTAAGCTGGAAACGGGGAGGCAGTCAGACAGACTCCCACATGCGCCTGACCAGGATCCACCCGGCATGCCCACCAGGGGGCGATGTTCTGCCCCTCTGGGGCATCACTCTGTTGCATCCAGAGCCATTCTAGCGCCTGAGGCAGAGGCCACACAGCCATCCTCAGTGCCAGGGCCATCTTTGCTCCAATGGAGCCTCAGCTGCAGGAGGGGAAGAGAGAGACAGAGAGGAAGGAGAAGGGGAGGGGTGGAGAAGCAGATGGGCGCTTCTCCTGTGTGCCCTGGCCGGGAATCGAATCTGGGACTCCATCACGCCAGGCCAACGCTCTACCGCTGAGTCAACCGGCCAGGGCCTGGACTCTAATCTTTACAGTATCTCTGCAAAGACATTTTTATTACTCTCTAAGATCATATAACAAAGAGTGATTCAAATACAGGTCATTTGACTCCAAAGCCCAACTTTTTAGTCACTATACCAGTGGTGAAAATGCAAATCCAAACAGAACAGCACAAAGAGAGAATCCCTTTTCTCAAACAGATCCAAAAACAATAGAAGCTGTTACTCTACCCATACAATCAGATCTTAGCAGCAGATATTCTAGATATACTTGTTCACTTAGTTGTTCACTAAATAATTACGGAGTGGCTACTACGTGCCAGGAAGGGAGAGACAGAGATAGGAACATCGATCTGATTGACCTGTTCCTGTATGTGCCCTGACTGGGGATCAAACCAGCAATCACTGTACTTTGGGACGATGCTAACCAACCGAGCTACCTGGCCAGGGCATTAATGGAAGGTTTTGAGCAGAGGAGTGAAAAGGTCAGACAAGTTTTTATTTTATTATTTTTATTTTTTTTTAAATTATTGATTTTAGCGAGACAGAAAGAGGAAGAGAGAGAGAGACAGACAGGAACATTGAGCTGTTCCTCTATGTGCCCTGACTAGGGATCGAACTGGCAACCTCTGCTGCTTTGGGACAATGCTCTAACCAACTGAGCTATCCGGCCAGGGAAGGTCAGACAAGTTTTTAAAGAATCACTTTGGCTTCCGTTTTAAGAATCAACTGTAGAGATGCAAAGATGAAAGAAAGAAAACCAGGTTAAGAAGAAATTACAATAACCAGCTAAGAGATGATGATGGCTTAAAGCAGGCTAGTAGCTCTGGACATGGTGAGAAGTGGTTAGTTTTTAATATATGTTAGGAACTGACACGATTTGTTCACAGACTAGAGTGAGAGTGTGGCAAAGAGCAAAGATGATGACCCCCAAGTTTCTGGCCCAAACCACACAAAGGATGGAGTTGCCATCAACTGTGATGGGAGAAGAAAGTTGGTGTGTGTGTGTGTGTTAGACAGACATGCAGAGATTTTGAGGCTGTAACTGGGTGGCCATCTGAATCTGAAGATCTGGGGTGAGGGCTGGAGACACAAATTAGGCAACTGGTATCTCAAGCCCAAGGGAGCATATACCAACACTGGAACTGCAGAAGAGAAGGGAGAATCCTGGAGAGCTGTCTGTGAACAAGCAATGGGATGCAGAGCAAGAGTGAAGGGTTAGCCAGAGGAGTGCTGCCAATTCTCCCGCAGTAACAGGAAGGAAAGGACAGTAAACGGGCAAAAGCAGGGAGGTAGGCAAAATAATTGTTTTTTTCCTTTGTTGCTTGTCCAACAATTTATTACAAAGCCACGACAGGGGAGGATTCTTCAAAAGTATTTCTATTTCTATCTTCAGAAGTATTTCTACTTCAATCTACAAAACTAATGAGTACATAAGGCTGAGTGCACCTTTATAGGAAACCTTAGAAAAGATTAACTTCATAGTTTATAATTTAAGGAAGGAAGCAAGATGATAACTGGACTGAACCGAACTGAGGAGGATGAAGAGGGTGAATTCTGATTCATGCCGAAGGCTGCCTGTTATTCCTTTAGGAAAGATTCCTTAAGAAGCAGGCTTGGAGCTAGGCAGAGCAGACTCAGATTTAAAGGTGGGAGAGAAAGGTCTGGAAATGGAGAGTCAGAAGGCAAGGTCTGAGTAAAATAGAAGGTGCAGCTTTGTTTCTGAAATGTATGACAGGGTTCAAATCCAAGCTCTACCATTTAGCAGCTGTGTGCTCTTTGGCAAATTAGTCAACCTCTCTGATTCCATTTCCTGTTTTGTAAAAGGGTAGGGGTTATTATAATCTACATCATAAAACCCCATAAATGGAGGGGTCAAGCTTCTAGGACAGCCCAGAATATAATTTCTGCTTTTCAGTATTGGCAACATTATCAGTTTTTGTATTATTCTGATTGGCAGATAGTATCCTGAGGCCTGCTACTACTAGGAGCAATGAGAAAGTAGGAGGTACCTGTCCTAAATGGGTTCATAGTCTAGATGAAGAAATAAGGCAACACAAACAACAGTTAATAACTTACAGGCAGAACTGTGGTTCAGCTGTACAGACTAACGCATTAAAGGAATTTGGAAGAGAAAGCCACTGTGTCCTCGAGTTCTGGGAACCTGAGTATTACACACAGGTAACACAGCAAGCTCATCACTGAATTCTTTCGTGGTGGCTTCTGTGGATATGAATGCACATTCCTACAAAGGGGTGTGGGGGCAGTCTTCTATTTTTCTGCCTTCAGGAGGTCCTACATTGGCTTCACCTGGAATTACAACACTGACCTATGAAACTAGCCTTCTCTACAATTTGTTCTTGGAAGAGGGACCTGAGCTTTAGAACTCACTCTCACTGGTGGGTTCTCACAACTTAATTGCTTGCTCAACAACTAAGAAAGGAACTGGTAATCAAGGTCATTATCAATCATCAATTTAATGCTCAGAAGACAGCAGCTTGAGGCTCTGGTAGGCAGTCCTCTTCCCCTATTTCCCCTTTCCAGAAAGACTACATATAATGAACTTGTCCAAGTTCACACACAGCATATTGGGAAGAGCCAGCATCAGAAGACATGCCATATGCACTGTGTTATGCAACCAGGGCAGGTACTTAAAACGAGATATTCTCATGTTAAGTGAAAGAAAGACAGAGGATCTAATACTTCTCCTACACAGGCCAAAAGCCCAGATCTGTGCTAGGAGTCTCTCACAAACTGTGATTTTAAAGAAAAAAGAAGCCTGACCAATGGTGGTGCAGTGCACAGAGTGTCAACCTGGGATGCTGAGGTCCGAGATTCAAAACCCCACGTCCCCGAGGTCACCAGCTTGAGCACGGAGTCTCCAGCTTGAGCGTGGGATCATAGACGTGACCCCATGGTCACTGGCTTGAGCAAGGAGTCACTGGCTTGGCTTGAGCCCCCTGATCAAAGAACATATGAGAAAGCAATTAATGCACAACTAAAGTGAAGCAACCAGCCCTGGCTGGTTGGCTTAGTGGTAGAGCGTCGGCCTGGCGTGCAGGAGTCCTGGTTCGATTCCCGGCCAGGGCACACAGAAGTGCCCATCTGCTTCTCCACCCCTTCCCCTCTCCTTCCTCTCTGTCTCTCTCTTCCCCTCCGGCAGCCAAGGCTCCATTGGAGCAAAGATGGCCCGGGCGCCGAGGATGGCTCTGTGGCCTCTGCCTCAGGCGCTAGAGTGGCTCTGGACGCATGCCGGGTGGATCCCAGTCCAGCGCATGTGGGAGTCTGTCTGACTGCCTCCCCGTTTCCAACTTCAGAAAAAACAAAAACAAACAAAAAAATAAAATGAAGCAACTATGAATTGATGCTTCTTGTCCCTCTCCCTTCCTGTCTCTCTCTCTCACTGAAAAAAACAACAACCAACCAAACAAAAAAGAAAAACAAACACAAAAAACAACCGGGGTTAGATCCTGGATCTATCAGTTTCGGGCCATGATATTATGAGCAAGTAAAAAAATGTTCGTTCTGAAATGTCAGTTTTCAAATCTCTCCAGGGGAGGTAAGAATTCCTGCTCACCCACCTTATTGGGGTTGTTGAGGAGCCCAGAGGCAGACACAGACTTGAAGAGGATATATAAATTCTCAGTCCCCTAATGTAGGCAATGGCAATTTCCCTCCCCCCTCTAAATGTTCCCGTTTAGAACGCAGGCCAGAGGGGTGTAGCTTCCTGGCAATGCCAGAGGTGCACACTGAATAAAATACCTAAGAGCAGTGCCCAGCTCTGTACCTGTGTGATCCATGCCTGACTCGGTGAGGTCGCTATTGTTATAAACTGTGTGCTCTTTACAGACAGGGCCATTTGGAGGATGACACTGTTTTAAGGAACCGATCTTTCTCGCAGCTCCCCAGCAGGAGAGGGTTCAGATCCTGTAGGAGGCTGGACGTCCTTCCATGTCTCCCTCCCCCTGCTCTGTCCCCCAAAATTCACTTGTCCTGTCCTTACCAACCCGGTCCAACCCTCCGTCCGTAGCCCTCAATCTCGCATCCTGAAGGAGTGACTTTGCGTCCCGGCTCCTACCCCTTCTCACACTCCCGCAGAGGCGACAGTATGGTGACAGAAAAAGGGCTTGGAGCCCAAGTGTTCGGCTTCGAGTTCTGTTCCCAGCTGTCAGTCACTTGCCCTGTGACCTTGGGCAATTTGAGTCCCTCTCTGAACTTTTTTCCTATTTCTAAAAATCGTCTTCGCCCCCAATAACTCATAGGCTACGACAAGGCGCAGACGGATGACAGGGATGCTCCATGCCAAACCAGAGCCCGCGCCGGTGGGAGCGCTCCTCCCGCTCCCAGAGGCCCTGCTCTGTGCTCTGCAGCCGCCTCCGCGGGCCCCTCGGCTCCAGGCTGTCTCCGTGACCTGCGCTCTCCCTGCGACTCCGGAGCTCACCTGCAGGCAGGCTCCGCCAAGGGCTGCGGCCGGGAACCGGACCCTCAAGGACACTCTGCCCACCGCCGCCATCTTGCCTCCTGACGGCGAGCCCCACCCCTTAACCCCCGAGGTCGCTCTCCGCCGGCGTCCCACTGAGCACCGCGGCACCGAGCTAATGTCCACTCAGGACCCGCTAGCTGCGTAGGAGTCGCAGAGTGGGAGGCGCTTCCGGCTTCCCGGGTGGGAGGAGGGAAGGAGAGAAAGCCAACGCGAGCGAGCGTGCGCAGTTGCGGGGCACCCGGCGCATGCCCAGTGAGATCCCCGTGTTCCTAAGGTGACTTTCCCAGAAGAGGGCGGAGTCAGAGGTGGAGGATGGCAGAAGGGGTGGGACTAAGGCCATGAAGGGGCGGAGCCATTTGATCCGGGTATTGTCCCCACTTTAAGCTTTTCTTTCTGAAAAATTTGTCAGTCGTATCACTCAACTCTGTCGCGTAGTGGCTTTAGTTAGACATTGTCAGACACAGTGCAGTTTTCCCGAGACTGTCCAGGTTTCAGCACTGAAAGTCCCGAGTGCTGTGTCCAGAGAAACCCCTCATTCCTAGACAAATTGGTAGGGTTGTTGAGTGAACCCAAGGGATTTCAAAGATAACGGACAACGATAGTCACTCAATTCATTAAAATGTATCTATGGGTACTGCTATGTGCCGGATGCTGAGATGCTACAGTGAGTTAGTAAACCAGGCGCAGTTAGCGCCCTCAATGGATTTACTGCTAGGCAAGTAATCGGACAAATACAGTACACTAAACTCAGTTCTGTAAAGTAGGGGCGAGAAGGGAATCCAGCCCTTCGTGGCTTAGTTAGCCATTTAGTGTCAGAAACCATTTGTTGAACACCTACTGTATTGAAAACATTACAATCCATCATCTTACATAATCTTGTGAGAGAGTTGTACGAGTGTCTGTCTCCGTTTTAGTCTCAGCTGCTTTTTTCAGACCCTTCTATGGATCACCTTGGAGCTTGCCTCACTCTTCTGGCTTGATTACCTTGGGCAGGGTGTGGCCTCAGTCCTTCAAGTCACTTGGTCTCTTCAGTGTCCTTACGCATTTATGTAGGTAGTTAACTTTGCAGGTACCTGTGTTTCTTAAGAAGGATATTTTTCCTTCTCTGCCCACGTGTTTTTTTTTATTTTGTATTTATTCATTTTAGAGAGGAGAGGGAGAGACAGAGAGAGAGAGAGAGAGAGAGAGAGAGAGAGAGAGAGAAGGGGGGTGGAGCTGGAAGCATCAACTCCCATATGTGCCTTGACCAGGCAGGCCCAGGGTTTCGAACCGGCGACCTCAGCATTTCCAGGTCGATGCTTTATCCACTGTGCCACCACAGGTCAGGCCTCTGCCCATGTGTTTTTGACACATAAAGAGCACTTTGTTATATTCTTTTTTTAAAAAAGATTTTATTTAATGATTTTATAGGGGGAAAGATGGGAACAAGAAGTATCAACTCTTAGTTACTTCACTTTAGTTGTTCACTGATTGCTTGTCATATGTGCCCTGAGCTGGCAAGCCCAGGGTTTTGAATCAGTGACCTCAGCATTTCAGGTCGACATTCCATCCACTGTGCCACCACAGGTCAGGCTGTATTCTTTGATTCTCATACTCATAACTCATTTAGATTCTACTGGAAAAATTGAGATGGCCAGACAAATTGGTTGGATGGAGCTCAGTTTCTGAAGTCTTGGGCAGGAACTCGGCTACATTGCCTGGTGGCTTCATGAAGGAGGTGTGTAGTGAGGCCAAGAGTAAAAGCCTGGGGCCCTAGGTCTGACCTTGAATCTTCCCCTCAAGGTTGGTGACCTTGGACAAGTCCCTCCCCAAATCTGGCCTATAGTTTCCTTGCCTGTATCATCAAGCTGTTGGGCCAGCTGGTTTAAGATTCTGTGATTCACATGGCTACCTTGGGGGCTGTTTTGGGGGGTGACTAGTGACAGGGCTGAGGTCACCTTGACTTTTCACCGGCTAACCCAGCTCTGGAATAGGGCTCCTCTGAGTCTGCCCCAAGGGGCCTCTTGGGACACCCAAATTGGCTGAGATACTGAGAACACTGTCCTTCCTCCAACTTCTCCTTGCTGAATTGTCTTCTGAGTTGAAGGAAGACTGTCCTCTTTCTCCAAGGTACATGTTTCTAGAGAACTGACCCTCCTGGCATTTTTAAGGTTCTTTCACCTCAAAGTCAGATGCCACTGCTAGATAAGTGACTACCCTTTTACTCTGCCTAGGTCACCTTGGAAAAAACAGTCTGAGGCCAGCAGAACTGAAACCTTGATTTATGAAGGGGCTCTTGGTGCCAATGGGTCCACACACCCTGCAGTCACATCATTCCTGGGCTTCGTGGGGATTTGGGGAGCTCAAAGTTATGGAGGAATAAATTCCTGGGCGGCTGTACCTCCGCCCTGAACTTTGGGATTCTAGACAGGCACAGCTGCAGAAGGACTTAGAGGTTTTCATGGCCTGCTCCTGACATATCTTCCCAAGGTGTCCTCATGATAAGATCCAAAGTTCTTTTTGTTTGTTTATTTCCACTTGTCTAGCAAGTGAAATATTGCTTTGTAACAGTCTGCTAGATGCTTTAAGTTTATGCTGAACTTCATCATCTGCAAATGTGCTGTATAAACAGTGTCCTTTAGCCCTCATAACAACCCTGAAATTGGGACAGTTACTGAAGTTGGAGTTAACTGTCCCCATTTTACAGACTTTCTTAGTCTTTTGACGATAAGAAAGATAAGCAATCTCGGGCGGGAATCTTGCTTCAGGAGCTCTTTCTTGCCTATGGGCTGGGAATTAAGTCTAGAGTTAAAAAGTAAATCCCCAAAGCACTGCTGTTTATACAATCAACTACTGTACATTTCTAGTGTCTTCTGATTTAGGGCACTCCAGCTGGATTCCATGCAGCCAGAGGGCTAAGGAGGGTTGGATTTAGGGGGACAAAATATCAGATGATTTTATTGCCTGGGTGATTTTTTGTTTTTGCCTCTGAGAAAAACCCACCTTACTCCAATTAATTCCTCTGGTGACTTAGGGGGCTTTTAATTAAAAATTCAGGATTTCATTTGCCTTCAGCTCATGCGGTGTTGCCCTGTTGCATCTCCCTGGCCGACCTTTCCCCCTGGTCCAGCTGTTTCCCGAGCATCTCCATCTGGGAGTCCTCATGGCCTCTAGATCACAAACTGCCCCCAGCTGTACATATCACCTGAGGAGTTTGTAGCTCCCATCTATCTTATTGGTGCCACCATTTATCCAGTCTTCAAGCTAGAAACCCGGTGTGGTCTTTGACTCTTCCCTTGACACATCCAATCAACCACCAGTTCCCAGCATAGCTGCCACGGTGTCCAGGACTGGCCCACCCACTGGCCCTTCCAGTCTCAGCTTTCCATGTGATAAAACCCATTTGGTTTCCCTCCTTGTTCCTCAACTCCATGCCTTTGCTCATTTCCATGTCATGGATCTGGAGTGCCCTTTCCTCTTTTCCCACATGGCCAGCTCTTCATCACTTAGGATTCAGCCCCAACTTTCTCTTCTTTTTCTCAGCGCCAAATCACCCCTTTGACCCTGGCTGGTTGGCTCAGTGGTAGAGCATCAGCCCAGTGTGTGGAAGTCCCAGGTTTGATTCCCAGTGAGGGCAGACAGGAGAAGTGCCCATCTGCTTCTCCACCCCTCCCCTTCTCGCTTCTCTCTCTCTTTCTCACTTTCTCTCTTTCCTTCCTACAGTCATGGCTCAATTGGAGCGAGTTGGCCTCGGGCACTGAGGATGACTCCATGGCCTCCGCCTCAGGCACTAAGAAGAGCTCAATTGCTGAGCAATGGAGCAATACCCCAGACGGGCAGAGCATCGCCCTCTAGTGGGCTTACTGGGTGGATCCCTGTGAAGCACATGAGGGAGTCTGTCTGTCTGCCTCCCCTCCTCTCACTGAATAAAAGAAAGGAAGGAAGGAAGGAAGGAAGGAAGGAAGGAAGGAAGGAAGGAAGAAATCACCCCTTTGCCACCCTCATCAACACATTCTCTGTATCTGCCATCAATGCACGTAACACCTGGTTTGACAATTACCCATTTATATGCCTGTCTTCCCACACTGTGGGCATTTTGAGGGCATGGCCCATTCACTTAATTTGCTTCATAGAATGTATTGTTATTTGTAAGTTTAACTTTAGTTCTTTATGAATATATTTTTTGTCTGAACCTCCAACACTAGAGGTCAAGAACTATGTCTGCCTTGTTCACGGTTGTGTCCCCAGAGCCTGGCACACACCAGGTGACCAATAAATGCTCAATGAATGAACAAATTTATGTTTATTTCCAAAGATTGCTTGGGACTTGCCTCACAGTAGCTATGCATTGATGCTGCTTGGTTGAATGAAGGAATACATAAAAACAGAGGAGGCCTGACCTATGGTGGCACAGTGGATAAAGTGTCGACCTGGAATACCAAGGTCGCCAGTTTTAACCCCAAGCTTGCCCAGTCAAGGCACAAGTGGGAGTTGATGCTTCCTGCTCCTTCTCCCTTCTCTCTCTGCCCCCTATAAAATGAATAACTAAAATCTTAAAACAACAACAACAACAAAAAGAACCAGAGGAAGTGCTGTCCCTGTTCCCTGTAGAAGGTGAAAGAGGAGAGTTGGGGTGGGTGGGTGGTTAGGGGAGCCGGGAGCCTGTGGAGATTCAAGCACCTTTAATATCTGGGTCAAGGTGAGTGCACACAATTTAAGAGGGTAAAAAAACTCAGTCATTAAGACCAATAATATTTTAATGCAATATTAAAATAATAAAAATGCAAAAAATATCCATGATGAATAAAAGATCAAAATTTTAAGTAAAGACAGTGCTCTCCAAGACAAACCGGAGGACTGAGATGATCAAGGGAACTGGGAGCCATCACCCTGGTTCCTTCTTGTTCTGGTGAAGGCACTTGTGGTCACCTTTATTGTTATTGTTCAAGATGCCGGTGACAATAATGATGGGGCTGCTTCTGCTTCTTGTAGCTGTCGCCTTTGGAGGACCTAGTGCTTACTAGGCCCTCTGCAGAGCACTTTGGGTACATTTTCAATAATCATTACAAGCCCACAAAGAAGGATTCTTGTTCTTCATTTACAGTTGAAGGAACTGAGTCTCGGGAGGGGGGGCAACAACTTCTCACCCTAAGTCACATAGTTAGGGGGTCAGCATCTTCAATTAGGGAGACTGCTGGGCTGTGGGCATGCGCCCAAGGTTCATAGGAACACAGTGGTTGCAGTTACTCGGCTCCACCTGCAGAGGGTGCCTTCACCCCACGGAACTGCCAGGGCTCCGCAACTGCCCTTCGCAACCTGCCATTAGAACCCTTTTCCCTCTAAACCCCACCATATAATCAGACTTCTCAAAATATCCTCTCTGAGTGGGATGGGGACAATCATATGCTACAGGCTTCTCCAATTTCATGAGCAGACGCTATGGAACTCCCGGAGCAAAAGTCACGAGCCACCCCTTCCAGGTGGGGATGCGTTTCACACAGCTGAAGTCAGCTCAGCTGCTGGGGCTTAGCAGGTGGCCCAACGCCTTCTGGGGACTGTCACGTTGCTGGGCCCTATAGACACACACACGCACATGCACACGCACATGCACACGCGCGCGCGCTCACCCACCCTGCTAACCTCTGCGTCACTCCCATCTGCTTGCCACATCGCCTGTGGTTAACTCCCAAACTGGCAGTTAATTTGGTCCTCTGGATGGCGTGGGTGTGTGCTTTATAAACACAGTAAACTCCCTTCCCAGCTGAATCTGAATTTTGCGCAACCCTTTCTGTCAAAGACAGAACCACGGACTGCAATGCAGAAAAGGGAAGGTGATCAATATTCATCTGTGGTGGTGACATAGAAGCTCACAGGCGACAAAACAAGCCAGAGGGATGCAGAACCTTAATAGCAAGTCAGCCTTTTAGAGAGGCAGGGAGGTGGAGTGGTTAGGTGTGTAGGCCTTTGAGAGTTTAAATCGTCTTATATAAATTCAAGTCATTTACTCTGTGACCTTGAGCAAGTTACTTAACCTCTCTGTGCATTAGTTTCCTATTGTGTAAAGTGGGGAAAGAGAATCATAGTCACCTTACAGGACGGAGGAGTAAATGAATTAGTATCTGTAAGGAGCTATCAATCTTGAACTGGTGGTAGAAAGCCCAGCGGGGGGAAGAAAAGAGGTTAAGAGAAATGTGTGTTATTAGGGGGAAGAGATTATGCTAATCAGGATGGGGAGACTTCAGTATAAATAAGATGCCAAGGGTTTTAGGCAGCTTTAAACAATTATTTATTTTTTTTTATTTTTTTATTTTTATTTTTTTTTAATATTTTTTATTTTTTGTATTTTTCTGAAGCTGGAAACAAGGAGAGACAGTCAGACAGACTCCCGCATGCACCCGACCGGGATCCACCCGGCACGCCCACCAGGGGCGAAGCTCTGCCCACCAGGGGGCGATGCTCTGCCCCTCTGGGGCGTCGCTCTGTCGCGACCAGAGCCACTCTAGCGCCTGGGGCAGAGGCCAAGGAGCCATCCCCAGCGCCCGGGCCATCTTTGCTCCAATGGAGCCTTGGCTGCGGGAGGGGAAGAAAGAGACAGAGAGGAAGGAGGGGGGGGTGGAGAAGCAAATGGGCGCTTCTCCTATGTGCCCTGGCCGGGAATCGAACCCGGGTCCCCTGCACGCCAGGCCGACGCTCTATCGCTGAGCCAACCAGCCAGGGCCTAAACAATTATTTAAAAATACATATGTAATTAAATTTTCACTATGTCAAAATTTCAAGCAACATAGATAGATAACTTTTAAATCCTCTCAGTCATACTTCCTTTCCCAGAAGTGATTATTATTGTCAGTTTCAAGGGATTTCTTCCATATCTTTTTCTTTGCTTGATGTTCTTCTTCTTTTTTTTTTTTTTTTTTTTCTTTCATTTTTCTGAAGCTGGAAACAGGGAGAGACAGTCAGACAGACTCCCGCATGCGCCCAACCGGGATCCACCCGGCACGCCCACCATGTTGCGACCAGAGCCACTCTAGCGCCTGGGGCAGAGGCCAAGGAGCCATCCCCAGCGCCCGGGCCATCTTTGCTCCAATGGAGCCTTGGCTGCGGGAGGGGAAGAGAGAGACAGAGAGGAAAGCGCGGCGGAGGGGTGGAGAAGCAAATGGGCGCTTCTCCTGTGTGCCCTGGCCGGGAATCGAACCCGGGTCCTCCGCACGCTGATGTTCTTCTTTTTAAAAAAATACCAACATTAAATGTTCTGTCTTAGAGCTCTTCCCTTGTTGGTATACACAGACCGATTTCATTTTATGTGCTGCAGAATATTTAAATGAAGGGATGTACCATGGTTTGAACATTTCTCAGGTAGTTCTTAAAAATGTTTTTCCCATTGGCTTAATAGCAATACAGAAATATATGTGACTGTCCTTTTTCTAAAATACAGAATTGGTTGCCTGAAATACAGGATTGGTCAACTGACCTGTGGTAGTGCAGTGGATAAAGCGTTGAATTGGAACGCTGAGGTCACTGGTTTGAAACCCCGGGCTTGCCCGGTCAAGGCACATATGAGAAGCAACTAGTACAGGTTGATGGTTCCCACTCCTCCACACCCCTTCTCTCTCTCTCTCAAATCAGTATATAAAATCTTAAAAAATAAAATAAAATACAGGATTGGTCATGTGACTGCAGCTGCTCAATCCTTTCAGGGGTTCCTATTGCTCAAAGCCCTGTCTTGTGTTTCCAGCGTGACTAGATCTTAGCCACTCTATGATCACCATTTCCCAAACATGTCACACACACCCTTTTGTATCTGTACTCAGCGTGGCAGCACTTTCTCCTTTCTCTTCCTTGTCATTTGTCCCTACAGTCATTCAACAGTCACTCATCCTAGCCCAAATGAATCCTCTCTCCTAGCTGGAAATAATTGTGTGCGCATGCATACATGTGTGTGTATGTGAATCCACAGCTTTTTGTACTTCACTCATCTCCATTCAGCAAAGATTTATCAAGTGCCTACTTGCTGTCGCCTATCTGCCTCCCCGACTCAGCTATCAGTTCCTCGGGGGCTGAGATCATGTCTCATTCCAGGGAGAACAGGCATCCTGGTTTGCCCAGCCCTGTTCTGATTTTCACGTGTTATCCTGCTGGAATTATTTCACTGGTGTTTAGATGAAAAATGATATGATCTCTATAGTTTTACCTACAATAGATGCTTATAGTAAATTATTAATGAAAGAAAAACAATGAATGGGTAAATGAATATTATTTGATTTTATTATATTTCATGATTTAGAGATGCCATCTTACTTGGAGCTAAAACTTTGAGAGCACATGCTGGGCTATGTAGAGGTCATTTCTCTCTGGGCTCTGCAGCCTTTGAGGGGTTTATAGGAACCCTATAATCTTCAGGCAGTTTGCTTACAGGTAGCGGGGTTTTTCTTATTGTAAGATTCTAATAGGATACCTAGTATGTTAAAAAAGTGACTGGTACAAAGGCAACATTTATGAATAAAAGAATGATGACACTGAACTTGGGTTAGGAAGTTATTCCTAAGATGAGGCCATCAAGAGCAGGGATTCAGCCAGTGGGTTTGAGAGTCAGACCACCTGAGTGTGAATCCTGTACTTCCTACTGTGTAACCTTGAGCAAGTCACTGCCTCACTGAGCCTCAGTTTCCTCATCTGTAATGTGGGAATAATAAGCCCACAGCTTTGTTGTGAAAATTAGATGAGACAATGAATGTGAAATAGTAGGCTGAACCATGCGGTCTATTTAGCCATTTTGACTTTCAAAGCATTTCATATAGTTAAACCTGGCAGGTGCCTGGCATGTAGTTCATGTTTAAAAAATGGTGGCTAGGGCCCTGGCCGGTTGGCTCAGCAGTAGAGCGTGGGCCTAGCGTGCGGAGGACCCGGGTTTGATTCCCGGCCAGGGCACACAGGAGAAGTGCCCATTTGCTTCTCCACCCCTCTGCTGCACCTTCCTCTCTGTCTCTCTCTTCCCCTCCCGCAGCCAAGGCTCCATTGGGGCAAAGTTTGCCCGGGTGCTGGGGATGGCTCTGTGGCCTCTGCCTCAGGCGCTAGAGTGGCTCTGGTCGCAACATGGTGACGCCCAGGATGGGCAGAGCGTCGCCCCCTGGTGGGTGTGCCGGGTGGATCCCGGTCGGGCGCATGCGGGAGTCTGTCTGACTGTCTCTCCCTGTTTCCAGCTTCAGAAAAGTGCAAAAAAAAAAAAAAAAAAAAAAAATGGTGGCTAGCCCTGGCCAGAGGGCTCGGTTGGTTAGTGTCATCCCCATGCACAGAGGCTGTGTTCATTCCACAGGCAGGGCACATACAGGAACAGATCGATTTTTCTGTCTGTCTGTCTCTCAAATCAATAAAAATTTATTTACTTTTAAGTTTTATTTTCTGTGTGAGGGAGAGAGACAAAGACAGAGACAGACAAGAAGGGAGAGAGATGAAAAGCATTAACTCATAGTTGTGTCACTTTAGTTGTTCATTGATTGCTTCTCATATGTGCCTTGACTGGGGGCTCCAGCCAAGTCAGTGACACCTTGTTTAAGCCAGTGACTTTGGGCTTCAGGCCAGCGACCTTTGGGCTCAAGCCAGCAACCATGGGGTCATGTCGATATCCCATGCTCAAGCTGGCAACCCGCCTCTCAAGCTGGTGAGCCTGTGCTCAAGCCTGTGACCTTGGGGTTTAATTAATTAATTAATTAATTAATTTCAGAGACAGAGGGAGAGTCAGAGAGAGGGATAGATAGGGACAGACAGACAGGAACGGAAAGAGATGAGAAGCATCAATCATCAGTTTTTCGTTGCAACACCTTAGTTGTTCATTGATTGCTTTCTCTACATGCCTTGACCGTGGGCCTTCAGCAGACCGAGTAACCCCTTGCTCGGGACCTTGGGTCCAAGCTGGTGAGCTTTTTGCTCACACCAGATGAGCCTGTGCTCAAGCTGGCGACCTCGGGGTCTTGAACCTGGGTCCTTCCGCATCCCAGTCCGACACTCTATCCACTGCGCCACCACCTGGTCAGGCATGACCTTGGGGTTTAGAACCTGGGTCCTCAGCATCCCAGGTTGATTTTCTATCCACTGTGTCACCAGTGGTCAGGCTAAAATCAATAAATAAAATTAAAAAAATAGAATAAAAAACGGTGGGTATTATTAGCTCACATCTGCTTCTATTGCCTGGCTGAACTGACACTTCATTCTTTCATTCAAAACATATATGCTGAGCACCAATGATTTGCCATCAGAAAGAAAACAAAATATTCCTCCTAAGGGTTGAACGTATGTCTTCACCACATCTGCATCTCAGTAGCACGTGAGTAGGGCCTGTCGGGGACTGTTCTTCGAGAGTCATCTTGGGGTGTGCCCATGGCTGTGGTCAAGCAGAGCCTGAGGGGCTGAGGCAAGGCAGGCTGGGCCTGGACCTGGCAGTTGGCTCTGTGACCAGCTAGAGAAGACCAGCCCTGTGCTTTCTCAGAGGTCAGGGCTGACAAGGAGCCCAGCTGGCCAGGGGTGGCTTCTCCGCCGCCAGGCTGCAGACAAGGCTGCAGAGCTGAGTTTTCTGCCGGAGCCTGTCTTTTTTCTGGTTGTCCAGCTGGTAAAGGGATTACTCAAGCTGTCATCTGCTGTCACTCACTATATTTAGTTATAAATAACATTGTCATCAGCCCCCTAATGCCACTTGGGTGAGGATCCTGGATAAGTCCCGCGGGGGAGGCAGAATTCATCTCTGGTTGCTCTTCTGTTGGGGGAAGTGGGCAGAACGCCCCTCCCACAGGCCTTTGGCTATGCTATAGTGTGGCTCAGACAGGAATGAAGGGACTGGGAGAAGGAGGGCTCAACTCCCCTCACCTGGGACCCCAAGGTGACATCTTACATTAACATGCAAATTAAATTGTGACCCAGGGACTGGGGAAGGGAAGGAGGCTAGAGGTGGTGAAGGAGTGATGTTTTCCTTTTCCGTGGTGTGGGTGGGGTTCCTATTTTGACCTGGCCAAAGTCACTGCCTTCGCTGAGAAGGAAGCCAGACCTGGTAACATAGTGGCAGCCATGGTTGGCGCAAGAGGAGAGGACCTCCTGGGGAGGCAAGGCTTTGCTGACCAGTGCAGAGAGGACCCTTGTTTATTTCATACATCTCTTCTTGGCTTTATAGTGATAAACATTTGTAAGTCATTGCGGTCAGACTAGCTGGACTCTGGAGATTTAAGAAACGTGCCTATTTCTACAATTGGGGCACAGGCTGGCAAAGGCTTCCAGAACTATGCCTTCCAATACAGTAGCCACATGTGGCTACGGAGCACTTAAAATCTGAAGAGTCTGATTGGAGATGTGATATTAATATAAGTATAAAATATGCATCAACTTTCAAAGACTTACTACCAAAAAATGTAAAATACTTCATCCATCATTAAAATGTTTTATTACGTGTTTATATATCCAATAATGTGGATATATTGGTTTAAACAAAACATACTATTAAAATTAACTTCACCTGTTTTTTACTTTTAAAAATGTGGCTACTAGGACATTTAAAATGACCTATGTGGCTTGCATTTTATTTCTCTTGGGAAGTCCTATTGTAGAAGTCTCTGGGTGACTTACACCTATCCTGAGGTGAGTGAGGATGGATTTAACACACCAGCACCCCATGGGAGTCTCACAACTAGGTGAGTCAGAAAACCTCATTGAAGGTTGGCTGTGCTGTAGTTTGGGCCATACTAATTGGGTATAAAAGAGAAGAGTGTCCTGGCTAGGTAGCTCAGTTGGTTAGAGCATTGTCCCAATGCACCAAGGTTGTGGATTTGATCCCTGGTCAGCCCACATACAAGAATCAAATCAGCCTGACCAGGCGGTGGCACAGTGGATAGAGCATTGGACTGGGATGCAGAGGACCCAGGTTCGAGACCTGAGGTCGCCAGTTTGAGTGCGGGCTCATCTGGTTTGAGCAAGGAGCCCACCAGCTTGAACCCAAGGTCGCTGGCTCCAGCAAGGGGTTACTCCATCTGCTGAAGGCCCACAGTTAAGGCACATGTGGGAGGGCAATCAATGAACAACTAAGGTGTTGCAACGCGCAATGGAAAACTAATGATTGATGCTTCTCATCTCTCTCCGTTCCTGTCTGTCTGTCTCTGTCTATACCTCTCTCTCTCTGAAAAAAAAAAAAAAGAATCAAATCAATGAATGCATAAATAAGTGGAACAACAAATCAACATTTCTCTTTCTCCCTTCCCTTCTCTCAAAAATCAATTAATCAATCAATGAAAATATTTTTAAAAACAGAGAAGAGTGACCTCAGAGGCCTGGACCCATAAGTTATGTCTGGGATTAAGAGAATTTGTGATTTTTGTATTGCAGTGATCCCTTAAAATGACGCACCTAAACATCATTCCAGAAGCCCAAGATGGGACTACGGGGTAAGAAACCCCCAGGTGCATCCCAAAGAGCTTGGAAGTCAGTTCTAGTCTCAGCAAGCAACTAGGTGGCTGTATTTTAGGGCCTCAGGAGTCTGTTCACAAAGACCGTTAGACCATGGCTACGCTGTATGGATTTTTATACCATGGGTCAAATTGCAGATACCTATGTGTAACAATTTTGTTATGAGAAGAATATGGCATTACCCAGAGCAGTGGACACTGCTGGTGCTCTGCCCAGATCCTTTTCTGGTTCTGTGAGCTCAGCCCCAGCTCCTGTGATTTTGCTGATAACTACAGCTGTGATCCTCTTTAGATGATTACCCGTGGGTTACCAGTGCCCCTGTACCCATTCACAGAGCCAAAGTTCTCCCAGCCAGTGATTGACTGGTGCAGGTGTACAGAACTCCGCCTGCAGATGTACCCGCAGCGGCCACATAGACTCCAGAGCTCTCCAGTGAGCAGGCCGCGGCTGCACCTGAAACCACCCTCTTGTTCGGCTTTTTCTCTTTTTCCGCACTGCTCCCTCCACTCCCTTATTGGTTTCTCCAACGGGCACTTCCTTAATAAATCACTAGTTCTTAAATGGTGTGCTTCTGGGTGGGGTACTGGTCTTGACCTTGGGTGCTGGCCATGTCATACACATGCACCGAGTGTGTGGGGGATGCCAGACCCGCGAGATAGCCTTGTGGAGAGCACTGACCCTGTGCCCAGAAGAGCAGGGGCTCCAGGATCAGAAGAGGGCTCTCGTGTGGTCTCCATCACCCCAGGCCCTGTCCATGAAGCAGCAATGAGTATCACACAAACAGCCACATGATTACCCCTCTGACCATTTATTTTACTGCTGTTTAATCAGGCTCTCCCCCAACATCTTTTGATCTACATCATGACCTCTTATCCAGAAAGTTGAAACTGTGCCATCTTCACGACAGACACCTCTGCCCTGTTACATACAGTATTTCACAATAAAGACTGAAACGGGAACTTCGCTGAGTTTTGCAATACAGAAGTGTATTCTAGGCCTCCATGTATAGGAAGTGGTGAGGAAGAGTAATGAGTCTATGGGGCTGGGGGAGAAGGGGTGTCTACACCAAGGGTAATCACACAGGTGGGCAAGCAAGATGGGAACAGGTGTCTGACTCTGAAGGGTTCCATAATCATCAGGGATTACTGACTTAATGATGGGGAGAGCTGTAGAAAAATTGATCAACACACACTATCTCCACATGGGAGGCACTTACTTCCCCTTAAGATAGACTAGAAAAAAATGCAAGCAAGGCCGAAACCCACATTAACCAAACACACACACTACACACTCTAAGTCTCCAGAAAAACATCCCTAAATAGGCACTTGTGTCCAGCTCTGGGGTTGGAGGGAAGATCTGGTGCTTTGTCCTCCAAAGGCAGGGGCACAACAGCCTCTGAAAGCTCTGGGGCTTTTAGACCATCTGTTGGGTGGTCCTGGCCCAGCTAGACAGGAAGGAGGTCTGTTTAATGCAGACCCCCTGACTCCCATTTCACAGAGACAGTGCCTTGCGGAGTCTCTATGCCCAGTGCATTTTCTGAATATAGCAGCCTGGCGTTTCTAAAGAGCACATCACTGAAAGGGCAAATGCCGGCTATTTGAATATTGGCGTGGCATGTTGGGAACTGACCAGATCCTTGAGGCAGGGACCGTGTCCAGCTGGCTACTAACCACTCTATCCTCAGAACCCAGTACTGTGCCTGGCACTTAGTAGGCACACAAAGAAATGATGACTGAATGACTGAACAAAATAATCCAGGAAGAAAATTCCCTTCTCCCAAGAATACAAATGTTTAATCTTCTCATTGGGTATAAATCAGTTCATTTTAACCCTCAATGTGGAATTATAATTCATTTACTCTCCTGATATTAGCTGGCCCTATAGAAACTTTTTTTTTAGTTGAAGCTGAGTCTTTTTGGTTAGGGCCCGATAATTAATCTGATTATGCCCAAAGGAGAGGGTCTTTAGTAGATGCACTGGTGAAGTTTAATGGGGTAATCAATCCGTCCCCAGGGCAGCAGCTGGCCCAGAACTGGCGGTTCTGGCTGAAGGCTAGGCCAGGGGCCCTATGTGTTGGGTCTGAAGTCTGGGGAGGAGGGGAAGTTCTTTGATTATATTCTGGGGGAAAGTCTGAATGATGAAGAAGTCCTGGTCTAGCTGCCCGAAGGGCTGGTATCAGGAATAGGAAGCAGGGGCATTCTGAGAGGAGGGAGGTCAGGTACTGGCCCTGGAATTGAGACCCAAGCAAGAGAAGATGGGGTATGGCCGACCTTAGGGCCACTTTACACACTGAACTCTCAGGCCACAGGGATGCTGGTCTGGGGAGAAACCTTCGAGCCACTGGAAGGGCCTGTGTGCATGAGAAAAGATGAGGCATAAGGAGCATCTCGAATATGGGGGAAGGCTGCTCTGATACAATCTGCTTCCAGGGAAGGTTCTAAGCAATATTATTGGACCCTCAGGGAATGGGGAGGCTAGCCAGTGGGGTCTACACTGCAGAGAGAAAGCCACGGGGGCTTTGGGAGAGACTGGTGAGGAATGAATAATTGGGGCTGCCGCCTGGGAGCCCAAGAAAGGTGAATTTGAAATGACGATGGCAGTTCAAGGTACACTGGGGTCGCAGGGGCCCTTTCCCCGCGATCTGCCTTGACCTTCAGGGCACGGCTACCAGGAGAACTGGTGGGCCCACGACCTCCTTCCTTCAGTTTCATTTAGTTTTGGATGAGATTAAGGCATCTATGGGGAATGATTTGGGTTTATAAGGCTGTTTTATTTTTCATGTCAGAGCTGTCCCAATACTGGCAAATACCCAGCTATTTTCCAGGAAGGACAGAGCTGAGGCTCACTAGTGGTGACTTCAGTGGACACTGAGGGCCTGCTGAGGGAGGGCAAGGCACAGCTCTCCTAAGTCCCTCCCAATTCCTGAAGGTCTCCTGGTGGGTCCCGGCAAGCAGGGGAAGCTCTGGGGGAGGACTCAGGAAAGGAGGGAGGTGCCTAGGCCCCTGTCATGTAAGCCAGTAATTGGGTTTTCTCTTTTTTGTAATATAAGTGCCTGGCTGAAGCTTTCAGTGCTGAGGCATCCACTTCAAAGATGGCGATCTCAAGTAATCTTATTGCCAGCCACACACCTGACCCTTCCTCTCAGGCTCCTTTGTTTCAGGGATCTTGGTTGATTTTGATAACTGACATTTGGGCAGCTTGTTTTTCCTCTTCTGTGCTTTAAAATTCCACTCATGTTTTAAATTTGCCAATAAAGAGTGAGCCAGAGGAGACTAGGCCCCCACCCTCAACCCCAATAAAAGCAGAACCCCCAGGCCCGTGGGTTTTCTCTCTCTACGCACAACCTCGCTGTGTGGCCCCAGGTGTGCCGTGTAATTTCCGGGTCCTGTAAGTAATAAATCTTTTTTTTTTTCTCTCAAAGTTTCTTGGTAGTTATCATTGAAGGGCTTCTTGCAATCATCAGAACCACAGGGCCGGTCCAGCAATAACACTGGTTGTTGATAGGCGGAGACCGGCACACGACTGCCCCCTGCTGGTCAGGGCACCATGTGCCACCATTTGAAGGTGAAGGGCTTCCTGCGGACATTGGTGCCGCAGTGGACTTCTCCCAGAAACTTGTGGTAAGCAGAAATGTCGTCGATGAAGGTGCAGCAGAGGCCCAGGGGCTCCAGCAGGGAGCGCACGTGCGTCTCCAGGCAGCATACCTCCTCCACGTGGGGCCCGAACGGCTTGGGGATGCCCAGGTCCTTGTCGAGCACAATCATGTTCACCTGTGATGGAGCGCAGTGCAGCAGCTCGTTTAAATGAACACCTACGATGCACCTGGCCCTGTTCTAAGCTTGTTGGACCCTCCCAACAACTCTATGAAGTAGGTATTCTGATTTGTTCCCACTTTACAGATGAGAAAACTGAGGCACAGAGGGGACTAAGCAATCATACATGGCAGAGCTGAAGTCGAAAAGCAGGCAAACTTCTGTATGTATATGCATGTATATGCCTGTGCACATGGCTATATATATCCACACATCAGCACGTGCACACGTGTATTTGCATGAACATGCACATATGTGTGTATGTGTGTGTGTATCTAGGTATGTGTGTTCTAACCTCTTTATATCTCATAGAAGACTCTCTATGATAACAAGAATCCCCTGGTCTATTCCCTATCCATAAGGGCCTCTTTTTCTGAGAGAGAGAAAGAGAGGAGAGAGATGAGAAGCATAGCTGTTCATTCACTGCTTTCTCATATGTGCCTTGACTGGGAGGCTCCAGCTAAGCCAGTGACCCCTTGCTCAAGCCAGTGACCTTGGGTTTTAAGCCAACAACCATGGGATCATGTCGATGATCCCATGCTCAAGCCGATAACCGTGTGCTCAAGCTGGCAAGTCTGCCCTTGACTGGCGGCTTTGGGGTTTCAAACCTGAGACCTCAGTGTCCCGGGTCGATGGGCTATCCACTGCGCCACTGCCAGTCAGACCATATGGGTCTTTCTAACTTACACAGCCCTTCTCTATCAGTTTAAGGTAAAGGATTCCCCAGAAGCCTGGAGAGGCAGCTAAGACAAGCATATATCCCCTCAGAGGGAATGAGACCCAGAGAAGGCAGTGCCTGAGGTGGGCAGGTGAGGCCACACAGCAGTTCAGCCAGGACTGGGACCTGGGCCTCCCAACTGGACAGCCTCAGCCCAGGGGTCCTCCTGGATCTGGCTACCCTGATTGGCCTGGATGGGGTTTGGGGTCCTGTGCGCCTCACCATATTTGGGAAGTAGGCTATGGCTTGGCGGTTCTCGTCCATCTTGAACAGAGCGGGCAGATCGATGATGTCCTGCTCCCTCAGCCCCAGCTCCTTCTTCAGGATGTCACGGTTCCAGTCCAGGCAGCGCTGGGGTGGGAGGAGAGGAGGGAGGGCCGGTGAGTGGGAGGACAGCCCTGCCACCCTTGTCAACTCCACTCCTGTCTGCTGCATCAGAGCCAGGGCCCTGGCCCTCCAGGTAGCCTTAGAGTGTGAACCCAGCCCCCTGCCTGCTCCAGTGCCCCTTATCAGGGCTCAGCAACAATAATAGAGAGAACGAGAGCGATCACAGCAGCAATACTAGTGAGTGCTCAGAAAGTGAACCGGACCCAGTACTACGTGCTTGCTATGCAGCATTTCACTGACTCTTCAGACCACCCCATGAGGTGAGAATAAGGGTGACCATGTTTTTGATTAACAATAATAAGAGCTAACATGTACAAGTGTCCTAAGTGTATTATCCTAAGTGCTTTATATGCATTACCTATTTAAGCTCAAACCCATGAGGTAGACACTATTATTATCCCTTATTAGAGATGAGGGGACTGAAGACAGGAAGTTCTTAGTGAGGTGCCCAAGGCCCTCCTGCTAAAGGGGGGGAGGGGCATGATTTGACCTCAGATCTATCTACCTGATGCCAAAAAATGACCAGAGAGTGGATATTAAAGTCAACTTTTAAACAGCCACTGAGGGGTTTTGTGAATTTCACTTCTCCAGCATCCACTCCACCCCTTCCCCTGCAATGTTGGGTTGGATCGACTACACCCTCACTTTCTGGTGAGAACTACTTAGTGAATGCTTGCCCCTACCTCCTTGCCCCAACAGTTGGCTCAGGGATGGGCCGAAAATCAAGGTTAAGGCAATCAGGATATGGTAACTGGCTCAGGTTAGCACCATTAGTGAAGTACAAGGCTTTTGTTTAATTGTTGGGGGCATAGAAGGCCTCCCTTTATGGATGGTGTGCCAGGTGGATGTGAGAACTATTGCATCTATGTTCCTACCCACGAGGGCCCCGGCTGCAGACCCAAGACATGCAGAGAAATGGAGCCGGAGCCCTGATCAACCTGTGCCTGAAATCCACACCACTGCTGAACTTCCCATGCGTTTTTGTTTAAATCAGTTTGAGTTTTCTGTTTTCTTTTTCTTTTTTTAAACTTGGTACTTGTGGAGGAGACACTGTTCCATGATGTGACCATTGCTGGACACATGGCTGGACCAGGGCCAGAATGAAGATCGCTTACTGCAGACCCCCGTAGAGACTGATAGTAACTGAAGTTCATTTTGACATAAATCAGCAGCCCTCCCCTGCCTCCCATTATATGCTGGTTCCTGGAACAGGCCATTATAGCATACCTGGTAGTATTCACGTACTAGTACCCGTGACTATTCCCCCTTCCCCCAGGAATCCATTTCATCTTGAAAAATTCAGGGCATGTATTCATATATGCATTTTTCTGGAGAGCCGGTCTGTGGCATTCACCATATTTTAAAGAGGTTTGTCTCCCCCAGGTGTTATGGGCTCTAGCCTTACACAGCCCTGGGCTCTTCAGCACTGCCTCGAATGCCTACCTTCCGAGGTCCCCTATCTGCCACTAGCCTCTGCCACCCTGTGGACCCTGACTTTGTCACCCTTTAGCACCCAGCTTTATAAAGCACAGGAGTAAAGCGGGGAGGCTGAACCCAATGTTCACTGAAGCCCCTCCCGCTGTCATGCGCCCTGAATCCTTGGCCATTCCCTCTGGATGTGTATTAGCGTGAACGTGCATGTATGTGTGTGTATGTGTGCATGTATCTATGTGTGTGTGAGGATGAGAAAGGTGACCTCGGGCACAGCTCATCTGCCCTGGGGGCCCTCAGCCCCAGCACCCCCACCAGCAGCTGGGCCCCCGCCCCGCCCTCACCTGGAAGTACTGGTTCTCCTGCACGAGGCTCTCATTGGACAGAATCTTGTTGATGGTGATTCGCTTGTTGCTCATCCCACCCAAGCCTGTGGGGGTCAGAGGACAGGGGGCAGTTTGGCGTTATTTATGCCAGTTTCTGGGCTGTTAGAATGAGGGAGAGGGGGCTGGGAACAGGCTGGGGCACGGGAAGGCAGTCCCAGGGGAAATGAGGTCCCTCTGCCCGGGGAAGGCAGCACACACGCCTTTCCCCAGGGTTGGCCACATCTCCCGGGCCAGGGAAGGGGTGGTGGCCGCCTTGCTCTCTCTCTGGCCAGAGGGTGGGGTGGCACAATTAGCCACCTGATTCTTCAACCTGGAGGCTTCTTCTTTTTTATTTATTCATTTTAGAGAGGAGAGAGGGGGGGGGGAGAGGAGGGGGGGAGGAGCAGGAAGCATCAACTCCCATATGTGCCTTGATTGGGCAAGCCCAGGGTTTTGAACCGGCGACCTCAGTGTTCCAGGTTGACACTTTATCCACTGTGCCACCACAGGTCAGGCCTGGAGGCTGCTTCTAAGGACAAGCAGCCCTAAAGGGTGAATAAGGCAGAAGCAGGAATCCAGTCCAGTCTCAGGCTTGTTCCCTGCTCTGGCCGGTGCCTGCACATGCCTCCTGTTCCATCCACCATGACGGCCCACGGGGTTTCTGCCCTGATGAGTACTGCCTAGTGCTCACTGAGCACCTGCGATGTGGCAGGCACTCTTCCAGAGGTTTTACGTGGACTGACTCAGTAATCTTCCACACATTTCTAGGTAGCTGCTAGAATTAAAGATGAGAAAACTGAGGCACAGAGAAGGTACACGACTTGTCCAAGGTCTTAAAGCTAGTGGCATATCCTGCTCTGGGAAGAGTCTCTGGTCCATTGTACTTCCCGGTCTTGTAGCTTGTCCGTGAGAGAGATCAGGGCTCTCAACCTAGACCAGTGGTCGGCAAACCACGGCTCGTGAGCCACATGTGGCTCTTTGGCCTCTTGAGTGTGGACACAAAGGCCAGCTTAGGAGTACCCTAATTAAGTTAATAACAATGTACCTACCTATATAGTTTAGGTTTAAAAAATTTGGCTCTCAAAAAATATTTCAATCGTTGTACTGTTGATATTTGGCTCTGTGGACTAATGAGTTTGCCAACCACTGACCTAGACTGTGCTGTCTCATCACCACTGGGACTTATCTGTACAAAGATAATGGTTCCTAGATCCTATGGGTAGCTATGGAGGTATGTTTAACATAGAAAGAAGCCTCCAGAAAGTCAAGACTTATGTCTGTCAATCCAAGAAAAGAAATAATTCCTATCAGTGAAGAATCAAAAAAGGATGGTGGTTTTAAACTGGTCTTGGCTGTCCTAGACAGCAGTCACCATCAGGATACTGCCTTTGGATGTGGAGGGCTGTACTGTGGGACAGTATCAACCAGCCTTAGGGACAGCAGACTTTGCAAAGGAGACAGACTGGGGAAACCAACCTGAAAGTGACAAAAAGTAATTTAAGAAAAACATAAGGAGCTGTCATGGCCTGTCTCACCTGGCTCCCTCTCTCCGCCTGATCAGTTCTCTCCTCATGATTAATTTAAGTGCAAACCTCATCCCCGTCCATGTCTGTCCCAGTTACGTGGCCATCTCAATTTACGCGGGTTATTTCTCACGCTGGGACTGACAGTGACGGTGTCTGGTTATAGATCAGGCCCGCTGACTCCCACATTTCTTCCTGTCCCTAAAATGCATTAGGTGTATTTCTCTTTCTTCCTTTCTAAAACACAAGCTCCTTGAATGCAGATAGTATAACAGTTTTGAACCACTGAACTCTCTTCTGGGTATGGTACCATTTAAATTATACTCTCGGTCCTGAAGAAGCACGTGGCACTATTCATGATAATAAGGAGCAATGGGCACCCTGGCTGGGTAGCTCCGTTGGTTAGAGCATCATCCTGATAGGCTAAGTTTGTGGGTTTGATCCCCGGTCAGGGCACATTCAAGAATCAACCAATGAATGCATAAATAAGTGGAACAACAAATTGATGCTTCTCTCTCTCTCTGTCATCTCTCTCTCTCTCTCTCTTCCATCTTCTCTGTCTCTCTCTCAAATTAATAAATAAAAAATATATTTTTAAAAAATGAGCAGTGGGCAGCTCCATGGTTCAGCTGCCCACAGAAAGGGTCACAGAAAGGAGGCCAGGGCTGCCTCCTACCACGGTGACAGCCCTGGGGAGGATCAGCCACCTCTAAGGTGGAACTGGGTGCTCAGGGACACAGCTGTCATCAGTCCCATCCTCCTGAGGCTTTCTCTGGGGGCTCAGCTCCATGCTCCCTGCCAGGGCCCTGTGGACACTTACCTTTAAACATGATGGACTCCCCATGGCCTTCCTTCTGCTTCTCTCGGAAGAGCTTGTAGCAGGCCGAGGTACTGGCCATGAGCATCCGAAATTGCTGCAAGAGGTCATCCAGAAGGACAGTGTCAGCAGAGGGCAAGTGGCCAAGGAGCACGAGGGAGCCCTTGCTCAGAGGACCCAGAGTCCTGTCTGCATGTTTCAAGCCGCCCCGCGCCGAGTGGCAAAGGCTGCCTGGCAGGGTTTTCTCGTTTCAGAAGAATAGTTCCCACCCTTCCTGCTATAGAAATTCCACCTCCAATGCCACTGAGTCAAAGCTTAAGGAGTCCAAGGTAGCCTTGGATGGAGGGTAAGAGCTTCTTCAAGTTGCCAAGAGGCCAGGCCATGTGCACAAAATTTCCAGGGTAGGAAGTTGCAGCCATTCCTTTCACTTCAGAAAATGAAAGAACCGCTGTCCAGAGCTCCAGGCCCACACCCCATGCTCTCTAGAACATGATGGCTGTCACAGTAGCCACTAGTGCTGTGTGGCTGGTTATTAGATGTTTGAACTGTGACTTGTCTGAACAGAGATGTGCTGTTAAGAGGAAAATCCATGTCAGATTTTAAAAACTTATAAAAAAAAGAGAGAATGAAAAATCTATCATTAATCACTCATATTGGTTACATGTTAAAATGCTAATGTGGATATGTTGGGTTAAAAATTTTTTTTTTCTGTATTTTTCTGAAGCCGAAACGGGGAGAGACAGTCAGACAGACTCCCGCATGCGCCCGACCGGGATCCACCCGGCACGCCCACCAGGGGGCGATGCTCTGCCCCTCCGGGGCGTCGCTCTGTTGCGACCAGAGCCACTCTAGCGCCTGGGGCAGAGGCCAAGGAGCCATCCCCAGCGCCCGGGCCATCTTTGCTCCAATGGAGCCTCGGCTGCGGGAAGGGAAGAGACAGAGAGGAAGGAGAGGGGGAGGGTTGGAGAAGCAGATGAGTGCTTCTCCTGTGTGCCCTGGCCGGGAATCGAACCCGGGACTTCTGTACACCGGGCCGACGTTCTACCACTGAGCCAACCGGCCAGGGCCTGTTGGGTTAAAAATTTACCTGCTACAGTGACAATATACAAACCAGCTTCAGCCTACATCCTTCCCCCTCTACCTCTAGATCTCACCCTCTGCTGACAGGAGCTGGTAGCACATGGATTCTCCACTATCCTATGCACTCCAGAGACAGAGCCAGCTCACCTTTGTGCCTGGGATGGGGACGAAGGTCATGAACTCATCCACATGGCCCACGGTCAGCCAGTCCGAGTAGAGCTCCACGGGTGCCTGCACCTGCTGGGCTTGCAGGAAGTCCCGCACCACCTTGGTCATCCTCCGACCACCGGACCTGCAGCGGGGTTGGGGAGGAGGCAGCTTTTCTGAAAGTCGCCTACCATATGTTTCACCAGAGGACCTGCAGCCTCTGGAACCCAGCCTGAACCCAGAGTGGCAGCAGCAGAGAAGTCATGGGAAGCAGTCTGAGCTGCAGACCTGAGAGACTTTGATGCAGGCAGGAAGGTGTTTGAGCGAAAAGGGAAAGAAGGAAGCATTAGTTGCAGCCAGGGCCTGGGCAAAGGGCCTGGAGCCCAGCCTTCTGCTCCTGATAGTGTCAGTGGGTGTAAGGAGGCCAGCTTCTGTTTCAGGGGTCTTACCTGGACTGCTGGAAGGGACTAAGGCTCAGGCTTGTTCCCCAAATCTGCTCTAGGCCTTGTGTCTCTTTGCTACATTAACTTCTACTTAATTCATATTTAATCAATTAAGTGACACCTCTTCCAGGAAGCCCTTCCTGACTTCTAGACCCCCAAATGTCTTCAATCTCCCCTTTACCCTTAGAATATAACTGAAGGTTTTTACAATGGACAATATATTCCTCTCTGATCTGGCCCCTGCCTAACTCTCCTTCCTCATCTCTCTTTTTTCCTCCTTGTTGTGTTGACTCCAGCTACCTGCTAAGCTTGTTACCACCTCTAGGCTTTGCCCTTGCTGTTCCTTCTATTTGGAAAGTTCTTTTCCTCTTCCCAGGGCTGCCTTTCTCACCATTCAGCTCTCAATTCCAAAGTTACTTTCTCAAAACCACAAAAGCTAAAGTACCCTTGCCCCATCACTCTTTATCATGTGACCTCATTTTATCTTCTTCATTGTACGAATTAGCACCCAGAAGTATCTTACTTATTTTCTTGCTTCCATGCTTATGTGCTGTACTTCCCCACTCTAATAAAAATTCCCCGGGAGCTGGGACTCTGTCTGTTTAGTTCACTGCTGTATCCCCAGAGCCTAGAACAATGCCTCGTACCAAGAAAGCCCACAATAAATATCTCTAGAAGCCCTCCCTGAACTCCCCATGGGGATTAGAAACCCCTCATTAAGTTCTCTGTCTCCAGATCATTCTCTCTGTCTTTTTTTTGAGAGAGAGAGAGAGAGAGAGAGAGAGAGAGAGGACAGACAGGAAAGGAGAGAAATGAGAACCATCAACTCATAGTTGCAGCACCTTAGTTCATTGATTGCTTTCTCATATGTGCCTTGACTGGGGGGCTACAGCAGAGCCAGTGACCCCTTGTTCAAGCCAGTGACCTTGGACTCAAGCCACTGACCATGGGGTCATCTCTATAATCCCAGGCTGAAGCCGGCGACTCTACGCTCAAGCTGGTGACCTAGGGGTTTCCAACTTGGGTCGTCAGTATCCCAAGCCAATGCTTTATCCACTGCGCCACCACCTGGTCAGGCTCCATATCATTCTTTATATAACTGTACACACCCCTGTTTCATGTCTGTTATCACCATTTTCTTGAAGGCAGGGGCTGGACTTATGCTTGACACAGGGCTTGGCCCTTGGCAGGTGCTTGGGAAATACCTGTTTAATAGATGAGTGGCTATCGAGTGGAGGGAGGACAAAAAGGTGGGCAAAAGATCACTGACAGTGCCAGTAGCCTCGACTAAGAAGGTAGAGTATCCCATGTGGCTCAGAGGGACTTGTTGCCCAAATCCTGGCTGGTCCCATATGTGTAGGTTCCTGGCAGCCCTTTTGTGAAGTGAGGACCCACAGTACTCATTATCTCCCCAGCAACTGCTCTGACCAAGGGAGACTCCGCCATTTCATTGCCCAGTGGGTAATCCGCGGATGGAATGAAGGTGTCGCACACAGGCCACGGAGCCAGGGAGTCAGGCTTTGGGGCAGGGCCATATCTTCTCACAAATCTTTTGAGTGTATGGGCACCCTCAAGAATTTTTTTGGTGTGGTCCCACTCATCCTCTTTCAGTATTCCTTCTCTGGACTCCTTCATCCCTTCCCTACCTGGTCTACAATCTCACTATATACCCTCCCGTTTTGGAAGAGAGTTTTTAATTTAGTTTTATATTTAATATTAATTTATGCTAAGATGTACAGGCTACCTTGATTTTCTTTTCTTTTTTGTGACAGAGACAGAGAGAAAGACAGAGAGAGGGACAGATAGGGACAGACAGACAGGAAGGGAGAGAGATGAGAAGCATCAATTCTTCACTGTGGCTCCTTAGTTGTTCATTGACTGCTTTCTCATACGTGCCTCCACTGGGGAGCTACAGCAGAGCGAGTGATCCCTTACTCAAGCCAGCAACCTTGGGGTCATGTCTATGATGTCATGACTCTGTGCTCAAGCTGGTGAGTCCGTGCTCAGGCCAGATGAGCGCTCGCTCAAGCTGGCGACCTCTGGGTTTCGAACCTGGGTCCTCTGCATCCCAGTCTGATGCTCTATCCACTGCACCACCACCTGGTCAGGCTAACTTGATTTTCTTTTCATAAATATCTGTATCTGATCAGAGAGTTACGAGAGGGGCTGATTCTCCCAGCCATGGCTCCATGTATGCGCAACCCAGGCCACTCCTACGGAGGCAGAGACCCTCCCCACTGCTGCCCTAGCGCCACCCTGACGTCTCTTACAGAGGAAAGCTGCTCCCGACGAGGATCCGGCCCAGGGGGTATGTCTTGCCGTTCACGGTCACTGGGGGACTGACCTCCAGGTTCCCGAAGGAATCAAGGCTGGTGACAGGCTCAAAGAGGGGTTCCCGGGTCACATAGCCGAAATCTGGGCCCTAGGCAGGGGGCATACATTCGTCATTAGTGTCCTGTAGCCAGGAGTCCTTTCCTCCAACATTGCCACCTTCTGATGACCACTCTTTGACTACCTTTAGTCTGCCACTTTGGGCAGTTAGCCTCTGGGCAGGGGGCGGGGCGTCACCCACGGTCTTCTGATTCTCACCAAAGAGCAGGGCCTGGCAGGAGGAGGCTGAGTTTGTGAGCATGTTGGTGTGAGTGTGGGTATGGATGTGAGTATATAAGTGTGTGTGTGCATGTGCACACCTATGCATCTGAGTCTCTACACATGCCTATTTCCCAAACACGAAGACATATCAGTGACTTCAGGATTAGTCCTCATTTTGTGCTATGGTTGTCTCTGCACATCTCTTAATTTCTCAGACCCTCAGTTTCTCTATCTGTCAAAGTATTGGATTAGGTGACCTGAGTGAGGCAAGGTGCAAGATTGTATTATTGTTCCCAGAGACTAGCTTTCTCCTTCTTAGTAAGAGGATTTTGCATCCTGAGCTATTGCTGTGTGTCTTCTGGTATCTCCCTGTAGAAGGAATATAGTTCCCTGTCCAGGATCAGACTTAGTCATATGACTTGCTTTGGCCAATGAAATGTGAACAGGAAGTGATGTATGCCAGTTCAGAGTTAAAGCCATAAGATCCATAACATATGCCTGCCAATGCTTTTTCTCCCCTCCTGTGCTAGGAGAATGGCATTTCCCAGACTGGGGCTGCTCTTGCCACTTGGGATCTAAAATGAGGAAGGGACAAGGAAGCAGAGCTGCAGACAACCAATCAGTAGTCAACATGAGTGCAAGCAAGAAACAGACCTTTGCTCTTGTCAGGCATTGACATTTGGGGGATATTTGTTACTGCAGCTTTACCTAGTGAAAACTGACCGATACATGCAGGAATGGCAGATATGTAACATCCCAACCTATTCCCAAACAACCATGTTTGTTCACTGAGCCCAGATGTAGCCTCAGAATCCTTCTTAGCACAGAGCTCTACAAGACTAGAACTGGCATAACCCCAGTGGTCCCCAGTTGATATAATCTTGGGACCCCCTGAATTTTAAGGTTCTTTTTATAATCTCTCAGTTAAAAAAAAAGTAGGGATCTTGCTTGGGAACTTGCAGTGGGACTCGGACTAAGCTTGTCTGACAAAAAGCCTTGTTAAAAAAAAAGTGACATGGGAAGATATGTAACTTATCCTGGCCCAGCTGAGAGGCCCCAGGGACAGCTGTGGCCGGTGGGGTGGATGGCTGAAGCTTAGCGCTTTCTCGCCTGGGAGCCCCAGATGGCAATGTGCAGTGTGCTGGAGGCTGGGGCAGCTGGGGTTTTATAGTATCACACAGGCAGGCAGGCACGCGGCACAAAGCTGGGTTTGGCACAGGTCTCCAGGAACAGTGCAGCCCAGGGCTTTGGAAGCAGGCCAACCTGGAACACGGAAGGCAGGCGGTGACCCGGGGAGAGTGAGAGCGGGGTCTGGGAGCCCTCGGTTCTCACGCCTGCGGCGGGCTAGTTTGACTCTCCCCCTCACAGGGCTGAAGGAAGTGGACAGTCCTCACCGAGGACAGGATCCAGGGCTATGGAACGATAACCCTAACAGCTAATGATGGGCACTGTATCAGGTGCAGCAGGGATGGCTTATAGAATGCCTTCGAGCTTCACAACGATCCTGTGAGATGGACACCGCTTCTGTCCCCATTTTACAGAAGAGCGAGCTGAGGCTTCGGAGGTAGAGCTGCTTGCCCAAGGGTCACACTGCCGCTAAGGAGTGGAACTGGAACTCAAGGCCAGGTCCACCTGACATTGACATTCATTCCAGAGCTTTGCCCTCACACCAAGGGCTTCACCATCTCCCTGTGATGAGGGGGATAGGCTAGCAAAAGTTCTCAAGAAGCAGGTGTGAACCTGGCAAGGGGTTGACTCTGAGCAGCCCCGATGTCTTGGGGAGGGCACAAAAGGGGAGTGGGATTGGCCTCCAGAACTGAGGGAGGGGCCAGATTGATTAAAAAACCAAACAAACACGTGCACTGAAACCACAGCTGCCATGAGCTTTGGAACCGTGATTTTCGACAATTGCTTAACTATAATTTTCCTCTTTGAAACTTATTTTGCTACAAGTTAGAGGTGGGGCAGTGGCAGAAGTTGGGGCCCCTGGCCTGCCTTGGTTGCCCACAGTTCCCATTTCTCAGTTAACAGAAAACTCTCCATTTTTTGGAAAAGCATCAGTTTTCAGAGCAGGTCAGGACCTTAGAGGTCACTGTTCCCACTGACCCATTTGGTAGGTGAGAAAACGGGGAGCCTCAGGCAACAGACTGATTTGTCAAAGATGCCCCAAGTCTCCTGATCACTCTGTCCTGTAAGGGTTGCCAGGATTGTGCCCCCGCCCCTGCCCCCACACCAAGGTGGCCCTCAGCATCTCACCAGGAGCTGCTTAACGGGGAAGTCCTTCAGGTTTCCATCTCGGGGGGAGTCCAGCACCACTGGGAAGCCTTTGTGGGGGGCCTCAATGTAGCCAAACTCTATCTCATCCTGTGGGGACAGCAGGGAGAGCCATCAGATGAGCCCAGAGCGCCGCCAGTCAAGACCGGCCAGCCTCCCCAATTTTCTTCCCGACGACAGCAAGTGACAGCCATGGTCCTCTGCTTATATATCCTTCTGCAGACAGTCTCTGCACATCCCAAGCGTGTGTGTGTTCATATCAACCCCCTTTTATAAAACAGAATTGGTAACATCCTGTATACATTTTCCTGCAAGTATCACCTTAACTTTGGAGCACATTCTGTATTTATCATTGGCTTCTTTTTAGCTGTTGTATAGTACTCCTCGGTAAGGCTATTGAATCATCCGAATGCTTACCCCGTCCCCCGTGGGTGGACATTTGGATTCTTTTAGTCTTTTGCTACTTAGGTTGCATGCAAGCATGTATGAGCTGATAGCAGAATCCCCACACGTGGAGCTGCTGGGTGCCAGGGTATCGATGTTAAGCCAACTCTGCCTGCCTGAGCCCCGGGCCACGTCCTTTCCAGCCCGGGGTTCCTTACCTGGATCCAGCGGTCTCCTCGGTTTATGTACTGGAAGCAGACCTTCAGTTCGCAGTTGGTTTTCTCAACCAGGTTCTTCACCTCTTTCAGGAACAGGTAATTGTCCTTCATGCTGAGAAGTTTAAGGAAGAGGGGAAGCCCACGGGAAAAGGTGAGGAGTAAGGGCCAGCCCACTGAGGCAGCAACAGCCACTGACACCTCTAGGCTGTGCTCAGCAGGTGAGGCCACATCTGCACCCATAGTCACCTTTGCAAAGGCCGCTGGACTCAAGGGCCAAGCAAACACACCCACACATGTGGTGTTTGCTGAGGTCATAAACAAAAAAAATGAGGAGGGAAACTCTCACCCCCACCTGTCCCAAAGCCCTGTCTCTGACTCCTCAGATTTCCAAAGAGCTCTTTTTAGCAGGGAGGCGAGGGAGGGGCAGGTCCTCAGGGGCTTTGGGTGTGGCCAGCATCCACTTGCGGGCACTTCTTTGCCCGCTTCTCCTCTCCCTGCGGCTGTCTGGCACAATAGAGGTGCTTGATAAAAAAACTGCCAAATGAATGAGATGAATGTCCCATTGCATAAGAGGTTCCCGCCACAGTACGGGCCAAGAATAAGAAAAGAAACGGCAACTATTATTTTTAGAGCACAGAAACTCTGTGCCAGGACCTCGGATAAATACTTTGCCTGCTTTGTCTCATTTAATCCCCACAGTGAGTCTGTGATGTTATCATTTCAGGGAATTGGCGGCACAGACCAGAGAATTGCTCAAGGTCACAGATCTGGTAAGAGACAGAGCCGGGGGTCTGAACTTAGGCCTGCCTGCCCCTGAAGCCCCCGCGTTAGCCACTCTGTCACACGGCCCCTCCGCATCATGGCCACTGCTTACCAGCACACATACACGGACACAGGAGGCAGGATGCTGGGCGTCATGATCCATGGTGCAATCCGGAATGTCACGGTGTCCGTGAAGATGGGTGTCCGGGGGATCTCCTGGGCATGGGAGAGAAGGGGAGGGGATCAGAAAGTCTGGTCAGGGTGCTTTTCACGCCTGCCTTCCAAAGTGGGTGACACTGGTGACAACAGTCCACTAATTGAGCACTTTCTGTGTGCCAGGCCCTGGGGTTCACTCCTGCCTTACCCCAGGGGGTAGATACACTATAATCCTAGTTTTGCAGATGGGTAAACTGAGTCATAGAACTCAGTAAGTGGTAGAGCCTGGATTTAAGCCCAGGTTGTCCAGCAGCTGAGTGCATACTTTTTAAAAAAAATTTTTAATTTTATTTATTCATTTTTAGAGAGGAGAGAGAGAGGGAGAGAGACAGAGAGGGAGAGGAGAGACAGAGAGAGAGAAGAAGGAGGAGCTGGAAGCATCAACTCCCATATGTGCCTTGACCAGGCAAGCCCAGGGTTTCGAACCGGCGACCTCAGCATTTCCAGGTCGATGCTTTATCCACTGTGGCACCACAGGTCAGGCAGAGTGCATACTCTTGACCACTTTTTGATCCTGCCCAAGTTATCGTCCTGAAGTTGGCCGCATGATGGCTGAGCCAGCCCCAGGCCGTCTGTTTCTGTGGGCACCTTGCCCTCTTCCCCTTGTGAGTGTTTTGACGTTGTCTGGGGGAATTTGGCTATGTCTCCATTCTTCTCTGTTTTAAGGAAAGGCTCGGGAAACTTGCCTGGAACCAGAGGGAAAATGAGATATGATTCCCGGGCTCCTTTGCAGGAGAGGCTTTAAAAAGTTAAAAGAAACGAGCCCGTGCCCTTGTTGGGGCAGATGGGGTGGGACTGTCGGTGTGCTGGGTTTTCCTGCCCAGGTCCGCCTTCTGAGTCTCTGCGGTGCCCACTGGAGGGTCCGTATGGGAGACCCTGATGGCCAGGATGCTCTGGGCACTACTGGGAGCAGGAGAAACCCCCTCCTCACCTGTGCTGATAGCTGTGCCTTTTCTGCCTTTTCTTTTCCCTACAGACCGGAGGGTGCTTTGTGAATGAGTTCTTACAGGTTTGGATGCTCTTAACCATCCTAGGAAGTAGGAGCTTCTGTCAGAAACCAAGGCTCAGGGAGTCAATTACCTGCTCAGCGTCTCATGCGCTTGAACCGGGCAGTCTGACTCCAGAGCCGGTTCTCATCAGTCTAAGATAGACCTGAATGTGAATGGTGGTGGTGGTGGGGCATCTGGGTGTCCAACCTGGCCTCTCCCTTGGTGCTTTGAGGGGAGTGGAACATAGGGGGAAGGTCCTGGACAAGGCCCTCTGGAAGGAGCCCCACCTGCAGCCCAGGGGCAGCCCTGCATGGTGGCTGCCTGGAGCCCTCACCTCGGTCACATACTCCAGCAGGCTGACATGGATGGAGACTAGGCCTGAGAAGCCCTCATCGGGGAAACGTAGGCCTTCCACGAAGAACAGCAGCTCCGCAGAGCCGCCCGTGTACTTGACCACGTGGTAGAGCTTCTGCCGGCCCAGGATGTGGATGTAGCGCTGTCCGAAGAACGGGTCTGGAGGGAGTAAGACCGGTGTCAGACCCCTAGCCCACCAGGAAGAGGTTGAGGAGGGGCAGGGTCACTGATGGGGGACAAGATGGCAGAGTAACTTGTCTTCCAGATGAAGAGATAAAAGCGCAAGCAGAAAATGCCACCAGAGGGGCTGTGGCCTGGTCATCATCCCAGAATTACCGTGCGCTACCCAACCCGCGTGCCTGTGAACCGGACAACCTCTCTGCTGGCTTCCTCGTCTGTAAAAGGAGCTAACTCTCCCGGGAATAGCGCACATGGAATGATGGCAGAGGGTGATTGAGCAGCTAGTGATGCTGAGGAAAGATATTATTATTGTTCCTATTTACAAAAGAGGAAACCGAGTCTCAGAAAGGAGAAATGGCTTCTTCAAGGTCACCTAGCCAGTAAGTGGCTTAGCTGTGACTTAAAATCATGTTCGATTCTGAACCCCAAGCTCCCCTCCCATTATATAAATAAAATACCAATGTGCCCATTTACACCAAAATGCCCATCTATGTAACGAATGCCGTACTGGCCAGAAGACCCACACGTGTGTCTCTGGCTGTACTTTTCCGTAACTGGGAGGATGGCAGGCTTGTCCAGTGCTCCTGCCCCTCAGAAACCTCCTAGTATACACAGTGCGTTCCCTGCACTTTGCACAGTCACCTCCCTCCTTGATTTGTGACACTTCTGGGACTCATGCCCAGGTCCCTCAGAGGCCAAGCCAGGGGCTCTGATTGGAGCTACCCCATCCTTTCCCATTGCAGTCTTTCTAAATGATCACAGTGTTTATATGTTGGCCCCAAGAGGTTGTCACCTTTGTGGGGGCAGAGACAGGCCCAGACAGTCTGGTACATGGTCATGTTTAATAAATGTCTAATGAACCAATGAACCCATGGCTCCCATGGCACTCCATATAAGAGAACTTTTAGACCAACTCTGAGCACATGTATTGAATTATTATTCTATGACCAGCATGGGCAAGGAGTTTGGGGGTGACAGAGACATGGCATCTCTGTTTAAGAGCGGTGCTCAGCCTCCGATAAGATAGAGCAGAGGTGGGAAGCGTCCTAACAGAGCTGCAGGGTGGGTGATCTCGTGGGGTTACTGAGGAGGTGAGGGCCAGGGAGGAGGCAGGCTAGGGAGCATCTGAGCAGAGGGGGGCAGCCTTTGAGATGTCTGGGATGGAGAGGAGATACTTGCATTGGCACAGACATGGAGGTAGGACCCTATGCAGTTCTGGAAGGAGTTTCTTTATGCCCTGAGGAGCTGGAAGGGCAGAATCAGGCTCAGCTTAGTATGATCATCAACAACGGTAAAGGTTAATGACCAGTCACCCAAGGGTTAGAACGTGTAACCAGAACAGCCCTGGCACAAATAGGGTGGTTGATTAAAACTTGCAAAATGAATGGAGGAACCACTGCAGCCCAGGCTGAGGTCAGCACCTCACATAGGACAATGTGCTCAACCAGACCCTGAGCATACAGGATGGGACAAAAGTAGGTTTACAGTTGTGTGTATGGAAAATAATACAATAATTAATAAATAATAATATGAGAATAAACTGTGTTTCACATATTCACAATTGTAAACCTACTTTTGCCTCACCCTATATAGCTCACCAAGGGTGGTCACCTAAGTGGTTATGGCTTCCAGAGTCAGAGAAACCTGGGCTCAGATACCATCCTGGACTTATAAGCTACGAAACCTCAGGGAACTGACTTAACCTCTCCTAGCCTCAGTTTACTCATCTGTCAAGTGGGGGATGATGATATCAATGACACAGGGTCATTAAAATGGCAAGATAGAATGATACGGCATCGATAAACTTGGTAACCACGGGTAACCATCAGTAACAGAGCTGGAACCTGTTGTTATTACCACTACGAGAGCCTGTGAACAAGTAAGCGCACTCCTTACTGCAAAACTCATGACCTTTTCATCGAATGGCTTATGAACAGAAGGCAAACAAATAAAAGCTCATGTCACCTTCCCTTGCCTGGGCCCAAGAAATGAGGCCCACAGACTCAAGCACTGAATACTCCAAGGAGCTCATCACAGTCCAACCCAGGAGGTGAAGTCTTTTTCTTGGATCCAGATGGATCTGCATAATTAAGACACTCCCTCCTTTCCCAGGCACTTCTCCACGCCCACACACAGCCGGACTGCACTTGAACTCATGCTCAAGGGGAGTGATCTCAGGTCTGGAAGCCAGCTTGTCTCTGCAGAAAGCTCCAGAGCTTTGGTGGGGGGAAGGCTTCCCCAGGGCCTGGGGAAGGCAAGAGCCTGGCCAGGGAAGCGGGCTTAGGGGGAAGGACATCATCTTGCCCATCTGCATGCAGTTTTCTCCCTCCTCTGGCCTGCAATTTATATGCGTCTCTCTTCTGGTGGCTTGGGTCAGCTTCAGGCAGACCAATTCCTCGGCGGAAACAATCCAGCCACTGTCCCAAGGAGCCTCCTCCCCTTATCCCCTGTCCCCAGCTGGGTATAGGTCCACCTGGCCATGACTGGCTCTCCCAGCAGAAACCAACAATGCTCCTTTATTGAGTGGCCCACATGCCTCGAGCCAGGCCCGCTGGTCATCCTGACCTCTCCTTAGCCCCGGGCATTGGTCTTGCTGGGCGCGTGGTATGGTTTGGCACAATCCTTCTGGTCACTTTAGAGACATTCCACCTCCCAAGGAGAGTCCTTAACATGATAGTATGATCACCTGTCCTGGTTTGCCCAGGACTGGGGGGATTCCTGGGAAGAAGGGTTTTCAGCGCAAAACCCAGAAAGGTCCTGGGCCAATGGACAAGCTGGTCCTGTAGGAAGAGGTCAGACCCCAACTCTGGGATCCTGAGGCAGAAGCTGAAGCTGGGTCACAGACATCTGGGTCTTCCTAACAGCATTGGAGACTTGTATCTAATGATTATAATGAGTAACTGTAATAACGGCCCCAACAAAAGCAACAAGTGCCATCTAGAGAGAGCGTTCCACGGACCGGCCACTGTGCTGACTGCCTGACACAGGATCCCCTGTAATCCCTGTCACCAGCAGGACAGTCAGGCCTCTTTTGTCCCCAGATCACATCACATATAAGGAACACAAGGTGTGGACTTGCTTAGATCTAGGATTTGAGTCCCCTGGGCTCCAGAGCTCCCTCTCGGGGTCCCTCGGCCTCCAGTTCAGCCCTCTGCCCTTGGGTGACACAGGTGACACATGATACTCCTGTAGCACAACACATTCTCATCCACAGGCGTTCTTGGATTTTGACAAAACCCCACAATGTCTGCACCGGAGAAAAGGAAACTGTGCTGCAGACCGATTATTTTTCATCCTGTTCTTCAGTGTGACACCGAGCGCTCATCCAGGATTCAACAGTTTGCGGGAAACCGATTATTCTGGGATCACGCTGCATCAGTGCTGCCGCCCCTGCAGGACGGCAGCCCAGATAACAGACTGGGGACCGGTGTCCAAAGTGCTCACACAAGTGCTTCCTCCTTGTCTTGTCTGCTCAGGACCCATCTCAGATGGCGAGGGAGGGGGAGGGATGTGATTATGGGGCCAGACCTCCATCCACTCCCATTAATAAAAAGAACCTTCTGGATAACATGCAGGCATCCCTATTAGCAATGGGTCACAGGTCACAATTCAATTCAATGTCATGGTCAAGAGGCCCAGGTGAAGGTCTGTCTGTCCCTCTCCAGCCCCCGCAGGCAGTCCCATCCCCCCGTGGCACCCAGGCCTGGATAAGGGTAAATATCAACATCTTTGGCCTCCTGGAGCAGCAGAGCTAGCCTGACTCTGGGGACATTCCAACCTGTATGAGGTCACTGCCTGAGACTAGGGTGGATCAGGAGGACTGGCTCAGGTGGCAGCTGTCCATTGCTGTCCTGGCTAAATCACTCCCTGAGGTGAGGGTCCAGGGCCCCCATGACCCACCCTTCAGGGTGACTGCTCTGGTTATAGTGGGCTGTCCGGAGGTGGGCCCCAGAGCTGGGCCAGAGATCCTGGGTCCCCAGACAGCTGGGCACCCAGGGGCAGCCCCACCCTGCATGCATGGCAAATTGCAAAGCTATTTTGCTTAGAGAGCATTTTAACACATAAATCAGACCTTGACAGTCCCTTGCTTAAACCCCTTTAATGGCTATCCACTGTCCTCAGAATGAAAGCTAAGCCTTCTCTGCATGCCCTGGCCCCTGCCCAGTTCGTTGACCTTGACTCTCACACATCTCCTACCCCTGGTCTTCTTTCTGCTCCTCCAAGCTGGTTCCCTCCTCTGTGCCTTGTAGGTACTGCTTCCTGTGCTTGGAACACTTCCCTCAGCCCATAAACGGTGGTTCTTTCTCATTGTTCGTTTGGGTCTCAGCTCAAGTGTCACCTGCTCAGGCTAGTGGTGCCTTATGTCTGCCCCTGCCACTCTTGACTACATGGTCTGTGTCATTTCCTCCAATCATGCTACTTACTATGTCCCCCTCCCGACTGCCACATCCCAGGTGTGATTGCAGAGTTCACTGCGAGGACCCCAGCACTGAGGACAGCACCTGGCACGGAGGGGTCTCAATATACGCTCATAGAAAGATGGAGTCAGAGCGGGCTGCTCACGGCGCAAGCGCGTGCCCTACACAAGGGGGGCCCTGGATGCCCTGTCCCAGTCAAGAGGAGCATGGGGGTCACTCCTGCAGGGTACCCACAACATCGTCAGGGGCTCTTTAAAAGTGAGCGGCAGTTCTCAGCTCCAGGAGGTCTGAGATGGGCAAAATATTCCTGGGGGGTTCCTGCTTCAGGTATCATGAAGGTAACATGTCTCCAGAAAAAGACAGCCCTCCAACGCCCTTCCTCCCGTGGTTCATGGGGAAGAAGGACCTCTGGGTTCTACACAAACCTGAGTCATAACTGACTCCTTTGAGAGCCAAGAGGTCTGTCCCGCGGGGCCTCCTGACTTCATAGGACAACTATTACCATTATGTAAAGACCCAGTTACTTACTAAGAGGCCAGTCCTGGCTCTCTCCAGCACCTGCACCTGTGGGGGCCACGACAGCTAAGGGCAGGGGGCCTGGGGAGCCTTCGAGGGCAGAGCTGGGCCCCACTGGGGGCCTCTCAGTGAGCTCTGCGTGGAGCGGACCTGCCGGAGGGCTGGGCTGGGGTCACTCACTCTCCACGTAGAACACGCCCACTTTGTCCGAGTCCGACATGGAAATGTAGAGGACGATCTCGTATCCTGTGGGGAGGCGGTCCGGGCCTTTGGTCCTCAGGATCATCTGGGACATGTCCTTGAGGTCTGAGGGGTGGACGCACGAGGAGGTTAGAATTAAGAGACCAGCAGCTGGAATGTTGGCTTACAAATTTATAGTCAGGACAAAGAAAAACCCACAATGTGCATTATGGAAACTATAGAAAAGCATAAAAAGCGACTGTCATCTCTAATACCACAGACGACCAATAACCTTCTGGGAATTTCCTTCCAGTCCTTTTCCTACATCTGTGTATCTTCTTTAAATACACGGGTCCAGCGGAACTATATTAATAGTTTATTTTTTGTTTTTAGCAAGAGTGAATATTGGAGTCCCATCCCCAGAAGACCCAAGGTCACTCCTTCCTCAACCTCAGCCCAGCCTAGGGCCTGGCATGAGTGTTCCCATTGCCCCACCCTGCCCCCAGCCCTGACTGTGGGCCTGCTGGTACCTTCTTTGGTGTAGACCTTATTGTCCCTGAAGTCCTCCTTGGGCAACCAGGGCGTGTCTCGGTCACAGTTCACCAGCAGGATGGCCCCCTGGCCCTCGGGGCCCCAGGTCCAGGACGCCTGCATTGGCAGAGAGAGAGGTCAGTCCCCTCTTCTCTACCATCCGGCAGATATTCCCAGCCCCAGACTTCACGGGACCCTGGAGAGCCAGCACTAGCAGGAGAATAAAGAGCAGCCATCACTCATTGGGGCAGCTGTGACCTGGCAAATGTGACTCCCACCTCCGATGCCCAGAGATGGTCCATGTAAGCACCAAAGTCACATTCAGGAGGGGGACGGGTAGTGGCAGAGAGAGACACAGAGATTGGAGGGCTGATGATCACTCATGAGCCTCACGTCTGCTGTGTCTGCGGCTGGAGGGGGGCGGAGGCAGGGAGCTGGGGGTGTCCAGAGAAATGGGCAGACAGACATTTACAACAGGCTCTGAAGTCCTCAGAGGGGCTCAGGGGAAGACGCCTAGATGGACAGACACCCAGCTGTTTCCAGACACGCAGAGTGCTCCAAATGGGACCTGCAAGGCGATCCGTTTTCTACGCTGCAGCCAGAGTGGTTGAGAACGATCTCTAACCAGATCAGGTTGTTTCCCTGCTTTCATCCCGGTCAGAGCCTCCCTGTTGACTTAGGATAAAGTCACTGTGGCTTGCAAGGCCCGGGGAGACCTGTCCACCTCTCCCTCTGCTCCTCTCCCCTTCCTTCTTGCTCACTCTGCTCCCCCATACTTGCCTGCTCCCCAAAGAAGCCAAGCTCTCAGGCTTTCACCTGCACCGATTCCTCTGCTTAGAAAGCTGTCCTGTCTCCCTTCACCCGGTCAACACCACTCCTCCTTCTGGTCACAGCAAAACTGTCCCTTTCCCCTGAAAAATTTGATTCTCCAGACCCGAGCAGCTTCCCTGGGTGTACACTTCTGACACTGTACATGTTCTTTTGGGGGTGAATTTGGAAGAAATGTGAGGAACAGCTACCCATGTCATTCTTTATTTAATGTGGTTCCCCGAAGGCAGGAGCTATGCCTCTGGGGCATGACCCAGTTCTGGAATATAAAAGATGCCCAACAATTATGTATGAAATGATAAATAAAATAAGCAATGAATTGGTTCAGTGGTAGAGCATTGGCCTGGCATGTGAATGTCCTGGGTTTGATTCCTGGTCAGGGAACACAGGAGAAGCAACCATCTGCTTCTCCACCCCTCCCTCTCCCCCTCCCTCTTCTCTCTTTCTTTCTCTCTCTCTTCCCTTCCCACAGCCATGGCTCAATTGATTCTAGTGCATTGGCCCTGGGTGCTGAGGATGGCTCCATGGAGTTTCTACTTCAGGCTCTAAAACTAGCTTGGTTGCAATCATGGTCCCAGATGGGCAGAGCATCGGCCCCAGACAGGGGCTGCTAGGTGGATCCCAGTTGGGGCACATGTGGGAGTCTGTTTCTCTACCTCCCCTCCTGTCACTTGGAAAAGATGAAAAAATAAAATATGCAATGTCACTGGCCTGTATGGAGAAAGACTGGGTAAGTTCAGGCCCACGGGGACAGTAGGACTTCTGCAAGGCTGCAGAGCCCTGCTGGGATGCTTCAGTGGCCTCCGTGAGTCTGTTGTCACATCTTGGCCAGCAACACAGAGCATATATATATGTGAGGCTGACTTGGTTGGCTTGGGAAGGCAGGACCAGGGCAGAGCCCACGGAGGAGCCTGGGAAAGGGATTCTCCAATAGTCCTGAGGCCTCCCTAGCAACATGGCAGGGAGTCTGGGGCCAGCTGCTACTCCCCAGGCTCCTCGCTGGGGTTTTATTTAACTTTTAAAACTATCCATCTATGTGTAATTTAAACCAGGCTTTAGATTGCTATGGTAAATAATTAGAGGATATAACAGAGCAAAATCAATGGAGCTTAAAAACTGGTTTGAGTCAAAAGGACGGAACAGAATGAGAACATGGCGCTATCTGCACATGTTAAAATTACACGCACGCCAATCAGACCACGGGTTGTGCAAGACTTATAAGAACAGAAAGAGACACATTAAACCCATTAAAATGGCCCTTTGTGGGGGATCAGAATATGCAGGATAAAAGAGAATGAATGAATGAATGAATGAATGAATGAATGAAAGAGGAGGGGGGATGTGCACACACCATTAAAGATCATGTGCCTTAAACTGAGGGTGATTAATGCAGCTTTCTGCTCCTGGTGGTCTCTCCTACTCACATTTAAAGGTTTTTTTTTGTTTTTGTTTTTTTAAAGGCAAAATAATAACAGCAGATACTTTGGTGGCACTTCCTCTGGGGCAGGACATTAATTTTCTCCCAACAACTCTGTGAACTGAAGGTCCCCATCCTGTGGGTGTGGAAACTTGGGAACCTGTTCTGTGGTTGTTCCCATAAGGAGCTCGGCTCCCCCGTGGGTCTGCCGTGGTGTGCTGCGAGTCAGGGAGCCTGTCTTGGACCCCACCCTCCTCCTCGGAGACTGCGGGTTGGCTGTGCTTGCTGGTGGGAGGGTCATGGCTTTTTGCAGAATCCAGCCTGGGGCTCTGCCTTCAAAGCCCCCCAGTTCATCTGCCCAGGTAGCTAGGTACCTTTTTTGGGTTGTTCTTCTCGACCATGCCATCCCGGTCTGCATCCACATCCAGGGAGATCTCTGGGAACAGACACACAGGTGAGCTGCTGAGCCTGCCAGACAGGCTGGGGCAGAGACAGGGGCAGGGAAAGGAGGAAGGCCTGTGGGATTAGGGTATAGCTTATCATGTGCTTGGTCCCTGGAAGGAGAGGGTCTTGCTGAGGTAATTTTAGCCAACCCCCTGCCTCAACACTCCCTGCCTAACGGAGAACATGGGCAGATGCTGCAGACTTTGCAGCTTATGGCTCTGAGAGGTGCTGTCAGTTGGGTCCGATCGCCCACCATTTCCTGGTTCCTCAGTCAACTCTGGGTGGGATGAGCCTCAACTGTACAGACCTTCCCAAGGTCACACAGGTGGCACTAACAGAATAGGGGCACATACTGGGGTTGGTCTGATTTGAAGTTCTTATTTTCTTTTTTTTTGTATTTTTCCTAAGTTCGAAGCGGGGAGGCAGTCAGACAGACTCCCACATGCGCCCAACCGGGATCCAGCCGGCATGCCCACCAGGAGGCAATGCTCTGCCCATCTGGGGCATTGCTTCATTGCGGCTGGAGCCATTCTAGCGCCTGAGGTGGAGGCCATGGGCCGTCCTCAGCGCCTGGGCCAACTTTGCTCCAATGGAGCCTCGGCTGTGGGAGGGGAAGAGAGAGACAGAGAGGAAGGAGAGGCGAAGAGTGGAGAAGCAGATGGGTGCTTCTCCTGTGTGCCCTGGCCGGGAATCGAACCTGGGACTTCCACATGCCAGGCTGATGCTCTACCACTGAGCCAACCATCCAGGGCCTGATTTGAAGTTCTTATTTTGAAAATTGTCATAGGATTCCTGAACTAATATATACCAGCCTGTCTAGGACATGTGTGTGCACGTGTGTTTGAGCGTGTGTATCTCTCCCAGAATTCTCAGTGCTCTAGGTCCCACCTCCAAGTACTGAGGGCTCTACTTTGGGTGGGAAACTGGGTTTCCAACCCCTCTTGATCTGAGGGTGCCAGAGAGGCCAGGCTGTCAGACAGAGGATCCAGGGAGGGGTCCCTTTTTATCCTTTCTCTTGGGGAAGGGACCTTTGGTATCCTAGCTGAATCAGGCCTTCCTGGGAACAGACTTTGTGGCAACTGTGAGACCCTTAAATGAACCCAAGATTCAGCATCAGACAGTGCTGGGTTTAAAACCTAGTTCTCTGCCTATACGCTGTGTGACTTGGGGCAGGTTAGACAGCCTCTTTAAGCCCCAGTTTCTTTACCAGTAAGGGAAGTTGCACTATTTGCAATAGTAGAAATTACAGATATTTTGAGTCAGATACTTCTCTGTCGAGAGGGTCGTCCTGTGAATTGTAGGATGTTTAGCTGTATCCCTGGTCTCTCCCCCCACTAAATGTCAGTAACACCCCCCAGCTGTGACAGCCAAAATGTCTTTGTATATTGCTAACTGTCTCTGGGAGGCAAAATGACCCTTTGTATTACAGACCAACTGGGCAGGGCAGGGGAGTCGTTGGGAAGGTGATGGGAGCCTCACACAGAGCGAGATGGGCCGGATCCAGGCCCAGGAACCGCCCGGCAGGCTCAGCCTCACATTGGGCATGACTTGGACTGAGACAGGAGTTGGGTGGGAATGAATGAATTCCTGGTTAGTCCCCTTGGCAGGCATGTGTCTCCCTGGATTGGGTGAAGAGGAGGGTCCTGGCGCAGAAAGGACACTGATGTCACAGGTGGCTCACCCGGAGTCTGGGGATTATGTTCAGGTCTTCCCTTTGCCCAGTCTGATTCCCTCCCATCCTTGAATGTGGCTTTTCTGGGTTGAGAAGAAGGCAGGCGACAGGAGGCTTTAAGGGCGCCTGGTCCTTGGGAGAGGCGGCAGGCCAGTGTCACCACATCTGCGGCCTCAGGGTCCATTAGATACTGTAAGGGGCATAACTGTGTACCCTCCTCCTGCTGGTCCCATTCACTCAGCAGGTCGCTGGTGAGCACCTGCTGTGTCCCAGGCCCCATACGGAGAATAGAGCCCCAGTGGTGGGCCATCGGGGCACAGTGCTGGCTCCCAAGGAATCCCCAGCCCTATGTTCCCATTTTACAGCTGAATAAACCCGGACTCAGAGACGTCCCCTGTTAGAAAATGGGGCTGATAACCTGAGAGGCGGGGCCGGGATAAGGGTTTTAGGGATAAAGCGGGAAAGGCAGAGAGCCACGGCTGCTGTTAAAGAGGCTGAAGGCTCAGTTGGAGGAACTGTATTGATTTTGGCTCCCAGCCTTCATGAACTTTCCAGCTGGACATTCCCGCTGAAGCCCCTCCCTGGGAACCAGCCGCAGGCGCAGCCTCCTGAAGGGCTCGCTCTCTTTTGCTTTTCAAGATAACAATCTCTCCTGTGTGTACAGTTCACCCTGCCAGCAGCAGGCACTCCCCATGCATTTTCTTCCATCTATGACACTAGACGGAGTGATGCCCCTCCTGGCCGCCCCACCCTACAGATGAAGAAACCGAGGTACCCAGCAGGGAAGTGACCGGGATGTCCCTAGAGAGTACAGAGCCAGATGTCCTACACGGGCCTCTGACTCCAGGACCCTGTGCTAAGCTGTTCTCGCCGCTGACTCAGGCTGCCCTCTGCCCTGGGCTGCTTCCAAAAGCCAAGCCTGCTTGTGGGCCGCTTCCAAAACCCAAACCCCTAGGCCTTGCTCCCCTGAAGGTCATCCCCAGAGGAACTGGCCGCGTCCCCACCCTGGTAGCCCTGTGGCCTTCATCTCTAGGCTGCAAGGTGGCTCTACTTTGCGGCTTCCCTGGTGTGTCCCTGGGAGCAGTGGGTCCCAGGAGATAAACCATAGAGCACTTTATTGCGCTTTCCTTCACTATGATTACTTAAATTAAAATTTTTTTTTTGTGAATACTTGCACCATGTGCAAAAGAAACCGACTAGTGCCAAACAGCTTCTAAAGAAACACAGCAGGTCCCCCTCAGGGCCGTTCCCGCACCTGCCTGAAGCAAGCTCCTTAACACCAAAGAACACGTTTAGTGCTCCTTCTGGATTTAGGGAACTTGGATATAGGTTTCACGGACTCTCTATTTTGCAACTTGGGCATTATGTAATTGGGCTTCTTTTTTTAAAATTTATATTTATCTGGTATTTATTTTTTCATAATTGGGCTTCTATGTCACTCACCTTCCTACCTCCCCCCCCAGGGCTGAACATTTTCTATCTTATGACCCATGAACCGTCTCCAAAGTCAACTGAAATTGCTTTCTCTCCCCTCCCTCGGGATGTCCCCTCAAGCTATAAGCCATCCCTCAAGGACTTCTGCCCTTCAGAGTTTCTCCCAATGTCCAAGTTAACTAGATTCCAAAGGGATGATCCTCGTCAGAGCAGAGAGCAGGGCTGGAGTGACCTGCCCAGAGCTCTGCCCTCCTGGGATGGCTGGGGAAGAGGGAGAGGTCTTCCTGGGGAAGAGGGAGGGGTCACCTGTTTCAGGGCCTCTGGGATCTGGACGACATTTCCCAGAGGCTCTGAGTCCTACCTCAGCTCCTGGGAATAGCCCCAAGGTGTCAGGTGGCGCCTGGGGTGTGGGGCAGATGGATGGGGAGTGTCAAATTGGGTTCAAGGCATTCTTCCGTGAGAATCTAGACACTGAAACCTCAGCTTTGACACAGAGCCACAAGCACTTTGGTGGGCTGCCAGCCCCCAGGGACAGTGACAGGGTGCCTGGCCTTCTTGCCTTACTGGGCAGCCTGGGGTGTGGTGGGGAAGAAGGTCTCTCTGTCCCCCACAGCCAGCCATCCGAGGCACTGGGGAGGGGGCACAGAGGAAGGAGATCCTTAGGTTGGGGCTCAACATTCCCAAGGCTAGAGTGGGTGGGCTGCTCCCACTGCCCGGACCACAGCAAGCAGGCTGGGGCTCTGGACTTCTGCCCTCCCCACCTCCACTTTCTCCCTTAACAGGAGGGGTTTGCAAACCAGCCTGAATTGGAGTCTTGAAGGCTCTCAGGGATCAAGGAGCTCAAAGCCCTCATTTTATAGCCGGAGAAATGTGATATTTAGAGGGGGTGGGCAGCTTATCAAGGTCACATAGCAAGTCCTTGGCAGGACTGAGACCAAGACCTAGAACCTTATTTGGCCAAGGATACTGTGGGTTTGTTTCTAAATCCCAAGAGGAAGACCGAGGGCAGGAAGGTTCTTCAACCTCACCCAGGCAGAGAGAAGATGTAGCCACCCCAAGAGGAAGGGAGAAAAGAAGAGCTTTGCCTGAGCAACTACTCCTATGCCATGTTCTGCACGTTCCATCCCATCTAATCCTTGCAAGCACATTGGGAGAGTGCTTTGCAAGCCCATTTTGCAGATGAGGAAACTGAGGAGTAATGGTCACAATGTGGCTTCAGGGTGGCAGAGCTAGTACTTAGACCAGTGGTTCTCAACCTTTCTAATGCCATGACCCCACAATACAGTTCCTCATGTTGCGGTGACCCCAAACCAAAAAATAATTTTGGTGGCTACTTCATAACTGTAATTTTGCTACAGTTATGATTCGGAATGTAAATACCTGGTATGCATTATGTATTTTCCGATGGCTTTAGGCGACCCCGCCGGGGTCACGACCCACAGGTTGAGAACCGCTGACTTAGACTTATTTCTTTCTGCTTAGCATGGGCTCAGGACAGAACTAGGGTGAGACAGACTCAGCTATGTCCTTGGACAGCCTCACCATCTTGGGATATTCAGGTTTCCCTGCCTCTGAGGTGCTGGCCCTGAATGATTATTCAGGGTGTAGGGCTCAAGCACTACTGGGATAGACGACTGAGAAAAGCCAGGACCTGGAAAGGTCAGCTAGACCAGTGGGTCCCAAGGGAAATAAAATTTTCGCCAGGTCCCTGGTAGAACAGGAGACACAAGTTCAGTGAGGTGAGTTTTTCATTAAGCGTCATTTCCACGAAGCAAATGCCTGTCTTCTCTTCTGAGATTATGTCTTGCCTACTTTTTAGGTGTTCAAGTATTGAAAGATGGTGATCATTAATGACAAATTATTAATGTCTTTTTCTGGGCCAAGAATCAAAGATATCATTCCTATTATTATTATTATTATTATTATTATTATTTGGTGGGGGCGAACATTTACTGGCCTGGGAACCAAAGCTTCTGGAACTGGTGGCAGTTAACTAAATAACTGTTCAGGGAGAACACAGCCTCAGGACCTCAGAAGAGTGAGCCCGGTCATTCACCACAGATGCGGTATGTTCTGGGACAGAGGACAAGCTTAGCCATCTTCTAAGGGAGGGGGTGAGTCCAGTCCTGTTTATAGTGTGTTACTTGCCAGCTGCCCTGAGTCTGCCCTGCTTCAGTGGAATTCTCGTTACTGGTACATTCAGCCCTTTGGGATGCCCCTCATGTCACAGGCTTCTGGCTGCTGCCCGTCCTGAGTCCTCAGGTGTCCTATCTCGGTGGGATCAGGTTTCCTGAGGAACGGTCACCCGAGACAACCTGGGGCTATATGTGCATGTGAGGTCCACACCCGTGCCAGCCCTCAGCTGTGACTCAGTAGGCTTTGGTTTCCACCTCTCCAGGCCCCCTGAGGTTGTCCTGACCCCACCCCAGGCTGGGTATGCCCTTGGTGTAGAAGGAGGGATGGGGTGTCCCGCAACCAAGCCCATCTGGGAATAGCCAAGAAGAAGAGCATTGCTGTTGAGCCTATTGTGGAGAGGCGGGGCTGGCTTAGGAATGAGCTTTTTTTTTTTTGGGGGGGGGGGTTGTTCCAAGAATCATGTAGAATATGAGATAAAGTGTGTGGCTTCAGGCAAGTTTTTGTTTGTTTTACTTTTTATGAGTCTTGGTTTTCTCATCTGTAAAAGGGGAACAATTGTAGTGTCTATCCTCAGAACAATGGTAAGAACAGATTGAGATCATGACAGTAAGACATCTAGTATTGGACCCTGGCACACGGTAGGTGCTCATAAGTGTCAGGTGTTTCTCCTCCTCCTCTTCCTCAAAACACCCAGCAAGGTCCTTAACATGGAGTCCTTAACATGGAAGACATCAGTATTATATTTAAAGCACTCAACGCTCAGTAACTGCTACTTCCTTCCTCCTACCATGTAGCAATTGTTAATATTAAACTGAGGCTAGACAGGCAAATCATCCTCTAAAATACAATCAGATTATATGGTTAAAATTTCAGAAAATATATACAATTAACACTTTACCTGCAGAAGGGCTGCATGACGAAAGGTTCGGAAAAGCACATCTCTGGGCCCTGCTGAGCCAGATGGGCTCCACCCAGGGCAGAGGAGTGCCACACAATTGAAAGAACCTGGGAGCGTCGTTACAACCCTGAGTTCTGAACTCAACCTGCCACTGAATTGCTGTGTGACTATTAGTAATTTCCCTAACCTCTCTGGGCTTCACTGCCCTTGTGAGTTAAATGAAGGGCTTGAATGAGGTGAGTTACAGACCCAGGCTGCATCTCTGGGTCCAGGGAGGGTAAGGATGGTCAAGGACAGCACAGGCGTGTGGGCAGGCCATTTCCCTCACTATGAGAGGGAAGCCCTTCTCCAGGGTGCAGGGGGGAGCTGGGGGAGGAACAGACTTTGCTCTTTCTTCTCCATGATCCATAGAGCTTGTGATAGGGACCCTGACATTGGGGTGAGCCGCTGGCAGACCAGGGCATACCTCTCCCTGTAGGATACTCCCCACCTTAGTAGAGAAGGGCCTGGGCACCTGTGGCATCACTCCTTGGTCCTGCATTAATCAGAGGAAGCTCTGAGTGCTAGATCTGCAGCATTGAAAACAGCCCAAGTGCCGGTGAGAAGGGTGGCAATGACAGGCTCTGGGGGATGAAGGCACCCAGGCCATTGCCTGTCAACTCACCAATAGCTGTAAGGAAGAGCCCAGCCTGGTCGATGGGGACGTTCCCCTCCTGCTCATAGTAGTTGACAGTGACCTTTGTAGGGAGGGCGTGGAGTGGGAGGGAGAGAAGAGCAGAGATCACTTATCACAGGCAGTGACAAATCCTGCCTTTCACCTCACAGCCTGTCAAGCCAGCTTTCTCCAAACACCTAAACACTCTCCTCCAGGAAGTACTCCTGGGTTGATGGGCTGCTTCTCCCAGATCATTAAACTGGATAGGGGACTCCCATCTTCTCAGAGTGCAAACAGGGTGCCAACTGCCTACCTGTGCCCGCTGGTGTATTCTGCTTCCTGTAGGGCCCCCGCATCTGCTGTGGTGCACTTCTAGCTCCCACTAAGCACCAGGGGCCAGGGCTGAGGTTGCTTCTTTGGATAGGGCCCAGCCCCTGTAACTGCCATTGGGCACATGAGGTTCATAATTAGAGAACCCAGTGAGGAGAGTCTGGTCTTGGCAAATCACTTTGCTGCATGAATACCCAACACCCCATTTTATACATGATAAAAACAAGGACACCTATGGCTGTAACTTCCAATGACCCTAATATTCCATCATTCAGCAGCCCACAGTTTTAACCTCCCACGAAGCCACCGTTCATGGTGTAACACCGAGCTGTCTTGGACAGCAGCAACAAACCAGAGGTGGCCCTTAAGCACTTGAAATGTGGCAAGTCCGAACTGAGATGTGCTATAGCGTGAAATGCACACCAGATTTAGACTTAGTATAAAAAACAGAGTGTAAGCAATCTCATTAATATCATCTATATTGCTATCATGCCGAAACAGTAATATTTTGTTATCTGTAGTTAAGTAAAATATATTATTAAAATTAAGTCCACCTGTTTCTTTTTTAATGTGGCTACTGGAAAACTGAAAATGACACGTGTGGCTTGTATTCTGTTTCTATGGGATGGCTCTGGTCCAGCCTGTCTCAGTTCCGGCATGGGCCCTGGCTCCCGCGGTCCGCGGGGTGAACCTCCCCAGCTCCCCAGCCCTGGTACCTTGTCGCTGCTGGCCTCGGTGCTCGCCTGGCTCATGGTGAGCCGAAGCGTGGTGCTGGGCGAGAGAGGCCAGCGCTGTTTGCCATTGGTAGCCACCTCCTCGGCCTCCCCGTCACACACCACCTCTACCCGCACTTGCTCCGAGTGCTTCAGGCTGAAGGTCTGGGCTCCAGCTGGGGCTGCGCTGTAGGGAGAGAGGAGAGCAGGTTATGGGGAGCCCTGGGGCAGGTGGGACAAGGAGATTCAGGAGGAGACTCCTGGTGGCTTCTAGGTTGTCTGACTCCAAAGGACCAAACTATCAATATATTGTAATCACCTGGTAGTGAAGAGGGCAGTTGTTACAAATATAGATTCTTGGGCCAATTTTGTACCTACTGAGTCAGAATGTTCAAGGGCGGGACCTGGGAACCTGCATTCTAACAAGCTTCCTGGTGCTTCTGATGGGCAGCCAGCATTGAGGGCCATGGGGTACCACAGGGGTGGAGGACGGAGGCCCAGGCAGAAGTACGAATTCTCTTCAAAGGCAGCTTTCAGCTTAGACCCTGTCCCCCAACCTCCATCTGGTATCTGAGCCAGAGGCTAGGAGGCAGTCGTCAGAGTGCTGGGTTTGCACAGGGATGGAGCCTAGAACATGGGTCCTAATGGGGCAGGGACAGGCTGGCTCTGCCATAAAGCCCCCTCCTTCCCGCCACAGCATTCACAGCTTGGAGTCCCCTGCTCTGAGAGTCATTCCTTGGGGGTCCGGAGTGGTATTTCTATTGAAAGGGAAATCCTTTTGGAATTCTTAAAAAGCCATCAGTATTTCAGGGCAGGAAATGAACAGGTTTGATCTGGCTGCCATGGACCGAATGTTTTTGTGTCCCCCCAAATTCATATATTGAAGCCCTAACTCCTAATGTGATTGTATTTGATGATGGGGCATTTAGAAGATACTTAAGGTTAAATGAAGTCATGAGAGTACGGTCTTAATCCGAAAGGATTGGTTGCTTCATAAGAAGAGACAAAGAGAGAGAGAGAGAGATTTCCATGTGCCCTGAGGGGACCCTGTGAGCACACAGGGAGAAGGCGGCTGGCTCCGAGCCAGGAAGGGTCTTCTCCAGAACCAGACCACGCTGCTGCCCTGATCTCAGCCCTCCGGCCTCCAGAGCTGTGAGAAATACATCTCTGCTTTTAAGCTGCGCTGCCATGGTATTTTGTTACAGCAGCTCAAGCTGCCTAAGACACTGGCTTAAGGGGAAGTGACAGGAAGGACAAAGAGATGAGGAGAGAAAGGTGCCCAAGGCTGAGGGTTTTGCTAAATCCAGCCTATGGTCCGAAGGTTCCCAAAGGACAAAGAGGGCTCAGAGGGCTTTTGGTGGGATTCTCGTGGGATTTGGGACTAAGACATGGGTACAAGTGTCTTCCTCAAGGGTACATCTCCTATCTTGGGGGCCCGGTGCTCCTGGGCATCAGAATCATCAGGGGCGCTGTTTGAATCTTCAGGGTTTATTTAAAGGCTTTGAATTTGTGGATCCCATCCCCAGAGAGTCTAGCTGGCAGCATGGAAGGGTGGCTAGAGATGTGAACAGGGGCCAGGCCTGAGTGGGGTTTAGACCAATGGCTCTCAAAGTTCAGCAGCAGCAGCAGCAGCAGCACCTGGAGGGCTTGTCAAAACACTGATTGCACCTGACCAGGCAGTGGCACATTGGATAGAGTGTCGGATTGGGATGCGGAGGACCCAGGTTCCAGACCCCGAGGTCGCCAGCTTGAGCACAGGCTCATCGGGTTTTAGCAAGGCTCACCAGCTTGGACCCAAGGTTGCTGGCTTGAGCAAGGGGTCACTCGGTCTGCTGTAGCCCTACGGTCAAGGCACATATGAGAAAGCAATCAATGAACAACTAAGGTGTAGCAATGAAAAACTGGTAATTGATACTTCTCCTCTCTCTCCATTCCTGTCTGTCTGTCCTTATCTATCCCTCTCTCTGACTCTCTCTGTAAAAAAAAAAAAAAAAAAAAAAAAGACACTGATTGCTGGGCCCCTTCTAGGAGTTTAAGACTCAGTAGGTATGGAGTGGAGCCTGAGAATCTGCATTTCTACCATATATTCAGGACCTGTGGGTGCTTCTGACCCAGAGGCTACAGTTTGAGAAGCCCTGGCGTAGATATTCAGCAGTGCAGTCTGATGGTTAGAGCCCTGGGGTGGCCAACGCGGTGGACGTGACTGCAGAGGTCATCGGGAAGGGTCGGTTTCTGTCTGACCAGGCCGCGGACCACAGGGCTATGGCAAAGCCCACTGGTCTGAGGCACTGGCAGCAGAGAGTGGGCAAGGATCTGATAGCTCATGCTCATTGCTGGGAAAGGAACTCCATGAAGAAGCGCCAAGGCCACTTAAAATTCTTGTCCGTCTGCCCCCTTCTAAATTCCTTAGCCTATCATGGGACCACTGGGTTGATCTGACGCTGGGCACCTGTTGGCCGTGGCCTGCTGCCCTCTGTCCCCATCGTCCATTAGGAGAAGCACAGAGCCTAAGCAAAAACTCTAGATTGGGGGTACGGGTGCAGAAGATGTGGGTTTGAGCCCAGTTTGCCACCGACTTGCTAAGGGATGTGTGTGTGAGTGTGCAGCTGAGCAGGACAGAGGTGAGCCTTTGAAAAGCGCCAGGCAGCATTTCCCACAGGGAGGGTGGGTACACTTAGGTGATGTGAGAATGAATAATTGGAAAGATGCATATTATCTTTTCATGGCAATGGATAAAGGCTTGCCTTTAATAGTAATGATAAGATCTCCATTTAAAACAAAGTTAGGAGAAAAGCGGGAGTTGATTTAAAGAAAAATGTTGATAGCACTGTAGGTGAAATCTGGTTTTGGTAAAAGCCACAAGAGAGTGGTTGGTTGTGGGCTCAGTTCTGGAAAGTCCCCGCTTTCACCATCAACTTGCTGGGCACTAGAGCAAGGCACTTCTCTCCGTTTAAAGTGCCCGATGAGAGGACCGGACCAGGTCAGAGGTGGCTGGAGTCTGGAGAGTGCAGAGGTGCCGGTCTGGGGCTAAGGGGTGAGAAAGAGGTGCTGAAAAGCTGGGATCTCCTTGCTGTGTCCCCACTTCAACTACAGTCACTGTTACTTCATCTGGTTTTATAGATTGGGTTTCCGCATATACTTCTATTTAGAAGCAAATGCTTTACAAACTCACAGGGCAGGATGATTGGTTAGGACCCAGACTGTGACAATAGGGCTGTAAGCGATGCTTCCTGCCACCTTCCTTACTCCGGGCCAGCGAGAAACTGGAGGAGACCTCAGAGACTCAGGGGGTTAACGCCTGGCCCACACCAAAGCTCCAGGGCCCACACCCTCCTACTGCCCTGCAGCGCCAGCCCTGCTGGGAGCTGAGCAAACAGCTATTCTTGGAGTGGCCCTGGCAGGAACAACAAAGGCGCCCATTGTCTATGTGGATCCATTGGCTGCCTCCCTCCCCAGGAAGAACCTCTCAGAGTCCCCCACAGAAACCTGAGAGCCAGGGGCTGTGGGCGCCTCTTTTGTTCCTGAAGGCTGCCTGGAGGGGCCCTGTATGGAGGGCAAGAGAGGGAGTTGTTGGAGGTGGCCATGATCTCTTGCTTATGGGAAAGAAGCACAGATAAAGATACTGTGGATGGAAGGACAGGCTGCTGGCTGCTGGGACCACGTCTGTTCCGCCTACCATTGTGTCCCAGCACCCAGCACATGGCCATGCTCAGTGTATTACTTAGAGAATAGGCCGACAAGTGAAGCCACACTTCTTGGCTTCCCAAACTCTATTACTGGAATGATAAAAAAATAAAAAAGATCCAGTATCAGGTCCCTTGCCTGCTTGCAATTATTCAGTGCCTCCTCAGTGCCCACCCATACAGCAAATCCAAACTCTAGCCTGGGATTCACTCACTGGCATTTAACTATGACATCTCAACTTGACTCTCCAGCCTCATTTTCTGCAACTCCTTCCAACCTCTCAAGTCTCTGCATTGTTCCATCTCACGGCACATTTCTCATATACTGTTCCTTCTACCTGTAATACTTTCCCCTGACTTCTCTGCCTGGCAACTGCCCATCCCTACTTAAAGACTCAACTCAGTTGATTTGTCCCCATGTTTATTTTCCCTTGTGGCAGCTAGCTCCTTGGAGGTAGGGGATAACCTTTCTTTTTGCTCCAGCACCTGGCCTGGTCTAGGCACACAGTAAATACAAATACTTGCTGCAGGAAGGGCTGGAAGAGGAGGGCTTGCTTATACTGCTAGTTATTCACTCCATGAGTATTTATTGAGCATTTACTATAGTACTATTAACATTTTTCTTTATTTGTATTTTATTTTAAGATTTAGTTATTTGTTTTAGAGAGGAGAGAGAAAGAGAAATGGAAGAGAGAGAGAGAGAAAGAAAGAGAGAAAGACGGAGGAGGAGCAGGAAGCATTAGCTCCCATATGTGCCCTGACCGGGCAAGCCCAGGGTTCTGAACCAGCGACCTCAGAGTTCCAGGTCGACACTTTATCCACTGTGCCACCACAGGTCAGGCCACATTTTTCTCCTAACTTTGTTTTAAATAGAGATCTTATCATTACCATAAAAGGCAAGCCTTTATCAATTGCCATAAAAGGATAATATTGAGCATAATTCTAGGTGCTGAGAGTAAATTGGTGAAAAACGTATTTCCTAGCCCCATGGAGCATATATCCTAGTAGAAGAGGAAGACTTTTGATGAATTACACAGTTAATTGTGTGATTACAGATGTGGTAGGTACTTGCTGTAAAGGAGAGGCACAGCATGCCACGTGAGGCCCAGATCTGGGAGTCAAGGAAGGGTTCCTGGAGGCAGTGGCATTTGAGCCAAGACCTAAACTTCCAGTCAGAAGGACAGACAAGGATTCATTAGACCAGTGCTTCCTGAATTTGGACATGTATCAGCCTCCCCTGGAGGACCCGTTAAAATATAGGTTGGTAGCCATCCCCGGAGTTTCTGATTCAGCTGGGCTGGGCTGCGGCCTGAGAAACCGTATTTCCCCCTCTCTCCCACTTTATTGAGGAACAACCGACACATATAAATGTACATATTTGAAGCGAGTGAGGCGATGATTCGATATACACACACACTGTGGATGATAAGAGGCCTGTCTATCAAGCTCCCGGGAGGTGATGGTCCGGGGGGCCATGGTTTGAGAACCACCGAGTTGGACGAGGCGAGGAGAGGACGCAGAGCAGAGACTTCCACGCAGCAAGGACAGCCAGGGTCTGGCGTGGATGCTCACGCAGCAGGTGGGGAATTGGAAGAAGGTCTGTGTGGTTGGGCTCTGCGAGCTGGCAGGGGGGGTGGGGGGGGACTGGTGGGAGGCCAGGGCCAGGTCGCAGCGGGGAGCTGGACTGATTCCCCACAGAGCATGGAAGCTCTAAGGCAGGAAGTGGTCTGGTCGCCTCTGCACTGGGACAGACCACCCAGGGTGCAGGGCGGGGAGGGATTTCAGGAGAGCAATGCTGAGAGTGGGGGAACCAGGGACAAGGTGACAGCAGCTGTCCAGGTGAACAATGATAGTGGTCTGGGACCAGGGGGTGGCTGTGGAAATGGAGAGAAATGGCCGGTCAGTTGGTGTCAAGGGATCTTTCTAGGCTTTGTGACTGAACATCCTCACTAATTCTGGGGAGCTACCAAGTCTCTGCGGTGCTCACTCAGTCAGCCGGGAGGGTCACCAGTGTGGCCTTGCAGAACTGGGGTGGCTCACTCAGCCCCGACCTGAGGGCATGACGTGCCTGCTCCTTGCTGGCATCTGGCACTCTCAGCTGGTCCACATGCTGGGGGCCTCACTCACACCGGCCGGGGCTCAGCTGCGCAGTGACCCCAGCTCCTGGCGGCCTGAGCGTGAGACCCTGTCATCGGGTCTTTGCAGGAGTCTGAGTGGGGTGGTGGGCGCCAGTCTAGCATGCAACCCCAGGTGAGCACCCTCAAGGTAAAGGACAGGAAAGAGAGGCAAGGCATCACCATCGGCATGGTGGCGGCTGGATTTGTGAGGTGGGTGGCTGCTTCTGGACCGGGACTGGTGGGCAACCATGATGCCTGACTTGTCAGCCTCTCTCTGCTTGGTAACCCTGGCAGCCTCTCTCACTAGCACGGGTGCCTCCAGCTGCCCTGGGTCCTCTTCTGAGGGAAGAAACAACATAATCTATGGCTACTTTCTCCTTGGACACCTTCAATGACTCCCCACTGCCTACAGAACAAAGTCCATCACCTGAGCCTGGCATTCAAAGACCTGGCCTAAGCTTACTGACTCTCCAGCCTTATCTTCCAGGACACTGAACACTTTCAGTCCCCATGTGTCCTCACTTTCCTGCTGGGTACCTTTGCTCCTATATAGCATGTCCTGGTCACACTGTGAACCCCGGTCCATTCTTCATCTTTTTTTAATTTTTATTTATTTATTCATTTTAGAAGAGAGAGAGAGAGAGAGAGAGAGAGAGAGAGAGAGAGAGAGAGAAGGGGGAGGAGCAGGAAGCTTCAACTCCCATATGTGCCTTGACCGGGCAAGCCCAGGGTTTTAAACCGGCAACCTCAGCGTTCCAGGTCAACGCTTTATCCACTGTGCCACCACAGGCCAGGCCATTCTTTATCTTGATTGCCACCTCTTCCAGGAAGTCTTTCCTGATCCCATCAGTCAGCACTCACCTTTCCCTACCTTTGCTGGTGTCGCAAACAACTCTTAACAAACGTTGTTCAACATTTCTCTCCCATGAGCATTATGAACTCTTTGAGGCCATATCTCATTATTATTTGTTTTAATAATATATAATAAACGCAATACTAATTCCAGATAACTACTTATGAGTATTTATTAGGTGCCAGGCACTGTTCCCAGCCCTTGGGCCACATGATCTCAGTCCATCCTTTTGAAAACCCCGTGAGGCCCGTAGTAATATCATCCTATTTTACAGATAAGCATGTTGAGGCCCACAAAGAGCAAACACTTGCTCCAAGTCTCAGGGACAGTAATGGCAGAGTGTGGGGTGAGCTCTGGGCCTGGCTGCTCCCTTCCCAGGAAAGGATCTCTAGGTTACAGTCCTCCCTAAAGGTCCTCCATGCAAGGACTCCTGGTGGGGGATGGAGTGAGTTGGTAAGCCTGGCTCAGGAAAGGATCAGATGAGAAGCTATTAGGAACTGCTAGAGCCCTGTACTTATTTCTCAGGTGGGAGTCAAAGGCCCAGAAAGGGTGAATGACTGAGGCTTGAACCAGTCAAAATTTCTGGGCACAGGGTCTGGCAAGGGTGGGCGGGGAGAGCTGCCTCTGCAAACTGGCCTCCCCCAAAGTGTAACTGTCCAGCTGGGGGTGGGTGCTGGGTAAGCTCCAGCTACCATGCTCCCACCAGGACTCAGGGCCCTGTGGGTAGGAAAAAAAGGCTCTCAGGACCCCAGCTGCGCAGGAGGCTGTGGGCTCAAACCACAGGCGCCTGGTCCTCCACAGAACCTCACCACTTTCTGAGAACCAGCTCGAAACCTGAGCCCAGGAGCAGCTCCTGGAGCGGCCTCCTACTAGGGCTGAGGGCTCTGGGTGCTGTTCTAATTTATGGGCCACCTGACCTGGCCCGATTCTTCCTGCCATCATTCTCTCAGGAGCTAGCACTGCTCTGGCCAAGCCTGGCCACATGCCCTTGACTTTCCGCTGGCCCATCCAATGGTGCCTGTCCCTGGAGGCTGGAGGCGGAGAGCTCAGCCCAATGATAGGCATCACAGGCCACACATCACTCATTCACTTACTCAACCAAGAAGCCTTTTGCTGACTTGAGGGCCGGAGGGGCATAGGGGGAGGAAGGCAGCGAGCAGGGAGGAGGACACACCGAAAGCACAGGTCCCCAAAGGCAGCCCAGCTGGCAGTGCAATTAGGGGCCTGGGCTCTGCACTGCCACCATTCCCTGGCTGTGTCATCTTAGGCAAACATTCCTCACCTCCGGTCCCCCAACTGTAAAAGGGGGCCAATAACAGTACCTAACACATTAAGTCACTGTGAGGTTTAAACACGTGTAAATTCATGTAAATTATTAAATACATATAAAATGAAAATGCAAGGTGCTGAGAGGGCTGCCTGGTACAAAGGAGCTGTTAAAAAAGTGTTAGCTAGGAATAAGATCTGCATAGAGCCTGACTGGTGGTGACGCATCAACCTCTGAGGTCCCAGGTTCGATACCCCGAGGTTGTTGGCTGGAGGACAGGATCATCAATATGATCCCAAGGTCACTGGCTTGAGCCCAAGGACACTGGCTTGAACAAAGAAAGGGTCACTGCCTTGGCTTGAGCCCCCCCGGTCAAGGCAAGTATGAGAGCAATCAATGAACAACTAAAGTGCCACAACTATGAGTTGAAGCTTCTCATCTCTCTCCCTGTCTCTCTCAAAAAAAAAGCTGCAAAGAAAAGACAGTAATGAGGTAGAGTGCCTGGGGCTCATGGAAGGGTACCATGAAATGTTAGTGGAGGTGATATTTGAGCTGAGACTTGATGAATGAATGTCAGGCTTGCAGAGGCCTGGAGGATAGTGCTCCAGGCAGAGGGAGTGGCACCTGCAAAGGCCCTGAGGTGGGAATGAGCTTGGTGGACCCAAGGGCTGACAGCATTCCAAAGCCGATGTGGCAGGAGTGGAATGTGTGCAGGGGAGACTGCAGCACCCCAAGTCCCCATTGCTTCAGACTGGATCGCAGACCCTCCCTGGCCTTCCTCCTAAGGATACTTTCCAAAAACACTCGCACCAACCAAGAGTCAGAAGGAGAAAGTCTGGGAGGAGTTGAGAGAGTAAGATGGGGAGAAGATACATCTGCACTGTTTGTGGCTTCCCCAGCATTCTCCTGGGCCATTGTCTAGGAACTTCTGTCCTGGTACCTTCTTCCTCTCTTCTGCCGGAGTGAGGGGCAAGCCCTACTGAGATATAAGACTGGTCAGCCTCTGCCTTGGGGTTTCCTGGGAAAGGGGGTGGAGATCACCCCCACCTCCTACCTCATGGGCTCATCACAAGGTCAAATGTAATCAGGAGACTGCCCTGCAGGGGCAAGAGACACTTGTTAGCATCATCTCTGCCCTGAAGCTCCTGCAGACCTCAGGATCCAGAACCTTGCCTGTCTCCACCAGGGACAAAGGGATACCTGCCCAATCGGGAACTCTCACCCCCTGGACAGATGCACAAGCCAAGGGAAGGCCAGGAGAAGCTGTCTCCACGCTGGTTTGTGGGTCAGCGGGAGAGTCGGGCAGTGTGTGATCAGCCTGTTAACTTTATGCCAAGGCTGCCCTTTCTCCAATCTCTCCCGACTCTGTGGGTGTCCCTGGTTCCCGTGCCAGTGAGGCGAAACCAACTTGAAACCCTACTCACTCCATGCTCTCTCCAACTTCAAGCCGGAAGTGGATGGGGACCCAGGCTGGTCCTAGTGGAGATGCGACTGCCAGGTAAAAGTCCATGGAGGACAGGAGAAGGCAGACATGTGCCAGACCAAGATAAGTAAACGTGAGAGTAGGAGGAGGAAACAGTAAGTATCTTTAACAACTATTTCAACGTAAATCTCCAGGAAAAGCAAATCACACTTCCCCCTTTCTGTGCATCTACTCATAGCTGGCTGGAGACTAGTGCTCAGAATGTGTCTGGGTCAGGGCGTCCTTCCCCAAAGGGCCAGTTTTGCTGGGAGAGGATGGGTGGGCTGTAGGGTCTGCTGGGGACAAGGAAGATGAGACCCCTGCTGTGTTTGGAGGGGAGGAAAGCCATGTATGTATCTCAGGAGAGGGTATGCTTCTCAGGAGAGGGAGGCCCAAGGCCCTTGGGAAAGGGAGTAGGAGCTGAGGCCTGTTCACTCCCCTCTGTGACTCAGAAGGAGTCAGGGGTCAAGATATCAGTCCCTAACTAACTGGGCCCAGGGTCCTTCAGGCTTTGTCCCTGGGTGTCTCTTCAGAGACCCTGGGGGGCGTCAAAAGGAGTGTTGAGTCAGGCCCTGTGTCTGAGTCAGGAAGGACTGAGTGGGAAGTGGAGGGTCAAATGGAGGTGGTGAAGACTCTGGGGGCAGTGGGATCATGGTCCAGGTGGAGGGTGGAAGGGACACAGGCTGAGAGGGTCACTCAGCTCAACCTGCTCATTTTAAGCCCACACAGAATAGAGTAGAGGTTAAGAGTATGAGTTCTGAGTCAGATAGAACTGGACCTGAATCTTGCATGAGGTTGGGCAAATGGCTTCATCTTTTTAAACCTCACTTTACTCATCTACAAAATGGGTTGATCCTAGCAGGACCTCAGGTCTATGATGAGGAAGATAGGAGATAATGCATTTGGTTCATAAGAGCTCGCTGAGATCTCCTGCCATTATTATTACTAATGGGAGCTCTCACCACTACAGATATTAGGAGTAACAACAGCAGTGACAGCCAGTCTCCTTAGTTCCAGGAGGCGCTTCCTTTGTTTAGACCAGTGGCTCTCAACTGGAGGTGATCTTGTCTTCCTGCCATGGGAGTGCTGGCATTATCTGAAGACATTTCTGGTTGTCACAATTGGGGGGACTGCTACTGGCATCGCGGGATGGAAGCCAGGGATGCTTCTAAACCTTCTATGATGCACAGGACGGCCCACAACAGAGAATTATCCAGCACACAATGCGACAGTGGCAAGGAGGAGAGACCCTGCTCATGCACTGTTCAGTACAGGTGGCTATGCAGCATCTGAAATGAGGCCAGCCTGCACTGAGACGTGATCTAAGTATAAAATACACACTGAACTTCAAAGACTTAACATGAAAAAGAGATAGCAAACTACCTAATCATTGTTCCATTGATTATGATTTGAAATGCAAATATTTTGGATATACTAGATTAAATAAAACATACTGCTAAAATTAATCTCACCTGTTTATTTTAACCTGAAAAAACTGGCTGCTAGAAAACATTGAAAATGACCCACGTGGTTCTGTTCGTGGCTTGCATTCTGTTTCGGTTGGACAGTGCTGTTCTAGACTCCACTTCTTCTCTTGGGGGTGATGGAGAGTCTGAAGTGAAGTGCAGGTGGGGGCTGTGGGTCACTGTGGCTGTGACTGGTATCCCTGCCCCCCTCTAGAGGTACCACACCAGCCTTTCGGGCTGCACCAAAAGTATCCCGGTGAATAAACAGGCGGGTATGGTGACAGCAGAGGCTTAGAGACTTGAGCGTCCTGGCCCCTGGCCGGCTCCCCTGGCAGCTCCCAGGTTAGGATGGGGGGTGGGGTGGGGACAGAAGGGGAGCTCTCTGAGGCCACTGCGGACTGGACCACACACCACTGCTGTGTTATGACCCTCAGGAACAACTTCTGAGATTTACATGTGGGACCACAGAGGCCGGGGGAAGATGAGTGGAGAGGGTTTCTGGTCTGCAGTGACCGGGTCCTCTGCCCTCAGGGAAGGAGCATGGGGCTTGAGGGTATCCTCGTGGCCAATGCCTGCTGAGGAGATGGCAGGACTCTGGCTGGGCAGTGTTGCCAGGGTCACTGAAGGGGGCAGAGAGAACAGGCTGGTGAGGGTATGTGGGAAGACACATGGGTAGGATTCAGTGGGGGCCTAAGGGAGGCAGGGCACTCCAGGTGACAATGATTTGGGAGCAAAAAGCCACATTGGCACCTCCAGCTCATCTCAAAGCACAGAGAAGTTAGGGGACCCACTCAAAGTTATCAGCATGGGGTCCTACCTTGGTCCTGCTTGCTTTCTCTGCTCAGCACAGACCCCTTCTACCGTGGCAATGGGGAGCATTCCAAATTCTGGGACTAGAAGACTGACTGATCTTACCCTGGACCCTCCACTGCTTCATTCACACCAGTCACACCTTCACAAGGCCTGCCTCACCCACGGCAGAGAGATGGCTCACTGGACTTGGCTGCTTCCTGGGGTTGGCAGTCGTGGTGGGGCCTTGACCTCAATTTCCCCACCCGGCATTCTGCTGTCTCAGAAATCCTGCACCCCACCAAGTTCACAGACAGGAGAAGGGGGGACAGGGTCCTGAATAGGGAGCACTTTTCCCACAAAAACCCAACTTCAATACTCTCACTAGGCGGGTGGCACAAGGTCCCTCCCTCTCTGATACCAGGGTGAAGTCAAGAGAAGGCATTTGGGGACATGGAGCTCACAGCCAGTGTCTGTGGACAGGCAAAACCACCAGCAGCCCCCACAGGGTGAAATCGGAGCCTGAGCTACCCCTAGGGCCAGATTCCGCCCCAGGGCAGCTCCCCAGCAAATCCTGGAGGCAGCTCAGCTGATCTGGGAGTGAGGTGAGGGGCTGGGCTGGGTGAAGTGGGGGGTGGGGTGGGGGTGAGGGTCTGAGGGGAAGGGAAGGGCTTCAGGGGAAAGGATTATTGGGAGGGGAGAGTGGGGAAGTGAAAGGGGAGAGGATAGCAGGGAAACCGACTGGGTGCTGGGGAGGGCCAAGACTGGGGTGCAGGGGAGGGGGTCTGGGAAAGAGGCAGTGAAGGGGCTGTGGCTGTGTCAGGGTGTCTGGGAGGGTCTCAGGATTTCGGGGAGGCTGACACAAGGTTTGGGGCTGCTGGGTTTCTCGGTGAGTTTCTTAAGATTTCTGAGCGCCAGTTGAAGGGTAGCTCGGGCTGGAGCAAGGCTGTGCGCGTCCCAGCGCCCCGGGAAGATATCGGGTATCTGGCCGAGATCTCCTGCGAGCCCCAGGTGGGAGGTGGGTGTCGGGCCGACGCGGTGGCCCCGCTTACCTGAAGACATCGGTCCAGAGGTGCGTGCCTAGCACGTACACCGCCTCGACGCGGCTGCCGTACACCAGCCGCACCGTCCGCTCGCGCAGCATCTTCTCGGTCCGGGGTTGTGGGGGCGCAGTGCGGGTCCTCGCTGGTCCAGGTCCTCCTGAAGCACCTGTCGCAGGTGAGCCCGCTTCAGCAGCTGGCGCACGCCGCTGCGGGGCGCACCCTTATTGGGCTGCCGGTGGGCGGGGAGTAGGCGGGGCGGTCCGCCGACCCCTCTCGCAGTAGGCTGAAGACCCGTCCGTCAAATGTGGCCACGCCCTCAACTCTTTCGGGCTCGCCTATTGTCGGGATGAAGTCAGCAGAGACCAATTTTCCCCTTTCCGTGGTTGGTTTATTCATCATTCAACTTACTTTCCGTGGGCTTTCAGCTGCCCGACTAGTGCCTCCTCCGGGCGCCCCCAGCCTTGCAGTGTAGATAATGCAAATGCGCAGCTGCTCAGGGGCGAGTTCAAGAGGTGGTCGGAGCCCAGAGGGAGTGGGTGCTCTAATCTTGCTTGGGGTCCAGGACCTGAGCCTTTTTACAGGAAGCGTTTGCAAACTAGAGCGGGAGAGAGAGGGAGCTGCGTGAGCCAACGCAAGAAGTCAAATACAGCCTGATACCCCCGTTCACACCCCAACAATCAGACCGTTGTTACCATGGGGAGAATGGGAAGTGGGAACCCGGTAGCCTACAGGGGCACAATGCCAAGCCAAGGCATTAGTGGGTGGCTGATGATAGGAGCGTGGGCTTGGCTTCCTCAGTGAGGGTTGTCTAGGCGTGGAAGTATAAGGGGCCATTCTGGCTGCTGTGGCTGGAGGTGCCCCTGGGGAGGGCCAATTAAGACCCCTGCTGGGGCTACATGAGAGGGCTGGAGAGAAAGGGGTTGATCTGAGCATTGTTTGTGAGCTGAAATATTGGTGTTCCGGTGGAAGGACAGTGAGGGGGCATGGTTCTGGCCTTGGCCACTGGGCAAAGGAAGGTGTCAGGGGGTGCCATGGCAGACATCAATATGTGCCTTGGGGAGGATGAGGTGTACGATGACATCCAGTTGGGGCCTATCCCCACCCCTATCCCAGACCCTTCCAGCCAAGTCAGTGTCCGTTCAGATAATTCAGCCACATGTGAGTAAGCAGTCCTTGCTGGGACAGAAACTGAGGGGTGGGGGTCAATGGGTAGAGTCTATAAGAGGAAAGGGGCACGTTGGAATGTTTGAGAAGGTCTGCTGGGGTGTGTGTGTGCTGTGCGAGCCCCAAAGGGTCAAAGCTCAGACGTGAAGAGCTGAGACACACCCCTGATCCCAGTGGCTCCTGGGTCCCCAGGCTCCTGAGAGGCCCAAGTTAAGTGATGGTGAAGAGCGCAGCTGCTCCTGGTTGGCCCGGATCAGAGAGGAATGTGGGTGGGGAAGGGAGAAAGGCTAGGGGAGGCATTTGCCCCCCAAAGCACACAGACCCAGGGAGATGCTGATAACTTCTGATTGGCTACTGGTCTCTATGAGCGGCCACCTGTCAAAGAGGAAAAAGACTGGTGCAGTTCAGAGCTACCTTTGAGGCTCCCAAGGTGGGCTCTATGACAGGAATTACTTTCGAGCCCCTACTATGTGGCAGATACTGGGTATAGGCCAGGGTCCCCACTTTCCTGGGGATCATAGAGCATGACACCTTTATTTCACCCACTGAGAAACCAGGGCCCAAGGTGGAGAAGGAACATTACACAACCACCAAGGCCCTGGGCAGGTAACAGGAAGAGGAACAGAGTAGTGATAATGACACGATCGCCAGGAGGGAAGGAGTAAAAGTAAGGCTTGCTGCATTCTTTCTGTGTGCCATACACTGTTCAGGGGCACTTTTCTCCTGTTAGATGTTGATCACCATACCCTCCCCCACACCCTGCCACTTTACAGGTGAAAGTGATCCAGAGAAATGTTAAAGAATTTGCCCTTAGCCCCACAGCTCCTAAGAATGACAGAACCAGAGTAGGAACTTGCACAGCCATGGGGGGAAGCCAGGGGGCGAAGTGGGAAAGAACAGAGGAGGAATGTTGTCTCTTGATTGGTAGATGAGGAAGTTCTAGTCCCAGCCCTGCCTTTGTGGAACCCTGGACAATTTCACTCTGCCATTTGCAGCCTCACCTTTCTCATCTGTGACCAACTGATCTCTCTCGGTGTAAATGTGAGGATGATATTAAATGAGACATGTATGGAAAATACTAGTGCAAGTGTCTGGCACAAAGTGAGTGCTCAAAAAATGAAATTCCTCATCTTTTACAGTCCAACCGGGACCTGCCGAGCCACACTCAGAGCTCTTGCCCCTGGCTCAGGGCCCGCGATGTTGGGCCACAGGGCTTCGCTGGTGTGACGGGAGCCTCCTGGTGTCCAAGGGTTTAAAATAGCTGAAGTGGACACAGCTGTTGGTGGATTCAGGGCCGGAGGTCTCAGGCGTCACGGCTGCTCCCACTGCTCCCCTGGGGCCCGGAAGAGCCCCAAGCCATCTCGTCATTGTGCCTTTTGGGGAATGCCAGCACAGGGCAGGCTTAGCTCGGGCAGGTTCCTGGCACTGATCTGCATCCCAAGCCCCCAACTCTGGCACCTGCCAATCATGTGACTAGAGAACCTGGGCTGGGAGAGGCTCTTCTGAACTGTCCTTGCTCTGATCCTTTATTGGGGTCTCTCTGTGCCAGGCCTTGGGGGAACCTGGAGGGGGACTCAGACATCTCCCGGGTCTGCCTTGTGGAACATAACAGCTCACTGAGGGCATCATATGAGCCAGAATTTATAAAGAAAGAAATACACAAGTAATACCTGATCATTGTTGGAAAACTTTAATAAATCTCATCACCCGTGACTGCGGGACCAGAGAAGAGCACTGTTAATGTTTTTGAGTATGACCTCTCAGGAGCCACCCAGAGGCAGTCAATGCTGCTGTGGGTTACTGTGCTTATTGAACCCTTAGTCTGTGCCAGGAGCTGATCTAAGGGCTTCACACCTCTTAGCTCATTTAATCCACCCAACAACCCTATGAGGTGGGAACTATTATTATCCCCAATTTGTATTGAGGCACTGACCAGCCTGGTGGTAAAGAGCTTATATGGCCTTTGGACTTGGCAAACCTGGGGTCAAGTCGGCTCTACCCCTCATTGGTGGGGGGACCTCTCTGGGCCTCGGCTTTTTCTTCTGTATGGGAGATAGAGTAGTACCCCTTTATCAGTGGGGGATATGTTCCAAGGTCCCCAGTGGACACCCGAAAACATGGTTAATACCAAGCTCTATATATACTATGATATTTCCTATATATATGATACATACATACTTATGATAAAGTTTAATTTATAAATTAGGCACTGTAAGAGTTGAATAACTAACTGATAAAATAGAGTTATTCTAACAAGACACTATAATAAAAGTTCTGTGAATGTGGCATTATTAAGTAAAATAAGGATTACTTGAACATAAGCACTGTGATACTGCAATAGTCAATCTGATAATGGAGACAGCTACTAAGTGATTAATGGGTAAGTAGCATATACAGCAGGGGTCCCAAAACTTTTTACACAGGGGGCCAGTTCACTGTCCCTCAGACCGTTGGAGGGCCGGACTATAAAAAAAACTATGAACAAATCCCTATGCACACTGCACATATCTTATTTTAAAGTAAAAAAAAAAAAAAAAAAGGAACAATTACAATATTTAAAATAAAGAACAAGTAAATTTAAATCAACAAACTGACCAGAATTTCAATGGGAACTATGCTCCTTTCACTGACCACCAATGAAAGAGGTGCCCCTTCTGGAAGTGCTGCAGGGGGCCGGATAAATGGCCTCAGGGGGCCGCATGCGGCCCGCGGGCCGTAGTTTGGGGACCCCTGATATACAGCATGGTTACCATGGACAAAGGGATGGCTCCCATCCCAGTGTGGAGGGAAAAGCAGCCACATACTAAACCTGCTGAGCTCAAGGGAGGTTTGCATGGTGGCCTAACAAACTCAGAGACCTAAAGTAACCCCATAGGATGGTCGAAAATTTAAATAATCTAAAATTAAAACTTTCTAACTAAGCCTGACCAGGAGGTGGTGCAGTGGATAGAGCATCAGACTGGGATGTGGAGGACCCAGGTTAGAAACCCTGAGGTTGCCAGCTTGAGCACAGGCTCACCAGCTTGAGTGCGGGGTCGCTGACGTGAGTGTGGGATCATAGACGTGACCTCATGGTCGCTGGCTTGAAGCCCAAAGGTCACTGGCTTGAGCAAAGGGTCACTCGCTTTGCTGAAGGCCCCCCCCCCGTTCAAGGCATATATGAGAAAGCAATCAGGGAACAACTAAGGTGCCTAAACGAAGAATTGATGCTTCTCATCTATCTCCCTTCCTATTTGTCTGTCCCTATCTGTCCCTCTCTCCTCTCTGTCTGTCTCTCTGTCTCTGTCAAAAAAAAAGAAACAACTTTCTAACTAAAAGCAGTTCATGTATTTTCCCCTAACAAGTTAATGTTTACCTTAGTTGAGCCTGTCGTCTTTTTGCATCTACAATAAAATAGCTTTAAAATATTAGTAGCCTGATTGGTGGTTGCACAGTGGTTAGTTAGAGCTGCGACCTGGAATGCTGAGGTCCCATGCTCAAAACCCCAAGGTCGCGGCTTGAACACAGGCTCATCTGACTTGACTGCAGACTCATTAGCTGGAGTGCAGGGTCACGGCTTGAGCGTGGGATCATCAACATGATCTATGGTCACTGGCTTGAGCCCAAGGTCCCTGGTTTGAGCAAGTGGTCCTTGACTTGGCTGGAGCCCCCATGTCGAAGCACATATGTGAAGCAATCAACAACTAAAGTGCCGCACTTCTGAGTTGATGCTCCTTCTCATTTCTCTCCTTTCCAGACTCTTTCAGAAAAGAAATATGAGTAACATACCTTTTTTTTTTTGTATTTTTTCTGAAGTGAGAAGCTGGGGGGGGGTGGCAGACAGACAGACTCGCGCATATGCCCGACTGGGATCCGCCCGGCACGACCACCAGGGGATGATGCTCTGCCCATCTGGGGCGTTGCTCTACTGCAACCAGAGCCATTCTAGTGCCTGAGGCGGAGGCTGTGGAGCCACCTCAGCACCTGGGCCAACTTTGCTCCAGTGGAGCCTTGGCTGTGGGAGGGGAAGAGAGAAATAGAGAGAAAGGAGAGGTGGAAGGGTGGAGAAGCAGATGGGTGCTTCTCCTGTGTTCCCTGACCGGGAATCGAACCTGGGACTTCCACATGGCCGGGCCAATACTCTACCGCTGAGCCAACCAGCCAGGGCATGAGTAACATGCCTTTGAAATGTAAAAGTAATCTTCTTTTTCAGATCCCCTCAGGGTACAGTCACCACATTTCCAATCACCAATATCCTTTATACATGAGCTGGAATTGAGCCCATTATACAAGATTACTGTAAAAGGGGGGCTTACAATTCCATGTACAAGCCCCTTTAATTCTATCCTTCCCGTAAAAAATATCAATGGGAAAGGATGGAGATTTGTACAGAATCTCATAGCTATAAATAAAAGAGATATTCCCAGACATCCTGTGGTTCCAAATCCACATAATCTATTATCAGCTGTTCATTTGGACTGCCAGTATTTTTCAGTGATAGACATGAGGTGCCTGTTTGAGCGTTCTTGTAAATGACAGAAATACCACTTTGCTTTCACCTGGGAAGATGACAAGTTTACTTGGACAGTAATGCCCCAGGGACATAGGGAGAGTCTCACCTATTATCTTAGATACTAAACACTGATTTGAATAGTATTGAATTTTCCAAAGATATCACTCTAATCGCTGCTATGCTCTAGGACATATTAGACTCCCCAGAGGACAAGCTCTGATTCTGTTTCTACCAGGTAAAACACTTTGGTTATCTCCTATCTGAAAAACTCGGAGGAATCCTATCTTTTCTCTTCCAAAAAACAAAGCAGCTTAGAGGGTTCCTGGGTTTCACTAGATACTGTCACAGTTAGATGCCAAATTTTTATCAATGACCCAGCCTCTATATGTCTTATTACAATCAAATTGATCCAGTCTAATTCAGTGGACTCCAGAAGGGAAACAAGCTGTAAAATCTCTAAAGAATTATCTAAAGCTCACACTTGGGACACATTAATTAGAAATAATTTATAGATGAAAAGGAAGTTTTAACTCAAGAAACATAGAGATCATCATAGACCTAATGGCTATTATAGTCAGTGATTAGTCTCAGTAGCCTAAGGGCTTCCTCCTTGCTGGACAATCATCTCTGCTAGAGACATTTTATGCAAACAAACAGAAAAGATAGTTATGGGCTCTCCTTTTTTTATGTTCCTTATTCTGTTGAACTCCTGAATTATCATAGTCGGTGTTTCCTTCAGTCTACTGGCTCTTGCCTTCTGTGACTAATATAACTTGAACTCAATGCAACAGCCTTAACCCAGCAACTTTACTACCTTCCTTGCAGCATGAAGACAGTCACTATTGCATTTTGCTACTGACCGCCTACTTGTTCCTAGGAAACTCCTATTGATAATGTTGACTTAATTTGTTTTACAGAATGATCTTTGAGAGATGAACAGGAATACTACTGAGCTGGTGTTGGGCAGATAAAATGTATTATGCTCACTTTGTAAAAGAGAACGCTGCCCACGTGGAGGCCGTTGCCCAGGTGATATTAATGTGTGTCTCTGGGCAGGCAGAATCCTTGTAGCCTGGGGCTTGGTTTTGGGATTAAGTCTTTCCCACCCTTTTTGATGTGGGGCGGTACAATCCAATCATGCCTCAGAGAAGCGACTTTGTATTAGAGACTTCTCTATTTTGTATATCGGATTAAGGGTTTGGATTTCTACACTATAAAATGGAGACGGAGCGGGAGCTTGTGTGCTTGGTTCCTGGGATGACTAGCATGAGAGAGCAGAGGGAGCAGAGCAGAGAGCAGAAAGAGGCCATGTGGCCAGGAGAAGCAGCCAAGATGGCGGAGTGCTGAGTGAGATGCCAGTTTGTGCAGTTTGACGCTGGAGAAGGAAGGAGATGGGGAACTGAGGAGAATAAGTCTGGTGAGCTAGAAACCTTTGATTCTAGGAAACTCGAATAAATCAGTAGCTTTGTGAGCACTGAATGTGATTGGGTTTTGGAGCCCAGTGTGTAGTTTTTTACTTGCCCGCCGGGTGCAAGCTAGGATTAAAGATGAAGGCCCATCAGTTCTTGGCTCCGTTGTTTCTTTACCGACTGTCCGAATCCAATGCGAACCTGCATGGGCCGGGCTGCTCTGATAATGGCCCTGGCTGTGGCTCCTGGCTTTACAGCTGGGAATGCAATAACTTCCCTGGTGGACAAAATTGAAGGTTCTTATTTCCCTGAATAAGATCGGCCCAATAAGCTGAATCAATAGTTCTCACTCAGGCGTCTCAATTGGCCAAAGTTCAAACAGTCAGTATTTACAATGGTAGTAGCTATGCCCTTGGTGTAGCTCACAACTCTACAATGTTGTGGAAGCAGGGAGGCTTCTGAAGCCCGTGAAGAATGTCCAAGGGTCGGGCGGAGGAAAGACTTCAATCAGGATTGTTCAGGTGGAGAGCTACAGGAACGGCCCTGGCATTGGGTCACCTAAAGTTCAACCTGGCTAGTTGAGGCTTTTGGTAAGAAGCCCTGGACCCGAACCTAAGAGTCAGGGTCTTTTACCTTAAAATAGGGAGGTTCAGAATTCCAAGAAAAACTCACCAAGTTCACCTGATGCTAAACAGGGAGCTAGTGAAGGATAGTGGGGCCCTGCTGGTCCCAAACATGGGCTGGGTCTGCAGGGTGGTCTTGGGTGGGCTTCTTTGGAATCCTGCCACACTATGCCAAGTAAATGTCAATGTGAGAAATGTCCAAACCTGTAAGAATATTTTATGAGTTTATTTGAGCCAAACTGACAATTGGCAGGAAGCAAAGTCTCAACAGATTGAGAAAATGGTAGTTGTATGGCCAGTAGCCATGGCCACCGTCACAGTTGCCTGGCCCATGCAGGTTCGCATTTGATTTGGACAGACGGTAATGAAACAACAGAGCCAAGAACTGGTGGGGCATTAGCTTTAATCCTAGCTTGCACCCAGCAGGCAAGAAATACACACAGTGGGAAAACACTTCCCTTTCCATTCAGGGCTCCCAAAGCCACTGACTTATTTGAGTTTCCTAGAATCAAAGGTTTCTAGCTCACCAGCCTTATTCACCTCTGTTCCCCATCTCCTTCTTTCTGCACAAACTGGCTTCTTCTTCAGCACTCCGCCATCTTGGCTGTTTCTCCTCTCCTCTCTAATGCTAATCTCAGGAACTGAGAGAGAGCAAGCTCCCGGTCTGCCCCATTTTATATTGTAGAAATAAAAACCTTTAATCCAATATACAAACAAGGAAGTCTCTGATACAAAGTCACTTACCTGAAACATAATGGGATTCCTCATGAAGGTGCACCACCCCCTACCATGCAACAGTCAAGGGTGTGGGGAAAAGCTTAGTTTTAAAACTACGCCTTAGGCTATAATGACTTTGCCAGCTTACAGCCTGTCTCTCATAAACAATGCAAACTCTAAGTGAGCAAATATATACATCATATTTATAAACTTATTTGACCAACAGTAGTTTTACCACTTATAAGTCAGAATCAAAGGAGAATATATGAGGGGGTTACATTAAATCCATTGGTAATAGATTAGGGAGGCAGGAGAAAGCAAAGGGAGGAAATCTCTGGGATTTGATCAAAGGTAGAAGGAGTAGCCTGACCAGGCAGTGGCGCAGTGGATAGAGCGTCAACCTGGGATGCTGAGGACCCCAGGTTCGAAACCCTGAGGTTGCCAACTTGAGTGCGGACTCAGCAGTTGAGTGTGGGTCATGTCTAAGGCTCTCCTACATAGAAGGTGTGGAGGGGCCTGGGCCCTGGGTGCTCAGTGAAGGGGAGCAGAGCTGCTATGTAGAATGAGGGGAAGGAGCCAGGTGCCTAAGGTGAGACCTGGAGGATGGTCTGAGTGTGGAAAAGCAAGATGAGACTGTTCCAGAGGGAAGTGCATGTGCCAGAGGGCCAAGTGAGTTCCACCTGGCCAGGGAAGAGGGTAGAGGGGTGTGTGTATGTGGGGGGGGGGGGGAGGTGGTAGTAGGGAAGCAGAGAGGAGAGCCATAAGGTGGGGGGGATGGGGAAGAGGCTGTCCTGGCCATAGTCACATCACACAGTTCCTTCTAAATCAGGCAAACGACTTTTGGCTTTATCTTAAGGACACAAGAAATCCTGGGAATGACCTTGAAACATGGCAATGACACATGTGATATGTGTATTGATGTAAGATATGTTCAAACCTGTAGAGAAAGTTTATGAATTGATTTGAGCCAAACTGGTGACAATTGCTAGGAAGCAAAATCTCAATGGACTGAGAAAACGCTCCAGAGAATGGCAGTTTGCAGCTTATTTTATACATCAGAACCAGAGCAGGACACGTAAGGAGGGTTATAAAAAATCTATTGGTGGTAGATTAAGCCGGCAGGAGAAAGCAAAGCTAGGAACTCTCTGGGATTGGATACAAAGTAAAATGGAGAGACACATATTTCTTTTATTGTACATTGATGGTAGGTACAAAACAGTTAATAATTGACATTTACAGCACATAGAGATGATATTTAGGGAACAAGTTAACACTGAGGGGTTCTGTAGTCTCATGCTCTGGTTCAGAGGTTGTGCCCTGAGGGGTCTGGAAAAGGGAATTATTCTGACATTTCAAAGGTATGAGATCTTAGATCAAAAAGACAATAGACAGACTCACTTAGGTTAAAGACTGAACTTTGTCAAGGAAGCTACATGCCTCGAATGTGACTACTGTTAGATTCAGGGAGTGCTGATATGCTGGGGCTGCCAAGAGTGTAACTATTGAAGGAACAGGGAGTGCTGATAGGGCCCCTGTGACGCCGAAAACAAAGAGTTCAGCAACATCCTGCATTTTATGAGTCAGAGACCCTTATCAGAAGTTTATGTTTGAAATTCTCCACTGAGCAATACCCCCCCCCGTAACTGCGCACAACCTCCCTAGCCAATAGCTAACAGCCACATCAGCTTCTGTATAATGCTTGCTCAGCCTAGATAGTCACCCTATAAAAAGGAGCCATTTTAGAAGCTCGGGGCTGCAGTGTTCCCCTGCGTGGGTTGCCTGCAGTCCCTGCGCAGGTTTGCGGGGCTGCAGTGTTCCCCTGTGTGGGTTGCCTGCAGTCCCTGCGCAGGTTTGCGGGGCTGCAGTGTTCCCCTGTGTGGGTTACCTGCAGTCCCTGCGCAGGTTTGCGGGGCTGCAGTGCTCCCTTGCGTGGGTTGCCTGCAGTCCCTGCGCAGGTCTGCAATAAAACTTATAAAATTTACTTTGTGTCTGCTGTGGCCTATCTCATGGGATGTAACAACTACCAGCCATGACCAACTTTCAAATAGAAATTTTTATGTTCAGACCATCCTGTGTGGTTGGTTCTTTTTGGTCTCTGAATTTCTCAGGCCCCCCATGCAAGCCTCCCCTGAGCTTGTGTGTGGTCCTATTTTTTTTGTCAACAATTCCCCCTTTTATTTTTTTATTTTTATTTTTTTATTTTATTTATTCATTTTTAGAGAGGAGAGAGAGACAGAGAGGGAGAAGGGGGGAGGAGCTGGAAGCATCAACTCTCATATGTGCCTTGACCAGGCAAGCCCAGGGTTTCGAACCGGCGACCTCAGCATTCCCAGGTCGACGCTTTATCCACTGCGCCACCACAGGTCAGGCCAATTCCCCCTTTTAGTCACAAATTATTCCACAGAATGCATTGATGACCAACCACTTGGTTGGATAATGTGGTTCCACAGGACTAGGAAGGCCCATTCCTAGGAAGTCTTAGTGTCAGTGTTTGTCTTGCTGAAATGCTGGACCATTGGGGGCATGGCAAGACCATGACCTCGGGTGGAAGGAAGTCAAGGCCAAACTTTCCTGAAAAGTGAAAGGCAGGTAAATGAAGAAAAAAACCACTCTGGATTATTTCTAAACCACAAGGAAACAAGATCCAAGTTTTGCTGGGTCTCAGTTTTCTGCATTTTGCATCTAGTAAACATTTGCTTATATCATAGTTTGAGGGCACAACCATAGAGTTCTTTGGTTTCCACAGTCTGACCTTGAGATGAGTTCCCATTTTCTGTTGTTGTTGTTGTTATTATTATTATGTTAATATGGCCCATCTACTTCCCATTGAAAGCACTCAAGTGTCGATAATTATTAATCTGATTCCTGTTAGTTGTACAAATGGGAACTGTAACATTAAGGTTTAATTGGGTCCAAGGCTGTAAGAACACATGGTGTAAATTATAATTACCATCAGAAATTTCCAGACCCCAGGCGGACAGTAAGAGTTCCATAAGTAGATGTCCTGGGCCTCAGCCACAGTGACAGAGGGCCATGTTCATATAGCCACTCAGCTGCCACCCGACTTAATATAGTGAGTAGTCCTCATTAGGTTAGGGCAGTGGATATCAAAGTGTGTGCCAGGGCGCACTGGTGCACCCTGTGGTATTCCAGAGAAATATGTGCTTGTTGGGGACCAAAAAACCAACAGGGTTTTTGGAGTTTAGATTTTTGGGGGACAGAGGTGTGGGGAATTGGCTGTAAACTGACAGTCTGCCCAACCCCCCACCTCTCTTGCCTGATTAGGTTGTAAAAGGCTGTTAAGCTGTGGTGCTGGATTGTTTACACTACCCCCCATGTTCCCCGGAAAGACTGGAGGCAAATTTCTTCTATCTTTTGTTTGGTGTAAAGTTAGATGATATGTATGGTGGTTTTTTTGTGTTTTTTTTTAATGGTGGGCCATCCTTTATTTATTTATTATTATTTATTTATTTATCTATCTATCTATCTATCTATCTATCTATCTATTTATTTATTTATTTTACAGAGACAGAGAGAGAATCAGAGAGAGGGATAGACAGGGACAGACAGGAACAGAGAGATGAGAAGCATCAGTCATTAGTTTTTCGTTGCATGTTGCAACACCTTAGTTGTTTATTGATTGCTTTCTCATATGTGCCTTGACTGTGGGCCTTCAGCAGACCGAGTAACCCTTTGCTCGAGCCAGTGACCTTGGGTTGAAGCTGGTGAGCTTTTGCTCAAACCAGATGAGCCCGCGCTCAAGCTAGTGACCTTGGGGTCTCGAACCTGGGTCCTCTGCATCCCAATCCGACACTCTATCCACTGTGCCACCGCTCGGTCAGGCTGTATGGTGGGGGTTTTGGATTGATGATTAAACATAAGGGATTGTCTCTTGAAGCCTTTTGGATTTCTATAAAAGAAGAATATATGGCAATATCTTAAAAAGCCTTGAACATTTTGCTACAATTTTCAACATCCTAATTATGTGAATTAGGATTTTCTACCCTCAACACAATTAAGAGTGAAAGAGAGGAATTCTTCAATGTATTGACAAGGAAATGAGAGTTTGCCTTTCAAATATATGCCCAAACATTGAAGAAATTGCTAGGACACATCAGGCTCATGTTTCTCATAAACACAAGAATGAAAAAGCTTAACACATTTGTGCTGGGACCTGCTGAATTTACTAAATCTTACTAAGAATGTATCTATATATATATATATAAGAAGATAACTTTTCTGTTGTTTTAAAATTTTTTAACCACTTTTTTATGAATTCTAAAAAGCATAACTCAAAAATGTAACATATAAATATTTTTAATGTCAGAATAAATTTAATTTTGTTGTATTTATTTCATTTAATAACCATAAAAGCACGCTTGGACTTTATATTTTTTTCCTTTAATATTTGACTTAATTATTATAACACATTTCTCAGAAATTTGTATATGGTATGCCTACAATTATTTGTAGGATTTTAAATGCGCCCCGACTTCAAAAAGTTTGAGAATCATGGCCTGACCTGTGGTGGCGCAGTGGATAAAGCGTCGACCTGGAAATGCTGAGGTCGCCGGTTCGAAACCCTGGGCTTGCCTGGTCAAGGCACATATGAGAGTTGATGCTTCCATCTCCTCCCCCCTTCTCTCTCTCTGTCTCTCCTCTCTCTCTCTCTCTCTGTCTCTCCCTCTCCTCTCTAAAATGAATAAATAAAAAATTTATTAATAAAAAAAAAAGTTTGAGAATCATTGGGTTAGGGGGTAAGCGTGTTCCCATAATTGGGTTCTGACGTTTATACATAACATTCCTTTCTCAAGATTCCTTTCCCACCAACTTTCTGCAACTTCCCATGTCCTTCTCAGTTTGTCTCCTTTTGCTCATTCAGAAATAACCAACTTAGGAGAACAAACTACTTCCTTTTAACATCTTTCAAAAACGCACACACCTCTTTCCTTCCTTCTGCAATAACATTCCTTCTAAATTTCAAAAGAGAAACTATAAAAAGAGTATTATGGAGAATAAAAAAATCATCTTCTACACTTTCAGCAATCATTAAGAATTGGATTATATAAGAACCTGATAGCTTTGTTGGTTAGAGCATCGTTCCTACATGCAGAGGTTGCTGGTCAGGGTACATACAACAAACATATTGATATTTCTGTTTCTCTCTCTCTGTCTTTCTCTCCCTTCCTTTCTCTCTCTCAAATCAATCAATAAAAAAGAAACAAAGTTTGAGAAAAGCCCAAAGAATGAGTGTAACTCTTTTTTTAAAAAATTTTTTGACAGAGACAGAGTCAGAGACAGGGACAGATAGGGATAGACAGAGAGGAAGGGAGAGAGATGAGAAGCATCAATTCTTTTGTTGTGGCACCTTAGTTGTTCACTGATTGCTTTCTCATATGTGCCTTGACTGGGGGGCTACAGCAGAGCGAGTGACCCCTTGCTCAAGCCAGCGACCTTGGGCTCAGCCAGCAACCTTGGACTCAGCCAGCGACCTTGGACTTCAAGCAAGCAACCTTTGGGCTCAGGCTAGTGACTAGAGTATAGGGTCATGTCTATGATCCCACGCTCAAGCCAGTGGCCCTGCACTCAAGCCGGATGAGCCCATGTTCAAGCTGGCGACCTGGGGTTTTGAACCTGGGTCCTCCGTGTCCCAGTCCAACGTTCTATCCACTGCTCCACCGCCTGGTCAGGCAATGAGTGTAACTCTTATGATTAATACTCTTAGCAGACAGATAAAGATAATTAAAAAAAATGGTTTTATAACTTCAACATCAATTTGTAGGTATACAGACCTACTTGGAATAGTTGTTTACCTCTGATATTGGTGGTTTCTCCTCGAGGAGTCTTTGATGTCTCCTGTAGGCAGAGGCAAGTGTCCAAGTCCAGGGCAGATGTTCACGCAAGGTCCCTTCCAATGAGGTTGAAGAGATGTCTTTTAATTGATGTCTTTTCCAATGGACAAAATCTCCTGGTTGTAAGTCATGGTCTTTGAAGTCTTTGTCTCCTTGGAGCTCACTGTGAAATAAATCAGTAACTAATTTATCAGTTTCTCTAAGCTAGTTAGTAAGTCCTTGATAATAATACAGAATGTCTCCTTCAGCAAGGTCTGTTCAAATGTCCCTTCATCCCCATGCATAGGGTGACCAGTAGGTAAATTGTGTCCTCTTGGAAGTCTGATATATTCTAGAGCAGGGGTCGGGAACCGTTTTGGCTGAGAGAGCATGAACGCCACATATTTTAAAAAGTAATTCCATGAGAGCCATACAACAACCCATGTACGTTATGTATTATCCAATAAAAATTTGGTGTTATCCCGGAGGACAGCTGCGATTGGCTCCAGCCACCCGCAACCATGAACATGAGCGGTAGGAAATGAATGGATTGTAATACATGAGAATGTTTTATATTTTTAACGTTATTATTTTTTTATTAAAGATTTGTCTGTGAGCCAGATGCAGCCATCAAAAGAGCCACATCTGGCTCACGAGCCATAGGTTCCCGACCCCTGTTCTAGAGCATATAAAAAAATCACCACATATTATCTAGAATACAGTGGAATTTCTAGGAAATTCAACAACATGCAAATCAGCTTTGAGTACCTGAAAGAAACAAGTTGGATACTTCATATATCCCTGGGGCATTACTGTCCAAGTACACCTGTACTCTTGCAGGTGAAAGAAAAGAGATATTATCTATCTTCTAAATTATTTTTACAGGAATGCTGAAAAAGGCACTACATAAATCTATCATTTAAAATATTTGCAGTCCATAGGATTAGCTGATAAATGGTAGGTGAGTTTGGAACCACAGTATGTCTTTGTAGCTATGAGAGCTGTACAAATCTCCATCCTTTCCTTTTGGGTTTCTTTGCCGGGAGGACAAGAGGCTTGTACATGGAATTATAAGCCCATCTTTTAAGTATTCTTGTATATCATGCTTAATTCCAGCTAGTGCATCAAGTCTTAAAGGATATTGGTAAATATTAGGTAGACGCAAAGTACTATCAATAGTAATTTTAACAGGTGTGGCTGACTTAATCTTGCCAATATCTGAACTGAAAATCACCCAAAGTTGCATTGGAACGTCTTGTAACAAACATTTAATGAGTCTCAAATTAGTTTTCTCTTGTGGCATTTCCTTTAAAATCATTATTTCCCAATTGGCTCAGTATATGATTCATTTAGTTCTAAGTACATTCATCCTTCTGAGAAAAGAATACGTGGGTATCTTTGGTTTCAAGAAAGTCTTGCCTGTTGAATTGGTAATTTCAAATTTCTCCTGAAGTATAAATATTAGTAAGAAGAAGGGGAAATACTCTCTCATGTGTTTGGATCAACCCTATGCTTGCTACTGTTTCTTTTCCTTTTCTTTTTCTTATTTATTTATATATTTATTTGTGACAGAGACAGAGAGAGAGAGACAGAGAGAGGGACAGATAGGGACAGACAGGAAGGGAGAGAGATGAGAAGCATCAATTCTTCACTGTGACTCCTTAGTCTCCTTAGTTGTTCATTGATTATTTTTCCTATATGTGCCTTGACAGGGGGCGAGGGGGCTACAGCAGAGCAAGTGACCCCTTGCTCAAGCCAGTGACCTTGGGCTTCAAGCCAGTGACCTTTGGGCTCAAGCCAGGGACCATGGGGTCATGTCTATGATCCCATGGCTCAAGCCTTTGACCCCGCGCTCAAGCTGGTGAGCCTGTGCTCAAGCTGGTGACCTCAGAGTTTTGAATTCGGGTCCTCTGCATCCCAGTCTGATGCTCTATCCACTGTGCCACTGCCTGGTCAGGCTTTTTTTTCTAACTTTTAAACTTTTATTTATTTATTTATTTTAGGTAAGAGGAGAGAAGATAGTGAGGTAGACTTCAGCATATGCCCTGACCAGGATCCACCCAGCAACCCCATCTGGGGTTGATGCTTGAGTACTGAGCTATTAGTGCCTGAGTCTGATGCACTCCAATGGAGCTATCCTCAGCGCCTGGGGCTACATTTGAACAAATGGAGCCACTGGCTGTGGGAGGAGAAGAGGGAAAGAAGGGGGAGAGGGAGAAGGTACAAGCATACGGTTGCTTTGCCTGTGTGCCTTGACTGGGAATAGAATCTAGAATGTCCATATGCCAGGCTGACACTCTATCCACGGAGTCACCAGCTAGGGCTCTTTTCTTTAAAAAAAAAATCCGATTTCAGTTTTATATAATCCTTCTTAAGGTGACTTGACTTTTTATACCATACAAGCAGATTCCTATACAGGAATTTCCCAGAAAATCTTAGTAATTCTGTTGCAAGACTATACTTTCAGAGATCATTTCTTTAGTTCATAATTCTGTTGCTCTCAGAAACCAATAGGTTAATTGGAACAGATAAGAATAGCCAGGATCATATATTCTTTTTTTTTTTTTTTTTACAGAGACAGAGAGAAAGTCAGAGAGAGGGATAGATAGGGACAGACAGATAGGAATGAAGAGAGATGAGAAGCATCAATCATCAGTTTTTTGTTGCAACACTTTAGTTGTTCATGATTGCTTTCTAATATGTGCCTTGACTGGGGGGCTACAGCAGACCGAGTAACCCCTTGCTCAAGCCAGTGACCTTGGGTCCAAGCTGATGAGCTTTGCTCAAACCAGATGAGCCCGTGCTCAAGCTGGCAACCTAGGAGTCTTGAACCTGGGTCCTCTGCATCCCAGTCCGATGCTCTATCCACTGCACCACTGCCTGGTCAGGCCAGGATCATATATTCTAACAGTTAAATTCCTCTGTAAAGCTATCAGGGCCCCGAACAGGGTCAAGGAAATCTTTAGTTAGAGTCTCAAATTCTGTTTTAAAATCTTTTTTTTAAAAATTTTTATTTATTTATTCATTTTAGAGAGGAGAGAGAGAGGGAGACAGACAAAGAGAGAGAGAAAGAGAGGAGAGGAGAGAGAGAGACAGGGGAGGAGCTGGAAGCATCAACTCCCATATGTGCCTTGACCAGGCAAGCCCAGGGTTTTGAACCGGCGACCTCAGCATTTCCAGGTCGACGCTTTTATCCACTGTGCCACCACAGGTCACAAATTCTGTTTTAGTACAGGAGCATAGATTATGGCTGGTTCTCCTTGTCCTGAGACTGACTTTTCTCTAAAGGGAGCTGCCAGAATTTCTGTACCCCTTCCGTTCATCTATCCTGTTCTGGTTTTCTATTCTGAGCCTCCCCAAGGTCCATAGGGAGCTATGGTGGAGGAGAGATAGAAAGAGACAGAGAGAGAGAGAGAGAGAGAGAGAAGAGAAGAGAAGAGAAGAGAAGAGAAGAGAAGAGAAGAGAAGGAGAGTAAGCCCAGATAATGAAGTAAAGGGGACAGAGGGTCAGTTGGAGAAGAGGGTTAAAGTAGGGTGTTGGCATTGAGCAGCTTTGGAAATCATCTTCAGTTCAGAGACAGCCTCTAAAATTTTCTTATTAACTTCCTGGAGAGAAGAAAGTCTCTCTGGGATTCATTTCAGAGATTTTCATTTACCGATTGAGGTAAGCCTCCCATTCATTCAGTTTGATTTTAGAACTGGCTCCCCCCCCCCCCCACTCCATGGTGTGCACAAAAATTAATTTAGTTTTCAAACGAGCTCCATTTTGGCCATATTAAGTTGATATCTCTTCTAGCTAAATCATCTCAATTCTTTAAGTACTTGCAAGTAAAAACTCCCTACAAATTGTACATCTGGGGAAGTATTAATGGGGCCGGGAGCTTGTCAGCCTTGGAGGCACAATTTCTCATGCTAATTTCAGTTTTATTTTGAGATCTGCAGAGTCTGAACAAATTTCTAGGGATACTGTACGGTAGACTGAAGTGTGCTGCTAATGTTTGAGATCCACAGCGCTGTCACCTCCCATGCTGCTTCAACCCTCTTATTTGGTTTCTCTCCCCAGATGTCCAATACAACTGTGAAGATTTAGAGCACTACATAATAAATCTTTTTGTGTGTGTTCCCAGATAAATCAATTATTTAATTACAGTTGTGTTGAAATTCCCTATGGGGCCCTTGTTTAAAGGGGTACCCTCTACATAGATTCTTAGTCACCTAAGATTACCTAGAATTATTGCTGGAGAGAGTAAGTGCTCCTAATCTTTGGTGCTGCATTAGTTCAACTCTCATTTGTCCAGCAAAAGGTTTTGTGCAGACTCTTAAGTAAACAATTCCAATTGAAAAGCCAAAATTAAAAACCAGCCACTCATTTCCCCCCACCCCTCTTGACCCTGAGTTATCTCAACTCCTATTCTTAGCCTGGGTTATCTCAAACTTTCTCAACTCTTATCCTTAGCCTGGGTCGTCTCAAACCTTAGCCTTTGGTGCCAGCTAGAGGATGTTTTTTGGTCAAGAACAGCTCAAGTAAGGTCAGGGCCTCCTACATTAAAGCAGGGAGACCCAGAATTCCAAGAAAAACTCACCCAAGTTCACGTGATGTGAAGTGGGGAGCTGGTGGGGTACAGTGGGCTCCTCCTGGTTCTAGCAGGTCTGGGTCTGCAAGGTGGTCCTGGGTGGGCTTCTTTGGAATCCTGCCGACTATGCCAAGTAAGTGTCAATGTAGGAAACCTCAAACCTGTAGAGAACTTTTTATGAGTTTGAGCCAAACTGATAAGAATTGCTAGGAAGGAAAATCTCAATGGGTTGAGAACATGCTCCAGAGAATGGCAGTTTTGCAGCTTGTTTTATACACTAGAATCCAAGGGGGAGATGGAAGGAGGGTCACATGAGTTCCATCGATGGCAGATGAAGGGGGCGGGAGAAAGCAAAGCAAGGAACTCTCTTGAATTGGACAAAAAGGCAAAATAGAGTGACACATACTTCTTTTACATGGATGGGCACAGGATATTTAATAGTTAACAGGTAGAGTATGTAGAGATGGTATTCAGGGAACAAGATAACAGGGTGTGGTCTTTGCTCTGGTGCAGTGACTGCTCCCCAAGGAAAACTCTTCCTGCACAGAGAGGCAACTGAGGCCCAAAGAAGTCCAGAAAAATGTAGTGACTTGCTCAATGATACACAGCCTGTTGGTAGCAGAGCTGGGTTCTTTGAGTCTCATCCTGTGTGCCTGTCCTATTGCCTTGAGTGGTTGGTTCATTCTAACAAGCACTTAACCACTGGGCTGGGCAGGAGGAAGGGCATAGATCCATAAGACCCGGTCCATGGTTGCTGAGCGGTCTAGAAAAGGAAATTACTCAGACCTTTCAGAGGTATGTTATCTTAGATGCAAAAAGACAACAGACAGGCTCACATAGGTGAAGACTGACCTTTGGTCATGGAAGCTTTGGGCCTAGGATGTGACTAAGTGCCATGACTTGCTTTTAGTTAGGAATTTTTATGTCCAGACCATCGAGTGTGGGTTACTTTCAGTTCCTGAGTTTGCAAGGCCTACCACGCAGGCCTCCCCTGAGCTTGTCTGGCTCGGTCTGTGGCCTGTTTTCCGTCTACTCGTGCTTTAGAAAAATCACTTCGGCTGCATGTGGAGCTGAATTTGACAGATGAGTGATGTGATGAGGGCCTGGGCCATCCGTCCCCAAAGCAGCCACTCTGTGCCCAGGGCCCTCCACACATCCTGACTCTGCTGTCCCGGCAGCCTGCCCTCCAGAGCAGCTCCCACACTCAGGCCTTTCTGGGCCCCCTCACAGCCCCTGTCTCCCAGCACAGCCCACCCTCTGCTTCCGGGGCTCTCGGCCAGCTGGTGAAAGTGGGGCTCTGGGATGGGGGCATTCATTCTATCTCTTCTTCTGTTTGTGTGTTTCCATTCATTCCACTTCTGCCTCAGCCCTCTGCCCTGCAAAGCATTTTACTTGCGGGAGGGGAGGGAAGGGCTGGACCGTTACATTGGCGAAGTGGCTCAGCAATGTAGTTGCACCACAGGTATTAGAATGAGGGGGCGTGTTCTGCTCAGTCCTCACCGTCAAAGGCTACCATCACCTACAGAAGTGGATCTCTCTCTCATTCTCTCTTTCTCTCAGCATCTGGCTGGAAATTAGGGAGGAGCTGATGTTACAGTCTTGAGTCTGAAATCTGCAGTCTGGAAACTCAATCAGGTTTCTGTGTTGCATTCTGGAGGGAAAATTTCTTCTTCTGGAAACTTTAGTCTTTGCTCATAAAGCCTACAATGGATTTGATGAGGCTCGCCCACGGTGTGAAGGGCTGTCAGCTTTACTCAGAGTCTACTGATTCAAATGTTAATCACATCTAAAAAAAAAAAAATCCCTTTCCAGCAACATCTAGTCTAGCAACTGAGTGCCATAGCCCCAACTAGCTGATACGTAAAATTAACCATCACGATGCCAAAAAGTGGGTCAAGGTTTTGGTCCATCAGGTCATCATTTCTGGAGCATTTCTTTTCTGCCAGGCTTTTCGCTATAACCCCAGAGGTAAGTACCTTTATTTTCCTCATTTTACATTTCAAGGAGTAAAATGAATCATCCACCTTCCTATACCTAGTCACTGAGATTCAAACCCAGCTCAGTGGGAGGACAAAACTCAGATTCTTTTTAAAATTTTTACTTACTGCTTTTAGAGAGAGAAGAAGGGAGAAAGACACACAGAGAGAAACAATGATTTGTTGTTCCTCTTATTTATGCATTCATTGGTTGATTCTTGTATGTGCCCTGATGGGGGATTGGACCTGCAACCTTGGTATATCAGGATGACACTCTAACCAACTGAGCTACCCAGCCAGGGCAAAAGTTGAATTCTTAACTACTCCACATCTCAAAGCAAAGTCGCAAAGGTGAATCTCGAAGACGTGATGGGCCAAATATCCGAAGGGCTGTTAAGGGGCCAGTGGAAGCTGAGCATTGTCCAGAGTTGTACTCTCCAACCAGGTAGCAACTGCCACACAGGACTCCCGAGCACTGGGAATGTGGCTGCCCCAAACTGAGATGTGCCTTAAGTGTACAATACACTGAGATTTTGAGGACTTAGTATGCAAAAAAATGGTAATTAAAAAAAAATACTGACTACAACTGAAATGATAATATTTTGGATTTATTGGGTTGAATTAAAATTTATTCAAATTAATTTTACCTATTTATTTTGATTAAAACTGTGGCTACTAGGAAATTTTAAAGTATACATGAGGTGTGCATTTGTGGCTTGTGTTATATTTCTATTGGACGTGCTGGGCCAGACTTTTCTAAACTGTTGGGCAGGGACTGTGGCCACTTTGCTCACAATAGTCTCTCCTGGGTTGAGCCTTGGTGCCTGGGCATAGTAGATAAATATTTGGTGAGAGTGGAATTGTTCCTCTGGAGTTCTCAGAGGGTGCCGGCAGGGTCAATGGCAAGAAGAGACAGAAGGAAAAAGGTGGTGGATGATGGAAGAGGTGATAACCACAAGATGGTGCCAGATACCCATTTTAGAAGCAAGGAGGCGGGAGGTTTTCTCATCTGAAAGAAAGTATTAGTTGGTATGATCCTGAGAGGTTAAGGATGTCATCCGTCCCTGTCCAACCTTACTTAGCACCTTGCTGTAGCCTTTGGGACCTCTTCCAAAGGTAGTTGGGGGTTGGGGTTCAGGGATTCTATTTGTATTTCAGGTCCTTTAAAGTGAGACCTCTTCCTGGAGAGAGAGGCAACTGAGGCCCAGAGAAGGGGGACAGAAGTCCAGAAAAGGGCAGTGACCTGCTCAAGGACACACAGCCTGTTGGTAGCAGAGCTGGTTTCTTTGGGTCTCATACTGTGTGCCTGTCCTACTGCCTTAATACCCCAGTCCTGTGAGCCCGAGTGGTTGATTTGTTCTAACAAGCATTTAACCACTGGGCTGGGCAGGAGGAGGGGCACAGATCCATAAGACACAGTCCATGCTTAGGAGCGATCTAGCAGGGGTGACACATGCACAGCACCTATTTTCTTTTCTTTTCTTTTTCCTTTTTCTTTTTCTGAAGCTGGAAACGGGGAGAGACAGTCAGACAGACTCCCGCATGCACCCAACCGGGATCCACCCGGCACGCCCACCAGGGGGTGATGCTCTGCCCCTCCGGGGCATCACTCTGCCACGACCAGAGCCACTCTAGCACCTGGGGCAGAGGCCAAGGAGCCATCCCCAGTGCCCGGGCCATCTTTGCTCCAATGGAGCCTTGCTGCGGGAGGGGAAGAGAGAGACAGAGAGGAAGGAGAGGGGGAGGGGTGGAGAAGCAAATGGGCGCTTCTCCTGTGTGCCCTGGCCGGGAATCAAACCCGGGACTTCTGCATGCCAGGCCAACGCTCTACCACTGAGCCAACCGGCCAGGGCCACAGCACCTATTTTCTAAGAAGAACACCTCGTTTACCTGGGAGGGAGGTGCTATAATTATTCCTGCTACACCCACAAGATGGTTAAACTTTCCATAGATCTCTAGAATCAGTTTTCTTGGCTTTAGACGTCATCCCTGACACTTGCCAGCCTTTAAGACCTTAGGTAACTCATTTAACTTGTTTTCTCACCTGTCAAGTGGAGGTCTCTATGGCACCTACTTCTCAGGTCACTGAGAGGCAGTCCCAGGAAACCCCATAGGAGAGTTGGGAGTTGAGGCAGTACTGGTCAGGGCATCCATAAGAAGGGCTGTATCAAGCTATTTACTGCCATGGGCAGCAGCTGCTGATCCCGCTGGAGTCCCTGGGAGGCAGGGAGAGCATGAACTCTGAGTTACCCCAAGCCCAGGGGCGAGGGAGCTGGGTGTTCGTCCTCCATCCTCCAACTGAATCAAGGGTCAAGGGTTGCGCCTGGGTGGAGATTGGGGTAAACCTTCAGCACACCTGGTCGATTGCATGCTGTAGAGAAAGCCTGCAGGTAGAGATACAGGTGCTGTCGGAAGTGTGGCAGCTATGCACATCCTCTGCTTCAACAGAGGAAAAAGTTCATTCAAGCTATGGAAAGAAGGGAGGCCTTCCTGGAAGAGATGGCCTTTGGGTTTACCTTTGAATGATGGGTAGGAGTTTGGCAAGCACAGGTGGGGGAGGGCTTTCCTGGTAGGAGGCAGAGCACAGCCAAAGAAGGGGAATGTGGGTAAATGGTGGTGGTGCAGTATTTGGGGGACAAGGCCAAGAAAATGGGGCTAAGCCAGAGACACTGAGAGTGCCAGGCCACAGAGTGTTGTGGCTGATTCTCTGGGCAGTAGGGAGCCATACAGAAGGTGGGAGAGAGAGAAAGGACTCCTGAGAGCAGGTGGGAGGCTGTACACTAAGTGGCAAGTGTTGAGGGCCCAGATGGGACAGTGGGACTGACCCTACAGAAAGGCAAAGTGGAAGGTTAGTGACTTTTGGGGTGGGTCCTAGAAACCCTGGAGCTCAGAGCCCTTTCTGTCCCTGTCCTGGGCAGAAACTTCAGGTGAGCCCCTGTGAAGCGATGCATGGCTGTGCGATGTGCTCGGCTTCCAGCAGGTGACGCCACTGACACAAGGAATACTCATACCCTCTTAGTGCTCAAAGACGGAAGAAAGAAGGGGCTGGCTCAAGCTAGTTAATTGGACGGGTTCCATTCCTTAGGGGAGAGCTTGAGACCTAGCGGGAGAACCCTGGAGCTGGGCATGCCTGGATTTGAATCCTAGCACTGCCTTTACCTTTTTCTGTTTCTTTCCCTTTTGATTTCCCCACCTGTAAAATGTGGGATTGTTATAAGGATGAAATGAGCACATCGAGCCCCTGGCGCATAGTAGGTGCTCAGAAGATGGAAGGTATTGTTACTGGTGGGCAGGGTCTGGAAACAGCCACTACCCATAAGGGCTGAAGCCAAAAGGCTGGTTAACCAAGAGGCTGAGCTCTCCGGAGAAGGTGACGTGAGCAGTCCAGAGACCTTGCCTGAGGACGCTCAGTCCATCTGGTCAGTGCGGTGACTCCGGGGAGACCTCAAGTCACTGGAAAAGTGGGAGTGGGTGACTGGAGTTTAAGTCCCCTGGCTATTGTTACATGAGTGTCAGCAGGAGTTTTTGGTGCCCAGATGGGTGGCTATTTCTGCCTAGAGAATATTATTCAGAGTCTCCTTTGGTTTTTAAAAGTTAACATTCAATTTACTATAATCATAAATACAGCAATCCCACTTCAGCCTTTGATTTCAGGTCAAAAAATTTTTTTTTATGAATATAGAAACTTTAAAAAAATAATTTTTAAGGGAATTGGGTGAATGTTTACAATCTTGGTTACTTAAACATGTTTCAACATTTTCAACTGCATTTGTAGATTTAATATATTAAGTTTCTTTTTAAAATCCTTCACTTGCCTTAATGACAAACATACCATTTTCAAGCACTTGCATAGTTCTTAGAAATCTAACAACTCGCACTTACAAATGTGGTGGTGAATTTAAGTTCTCATAACTACTCTAATACTGTTGACAAACTTAGGAAGATTTCAACTTAAAAAAATCACAAGTCTAAATCAATGATTCATTTGTGCATTTTAAATTAGAAGCTGAAGGCTGATCTGTTATTTCCATAGACCAGATTCTCTTAGATATTGCCATACTTAAAATTCCAAGCATGAACTAGTTTTCTTAACACAAATATGTAACTACTATAGGTTTGATTCTCTTAAACCTTTTTTTTTTTGCATTTTTCTGAAGCTGGAAACGGGGAGAGACAGTCGGACAGACTCCCGCATGCGCCCGACTGGGATCCACCCGGCACGCCCACCAGGGGGTGACACTCTGCCCACCAGGGGGCGATGCTCTGCCCCTCCAGGGCATCTCTCTGTCGCGACCAGAGCCACTCTAGTGCCTGGGGCAGAGGCCAAAGAGCCATCCCCAGCGCCCGGGCCATCCTTGCTCCAATGGAGCCTCGCTGCAGGAGGGGAAGAGAGAGACAGAGAGGAAGGAGAGGGGGAGGGATGGAGAAGTAGATGGGCGCTTCTCCTGTGTGCCCTGGCCGGGAATCGAACCCGGGACCCCTGAACGCCAGGCCGACGCTCTACCACTGAGCCAACTGGCCAGGGCTGATTCTCTTAAACATTTTTTAACTCAATTCTTATGATGTTTAAAAGGGTCTATTATGACAACGATTTTATCACCCCCCCAAAAAATTTGGGGTTATCATCTCCTCTAATATTTTGGAGTGTTGGTATTTCCTGATAGTCTTCATGGTGGGGTCCAGCGGGGGATGCTGGCCCAGGAGCATCTGAGCCTGACATTCTGTCTGCTCCACTGTCATGAGGCCAGGAGATGGCCGCTCGGACAGAGGAGGGCTGAGTGCATCCCGAGCACGGAGAGGGGATGAACCACACTCGCATCCCACTGAGGACCTTCCCAGCCCCTCACTGCCACTCAGCATGAGGCATGTCCGCCAAGATGGGTTCTGGGTCCTGACATGGACAAATAGGCTTCTGGGGAGCTGACATGGATTCATGGGCTTGGGGCAGGCTGGGCTTGTATGTGGGAACCTGGGTGGGAAGGAGGGAGACGGAGAGGGAAAGCGGAGAGAGAGACAGAGAGCGAGAGATTGTGTGTGTGTGTGAGTGTGTGTTTGTGAGTGTGTGAGTGTGTGTGTGTGTGTGTGTGTGTGAGTGGCAGGGTCTGCCTCCCTCCCCAACAGTGAACTCCTCGTGTTCAGGGACCTCTAATTTGTCTCTGTCCCCAGCGCCTGGCACGGGGCTTGGAAGCGCTCAAGAACCATTGAATGGAGGGTATAATCAGAGACCTTGCCCCCACACAGCAACAGAATGAAGTATTAAGCACCTGCTTCGTGCCAGACACTGCTCTAAGCTCACTTATGAGGTGGGTACTACTACTGCCTTCACATTACTGAAGAGGAAACTGAGGCACAGAGGGGTTAAGTGGTGACAGCAGTTACCTGAGCCCTGTGAGCCTGGCAGGGAAGGTTAAAGACCCCCCCTCACAACCCCCCCCCCCCCCGTTTCCCTACGACAAAGCCAGATACAGACGCTCCAAACTCCCATTCATTGCCCTGTAAGTGATTAGCTAAACAGCTGTCCTCTCTGGTCAATCAGAACAAAATGCTTGTTAACCAGACAAGCTCTTTCCTCTCTCCAGGTCCCTGAGCTCCAGGCCCCCTTAGCTGCCAGCAGACAGCCCCTCCTGAAAACAGGAGCCTCCGGGGAAACACGTTTCACACCTACCCTTTGATCACTCGCCCCCTCACGCTACGTCCTCACACCTGATTTTTCTGGCCTTGTTTGTTCCTTTCTAGGAAAGAAAACCCCTTTCTCTTGCAGAATCTCTGGCCAGGGAGCTCTCCCTAGTGCCCCAGGCCCCGATTCCCACACCTGCCCCTTTCCTCCCCGGCAATGATCCCTTTGAAACTCTCTCTCCTTACCAGGCTGGGTTGGCTGGGTTTGACTGGACAGTTGCTTGCCCCAGGTCACTCAGCTGGCAGGCAGCAGAGTCGGGGTTCAGACCCAGGCCTTCTGCTCCGGATGCTGTGCCCCAGATCTGCTATTGAAGCCCTATACGCCCCACATACCTCCACAACTACGCGCGCGCGCGCACACACACACACACGAAACACGCAGGGGAAACGCACATCTCACGTGCACAGGCTCACGTGTGTGCTCGTGCTCCACCCACCCAGTCCTCCTCCACAGGCAGCACTCATTCTCTGTCTGCTGAGAGCACCTGATTCTCCCACCCCCCTGCTCTTCCAGGGTGCCCTCCAGGCTGCGGTTGGCAGCTGTTTCTCAGGCCCCTGTGAGGAGGGAGCTGGAGGGGTTGGATGGCCTAATAGATGGTTAATGGAACTGGGTAACATGGACCCCAGGATCCCAGGATCCAGCTGGCAGATGTGCAAGGAAGACTCCTATCCCATCTTCTCCAGAGAGGAGTGGGTTTGCATCTGGGTTCGAATTGTGCTCTGCTGCTTGCCTGCTGGGTGGCCTTGGGCAAGTTACTTAACCTCTCTGAGCCAGGGTGGTGTCATCTGTTATATGAGAACAATTACATAGAGGAGCTACTGTTAGTTGAGCACTTAGTATGTGCCAGACACTGGGCCAAAGAAATTCAATGAATTAATTTATTTAATCTTCCCAATAACTTGCTCGGGTAAATTTTAGGTTGAACTATGTGAAATTGCCATATTTCTAAGCCAAAATTTGTCAAATGTTGACAAACTTATTTGGTCAAGCCTAACGTTATTATCTCTGTGCTGCAGATATGGAAACTGAGGCTCAGAGAGGGGCCGTATCCCATTCAAGGTCGCACAGCCATGGAGTAGCAGAGCTGGATTTGGACCTGGGGCCACCTGGTTCTTTCACTCTAAACACTGGGCCTTGGTGACAACAAAACCAGCCCACGAAAGTATCTAACACAGCACCTGGCACACAGTAAGTGCTCAATAAATACACAGTTCCTTTCCTTGATTTTTGTGGTGACTTCTGTAAGAGCTAAAATCTTAACACCCCAGATGACTGACCCCCTGCAGTAAAGCCTCGGCGGTTGGGTTTTCTCTTTTTTTGTGTGACGTAAGTGCCTGGCTGAAGCTTTGCCCGCCGAGGGTTCCATTTCAAAACCAGCTATCTTGATTAAACACAGGCCAGCCGGGAGACCAGGTCAAGAGCCAGGCTGCCTCCCAGCATTGAACCTTCTTTGTTACAGAAATCTTGGTTGGTTTTGACCACGGACCATTGGGGCTACTTGTTTTTCTCTTCCTGTACTTCAAATTCCCACTATTAGGTTTTATTTTTTTAATTAATTAAAAATTTTAATTAATTAAATTTTTAGGGGAGATAGTGAGGCAGACTCCCACATGCACCCTGACTGGGATCTACCCAGCAACCCCATCTTGGGTCGATGCTTGAACTGAGCTATTTTTAGTGCCTGAGGCTGATGGGCTCCAATGAAGCTATCCTCAGCACCCAGGGCCATGTTCAAACAAATCTAGCCATTGGCTGCGGGAGAAGAAGAAGGAGAAAAGGGAGAGAGGGGGTGGTGGAGAAGCAGATGGTCACTTCTCCTGTGTGCCCTGACTGGGAATCGAACCCAGGACGTCCATACACCAGCCCGCCACTCTATCCACTGAGCCACCAGCCAGGACCCCACTCTTACGTTTTAAATTCTCCAATAGGCCTCCACGCTTGAGCCCAACCCCAATGAGAGCAGACCCCTGGCCCATGCCCTCTGTCTCTGTACCTGTGACCTTGCTGTGTGGCTCCAGGCATGCCATGCAATTTCCAGGTCCTGTGAGTAATGAAGCTTTCCCCCACCCCCAAAGTGTCCTGATGGCTATTGATGAAGGGTGTCATGTGACTGTGATGAGACCCACAAGGGCTGGTCCAGTTGTAACGTTGGTTTGGAAAGGGGAGATGTCTGGGAGCCGGTGAGTGCCTCTAGCCAGACCAGTACAAAACACTCCCGCATTCCTATCCCAGCTCCTCCCTCTAACCTGTCACTCATCCAATACTGGGGTGTAATCACATGCTAGCCTCACCCCACACTTGACCTTTATCTGCCACCACCATCTAAATGGTTCCTGGTAAAGGCTAGCTGTCCTCTGTCAGAAAGTCTTTCTGGATGGGCACCTCCCTGCCAGGTGCACACTCCCCTTCCTCCTGGGCTCAGGTTCCACACCATGTTCAATTGGTTCTGCGTTTGCCCCTGGAGGCTGTGTCCTGTCCCTGGAGTGCCCAGTGTCTGGAGCCAGAGCGCCCCCCCCCCCCAGGACCTTCAGCTAATGTTAGGTGTGGGGCACTGGGCTAGGCGTTTTCCATGTTCTCTCATTTCATTCCCACAACAAGCCTTTGAGGGTGGAGGTGGGGTGCTTTCATTCTTGCCATTTTGCAGATGTTGAGACTGAGGCTCTGAGAATGAAGGTGACTTGTAGGCTTGAGGTGAACTTGAGGATAGAGGGGGGCTGTGACCTCTGCCTGCCCAGGGAAATGATGGGGCATATCATGGTGGAGGTGACATTTGGGGAGACCCTTGATGGGTGCGCTGGTCTGTCAAGAGGGAGAGGTAGGGAGGTGAGGAGAGAGGGGACCGTGTGACCAAGGCTTGAAGACTTGGACAGTGCTGGGTGTCTTCAGGGAGCACCTGGAGGGTCAGTGGACAGCAGGGCTGAGTGGCAGCTCAGTGTGACTGGGTAGTGAGAGGTCAGGCAGGGAGAGGCAGGCTGCTGGGGTCAGGAAGCAGTTCCTGCCTCAAGTGAGAAGTGGGCTCCCGGCCATTTAGAAGTTCTCTCCCACAAAACACTGATGCCCCATTGTCCTCAGAGTCTGCAGTTCCAACACACCCAGGCTAAATAAATCTGCCCTTTTAACATTTTCATATTTTTTTATTTTTGACAATTTAATTCCCTAAGATTTCCTAATCTTAACATTTTAACGGTCCAATGTCCTGCATTTCTTTCATTCTAAGCTTCTACTAAACCCAAGAGTTTAAAAATCCGAAGGTTCTATAACTCACACCTGCTGAGGCACCTTGGGTTTCAGACCCTGTAATTTGCAGATTCTATGATTAATTTCGGGAAGATGCTGAGTGTGAGGGTGGGGAAGGCAGGGACAGGTCTGGTGCGTTAAGTGTTGCCCCCACCCCCCTCAAGTGTCGACTTCCCAAGGGTTGGGTACAGAAGAGGCATCAGGAAATATTTGCAGAATGACTGTTTGGGCACGAAAGGACAGGGCTGGCTTGGGGTGGGGCTGGGGGCTTGGGGTGGCTCTGGGCCTGGTGCAGGGCTTGCTTGCATTGGCACACTTAAGAAGAAAGACTCAAGTGCACTTGTGGGAAGCCCACGCAAAGTTGTAGATGAAAGGTTGAGCGTTGGAGCTTGTATTTGAGATAGAAACCATGCCGACACTGGCTTGCGACGAAGTCGGACTTGTAATCCAGGCCATGGCCACTGGGAGGCCAGGATGAACCCAAATTGGGGGTTGGCCAACCTTATCTATAGACAACCAGTTAATAAATATTTTAGGTGCTGTGTATCAACACGTATATAGTATTCTTTTAGCAAAAGACATAGTGCCATTGCATAATAAGCTCAACACTTTGTCATCTAATTCTATAACAAGATAATACACACTCCACTGTACCTTAAGAGTGTGACATTTAACCATTAATGGATGAATGGCTAAATAAATTGCAGCATGTATATACAATGGAACATTATTTAGCCTTAAAAAGGAAGAAAATTCTGACACATTCTACAACCTGGGTGAACTCTGAGAACATTATGCTAAGTGAAACAGGCGAGTCACAAAAGGACAAATATACGATTCCACTGAGACGAGGCACCTAGAGTAGTCAGATTCATAGGGACAGAAAATAGAACCATGGTTGCCAGGGGTTGGGGGAGGGGCATTGGGGAGTTCGTGTTTGATGGGGACAGAGCTTCAGTTTTGCAGGATAAAGAGTTCTGGAGAGGATGGTGGGGTTGGTTGCAAGAACCATGTGAATGTATTTAATGCCACTGAACTGTGTACTTTGAACATGGTTAAGATAGCAATTTTTACATTCTGTGTATTTCACCACAATAAAAAAAAAGAGCAATGTTTGAAGTTCATTTTTCTTGTTTGACATGATGGATGTGCACTGGTAAAGAATAATAAAAGGCTGCACTATGGTGACATACGTGCTGTCAACGTACAGCTGGGTCACTGTGACCTGTGCGCTGGGCAACTGCAAGAAGTGACAAGAGTGACGAGGGTCCAAGGGTCATAACTACTCAGTTCTGCTGTTGCAGGTGAGCCCCCGTGGCCAGCAGGTGGTGGATGGCGTGGTTACATGCCAGTAAAATTTTATTTATGGACATGGAAACTGAATTTCACTTACTTCTCATGTGTCATGGTATCGTCTTCTTTTGATATTTTCCTCCCGACCACTTAAAAATATTATAACCATACTTAGCTTGTGAGCTGCAGATAAAACAAGCCAGGGGAGGCCCTGGCTGGTTGGCTCAGTAGTAGAGTGTTGGCCTAGCATGTGGATGTTCTGGGTTCGATTCCCAGTCAGGGAACACAGGAGAACTGCCCATCTGCTTTTCCACCCCTTCCTCTTCCCCTCCTCTTTCTCTCTTTCTCTCTCTCTCTTCTCCTTCTACAGCCATGGCTCAGTTGGAGAAAGTTAGCCCCAGGTTCCATGGCTGTAGCATCAGGTGCTAATAAGAGCTTGGTTGCTGAGCAACAGAGCAATGCCCCAAATGGACAGAGCATCCCCCCTAGTAGGTTTGCCCACTGGATCCTGGCTAGGGCATATGCAGGAGTCTGTCTCTGACTCCCCTACCCTACCCTCCATTCCCCTCACTGAAATAAATAAATAAATAAATAAATAGATAGATAGATAGATAAATAAATAAATGTAACCAGATCATGCATGTCACTCTGCTGCTTAAAACCTTTCAATGACTTTCCACCTCACTCAAATCTCAACTTTCTGCCTGACCAGGTGGTGGCACAGTGAATAGAGTGTCAGACTGGGATGTGGAAGGACCCAGGTTCGAGACCCTGAGGTTGCCAGCTTGAGCGCAGGCTCATCTAGCTTAAGCCAAAAAAAGCTCACCAGCTTGGACCCAAGGTCGCTGGCTCGAGCAAGGGGTTACTCGGTCTGCTGAAGGCCCACAGTCAAGGCACATATGAGAAAGCAATCAATGAACAACTAAGGAGTCCCAACGAAAAACTGATGATTGATGCTTCTCATCTCTCTCCGTTCCTGTCTGTCTGTCCCTATCTATCCCTCTCTCTGACTCTCTCTCTGTCCCTGTAAAAATAAATAAATAAATAAATAAATAAATAAATAAATAAATAAAATCTCAATTTTCTCCTGGGCTTATAGAAACCTGCACAGTCTGGCCCCTCCACACTCTATACTTTTTTCCTTGATCACCTCTCTCTAGCCAGACTGGCCTTTTGGCTTCTTGAATTTTCAAGCTCAATCCTTCTTGCAGACCTGGTGCTACTTCACCAGTCCCTCCCCTGGAGTGTTTTTCCCCTGACCATTTCATGCTGGCCTGTTCTTGTCATTCAGACACCAGCACCTCTTTGAGAGACCTTTCCTGACCACTCTACCTATGGTAGCTCTGTCACCTTTATCATATCATCCTATTTTACTTTTCCACGTAGTATTGAATCACTGCATGCTGTATAAGATGTATGTTTGCTTCTTTCTTTGTTATTGCCTGTATCCCTTCACTAGGTCATTCCATGAGTGCAGGGGCCTTGTCTTGCTCACCATGTACCTTCAATGTCTAGAACAGTGCCTGACATACAGTAGTTACTCAATAATTGTTGAATAAATTTTAATTTATGTGACTTGCCTCTTGGTGACTTTTTTTCACTTTTCTACTGAGTTATTACTCTCATTTATTTGCAAGAGCTCTTTGTTTATTAAGGATATTACTAATTTGCCTCTTGGTTTCTTAGGAAGTGTTTACTGAACCAAATGGTGCAAACTTGACTGTGGTAGCATGAGTACCTGCTCTAACCATTTGGCTTAATTGCTCTAGCCTCAGAATATAAGCTGAAAAAATACTAATGGACACTTAAAGTTGACCAACTCTCACGCAAATCAAAGGGAGGAACCACTTCACCTCCTTGGAATGCTGAGGAGCTCAGACTCCCAGATCCTTGCCCTAACTTAGCTAGTGGCACGAGCAGGTGACTTTTTGGCATATCTCTGCCTGAGTTGAGTCACTTGCAAATTAGAGATAATGATGTCAGCACCTGGCTCAGAAGCTTAGGGTGTTTTAAACTTTTCAGGTGGTAGTTTGGGGTTGGATCAACAGGTCCACAAATATTTAGTGTTTTCTTTCTGTGCCAAGGCCCTGATAGAAGCAGACATAGTTCTGCCTTTAGGGAGTTTGCAGTCAAGAGAGGGAGAGAGACAAGTGTGCAAATCACTTTAGTAGTTATGGCATAGGATAAGTGTGTGCACAAAGCACAGACATTGCATCCAAGAAGTGGTGGTTGTCTAGACCAGTGATTTTCAACCTTTTTTGAGCCACGGCACATTTTTTACATTTACAAAATCCTGGGGCACACCACCTACCAAAACGACACAAAATGACACTCTAACACAGTACATATTATACATATAGTTAATAATATAGTTTCTAAATGTATGTATACTCACTTAGTGTGAAACCTGGGCCTGTTTCGATGAACACAAAAGGGATATCCTGGCAGGAATGGTAGAAAGACACACACGAAGCTCTTCCTCAATAGTTCTCAGTCTCTCTCTGTTTTTAGTTTTTATCACAGTCAAGCTTGAGAAGCTCAGCTCACATAGATATGTGGTTGAAAACAGGAACAATGTCAAAATAGCTTTGTTGGCCAGAATGGGGAACTCCTTGGCAACAGATAACCAAAAACTGTCCAAAGGAAGATCAGCAAACTTTAGCTTTAAAGTTAGATAACATTGTGATGCATTGTATATCACCCTCTGCCGGGGCCTCTTTTGAAAAGAAAAAGGTCAAATATCTATATACACCATCAGGATAGACATAACCAGCTGAGGCTGAGGCTTCATCTAGTGGTAGCAACATTTACCTCCAGTCCCGACCAGGATTAGAAATCGGGACCATGGGGAGGAGTAGTAGCTTCAACTACTCGCTGAGGCCACATGATGACAAGTGCGTGGCAGCCTGAGCGAGCGGGGAACTTCCTGGGTGTGGATGAGAGGTGGCCTACTATTGGTTCAACGCTAGTGGTCAGGATGAATCCTAGAAGGTGATTGGTCAGTGAGCATTCCCTGTGCCTCCATCCTTCCTGTCGCTGATAGCTGGAAGGATTGAGAGGGGAATGTTTAGGTTCGGATGGAGGCGGCTTGCGACGGGCTGGATAAATAGTCTCCGCAGGCTGTATCCAGCATGCGGGCCGTAGTTTGGGGACCCATGTTTAATTTCCCCACGGTACACCTGACCATGTCTCACGGCACACTAGTGTGCCGCAGCACACTGGTTGAAAAACACTGGTCTAGACAGAGGGCAAGAAAGACTTCCCAAAGGAGATAATATCTGAACAGAGTTTGAAGGGATGAGTGGGAAGGAATTAGTCAGCAGTCATAGCAGAGGGAACTGCATGTGCAAAGAGGTGGAGGGATGCAACGGGACGATGGGTGTGGGAAAACTCCAATTCTGTGGGATTCTTCTCTGGCTGACCCCAACACTTCCATGACTTCTTTCTTTTCTCAGCGTTAGCCTGAGCTGATGTTGTCTTGCTGGGGAGTTAGCTGATGCGTGACTGCGCAAGCGCTGAGTCTCGTAGGGGAGGGCTAGGGAGCAGCCCTCTTAGGAGGCCCTGCCTTGGGGAACAGGTCTTTAGGGGGCTTGCCAAGTCTCTTTCCTCTGCACCACAAGGAAAGAGGCAGGACACTCTGTTCTGTGGCTCTTGGGCTTGGTCCAAAAGTCTCACCTGTCTTGGGATTTTTCTCTCACTGACCCTCCTTCCAGGAGGAGAGACACCACAGGGATAGGGACCCTTGGGGTACTGAAAGATATTGAGCACAGTTGAGCAGAACTTGAGCTACTTTAGTCCAGGGAGGGCAAAATGTTGCATCTTCCCCGGCACCTCCATCCTTGGTGCTTGGTGGCTGCTGGGAGTGATATATTTGAGGCTGAGATGTGTTTCAGCAGGAAAGGGTGTTGCAATCAGATCAATTAGTAGCATCTGCCATGAGTGTTGGAAGGGAGAGAAGGGCATGCATGCTATGCATCTTACCATCTCTAACCTTGTCATTTTACAGATGGGGAGAACAGAGAGTGGAAGTGTCTTATTTGTTGTTCAAGCTCCAGCCCCAGGACAGTACCTGTCACACAGTGTCAGGAAAAGTCCATAGAATTGACTTGCGTGAGGCTCATCGCCCAGTTCTCCCAAGTTTTGCATCCTATTAAAACTGGACAAGTGGCCGTTCGGTACATGGAATCTTGCATGCTTCCTGGGAGCTTTTTCTGCAAAGGAACAGTACCTAGAGGAGACTGGGAATCAGAGTGGTTCATCCTCCCGACAGCGGCAGGTTGGCCTGGGCAGAGAGGCTGGGGACAGACTCAGGCACCAGGATACAGGCAAGCTGACTTTACTTACCTTTTAAAAAAGGACCAATTGAGAAATACAAAATACAATAGCAGACACAGAACCTCAAGTCTGAAAGCCCTTGACAGACTTTTTGTTCAATTCAGCTGGAAATAAGGCACCAACCTGGGTTCAAATCTCTTTGGGCTCTCTCTGGGCTCTACCTCTAGTTGTGTGACTTCGGGAAGGTGATCAAACCTGTCTGATTCCATTCAGTGTCCTCATCTGTTAAACAAGGATAATTTTTTTTTTTTTTTTTTTTCTGAAGCTGGAAAATGGGGAGAGACAGTCAGACAGACTCCCGCATGCGCCCGACCGGGATCCACCCGGCACGCCCACCATGGGGCGACGCTCTGCCCACCAGGGGGCGATGCTCTGCCCATCCTGGGCGTCGCCATGTTGCGACCAGAGCCACTCTAGCGCCTGAGGCAGAGGCCACAGAGCCATCCCCAGCACCCGGGCCATCTTTGCTCCAATGGAGCCTTGGCTGCGGGAGGGGAAGAGAGAGACAGAGAGGAAAGCGCGGCAGAGGGGTGGAGAAGCAAATGGGCGCTTCTCCTGTGTGCCCTGGCCGGGAATCGAACCCGGGTCCTCCGCACGCTAGGCCGACGCTCTACCGCTGAGCCAACCGGCCAGGGCAAACAAGGATAATTTAATCTCCAGCTCAAAAGATGAAACGAAATATGTAAGCAAACTGCCAGCCCAGTGCTTGACGCTGAAAATAGGAGCTTCCATTTTACAAAGTCAAAGAAAAAAATGAAAAAAAATGGACAAATTCTGGTCCAAAGTCACTGGAGTCCATATTTCTAGCAGATAAGACAGGAACAGGTGGCTGGTCTATTCCTCGCCTCCCAGTATATTCCATCCCCTCACTCCTCCCACTATGTCTTCGGGCCACAATCTTGTCTTTTTCCACCAGTTCAGTGTGGAGTCCTGTCTCATTTATTCAACAGACCCTATTCAATTAGACCAGGGTCTGGAAATAATACTGTTGCCTAAGTAGACGGCAACAGTCGATGACAGTCCGGTGACCAGGGCTGCCACAGGGGCTCTGGGCAAGCTCCGTCCTGCTGGGCCTCAGTTTCCCCATCTGTGACACGGATATTGGCCTGGAGCAGAGCTGCGGGGAGACTTCTGGCTCTGGTTTACCGGGTGGGGTGGGGCTGGGGTCGGCTGCTGCTGTTACGGGGCTGGGGGTGGGAAGGGGTGAACTGCGTGGCGTGAGCTGGGCCAGAGAGGCGCACCCGGCCGGGCTCTGATCCGTGACGACCCGGCCTGGTTTGGGAGTGAGCCCGCAGCGAGGGATCAGCGAAGAATTAGCCCGGGACTAGGGTGGACAGTGAACAATTACTGATTTAAATGGCACGTTCGCAGCCGGAGCCTCAGCCCCGGGCGCCAGAGCTCTTAGGGTCGCAGGCGGCCCTCCTCCAATCATAGGCCCGTTCTCACCCCGCCATGGAGGCGCTGAAGAAACGCCGAAGCCCATTGGTTGATGGTACCATAGCGCCAAATTTGTGAGGAGGCCCCGCCCCGTTCTTGGGACCTGCGAGAGCCGGTTTAGGGGCATGAGACTCAGCCTTGCCCCTCGAGGAAATCTGTTTTTTCCAAAGCGTGTGAATGGGACGTAGATATTTTTTACAACTTGTAAGGCCAGGAGCCATCATCGTGACCATTCACATGCAGGTTCCCATTGGATTCGGGCAGACGATAAAGAAATGGCGGAGTCAGAGGATGGGGGGCCATCCTATTTATTGGTGTCTCACCAAGACAGGCAAACTTCAAAAGAAGACAAGGGAAAAGCAGAAAACCAGCTCTTCCCATGAAGGGCAAGGGATCAGGGGAGCCCCTGCAATTGTGATAGCAGGAACTGTGTGTCTGAGCTCCTGGTCTGTCCCACTTTATAGTGTAGAAAACCAAAATCCCTTAATCCAATATACAAACAAGGAAGTCTCTGATACAAAGTCACTTATCCAAGGCATAATTGGATTTCTCATGATAGTGCACCACCCAGATCATACAATCAGTCAAGGGTGTGGGGAAAGCTTAGTCCCAAAACCAAACCTCAGGCTACAACAACCCGGCCTGCTTACAGCCTGTCCCCCACACCCATTATAAGTCACAAGCGAGCAAACATATATATCATGTTTACAAACTTATTTGACCAACATTCCACCCCTTTTGCTCGCTTTACAATCTAAACCGCAGGCATCTTCCATGATGGTCACTGTGCAAAGAGTAGGATACATTGCATAAACAGAAATAGTACCAACTACAGCAATAGGATTAACAGATCAAAAACTATGGGCGGCCTGACCAGGTGGTGGCGCAGTGGATAGAGCGTCGGACTGGGATGCGGAAGGACCCAGGTTAGAGACCCCGAGGTGGCCAGCTTGAGCGCAGGCTCATATGGCTTGAGCAAAGAGCTCACCAGCTTGGACCCAAGGTCGCTGGCTCCAGCAGGGGGTTACTCAGTCTGCTGAAGGCCCGCGGTCAAGGCACATGTGAGAAAGCAATCAATGAACAACTAAGAAGTCGCAATGCGCAACGAGAAACTGATGATTGATGCTTCTCATCTCTCTCCGTTCCTGTCTGTCTGTCCCTGTCTATCTCTGCCTCTGTAAAAATAAATAAATAAATAAATAAAAAATTAAAACAAAACAAAACAAAAAAAAAACTATGGGCGAAATGAGAGAGCTGTCAGTGGCACCAAGAGAGGCAAATCTTTTCCCTCTGGCAGAATACAGGCCAGAGTTTTATCTGCAGACAGCACTGTAGCTGGCACCAGAGGCCGCCCTGAGCGGGCGTACCAAACCTTATTGGCCAATACACCAGCATCTGCTGGTTCTATGTGTAGTAAAATAGGGGAACTCATTATTGGCCATAAAGAAATTACAAAGGTGCCCTTCAAAATGCTGTCCTCTTGAGCACTCAAGGGATAATACACTTCTACCTTAGGTGGCCAGGTGCTGGTTGCCCAAGGAGTTAACTGGAGGTCCACCTCTAACCCCTTTCCCCGTGGTGCCAACAAGGCCACCCATCTCAGATGGGGGGCCTGTACAGTCCAGGGCCAAGTCCATTGAAGCCGTTATGCTTTAAGAAGGGCTGTTGGAGCAGGCAAGAGCACGTTGCCCTGCTGTCCGAAACCTGGCTTGAGTAAAATGTCCTTAGTGCGTATCTGCAACTGAATAGGGGCAGCTGTCCAATGCAGGAGGGCCTCTACTGGAGCTGGGCTTCCCCGTCGAGGTCGCTCATTCAAAATCCGGAGTACTGTCCATAAGCGGCGTGTCCATCCAGTAAGAGAGCCGGTGCCCCCCTCCTGTCGCAGTCCCTGCTTTAAGAGTCCATTATAACGCTCAATGATGCCAGCAGCCTGGGGGTGGTAGGGAACATGGTACTTCCAGTCCACCCCCAGCTTTTGAGCTCATTGCCTCACCGTTGAACCAGTGAAGTGGGTACCATTGTCACTTTCAAGAACCAGCGGTCGCCCGTATGCAGCATTCAGGCGGTCCAGAGCCTGTATGACTGCCCTCTGGTCAGGGTTACGAGCGGGGTAAGCAGCAAGCAGCCCGGTGGCAGTATCTACACAAGTGACTGCATACTGGTACCCTTCTGACTTTGGTAAGGGTCCAATGATGTCTATCTGCCATCGTGTCAGTGGGACATGACCCCTCTGGATCTGTCCAGGTGACATCAGTGGTCTCCGAGGGTGTTCCTTGGAACATACTGTACATTGCTCACAGGCTGCAAGTACCTCTGCATAGGACACAGGCAAGTTCCAAGCCTTAACCGTAGCCCACATAGTTTTCTGTCCTGCATGGAGCAGGCGCCGGTGGAGCCACTGTGCCACATCACCTGCAGGTGCAGTCTCCAACCATCGCACCCTTGCCAACGTATCTGCCTCATCATTCCCAGGATGGGCTAGAGGGGCATGCCCTGTGACATGATATACTGTCACCTGCTTCTGGTGTCCTATTTCCCATAAGTCCTGCCACATGGCCTGACCCCATAATGGACGGTGCATTACCATCCACTGGTTAATGTGCCAAGTAGCAATCCAAAGGGTCAGTCCACGATAGACAGCCCAACTGTCAGTACAGATCACCAGAGGTGAAGGTTCATTATGGGCAACTAGCTAAACAGCTCTTAATTCTGCCCATTGGCTGCTTTGGCCTGTACCCGTGTCCATCCAAATAGTCTCAGTGGCCGGATGGAAGGCGATAGCCGTCCATTTGGCAGGTTGGCCCCTGCTGGAACCATCAGTATACCAGGCATCTTCGGGGATGGGCACCCGCCCCTCCTGGTAAGGACTGACCTCAGGTTCTGCCTCCTGAACCCCAGTTGCACCTGACTCTAAGGTCGCATAGGTGACTGGACCCAAGACCTCCTGCAGTTCTGCCCTCAAAGGGCTGGTGCTAAGAGCACAGCGTTGTTGCAGATAGGCACCCCACTTGGCCAGGGTAGACATTTGGGCCATACCACTACGTGGTTTAGTTGCCCAATCTCTCACCCATCCAGCTATAGGGTATGTTGTTTTGACTGTAACTGGTGTTGTGGTTGTAATACTCTCAGTTGCCAGGAGGGCAGCATACACAGCTGCCAGCTGCTTCTCTACTAATGAGTAACGAACTTCAGCACCTTTCCACAATTGGGACCAAAATCCAATAGGTTGCTGTAGGCGCTCTGTCCGCTGCCACAAGCCCCATCCAAACCCCTCCGAGGTTACATGAACATCCAGCTCACAGGGCCTGGCAGGATCAAACACATTCAAGGCCTGTGCCACCTTGACAGCTCTCTTAGCAGCTGCAAATGAACCTTGCGCCTGCTCAGTCCAATCCCAGCGAACCCCCTTTCGAATAAGGTTGTACAAGGGGCGTAGTAACTGAGCCAAATGCGGTATAAATGCTCGCCAATACCCCAACAAACCTAAGAATTCCTGTAACTGTTTTACCGTAGTGGGCACGGGGTATGCTTGAATCTTATCTATAACTGCGTCAGGGATAACTTTTGTCTTACCCGACCAGACAACTCTCAAGAATTTAACAGATAACCCGGGTCCTTGTAATTTGTTCTCGTTAACTGCCCAGCCACATGCTTTCAAATGGGATAGCAGGGTAGGGACTGCTTGCTCCAATTCTGAAAGAGAATCACTAGTTAGCATAATATCATCAATATAATGGTACATGCGGACTACCTCTGGCTGTTTCCATTTAGCCAGGTCAGCAGTCACCAGCCCATGGCACAAGGTGGGGCTATGCAAATAGCCCTGGGGTAACACTGTAAAGGTCCATTGTCTCCCTTCCCAACTGAAGGCAAATTGGTCTTGACTCTCTGCGGCTATATCAATAGAGAAAAAAGCATTGGCCAAGTCTGCCACAAAGTGGTATGTCCCCAACTCATGGCTTAGCTGATCCATCATGTTAGCTATCGAGGGAACAACAGCGTGCAAAGGGGGAACAACTTTATTAAGTTCCCTGTAATCTACTGTCATTCTCCAGGTTCCATCTGCTTTGCGCACAGGCCATACTGGGGAGTTGTAAGGACTGTGTGCTGGCCGGATGATCCCCACCTTTTCTAGTTCAAGGATTGTCCCTGTGACTTCTTCATAACCACCTGGCAGGCGGTACTGCTTGGTGTTAGTCACACGCCGAGGGATGGGTAATTGCAAAGGGGAATGTGATGCATGTCCCCGCAATACTGCCTTCACAACCCTGATCCACAGCCGGAACTCCCCAGCTGTAGTTTCCAACCACAGTCCTTGCAAGACATCTACCCCCAAAATATATTCAGGAATAGGAGATACATACACCTTATATGGCTTAGGAGGCAGTCTCCCTATCCCCAATGGAATAGTTATTGGCTTCACTTGAACAGTTTGGCCCCCATAACCGTCAATGGCCACTGGGGTCCCAGCAAACCGCTCTGGGTTTCCATAGAGAAGGGAACATTCTGCACCTGTATCCACCAAGGCTAACACCTGTTGTACGTTGGAAGGGGACCAGTGGATAGCCAGTTCCACATGTGGCCTCCGGTCCCCGCCCATCCCCGTTAGACGGGTCCCTTGGCCTTTTTCCTATTCAAACTGGTACAATGGGTCTTGGGAGTTCCCCTCTCCCTCGGCTGTCTCTATCATATAATCTTGTAACCGAGCTGTGCGCGCACCAAAAGTTTTATTGGTAGCTGCTGGGGCCTTTCGTCTCAGTGGCTGGAACTTCTGTTCTGGTTTAAGCTGCTGCCAAAGCTCCAAAAGAATTTTATTAGACTGGCCATCCAATTTCCCCTTATCTGCTCCAGCCGCAATCAAGTCTACCCACATCTGCGTTCGGGTAACCTTTACAGGCCCGTTTCCCTTGTTAGTTGGGGGGGAAACATAGGCAGCAGCCCTCACTGCTTTATGATCCTGAGCGGCCTCCAGCTCTCCCAAATCTGCTACCATCTGTGTAACTGCATTGATGGGCTGCCCCACATAGGGGCCCAAGATAGCCACAAGTGACCCAAAAAGGGCTGACGGGGCGCTAGCAAGGACAAATTCCCTCATTTTGACCGTAAACACTTCTTCGTCTGGCCCACGAGACCCAGGGTTGAAAACAGCATTCTTCATACCTAGTTCTCGAAGGACCTTTACTAACTCACTGTAGCACTGCCACCGACTCATTGCCCCCGGCAGTTCTCCAGCATTCTGCCAGACCATACGAATGGCAGCCATCACCCATTCTAATAGGGTATGGTCTCCTGGGTTGCCATGGCAGTTCTGAAGACGCTGCCTCAAGGAAGAGTGTGTGGTAATGACGGCCAATTTCTCCATCTCTGTTCAGGAGAGCATGATGCCATCCACCCCTATATCCCATAATCGTAGTAACCAGGCTACCAGGGATTCAGTAGGTTTCTGCCTAAATTGTGCCCCCAACTCCATCAGCTCTGCCTGGGTATAGGGCCGGACCACAGATTGTTCCATTACCTGGGCAGGAGGCTGTGGCTGCCCCTGAGGGACTTTTTGTTGCTGGGTTTTTACCTTTTTGGCGACAACTGGTCGGGCTCTCAGTGTGCGTATGGCAGCTTCAGCCTGAGCCTTCTCATCCTCAGAAGAGGAGTCGCAAGCGCCTGCTCCCGCTGACTCAAAGCCAATCCACCGGCACGGATGCTGCTGCTCCTTTGGTGACCGTTTAGGCTCCTGTGGCTGCTGGCTTTTGGCCAGAAGCTGAGACTCGAGCTCTTGAATCTGCAGTTGTTTCTCCAACAACTGCCGGTGAAGACGTTCAGCTTCCAGGGTAAACTGCAACTCTCGAACCCGTAATTCCTTCTCCAGTGCTCGCTCCAGTTCCAGCCTTTTCTGCCGTTCTGTTTGTAATTCATGCTGAAGCTTTTGACCTCGGGCAGTTTCCTCTTGAGTAAAAAACATGTAGCCCATGGCCCCTAAAAGGACAGCCATGGGGAGCCAGAGCAGCAACCAGTACTCTATCCCACCCATCAAGGGTGGTGGCTCCATACCAATCTCTGAATCCTGCCGGAAACTACGCCAGTTGTAAGGCCAGGAGCCGTCATCGTGACCATTCACATGCAGGTTCCCATTGGATTCGGGCAGACGATAAAGAAATGGCGGAGTCAGAGGATGGGGGGCCATCCTATTTATTGGTGTCTCACCAAGACAGGCAAACTTCAAAAGAAGACAAGGGAAAAGCAGAAAACCAGCTCTTCCCATGAAGGGCAAGGGATCAGGGGAGCCCCTGCAATTGTGATAGCAGGAACTGTGTGTCTGAGCTCCTGGTCTGTCCCACTTTATAGTGTAGAAAACCAAAATCCCTTAATCCAATATACAAACAAGGAAGTCTCTGATACAAAGTCACTTATCCAAGGCATAATTGGATTTCTCATGATAGTGCACCACCCAGATCATACAATCAGTCAAGGGTGTGGGGAAAGCTTAGTCCCAAAACCAAACCTCAGGCTACAACAACCCGGCCTGCTTACAGCCTGTCCCCCACACCCATTATAAGTCACAAGCGAGCAAACATATATATCATGTTTACAAACTTATTTGACCAACACAACTCTTCCCCATTTTCCAAGTGGGATGACTGAGATTCCCACATCAGAAGCTGATGGCCTGTTTCTGTCCCCCACCAGGCAGGCTGCACCTGCCATCTGGGCCAGAACCTGGGCCCCGCCCCCCGTGTTTTACGGTCCCTTCCAAGGCTCCCTTCCAAGGCTCTCCCTAATCCTCACTACTTTGGCACGGCCGGATGAGATGGCTCAAGATCAAAGGACCAGAAGGATAGTGCTAGGTCAAGTTGCCTCACTGAAGTGAGGAACAGGTTTCTCAGGGGACAAGCAGAGAGCTGAGCCCCTTTCCGGCCTGGCTAGAGAGGAGACCCCCATGTGAGCCTGCATTTGAGTCCTGGACTTTGTGATGTCAGGGCTGGGCTCTCAACTTCTAGTTCTCCCAGGATGCTGTGGAGATTGGGGGCGAAGTGAGGAAACTGAGGCTCAGTGTCTCTCATTCATTTCTCCTGGCTCTTGTAACAAATGGCCATGGCCCTGGCTGGTTGGCTCAGTGGTAGAGCATCGGCCTGGCGTGTAGGAGTCCCAGGTTTGATTCCTGGCCAGGGCACACAGGAGAGGTGCCCATCTGCTTCTCCACCCCTCCTCCTCTCCTTCCTCTCTGTCTCTCTTCCCCTCCCGCAGCTGAGGCTCCATTGGAGCAAAAAGTTGGCCTGGGTGCTGAGGATGGCTCCATGGCCTCTGCCTCAGGTGCTAGAATGGCTCTGATTGCAACAGAGCAACACCCCAGATGGGCAGAGCATCGCCCCCTGGTGGGCATGCCGGGTGGATCCCGGTCGGGGGCATGCGGGAGTCTGTCTGACTGCCTCCCTGTTTCCAACTTCAGAAAAATACAAAACAACAACAACAAATGGCCACAAAGCTGGTGGCTGAGTAATACAAATTGACTACTTTCTAGTTCTGGAGGTTAGAATTACCATGTAAGTGCCCTTGGGCAAAAATCAAAGTGTCTACAGGGCAGAGTAAAGGGCGGATAAGTGGTGATAGAGGGAGACATGATTCAGGGTAGTGAACACACAATAAATACAATATACAGATGATGCTTTATAGAATTGTACACCTGGAACCTATGTTTGTCAGTCAACATCACCCCAATAAATTCAATGAAAAAAAAAATGTGTCTACAAGGCTGCATTCATTCCTGGAAGCTTGGGAGTGAATCTCTGGCCTTGATATTTTCTGTTTCTAGAGGCCACCATGGTTGTTGGCTTACAGCCTCCATCTGCCTGCTTCCGTCAGCAGTGTAGCATCTTTCTGACCCTTCTTTGTGGTCATGTCTCCCTCTGACCACAGCTGGGAACGATTTCAATGTTTTAGGATTCAGTGATTGGATTGGGCCCACCTGGACCATTCAGGATACTCTCCCTGTCTCAAGACCTCTAATTTTAATCACATCTGCAAAATCCTTTTTGCTATGGTATTAGGTTGTGGAGATAAGGATAGGATATGGGTGTCTTTGGGAGACCACTGTTTTGCTTAGCACACAGTAGTTAAGTGATCTGTCCAAAATCACAGCAACCCAGAAGCAGCAGGACCAGGACTTGAGCCTAAACCCCAGACCCAAAATTCTGGTGACTTCTCCCCCATGCCTTTCTGCCGCTCTGGTCGTAACCTCTATTGAGTAGGTGAGCTTCACTCAAGGTTTCAGGAACCTTCTAAATTAATAAAACATTTTATAAACTAAGACGTCTCAGTAGGTAAGGGCTCAGTAGATATGATTCATTGGAGGATGGAAATGCCACAGAAGGGATGAAGGAGTTGGACAGCTCAAGTGTCACTTCTGTTCACGGGAAGTCAGTCCTTCTGCCAAGGCTGCCGAGTGGCAGGGAATCATTTGAGAGATGTGGCTCCCCTCAGGTGGAATGTGGTCCTGGCCAGTTTCTTCCACCATGGGCCCTTTAGGTCCACCTCCACACCTACCCAACAGCCTCAGGGCTTCATCTCAGATTTGCATTTGGGGGTATAACCTTGAGGTCATTATTTAGCAAAAACTGGCGAGAAGCAGCAGTAGGGGTGGAGCTGGAGGAAGAGTAGCAGTTGCCCTGCTTCTTGCCTTCCTACAATCTACCTCAATAATAATGGAGGTCATGAGAGCCCTATAAAAATAGTTCTGTGTTAATCACGGGGATATTGTTAAAACCGTTTATATTTGTTAGGCTACTTTTCAGCAGGTATAAGTTGTAGACAACCCAACTCAAGTAATAAAGGGGATTTCTTGGCTCATGGACCTGAAAAGCCAGAGGCAGGCTAACCTTCAGGTACGGCTTGATCCAGCAGCTCATTAATGCTCAGTTTTGTAGCCTCAGTATTAGCTCTATCCTCAGTCAGTGTTTACTTTATGTTCCTGAGAGGGCTCAAGAAGTTTTGGGGACTCTGTTTGTAGTTACAAATGCAGCAGAAGAGAGAATGTTAACTTTCCTGGTGGCTCAAAGAAGTTCTGGAATGGGGTTTGTTGTCTCCAATTGGCTTGCCTTGGGTCATTTGTCCATCTCCCAATGAATAAGTGTGGCCAGAAGGAGACATAGTGAATGACTTAAGCCAATTGGTAGCTGCCTCTAAAGCTGGGGGTGCGGTCAGTTCCTCCCACAGCTCCAGGTTGGCAATTCGAGGTTCTATTAGGAGGGAGAATGGATGCTGGTGAGTCTGTGGCATGGCTGTCCCCGTCATCATCATGTTCCCTTTGTAAGGCCACACAGCATGGCTCTTTCAGAACAAAGGGCATGTTGTACCTTTTAATACCATGACATTTATATGTGTGGGGTGTGGGGTGGGTGGGGGGGTTTAAATGAAAAAGGAATTAGGGAGAAAGAAAAATAAAAGTCAGATAGGATAAAGCCAAGAAGAATTAGCACATTGAAATGAATGACACAAGCTTGTACTTTGTCCCAACCTCTCTGAGCCTTAGTTTCCTCACTTATAAACTGGGGATACCAATCTTTATAATATGTGATGATGGCGATCTAATGATGGACAAGACAGGTGTGATCCCTGACCCAGAGGGTCTGGAGTTCTCCAAGCGTAAGTTGTTTTTATTCTTAAAGGATGCTAACATCAGGCCTGACCTGTGGTGGTGCAGTGGATAAAGCATCAACATAAAATGCTGAGGTCGCCGGTTCAAAACCCTGGGCTTACTGGTCAAGGCACATATGGGAGTTGATGCTTCCTGCTCCTCCCCCCCTCCCTGAAAAAATGAATAAAGTCTAAAAAAATGAATTGTTGAAAAGAAAAAAGATGCTAACATCAGAGGGCCTCCCCCCAATTAGTCATGGAGGGTAGTGACATTTCCAAGGCCACAGAGTGGCAGAGCTGGGACTTGAGCCTGGAGCCTTCAGATCTCTTTACCACCGTCCACACCTCTCCCCATTCTGGTAACCACTTCCTCCTGGTTAATGGTTCAGACTTCCTCCTGATGCACGGAGGAGCCGCGTTTGATGTTGCCTTTCCTGGTTCCAGGAGCCGACAGGCCTCTTGACGTTAATGACATTAACGCAGGTAATTGGGTTGAGAGTTAATCACAGCTTCACAGGTTGAAGTTAATCACAGCTTCGCAGTTTCACTTTCCCCTTCGGCAGCTTGGCAGCGCTGCGCAGGGAGGGAAGCAGAGCGTGAGCGCCAGGTAATGATGTTTGTGCTCTGGGATGAAGACACGGGGAGGAAGTCAGGCCAGCTCTGCTCTGTGTCCATGGGTCTGAGTGCTTATGCACAGTCGGGCATGCATTGTGCTTGTGTGCGCAGGTGTGCGGTGTATCGCTGGGCAGGGTCGGGGCCCTCCCCACAGGAAGGCCCCGTCTAGACCTTGTTTCATCGTTCCCTAGCTGGGTTAGTAGAGCCAAGTCACTGCCCCCCTCTTGGCCTCAGTTTTTTCTTTTTTTGTATTTTTCTGAAGCTGGAAACGGGGAGAGACAGTCAGACAGACTCCCGCATGCGCCCGACCGGGATCCACCCGGCACGCCCACCAGGGGGCGATGCTCTGCCCCTCCGGGGCGTCGCTCTGCCTCGACCAGAGCCACTCTAGCGCCTGGGGCAGAGGCCAAGGAGCCATCCCCAGCGCCCGGGCCATCTTTGCTCCAATGGAGCCTCGCTGTGGGAGGGGAAGAGAGAGACAGAGAGGAAGGAGAGGGGGAGGGGTGGAGAAGCAGATGGGCTCTTCTCCTGTGTGCCCTGGTCGGAAATCGAACCCGGGACTTTTGCACACCAGGCCAACGCTCTACCACTGAGCCAACCGGCCAGGGCCCTCAGTTTCTTTTTTTGTTGTAAAATGGGCATAATCCTTAACCTGGCCCTTGTCTTTCCCAGATGTTCATGAACAACACATAAGACCACTAGGACAAAACTGGATGGTGGGGGGGAGAGAGAAGGATGCCTCATAGAGGCAGAATGGCTTGGTGGTTAGGGTGCAGACGGTTCTGTTCAAGTCCCACCTCCTCTGTTTACTGCTCCATGACCTTGACTTCACTTCTCTGGGTCTCAGTTTCCTCATGTGCAAAATGGGGAGAATAGAATTGACCAAAGTTCATCAAATCTAAGATTTCCATCAACTGTCCAACACCAACATTTTATATGCCATAAAGTAAGAAAAGAATAAATACAGACACAATGCTTCCTTATCATTAGGGTTTTTCATTTTATTCTTAGCAAAAGAGCTCTTTTAGGCAACACAGTTGATCATAAATCAGCCTAAATATTAAATGAAATGTTAAGTGAATTGGGTAAGATATTCCTCAAACATCTTCACAGAGTCTGCCTTTTCTGAATCACTGTACAACTCAGACTTGTTGGGGACCAAGTTTTCCCATGATTTTCCCTCTGTGCCAGCAGGAATGCATGGGAGGGGTTGGCAGCATTCTTTAAAAAGAGAGCTTGTCCTACACCGTACTTCCTTTCAAACTCCCAACCGCCTGCTCTCGGGAGGCTACTTACCCCCAAAGCGGCAGCACAGTGCCGCCGTGAAAGGTAGAGATATTCAGAAGAGAACTGATAGATTGCAACCCCCCTCCTACCCCCAAGATGAGGTAACAGGGCAGGGCATGAAACCACAGATGTTTGAGGACCCAAGAAGAGCAAGAACTTGAGTCTGGAACCTGGGAAACCGTGATGATGGGAGGGCTGCCAGGCAGTGTTCTGAGTTTCCTGACCTCGGATGGCGTGCAGAGCAGCCAGAACTTCCAGTCAATGTGTGCAGTGGCATTGTGGGGTCCTGACAAGGTGACACCAGGCCAAGCAAGGAAGCTGAGACTCCACAACTGGAAACCAGGCAGGGATGCAGAGTCCTCAGGATGACCGTGAGCCATATGGTACAATGCCTGTCTCTGATTCTACCTAGATGCCAGATGGCCTAGCCCTGGTCAGTGACATTATGATGCTACATTTAAGTTATAAACTGCAACTTAATGCATTTGAGAAAGGAGGAAGGGGTGTAGGATGAGGAGGATAAACCCTAAATTTATGGAATTCACCCTGATTTGCTTAAGGCAAACATCCTAATGGGCTGGAATTAATCTGAAGTGACCAAGGTTATCCACTGGCTAGTTTAGATTTCCACCAGCGGGAACCATGGAGCTTGAAACATAGCCTATGTTCAGTTGCAGACAAATAAAGTTGTATTTCTTGCATACCTGACTTTGTGGGCTGAGAAATCCACACCCACTGTGTACAAGGTGGGACAAAAATAGGTTTATAGTTGTGAATACATGAAACACAGTTCTTTTTTTTTTTTTTTTTTGTATTTTTCTGAAGCTGGAAACGGGGAGAGACAGTCAGACAGACTCCGCATGCGCCCGACCGGGATCCACCCGGCATGCCCACCAGGGGTGATGCTCTGCCCCTCTGGGGCGTCACTCTGTTGTGACCAGAGCCACTCTAGTGCCTGGGGCAGAGGCCAAGGAGCCATCCACAGTGCCCGGGCCATCTTTGCTCCAATGGAGCCTTGGCTGCGGGAGGGGAAGAGAGAGACAGAGAGGAAGGAGGGGGGGTGGAGAAGCAAATGGGCGCTTCTCCTGTGTACCCTGGCCGGGAATTGAACCCGGGTCCCCCGCACGCCAGGCCGACGTTCTACCGCTGAGCCAACCGGCCAGGGCCCAGTTGATTCTTGTATCATTATTTATCATTGTATTATTTTCCACACGAACAACTGGAAACCTACTTTTGCCCCACCCTGTATTAAAATACATATGGTCATGTAAATAGATGAGCATTCATGTGCATATTGATATAAATAGGAAAAAGAATCAAAGGAGAAACATCAAGGGTTAAATAGCTTCCCTTTTGATAGGGTTACCCTGGTTTGGATTCAGGTGTCACACAAGGTTTTCAGCCATTACAAAGGCCAGAAAAGCAGTGGCTTTCACAAGAGAGGAGAGGAACAGCAGAACATACACAGGCTAGGAGTGATGTGTGAGCTGATTGACATGTTGGGTCCCAGGCTCCTTCCGTCTTGTTGCTCTGCCCTCCCTAATACTTGGCTTCCATGTCATGATCTAATCCGGATGCCCCAGGTCCCTCCATTACATCTGTGGGAAAGGAGAATGGGGAGAAAGAAGGCAGAATTCTTTCTTTCTTCTGTTTTTTAAGGGCACAATCTAAAAGTTGCACTTATCACTTTCTGTTGTATGACTTAAACATATCTTGGTCACCTGGTCACATCAGCTGCAAGAGATTCTGGGAAATAAAGTCTTAATCTGTGTGGCTATGTGCCCAGCTGAAGCTTTACCATTGAAGGGTGAGTGGATCCGGGGGAGGGGCATCTAGCAGTCTGCCACATGGGTGGTTGATGGCTTTCAGTCTTCCTCTTTCTACTTTCATGGGTAGTGAAACATCCTGCCCTGTAATCACTGATTCCATTTTTTTTTTCTTTTTTTTATTTTTATTTATTGATTTTTAAATTGATTTTTAGAGAGAGGGGAGAGAGAGAGAAGGGGGAGGAGCAGGAAGCATCAACTCCCATATGTGCCTTGACCAGGCAAGCCCAGGGTTTCGAACCGGCAACCTCAGTGTTCCAGGTCGACGCTTTATCCCACTGCGCCACCACAGGTCAGGCTGATTCCATTTTTATGTGTTATTTTCCTTTCCTGTCTGATGGGAGGCAGAGGGATAGAGAAGGAAGACTGAGGTGCTGAGGTGAGGGTTTAAATGCTGGATTTGCAGCTTTCCAGCTGGGACACATAGGCCAAGTCATTTAACTCTCTGTGGTGGTTGTCATGGAGTGCTTCCCAGATGCTCTCTACCTCCCTGAAAAAGAATTCCTGAAGCACGTTTTCCAGCTTGGGGGAATACTGGTGGCTGGTGGCTCTCAGGTGAGTCCCTCTCCAGGCGTTGTCCTCAGCCGAAGGGAGCACTGCCTTGTGCAAGGCCGTGTGCCCCATTCTGTACGGAGCAGCCCAGATTCAGTAGCTGGTGACCTGACCCCTCGCCTCACTGGGACATCTCTGAATGTAGAGCTCTCTAAACCTCTTCTCTCATTCTGTCAAATTGAAACAATATTGTTATGAGGATTAAATGTAATAACGTAAGGGCATAGTAGGTACTCAGTAAATAATGACATTAGTGGACCCTCAGGGAGCCCTGACTCTGTCAGAAGGTGCTCTATGCCCTGTACATGCATAACATCACTTACTCTTCACAACAAGCCTATGAGAGAGGTATTACTATTATCCCCGTTTTACACATGAGGAAACTGAGGCCCAGAGAGGTTAAGTAATGTGCTCCAGGCACCAGCTTGTAAATACTTAGATGCAGCACAGGTTTCTGTCAGCTGTTGGGCTGGGATTATGAAGCTAGAGCTAGGAGGACGGGCTTGGTGACTCCAGGCGAGGATCCTGGACCTTCGGAGCCTCTGCTGAGAACCTCCACCCCGGGCCCTGCACAGAGGCTCCCACAAGACCATGGATGGACGTGCTTTGTAAACTGTACCGTGCTGGGCACCTCTGAGCTGTGGTCATCTCTTGTGATTCTGTTTATAACGATGATAATTGCGACCTTTTATGGCGCACTCACCATGTGCCAGGCCCCGCATTAGACACCTGACAAACATCATGTCATTTACTTCTCATCAACCGCCTTGGGGCAGGAGGCTGTCGCTGTCTGAGATTTATAGATGAAGAGATAGAGGTAAGTAAATGGCCTTAGGCCCCAGGGCCGGGAGTTGGCCATGCAGGATGCAAACCCAGGTCACTGTGAGTCTGGAGGTTGTCCCTCAGCCTGAGGCCTTTGGCAGGATGAGGCCCTGAAGAGGTTGTCTTCAAACAGACCACACACGGAGAGGACGAATTTACCAGACCTGCAGCCTTCCAGAGCCAGGGGTCCAGGGGGTTCCCAAGGGATAGGGAGACACAAGTGTACCCTGGGGGAGCCCCCAGTTTGGTGGACCCCAGGAAAGAAGAAATAGTGAGAGGAGAAAGGGCCAAGGAAGGGGAGAAGCTGGATCAGGAAGTTGGCCAGAGGCCAAGGCCAAGGCCAAGGCCAATCTCTCCTGCTTCACTTCTCCTCTGTCTTTCAGCCTTCGCAACAAGCCTGTGAGTAACTTCCCAGAGGCTGAGTGGCCGGCCAGGCATGAGGACATGATGGGACCTCATAAGGAAGCCACATAGCCTGCTGGGTGACTCAGGAGCTGCCCCATAGCGCTGTGCGTGGACCAGCTCCACCATCTTCCCTGGCTTTTCTCCTCCTTCACTTGCTGAGCAGTACTCAGTTTTCCTATCTGCCAGTGGAGGTGCATAATGGCCCTGGGCATCTCTGTCCCTCCGTGGCTCAGACATCTCAGGCCATAGACCCACCAGGAAGCAGTGGAGTTGGCTGTGTGCGCCTGCTTTAAGGAAGCTTTATCAATTCTGCACCAGCAGAAGTGAGAGTTAGTTTTAGCAGCTCAGGGAAGAGATGAGGGGAATGCAGCCTCTTGTTTCCTTCAGGTTCAGCCCAAGCCCCTCAGCTTACCCCCGAGGACCTTGACGACCTTGCCTCTTCCCACCTCCCCAACCTGAGCATCCCCACCTGACCTCTAGTCATGCTGAATTATGCCCTGTTCCTAAACCGTGCTCTAGGCCTCTGGTCCCCTCTCCCCAGGCCCACCTAGCAAAAGCCCTACTAATCCCTTAAGACCTGGCTTAAATGTCACCTCTTCCATGAAGCCTTCCTTAAACTGCCCAGGAGGAATGGACTCATCTTCTCTGTGTCCCGCAGTACCTCCTGCCTTCATCCATTGCAGCAAATGCTTTTGCTCTGCCAGTTACTGGCTGCATGACCTTGGGGAAGTTACTAAGTATCTCTGTGCCTCAGTTTTCTCCCCTGTAAAATCAGGGGAAGCAATAGTACCTGCCTTGAATGAGTTAACCCTTGTACAGCATTTAGAGCAGTGCCTGGTATCTAGTAAGTAGTAAATGTTACCCATTATTAAAATAATTACAGTTACCTCATCGGGCAGTAAAGAAGATTATGAGTTAATGAGTGTCAAGTGCTTGGCATGGCGCTGGGCACATAGTGAGCCCTCAACACATTGGACCTATTGTCCCCATTGTCACGACCATCACCACCATCTTCACGGTCAGTTTGCCCATCTGCCTCTCCCAGGCTGAGCTCCTGAGGCACAGTCGTGCCTGGGCCAGCATTGATCCCCATAGCCAGCTGAGAGCCAGGCACACAGTAGGTCTCAGTATTTCTTGAACGGATGAAGGAAGCAGGGCCCTGGCCTGGGGGTACTGAGGAGAGGAAAGACGGGAGTGGGGTTTTCGGAGGGACAGTTGTCAGGACTCGCACCAATGGTAGGGGTGGGCGCTGGGGAAAGTGCTAGGTTGGCATCAATGTGGGAGCAGCCAGGACCGGGAGGCTCTATCGTCTGCAAAGTCACACCAACGCCTTTGGGTCTAGAGCTGCAGCCTCTGTTGGAAGGCATGAAGAGGAACTGAGGGGAAGCAGGTCCCCTTTGAAGTTAGCCACCCTGAGCCTCTGGTCTCAAGGTGCACAGGATGCTGACCAAGACTGAGCCACGCCCATCCTCAGAGTCCTGCATCTTGATGCCTGTGCGAGGGGACGTCCTGGAGCCCGGTCAGGCTGCACACCCACCCCTTCTGGCTGCCCTGCTGTTACCGGCAGTGGGGCTGTGAGTCACACACGGCCAGCCAGCTGCCTACTGTGCATCATATTTTTATGCCAGATAATTACAGCCCTTATCGTCATTATGAAAAAGTTATGTGATCTCTGAGGCCTGAAGCCCCAAAACGCGCCAGAAGAGCTACTACCTGTGGATGCTTGGGAGGAGGCACTTTCTTGCTGGTCTGTTCTGTCTCCCTCCATTGGAGCGGGAGCCCTTTGAGGAGGAAAACGTTGTCTCCCTCATTAGGCCTGGAGCTCGGGGCAACAGAGCTTAAAGAACGTTTTAAAATGCACAAGCAAGCTGGCAAGAAGTAGAGGAAGCGCTCCAATGCAAAAAGAAATTAATAATAAAAATAATAAATGAAGACAAATGTGTACACAAATTAAAAAGAGAAGCTAGTGAGCCCTGAACTGGCAACTTCCCTAAAAGATCCCCAGAAACTAGAGCTATGTGGGTTTTTCAATTGAGGTCAAATTTACAGAGTGTGAAACTCACCCCTGTTAGTGTAAATATCCTTGAGTTGCTAATTTGTTTACTGTCCTAATCTAGTTTTGCCCTTTCCAGAAGGTCCTAGAAATGGAATCATGTAGTATGTCACCTTTTGTGTCTGGCTCTTCTTACTTAGCAGAGTGCATGCAAGGTTCACAGGTGTCATTCATTGTGTGTGACAGTGGTATATGCCATGGTTTGGGTGAGCTGAGGTTTGTTTATCCAGTCACTTGAAGGACAGCTGGGTTTGCTGGTTTTAGTGCTTAGGAATAAAGCTGTCCTCAACATTTGCGTGTAGGTTATGATGGGCATGTAGGTTTTTATTTCAGTTGGGTAAATAGCTGGGAGTAAGCTTGTTGGATTGTGTGCTAAGTGCATGCTTGACTGTAAAGAAACTGCCGAACTATTTTTCCAAAGAGGCTGTGCCCTTGGGCAACGCCCTCCGGACCAGCAATGTGGAGCTTTGCTTTTCACAGATGCACCTCAGACGGGAGACAGCCCAAGGCCTGACCAGGCAGAGAGTGGGATCTGCGATCCCCCCCAGAGTCAGAGCCTCTGCAGGCAAGATCTTTAGTAAAGGGCTAAACTTAACTCGTCTTCTAAAAGGAGATAGCAAGAAAAATGGTTGGTCTTGGCTTTGACTCAGGGTGGAGGGGAAATAAACTCTTCCTTGAGCCCCCTCAGTGAAGTTAGAGCCCAGATTCCCACTTCTTTCTCGGTCCAGAAACCTTAAGCTGAGAATTTAAAGTAGTTCTTGATGAGTTACCTCCCAGGTATCCAGCACAAAACAAACTAACCTTTCTGGAGGAAAACATAGCAATCTAAGGCGTATAACATTTCCATGGATGGAGTCCTAAGAATCATGAGCTTATAATAAAAAATTTAGAAAAAAGAAACCTCACAGAAACCAAGATTCCACAAACGGGTTTTACTAGAACTAGAAAGCAGCAGAATCAGGGCTGCAAATACTTTCAGTTTTGGAATTAGAGCATTCATACTAGGAAATAAGGATGCTCAATAATTTAAACAAATAAAAGAAAGTATTGAGAATGCAAACGCAGAACAGGAGACTATTACAAATGAGCAGGCACATTCCTATAAAAGTAAATGTTATATTTGCCGTATGAATCACCAATTCCACACCTAGGTATTTGCCGAAGAGAAATGAACGCCAATGTCCTGGAAAAGACTTATATATGAGTGTTCATAACAGCTTATAATATCCCCAAACTGGGAAGAACACAAGTGTCCATCAGCAGGTGGCTGGGGCAACCAATTGCGGTATATAAGGGAATATTACTCAGCAACAAAAAGGGATGAACTACAAATACTGTTAACTACCTGAATTAATCTAAAAAATATATGGAGAGAAACTAGACACAAAAGAGTGGAAACTGTGTGATTTAATTTGTATAAATGCTTTGAACAGGCAAAAACGAATCTGTAGTAACAGGACGCGGATTATCGGTTAGGGATCTCATCCAGTCCCGACAAATGCCCCCGTTGTTCTGTCCAGCCCAGACCTCGCCTCTGAACTCCAGTGGGGTTATCCAGTCTCCTACCACACATCACCTCAGTCTCAACACCTGCAGGACCATCCTCCTGATTTCTTGCTTATGCACCTGCCCTCCCCCCCGACTCCCCATCACAGGGGCCGCTCCAGGTGGCTTACACCCCAAACTCGGAGTCATCTTTGGCTCCACTTTTCCTCTTATACCCCACCTTTGACCCACTAGTAAACCCTGGTGGACCTGCCTCCAAAATATCACTCCAATCGGACCACTTTTTACCTGTTCCACTGCTTATTTTTCGCTGGGATTAGCATCACTGCCTCTGTCTCTCTGCTTCCATCCTTGCCTCCCTCTGATCTGTGGTCAGCAAGGCAGCCAGAGGGTTTTGCTTAGACCCTTCGGGGGGCTCCTCGTCTCACTCAGATATGTGAGATCTTTCCTTCAACTTTCAAGGACACCACGTTTCTACCTCTCACCATTCTGACTTCATCTCCTGGTACCCTGCCTCTCCTCCCCCACCTCCTGGCCACTGAGCTCCTGTCCTGGGACTTTGCACATTCTGTTCCCCTTCCTGGCATGAGAACCCCCCCTCCCCCAGCTAGCCCACTGCTGTTCTTCTGCTAGGGAGGCTTCCTGACCCCTGTGTAAAACAGTGACCTTGCCCTGTGCTGTGGCGTTCATCTTTCCACTACTGCTTTTAACTTTGATCACCTGGCTAAAGGTGTGTTGGTCAGTTGTCTCCACTTGTTACGGGCTGAATTGTGTCCCACTCACTCCAATTACATATATTGAAGTCTTAACGCCCCGTACCTCAGAATGTGACCTTACCTAAGTGGTTGTTTTTTTTTTTTTACAGAGATAGTCAAATTAAAATGATGTCATTAGGGTAGGCCTTAATCCAGGGGTCCCCAAACTTTTTACACAGGGGGCCAGTTCACTGTCCCTCAGACCATTGGAGGGCCGGACTATAAAAAAACTATGAACAAATCCCTATGCACACTGCACATATCTTATTTTAAAGTAAAAAACCAAAACGGGAACAAATACAATATTTAAAATAAAGAACAAGTAAATTTATTTTTTTTTCAACTTTTTAAATAATTTTATTTTTTTAATGGGGTGACATCAATAAATCAGGATACATATATTCAAAGATAACATGTCCAGGTTATCTTGTTGTTCAATTATGTTGCATACCCATCACCCAAAGTCAGATTGTCCTCTGTCACCTTCTATCTAGTTTTCTTTGTGCCCCTCCCCCTCCCCCTTTCCCTCTTCCTCTCCCCCCTCCCCGCGTAACCACCACACTCTTATCAATGTCTCTTAGTCTCACTTTTATGTCCCACCTACGTATGGAATACTGCAGTTCCTGTTTTTTTTTCTGATTTACTTATTTCACTTCGTATAATGTTATCAAGATCCCACCATTTTGCTGTAAATGATCTGATGTCATCATTTCTTATGGCTGAGTAGTATTCCATAGTGTATATGTACCACATCTTCTTTATCCAGTCATCTATTGATGGGCTTTTTGGTTGTTTCCATGTCCTGGCCACTGCAATGAACATGGGGCTGCATGTGTCTTTATGTATCAATGTTTCTGAGTTTTGGGGGTATATACCCAGTAGAGGGATTGCTGGGTCATAAGGTAGTTCTATTTTCAGTTTTTTGAGGAAAAACCATACTTTCTTCCATAATGGTTGTACTACTTTACATTCCCACCAACAGTGTATGAGGATTCCTTTTTCTCCACAGCCTCTCCAACATTTGCTATTACCTGTCTTAGAACAAGTAAATTTAAATCAACAAACTGACCAGTATTTCAATGGGAACTATGCTCCTCTCACTGACCACCAATGAAAGAGGTTCCCCTTCCAGAAGTGCAGCAGGGGCTGGATAAATGGCCTCAGGGGGCCGCATGCGGCCCGCGGGCTGTAGTTTGGGGACCCCTGCCTTAATCCAATATGACGAGTGTCCTTATGATAGAAGGGGCGATGTGGAAACAGACATGCATACAGGGAGAATTCCCTGTGAACATGAAGATAGCCACTTGCCAGCCAAGAAAGAGGCCTGGGAGAGATCTTTTTCCCATAGCTCTCAGATGGAACCAACCCTGCCGACAACTCAAGTTTGGACTTTCAGCCTCCAGGACTTGAGACAGTCAATTTCTGTTGCTTAAGCCACTCAGTTTGTGGCATTTTGTTAGGGCAGCTCAAACAAATTAATATACACCACTATGACGTCACTTCTTCCTCCATTTCTATCTTCTACTCATTTGAAAGGAGTCATTATATGCAGCCCACACTGACGCTCTACCTACCTTCATAAGGAGAGAGTATCCACAGAAATTATTTGAAATTCTCATCCATGAACAATATATGTTTAGTCATTTGTTTATTGTCTATTTCCTTTAATCAGATACTAACTCCCAAGGGCATGGAGTTTTGGCTCTTTGGTTCACTGCTATATCCTAGCACCTAAAGCAGTGTCTGGCACATAGCAGGTGTTTGAATTTTTTTTTTTTTTTTTTTACAGTGACAGAGAGAGAGTCAGAGAGTGGGATAGATAGGGACAGACACAGGAACGGAGAGAGATGAAAAGCATTAATCATCAGTTTTTCATTGTGACACCTTAGTTGTTCATTGATTGCTTTCTCATATGTGCCTTGACAGTGGGGCTGCAGCAGACTGAGTAACCCCTTGCTGGAGCCAGCGACCTTGGGTCCAAGCTGGTGAGCTTTGCTCAAACCAGATGAGCCCGCGCTCAAGCTGGTGACCTCGGGGTCTCGAACCTGGGTCCTCCGCATCCCAGTCTGACACTCCGTCCACTGTGCCACTGCTCGGTCAGGCGGTGTTTGAATATTTCAATGAACAAAACTAATGAGTCAGCAATGGCAATAACTGGAAATGGATTACTTTAAAGACATAGATTGTCAGAATGGACTATAAAAGCACAACTCTGTACTAAAGAAACTCCCCAAATATTAAATCACAGGAAGTTTGAAAAGTAAAAGAATAGGGAAAAAAAAAGCATACCAATGAAATGCCAACCCAAAGGAAGATGACACAACTTTAATAATCATGGGATAAAACATTATTAGGAAACAGTAATGTTGCCTGTAATAATAATTATATATAACATATAACTATATATTACTAACACATAATAATTATATATAACGGATATCATACAATATATGTTATTAATATATCATAATAAAGGGCTTACCTCATTAACATGTTCAATATATTGGAAAGCTGAGACAATTCTGAACTTGTATGCTCTAAGTTCAAAATATGTAAATCTGAGTTTCCTGGTCTTTCTTTTTGCCTTTTATATTGTAGACTGGGTGCTGGAGAAGCCAGCGGCAGGGCAACACCAACAGCACAGACAGAAAAAGCCCAAGAGCCTGCTCTTACCAAAGAACCATGGAAGGAGAAACAGAGGCATAAATAGAGGGACTTAGGCACAGGAGAGTATGAGGAGGGACAGTAGGAAACCCAAGGAAGCTGCGTCAGTGCCTGAGGGGGACCAGTACCACCTTAGATCTCTTGATATAGGTTCAGCCTAGCCAGCGACCTTGGGCTTCAAGCCAGCGACCATGGGGTCATGTCTCTAACCCCACACTCAAGCTGATGACCCCGTGCTCAATCTGGTGAGCCTGCACTCAAATTGGCGACCTCTGGGTTTTGAACCTGGGTCCTCAGCATCCCAGGTCGACACTCTACCCATTGTGCCACCACCTGATCAGGCTTCGATCTATTGATCTCTAAGTGATTCCAATGGTGGGGATGCCTCCTGTGATGCATTTGGGGAACCAAGCTTGCGCCTCTGGGAACTTCACCCTCTTACCTGCAAACACACAGGAGCCTAGGCCTCCAGAGAGGTAAAGCCCCCAGCAGTCTCCTTCTCTCACACTGTCTCACTCTCCACCTCTTGGGAGGTAGGAGATCCACCAAACTACCTCAATGCTGCACCCCTGATTCCAAAGCAGCTGCGCCATTTAACCAGGGGTGTATGAGGGTCTGGTGTCCCTACATTCTCGCCAACACTTGGCATTATTTGTTTGTTTTCACTTTTTTTTTAGTAACCATCCAAAGGGGTTTGCTGTGGTATCTCACTGTGGTGTTTTTTTTTAACATTTTTTTTTTTAGTTGTTGGTTTTTTTTGTTTTTTTTTTACAGAGACAGAGAGAGAGTCAGAGAGAGGGATAGACAGGGACAGACAGACAGGAATGAAGAGATGAGAAGCATCAATCATTAGTTTTTCATTGTGTGTTGTGACACCTTAGTTGTTCATTGATTGCTTTCTCATATGTGCCTTGACCACAGGCCTTCAGCAGACCGAGTAACCCCTTGCTCGAGCCAGTGACCTTGGGTCCAAGCTGGTGAGCTTTTGCTCAAACCAGATGAGCCCACGCTCAAGCTGGCAACCTAAGGGTCTCGAACCTGGGTCCTCCGCATCCCAGTCTGACACTCTATCCACTGCGCCACCACCTGGTCAGGCAGATTTTTATTAATTAATTTTTGGAGAGAGGGGAGAGATAGACAAAGAGTGAAATAGAGGAGGGAGAAGAGGGAAGCATCTATTCGTATTAGTTGTTTCCAGTATGTGCCTTGAGCAGGCAAGCCCAGGGATTTGAACTGGCGACCTCAGCATTCCAGGTTGATGCTTTATGTACTGCGCCACCACAGGCCAGGCCTCACTGTGGTTTTGATTTGCATTTCTCTGATGGCTAGTGATGTTGAGCACCTTTGCATGTGCTTGTTGGCCATTCACATATCTTCTTTGGAGAAATGTCTATTTGGAACCTTTGTTCATTTTGTAATTGTTTTTTAATTGTTGAGCTGTAAGAATTCTTTGGAGATTCTGAGTCTTAGGTCCGCATCAGATATACAATTTGCAAGTGATTTCTCCCACTTTATTGATTGTCTTTTGACTCTCTTGATATTTTTCTCTGGGCCTTTCACTTTGATGCAGCCCAGTTTGTCTGTTTTTCTTTAGTTGCTAGAATTAAATTGAAATGAAAAGAAAATATATGCCAACAAGTGTGAAAACTTAGATGAAATAGACAGATTTCTAGAAAAATAGAACTTTTCCATAAAAGTAGTATGCTGGTAATGCTTAACAATAGGTTTTCACCAACAAGTGTGAAAACTTAGATGAAATAGACAGATTTCTAGAAAAATAGAACTTTTCCATAAAAGTAGTGTGTTGGAGTAGTGTGCTGGTAATGCTTAACAATGGGTTTTCCAGACAACCAAACACACACACACACACAGCATCTACCAAGTTCCATGATGGGTCTAATTCCCAGCACGGCCAGTTTCAAGGTACCAACGTGCTGAAGGTGGGGAGCTGGACTCGATCAGCTCTGCAGAGCCAGCCCCCAGCACACCCCTGACTTGTAACACAAGAAGTAGGAACCTGCCCTTCTTGCAAATGAGGCCCCACCAAGCCACACTTCACCCTGGTGCAGTCGCTGGTGCTGCAGCCAGTGAGGGATGACATCAGCATGGTCCCACCAGAGTGTCAGCCCGGGAACTCACACCTGCTCCCTGCCCAGCTATCTTTCTGAGAACCAGCACTGAGCAATGGCCCTGTCTGAACCTTTGAACCTAGCCAGGAACACGTAGACTCATCATCACGGAATGTCAGTGACCAGCGTCTGGGAACTGAGGCTCAGAGAGGGCCAGCAACGTCGCCCAGTACATGGCTGAGTTCAACTGGAATCCAAGCCTCTGAACGCTGAGCCCAGCCTTGGAACTGTGCAAACTTGAGTCTGGCCAATGAACTCTCTTCAGCTGGGCTCCTGGGCCCCTCCTGCAGCCAGGCACCGGCCTGAGGTACCCCTAAGTGTACCCCAAAGTCAGATCTGCTGTGCATGCCCCATTGCTTAGGGGGCCCCACAGGCTACAGGGGAGAGGGCAGCAAGGACAGCTTTGAGCCATGAGTAGGGGTCAGCCCCCACAAGACCAACTCGGTGGGGTGAGGTTGATAAGAGGCTCTGCGCAGTCCCCAGAGGAGGTGGGCAGCCCCTGGAGCTGTTCCGGAGGCCCCAGGTGCAATGGAGAAATAAAATGTGGGTGGAGGAAGCAGACAGAGCCGGCTGGTGTTTTCAGTTCCACTAGGTGGTGCATGGCCTTGGGCAAGGTGTCTCAACATCTTTGAACCTCTACTTCCTCTTATAAAGGTGCCAGATCTCCAGTGGCTCTGAGACTCAAATGAGATTCTCCAGAAGAGGAGGCTCCTCTCCCTCTCCCAGCTGACTCAGCACTCCCCTGCTTAGGGGGCCTGGTGGCTGGCAGGGTAGGGCTGGGATATACAGGTGATGTGACCTTCCAGGTCCCCTGTCTCCTATCTCGGAAAATTCCTACCACGGCAGGACCTGGGTCAGCCTCCTTGGGGGCGGCTCTGGGGAAGAGGGGGTGCCGAGCCAGGGGTGGAGGATGCAGCCTTAAGGAAAACCTCCAAATATCCCAAATGCAGATCTTCCTGACATCCTGAGTTGTCCCCACAGGGAGTGAAGTGAAGAGCAGCTCTACCTGGCCCAGTGCCAGTGAGACCCGCAGCCAAGGGTCAGGGGACTAGTGGCAGGTCCAAGTTCTGCTGCTGGGGGGCTGTGTGACCTTGGGCAAGTTATTGCCCTTCTCTGGTCCTCGCTATTCTCTTCTGTAAAAGGCAGGGTTGGCCAACTCAGCCCTGGGGTTCCTCTGGCTCTGACCATTGGAGAGGCCCAGCCTCCACCCCGCCATGGCTTTCAGAGAAGCTGGGCCAGGGCGGGACTCCAGCAGGGCACTGGCTTTGGCTCGTGCAAAAGCTATGCCGCAGGCTCTCCGGGCCAAGTCAATAAACTGGGCTCATAAATGCATGGCAGGCAGCAGGCCTCCCTCAAATAAAATGCTTTTTATTTTGATTGAGAAAGGCCTGCTCTGGGCAGTCCTGAGTCAGGTCGTCACAGGGGCACTGGGGCAGAGGGCACCCGGCTGCCCAGCCTTTCAGGGCCAAGGGCCTGGGGAACCAGCTCCCTTAGTCATCCACCTGTCTCCTCTGCTCACCTTCTTCCCTCTGGAATGAACTTGAGCTCTAGCCCTGCTTTGCAGCACGACCTCACCTCTCCCACTTCCCTTTCTGAGTCTCAGTTTCCGCAACTGTCAAACAGACCGGCCAATACCCTGCTGGCCTCACTTCTGGATGGTGATGTCTCCAGGGAGACAGCGTGGGAACGCTCTTGGCCAGAAGTAAGCAAGTGTGCATTTCAGAGAGAGCGGGTCCCTTCCACTGACAGGAAGAGCGTTTCTTGCAGTCCCCTCCATCAGACTGGAGATTCCTCCAGAACAGGGGCTGTGCCTTCCCCAGCAGCTCAGAAGATTTGCAGAAGGGAGAGAGGGCTCCGCCTAACCCTTAACTCCTATAAGGTCGGAGCTGTGCTTGTCCCATCAGAGTAGATAATCTGTGTGGTCAGGGGCTGTCTCCCCATCAGGTGGGAAGCTTCCCAAGGGTACAGACTGCGTCTCCCCCATCAGAGAGGAAGCTTCTGGGGACAGGCAGTTGTGTTTACACTTAGCCTGGGGATCCCACAGAGAGCACGGGCTCTGCTTCCCTCTTCAGACTCACGTCCCTGCCCCCACCCATCCTCCTCTGTCTTTCTCCTTTACAGCCAGCACCCAGGGGGCGGGTGTTGTGTGTGACTGGCACTTGGGGACCAGTGTTGGACATCAGGAAGGAAGGAGGCTGCACATGGACTCAGGGGGAGTGGAGGAAGAAGCAGGTATTAAGAAAAGCCATGGTACGGAACGAGGTGCCCGCCCTGCCCGGTCACGTTGACATCTGTGAGCTCCCAAGGCAGAGGGCCAGGGTCAGGCTGGATGATTCAGGCCTGGGTTGGAGCTGGTTGGCTCTCAGACCCAGCCCAACCCTGACTGGCCTCACCATGGGTCACTTGGGATTTGGGTGTCCCTGAGGCTGGGGGTGCTGGGCTGATGCTGGGGAGAGGGTGGGGGAGGGTAGCAGGAGGTGTGTGCCTTGCCTGGTTTCACTGAGTCAGAGCTGGACAGCTCTCTGAGGATCAGCTGCCCAATCCTCTCCTTGTACAGGTAGAAAGACTGAGGTCACAGAGAAGGTGCCTAAGGTTGCCCAGCCAGTCTGCCGGGTGTTAGGGTTGGAACCCGGGGATTCTGACTCCTGGCCTGGTGCCCCTTTTATTCTGTTGTAGGAATTAGCCTCAAATGGAGGATAAGACACCCAGACAACTTGATGGAGGAAGAAAGAATATTTGTAGCCGGTGGAGCACATGGGCCTGGTAGCACCAAAGACACAAGCTCCCCGAAGTTAGATTTCTTACATCTTATATACCTTTACAGCTTTAGCTTTCACACGACAAGTGCCTGATTTCTATGACTTCTTTGTTTGCAGACCTACATGACTTTTGTGTTTCGGGGAGGGGAGGGGGTAAGAGAGGAGCCCTGAGGGTCTGCCCTTGACAATCCTATTACTCATTCTTCTTGCTGGTGCTGCAAGTCCATTTCAAGGAACTGATAACAAGCAAGGACCAACTGTGGTTTGTTATTTTTCAAACTTATCTCAGTCTGCCCTTGCTCCTTCAGTCCGAAACACTGAGGTCACTGGCTCATGCGTAGGATCTCAGACTTTGCGGGCCCCCCCTCCCCTTCTGCTTTCTTCTGGTTTCTCCTCTGTCAATTCTTCTTGTCTACTTCTTGGGGAGACCCAACCTGTGCTGTTAGGAAACCTCCCCTCCCATCTGAGGGTGGAGAGAACCCCTATTCCCATCCCATTGCCGTCTGAGCCCAGATGACCCAGGCGGAGAGCCCAGGGCCTGTCTGGGAAGCCTTCCTGCGCCTCTCATCCTTTCTTCCGGCTTCATCCTTCATCCCCCTCCCCTTTACCATCCTCCTGGGCATTCCACATAAGACTTTCCAAAATTCACCCCCAGTAAAGGCACATGTGCGCACATGTGGGCCCAGGGTCGCAGCCGGGAAGCTGTGAGCACAGACGCTGCCCGGAGGCCTTGCTTCCCCTCTGCACAGGTGAATTTTGAGTTCTACTCTACTTATAGGGCTGGTGGTTTGTCTTCTCACATTGATTTGTAGGCATTTCTTATCACGTTCTGGGTGTCAGTCTTTTGTCCTCTATGATAATTATGAGCTCATAATTCTTCTCTATGTGGAAATTTAACTTGTTTAGTCATCAGCTCATTCCAGGAGCATCAGTAATGGATGGGCCAGGCCCTGTCTGTGCAGCGTGCACGGTCCCGAGGGACATGGGATGGGGCCCCTGCTTGCAAAGAGAACTCACATCTGATGGAGGAGACAGACATTAGGCATAAGAAGGAAATAAAGGCTATTTGTTCAGGAGCCGGTTCCGCTTACCAAGCTAACATGATTTTCTTTACAAAAGGTTTATTAAGAATTTCTTCAGAACTCAGGTAGGGTGAAAAGAAAGGTTTCCTCATGTTTGTTTCTGGGCTGGGTCTTGAAATCCTTTGCAGTGAGCACTGTTTCTAGAAGTTTCCTTGATTCCATGAACCCTTGGCTGACAACGTGCTGCTTGCAGACCTTTCCCCCGGTTTCTACCCTGGTTTGTGTGTTCCCACCAGGAGGATATTGTCGAATTCCTGGCCCCAGAAGCTAGTTCTCAGTGCTCGGTGGAGGTGAGTCATATAGCCAGGGAGGTGAGGTGTGGGGTCAGGTCTGGGGAATTGGCTGCAAAACTGGGTCATTTTGAAGTCCTCACCTGTCATGGGGTCAGGATGTGCCATGTCAGGCAAAGCCAGACTCCCCGTCCCTCCCCTGAGGCTGCCAGTCTTGAAGGGGACTCAGAGGCTGTGAGCAGAACAGGGATTGGAGGCCATGACTTGGAGCGAAGGAGCCAGGCAGAGGCCAAGTGGATGGACGTGCCTGGCAGTGGGGCCCAGGCCTCAGGAAGTCCATGGCCGGTCAGCGCACAGATGACAGGACCTTGCAGGCTTGGTGGCAGTGTGTCCAGGAGAGTGACATAGGCAGAGGCAAAGCATGCTGAGCAGGGAACGAGAATTCTGCATTCTAGCTCTGTTCCTGGCTCGCCGTGTGCCAGCGAAGTCCCCTCTCAGGGCCTCAGTTCTGTGACCACTGAAGTGGCTGCCAGTTCTGGCAATCTCTGAAGCTGGCCTAGGAAGGAGGCAGCGTGAGCACCCTGGAGCAAGTTCCCCAGGGGACTGACAGAGAAGCAAGGGGCACGTGTGACCCAGGGATGGAAAACCCAGTCCTGGCTTTGTGCTATTTCTCCAGTGTCACCTCCCGCAGGAAGGCTCCCAAGCCAGGCTGACCCAGGAGCCTATAGAATTTGGGGGCCTTTCTCTATGCTTGTGGCAATGTGCTATATTGTCATCTCTGCATCTGTGTGAGATGTCCCCATTCCTAGGGCTCCATGAGGTCATGGACAGTGTCCCCCACCCCCCACCTCCCCCATAGCTGCTGGACCCACAGCGCAGCAGGCATCACCATGGAGATGGGTGGAGGACCCACGAGCAGCCTCCGCTGACTCTGCACCGCACCCCGAGCTCTCACCTCCGCCCTCTGCCTTCCTGAGTGAGGCAGTGGGGACGGGGGACCAAGCAGGTCATCACACCCATGCTCTCACCACCCCCTGCTCCCCAGGATCCATGGGTGCTGTTCCCTGAAGGCCTGTGAAGCATCACAGCCACCTTGGACAGTGGAAGTGAGGACCCCAGGCCCCAGAGGGCACGCGGGTAAGGTGAGGGTCAGGAGAGGCGGGCCTACGGACCCTCAGAGACCATCAAACTATCTCTTGCCCCCTGACATATACAGATAGGAAAACCATGGCCCAGGAGGGGCTCTGGCTTGTCTGAGGTCCCATAATCAGGGCATGTCCCCCTCTTCCCAGCCCAGCGTTTCCCAGGGCACGAGGCATTTGTGCAGAGGGAGAAGGGGTGCAGGGCTAGGTGGCCTACCCTCTGAACCAGGACATGGATGGATACAGAGCACTCGAGAGCGACAGTCTGGGGAGCCTGGGTAATGGCAGGAGCATGGGCTCAGGGTCGGACGACTGTCCTGAATGTCCTGTGTGTCCTGGGCAGCATCAGCCCCTCTGAGCCATGCTGCATTCACCTGTACCTGCCTAGCTGGGATGCAAGAGATCGCATGAGCTCCAGAGAGCACTTAGAGCAGGTACCCAGGGCCTGTGCCCCCTTCTTCCTCCAGGGGGACAGAGCACTTTTGGGGGGCCTGAAGACCACTTTTCTGATGTCAGCAAAAGCTAGGGGTGCAGCAACAGCTAGCCTGCCTCTTGCCAGTTCTGCATGGGAGTCCAGGTTGGAGGGCCGGGGGTAGGGAGGTGGAGACACCACCTGAGGGGGCCTGGTTTCTTGGGGAGGACAAGTTTGGGTGGTAACAGAGCTTCTCTTTCCAGAAAAGACAGCGGGAGGGGGAAGGAAAGAAGGATGTGGTGTGGGTGTTGGCCACCGCCCATCTGGTAAGACCTGGAGCCTCCTTGCCAAAGACTTAATAAGATTTACTTTGTTTTCTTTGGAGCCAGGCAAGATGCTGGGAGCTGGCTTCCAGCCTCCGCACTGCAGCTGACTGCTGTGTGACCCGGAGCCGGCCGCCACTCCTCTCTGAGCCTCCGTCTCCCTGTCTGGGGCCTTCCCGCCTGTACCTTAGCAGTGCTGGATCCAGTTTAATGGGCTGAGTTACCTGGTGGCTCCCAGTCTCAGTTTCTTCATCTGCACAGTGAGGATAAACATAGCCACCACCTGGAGGTGTCCAGGGGGTGTGTCCCCAGCACCCGGGCTAGGGGAAAAGTGGGTGATCAGCACGGGTCTGAGCGCAGGAGGCAGGGAGCCTGGGGAAAGGGAGACTGTGGGAAGCATGAAGTTGAGAGGGGTCCGTGTTGGCTCTGGGGACTCACGGTGCTACCTGCTCTTCCCTCACGGCGTGTCTGTCTTTTTCCTTCTCTCTTTGCCCTGGTCACTCCCTCTGTCCTTCAGTGTGACTCCCTGCACTTTGCTCTGTCTCCCTGTCCCTACTTTTCTGTCTCTCTTCCTTTCTCACTCTCTTTGTTCCCTGTTTTGGGCTTTCTTTGTCTCTGTCTCTCTCTGTCTTTCAGTCTGTTTCCTTCTGACTCTCTGTCTCTGTCCCCTTCTCCGGCTCCCTCTCCTCTCTGGAGGCCCATCTGGTGTCACTGACCCAAAGGGCCAGGCAGGGGTGGGGAGGAAGGTTGAGCTCTGCTTCCGGATGTTACCCCACTCCCCTTCTTTTCTCCCCAGAGAATGGGCTGGGTGGTCTTGGATCAAGTGCAGGTCCTCTCTGGGCTTGTTATTGGTGACAAACCAGGCTTTCTGAGGGGATCTGTGGAGCCCCGGGCACCGCACAAGGGCTGCAGGGATGGCTGGAGAGGGAGGCGGAGGGTTGGGCTTTGAGCCCCCATTCGGCTTGGTCCTGAGTATTTACTCTTTTGTCTGTTTTAAATGTGAACCTACAGACTTCCAGGTTTAGCTCTAAAGCCTCCTCTTTCCTTGATTTTCTAAGGATGCATGTGACCTCATGTCTCCAACCCAGCCATTGGGGCCTTCTCTGAGGTAGGCCTCTGCTCTCAGTCCGGGCCCAGAACTCAGACGGACCAAGGCCAGCAGGGGCGGGGTGGTCTGGGCCCATGTCCTGGGATGCTCCAGGACTTGACGGGGTGCCAGAGTGACCGAGTTGGGCCACCAGAGCTCCAGGACTTCATTAGAGTGAGGCAGCTGGGTATGGGTGTCTCGTGAGTCCTCCCGCCATCAGGCCCGACACAGGACAGTTCTGCCCTTCCCAGGGTGGAGGTTGGAGGTGTGTGTGATGCAGCAGGAGGGGCTGAGGCCAGGTGGCCCCTGCAGCGTGTAAGCACGAGCAACACACGAGGTGAGAGCCGCCCTGGCTCCACCAGCGTTAGAACGTAGCAATTAACCCACCATTTCCGTGGATGCGGCTACGGCTCTGCTTCCATCCTCATTAGCAGGAGACCTTGGGCATGTTGCTTAAACTCCCCGAGACGGGCCCTCCTCCTTTTCAAAGCAGCAGTAATAGCTGTGCTCACCTCCTAGGTTTGATGCGAAAATGAGAGGCGGTGCTGACAAGGGCTCAGCAGAGCAGGCAGACGGGATGTGCTCCGTGCCCCCGTCCCGGTCCTCCGCACACCCCCTTATTGTGGTTCTTGCAAAACTTCCTCATAACAACGTCCACATTCTCCATCAACCACATTTTCCTCTGAGGCAGCCTGGGACCAGGTCTTGTTCATCCAGTCCTGGCCCAGCCCATGGTAGTACCCAAGAAGTGTTTGTCGAATAAGTGACTGATTTGGGGAAAGTTGCTGAACCCTTCTGTATAATGCTTTTTCCTTTGGGGGGGGGTCTTGGCAGATGATATCTTGTCAGCAACATAGGTGGTGAGAACAGCATCTGGACAGGCTAGATAGAGTGTCTCCACTGGACAGAACTGTCCCAGTGGAAAGAAAAAGGAGTTTTCCAGGAAACCATGGCCAGTGGCCTGAGAATCCAAGCTTCTAACTCTGGAGTTGATTTCCTAACCTTTATTCCACTTTGCCTCCCCAACGCTGTGTGTCTTGAGTCAAGTCACTCTCCCTCTCTTGGGCCTCTTTGTCTCTGAGTGTTAAATGAGGCAGGTGATCCAGGATTTCTGGAAGGGCCTGCCGAGATACAAAGCTTTGTGTTAGGTGATGCCCAGCAGGGGTTCTGTCCTCACCCCCTTTCTGGGAATGAGTCCCCAACTCTGAGTGAGCCCAGTAGAAGGTGCTGGACCTGGGCCAATTCTCACAGAGGAGTCTCAACTGTAGCCAGGTGGGCTGACATTGGAAAACAGTGGATCTCTGCTCTAGCAGCTACAAGGAACAGCCAACATCAGAGAGAAAACCCCCATATTCCCTGCCGTTCCCTATTTAATCAAAGTTTTGGATAAAACAAAGAATGCTCATGGAGGAGGCTCTGAAGGATACCCAGCATATATTCCTGTGGACACCCTACCCCCAATATACCTGTGGATGAAGCCAGACTCAATCATAAGGATGTTGTGAATCACTTAGTTCAATATCCCACACTTGCCCCTTTTATTAAACCCACCCAGGGGTCGGGGGATTTCTTTTTGTTCTCAGGGCCTGAAGTTAGCTGGGCTCAACAGTTTTATACTGTGAGCACTGTGACTCAGAGACTTGATTCTATTGCCTCTTTTCTCCTGGGCCACCAGGAAACTCAGAGCTAAATTTACCAACCAGACAGGTTGTCTACCCCTGTCTTTGTCTTTTTCTGCCCATTCTTTTACTTAATTTTCTCACTTAAAAAAATAAAATCTTATCCAGGGTGTATTTTGTAAGCTGTATCAAATCCTTTTTTATCTGGATGTGTGATTTATAAATTCATGAAAGAAGTGGAAGTGTTGAGACTTCCCGTAGAGTGGGTGTTGGAGGAAGGCATGTCTAAGGAAGAAAGGGAAGAAAGAGGTGGGCAGAAAGGCGGGGGGTGGGCAGAGGTTTCTGGAAAAGCCCAGTCAGGGAGCCAGCCCCCAGTGGGGGCAGTGGGGGTAGGAGAAGCAGAGCCATTCCATCAGAACAGAGGTGGGGCACTGGGTGGTGGGGGGCGTCATCAGGGGTCTGGCCTGGGGGCCTTGAATGCAAGGCTAAATGTCTACTTCTTGCAGATCAACTATATCCCAGGCACTTTAATATTGTCATTGATGACTTCTACACTATTCCAGATTCTACGAATTAGGAGACCAAGCCTCAAAGAAGTGAAATCATTTGCCTGGGGTCCTGAAATCGAAGACATGGCCACGCCCAGGTTGGGACCCAGACAGTAGGGCCCCAAAGTCTAGGCTTTGTCCCCATGGTCTCCCTCCTTTATCCTGGAGGCCATGGGGGCTGCCAAAGGCCTTTGAGGGCAGTGATGTGATCAGACACATGCTTCTGCCAGATCACTACTGCCTGTGGCATGGGGTACAGTCAGAGGAGGATTTAACGGCAGCTGCACCGGGTGCTCACCCTGGGCCCCATCTTCTGAAGGGGTCCCGCAAAACTCCAACTTGATGCTTTTTTCTAATGACACCAAGTCTGGTTTCCTATGAGCAATTTTAACATTAATAGTATATAATATTTTTTATTTATTTAAAAATATGGTGAACGTGTATTTTTATTTCCCCTGTCTCTCTCTTTAATTTAAGGGGCCCAATATTTTCTCCTGCGCCTGGGGCCTCCACCGACCTTAATTCGCCTCTGGGTACAGTGAGCCTGGGACCGGAGACCAGGCACAGCTCGGGGCTCAGCCGAGAGGAGGCGGTGGCTGGGACCAGGGTGGGTGTTTGGGGTGCGAGACTGGGTGGAGAGGAAGGGAGGAGGCTAAGGAAGATGTAGAAGGTAGAGCTGACAGGTCAGGTGGGGTGACTTCTGATGTTGGGGGTCCAGGAGGGGGAAGATCAAAGGGTTGCCTGGGTTTCTGGTTTGGGTACCTGCAGTAGAGGCAGCGAGCCAGTTGGGGGCAGGGAAAGAGGTGATGTGCTGGGGAGGCTGCTGAGTCAGCACTTGTGGGGGCGGGGCTGACTCCCCTGACCACCAGCCCCCCAGGCCTGAATCATGCCCAGCCAACCCCACATGTGAACTCATTTCTGCTGCTGATCCTGCCACACCGAGCTTTAATGTTCCAGAGCCAAAGAAGGAGTCGGTGGCTCCTGAAGGTCCATGGTGCCCAGCAGAGACCTGGACTTGGGTTTCGGGCTCTGAGGGGACCAGGTGGATTGAGCTGGCTGACTCATGACCCTCACCACTTCCTGCTATTAGAGCCACTGGCGCCGCCGGGCTTTCTGGCCCTGCGGGAAGCAGTAAGTACCCTCCTTCTCAGGACGACTGAGTCAGCCTTTTCCACCCACTGGGGGGGGGGTGTCCAGGATTCTGCCCTGGGTTCCAGAGGCACAGGAAGGGGTTGGGGGTGACCTGAGAGGTCCCAGAAGGGTGAGTCAATATAAGAAGCTGAGAGGAACTCAACAGGTGTTGAGAACTCTGACTTCTAGAACAACACCTGTATATAAAAAGTACCTAATAGATATTTTGTCAACGAGGGAATGAATGAAAGCCTTGGGTCCAGACTTGGCTTCCTATGGCATTACTGTGTCATCACAGGATGTCATTGCCCTTCTCTGAGCCTTGGTTTTCCCAGCTGGAAAAATTAAGGGCAGGTTGAGGGTCTCTAGGGGCCCTTCCAGCTTGGCGTTGAGGATCCTGAAGAGCACTGTCCCTGTGGAGTCTGGGGCACTGGGAGTGGAGAAGGGCCACGGGGCTGGCTCTGCTGATCCCTCCTCCCTCCCTGGCTGTCTCCAGCAAGCTCAGGCCCGGACTGTCTGTGTGTGTTGGGAGGGGGTCCCCCAGAGTGGAAAAGCTGGTGTCAGCAATCATGGGAGCAGCCCAGAACCCACTCTGACTGGTCACAAGTCCTGAGGCAGGCGGGTTCCATGCCTGATGCTGTCAGGGCTCACCTGGATCCAGGTGACTTATCCTTATCAGTATCAGATAACTTCCCCAACCAGAGTTACTCCCTCCACCACCCTCCTTCCCTACCAGTTTATACCTAGTCAATGCTGGGGTCTGAAATTAACCTCCCAAGGGTCAGGACTGTCTTACAAATGGCTTGATGAGATCCTAGGTTATCTGAGGTTGGAGGAGACCTGGAGATCGACAAGTCTCATTTTCAGATCTCCTGCTCCATTAGCACTTCCCCAAGTGAGCCTACTCGATCAGCCCACTCAACACAGCACCCATCCTGTCTGCCCCTCTACCCCGCTTCTCTGTGTCTCATCCCCCCTGACATCCTAGTCTCTGTCCTGCGGTTTCTGCCATCGGTGTACCCCCTGAGGGCAGGGTCTCCGTTTCTCTAATTCACTGTTGTATCCCCAGGGCCAAGAATAACGCCTGTCACATGAAAGTTGCTCAAAAGAAATTGTTGAAGAATGGAGAAAATGAGGCGTCAGACACGGTAGCCCCAGCATCAGACACCCTCCCTGCTACGGTTTCCCTGGATTATTCCAGGGACATCCTGGGATCATGCTAGATAGAGTCCCACGGTCACCCAGCAGCTGGCCGGCCTCCCCCTCCCCCCGGGAGGCTAGCCCGGGCAGGCCCTCCCGGCGGTATGTTCTATCCAGAGGGGAGAGGGGGCAATGATGTCATCCTGCTCCCCCGCCCCCGCTCCTCCCAAATCTGGCTTATTAAGTCCACTGGAATTCCAAGTTCAAATAGACCACAGCATGGGTGTGCAGTAGGTGACTTTTTGCGGGTTTTGAGCAGGGCAGGGGCCCTGGGCAGGGCATGATGTCTTAACAGAAATGTTCTTTTAGAAGAAGAAGGCAGGGAGCAAATAGCAGAGGGTGGCTAGGGAGGCCAGAACAGGAAACTTCTTATTTTTCCTTAAAGGGAGGCTATTATTTTTCTAATAGTAAAGATATTTGCTCACCAACGCTGTTCAAACAATTCACCAAAGTATGAGGAAGAAGGTTAAAGGACACAATATTCTACCTCCCGGGGATCTAGCCAAAAATTATGAGCCCATCTAGGGTCAGACGACCTGGGCTCAAACGCCGGCTCGACCACGTTCTAGCTTCAGAGCTTGAAAGGGCCTCTTATCGTCTCTGTGCCTTGGGGTTTTCATTTGTAAAATGAGGGTGCGGTTGATGTTCCTCTCAGCCTCTCTGCCCGTTCTCTGCTATTTCCACCCCCCCCCCTTTCCTCTAGCTCTGAGAACATTTCTTTTAAGACATCGTGACCTGCTCTGGCCTCTGCCCTGCCCACAACCTGCAAAGGCACCTTCTGTACACCCATGCTGTGGTCTGTTTGAACTCGGGATTTCAGGCTTAATTGGTACTTGCCATCTAGTATTATTGTGAGGATTAGATAAGTCAATACATAGAAGGGGCTTAGAACACTGCCTGTCATGTGTTAAGGGCTAAATACGTGTTTGTTAGCATTTTGTCATCATCACCATCATTGCTGTCATTGTTGCCATCATCATTACCATTGTCATCATCTTTGCAGACAGTTCTTTATTCACCAACTTGCCTTTCTCTGTCATTTCAATCTGTCCATCCATCCATCCATCCACCATCCACCATCCACCCAACCACCATCCACCCATCCACCTATCCACCCATCCACCCATCCATCCACCCAACCACCATCCACCCATCCGCCATCCACCATCCACCCATCCATCCACCCATCCACCCATCCACCATCCATCTATCCACTCGTCCACCCATCCACCCATCCATCCATCCATCTACCATCCACCATCTACCCATCCATCCACCCATCCACCATCCATCTATCCATCTGTCCACCCATCCACCCATCCACCATCCACCATCCACCCATCCACTATCCATCATCTACCCATATGCCCACATGCACTTAGGGAACCTGTATTTTACGTCCCACATTACATTACATATGAAAAAAATGGCTCTGATACTACCCAATGGGGGTGGGGCTGGGTGGAAACCTCACACCCCTGAAGTGCTGTTTTGTTGGGTTCTGTATCCACAGGCAAACCTAGACATTGCCTAGGCGCCTTTGGGTGTAATAAACTTTGGGGATCAAGAATATTTGTAATCAGATATGTTGGCAACAAGATGATTCCAGGAAGATCTTCAAAATGAAAAGTAACCAAATAAATGTTTATGACATTTTTATGTTTCGGGTTCCTGGAGGCAGAGATTGTGTCCCTCTCCCCTCCCTCTTGCCCCATCAGACTGGTAGTTCCCCAGACAGGGGCTGTTCTTCCTTTCTCCATCCCTCTCAAGGCCACGCCCCCTTGGCCTTGCACCGGAGGAGTTCTGGTTGTTCATCCTGTGTTCTGTTCCGTGCAATGGCTGCCCAGAATGAGAGACCCATGGCTGAGAAGGAGCATCCTGTGGTTCTTGGGGAACTTCCTCCTCATCCCAATGCCCCGTCTGGAGGGAACATGCCCCTTGTAACTCACCATCTCCACTCAGAGGGCTAACAGACACTTCTTGTCTACTAAGTCCAACATGGAACAGCCCACCCCCTGCCCAATGTGTCCACCCAGCCTTCCCATCTCTCTGATGACAGCAAGACCCTTCCAGCTGCTGGGGTCCACACGCCCCAGTCATGCTCGACCCCTCTCTCTCATGCCTGCATTCAACCCATCAGCAAACCTTCTTTGTTCCATCTTCAAGATGCATGCAGAATCCGACCACTGCTCGCCACCTTCACTGTTACCCTCCCAGGACCACCAGCATCTCTCGCGCGATGACAGGGAAGAGGGTCACTGCACCGTTGGATATTACCCGCACTTTACTTATGTGACTTACTGTCTGTCTCCGCAGAATACAAATGCCGTCAGAGCAGGGGTTATGGTCGGTTTTGTTCATCCCCATCACCTGGGTCCCCATCGCCTAAAAGAGTGCCTCACACAGAGCAGGCACTCCATAAATGTCCGTCAAATGAATGAATGAATTCCCATAAATACCTCAAGAACAGGCAGGAGCTAACACTTGCCAGAGCTAAACGGAGAGGATTTCCAGAAACGAATAACCCCTCCCCAGCCTATGGCCCCAAGCTCCTCAAGTGCCCTCCACACCGGATGGCCAAGGATGCCCACCTGGGGTAGATTCCAGCATCTCTGGAGTCAAAGCACAAGGGCATAAGCTCTCCTTGTGTGGGGGGTTGGTATATAGCGCCACGAGTCAGGTGGACCTAGGTACAAACTCTGCTGTGCTCTACATATGATCTTATCTCATATTTCTGATTCTCTAGCATATGGGATAAGATCTATAAGCTACTTAGCTGGCACCTGGCACATAGTCAGCCCCCAGGGGATGCTGACATTGTTATGACATGGGGATCAGGCACTAAGAGCCTGAGGGTGGAGGCAGAGCCAGGGAAGGGGGGCGGGGGCTGATGGGGTACTTGGTAGTCTTCTGTTGGCCGCTGAGCTCTCCGCCAGGGGCATCAGCTGAAACCCCTTTCTCTAAGCCCAGAAAAGCCTCAACGCCCCCTCCCTTGGCCTCCCGGATTGACAGGCCTGAGTGAGAAGGGCTGGGCGTGGAGACAGGAGGTGGGGACTTAGCTCAAGCAGGCTAATCAGGTCACAGGGTGAAATTAAAAGGGAGGAGGAAAGCACCGACCCATTAGAACTCACGCTCCTTCCTGGCTCCAAGGTGTCCAGGAGAGGAGCTGGGTGGCAGGGCACGAGGAGGTCGGCCGCCGGGGCGCAGGATGGCCCCGCACAGAGCTGTGCGGCTGTCCCCGAAGAAGCCCGCCTATGCAGTGTGTGTGGTGGGAGTCCAGACATATGTGGATGTTCGCAGGTGAGAACCGAGAGGACCCACCTGGCTGCAGAGGGCTGGGCTGGAAGGAAGGACCCGAGGCAACGAGGTGGGCGCCTGGCACCTGTTTGGACAGCAGAGCAGGTGGAGTAGGCTGTAGAGTCTGGGCGGGATGGACTAGGGTGTCCGTCTACCTTGGGGCCCCGGCTCCTGGGCACCAGGGTCAGGACCCTGGCTTTGAGCCCTTGGATAAAGGCTCTAAGTCTGAGCCCTGGGGACAGGCTTTGAGGTCTGGGCTCTGTGTTCTTATGGAGTCCGCGTGGAACTTATGAGGGACAGCAGAACCGACTGTTGCTCGCGTTGGGGAACAAGACTGGGTGTCCCTTCATTTCTGGCCACCAACCCATCTCCTTGAAGTAGAAAGGGAGAGTTGTGTAGCAACTGGATCCTTGGAGGCTAATCAGGGGGATAGGCATTGGGAGGGGGTGGCAAGGGGACAATGCAATGTGTCAAAAAGGAAAAGAACTTGCAATAAGACCGGGGCTGTGCTCTCCATGAGGATGATGATGGTGGTGGTGGTGGTGGTGATGATGGTGATGATGATGATAATGGTGGTGGTGGTGATGGTGATGATGATGATGATGGTAATGGTGCCAACGATGAAATTTGATGAGCAGCAGAGGCATCAGCTTTTCCTGTTGGCCCAAATCCTCCCTGTCCTGGCTCTGCGTAGATGGCAGCAGGCATAGGGACCTGACCCACCCTCAGTTTCCGCACCTGGCCACTGATGCAGTTAGCCTTGCAGATCTCTGGGGGCCTCTCCAGCTCTGACAGATTTGCTATGGGCTCCATCTTGCTGGGTCAGATAGGGCTGGAGCTCAGCACATGGGGGCTCAGGGAGGGAGTTCCCTCTTGGAAGAGGGCTGGGGTCTGTTAGGAGGTGGATGTCCGAGCTCCTACGGCCCTCATGGGTGGGTCTCAGTAGCTTTGCTCTCCCAGTCTGATTAATGAATGCTGGGCCTGGATTCCCACCTGGCCTCAGGTGAGCCTTGGCCCCAGAAGCTCTCCCTTCCCCTGTCTCCCCAGTCACAGGGCTGGGGAAGGAGAGCCAGAGTCCTGGAGGTCAGACTTTGGCTCTAAGTCAGGGGTCCCCAAACTACGGCCCGTGGGCCACATGCGGCCCCCTGAGGCCATTTATCCAGCCCCCACCGCACTTCCGGAAGGGGCACCTCTTTCATTGGTGGTCAGTGAGAGGAGCATAGTTCCCATTGAAATACTGGTCAGTTTGTTGATTTAAATTTACTTGTTCTTTATTTTAAATGTTATATTTGTTCCCGTTTTGTTTTTTTTACTTTAAAATAAGATATGTGCAGTGTGCATAGGGATTTGTTTATAGTTTTTTTTTATAGTCCGGCCTTCCAATGGTCTGAGGACCAGTGAACTGGCCCCCTGTGTAAAAAGTTTGGGGACCCCTGCTCTAAGTCCTACTGGGGGCCCAGCTGTGGGGTTGGTTCTCTCTGAACTAAGTGGCCAGTAGAGATCCCGTTTTCTTCTGCCCCCTTTTTAAAAACAATCTTCCCAATTACAGGTGACATACAATAGTGTATAGTTTGAAGTGTACAACATAGTGATTAGACATTTATATAACTTACGAAGTGATTGCCCCGATAAACCTAGTACCCACCTGACACGATACCTAGTTATTATACAATATTGTTGACTGTGTTCCCTGTGTGATACTTCACATCCCCATCTCCTGCCCTCTTCACACAGGGTTGCCAGACTTAGCAAATGAAAATACAGGATGCCCAGTTAGGTTTGCATTTCAGATAAACAGCAAATCCTTTCTTTTTTTCATACAGTAGTCCCACCCCCACCCCCTTATTGGCGGTTTTGCTTTCCACAATTTCAGTTACCAGTGGTCAACCGTGGTCTAAAAATACTAAACAGAAAACTCCAGAAATAAATAATTCATACATTTTAAATCATGCACCGTTCTGAGTCGAGTGATGAAATCTCATGTTGTTCTGTTCCATCCTGCCTGGGACGTGACTCATCGCTTTGTCTAAGGTATCCACCTCACTTCATCTGATCACGTAGGCACTGTGTCACGTCAGATTATCATAAGACATGGAAGGGTGAGTGCAGCACAATAAGATATTTTGAGAGAGAGAGAGAGAGAGAGGCCACAGTCACATAACTTCTATGACAGTGTCTTGTTATAATCATTCCATCTTATTATCAGTTATTGTTGTTAATCTCTTACTGTGCTTAATTTTTTTTTCTTTCTTTTTTTTTTATTTAATAGAAATAAAATTTTTCTGCTGGAAACGGGGAGAGACAGTCAGACAGACTCCCACATGAGCCCGACCGGGATCCACCCGGCACGCCCACCAGGGGGCGACGCTCTGCCCACCAGGGGGCGACGTTCCGCCCCTCTGGGGCGTCGCTCTGCCGTGACCAGAGCCACTCCAGCGCCTGGGGCAGAGGCCAAGGAGCCATCCCCAGCGCCCGGGCCATCCCTGCTCCAATGGAGCCCTGGCTGCGGGAGGGGAAGAGAGAGACAGAGAGGAAGGGGGGGGGTGGAGAAGCAAATGGGCGCCTCTCCTATGTGCCCTGGCCGGTAATCGAACCCGGGTCCCCCGCACGCCAGGCCGATGCTCTACCACTGAGCCAACCGGCCAGGGCCACTGTGCTGAATTTATAAATTAAACTTTATCATAGGTGTGTATGTGTAGGAAAAAAATATGGTATATATAACTACTATCCATGGGTTCAGGCATCTACTTGGGGGTCTTGGGATGTATCCCTGTGGATAAAGGGGGACTAATAAATATATTACATGGGACATATTTGTAGTGTTTAAAAATCTGCTGTTTGGCTGAAATTCAAATTGAGCTAAGCATCCTGGGCTTTATCTGGCAACCCTGTTTTAACACCAAGAGAAAGAAAGAGGTGTCTAGTGGGCCCCCATCTTCTGGATCCCAGCCCCCTGTTCTCATCCCGGGCGTGGCTGTTTGTGAAAGGCAATGTCAGAACCTCAGGCCCTTCGCGGCGCTCCTAACTAGGGCATTTGGGAGCTGGGAGGTCTCTGGTGGGGACCTCTGGGGGCCCTTCCTTCTATCCCTGGCTTGCTGTCTGGCCTGGGCCAAGTCACTGGCCCTCTCTCGGCCTGGACAAGATGAGCCGAGTCCACTCTTCAGTGTGAAGGTGCAGTGCCCAGACTCTGGAGATGGACAGAGTTGAGTTCTCATCCTCGCTCCCACCATTCATGGCAGTGTGACCGTGGGCAAGCTGCTGCACTTCTCGGAGCCTCAGTTTCCTCATCTGACAATGGAGGAACAATAGTACACACCATGATACATGATATAGTACAACAATAGATACATGAGACATGCATGTGCAGGGCCCCTTGCGTGGTGGGTGCTCTGGGAGTGGGAGGTGCTCCCAGCGATGACAGCTCTGTGGGGTCCCTTTTCCCCAGCACCTGTTCTTCCCCTCGTGCCTCGGAGGTGAGAGGAGCAGAGGACAGATCCAGATGTGTGTGGTGGGAAGGTGGGACAATGCTGACCGTAAACCTCCTTTGGGATTACCAAGCATCTTAGCGTCCTCAAGTGCGGGCCCCTGCCCAGCAGAGGGGCAAGAGGAAGTTGCCTGGGTTGCTTGTAGCTGCTGTGCTCTGCTCGACTCTGGTTGCTGCTCTGGGTCCTGAGTGAGCACTTTGAGAGACCTCCACTCAGGAGTCCTTCAGGAACCTCCCCCCTGGGTGTTGGTGGTGACTGGGCTCACAGCCACTGAGAGTCTCGAAGCTAGAGAACAGTTTATTCTGCAGTGGACTGCTTTAAAAGTAGCCCTAAAGAACTTCCTGCGGGTGAGGTCTGCCGTAAGTGCAGAAAGGGGCCCGTGGAATTGTCACGAGAGCTGGAAGAAGCAGAGGAGGGGGTATCGTCAAGCTAGAAAAGTTTTAAGAGGAACCTGAAGCTCCCTCCAAGGCTTTGGCTGGAAGGAGGAAGAGGCTACTTGATAATGAACTTGGGGCTCCCCCACCCCCACTGCGAGGTGGTTTGCCAGCTGAGGCCCAGCAGGGGGTTGCTGTTTAGCCTCCCTGGCAGAAGGAGGGAGGCAGGAGGTGTGCCCGTCACCTGAGCTGCCCGGAGCCTGAACCCTCCAGGAGAGCCTGTAGAGATGGGTGTGTGGGGGTGACATCACGGGAAGTGATTAATTCCCCCAGGTGCTGGATGGACCTGCGATTTAGAGAAATATTTGTGTTTGGGGTAATTGTGTGCCCCAGGATGTCTCAGCCCAAGGAACCCTTAGAATCCCTGACTCAGCATATGCTGCAAATTCTCACCTCAGCGGGCTAGTTCACCACCCTGACCCCCACCCCAGTGGGCTAGCTCACCACCCTGACCCCCACCCCAGCGGGCTAGCTCACCACCCTGACCCCCACCCCAGTGGGCTAACTTACCACCCTGACCCCCACCCCAGTGGGCTACGTCACCACCCTGACCCCCCACCCCAGTGGGCTAGCTCACCACCCTGACCCCCACCTCAGTGGGCTACGTCACCACCCTGACCCCCACCCCAGCGGGCTAGCTCACCACCCTGACCCCCACCTCAGTGGGCTAGCTCACCACCCTGACATCCCCCCAGATCTGGCCAGACTGTCTGAGCTGTTCCTGTCCTTGCTTGGAAGTGGTCCCCAGAGAAATAATGCCAAAAAAGGGGATTGGGCAGCGTGGGGAATCCATTAGTGGTCCAACCTGGCCTTCCTTGTCTGCACAGAAGCCAAGAATCAGAGCCCCAGGCTGGGGGCCACAATGAACGTTTATTCTTAGGACTGGAGGAGGATGCTAGTTGGATGGGGATGGCATATTCTCCTGGATTCTTCCCAAGCCTCCCTCAGCCTCGCCAAAGCGTCAAAGCAGAAGAGACCCTCTGGCTCAGAGAGTGCTAGAATCTGAGGACAGGGAGAAAGTCTCTGCAGGACATCTCGGACAAGCCAGAGAGAGGACCCAGGTCGCTTCCTTTTTCTGGGGCTCCCTGTATTAAAAAAGTACCAATACAGAGTTATAAACCTTTTGGTGAATATGTTCTTAATGTTAAGAGGAGTAAATTAATGCTTTTAACTTGCACAAAAGTACAATGCTGCATGATTGTGCTGCTCACGTGGTAATTATCGGATGGATACCAGCACTAATCACAGTGAGCGACAGGTTCTGACAGCCGAGCTGGGACACAGGTCTAACACCCCGCGCAGACATTCTCTCCTCCTCACTCCATCCTGTTGCCACATCACATTCCTCAGTCACATGTCATGTTAGAGTATAAATTTGAGGGTTCTTGGAGATTAGGGGGCTGGGACTCCCCCATAACTTCCACAGGGCCATGACAGGTACTGAGCTGTAGACTCTGACGTGAACAGGTGGAGTCCATGTGTTCTTGAAACGTGAACTATATTGTTCATCAGGGTGGGCCTCAGAGGCCAGCCACCCCTCAGTTCAGAAGTCCCTGCTGTCACCTGGAAAACCTCTTCTATCAGCCACTCCTTTCTGCCCTCTCCTGGCCCCACCGCCCCGCCCCTGGGGGCCTCCTCTCCTTCTTACCGTCTCAAGTCTTGGCTTTGGCCCTGGTTCTTTACCTTGTCCTTTTCCCTCTCCACCCCCACCCCTTCCAGCCCCAGACCCCACCCTGGTGGACACTGAGAGAAGATTCCAGATGTAAGGAATGGGGAGTTGCCGCTCACTTGTGATGGAGATTCCTCCCGGATCCCAGAATGCTTTCCCTGTGATGTGTTCTTCTCTCCTTTGCTCTGTCCAGAGCGGCTTCTAGCCCCTTCTCTGTGGCTTCCAAGCAGCTGCTCAGCTCTGCCAAGTGGTCCGGATGCTCAGGGATGTGGGGGTGTGACGTGGGGCTGGGAGGATGTGAGAGTCAATGCAGTGACGACTGAGAATGGGACAGCCCTTCGTCCTAGCCACCAGCCCTTACTCACGGTGCTCACTGTGTTAACTCAATCTCCCAACAAGCCTAAGAGATAGGGGCTCCTTGATCCTCATTTTGCAGACAAAGGAACTGAGGCACAGAGAGGTTGGGAGACTGATCTGGGAATCTTCCATGTTGTCGGCTCACACAATCAGGTCCTTGCTGATTGTGTGAACTTGGCCATCTCTCAGCTTCTCTGAGCCGAGTTTTTCCCATGCTAGATGGCGAATAAGTATTGCCTGTCGTTTGTACCTGTGCACTTGGCCCCCTCTTTACAGATGAGGAATTTCATAGTCCACAGAGCACAGGGACATCTGAACTGAGGGGTGGCTGGCCTCTGAGACCCACCCTGATGAACAATAGTTCACGTTTCAAGAACACATGGCCTCCACCTGTTCACTCCACCTATCTTCACTTGGCAGATGGGGAAATTGTGGCTGAGAGGGGAGACGGCACTCGAGACTCTGACTCCCCATTCAGGGCCTTCTCTGAGTGATGTTCCGGTCCCAACCCCTGTCTGCCTCTGCTGGGAAGGCCCATGAGTGGAAGCTGCTGCTCCCTCCTCTGCAGTCCCCATCCCTAGGCAGGCAGGGGTCCACTCAAAAGAAGGCCTGGTCATCCTGGGTCTTCCTTCCAGGCACTGGGTGTGTCCCTCCCCGAGCAATGAGAGGCATAAGGCACCCATAATTATTGTCTCTAAGAAGGAGGTGGAGAGGGAAAGGACAGCCACAATCTATGTGATTCTGGACTTCAAAGAAAATGCCAGCCCGTGATGCAGGCTCTGTGGGGCACCAGCCTTCGCCTCCTCGGACAGCTGTCAGCCATCATGGGCATCTGGGAGGACCGGGGAGAAAGCCAGATCAGGCCGCAGATCTGAACCTTCTGTGGCCTTTACCCCCCTGTGGCTACTTAACAAATGTGACTGGCCACTTGCTTTCGGTCCAGTGAACTCCACACAGGGAGATGATATCACCCACGAAGGGGTCCCATCTTAGTCTGGACCTCAAATCCTTCAGGATGGAGATGCTGACAGCTGCCTAATAACAGCTTTCTTGGTGAGGTCGGAGAGTGAAGGCAGGTGCAAGGACCCTCTCCTCACCCACCCTCTTCCCCAGGGTCTGCCCACTCCCCCGTGCCCTTTGTGATGGTAACGACAATGGTGGAACACTGTCTTACTCAGGGTGCTCACTGTGTTAACTCAATCTCCCAACAAGCCTAAAAGGTAGGGGCTCCTTGATCCTCATTTTGCAGATAAAGAAACTGAGGCACAGAGAGGTTGGGAGACTGATCTGGGAATCTTCCATGTTGTCGGCTCAGTGCAGAGTGGGGGGCAGGGCGGAGGGGGAACTTTGGAGTCAGACCCAAGTGGGGTTAAATCCCTGCTCTGTGGCTGTTGCCCCGTGTGTGACCACCCTCTGAATTTCAGTCTGTCTTCTGTAAAAGGGGGAGAGGAATAATAATGCCCCTGCTCAGCCTACAGGGGCCGTGGGGATGGAATTGGAATGGAGTAAAAGTGTGTGGTAGACTGTGATGCACCTGCCCTGTGTGAACCCTCCCCCTGTCCCCCTGGGGTGGTTCGTCCCCCTTGCTGGTGCCCAGTTCAATGTCTGTTGCACAGTGGGTGCTCAGAAAATGAGTGTTGAGGCAGAGCAGCCGGCGGCACGAACGGGAGCCTCGTGTGTTCCTGCAGAACTGCCATCCCTCAGGGCTGGAGCCCGTGGCGGGAGGCGGCCAGCTCTGTGGCACTGTCAGCCACGGCAGGTCTCAGCTTCAGGGAGACATGCCCACAGAGCTGGCCGCACCAGGTAGGACTTTCTGGGTCCTGCATTCTGGTCCCATGGTATCTCTTGTGTCTTTAGCTCAGGGATCTTCAAGCCCAGGACACCTGGAGGGCGGCACCTTGGGGGCTCCTGGCCTGCAGGCGGCGGCCAGGTGTGAAGGGAAGCCGTGGCCGCCCACCTGCTTGCTGCTCAGCCTTCCTGTTCAATTCTGCATTATTCTCCCCTCCTGCCCTTGCCTCTGCTGGGCACAGTGTCCTGGACAACACTCTAGGCACACTGCTCCTTGGCCACCCCCATACCCACCCACCAATCTGGAGGCTGGGTCAGTGCCATTCTGCCCTCCCTACCCAGACCCTGGTTCAGGGCTCTGGGCCCTGCCATACCCTGAGCTCTGGACCCAGAGGCTGATGAAGTCCAAGTGGCAGGCGGGATGGATGGCCTTAGAGGAACTTGGCCACGACAGCTATATCTCTCCTCTCCCTAGAAACCAGGTGGTAAACTTGAAATAAAGTGTGGCCTTTGGAGCCCCCGTGGGTGGACGTTTCTAGGAGGCAGGTTCCAGCCAAGCAAAAGAAAAAGTTTTCTAATTACCTGCATTATCAAAGCACAGAGTGGTAGTGAGGTAGTGAGCTGTGTGTCACAGGAGTATTCAAGTATGGAGTTCTGTGCTGGGTAGGGGGCTGACCAGAATGACCTTTGAGACTCCCCTCCAATCCAAGGCCTATGCAGATACCCTACAGTCTCAGTGTTAGGGCAGGCAGGGGCCCGGAGGTCACGGGAGCTGTTCTTTGGGGCTCACCCCGCAATGGAGCGTGCATGGGGAGGAGAGAACGTGGCTTTTCTGCCTCAGTGCCCTATGTCCCGCCCCAGGCCCTCCCTCCCAGCTCCCAAGGAACCACATGGATGAATGTGCGCTGTATACTTTCAACATTCCCTTTGTCCTATCTCCATCTTTTGGTCCCACCGGGGGCATGCTCAGGACACACTTGCCCATTTGGTGCCAGCCAGAACAGTGTACAGTAGGAGATAGACCTGCTATTTCCTCCTCCCTGTGCCAAGTCTGTGATCCAAGGAAGTTACTTCACTTTCCTGAGAATATTTCTTTACCTGCCAAACGAGGACAGTAGCACATGCCTGGGAGGTTGTGAAGTGTGGATGAGCACGGGTGTAAAAAATTGGACATGCGCCTGGCATATATAGACAGTGCTTGTTAATGCGACCCAATACACCCCACCCCGAGGTTACCAGTGAAACATGTTATCCCTCTGCCTTCACAGGTGGGTGGGCACCTACCTTGCCAGAGCAAGTGGGCATGGCTGAGAATAACCTGTTGATTGACAGCTGCCCATGCCATCCTCTGTGACCTCTTTTGTGAGATTCTCTGAAAGCTGACTCCATTCTTCTTGTATCTCTTTACTGAGTGGGTGCACCAGGCCTGCAGTGAGCGTAGGGAGCAGGGACGCGGCAGGATGTGTCACGTAAGAAGCTGCTTTGGCTGGTGCGCCAGACAGACAGACTGTGATAGGCCCCAAGGGGCCCTGGCTGGTTGGCTCAGTGGTAGAGCATTGGCCCAGCATGTGGAAGCCCTGGGTTCAATTCCTGGCCAGGGCACACAGGAGAAGCAACCATCCCCCTTCTCTCTCTCTCTCTTCCCTTCCTGCAGCCATGGCTTAAAAAGTTTGAGCAAGTTGGCCCTGGGCACTAAGGGTGACTCCAAGGCCTTGCCTTCGGCGCTAAAATAGCTCAGTTGCTGAGCAGTGGAGCAGTGGCCTCAGATTGGCAGAGCATCGCCCTGTAGAGGGCTTGCTGGGTAGATCCCGGATGAGGTGCATGTGGGAGTCTGTCTGTCTGCCTCCCATCTTTCACTTAATTAAAAAAAAAAGAAAGGCCCCAAAGAAGGTCTGAGCCAGTGCTGTGGGGACAGAGGAAAGGACACAGGGCTCTGGCTTGAGTGGGCTGGGCTGTTGGAGGAATAGTAATAGAAATGGCCATGATGTCACCTAACACTTATTAAGCACCTACTGTGTGCCAAACACTTTAAATACATCAATTCATAGAGTCCCCCAACAGCTCTAAAAAGTGGCTCTTGCCCTGGCCGGTTGGCTCAGCGGTAGAGCGTCGGCCTAGCGTGCGGAGGACCCGGGTTCGAATCCTGACCAGGGCACACAGGAGAAGTGCCCATTTGCTTCTCCACCCCTCCGCCGCGCCTTCCTCTCTGTCTCTCTCTTCCCCTCCCGCAGCCAAGGCTCCATTGGAGCAAAAATGGCCCGGGCGCTGGGGATGGCTCTGTGGCCTCTGCCTCAGGCGCTAGAGTGGCTCTGGTCGCAACATGGCGACGCCCAGGATGGGCAGAACATCGCCCCCTGGTGGGCAGAGCATCGCCCCATGGTGGGCGTGCCGGGTGGATCCCGGTCGGGCGCATGCGAGAGTCTGTCTGACTGTCTCTCCCTGTTTCCAGCTTCAGAAAAATGCAAATAAATAAATAAATAAATAAAAAGTGGCTCTTTGGATTATAGCCACATGACAGAGGAGGAAAAGCAAGGCGCAGAGTGGCTGGGTGACAGGATTTGAGGCCATACTCCACACAGAGTCCACACCCTGCTCCATGGAGAAGGTGGCATTTGAAGTAGGTCTTCAAGAATGCAAAAGATGACCCGCTCCACATTTCTTCCTCACCCGTACCCCCCCCCCCACACACACACACAGATGGGGGAAGGGCACTGTGAGGCAGAGGACAGCGTGAAGGCACAGGCTTATCAGCATAACCCTGGAAATGGCGATAAAGATAAAGATGATGACATTGCCAGGGCGTCTCCTATGCGGTAATGACTGTCGTTTGCTGGGGTATTTCAAATTTATTTCTTCACCTGCTGTGAGTTTGGGGACACACCAGGGCCGCACTTGGGGGCTTGGTTGGGTCTGGGGGCTACACCAAAGCGAAGCAGCAGGTCAGGTGTGGATTAGGAGGCTCCCGCAGAGCACTGGTGAGGAGGTCAGAGCACTGGTGAGGCAAACACCCCTGGGGGGCACCCTAAGGCTCCCCCCAAACTGCCATGCCTGCCTGTTCCCCCCTCAAGAACAGCCCTGAATCCATGGCCTCTCCTACAGACCTGGGAGTGTGGGAGATGGGGACAGGCAGCGTGACACCCTGCACCTACCTGGCACACCGCTTGCCATGTGTAGGCCCCGGTGGGATACTGCAGCCCCTTCCCTGTGGTCCTTCAAGCCCCTGCCCGGGGGCCTCAGTGCTCTTGCATCCCTTCCACCCTGTGAGGCAGTGACCTGGAGGGAGATGACAGGGGCCTGGAAGGCAGTGGGGCCAGGACTCAGACAGGCCCCTCCCGAGGGCAGGTGAGACCTGGGCCTTAGCCCCGCCCTCTGGTGCCTCCTGCAGGGAGCCACCTTTCCCCAAGGCCAGTCTGGTCCTTGCAGGGACTCACCTGGCACCTGCAGGGGAGAAAGGAGCTAAGACCGGAATCCCAGCACCCCAGAGAGGGGTGAGCTGAGGTGTGAGCTGCTGAGCAAGGTGGGGGGCAGGAGGGCAGGCTGGGCTTTAAGGACCCAAGAGCCCCTGGGGTGTTCACCCTCTTCTTTCATCATCATCATCATCATCATCATCATCATCATTGTCATCGTCGTCGTCATCTTTGTAGGTGGTGTTATTACTATTACTATCTTCTACTAGGATTCCAAATAAGGGGTTATGTGGCCAGTGGCCAGGACTGTGACATGGAAATGTCAACTGTTGCCCAAAGCTGAGGATTGGCTCCCCCAAATCCCCACCCTCAAAAAGGCTGTGCCAGGTGATGGCATCCCTGGGTGGGTGGGGCATTGGTCTCCCACGGGCTGGAAACCCTCCTGCCACCAACTGGTTGCCCCGGGCTCATACCTGCTTGCTCTTGCGGTGTGTGGGCAAGGGCTCTGGGGCCAGGCAGATTGGAGTCCAATCCCCGCTCCACTGCCTCCTGGCCGGGCAGTCCTGGGAAGCCCCTCCATATTTCTGGACTGCCCTGTCCTCACCCATAAAACAAGGGTTTGTGGTATCCTGGTCCACACCAGACACTGAGCTAGGCACAGGTGATAGAAAAGGCATCAAATAAACATGTCAAGTGGCAGGTGCCATGGGTTAAAATGAAGCTGGGTCATGGGGTTAGGGAGCGTGGAGTTCACAGTGTCATTCATGTCACATTAACTTAATCTTAATAGGCAGTCAGGGAAGCCCTCCAAAGCAAAGGTAAAAAAGGCTCACAAAGCATTGTTTCCTTACTATTTTGCTACATTCTGCCCTTGTCTATGCTCTGGAGGTCATTTACCTTTGTGTGATAGAAATAGTTACATATGGGGTGCTACTGTACATCTCTGTGCAATTTTGAGTTCAGTGACATTGTGTTGGTAATTTGAGATTGGTCATAGTGGAAGTATTTACACCATGGAAATTGGCAAGGGCTACGAATCAAGACTCCATTTATCGTTTTATTGATTGTCTAGATTTAAGAAAGTGATGGACGAAAGGTTACTAATGCAGATTAAATTTAGAAGTGTGTTGTGTCTGTGGTCATTACATTGTGATTAGCACAGGAAAGTAAGGAACTTTCTTCCAGTATTAACTGACTCAGCAAAGAAGCTGCTCACGTGGTTGATGGAGTGAAGTTCGCCATCATCATTGTTTCACTTGCAACTTGCTCTTGAACACAAAGGAAAACAGGATCAGCATTCACATCACATATCATATTTAATAACAGTCCATCTGTGGGGGAAAGAATAAACAGATTGGGAGGCAACTGTATTTGAGGAATGGTGCTTGAACTGCATGCAACACAGATTGGCAGAGTTTAGGAGAGTTGGGGTTTTATGGCAACTGATTAAACAGTAATGAAGGTCATGTAAGGTGGGAGGTTCCTGAAGGTATCATGGCTCATGGGGATGGTGAGGCCATGAGTGTGCGGTGAGGGAGGTGGGTCTGGCCCTGCAGGGCTTGGGGGCTCCTGTCCTCCCCAGCCTCATCTGTAATTGGAGGGAAAAGACAACTGACTTGGGGGGCCGGGGTGAGTGTCAGAGAGCCAGGCACTGAGTAGGAGTGGCATTGCTGTGACTATGACCATCATCACCACTGTCAGTGGAGGCAGTTGTTTGATGGAGACAGCATGACCATGGTGGGGATTAGGGAGGGGTGTCTGCTCTCTCAGGGATCCAGGAAAGGAATGAGGCAGGAGGACACATCAAAGCACCCCTCTGGCCCTGGCATCTTTGCTGTCAGGTGGGTGTTTGTAAGTGGATTTGATCTCAGTGGTGACCTTGAGGCTGATGGTTCTTCCCTGGCAGACAGCAGTGGAGAGCCCTCACATGTCGGGAGGGAGAAATACCAGCTTGTGGTTCCCTTATCTGACTTCCTTGGTAGGCCCTGAGCTCCACATGTCCCAGGGCCGCATGGAACCCTGGGGCTTAGTGCAGTCCAGGTTTATTCAGGGAATGAGGAAGGACAAGATGCACCTGCTGAGGCCCGGTTGGCTTAGCTCTGGGTGCCCGTGGCCCGGTTTGCACAGCACCCCCTCCTCTATGGCCCAGGAAGGCTGTCCCCTACGTGTTGTGGCTGGGAGCAGCCAGTGGTGAGAGGAGTGGTATGGAGGCTGTGCAGACGAGTGCCGCAGGCTGGGGGCTGGCAGACTGAGGGCTTCTGAATCCTTCTTTCTGGAGCCCTGAGCCCTGGGGATTCAGATGGATGTGGTGTACCAGGTGGATGGGGAAAAGTTGCATTGAGAACTGGCACTGGTCAAATTCTGTATCCCCACTGGGTACAAATGGGCCTGAGTTCCCATGCAGAGTTGAGGAGCCTGAATCTGTTCATTCATCTAACAAGTGTTTATGAGCACTGACCACGTGCCAGACACATTACAGGCGCTGGGATATAGCACCGAGCAAAACAGACCAAACTGCCTGCCCTCATGGAGCTGAGCTTCTAGCAGGAGAGACAGAGAATAAACAACAGAATGATTTAGAATCAGAGCAGAGTAACAGGGATCAGGAGGGGGGGAGAAGGTGGGCAAAGGGCAGGTTAACTGGAGTGATGGGAGGGCTCCCTGAGAAGGTGACATTTAAGCCAAGCCCTGAAGAGGATAGGGAGTGAGCCTTGTGGATTGCTCAGGGGAAGACCATTCTATACAGAGGCAACAGTCAGTGCAAGGCCCTGAGGCAGGACAGCCTAGCACAGGGGTCCCCAAACTACGGCCCGCATCCGGCCCCCTGAGGCCATTTATCCGGCCCCCACCGCACTTCTGGAAGGGGCACCTCTTTCATTGGTGGTCAGTGAGAGGAGCATAGTTCCCATTGAAATACTGGTCAGTTTGTTGATTTAAATTTAGTTGTTCTTTATTTTAAATATTGTATTTGTTCCCGTTTTGTTTTTTTACTTTAAAATAAAATATGTGCAGTGTGCATAGGGATTTGTTCATAGTTTTTTTTTATTTATTCATTTTAGAGAGGAGAGGGAAAGACAGAGAGAGAGAGAGGGAGAGGAGAGAGAGAGAGAGAGAGAGAGAGAAGGGGGAGGAGCTGGAAGCATCAACTCCCATATGTGCCTTGACCAGGCAAGCCCAGGGTTTCGAACCGGCGACCTCAGCATTTCCAGGTTGACGCTTTATCCACTGCGCCACCACAGGTCAGGCTCATAGTTTTTTTTATAGTCCGGCCCTCCAGTGGTCTGAGGGACAGTGAACTGGCCCCCTGTGTAAAAAGTTTGGGGACCCCTGGCCTAGCAGTGTCATGGGAGAGCAGGGAGGTCAGTGTGGCTGAAGCAGAGTGGGTGAGGGAGAGTGAAGCGGGTAGGAGGAGGTTGGAGAGATGTCGGGCAGGTCAGAATTGGCCTTGTATGCTCTTGTGGGGACTTGGCTGAGTGTGACGGGACCCACTGTTGAGCAAAAAGGAGCAACACTCTGACTTATATGTACTGTGTGAGGCACAGACTGGCAGGGGCTCAGTAAGCATTGGGGAACGAGTGAAGAGGCTGCCCAGCAATCCAGAGGAGTGGGGTGAGAGTGGAGGTGGTTGGCTAAGCAGATGTCCTGTTGGGAACATAAGCGTGGGAAGCCTTGGGGCGTGCAGAGGCCTGCCACCTCTGTGCTCTGGAGTTGAGCGTTGTGGCTCAGCCTTATGCCTAGTTCCCTTTTGTCTTCCATCACAGGCTCCAGGGGAGGTCTGCTAAAAGCGCTCTGCCACTTAAAACAAAGCTCAACACCATTGCTCTGCTCCAACCTCCTCATGTTACAGATGGGGAGACTGAGGCCAGGGGGTAGTGTGCCCAGCTGGATGGAGCCTAGGTTGTCCAGTGCCTGACCAGGCTGACCTCCTAACCAGTGGCACTTCCCCCCCCCCAACCCAGTTGTTGGGAGGGCTCTTTGGGTGGTCTGGCTGCCTAGCCACTCCCCAGCGGTGGTACTCTCCTGAGCACTGCACCTTGTCCCCTCTACTTTCTCTGTCAGTGATGTGCCCAAGGGTGCCAAGACCTTCAGGGTCTCTGTGAGCTCCGGGGTGGAGCTCTCCATGGTCTATGACCCAGCACGGGTGACAGAGCCCCCAGACAAGGCCCACTGGCCCCTGGACGCCAGCGTGGACGTGACTGTATCTGTGGGCACAGCCAGCAAGGACTTGAATGATCTCAAGGTAAGAAGCCCTTACCCAGAGTGAGGAGCTGCATAGCTGCATCTCCCTCCAGCATATCCAAGGTAAGAGCCCCAAAGCTCGCCTCATTCACATATCGCTCCACTCACCAAACCCTGTAAGACTTTTGACACCTGCGTCCACGCCACACATCCTGATGCAACTCCACAGACACCCCAAACACGCAAACCCACCCAACGCCCAACACGGCACATATACAAATGATGAGTTCTCCCATAAAAACACAGCCTGCCACCCAACTCCTTCAGATTCACAAACACCCCCACATTAATCCTGTGCTCAACCTACACACACCTGCAAACAAGCCCCCAGCTCGTGTGTAGGCAGGACCTGTGCACACACCTGCACACCTTGACGTGACGTGTCTCCCACACCCCAAGTCAGGAAGCTTTTCTTACACAGGTGACACCCTCCTCATTCGCCCTTAGCCACCCACCAGTGACCTCTGATTGGACAGGAACAAAGCAGAGACTATGCAGCCTTTGAGAGCAGAGGTCCCGGAGGCTGCCATGGGCTCAAATCTTACCTCCTCTGCTTACGAGCTACGTACCTGCAGACAGGGCCCTGAGCAGCCTCATTGTGAACTGGCCCTTTTTACTGGGGCCATACTGGGGCACTATGGAAATGGCCTGGGTAGGGCACTTGGCATGGGTTCTGGACCATGGGCAAAGCTCATGACTACTGGCTGTTATCATGGGGTGGAGGTCATTGTTCCCATTTTGTAGGTGAAGAAACAGAGGCCTTGAGTAACTTGCCTAAGTCAGTGGTGGCAGATGTTCCTTCTCTCATTCTTTCTCTCTGACATCCCCCATGGATTCCGGAGGGTCCAGCTGCTCCCTCTGGGATCTGCCCCCACCCTGCTCAGCCCTCCTTGCTCCTCAGCCCAGCCCGGGAAGCCAGGGAGGCACCCCTGGCCTTGCTAGCTGGAGAAGGCAGCTTGGACTCCATGCCGGGAGCCTGTGAGTCCCGGGCCTTCAGCAGCAGGGAGGACCTGGGGGCTCTCACGCCTGCCCTGCCTCTAAGCAGGGCTGTTGGGAGGTGTGGGCCATCCCCACGGCCACAGTCAGTGCCATCTCTGAATGGGTGGTCGTGCTGGCTTAGTGCTGACCATGTCCCCACAGGTGAAAGTCTCCTACTTCGGGCAACCAGAAGACAGTGCCCTGGGCCACAGTGTGCTCTACCTCACTGGCATTGGTAGGTACCCCCTCCCTGGCACTCCGGAAATCTCTGTACTCCTCCGTGTTGGCTGTTGAGGGTCTTAGGGGAGCCCCGAGGGCAAGCCCATGGCCCGTTCCCTCCACCATGGACTAAAGTGGCTCCCTAGAACCTCAGAGGTAGAGAGCCAGAAATACTTAGGGCCACAGGAATCGAGAAACTGCACTGCCCTTGTATCCTAGCTGGACACACGACAGGCCTCCTTCATCTGGAGTCCCACCTGTCACACCCACCGGAACGCCAAGATCCAGCACGAAACCATAGACGGCCACGAGTCCCTTCAACCTGAGTCCTGGGCAGCTGGCTCTGAGAACTACGAGACCAGCACCCAGAGCCTCAGGCCTAGTCCCCAAAAGCCAGAGTCAGGACCACCAAGACCTAGCTATTCAGCAAGCGTAGATGAGCAAGAAATTCAAGACCCAAAGACACGGGTCCCTCCAACACCCAGAACTACAGGAGCTTCCACAAGGACCTCCCAGAACTGAGTTTCCTAGTTCTCCTGGGCTTGGAGAGGGGGCAAAGCTTGCCTTGACCTGGATGGTGTAGGTGTGAGGATGGGACCGGGTGAATCCTTGGCAACTCCTCTCCTTCCCTTTCTAGACATCTCCCTCGATGTTGACACGGAGCGCAAGGGCAAGGCTAAGAGGAGCAAAGGCAGCAAGGTGAGACTTTCCCGGAGACCCCAAGGCAGCAGGTGGATAGGCAAACCTGGGGATGGTCCTGGGTGGGGTGGACCCTCTGCCTCTCCTCCTCTCCTTCCAGATGAGTGATGGATTCTTAGGGTCTGTGGTATCCAACAGTGTAGGGAACCCACACGAGGACTGTCAAATTCACACCACCGGGAGTTAACTTACACTGGGCGATGAACATGGTGTGTGACTCCTGGAAGACAGCTTCCCCTCTCTCAGTCTCTCTTCTACCACCTTAGAATTGGGACTAGCTCTTTTGCTTGATGCATTTTCTATTTCCCAGGTTGTACTTGGAACCCCAAACATTGTAGATGCTTCATAAAAGGTTGCTGAGTGACTGAATGAAGGCAAGGGGGAGACACGACTTCCAGGAGAGCAGACTGGGTAGACAGCATCAGTTAGACCCTAAAGAGTGAGAAGGAGGGTGGCGTGGGTGCAAGGCGTTAACCCCCCCACCCAAAAGGACCTGGAAGCCAACCTGGAGGGTAGAAGATGGTTTGCAGAGAAAGACCCCAGAAAGGGAGGTTGGATCACAAGGCTTTGTGGACCAGATGCAGCAGGGCTACCAGGCAGGGCTGTGCAGGTTGCTCACTGCACAAGGGTGGGGTGCCTCTGGGTTTAGCAACCTGGAGCGCAGTCTCCAAATCAATGAGCTGTCCCTAAATCTTTAAGCAAACCCAGGACACAAAGTCTCCAGGTTAACAAAAGAGTCAGCATTAGCAGTATCCAGTATCCCTTCCCAGAGCCCCCTGGGTCTCACTGACTCCCAAGTCCCTTGTCTTACCACAGAAAACCTGGCGCTGGGGCCCTGAGGGTTATGGGGCTGTCCTGCTGGTGAACTGTGACCGGGATAGTCTACGGTCCAGGGGGCGTGACCTCGCCAACCACCAGCTGGTGTCACTGGACGGTGAGTGACAGAGGGGACATATGGTGTTGTCCAGGGTGATGGTTTGGGGTGGTAAACAGTCGGGCAGATGGGGGGACCTGTTGGTGGGGTGGAGGGACAGTTGTCTCAAGAGTGCCACTCTCTTTAGACCTGAAGGACATGTCCCCGATGGTGCTGACCTGTGATGGCCCTGACAAAGTCTTCGACAATCACAAGCTGGTTTTGAATGTGCCGTTTTCTGATGCGCAAAGAGTGGGGGTCTTCTGTGCTCGAGGTAAGTGTTCTCGCCCTGCTTCATCTCCTGTTCCCCAAACTCTTTCTTTCTTCTCTTGTCCACATCTCTCCCTTCCTTCCATCACCTGTTGTAAATCTCATGACAGCTTATAAACAGCCACTCCATCCAGACACAACAGATTACCCAAGGAGGAGGTTTGATAACTAGTCCCATTTTACAGAGGGATAAACTGAGGCTCAGATGTGTGAATTCACTGTCTTAAGGTCACACAACTGGCCCTGGATGGATAGCTCAGCTGGTTAGAGCATCATCCTGATATGCCAAGGTTGTAGGTTCGATCCCCGGTCAGGTCACACACAAGAATCAATCAATGAATGCATAAATAAGTGGCGCAATAAATTGATCGATCTCTTTCTTCCTCTCTCTCTAAAATCAATCAATAAATAAAATTTTTTATAAAGGTCACACAACCATCTAGGGGTGGAGCAGGCATTCCAACCCAGGTCTCCTAAGACCTTAAGTCCCTTTCCTTCCTCTGTCCTCATCTTCTCCCCTCTTCCTTCCCCTGGTCACTCAATGTGGAATTTCCCCTCGATGTCCAGACAAGCACTGTCCGGGCAGGCTGAGGTGGGGACAGAACAAGCAGAGCCGAGGCCCAAGCCCACCCTAGGAACTCGGTTCTACCAGAGATTAAGTTAATCAAAGTCTGTGGCTTAAATAAAATGCCAGTCCTTACCCCTGAGCTGCCCTTACTCGTTTTTATAAACAGCAAGAGGCCTCTCCTGTCCTTTCCTCCTCCTCCTTCTCCTTCTTCACCCATTTCTGTTCAAACGGACCTAGGATTTGTTCTGGCTGAATGAACCTGGCAGGAAGCAGGATGTTCCTTCGAGTGCATCCGTGGTGGACGTTTAGGCAGAGACCTGGCTGGACCAGGGTGATCATTCCCAGCCAACCATCAGGGGGAGACAGAAGGAGGTGTGCAGAACTACCACATTAAAAAAAAAAAAAATTCACCCCATGAGAAATATGTTGTTAGCCCATTTTACAGATGAGAAACGGAGGCTCAGAGAGTCTGAGTCATTGAGCCCAGGTCACACAGCTCCTGTGTGTGACAGGAGCTGTCCTCACAGCCTGTCCTCACAGCCCCATGCCCTTGTCCCAGCGCTGGCCCCCCAGTGCTGACTCTGGTCCTCCTAGGTGGAAATTCCCTCTCGAACTACAAGCAGGTGCTGGGGCCCCTGCATCTATCCTACAACGTTGAGCGGCAGCCGGGGGAGCAGAAGATCAGATTCTACGTGGAAGGGCTCACCTTCCCTGACGCCGATTTCCTGGGGCTGGTCTCCCTCAGCGTCAGCCTGGTGGACACGACGGTACTTATGGAATTAGGGGCTGGCATAGGGATTGGGATAGGGGCTGAAGGTCTTGGGAGACCAGTCTGGAGGCTCCGGGACTGGGCAGGCAGGATGGGGGCCGGGGGATCTTGAGGACCAGCGGGAGTCCCTGCAGGGCCCACTGAGTTCTCACGTCTACCCTAGATCCTGCTCGAGGTGCCTGTCTTCACAGACACTGTGGCCTTCCGCATGGCCCCCTGGATCATGACCCCCAATACCCAGCCCCCCCTGGACCTGTATGTGTGCAGGTAAGACCGTCCCCCCCTGCAGCTCTCCTGCCTTCTCTGCAACCCTGCAGACAGAAACACAATGCTGTTCCGGGTCTTCCCTCACTCAGACTGGATGGATTCAGTGAGGGCTCCCATAGGTACAGGCCGGGGATGGGACAGTAGAGGGAAAGACTGGACCTGTCAGCCCCACCTGCCCTGAGCAGCTGAGACCCTGGCTGAGGTCACGGGCTCAACCTCCAGTGCTCCTGCCCCTACCCTGTCCTGCCTGCCGCAGTCCCGGAGCATTCTGCGTTCAGTCTAGCCAGAGTCCCCTGGCCCGTCCCAGGTCCCTGGTCTTTCTGCCATCTTTCAGAATCCTCGTCAGGCCCCTTGACGGCGAGGTGAGCCTTGATTGTCAAGGCCACTCCAGGCCCCTGAATCAGAAGTTGGACTACAGGAAAGGGCCCTAGTTGACTTAGAACATAAGTCAAAAGGCAGGGAAGGGTATGGCCAAACAGGTCCGCTTTGCTTACCTGGGACCAGGTGCATGCAGGTGTTTGGAGAGAATTCCCTTTGCTCACTAACCCCACCCTGACTCCTTCGTTTAGGTCATATACGTGGAACAGGAGGAGATGGAATACCTGCCCCCTCACTGCCACTTTAACCAGTGAGAGGCAGTCCATGGCTGCCCCTACTGGCTTCGGTGCCCCGCCTCTGGGCTCCACAGCTCTGGACTTGCCCCTCACCGTGCTCCTGATGTGATCTGGGGGCATTATCCATTTCTGTCATTAGCCTGGGAGCCTCTCTAAGGCAGGGACTGTACTCGACCCCCTGCATCCAGTGGCCACAGAGGCCCAGCACAGATTAGATCAATTTCATTCCATCCACCCTCCCATCTCCCGGCTCCACAGTCAGAGGCTATTGCTACCCTTCCCTCTCCCTCTGTTTTGTAGCGTTCTCGACTCTCATGGCTCAAATGAGAAATTTCTGGAGGATATGTCGGACCTGGCATTGAAAGCCAACTGCAAGCTGATCATCTGCCCTTGGATTGAAAATCGCAATGACCGCTGGATCCAGGTGGGTGCAGGAGCAGACCCTGGGAGGGAGTGGGGTGGCCCAGGAGGCCCGAGCCCCACCCTTCACCCGGCTTTGGGAAAGGAGGCCCACACAGGTTCTTAACTGCCTCCGGAGAAGCCAGACCAGCTGGGCCCCAGGACTTAAGGCAGGGGTATGCAGGTTAGGGTAATGCTTCCCCACTGCCCGCATCACCCAGTCCCTCTGGCTTCCCTCCACGTGCCCGGGTCCCGGGCAGGGTACTCCCCTAGCCGGGGTCCCAAAGCTCCTTGCCTCCTCCTCCGTCTCCCACATCCCCCAGACCCTGGAGAGGACCTGCTGATCCACCCTGCCCCAGGCCTGGGGAGATCACCCCGTTCTGAAAATCCATGCCAAGGAGGTCACTGTGGTCTTTCTGTCTCCCTTCTCAGGACGAGATGGAATTTGGCTATGTGGAGGCACCCCACAAATCCTTCCCAGTGGTCTTCGACTCCCCCCGAGACAGAGGCCTGAAGGATTTCGCCTATAAGAGGATCCTGGTATGTGCAAAGGGCAGAGTGGGAAACCCTTGGGTGGATCCTCCTGTAGGACGCCGATCAGTTTTGCCTGGTCCTGACCCGTTTGGGGGCAAAAGGACATAGGTGCTGGGCTATGGCCAATGGGTTCAGTGGGAGGTTTGGGCAAATATACAAATGAGTGCAAATTGTTCCATGTTCTGGGACGGGCTGGTTAGTACAGCCCTCCTTGGGGGTCAGCCTTGGGAAGACCAAACTGCCTTTTACGGGGAATGCACCCTTAGTGAGTCCTCAAGGCTCTTGCCTTTGTGAGCCGGGGTCTCCAGGTAACAAAATGCTTTCCAAACATGTGTGCCAGGCATGTGCTGTTTCCTACGCACAGGGCAGCTCTAGCAAGCGTGTCCCGAGTCCCAGGCGCTCGCCCCGCTGTACAGCAGGGGTCCCCAAACTACGCCAGGCAGGCCACATGCGGCCCCCTGAGGCCATTTATCCGGCCCCCGCCGCACTTCCGGAAGGGGCACCTCTTTCATAGGTGGTCAGTGAGAGGAGCATAGATCCCATTGAAATACTGGTCAGTTTGTTGATTTAAATTTACTTGTTCTTTATTTTAAATATTGTATTTGTTCCTGTTTTGTTTTTTTTTTTTACTTTAAAATAAGATATGTGCAGTGTGCATAGGGATTTGTTCATAGTTTTTTTTATAGTCTGGCCCTCCAATGGTCTGAGGGACAGTGAATTGGCCCCCTGTGTAAAAAGTTTGGGGACCCCTGCTGTACAGGGTTACTCCTTTAACCCACGGGGCACGCCTACTGCCCCTCTAGTGAGGCTCCCTAGCCCCACACAAATGTTAATGTGCTGTATTTTTATTAGCTTTCAGCTCAAAATATTGTCCCCTTTCCACTTAGATATAGTCGGTGACCCACGGGTGCTCCAGAAGTGTGTTGCCTAATTTCCAAACACTTGGGGTGTTCTAGTTATTGCCCTGTTATCGGCTTGGACTTTAATGGCACCGTGCTCAGAGAATGCGGGCAATCTGTGAAAAGTGGATAGAGGTTGTTTTTCCATTTCTTTCTGCTCTGACCTCTCCTTCTACGGGGTGGGGGGGTGGGGGTTCTTGCTGGTCCTCCCCCTAGGGTCCTGACTTTGGATATGTAACTCGGGATATCCCGTGGGCTGGTGCCTCTGGCCTCGACTCCTTCGGCAACCTGGACGTCAGCCCAGCAGTGACCGTGGGCGGAAAGGAGTACCCCCTGGGCCGGATCCTCATTGGCAGCAGCTTCCCCAAGTGAGAAGCCAGGGGCGGGAGGGTGGCGGAGGGCACGGGACACCAACTGCAGCGTCTAGCCTCCAACTCCCTCACCACGAACACAGCTCTCCTGTCTGAGAAGTGGCCTTAACTTCCTGCACAGAATCCCAGAATCAAAGACTCAGAATCCTAGAATCTTTGAATTAGACGACGATCTTAAAGAGAAAACTCACAAACTAGGGTTCATGTCCCATTGACCTCTCTAGTAGTTTATGAGCTTAATTATGTATATATCTATCTATCTATCTCAGGAGGCCTCACATAGAGATATGCAATCTAGTACGAAGGTAGGAGATAGATCTGTTGCCCTCTCTCCTAGGCAACACTACTAGGAGAGCAGTGTCCTCACTGCTAGGACAGCAGTGTCCTAGCAAAGCTTGAAAGGGCCTAGAGGTCAGCATGGGCTGCAGGTGAGTGGGAGGCTGGTTAGAATACCAAGGCAGAAAGGCCTCAGGGCCTCCAGGCAGTCATGCTGATTTGGGGGGGGGGACTTGGAAAGAGGGAGCACAGGCTTTGGAATCAGATGGACTCAAGTTCGAGTCTGGACTCTGCCACTTACTAACAATGTGATTTTGGGTACATTGCCTAACCAGTGTTTACCATAATGCCTAGCATATAGTAGGTGCTTAATTAATTCATTTGAAACTATTTAATGCATGCCTACTCTGTGTCAGGCACTGTCGAAAGTATCTGGGATATATCAGTGCACAAAACAAATAGATGATTAAATGAACAAATTATTTTAAACCCCATACTTCAGTTTCCTCATCTGTAAAACTATTAAAAATCCCTTTGGGGGCCCTGGCCGGTTGGCTCAGCGGTAGAGCGTCGGCCTAGCGTGCGGAGGACCCGGGTTCGATTCTCGGCCAGGGCACACAGGAGAAGCGCCCATTTGCTTCTCCACCCCTCCGCCGCGCCTTCCTCTCTGTCTCTCTCTTCCCCTCCCGCAGCCAAGGCTCCATTGGAGCAAAGATGGCCCGGACGCTGGGGATGGCTCTGTGGCCTCTGCCTCAAGCGCTAGAGTGGCTCTGGTCGCAACATGGCGACAACCAGGATGGGCAGAGCATCGCCCCCTGGTGGACAGAGCGTCGCCCCATGGTGGGTGTGCCGGGTGGATCCCGGTCGGGCGCATGTGGGAGTCTGTCTGACTGTCTCTCCCTGTTTCCAGCTTCAGAAAAATGCAAAAAAAAAAAAAAAAAAAATCCCTTTGGGGATATTTCAAAATGAATATGAAGCAACAAAAACAAAGAAGCATTTGACTTTTTCTATTAAATAAGAACATTTGAAAAGCAAACGACAAGTCAAAGAATGTTTGATTATGCAAATGAGATGCAAAACCAACTTTTATTTCATGGGTGAAAATGCACGATACAAAAGGCTGAAAGTACTGGAGTATCTGCATGTTCCCTGATCCCCTAATTTTTGTGAGCAGTGTATATAACTGGCATTACTAGGGATAAAGTTTTCCCGTTAACCATTTCTGAATACTTAGAAATTGTTTAGCTGGCCCCTTAGCAGAGGGTCTGCTTTGAAAAAGGTTAGAACTCACTGGACAAAAGTTATTGATCACCTACCTGCCACGAACATAATATTTCACCCAGGTTTCCTCATTTAATTCTTACAACACCCCCACGAGGTTCGGAGGATTATTATCCCCATTTTACAGATGAGGAAGTTGAGGCTCAGAAAAGTGAAGTGAATGTACTCAGTCATGCATTCATTTACCACTTTGATAAATAGTTACTGAGACTTCCCACATGCCAGGTCTGGGACCCAGAGCTGGGGAGAAAAGAAATGTTCTGGAAGCTCTCAGACTCAGCGTGAGGACCCTTGATAGGAAGGTGTGGGATCTCCAGTGCAGCTGTGACCCCACTCCATTGGCCATTGTATTGAAAACCAAGAACAAAGTCCTTGGTGGACAGATGGGGCCCTGAGGCTCAGAGACGGACCAGGACTGCCTGAGACCACACCGCTGTTAGTGGTATAGTCAGATTCCAGATCTCCTCTGCGGGCCCCAGACTAAACTTTAACACCCAGTCCGCTGTCCTGTGTTTCTGACTCAGCTTCTGGCCTCGGCAGTGAACAAAACAGACAATGTATACACATTCTAGTAAAAAGGAACAGACGATAAGCAAACATAATACATAAGTAAATAACCTAGCATGTTAGATAAAGGAAGCCTTGGTGAGAAGTTAACATTCAGACAAAGCCGTGAAGAACACACACACACATACATACATACACGCACACACACGCACACACACCATATATATATATATATATATGGTGTGTCCATAAAGTCATGGTGCACTTTTGACTGGAAAACAACAAAAGACAATAGAAATGTGAAATCTGCACCAAATAAAAGGAAAACCCTCCCAGTTTCTGTAGGATGATGTGGCAGCATGTGCGCATGCGCAGATGATGACGTAACACCATATATACAACGGAGCAGCCCACGGCCATGCCAGTCAAGATGTGGACGGTACAGAGGAAGTTCAGTGTGTTCTGTAGCTCACTAAATTCGAATCCGTGACCAAAGTGCAATGTGAATATTGGCGCGTTTATAACAAAGCGCCACCACAGAGGAATAACATTACTCGGTGGGATAAGCAGTTGAAGGAAACCGGCAGTTTGGTGGAGAAACCCCGTTCTGGTAGGCCATCAGTCAGTGACGAGTCTGTAGAGGCTATACGGGATAGCTACCTAAGGAGCCCTAAAAAATCTGTGCGTGAGCCCACATCGAACTGCACTGAATAGATAGATATGAAACTGGGAGAGTTTTCCTTTTATTTGGTGAAGATTTCACATTTCTATAGTTTTTCATCTTTTGTTGCTTTCCTGTGACTGGTCAAAAGTGCACCATGACTTTATGGACACACTGTGTGTGTGTGTGTGTGTATACACACACAGACAACAGTGTAGTGATAGCCAGAGGGAAAGTGGGTGAAGGGACGTGGAAGAGGGCAAAGGGGGGATAAACGGGGATGGAAAGAGAATTTACTTTGGGTGATGGGTGCATGATGCAGTGTGCAGGTGATGTTTTGTTGAGTTGTGTACTTGAAACCTGTATGGGTTTGTTAACCAATGTCAATGTTACCCCAATAAACTAAAAAAAGCCCTAAAAGAAATGAAGGGGTTACCAATGTGGCTATTTGGGAGGAGAATGTGCAACAGAGTGGAAACAGCCAGTGCAAAGGCCCTGAGGCAGGAGTATGTCAGAGACATTAGAGCAGGGGTCTCAAACTCGTGGCCCGCCGAACAATTTTGTGCGGCCCGCAGACTAATCCACGAAGTTCAAAATATTTTGGATAAAATTAAGTAAGCCTAGGGGCCTACTTGTATTTTTCATTTCTCTAGCATCCTAGCTAGATATTAGCTTAATTAACAGCAGCTGTGATGCGAACTACAGTTTCTGGTCATTTTGTGACACTGAGTAAACTGCATGTACGATTGTGCTTGTTGTACTGATTTTTTTTTTGTTTTCAACTGCAGTGAGAAAAGTGTTGCGTAACAGTTGCCTTTTGTAGACCTAGTGCGGCCCGCCAAACGGCTGTGATCTTGCTCTGCGGCCCACATGCTGAGCTGAGTTTGAGACCCCTGCATTAGAGGAACAGCAAGGAGACCTGTGGGCTGGAGCAAAATGAGCAAGGAAGCATACTGGGGGATGAGGTCCAGGAGGTTGGCAGGACAGAGTTTAGATCATGACTGGAACATGTTTTTGTATGTATATCATAGGGTTATCATGAGAATTAAATGGATCGTTAGTGCGAGGGACCTTAGTCAGGCACACAGTGCTCAACAAATCCCCTGTCCATTCTCTACTCTGGTTTCTCCGTGCTCTGCTCTCACATTTAAAACAATCTTTGTGCAATTCTGCCTCCTGGTGGTGGCTTTGCTGTAACTTGGAGACCAAGTCTGGTGCCACCCAGGGATGATGTCATCTGGTCCATGACCTTGTCTCCAGGCAACAAGCTGCAGAGCATCCCTAGGAGGGACTTTGTCCTTCCTCTGCCTCATGTTTCTGATGCCTGCCACTTTCTGCTCCTAAACAATTTCTAACGTTTAACTTTTCTCCACCATCTCATCTGCTTTTCTCTACTCATCTGCTTTTTAAGTAGTCTTTTAAAATTGTTAGCAGAACTACAAGAAAAATATTTTCCAAGATCCCATCTCCCAAATCAAAGCGGTGTTGTCATGTGTCACTGCTCATTGGGTCCTTCTTCTAGTCTTGGTCTATGACATATTCGAGTTATGTAGACCACAGTCAATCTTTTGAACACAGGTGTTCAAAAGAATTTATGTCATTCACAAATATTTTTGAGCATCTATTATTTATGAGGTACTGAGTGGGTGCAGACAACATTCCCACCCCTCCTAGAGCTTGCATCCTAGTGGGATGCCAGACAATAAATGGCATCTCAAGTGTGCCAAATAGTACCATATGGTGTAGGGGAAAAGAGAGCTGGTAAGGGAGTTGAAGGATTGTTGCAATTTCAAAGGCCTCAACATTTGATGTTGAGAAGAAAGAAGTGAAAGAAGATGACATTTGAGTTAAAATTTGAAAGAAAGTGAGGAAATGAGCCATGCGGATATGAGGAGTGAGCAACAATTCTTAGTAGAAAGAATAGCGTGTGCAAAGGGCCTGAGGCAGGAATGTACCTGGTATGTTTGAGGGACAGCAGGAGGCCAGTATGGCTGGGACTGAGTGGATAAAAAAGAGAGTGGCAGGAGGGGCCCCATCAGGATTGGTGGGGTCATGCAGGTTGTTGTGAAGACTTTGCATTTACAGTTGGTGAGCTGGGAGTGATGGGAGGGTTTTGTCTGGAAGGACATGGTCTGATATACTTAAAAGCCTCCCTCTGGTGAGACTGCAGAGGAGCAATGGTGAGAGCAGAGAGAATGGGGAAAGGGAAAAGCCACTGGGATTGTTTAAGTAAGGGAGGTGTCACTGGCCAGGTGGTGGCAGAGGAGGAGCCTGGGAAAGACTGGATTGTGTTCTGTTTAAGGGAGAACTGCCAGATTGGATGTGGTCTGGGAGTGTACATCCGTATGTCCTGAAACCAACAAACAAGGGCAAGAAAGGTGATCCTTTTCTGTAAACATATTGAAAAAAATCTCTATCCATGTGTTTGCCCATGGTTATGTGTGCCAAAGAAAGGTGGAAAGTGCCCAAAGTATAACATATTGTTCTGACTTTGGACAAGTCACCCCCTTGAACTTTCTAGGCCTCAGCTGCCTCATCTGTGAAATAGGAATATGGCCCTTGCCTGGGGCAGCAGGCAGCCCTGCACACACAGGCAGCTTTGGGGAATGTCTCTTCCCACAGCTCTGGGACTCCGGCTCCTGCTGCCCTGTTCCCTGTTTTAAGCCACCTTGGTTCCTCCCTCTGCTAATAAAGGGTGATTTGAAAATGTTCGGACTTCATTTCAAGAACCACAGAATGAATGGGGGGGGTTCTCTTGTACATGACTCAGCTAAGCTGCTTGTCAAAATGCAGTTTCTACATCCTCAGTTGTGCTCAAAACTCTGAGACATGGAAGACATCAAGCCCTGAACCTGATCCCCATACTCACAGGCTGCCATGAAGTGTCAGCCACTCTCTCCCTCCCCCAACAGGTCAGGTGGGCGACGAATGACCAAGGTAGTACGTGACTTCCTGAAGGCCCAGCAGGTGCAGGCGCCTGTGGAGCTCTACTCAGACTGGCTCTCCGTGGGCCATGTGGATGAATTCCTGAGTTTTGTGCCCACCTCCGACCAAAAGGTGTGTCCCCTCTCCTCCTGCCTGAGCCACCTCTGCCCTTGTCTGATCTGACGGGATGGAACAGGGCAAAGCTACTTGGAACCAACTCAACACTTGAATTCATAGTGAACTCAGAGTCAGGGCACCCTTGGGGCCTAGAAGTATTTGTCTTAGAGGGCTTCCTGGAGGAGGTCAGAGCTCAGGCCAGGAGGGCAGTCATTTGCTCACTACTCATACATTCATTCTTACACTTACTGGGTGTTTCCTCTGATCCACACCTCTTGGCCCAGACTCTGGTGAAATGACACTGATAATAATTGGTAATATTTCTTGAGCACCTACTGTGTGTACATCTTCTTATCCATTTAATCCCCATGAGGTGGGTACTATTATCAATGACCCATTTCACAGATGAGGAAACTGAGGCTCAGAAGGGCAATTAACTAGTGGGGTAAGATTCATACCCAGACACGGGACTCTGGGTCAATATATTAAACACTCAGCTTCACCGCCTGTGGAGATGGCCAGAGAGGGCACAGTCCTCAGGGTGCAAGCAGCCTAGGCTGGGGGCTGAGTTCCCAGGTGGACAAAGTAGGGAGGGGCCTCCAGGCAGGGAGAATATCATGGACAAAGGCCTGGAGGCGGGAGCCAGCTTGGGGGACTGGAGGATTGTCGATAGTTCTTTGTGGCTGGTGGGTGAAGTTGAGGTGGACAGGAGAGTCCTGTGCATAGCCTGGCCTCTGGACACAGGCCCCTCCTGAGTTTAGGGTGTTCTGTAGCTAGGGAGAACCCGTGTACTGAGCCATCCTCCCTCCCTCTGTGCCAGGGCTTCCGGCTGCTGCTGGCGAGCCCCAGCGCTTGCCTGAAACTGTTCCAAGAGAAGAAGGAGGAGGGACACGGGGAGGCGGCCCAGTTTGATGGTGAGTGCCAGGGACCCGGACAGCCTGCGGGGTTGCTGCCCTCTCATCGCCAGCCCCAGGCACTGCTAATGCCTTTCCTGACTGTGCCCTGGTCACAGGCCCATTGTCTGCAGATCTCTGAGCTCAGGACCCCAAGTCGAGAACTCTCCTGACTCCCCATGTGGGAGCCAAGGAGGAGGGCTGTCCCTTTCTTGGACCAGGGGAGGGAAGCCAAGAGGCTGGTGATCTGCCCCCAGGTACACGCAGGGGGTGACCTTCATGTAGTGGGTAGTTCCTGGCCGCACCCCAGGAGAGGAAAAGTACAGGAAGCAATGAGCACCCCCATGTGCCAGTTCATGCCGGGCACTTTCCTGTTCTCACCCCTTTGGGTCTCCCCCACCCCTCCTTTTATACTTTTGCACATAGGAGGAAATTGAGGCTCCAAGAGCAGTGGGTTTCCCAGGGCTATGCCACAGGGGCAGCAGGACTAGGGCCTCCAGGGGAGAGGAGCCAGAAGCAGGTGGGTAGTCAGGGCCCCTCTGTGGGCTCTCCTTTGGGAACTGACAGACCCTCCAAGGGCCTGATTGGCCCCCTTGAGTGCCTTCCTCTTCTTCAACACAGACCTCAGTACTCTCACCTGAGGAATGGAGCATTGGAAGGCATGTGGAATAGCCTGTGGCCTGGATAGACGGGTTCAAATCCTGGTCTTGCCACTTGCTGGCTGTGACATCATGGGTGTGTTCTGAACCTCTAGGTGCTTCAGTTTCCTCTTCTTTGAATTGGGGGTGATAATTAACCCTACCTAGCATTATTTGAAAGGTTAATAATAAATTCAGAGGGGTCCTGGAGCTTAGTGGGTGTTTAATGGTAGCTGTATTGACATTATTCAACCCTGAATCTAGGAGTTCCTTCCCATGGCATCCATGATCCATCCCCAGGATTTACCTACAGCCAGAGCCTTGTCCTATTAGGGAGGGTTTCCAGTCTCTGGTTTCACCATCCTTTCTTCAGACCCCGACCCCTGTGCTGAGGTGGGAGTGAAATCCTGGCCCGGATTATGAAGCCCCAGGCCTGAGGTGGCCCTCAAGCAGTACTCCCTGAGCCCGTGTGCTATCTCTTTCTCTTGCAGGGTTAGAGCACCAGGTAAAGAGAAGCATCAATGAACTGCTGGCAGACAAAAACCTCCAGAGCGACAGTCTCTATGTCCAGGTGAGGGACAGACCTGCTGCCTGCTCTTAGGGGTGCCCCACCCTTCATGGAGAGCAGCTGGGCTGGGGGTTTAGGTTTAACCCTGAGCCTCTGATTGTCCTGGGGGCTGCTGAGACCTGTAGGTGGGGTAGGGCCCTTGGGGACCCACGGTCTGATGGAGGATACACAGCCATGCCAGTCTGATGAGGGCGACCTGGCTCTGCTCTGGGGAAAGGGTAGTTTTCCTTGGAAGAAAAACTGAAGTCTTACTGGAAAAGCTTGGAGCAATAAGGGAGAGGTGGTGAAGAAACAAGGCCCCGAGGGGTGGAAAGGGAGGGGGGCTGAGCGGTTGAGAAGGAAGGAGGTCTGGTAAGACACTGGGTGGACTAGGGTCTCAGGAAGGGGCAGGGCTACTGCCTGTCACATGCCCGATGCCAGCTGGCTCCCTGCTCAGTAAAATGGAGGAAGCCCCTTGCATCTCCCCACTTTCTCGCAAACTTCTGAGACGGGCTGGAACACGAGCCACTCTGTGGCTGGGGCTATGTCATGTGGTGGCAAGGACTTTCGGAACCAGAAATTACCTGGGTCCGAACCCCAGCTCCACCACTTCCTGGCTCAGTGCACTTGAGCCTCAGTTTCCCCATCTGGGGGTTGCAATGGCACAACGGTAAAGGAGTTACAGGGTGCAGAGGCTGTACAAGGTAGGCACTCAGCACGCCTTGGGTCCTCCCTCACTCCCCTAGAAATGCATCGACTGGAACCGGGAGGTGCTGAAGCGGGAGCTGGGCCTGACAGAGCGGGACATCGTGGACATCCCCCAGCTCTTCTACCTGAGGGGCCAGCACGCGGAGGCCTTCTTCCCCGACATGGTGAGAGCGCAGGGGCTCTTCCCAGTCCCCAAGAAGAAGCTCTTCCCGTCCAAGGACAGATGACACCGAGGCCAGGGCAGCCCATGCACCACTCCAGCGCTTATGTGCGCTTTCTGTGCAAATGTCTTCATCAGTGGGTCCTAACCCCAGGCCATTTTGCCCCCAGGGCATTGGGATTGTTGCACGAGCGGGTGGGCATCCAGTGGGTGGAGGGCAGGATGCTATAAATATCCCACAGCACACAAGGCAGTCCCACAACTGAGGACGTTCTTTTCCCCCAAATGCAAAAAGGATGTGTGGTTGGATTCTAGATGTCCCAGGCTTCTGTTTCTGGGCCTCAGCTGTCTGCTCTGCTCCCCAGTGGGGCTCTGAGTGGGACAGGTGGGGCTGGCGGTGGCCACCTCCCTGGCTGTCATTAACTCGGGCAGCTAACAAGCAGATGAGCAGATTGTGAGCTCACTGGCATGGCCCCTGGGAGGGGCCCGAGTGATGCTATCAGCACAGTCCTGGCCAAAGTGCCTATTATTCCTTTGAGAAAGGATGTAAAGATCCCTGTCTCCTACCCACTAACTGCCAGTGGCACCCCCCTCCCGTTGTTGTGACAAACAAAAATGCCCTGGCAGGCAAAATCAGCTCTGGTTGAGAACTGCCATTTGAGGCAGTGCTGTTAGAATTCTCTGGGATGATAGCAAAGGTTTGTATTTGCACAATATGACATGGGAGACACTGAGCCGTATATGGCTACTGAACACTTGAGATGTGGCTGCTGAGGCTGAGCAACTGAATTTTTACTTTTATTTAATTTTAATTTTAACAGCCACATGTGGCTAGTGGCTATCATACAGGACAGAGAAATTCTCAGGGGTGAGCAGCTCTGGTTCTGGCTGAGGGTTGCTGGTGAGGCCCATGGCCTTGGTCAGCCCTACTTTGGCTGTGGCCTTGCCCACACGTGCTGGAAGCCCGCTGCCCAACAACCCCCCCCCCCCCCCGCTATGGGACCCTCCCCATTTCAGCCCAGGCCCTGCTAACAGATCTGCCTGTCTTCACTGGAGGGGGCCTTAGGGAATGCCCAGTGAACCCCTTCATTTGTCAGAGGGGGGAACTGAGGCCTCAGAGGACAGTGGTTGGCTTGCCTGAGGTCCCCAGTGAGTGACTGGGCCAGCCTCCAATCTCCTGAGTCCTCGTCCATGAGGAAGTCCACCTGGGCTGGCTCAGGTCCTGCATCCAGCTCTGGGCTCTTCTCCTTACCCTTGGTCCTTCTGTCGCCCCGCTCCTCCCACAGCACGATCTGGCCACATTAGTAAGCAACTAGGTAGCTCAAGGCCAAGGGCGTGGGACTGACCCCTGAGACCCTCCAGCTTAATGATGGTCCCGGCCTCGATGGCTACAGGGCTGAACTGACAGTGAGGAGCTAGGGCTTGGAGAATGTGAGGTCAGAGTCCAGGGTGGCCCACCCAGCACTGAGATGACCCAGCACTATCCTCCAGACAGCGAATCCAGAATGTTCCAAGGGCAGCTCCTCTGGCCGTCAATCTGGGCCTGAGATTTCCTCTAAGAAGCCTCCACACCCTGCACTGGGGAGACTTCCCTTTCCCAGCTTTAAGGCCCCCAAATAGGGAAGCAGAGATGCCACCAGAGATAAACCCAGGTGCCCCCAAGGGCTCCCAGCTTCTTGCCCCAACTCCTCAGCCCCCAGGCTGCCAAAGTGCGACCTTCTGCAGGGGATAAAACGCACGGGTTTTGGCATGAGTCAGACCCAAACCAAATTTTAGTCTCCCCCGTCTCTGACGTGTAACCTTGATCATGTTACTTAACCTGCCCAAATCACAGCCTCAGAGAAGGCTGGGGGGCTTAGCGAGGATATACCCGGCACGTAGAGGATGCTCTACGTGTAAATGGTAACAATCTGCGAGGCTTCTGAGGACAGTTGAGCCAGCTATGTACGGACCAAGTGCGCCACCCCTACAAGGACATTCACACCGTAGACCTTGCAGATGTGCATATTTATCCTACAAGTTTCTGACAGACGGTGATAAAATCTTGTTCTAGCCGAGTTGTTGCGACAATGTTCTGATATATGGAAGAAAGTGTTAGAGCAGGGGTCCCCAAACTACGGCCCGCAGGCCGCACGCGGCCTCCTGAGGCCATTTATCCGGCCCCCGCTGCACTTCTGGAAGGGGCACCTCTTTCATTGGTGGTCAGTGAGAGGAGCATAGTTCCCATTGAAATACTGGTCAGTTTGTTGATTTAAATTTACTTGTTCTTTATTTTAAATATTGTATTTGTTCCCGTTTTGTTTTTTTATTTTAAAATAAGATATGTGCAGTGTGCATAGGGATTTGTTCATAGTTTTTTTTATAGTCCAGCCCTCCAACGGTCTGAGGGACAGTGAACTGGCCCCCTGTGTAAAAAGTTTGGGGACCCCTGTGTTAGAGGAAGGGCCGTCTTTCATTTGTATCCGTTTCCCATGTACGTGACTGACAGCCTGCCCTTTGTTAACCCTCTCTTCCAACCATGGATCTGTTTCTTCTCTGCTTCCATAGACCTTTGATCATGAGTGAGCCCCAGCCCTGCGGGCCCAGGGATGCTGGCCGGGATGAGACAGGCCGTGGGAATGGGTCTGCCAGAGCCACAAGCCAGAAGGGGGTCCCTGTGTGTAGAATATCCCCCGCCAGCTGGGCCTCCTTCTTGCCTTCTCTCTTCTGCAGGTCAACATGGTGGTCTTAGGCAAATACCTGGGCATCCCCAAGCCCTTCGGGCCCGTCATCAATGGTCGCTGCTGCCTGGAGGAGAAGGTGCGGTCCCTGCTGGAGCCGCTGGGCCTCCACTGTGTCTTCATCAATGACTACTTGTCCTACCACAAGCTGCTCGGGGAGATCCACTGCGGGACCAACGTGCGCAGACAGCCCTTCTCCTTCAAGTGGTGGCACATGGTGCCCTGAGCCTGCGCCACCCACCGTCCTCTCTGCCATCTGTCGGGAACCACGCCAGAGGGAGAGAGGAACCGCCGCTCGCCTGGCCTCCATCCTCTTGGGGGAGTCTTGGGCACATCCCCCCAAGTGCCTGCCGACGTGCTGGCCACCTTGGGCACCAGGACCCAGGGACGGGCACCACACATCCTCACCTCCGGCGTGGCCTACCCAGCGCAGGAAGGACCACCCTCCTTCTTTCCCCTCCTCTCCATCCACAACCCCCTGGGTTCCGGGGTGAAGGCCTGGGTCTTGGCCACCTGTGCTTCCTGTAAGACCAGGAAGGGGGACCTGAGACACCTTTCCTCCATGGGCTTTCTTTTCCTGCAGGGGACTCCCAGGCTGTGATCTCCCAGCTTCCTCAGCCACGTGCACAGGGGCAAATAAGGGCAGGAAAACCCAGCTTCGGAGGGCATCAGAAACCCTTTAACCCCTGACTGTGTCCTCAGAAGGGTGCTTGTTATCTGTTTGGAGAGCCTTTAATTATGAGTGCTGGCTGCTTCTGGCTCAAAAATGCTGTGAGGCCAGAGCAAGGCCTGGGAGGGCACCAAAGGCGGGGGGGCTGGCAGGAGGAGGGATGCCAGGAAGGCAGAGAAGGCTGAGGCACAAGGACCAAACCTGGGGCCTGGCTTCTGTGTCCTGGGGCTTCTGGGCCTTGGGTTCTGGACTCCAGATGTAAAGGCAGTTGGCTGTTCCAGATGTAGCAGGGAGAGGAGGCCCAGATGTTAGAAGAGGGCAGGGGCCATTAGGTTATCTCTGAAGGTGGGGTTTAATTTCCTTTAATAGTCTCTAATTATTCCCCTTCCTTCTGCAGGCAGTGGGAGGGAAGGCCCGCCCGGTCTCAGCAACCCTGAGACCTGGAGCGCAGCTTGGGTTTCACCTGTGAGTAAACCTCCGTGACAGCCCTGTGTCCCCTCCCATAGAAGGGAAGACGGAGCTGCCACAGAGGTTAATAGTCTAGCCCCAGGTGAGGTCACCAGGATATACACAGGCCAACAGGCTTTGCCAGTGTCGGGCGAGAGGCAGCCCTTGCCCCAGATGGGCACGGGCAACAGGGAGCAGACTTGTTCTTTCTCCCAGTGCCTGTGGGACCATCTCAGGGACCCTCAGCCCCTGGGCCTTCACCTTCTGGGTTTTCAGTGGCCCCCAGGGAGACCTCAATTGAGTTAAACTCTGTTATCCTTGGCACAGTTAGTAATCAGATGCTTCCATGGAAACCCAACGTATGAAACTGATAAAACGGAACTGCCCTGGTTTAAGGTGGCAAGGGCAGTGTACCCAAATCCTCCCTTTCTAGAAGGCTCTCTGTACAACCCCATTTGCAAGCCCCTGGTCTAACCTGCTCACTCTCTGATCATAATCATGAGGAAACCCAGATTGAGCCCAGAAGAGAAGGGAGGTCTTCAGGGGCTGAGATGTGGGGCCGGGTTGGGTCTCCCTGGGTCTCCCCAGGGAAAGGTCGGAGCGGGGAGGGAGCGCTGCAGAGAGACGGGAGGGTGGGGAGCGAGTCTTCCTGAGTGGCGCTGAGTTGGGTGGGGGTGCCGGAATGGCTGCTGGGGCTGTTGGGGGATGAGGATGTCCCCTCTGAAAATGTCCCGGGTGACTGGTCACCTCCTTTCTGATTAATAAAAATGTCAGCATGCATTTCTTCAAGTGGTCGCCTCCTTAGCTTCTGTTTGCTGGGCTGTGAGGAGGAGGGAAGAAAGGTCCACCCACCAAACTGCTGGGTCCTTGGCTCAACTTCCGCTAGCCATGAGCAGCTCCTACTCGAAGGGGGAGAGCCCACAGAAGCAGTGCCAGGTAGGCAGGCTGGTTCATCAGCATGGCCGGCACATGCCTATTGCCCTGGAGCTGCTGCCCTGCTGAGAGATGGCTATCAGGGAAGCCTCTTTCCTCCCCTCTTTCCCCTCTCTCCCCTCCCCTCTTTCTCTTTCTCTCCCCTCCCCTCTCTCCCTCCCTCCCTCTTCATTTCTTCTCCTGTCCTAGGCTATCTCTTCCATCTCCCAGAGGGCAGGTCAACTGGGCCCTATTGGCAGAGGTGGAAGAGTCCCCAGCAGGACTGGTGCCCAGGGCCACATGTCACTATGATTTCCTTTCATTTCTACCTCCAAAGCCACTAAGTTACTTGGTTGTCTGATTTCAGGGGTCTGAAAATATCTCCCCTCGCATCCTACATACTTGCTGCACCCTTTGACGTGCACTCACTCACTCTCTCGCGCACACATATTCACTGTATTTTAGCTTTCATTGTGGACTAGGAGGCAAAATGGTTTTTCCATCAGTCATTGACACTTTAGTCTGACTGAACAACAGGTCTGTTTCTAAAAGCTGGTATTAATTGAGAAGAAGTAAAGGCCATGGTTCTGCTGCCAAAGGGAGATTCAGGGCTCCGAGTGAGAGGCTGGTCCTGTTCCCGGCGCAGTGGGCCAGTGCCCGGGGTAGCCCCCAACTTTATGTATCTACTTTCCAACTGTGCTCATGAGTGGGCTGAGGAGACTGTCTAGGACTCCTCCTGAGCTCTAACTCTTATCCGGAACTGAGTCAGCCAAGCCATTTTACAGCCAAAAAAGTGAAGCCGTCAAAGGATGTAGGAGTGCCAGTCTTAGGGTCCTGCTGAGATCCTTGAATTTGGCAAGTGCTTTTTAGCTGGGAACTCTGGAAAGTGGCTCCTGGTCCCCACCCTGCCTCAAACTGGGTAGAAGAGAGGAAACCTCTATTCAGAACCTGCTAAGCCCCTGCGGGCAGGGTGTGTCCCTGCCATTATCTCTGCCAGGGCGTGTGGTCAGCCACCTTTTCTATAGATGAGAAGCCAAGGCCTGAGAGAGCAGGTGTAACCCCCAACACCACATAGCCATTCGTGGTGGAGTCTGGATCTGAACCTGGGACTCCTCTCCCCAGAGCACTTGCTCCTGCTGTTCTGGGTGCCTACATGTCCCCTCTGGCCTCAGTTTCCCCACCTGAAAAGCGAGCCTTCCTCCTTTGACATTCTAAGCTCCCCCTGATTGGAGAATGTTTTTTTTTTTTTTTTTTTTTAGCAAGAGAGAGTGAGAGACAGAGAGGGACAGACAGACAGGAAGGGATAGAGATGAGAAGCGTGAATTTTTGTTGCAGCACACTAGTTCTTCATTGATTGCTTTCTCATACGTGCATTGATGGGGGCCTCCAGCCAAGCCAGTGACCTCTCACTCAACCAGTGACCTTGGGCTTAAGCCAGCAACCTTGGGCTTCAAGCCAGTGACCTTGAAGCTCAAGCTAGCAACTATGGGGTCATGTCTGTGATCTCACGCTCAAGCCAGCGACCCCATGCTCAAGCTGGTGAGCACATGCTCATAGAGAATGTTTTTAACCTCATCATGCACCCTTTCCAGAGGCTTTGGCATCTAATAATAATAATAACAACAACACCCATAATAAAATGATGCCGAGCTCTGGACTAGAGCTCTACCCACATTGTCTCATGTAAGCCTCACAACAACCGTTTATCAGATGTGAAATGTGAAGCACAGAGCAGTTAAGCGACTTGCCCCAGGTCACCCAGCCAGGATGCAGCTGAGGCAGGGCTGACATCCAGTCCTGCTCCGAAAATTCATGCTCTTAAGGAAAAGGCTGGTGTTTCTCAGAGTGCATCCAAATTCTTTTGAGGTGCTTGTAAAAAGTCCAGACACTAGGCTGAACCAACCCCTAACTCGCTGCATCAGACTGGAGGCTGAGACCAGGAATCTGCATTTCTCCCACCACCACTCCCACCACCACCACCCCAGCAGGGTAGAGAAGCTCCCACTAAAGCATATTATCTCTGAAAACTCAGAAAAAGTGGATGAAGAGGATGGATGTGAAAAGCAAGGGAGGGACCCAGATCAATACCGTACATCTCTGTACCCCCCAAGGTGCTGGCACCCCGCCAGGTACCTGGGGCAACTTACTCCTCTTTAAAGCCAGAAATTAACTCTCTCAGTACTGGGGTTCATATGCAAATATAAGATTTCTTTCAGCCAATCCAGAGCTACTGGCTCTGGGAAGGTTCTTGGCTTCCAGGATGGTAGCCAATGAGCTAGCACTCCAGGCTGGTGTGGCCGGGCCACACTGCCTTATAAACCACAAGCAGCCTGCCAAACAGCCCATATGTAGGCAGTGTTGGGTTTTGTGGCCCCAGCCCAGTCCAAAGCCAGCATGTCTGTGCAGAGGATTGTGCGTGTGTCCCTGGAGCATCCCACCAGCGCTGTGTGCGTGGCTGGCGTGGAGACCCTCGTGGACATTTATGGGTAAGAACCAAAGGCCTGGAGTTTGCAGACCCTTGCTGCTGACCCCCTTGGGCACTCCCCTATGAGCTGTGTAGGGCTTCCTCAAGGCTTTGGCCAGGCTTGGCTGCTTTCTCCTGAGCCTTGGCCTTGGCCAGACACAGAAGCTTGGGTCCTTGTCTTTTGCAGTTGGGTTTCTTGAAAACTCTAGCCAGGGGACTTGAAGTGTAAGAGACTGAAAGGGGGTTGAGAGGCCTGTAGTGGCTGAGGGTGCAGGTGCGATGGGGCTTGAGCATTTTTCTCTGTCCAGATGACCCTGCAGGCTGGGCTGAGAGTCTGGCTGAGTGCACAAGAATAGGAAGAAATAATACTGCCCCTCCCTGCACCCCACCCCCTTTCTATGAGCCTGAAAAGAGAATGTCAATGTTTTTTTAAATTACTTGTGTTTAGACAACACTTAGTGCCAGGCACTGTTCCCAGGAGCTTAACAAGCCTCTTTAATTTAACTTTCACAACCTTATGAGCTAAGTTTATTATTAGCTTCATCTTGTTTGACAGATGAGGAAACTGAGGCACAGAGAGGGCAACCCATTTGCTCAGGTCACACAGTTAGTTCCTAAGAGGCCAAGCCAGGGCTTAAACCCATTCATAGTCAGGAGTCTTAAGAATTTAGCGGTCTGGCACTTGAGGAGGAGGGATCTGGTCTCCCCCAGCCATTCAGTGCCCATACATTATGCCCCTAGTGTATGCCCATGTCCTTAAGGCCAGTGGCTGGAGATGAGACTCCACCTTTTCCCTCTCCTCTGAAGAAAAGGGGAGTTTGGGCAGGGTTTTGGGACCTGGGCTCTGGGACCCACCAGGAACCTGGCTACTTAGCCTTTGGGAGAGTCTTCAGAGGCCCCAATTTCTGAGGCTGAGTTGGGGACACAGGTAATATCAAGGGACCGGGAGGGGAGAAGGCAGAGCCGTGTCACTGTTCCCATCTTACAGACCAGGTTTCTCAACTTCCACACTGTGGACATGGTGATTACGTGGGGGGTGGGAGTCAGTGGGGCCTCCTGTGGCCTGAGAGATGCTGAGCAGTGACCCTGGCTTCTACCCACTAGATGCCAGGTGCACACCTTCCACTGTGACAGCCAAAAATGTCTGCAGACATCACCAAAAGTGCCCAGGGTGAGGGGCTCACTCCAGCTGAGAAACAGTGTCCTAGGCTAAAACTTAAAAATTGGAATGAACTTGGTCAAAAGTTGGCCCAGAGTATTACATGAGAGGGGGTGAGGAGCTGGTCATGGGAGGAGCCCAATCTGAACCAAATCCGGTCCACCTAGGTACCGGGAACTAAAGCCTGGTTGAGGTCGGGTGGCAGTGAGGAGTGGAAAGGGCATTTGGTGGCACCTGTGGGGCCAGTGCCTTCTCCAGCACTGTGTGCTCATGGGGTGGCTCATCTGCCCCAGCTGCCTCCTGCCCAGAGGGCAGATGTGTCTTCAGTTTGACCTGCCCCGGGAAACCCAGGGCTGGCTCCTCCCCTGAAGAGCTTCCTGAGAGGACGGAGGACATATTAGGGTCACGAGAGGCAAAGGCAGCAGTGTCTTGGGGAAATGGAGTGGGTGGGCCACGTTGGGGTTTGCAGGGAGGCTGCAGGGGGGATAGCTACAGGGTGGTGGACTGGGGCCTCCTGCACCTGCAAACTAGGGATTCTTGGGTCTTGGTGACCGGACCACCTTGGTATTTCTTTTCGTCTAGTGTGTGCCAGGCACGGGACATAAAGGTGAACAGGCAGGCATGGTTCCTGCCCTCTGAGAAGCCCATCGTGCAGTTCTAGCAGAAGCAGGGTCACCTCTTCACAGGGCCGCTGAGTAAGAGACTCCAGCCTCACAAGCAGAGCCGTACTGGGTTAGCACTAGGGTCTCTTCTGGCTTGGAGATGCCATGATTTAGCAATCCTGGGTACTCAGACTGTGAGCCAGCAAAAGAAGGGGCAGTGGGCATGGTGGCTCAGGCCTGGCTCCGTGTCTGACAAGATGACTGGGGAACAACCTCTGAACCATACTGGAAGAAGGAGGAGATAAGCAAAGAGAAATTAGCATAGGCTGAGCAGTCAGGACAGGCTTCCTGGAGGAAGGGCACCAACTAGAGCCTTGAAGGATGGGCAGAGGCAAGACCACTGGGCCTCTCTATCTGAGGCAGTAGATTAAATTCTGTCTTCTTGCCTTCTGTTGAGTTGGAGATGGCCCTGATTTGGGAGGGAGCTCTGTTTTCCTGAACAGAGATTCCTGTGCTGAGCCACACCCCAGGGTAAATGTGCAGCCAGGGTTGGGGAGCGGCCCTAGGTGGAAGGGGAAACAGCCCACATCACCCCTTGCTCAGCAGAGGTGGTCTAATGGGGTGAAAAGACTTGGGCAGGGCACCTGTGGGTCAGTGACCCTGAGGTTTGGTCTGAGCTCTGTCACCATTCGCTGTGTCATCTGGAACAACTTTCTGCTCCTTCTTGGGCCTCAGTTTCCTCAGTGTATCCTGAAGAGTCTGCACAGAGCAGCAGTGGGTTTCAAGCTCTGCTCACAGAGGCCTCTGAGCCCCATCCCTTAGATGACACAGCAGCTCCCCTCTGCCTCCAGTGGATTTTTTTAAAAAAATTTTTATTTATTCATTTTAGAGAGGCGAGGGAGAGAAAGAGAGAGAGAGAGAGAGAGAGAGAGAGAGAGAGAGAGAAGAGACAGAGAGAGAGAAGGGGGGGAGGAGCTGGAAGCATCAACTCCCATATGTGCCTTGACCAGGCAAGCCCAAGGTTTTGAACCGGCGACCTCAGCATTTCCAGGTCGACGCTTTATCCACTGTGCCACCACAGGTCAGGCTCCAGTGGATTTTGATGTGAGAACTCTGACTGCCCATGTGCAGCGGGGCTCTGGGAGGCTGACACATCTCCAACACTGAACTGTTTGGTTTTAAGATGAATGCATGGCCGCGTTTTCCTGGGGTGGGAAGAACATGGGATTAAAGAGGGACAGTAATTTCCTGTGCCTGGTTCTGTTGGAGAGGCCAGGATCTGGGAGCCTCACTGAGTGGGAGGAGCAGCTGGCACCTCTCCCTGGAGCCAGAGCTGCCTGGGCCTTGGTCCCCTCTGGCTCTGGGGGCCACTCAGTGCAGGCTTTGGTGGTTATCTTGTCGACCTTTGTGTTTTCAGCTACAGGGACCTTTTCTTTCAGTTTCTTGTTTCTGAAAATCTGCTTTTGTCTTGTCAGAGGCCAATGGGTTTGGGTTTGCAAGGGAATGGGGACAGAGCTGGCCCTGAGTCCTGGCTCTGTCACTTACCAGCTGTGTGACTGGGCAAGTCACCTGTCATGAGCCTCAGTTTTCTCATCTGTAAAGTAGGAATAATACGGCAATGGGAGCTACCTTCATCACCATTGTCATCGTCATCCTCCTCACCATTGAAGGGAAGTCAGAAGACACAGGGGAAGACCTGGCTTGTCTTGGTTCCCAGGATGGGGTGGACTCACACTGAGTCATCCTCACACGCCCTGGGGGCACCAGGCTCCAGCATTTCTGAAACAGTCCACCCTTAGCTGTGGTTCTGACTTCATTGGGCATCAGCATGGTTCTAATGCAGGTTCCAGGGCCCTGCCTGCAGGACTTCCGGTCTGGAATCTGTTTTCACCAGGTGGGTCTGAGGTGGGCCACTGTGAGAGTGACCAGCTGTCCCGGTTTGCCCAAGACCTTCTAGGTCTCGCACTGAAAGTCCTGCACTGCAGGAAATGCCTTCGATCCTGGCAAACCGGAACCGTTGGCCACCCTGCACTGTTCACCCTCCATTCGCCACCTCCTCGGCTGGCTGGGAGGCCTTGGTGCTGGGGGAGGGGGGGTGCCTTGACTGTCCTGTGCGTGAACTGCCTCATCTAGGCAGAACCCAAGGCTCCAAGCCACATACACCTCCTGGGGCTGGGCTGGGGGGCACGTCCAGGGCAGCACGCTGGCAGCTTGAGGGGGCCTGGCCGGAGGAAGAAGCTCATCCTGATGACTCTCTGCCACTTCTTCCGTCCTCCAGGAAACAGGAAATCCAGACCTTCCTGTCCCCGATGCCGGGTTCCTCCCCTCAGCCATCCTTTTGATCTCCCTAACACACAGCTTTCGTGACGGGGGTGTGAGCACAGGACTGGGAGTCTGGAGTCCTACCTCCAGTCCCTTTTCTTCGAAGCCTCAGTTTTCTCAGCACTGAAACGAGGGCTTGGGTTCGGGGGCCTCTGACTTTCGGTCCCAAGCATTTACACACACCCACTCCTTTGATCTGCTCATTATCCCCACTTTATGGACGCTAGCACTGAGGCCGAGGGAGGCCACGTCCCTCCCCCAAGGCCGCACACCTAGTGAATAGCGAGGCTGGGGTTTGGACCCAGCAGCCTGGCCCCTGAGTCCACAGGCTCAACCACCTGACCACGGCTCCATCGTGTTGCCTCTTCTAATCAAGACCCATCGTTGGCTCCCCATTACATAGGGGCGAAATAAGACAAGCTTGTTACGGTCTGAGTTTAAACTTGACCTCCTAGGCCTCCATGGTAAAATGGCTTCCCCTCAGCCGTGTCTCCTCCTTGTCCTTCCCCAGGGAAGCCTTCCCCGACACCCTAGCCCAGGGGTCCCCAAACTTTTTACACAGGGGGCCAGTTCACTGTCCCTCAGACCGTTGGAGGGCCGGACTATAAAAAAAACTATGAACAAATCCCTATGCACACTGCACATATCTTATTTTAAAGTAAGAAAACAAAACGGGAACAAATACAATATTTAAAATAAAGAACAAGTAAATTTAAATCAACAAACTGACCAGTATTTCAATGGGAACTATGCTCCTCTCACTGACCACCAATGAAAGAGGTGCCCCTTCCGGAAGTGTGGCGGGGGCCGGATAAATGGCCTCAGGGGGCCACATGAGGCCCGCAGGCCCTAGTTTGGGGACCCCTGCCCTAGCCCACCCTCTCGATCTGCCTCCAGCTTCCTTTGCCTTAATTTACTTTAACAGCTCCTTCCCCCATCCGGGGTGGGCAGTTTTCCAAGCCTTTCCTATCAATCTCGCATTTGAGCCTCATGATGGCCAGTGAGTTTGGCCAAGTGGGTGTCATTATCCCACTTTATAGGTAAGGTTACCGAGCCCAGGGAGGCTAGGCGATTTATAATATTCACCGTCGCCTGGCTGATGTGCGGTCCAGCCTTTTTAGTATTTGACTCCTGACTCTGGTCCAGGTACCAACTGAACCCTCAGCTTCTGTGGGCCCCTCCCAGGCGGGGGCACTTCCCCCATACCTTACACAGAGCCTGGCCCTGGGAGGCTCAGGGAGCTGGGCCGAAACACCCCAAACCCAGGGGTGGGGGTCTGGGAACTGGTGGGCTTTCGTACCAGAAGGACAGTGAGGGTGCTCAGCTCTAGCTCACGGATGCATGGGGCCCAAGGGGCAGCTTGGGACTGGGGGAGGCGTTCCACAGAAAGTTTACAGGCTTCCTGGGGAGCTGCAGGTCAGGTGCCTAGGGGAGAGGGGCGGGTGAGGAGCTGAGGGTGCCCCTGGGTATGAGGGGCCCTTCATGCCGCGATCTGTCTCCATGTGGCTCTGTCTTCCGGCTCCCCATCTCTCTGGGTCTCTCCGTGTCTCTTTGTCTCTGTGTCCCTGTGCCTCTCTCTCCAGTGTCCTCTAGTGAGGGCTGGCCCCACACCCAGGGCACAACAGAACAGAGGGCACCACCAGCCCTGGGAATTACAGGCTGTGGGAGAAGGGTTGCCAGATACAATCTAGCGTGCCTAGTTAAATCTGAAATCCAGATAAGCGATTAATAACATTTGTGTATAATCATGGCCCAAATATTGCAGGAGACATACTTCTATGAAAACAATTATTTGTTGTTGATCTGAAATTCAAGTCTAACTGGGCATTCTGTGTTTTCATTGGCTTCCTGGGGCAGGAGAAACAGTTGTGCAGCCCCTCGCGCCGGTGAGGACAGTGGGCAGAGTGTGCCCAGCAGTGGGACCAGAGCTTGGGCTTGGGCTAGTTCTCTTTTTATAAAAAAAAAAAGCCGCTTTGAGAAGTATCAGAAGCATGCTGGTTGGGGGAGGTGAAGAGGGTGTTTGGCAACAGGTCTGCTGTCCTCCGGGCGGGGTGAGGAAGGGAAAGGGCCTGCGGTAGAACGACCAGTTATGCAACCCTGGGGAAATCTCTTGCCCCTCTGAGCCTCAGTTTCCCCACATGTAAGTAGGAGTCATGATCCTCTCCTGCGGGGACTGTGCTGGTCAGGGCGGCTTAGCCAGGACTGCCATGGTGAGTGTGTAGGGGACGGGGGCCCCAGGGGTGATGGTTATTGTGGTTGTTACTCTTGAGGAGTGATGAGCAAGAAATGTGGACTCAGGAACCAGAAGGCCTGGGTTTAGATCCCAGTCCTGTCACTAACTAACTCCATGACCTTGGACAAATTACTTACCGTCAGTTTGCCCAAATGGGGACAGTAAAAGTACTGACCTCCTAGGGCTATTGAGAGGATTACATGGCATAATACACCTAAAGAGACTCAAACAGGGCAGGCGCATAGCAAGAGCTCAAGTGTTGGCTACTGTTATCCGCCTGGGTGCCTGTGTATGCTGCTTCCTCCAGGGAAATGTGAGTGAACATTGAGCCTTGGAATGCAAGACTGTGTATATATTTGTGCATGGTCCAAGCTTGACTCCCAGGAGTTTGCTGTGAGGAGCTGAGAGGCCTGGGGTGGTCGGGGAAGGCTTCCTGGAGGAAGCAAGAGTTTGAGCCAAAGCTCAAACATCTGAACCCAGGCTGCCCCCTCCAGCACTTCCCATGGCTCTTTGTTCTTCCCAGGTCAGTACCAGAGGGCACAGAGACGTTTGAGGTCTACGGAACCCCTGGTGTGGACATCTACGTCTCTCCCAGCACGGAGAGGGACCGGGAGCGTGCAGACACCAGGCGGTGGCACTGTGCCGCGGGGTTGGAGATCATCGTGGTCATGCACTCTCCCAGCAATGATCTCAACGACAGTCACGTGAGTGTGGCCCCTGGTCTGGGGGCAGAGCGGGAAGGCAGCGAGCTAGCTTCACAAGGGCTCAGCACCCTCTTTTTGCCCAGAGTACAGGGTAGCATGGTGGGTATGTGCCTGGCCTTGGAGCCAGCTAGCTCTAGCTCAGCATCTTAAAAACACAGAGTGTGTGTCCTCTGGCAAGTAGGACCTCAGTTTCCCCATCTGTAGGCTGAGAGTTGATTAGGTTATCTCTGCTACTCTGAGTGGAGGAGAGAAAGGAGGGACCAGGGACAGGGGAGGGATGCTGCTTTCTGGGGAGACCCCGTTGCCCAAGGTGACATTTCCCCAAGTTGCTTCTCCTTCCTCCACTCTCTTCCTGTCCCAATTGCCTTCTCAGAGGCATAATGACTTCCCTTTCTCTCCTCTCTCTGCTAGTTCAGCTAATAAGAGTGAGTTTAACATGCCCCAACTGTGGGCAACATTCTAGCCCCAGGGCAGGCAATGTTTAAAAGGTAGGCGAGGCCCTGACCAGGTGGTTCAGTGGATAGAGCGTCATCTCAGCACACCCAGGTCATGGGTCCGATCCCCGGCAAGGGCACATACAAGAAGCAACCAATGAATGCGTAACTAAGTGAAACAACGAATTGATGCTTCTCTCTCTCTCTCTCTCTCTCTCTCTCTTTCTCTCTTTCTCCCCCTTCACCTTCTTCCTCTCTTTCTCTCTCAAATCAATGGAAAAATTAAAAAGTATTTTAAAAAGTGGAAAAAACAGGGTGGCCCTTGAGCCTGGCATGGGTGATGCTACCTTAAGTGGCTGATGGGAACCAGGACTCAGCATATGGGAGTGGTGGGTTTATACTCCATGTCAGGAGCTATGTTTTGAAAAACTGGCCCTTTAAGAGCATTGACCATGAGCCAAGCATGGATGATCTCTTCTAGCCCTCACAATAGCCCTGACAGGCAGGGTCTGATCCCTATTTCACAGACGGGGCTACCAAGGTTCAGAGTAACTGTCCTGGGGCCACATGGCTAGTCAGGAGGAGAGCTAGAATTCAACGCAGACCTGCCTGACACCTGGGGGCGGGTACCCTGCATCAGTCCTACCCCAGTTCCCATCCATGTATCTGAACTGAGCCTCTCCACGGGGCTCTGTGAGACAGGTGGGGTGGGACCCAGTGTAAACACTTTACAGACAAGGAAACTGAGACCAAGAAGGGGCACGGCTTACCTAAAACCACAAAATCTGGTGAGTCGCAGAGTTGGTGATGGTCAGGATGGGGTCCCCAGGGCAGGACAGGAGGACCAGCGGCCTGGGAGGTACCCTGCTGAGGCCAGGGACTGTGTGGATACCTCCCTCCCCTCCCTAACTTCCTTGGCTGACCCCCCTCCACCTCCCCTGCCTTTAGCTGGGACCCAGGTAATTGTATGTTTGAGGCGAGCCTCATTGCTGGAGCCTGACACATGGGGATCGGTAATTATAGGATTTAGGGGCTCCCAGGACTGAAGGTTGAGTGGCTCATGTAAGATCCTAAACACTCAGGTTGAGATGAGGACATTGGAACCAGACAGCTGAGGGACCCACGTCAGAAGGGACTGTCCGAGAGGAGGGCCGTGGGTTGGAGGTGGCTTTGAGTCATCAAACTCCAACAACTGCTCTATCGTCCTTGCCATCTTCAGCCCCACCTTTGACAGTTCCTGGGTGCTCGCTGAGGGCCAGGCACCACGCGGAGATTGTCACATGAGTTTCTTCTTCCATCCTCACAGCCTGTAATCAATCCTCTAGGGGAGGAGCTGCTATTATCCCCCACTTTACAGCTGAGGAAATTGAGGCCCAGAGCAGGTAGTAACTTTTCCCAGGATACTTACACACGCTGCACCCAGAATCCAAGCCCTTACTCAGTGCCACCTGTCACCAGTTACAGCAGCTGATAGTTCTTGGGCACTTTCTACGGAATCAGTCTCTTATGTGTGCTATTTCCAAGCTGTGCTGTCATCCTCTGAAGGAGGAACCTGTATGGTCTGCATTTTGCAGATGAGAAAACTGAGGAGGCTGAGAAAGGTGAAGGGTTTTGACTGAGGTCACAGAACCCAGAGGTGCTGGGCTCAAGTCCAGGCCTGTCTGAGCCCCAGGGTCCCACTGGCTTGGAGAATGTCACTAAACCCTGCCCGGTCTGAACTACTCATTTTACAAATGGTGGGACTGAGGCTCGCTACTGGGCCTCGTCAAAATCATATGGTGGTCATCGACATCATTGGGACCCAAGTCTCCACAGAATCCCTCATAAATAGTTCCCATTTTACAGATGAGCCAACTGAGGCACGGAAAATAAATGGCGCAGGGAGGCTGAAGGAAGAGCCAAGTTAGGAAACTCAGGTTTAGTGCGCAGAGGTTTCGAGACCTCCTTCCCTGTTTGCCTGGTATCCCAAGCCAAGGAGCTCTTGGCTTCAGCTGCCGTGACCCCGGTCTCATCTCTCAACAGGTCCAGATTTCCTACTACTCCAGCCAGAAGCCCCTGCCCCTGGCATACACGGTGCTCTACCTCACCTGTGTTGGTAAGTTGGGGCCGTGCTGAGGGAGTGGCCAAGGGCAGGGTGAGGAGTGGTTGAGAATGACTGAGCAAGGATCGTTTTTACTACAATCAATCAGTCTTATTTTTTAAGTTCAAGCAAGAAGTGCACATTTAAAAAAATTCAAACAGTACGAAAGACTATATAGTTGACTCGTAAACAAAATGGATTTGAACTGCATGGGTCCACTTATACATGGATTTTTTTTTTTCAAATGATCTCTGCAGTTCAGCGGACCCATTCAGTTCAAACCTGTGTTGTTCAAGAGTCAACTCCACGGTTGGGAAGCTGAATCTGCAGAGGGTTGACCGTAGTTACATGTGCGAGGTGGGCGGTCCTAATCTCCAAGTTGTTCATGGGTCAACTATAAATTGCAAAGTAAAACCTCTCTCCTTCTAAGCCAACACTCCCAGTTCCCTAGGTGCAGCACCCTTCTAGAAACATGCTGTGCTTATACAAGTAGACACATGCATACCTGTCTGTTCCCCCCTTTTGTGAGGAAGCGGAAGCATATATAGACATGGAACTGGACCTTCCTTTTTTCAACTTAATTTTTTTTCCCAGTTCTCTATAAATTGATATATAAACTCCATGCAAGATGATGCAGATGTTGGAACTCTCAGACAGCAAGTGCGATCATGATTAATACGTTAAAGACTGTAGAGGAAAAGGTGGCTAACATGCATGAACAGATGGGGCATTGCAGCAGAGAGATGAAAACTATAAGAAGGATTCAAATGGAAATGCTAGAAATAAAAATCATGGTAACAGATGAAACATGCTTTTGATGGGCCTCTTGGTAGACTTGACTTAGCTGAAGAAAGAATTAGTGAACTTGGAGATAGGGCAACAGTGACCCAAACTGAAACCCAAAGAGAAAGAAAGGACAAAACAAACACAATACAGATCGGAGATGTAACAGCTGATGGGACAATATCAAACAATCTAAACTCAATGACACTCCCACCAAAATCCAACATGGCTTTTTACATAGAACTTCACAGAGATGATTCTAAATCTATGGAAGAGCCAAGGGCAAGAAGAGCCAAGGCAATTTTGAGGAAGAACAAGATGAAGGGATTCATGGCACCAAAGACTTTTTTCCAAGTTGTAGTACTTGAGGCAGTGTGACATTGGTGCAGGATGAAATACAGACCATGGAACTGATAAAGAACTGGACGTAGACCCCCTGCTCATGTGGCTATCACATGAGAATCAATAAACTTGGAACTATATCTTTTACTATACTCAAAAAAATAGCCCTGGCCGGTTGGCTCAGCGGTAGAGCGTCGGCCTAGCGTGCGGAGGACCCGGGTTCGATTCCCAGCCAGGGCACACAGGAGAAGCGCCCATTTGCTTCTCCACCCCTCCGCCGCGCTTTCCTCTCTGTCTCTCTCTTCCCCTCCCGCAGCCAAGGCTCCATTGGAGCAAAGATGGCCCGGGCACTGGGGATGGCTCTGTGGCCTCTGCCCCAGGCGCTAGAGTGGCTCTAGTCGCAACATGGCGACACCCAGGAGGGTCGCAACATGGCGACGCCCAGGATGGGCAGAGCATCGCCCCCTGGTGGGCAGAGCGTCGCCCCCTGGTGGACGTGCCGGGTGGATCCCGGTCGGGCGCATGCGGGAGTCTGTCTGACTGTCTCTCCCTGTTTCCAGCTTCAGAAAAAAAAAAAAATGCAAAAAAAAAAATAATAATAAAAAAATAAATTTTAGATGGGTTAAAAATCTTAAGGTGAAATCAAAACTTTATACCTTTTGGAAGAGAATATCTGTAAACTCAAGGTCAAGGTTGTCTTTAACAAGGCAAAATAACGGCACAGATCATAAGGGGAAAGATTGATAAGTTCGACTGTATTAAGATAGAAAATTTCTATACAACAGATGATTAAAACATCCAGCTCTGGCCTGGGAGATCTTAAGACATTTGCAATGCCTACAGCTTACTTAGAGCAGAGATTATAGAGAATTTCAATCAGTAAGGAAAAAAAGAAAAATGACTCGAATGAGCAAAAAAAAAAAAAAACAAAAAAAAAAACCGAACAAGCTATTCACAGATGAGAAAGCCCCAGTGACCAGAACCCAAATGAAAAGATGCTTCACTTAGTGTTGCCAAGGATGTGGAAGTGGGGAGTCCCTTGCATTGTGGGTGGCAGTTTGCATTGGTTCAAGCACGTGGAGAGCAAGTAGCAAGACAGTTGAAAATGCTCTATCTTCAGAAGCAGAACTGCTGCACTATGGGAAATGCACATTGTGAATTTTGCCAGAGATTGTCAAATTGCTCCCCTCAAAAGACGGTTCCACTTTTGTGTACCTGCCAAGAGCGCATGGGAGTGTCTCGCCAACCCTGTGCACCTTCAGCCTTCTCCCTTTTGGCCAGTCAGTGAGGTTGTATCTCCGTGGTGCTTTAATTCACCTCCCTTTAGTTAGGACTGAGGTTGGGTATCTCTCTGCCTCCCCCTCCCCAACCACACACACACACACACACATCCCAGTTCATTGGAAAATACACACACAGAAAAGCACATGACACTTTATTTTATACATGCACATGAAAGAATAGTTACAAAGCGAACACTTGATCAACCATCGCCCCGGTCAAGATATAGAACATGACCAGCACCACAAAGTCTCCCCCAACTACACCCTCCCTGATCTCTGGCCTCTTCCTCTGGAGTAACCAATACCTAGTGATAAGTATTTTCTTGCCCTTTTTTTTTTTGGTGGTTTTATCACCTGAATATGCACACCCAAATAATATAGTCTATTTTCGTCTTTCTTTGAACTTCCTGTGGGTGGAATCATGTTGTACCCCTTCTTCTGCATTGGGCTCCTTTGGCCCGCCTGTTTGTGAGATATATTCACATGTTGTGTGGTGGTTGGGTATCCTGTCACGTGTTCAGAATTATTTCAAAGTCTTTCTCCTTCCCACTGCCCTTACTCCTCTCCCTTGAATGATCCATTTGTGTTATAAACTCTCCCTAAGTTCTAGGGAGACACGTTAAGAAGGTGGGATGGAGGCTGGGATTTTATGAGTATGAGATGACAGACAGTCCACAGCCAGTAGATGGCAGAGCCCAGATTCACATCTTTGTGTGTCTGACACCAAAGTCCAGGCTCAGTCCCCCATCCCAAGGAGATGAGGCATCTTCATACAGACACAGAGAATGTCTAGGGCAACCCGAGCTCAACACAGGGCGTGCCCCAGACAGTGAGGGCTGTAGGGATGCAGAAGAGGGAGGGATTAGGAAAGACTTCCTGGAGGAGGCAGCCTTTGACCCTGGGCCTTTGCTCTGACCCTGCTCCCTCTGCCAGGCCTCTTTCTTTCCCCAGCTCAGAAAGAGGGGCTCTAAATACCCCCACCTCTGCGCATGGTCTTCTTGAAAATGACTTTCATTTGCCCAGCGCCAGGTAGGCCCTGAGAGCATAGGTAGAGCGTGGAGGTCACAGGCCTGTGCTGACCTCCTTGGGAGCCTGTGGTGACTGACTGACCCGCTGCCTTCCCTTTGCAGACATCACTCTGGATTGTGACCTGAACTGTGAGGGCAGGCAGAGCAGCAGTGCTGTGGACAAGGTAGGGCATCCAGCCTGGGCCAGAAAGGGGTGTGGAGTTTGGAACTGCTCTAGGCTGTGTCAGTAGAGGCGAGGTCATTATGGGTATCCCCTACCTCCCCACTGATGCCAGGGTCAGGGGAGCCAAACAGGGACCAGACATGTCTGGGGATCTTTACCAGAAAGAAAGTCATCACCAAGGATTAGAAAGCACACACTTGCCTAGCCCTGGGCCAGGCCTTGTTTTGAGGGGAAAAGCCCTTTCAGATTTTCGATCTAAGTCAGGGGTTGTTTTCCTGTAAAAACAAGATAGTAAATATTTTAGGCTTCGCAAGCCATATAGCCTCTGTTGCAACTATGCAATTCTGCCATGGCAGTGTAAAACAGCTACAGTCAATATGTAAAAATTAACATGACCATGTTCCGATAAAATTTTATTTACAAAAACAAGCCATGAGCCGGATTGGGCCTGTGGGCCATAGTGTACTAACCCATTGATCTTGGTGGAAAGAGAAATCTACCAAGTATAAAACTGATAAAGAACTTCTGGCTGAATTGTGGTGATTCCCCATGTAGTAGTAGGCGTTCAAAGACGGTCAAGGTGCGCTGGGTGAGCAAGGAAGGTTTTCTGGTAGAAAGTAGAGCTGCTCTCCAAAGGGATGTAGAAGGGAGGCATTGAGGTAGAGGGGACAGCAGGAGCCAAAGCCAAGGGAATGGATGGATTTAGAATCAGGAAGTTGCCCATTCACAAAGCGGACACTGACTGGAGACACCGTGCTGGCAGCCCCGGAGACAAGCTGCTCGTTCAGACTTGATGGGGCGGGCAGTAGGGAGCCATTGCTATTTCTTGAGCAGGAGGTGCTCACAGGGTAGGGTGAAGGGGGAGGGATGGGGTCAGGAGCTCAGCCGGGAGGTTGATGGGCAGGGCAGTGCAGGGCTGGTCTCAGTCCCGTCACCAGTTCCACTTTGTCATTGGCAGCGCCAGTGGGTCTGGGGGCCTGAGGGGTATGGAGCCATCCTGCTGGTGAACTGTGACAAAGACGATCTGAACAGTGATGAACAGGACAATTGTGACCAGCACGTACACTGCCTGCAAGGTGAGGGGGGCCGGAGTGGTCGCATCCCTGGGTGTCCAGGGTCAGTCAGCTTGCGGGGATTCCAACCCACAGGAACAGCTCTGAAGGCAGAGCTTGAGGCCATTGTTCCAGCTCCCAGATACGCCCTCCCTGTCCTCCGAACCTGCCTTGGACTGGCAGCTGCCCCTCCCAACATCTCCAGTGGCAGCAGACTCTCACACACGCTGGGATGGAATTGGAAAGATAAGCTCTCACGTTTCTCTCCCCCCAGGGGAGCAGAGGATGCTAACATTATTTGTGCACCTACTGTGTGTCAGCCCCTTTCACAAAATTCTGTCTGGCTTCACAGACCTGGAAGACATGTCCGTCATGGTCCTGCGAACCCAGGGCCCTGCTGCCCTCTTCGATGACCACAGACTGGTCCTCCATACCTCCAGCTGTGACGCTAAGCGGGCACGGGTCTTCCACGCCTGCGGTGAGTTCACGCCCACCCTCCACTGCCAGGGAACTTCATTCCTGCCTTGTGCCAATGGGCAGGCTCTGCCCAGGCTCATGGCTGCCTTGGGGGCCAGGGGAACAGTCAGATGTGTGAGCTCTGGCCCAAGGTTGTTTTATTGGATGAATGAAGTTTTTGCTCTCAAAAATTTCAAACATATGCAGAAGTAGAAAGGACAGTATAAACACCCAGAAGACAACCACTCAGAATCAACAGTTATCACTCTTCACCTCTCTTGCTTCATCTGTTCCTCTCTATTCACTGAATTATTTTCAAGGCAGTCCCACGCACTGTGACAATTGTCCCTACACAATTCAGAGTGCATCTCCCCTGCCAAAAAACATATAGCCATTGCTTCACACAGCCACAATGCCATTCTCACAAGTCCAAGCAAGGATGGAAAAGACCTTTTAGAAATACAAATGTATAGCCCTGGCCAGTCGGCTCAGCGGTAGAGTGTCGGCCTAGCATGCGGAGGACCCAGGTTCGATTCCCAGCCAGGGCACACAGGAGAAGCGCCCATTTGCTTCTCCACCCCTCCGCCGCGCTTTCCTCTCTATCTCTCTCTTCCCCTCCCGCAGCCAAGGCTCCATTGGAGCAAAGATGGCCCGGACGCTGGGGATGGCTCTGTGACCTCTGCCTCAGGCGCTAGAGTGGCTCTGGTCGCAACATGGCGACGCCCAGGATGGGCAGAGCATCGCCCCCTGGTGGGCAGAGCGTCGCCCCATGGTGGGCGTGCCGGGTGGATCCCGGTCGGGCGCATGCGGGAGTCTGTTTGACTGTCTCTCCCTGTTTCCAGCTTCAGAAAAATGAAAAAGAAAAGAAAAGAAATACAAATGTATATAAGTAATAGATGCTCACTTTTTAAAAAGATCAAACAATATGCCCTGGCCGGTAGCGCGGTGGATAGAGCATCATCCTGGAGCACTGGGGTCACTGGTTTGATCCTGGGGTTGCCTGATCGATGCTGGGGTCACTAGCTCATTCCCGAGGGTGCCAGCTTAATCCCAGGGGTGCCAGCTCAACCCCCTAGGTCACCAGTTTGAGCCTTGGTCAGGGTACATATGAGAAGCAATCAATGGCACAACTAAGTGGAGCAAAAAGTTGATGCTCCTCTCTTTCTCTCTCTCTCCTTTCCTCTATCTCAAAACGTTAAATTAATTCATTAAAAAAAAGATTAAACAATTTAACATCATATAAGAGTAAAAAGATAAGAGTCCTCTACCCCTAACCTTAAACCCGACTCTTAAAATGTGTTCACTGTTAAGGCTTTGTGTTCTAACATTTTCCTGTGTGCCTCTGTGTGTGTGTGTGTTCGCGCGTGTGCACACGCGTGTGTGTGGCATGTACATATCCCGCTTTCCAACCTGTTCCTGCCACTGAATGTGTATTCGACACCCCTTCTGTGTGTGCGTCTGGTTCTGCTTCCTTGTTCCCCCAGCTGCACAGGATTCCGAAGCATGGAGGTGCTGTCACCCACCCATGTGGTCCCCTGAGACGTGTGGTTGTTCGGAGTGTTGATCTTACAATATAGGTGCCTGGAGGGCAGCGACCTGGCTGGTGGCTGTGTCCTGAGTCCGGAGCCGCGCCTCACAGGTCCATGGGAGGCGCTCAGTCAATGTTTGGTCAGTGAACACGTAAACAGCCAGTGAAGACCTCCGTGTATGGATTTTGTAGGAAAGATACGTAGAAGTGGAATTGCTAGCTCAGGGTACGCCTGACTTTGTTCGATGCGCCCACTTGTCCCCACGCCCAGCCCCGCCCTCTGAGTATTAAGCAGCTTTCTCCCCTTTGTCAGTGGGAGGGGAGACACAGGAATCGTCTGGCCTGCACTTTGGTGAGATTACACAGCTCTCCTGCGTTCCTCCTACTCTCCAGGCCCACCAGGAGTCACAGCTGCTACTCTGTCCCCTCCCAGGTCCCGAGGACTCGTGTGAGTCCTACAAGCACGTGCTGGGCCAGGACAAGGTGTCCTACAAGGTGCCCCGCTTCCAAGGGGACGAAGAACGCTTCTTCGTGGAGGGCCTCTCCTTCCCTGACGTCGACTTCACGGGCCTCGTGTTCTTCCACGTCACCCTGCTGGATGACTCCAATGAGGTAGGGGGTGACTGGGCAGAGGAGGTGACAGAGCTTCTATTCCTGGGAGAGACAGGCATAGCTGGTGTGGAGGATCACAGATTCTCACCACCCTGCTGGTTCCTCTCTAGAAACCGGTATGGAGTTTATAGCTTGCTCAGGGTCACCAGGTCTGTAAATCACCCAGGCCTCTGGCCCTAAGGCCAGTGCTCTGTCCTCCCTTCCTCCCCTAAAGGATTTCTCTGAGTCCCCGATCTTCACCGACACCGTCGTGTTCCGTGTGGCGCCCTGGATTATGACGCCCAGCACCCTGCCGCCCCTGGAGGTGTACGTGTGCCGGTGAGTGGGAGGAGCCCTGTGGGTCCTTCTGACCCTGGCGGCCCCTCTGGCCTGGTTCTGTTCCGAGCCTCTCTTCCCCGGGCTTGTGTGCAGGGTGAAGAACAACACATGTTTTGTGGATGCAGTGGCAGAGCTGGCTAGCAAGGCCGGCTGCAAGCTGACCGTTTGCCCACAGACTGAGAACCGAAATGACCGCTGGATCCAGGTACCATGGCCACCGGGCAGTGCCCAGCCAGGACAACATCCTGGAGGGGGAGGCTGCCCCGCCCCCACCGGGTGGGACAGGGGGGCTAATGGGGAAAGATCCAGGAGGACCCGGGTGCTGTGAGCATTCTCCTCCGGGCACTGCTCTTTTTCATTCTAGACCTAGAGAGTGTCCCTTCTCTCCAGAACTTTCTGGAGACCCAGTAACACACTGACCCTGGATTTGACACCCATTCATCCCCAGGAGTTGGACTAGGCACGGGGCTGGGCACACACTCCCTGCCCTTAGAAGGCTGGACCAGTGGTTCTCAACGAATGGTGATTTCGTCCCCTGAGGGATATTTAGCCGTCTCAGACATTTCCAATTGTCACACTGAGGGTGGTGGTGCTACTGGCTTCTGGCCCCTACGAGAAAGAATGGTCTGGCCCCAGATGTCAATAGTGCTGAAGCTGAGAAGCCCCGATGAGCTAAATTATTGTTCCTGCAATATCCGATGGAGCAGGGGTGCCAGCAAAGTGCCAGTCAGGTTTGCAGGAAGGTGGCATCACCTCTGTCAGTGGTGACCTCCAGGAGGAAGGGCATCTGAGCCAAACCAGATTTGGCAAATGGATGGGTAATGGTTTCCGCCATTCAGCGAGCGCTTACTGCGGGCCATGCATCATTCATTACCTTAGTGTCAGTCTATCTTCTTGACAACTTCCTGCCATTACCCACCTGAGGAGTCTCAGGGATGCAAATGCCCAGGGCCAAAGAGCTGGTCAGGGCCATGCTGGGATTCAGTGGATGGAGGTCCTGGCAACATGTGCAAAAGCCCAGAGGTGGGAGGCATGAGACTGTCATATGCTCATTTTGGCCAGGGCTAAGGTTCCATGAAGGGTAAGAGTTGAGGTGGGAGACCTTGAATGCCAAACTAAGGAGCTGTTGTGGCTGGAGGTTCATCCAATGAGGTGGTTGAGGGTAGGACCCCAGAGTAAGACAAACTGGGTTTGCATTCTGGCTGTGCTGCTGACTAGCTGTGCACCCTTGGACAGATAACTAGACCTCTCTGTTCCTCGCTTTCCCCATCTGTAAATGGAGTAATAATAGCGCCTCCACATAGGCGTGTTATGAGGATTAATGGAGTTAACATTCGTAAAGAGCCTAGGGCAGAGCACAGAATGGTGAGCCTCTTGTTGGGTATTAGATTGTCTCTGCTGGGCCATCTTTGCCTCCAGGACCAGAGGGGTCAGGATCAGCCTGGGCATGTTTATGGGTCTGAGAAGGAGGCAACCTCCTCAGGTCCCTTCAGCCCTGTTCAGCTGTCTACTCCTCATGACCACGTATGCAAGCCAGAGGTGCTGACTGATGCCCAGCGGTTTACTTGTCCAACTCAGGCCACTCTGAGTCCTTCTCAGTGTCCACTCTGCCCTGACTCAGCACAGGGACACATCCAAGGCCATGTCCTTGTTCTTATTCATTTCCGGTCAGTTTTGCTGTGTGACCTTAGGCGAGTACACACCCTCTCTGAGCCTCCAGCACCTCCTCCAGTCAGCAGGCATCAGGACCCCTGCCTTCTTCACCCCTAAGGGCAGAGTTCCCGGAGGCAGAGCACTCCTGGGAACAGCCTTCCCCTAAGTGCTCAGTGTCAAGAAGGTGTGGGAAGGTGTTGACTGTCCACAGAGAGGTGTCTCTCTCATTGGCAGGATGAGATGGAGCTGGGCTACATTCAGGCTCCTCATAAGACCTTCCCGGTGGTCTTTGACTCCCCCAGGAATGGGGAACTGCAGGACTTCCCTTACAAAAGAATCCTGGTAAGTAGTTTAGGGCTCAGCCCATCCCTGAGGGTGGAGAGACATTACCCTGGGGGTCACACCAGAGTGTGGAGTACAGGGGGCAGCCCTGGGAACCATGATCTTTAAGAACAGGAGCAGAGTTGCCAGGTAAAATTTAGGACGTGCCCAGTCAAATTTGAATTTCAGATAAGCAATGAGTATCTTTCTGGTATAAGTATGTTCCAAACATTGCATAGGGCATACTCACAATAAAACAGTGGTTTTTAAACCTTTTTACACTTTAGGGATGGTGAAAATAGTAGAATTATTCCTGGGACTGCCAAGGCAGAAATCACCTTGAGTTTAAATGAATTTAACTAAGATCATTGGGTCTCTAATCTTCATACAACATCAGGGTGGTTAACTCTTTTGAGGACTGTTCACGGGCAGGCATGAGATTTCTGGCCGACTGTCTGTGGACCGGTGGTTGAAAAACACTGTACTAAAATATATTTGTTGTGTATCTGGAATTCAAGTTTAACTGGGCATCCTGTATTTTTATTTGTTATATCTGGTGGTCCTAGACAAGGGAAGCAGGGCAGAGCAGGTATTTAGAACACAAGTTTCAGAGTCAGAACGACTCGGCTCTGTCACTTGCATGCTGTGTAACCTTGTGTTAGTCACTTTCCCTCTCTGAGCCCCAGTTTCCTCATCAGTAAAAGTGATATGATAGCCCTGGCTTACAGTGATTTGTGAGGCCTCTCTGTGTCTGCCCAAGGGAGCATGCTACTGTTACTGGTAACAAGGGTAACTGTGAAGACGATGGTTGCTGGCCAGCATGGTTGCCCCCTGAGGAAGGAGGAGAGGTTACATTGGTGCCTAGAGAAGGGGAGGCCTCTCCCACCCCCACTGGATCGCACAGGTGGTAGGGGCTCTCCCCTCTAAAGACCCTTCTAAGAGGTCGCCTGGAAGTTCTCTCCTCTTCCGGTGTTGAAAGACTGAGGCTCAGAGGTCATCCATCACCAGCCTCTTGGTCCCCAGGGACATGCCATTCTAGAGCAGCCAAATGTCTTCCCTGGGCTGGACTTGGCAAAAATCCAGCACAGAGAATAAGGTGGTGGCCATGGCCTTGGGCTTTATGTCTAACAGGGGTACAGGAGCAAGCAGAGCCCTCTCTGCTGTCTCCCTGTGGCCGTGGGGAATAACATGTTCTAATATGGCAGCAGGGCCCGAGGGCCTGTGTATTTCCCAACTCTGGCCCTTGTGCATACATGAAATACTGATTAGCTCAGATACCAGTCTTTGACTCAGTGTTTCCATCTGAAGAATGGGCAGCCACTCCCAGCCCATCTTTGAGGAATTCATATCTGCTCCCCTGTAGCCAATCTGACTCAGTTTCCCCTACCAGGGTCCAGATTTCGGCTACGTGACTCGGGAACCACGAGGCAGCTCTGTGAGTGGCTTGGACTCCTTTGGGAACCTGGAGGTCAGCCCCCCAGTGGTGGCCAATGGGAAGGAGTACCCCCTGGGGAGGATCCTCATTGGGGGCAACCTGCCTGGGTGAGAGAGGAGGGGGGAGAGGTGCTGCTGGGATGGAGGCTGAGGGCGGGGGTGGCGATAGTGACTGGGAATGAGGGCCTATCCCACTCCTCAAAGAGAACAAGGAAGAAGGAGTAAAAAAATTGTAATCTTGGAAGTGGTATGGGAGGGAGGCACTGGGCTGTTTACCAGACACTGTCCACAATCACCTCGGGAGTTCAAGAAGGCTAGAGTGAGCAGGGGCCCAAGAGGTCATTCAACACTTTTATTTTACAAGTGGGCCCAGAGAGGGTGAGCAACCTGGAAATGTTAACACAGTATGCAAAGCTATAACTAGACTTTTTCCAATTCATAAAGTAAGTAGATGTTGCTATTAATTAATAGTTACAGAAGAAAAAGGTTTAAGTCTCAACAGCCCTGGGAGAAATTCTATTTAAGTCGGAGCTTGTTTATACTATGATGTAAATGGCTGATATCAGATCTTTTCCTGAGAGCAGCACACGGGATGTATAGCACATGAAAAATGAGATGGCAGTAACACACACACACACACACACACACACACACAGTAACAGACTATGTTTTACTCAACGAGTAACATCTGGTACCAATGAAAGAGGAGGAATTATATGGTAATGGTTATTTGCTTTGCAAGAGACCAACACACAGAGCTAACCAAATTCAACAAAGCAGAACAGAATTGGGAATCAAATGACAGGTGATTCAAGATGCTTTGGAGGGGACTAACTGCCCTCAAATGTCTGGTCCCACAGAAAGAGGAAGTTTGGGTAACACCATTAGATCCTTTTTCAGCGGGCAGAAAAGAGTGGGATTTAAATTCATTACCATAACATGCCTGGGCTATGAGGCCCCTCAGGGGTGATCTTGTTCACCTCCTCCCCACTGATGTATAGGAAGTTGAGGCTGCATGAGGGAAAGTAAGATAAACTCAGGGAAGGACTACCCAGCCACGGGGGATGGAATACAGGAGTGAAATCAGTCCCTTGGAGAATGTGAGGATGGGGTCTGAGAGGGGTTCCAATGATTTGCCCAGATGGCGAGACCTGGGTAGGTCATTGAGCTGGTGTGATTGAGCTGGTGTGATTGAGCTGGTGTGATTGACATGGTGTGATTGACGTGGTGTGGTTGACCTGTCCTGTGTCTGCCTCCTTGAGAACTCACCTTGAGTAGAATTTAAATATATATATATTTAATAGTAAATGCAATGTTTTGGGGTAGATATTATAGAAATCTTGAACTCTTCTTTTTTCCATTTCTGCATAGATTTCACTTTATTTTTTTAGTTAAGCAACTTTTTTTAACCCCTTGGGCCCCAGGTCAAGAGGTCGCAGGGTCACCCAGGTGGTGCGGGACTTCCTGCACGCACAGAGGGTGCAGCCCCCTGTGGAGCTCTTTGTGGACTGGTTGGCCGTGGGCCATGTGGATGAGTTTCTGAGCTTTGTCCCTGCCCCCGATGGGAAGGTAAGGAGTTGGGTGCCCTGGCCATTCCCAGCACCTGGGTCGGGGAGGGAGGGGAGCTCCCGGGAGCCACACTGAGTCCAAGGAGCTCAGCCGAGCCTGCTGTCCCCACACAGGGCTTCCGGATGCTGCTGGCCAGCCCTGGTGCCTGCTGCAAGCTCTTCCAGGACAAACGGAACTGGGGCCACGGCAGGGCCCTCCTGTTCGAAGGGGTTGTCGGTGGGTACCACGGTCCCTCATCCCAGCTCTCAACCCCCCTCACCTCTCACCTAAAGCAAGACACATCGTGATTTGAGAGAGGGATAGCAAGTTAAACTTGGCTGGTGGGATGGCAGATTTTCTCAGCCTCATGGCAGGTAAATAATGCTCTGGACCAAACTATTTGGAGAGGAAATCTTCTGCAGAACTTAGAAGCTCCCAAGTATAATGTCCCATGTCCCCTCTATGCTCACTACCGTCCCGCCTTCCCAGCACGACCTGGGGCGCCAGATGTGAAGTGTAAGAAATACAGTCTTCTCCAGCCCCAAAACTCCCAGAGGGACCATCAGCAGCCTCCGCTGGGCCCAGAGCAAACCTTAAAAACCCTCAGATCCAAATTGTCTGTACCAGGCGGGGCAAGTCATCATTGTCTTTACCGGAAATAGCAGGTTTGCCATGAACGAGGCCCAGGAAGAGGCGGAGCAGTTTTTCCAAATGCCCAGCTGGGAAGGAGAGTGTGTGGGGGGCTCACAGCTGTCAGGCCACACACAACCACCATGCTTCCCCGGGGAGCTGACCCCCATGGCTGTGACCGTGGAAGTCCAATGTGGCTCAGTAGTCACCTACTGTGTGCCCAGCCCTGGGCTCTGGGCTGCACCCTCATCATCCCATTGACCTCGTGAGAGTGTGGGAGGATTACTGTCAATGCCCCCCCCTTTGCCCCCAAGAATGCCTGGAAGACCCTGACCCAGAGGCCTCAGCAGGAAGGCAGTAGAGCTGGGACTGAGCCCCAGCTGTCTGACTCCAGCTGGGGCAGAGGGGATGCCCAGCCAGCAGATGGGCCCAGGAAGCTGTCCCCTTTCCCTTGGTCGAGGCTTGAGGCCCTTTGTGGGCATTGAGCTTGGGTTTGATCATAAGCCCCCCCATGTCCTAGCTGTAAGACCTCGGGCAAGTCTTTTACCTCTCTGAGCCTCAATTTTCTTATCTGTAAAGGGGATAATAACGCATTTCTTGTGGGGTGGCAGTGAGGGCTAACTGGGGTGCTCAGTGTAGGGTCTGCACATGGTAAAAGCTATAAATGGCAGCTGTGAGGATTGTGAGCTGTTGGCTCTAACCTCCCCTTCCCGGTCCAGCCCCGGCTCCTTGGGCACCCCATTAAGCAGGCAAAAGAGCCAGGTCTACAGGGAGCTCCATACTTCACCTCTTAGAGGGTAGGGACAGGGTCCTATGGTGTTCAGGGCTGGCACTGGTGGGCTGGTGGGTGACCCAGCCTCACCATCACTAGACAAAAGAAGAGGAATCATCACCAATGCCATGGGGGGAGGGGGTTTGTAAATTTTCAATAAAAGGCATTATCGCTTCCAGTGAACTCAAATAAAGGTCTCAAGTTCATAGTGCTGTGGTCCCTTGCCCCTCCCACTCTTCACACACTCAGATTTGCACAGTGGCCAAATTGAGTTCTGCTGGGTACTGCCTACCAATGCCCAAAAGGCCAGAGAGCTTCTGACTCAGCAAGGCCAGTAGGCTGCCCTCACTGCTGGTACTGTTTCTGACCCTCCCTTCGCGTCTCTGTCTCTCCTTCACAGGTAATAAGGAGGTCAGCACCATCTCCATCAACCAGGTCCTCTCCGATGAAAACCTCATCAGCTACAATAAGTTTGTGCAGGTACAGGGCCACAGGCTGTGAGTAGAGGGTGGGTGTGGCTGTGGGCAGGAATAGGGACCGAAGTCAGGCTCTCTGTTCCTGAAAGCTCAGCCTGGAACAAGCCCAGATAGAGGGACTCTAACCCCCTCTTTTGACCCAAGAGAAACGAGTGGGTGAGCCGTGTGCATGTGAGGAGGACAAGCATTCCAGGCAGAGGGAACAGCACAGATGATGGCTCTGAGTAGAACAATGGGGCCTGGAGTGTAAGAGGATGAGCCAGGAGGTTGGCAGGGTCATACAAGGCCTTGTAGGGCATCACCAGGCCGTTGGCTATGGCTCTGAGTGAGATTAGAGGCTGTTGGTGGGGGTTGAAGGCGGGGTTGAGCACAGGGGAAACCTGACCTGACTTAGGCTTTGAAGGGATCTCTCCGCTGCTGAGACTATGTCATTATATCGTGGCGGAGAGTGGGGGCAGTGACAGTAGGTCCCAGAGGATGCCCGGGGCACCTCAAGCTGGATAACTAGAGAATAGTTTAACCAAGGCACAGGCAGCATTTGAGGAAATTGATAAAGTCTGTGCAGTCTCCCCAGGCTTGAAACAGGGTGGCTGTCACCACCCTTAGGCCTGAAGGAATTAGGGGAGCGAGCTGTCACTGGAACCTGGAGAGGTCACTATGAAAAGAGGGATGTGAAGCAGGAGCTGCGACCTTCACGGCATGCACAGTGACCTGGCAGGAAGGGAGCAGGGGGGACAAATACCCCACTGTGTTCTCCCAGCAGCCCCCCACCTCCTGCCAGTGTCCCCATTGGCTGAACCCAACCAGAGCCGGTGGCAGGGAGACCTGATTCTCCAGGGTCAGCCTTCCAGGGCACAGGGCAGAGAAGGCCACAGTGTGTCCGGGATCCTCCAGGCACAAAAGCCAAGATGAGGTTAAATATGCAAGGATTGCATCAGGGACAGGGCCTGTACTGGGAGGGGGGAGGGGCCAGAGGAGACGGGGGTGGGGGGGCAACCCTGAGAGAAGGAGCAGGCGGGCAGCTGGGAGGTAGAGACGGGCATTGTCAGGGTCCAGGTGGTGTTCAAACCATGAGACTGGAGGAGATCCCCTAAGGAGGGAGGGGTCTAGAGAGGGGAAGAGGGTCTGGGTGGAACACTCTGGAACACTCTCATCCTGAGCCCTGCTGGAGGGATAGGACTGTGAGGAGTGGGACACAGGACAGGTATGTTTTGACAAAAGGTTACAAAAATAAGGTTTGTGAGGAGACTTAATCCATGGACACTTGGGCAGCCGGCTCTCTTTAACCTGACATGACCCCTTGGGGCCCCCCCAACACACACTGGCCGGGGCTCCCCAACTCTGCCCCCTGTCCCCCCAGAGCTGCATCGACTGGAACCGGGAGGTGCTGAAGCGGGAGCTGGGCCTGACGGAGCGGGACATCGTGGACATCCCGCAGCTCTTCAAGCCCCAGAGCAAGAAGGCGGTGGCCTTCTTCCCTGACTTGGTGAGGCCACCATCTGTGACTTAAGGTTTCCTCAAATCAGGGTTCAAGCTTCCGCTCTCCAGAGGGGCATGATTTTGGTCGTGCCATGTTGGGACTGCGATGGCTGGTGGGGTGGCGGAGAGAAGCAGGGGTCCCACAACGGCCAGCAGAAGGGCTTCTAGTTGGCTGTCATGGTCACTGCAGGTGCTCACTGGCCAAGCCCCTTGCTCCAGGGCCATCAGGGAAGGGCCCTTCCCCCTCTCAGGGACCCGCTTGATATTTGCAGAGTGAACGGATGGTTACATGAGGTGGTGTGTGTAAAGGTGCCCATTCTGCTCCTTCTCCTGGCTCACAGCTATTCATCCACCCCCCATATGGGAGGGTACCCTGTGGGAGACACAGAGACGATGAAGGCTGCTCCCTGCTCTCAAGGGACTTCCAATCTCATCCAGAGAGGGGGAGACTCTTCCTCTCTCTGAGGACCTGTCCCGATGATCTATTCTGTATAATAAAACAATGTGGTAGTTCAGAGGTTGGACAAAGCACTTCCAGCCCAAGAAGTGGGACTGAAAATCCAAGAAAGCTTCACGGAAGAAGTGGCCTTTGACTAAGCCCCGAGGGTTCAAAATTTGAACTTGCATCTGGAGCAGCTGGATCACGAGGGCTGCACCCCAGGGGTTCTGATTCAGCAAGTCTGGGGTAGGGCCTGAGACACTGCCACCTTTCTAACCAGGACCCACATGACACAGATGCTGCTATCTGAGGACCACACTTTGAGTAACTCTGCTGGAGATCACCCAGCTCCCCCTTCACATCCCCTTCCTCCCCACCTCCACCTCCACCCCCTCCCACCTCCATCTTCTCCCCACCTCCATCACCTCCCACCTCCATCATCTCCTCACCTCCATCACCTCCCACCTCCATCATTTCCCCACCTCCATCATCTCCCCACCTCCATCACCTCCCCACCTCCACCCCCTCCAACCTCCATCATCTCCCCACCTCCATCACCTCCCCACCTCCCCCCCTCCCACCTCCACCCCCTCCCACCTCCATCTTCTCCCCACCTCCATCACTTCCCACCTCCATCATCTCCTCACCTCTATCACCTCCCACCTCCATCATCTCCCCACCTCCATCATCTCCCCACCTCCATCATCTCCCCACCTCCATCATCTCCCCACTTCTATCACCTTCCCACCTCCACCCCCTCCAACCTCCATCATCTCCCACCTCTACCCCTCCCACCTCCATCATCTCCACACCTCCATCAAATCCCCACCTCCACCCCCTCCAACCTCCATCATCTCCCCACCTCCATCAAATCCCCACCTCCACCCCCTCTAACCTCCATCATCTCTCTACCTCCATCATCTCCCACCTCCATCATCTCCCCACCTCTATCACCTCCCCACCTCCACCCCTCCCACCTCCATCATCTCCCCACCTCCACCCCCTCCCACCTCCATCATCTCCCCACCTCCATCACCTCCCCACCTCTACCCCTCCCACCTCCATCAACTCCCACCTCCATCATCTCCCACCTCCATCACCTCCCCACCTCCATCATCTCCCCACCTCCATCACCTCCATCATCTCCCCCCCTCCCCCCCTCCCACTTCCATCATCTCCCCACCTCCACCCCTCTCACTTCCATCCTCCAGAAGAGCTCCACTTGCCTATTATCAGAGCCCCCCAGGGAGCCTGTCCACATCACCATTGCTCCATCCTGCTCTTTTTTCCTTCCCCTTTCTGGCTAACTTTTGGGCCTCCTTGATTTCTCCACCTGCAAAGCCTCTCATCACTCCTCTTCCTTCCTGCATGGTAAGGCGGCCTTGCAGTGATGTCTGTGCCCCCAGAAGCTTGTGCATGGGTTCAGATCCTTGTGTTTGCAGTAGACAAAGGACAGCCAAGCCAGCTTCAGCCAGAGAAGGAGATTTACTATAAAGCTGCAGGGACAGCTGTAGCAGGGGCTTCAGGAGGGCCTGGAACCGACTCTTACCTCTGTGTCTATTTACATTACTCACCCCCTCCCTCTTCCTCCCTCTCCCTTCCTCCAGCTGGGCCTCCTTTGCATCTCTGTCCCTGGGGACAGATATGAATATGGCCATACATTATACAGACATAGGTAGAGACTGACTTGACCCTCCCACCATGTCAGCTTTAAGTACCCGAGAGAGAGAATATGAATGGTCCAGCTTGGCTCAGATGTCTACCCTGGACCACAGGCTGGGAGGTTGGGATTCTGTAGCACAAATATGGCAGCTCCCACAATCTCTCAATAAGAACAGCAGTCACCAGAGAAATAAATGATTGTGAGCTCTGCAGATGCTCCATGGGAATGCACAGCTGGCTAGAGTTCTTACCGGTCCTAGTTCCTCCCTCACTGCACGAAAGGGCGGGTAGCTATTTTCAAGGCTGCCTAAAAGACAAACGCAGTCCCACCAGGTATAGTAAAGGCACTGGGGGAGGGGCTGGTGAGGAAGTACCGCCCCTGACCTGGGTCTCACCTGCGCAGGTGAACATGCTGGTGCTGGGGAAGCACCTGGGCATCCCCAAGCCCTTCGGCCCCGTCATCCACGGCCGCTGCTGCCTGGAGGAGAAGGTGCGGTCCCTGCTGGAGCCGCTGGGCCTCCACTGCACCTTCATCGACGACTTCACCCCATACCACATGCTGCACGGGGAGATCCACTGCGGGACCAACGTGCGCAGGCAGCCCTTCTCCTTCAAGTGGTGGCACATGGTGCCCTGAGCCTGCGCCACCCACCATCCTCTCCCCCTGGTGTGGGACATTGGCCTGGGTGATGGAGACTGAGCCAGGCCCCAAAGAATAAGTGTCAAGAGACCCCACATGTCCAGATGGAATCCCGAGGGTGACCCATCCCTCTCCGAAGCCTTTTTCCTAGAAGTGTTCATGCCTCACCTGCAACCCATCTGGTTCTCAGGCTCGATTCTTCTTGACCTTCCAAGAAGAAGGACCTCATTTTCCTGTGGCCTCTCATGCAGATCAACGTGACCCCCAGGGACTCCTCTGAGCATCTCCACCCTCAAATCCTCCAGTTAGAACCAAATTCAATTCGGGGTCTAGAGACATCCATGCAGCCCATCTGCCTTTTTGGCCTGTGAGTCCTAATGGAGGAAGGCCCATGATTTGGCTTTGGTCTGATTGCCTCTCTCTCTGCAGGAGAGCAGGCTCCAAAGTCAGATCCTTCCCCCCAGGAGAGACTCTGCCCATAGCCTCACCCACAGGGAAGCGGCTGGGGGCCCACTTAGCTCAAGGTGGGACCATCACTCCAATTGCCGAGCTCCTGCCTGGGTTTTGAACTCTCTACCCTGCCCAGGGCCCAGCAAGGGTTTTCACATAGTAGGTGCTTTGGGTGCACGCTGAAGACAGGATGGTTGTCCCTTAGCCTTATAAATTCCTCATCATCTGACATTCAGAAATCTGGCTTTGTGCAGAAACCTCCTGGAATTTCTTGGGGATGAAAGTATCAGGGGAATTTCTGGAGACTGGGAAGACTGTGGGTGCAGGGGTGAAAACGTCCTTTATGACGCATGGGGTGCTCTTCGTTGGCCCTGGGGCCTCGCTCTGCAGGAAGGGACACCCCTGGCAGAATTGAGTCCTGTTATGCCTCAGGAGGGGCCTAAGGGGCCAAACTCACTGGGACAGCTCACAACGGGGCAGCTCTGGGAATGAACCGCTCTGAGTGCAGGGGGAGAGAGGGTGGGGGCGCAGGTGGTTTCCTCCAGATGTGTGTCTGTCACGCCTGTGTTCTGAGTGGGTCCAGCTGTGTTTCCATCACTGGCTAATAAATCTACAGAAGCACAAATGGTTTCAGTCTCACTTGGGCCCTTCTTCGAGATTAGAACACGACAGTAAGAACAGTGGGGCTTCTTGCTGCTGAAGCATTTGCTTGCCTGGCCCCTGCAGAACTGGGGGCTGGTGAGCCCAGATTTCGGTAAGACTGCGGTTGCTCCATCTTGACCGCAGGATGAGTTACGGCTGGCATGGACGCATAAATGCAAGCCCAGGGGTCAAACGCTGGGCTGCCAGAGCCGAGTGAGCGTGGCAGGGCAAGTGGCTGGGCTGTGGCCGGAAGGTTGCATGTGAGTGTGGCAATGGGCAAAGCTGATGTGTGTGGAGAATGTGTGGCCTGCTGTATGCCCTTAGCAACATCCCCTTCCTGCCCATGGGGAGCCCATAAAAGGCCAGACGGGCTTGCTACAGAGCCCCACGACATTCTCTGCTGTCACCCTTTCACCCCTCCCATTCTTGCCCGAGGCGCAGACCAGAAACAAGCTCAGGCTGGCCCTGGGGCTGCGTTACTTCTAGTTGGTCAGAATAGATGCCACAGTGTTGTCCAAATGTCCCTCCTTGTAGAGACGAATAGGGACACAGAACAGGGACAGAGTTCAGTGCTCTGTGGCAAAGGCCACGGAGGCTTTATTGACAAAAGTGCTGGATGCACTACATCAGGGATAGAATGAACAATTCTGATTAATCAGTAAGTGGGGACATTTGAGCGACTCCTTTACCCTTTTGTCTGCTCTAAAGAAATTCCCCTTCCTGACTTCCTTATTCTCGTCCCTGCTTCTATTTGTGTGGATCAATAAATACCCGTAGGGACTGGGGCTCAGGGCCGTTCTCATGAAACCTGTATAGAGGATAGTGAGGCGGTCTCCCCTAGGTCCCTCGGTGCACTCTGCCTGGTCTCCAAGTGCTCATTTGTCTTCACAACAAGTGGTGTCCTGTGTGAGGAACGGGAACCAAACTACACTTCCTCACCACAGTTCGCTTGGATTCTCTGGGCCAGACTCCCAATGCCCCATTCCCCCACCCCCAGGGCCAGACTTTATTAGAACAAGGCCACCTCCAACTTCAGGGGAAGTTGAAATGAAGATGTTGAAAAAATCCAGTTTTTGCAACTGTTTGGTTAACCAATGTCACTCCAATAAATAACAACAATAATTAAAAAAAGATAAAATGAAAGGGTTTGGGGTAGGGAATATGACTTTCCAGAAAGCAAGTGTTGAAAATTGGGAGAACTGGGATGAGTTCCAAGCAGGCTTTTTAAAAATGTTCACCCCCAGAAGCCCTGACTGGCTGGCTCAGTAGTAGAGCATCAGCTTGGTGTGTAGAAGGCCTGGGTTTGACTCCTAGCCAGGGCACACAGGAGAAGTGCTCTCTACCCCTCCCCCTCTGCTTCTTCTCTGTCTCTCTCTTCCCCTCCCACAGCCAAGGCTCCACTGGAGCAAAGTTGGCCCAGGCACTGAGGATGGCTCCGGTTGCAATGGAACAATGCCCTAAATGGGCAGAGCATCACCCCCTGGTGGGCATGCTGGGTAGATCCTGGTCAGGCGCATGCGGGAGTCTGTCTCTCTGTCTCCCTGCTTCTCACTTCAGAAAAATACAAAAAAAAAAAAAAAAAAAAAAGTTCACCCCCAGGTGCCCTCAGACTGGCCACAGGGCTCTGGATGGACCTGGCAGAAAGCCCTGGAAACTTCCCGCTTCTCCAGTTGGCCTCCTGTGCTCTAGGCTGGTGGGGATATGGGGGAGATAACTCAGCAGCCCAGGAACCTGATTCCAGGGCAGAAAGGAAGCAAAATGCATCCTTGCTTGGGCCACTGGACACAGCTTTCACCTGTTGACACAAGGGATTTCATCAGCATGTTTGTTCCCTCCTGCTCCTGTAATAAATTAGCACAGACTTGAAACAACACACACGTATTGTTGCTGTTCTAAATGGGTCTCTCGGGGCTTAAGATGCTGGGCTGAGACCTGGGCCCTGTGGGTGCAGGCTGCTGGTCTTGAAAGCTCTGGGGCTGCTTTATCAAGCCCAAGGATAAGGGTCACCTCCACTGGCCACTGGCTTCCCAGACAACTGCCTGTGCTGTGCTGCCTGGTTCCTGTCAGCACCTGGAAGCCCCCTGGGAGACAGGATGAGGCCAGGGTTCTTGTTGGGGAACTTTCTCTCCCCGCAAACACACTACGGTTCCTCCAACACAGAGGTCAGCCTGGACCCTGGGAAGGTCAGGATGAGTGTCCTAAGAGAGCCCGAAGGCTGCTGGGCTGGACCGGTTATACCAGCCAAAGCTTGTTCAACACTCTCATTCATTCAACATAAATATTCAGTAAGTATGGGCTGTTTTCCTGGCAAAATCTCTAACCTCGGGAGTCTACATCTAGGGAGGCAGTCAGTAAAAAAAACATAAATAACTAAAACTAAAAATTATGACAGTTCCATGAGGTGGAGAAAGTGAGGACCGGGGATCAAAGTGGGTGGGGACCTGCTTTAGCAGGATGATAACCACCTCTCAGAGAGGTGACATTTGGGCTGAGACTGTAGGATGACACTGAGCTGTGGGCAAGCAGGGGAACAAGATTCCAGGCATTGGGAACTGCTGTGCAAAGGCCCGGGGGTAGGAGAGTGCTTTAGCTTAGGTAGGATGAAAAGAAGACCTGGATGTTGGCAGGAGGGGCTAGACCACGTCCAGTCACTCAGCCTCACACACCACAGTTTCTAGGCAAAACAACATGGCACAGTGGAAAGGTCATGTGCCTCAGAATCAGATGATCCAACGCTGAACTGGTATGTCTTGGCTGTGCATGCAACCTCTTTGTGCCTCAGTTTTCTCTTCTGCAAAATGAGCATAATAACTGTACCTGTTTCACAGAGCTTGCATGGGGTATAAGTGACGCAATTAGTAGCACAGTACCAAGCACATAGCAAGTGCTCAATAAATGATGACTATTGTTATGTAATACCCCCCACCCTCCTCTAGCCATTGCTCTTTAGATAAATGCCTAATTTCTGCATTCTAATGGGGGACAAAGAAGAGCCTCTGAAACTCAGGGCTCAGATGCGGGAGGGAGGGAAAGGAAGGTTGTTCTGGCAGCTCTCAGATGAGGTCCCACTGGTCTTAGAGTCCAGAGATGGATCCAGGAGGAGGCTCAGGCCCAGACAGGTAGCAAAGGCCTGTCCTTCCTGTGGGGATTTACAGCTCTGGATGGCACCGGGCCCACCTGACTCACCTTTATTCAGAATTAGGAAGAACCTCCTGCAGGGCCTTAGCAGGAGGTTGCCCAACTCTGTGGTCTCCTGCAGTTGGCTGGCAGCCCCGGAGGGCGGGAGTGACAGGCTGGGGCAGCTGGGGCAGCTGAGGTTCCGGGGAAGATGACAAGGAAGGAATGCTGGGTGACTGTGCAGAGTCAGTGAAAACTGTCATTTTCTGCAAAGTCAGTGTCATCCCTCATCCCCTGCAGCGTAGTGATGGTGAGTGTGAGCCATGTGCCAGGCACATGCCGGGCATGCACCGGACACTCTGCACACACATCTCACCTGCTCTTTGCAGCAGGCCAACAGGTAGCGAGTATTACCACCCTCGCTTTAGAAACGAGGAAACCGAGGCATGGAGGAATGAAGGAACTTGCCTGGGTCACAGAGTTGTTCACTGGGGAGACAGGTTTCAGCTTCGCCAAGTGACCTCCATAGCCTGGGAGTGTAACCGGCCACTGCAGCCAACCCGTCTGCTTGTTAGAATCACCTAGAAGGCTTTAAAAAAACTAGTAGGGTGAGGACCCCATCCTTGAAGATTCTGTCTGGACATAGCTGCCTGGTGAGTCTGACAAGCAGCCAGGGCACACCACCAGTGACCCATGCCGCTGAGCATCCCTGCCTCTTCCCCTTCCTGGTAACTGCCCTTCTCCCAGAACCAGCAACCGTGAGAACTCAGCGGCCACAGGTGGGGGCAAGGGACCTGGGAAATGCAGTCCTCGGCTGGGCAGCCGCCTCCCAGAGTCAAGCCCATGTTATAGACAAAGGACTTTTCTGCTGCCTGCTAGACACTGCAAACCCAGAGGGGAGAGTGGAGGCCAGAAGGAAGATCTCTCTCCCCGAGCAGGCATCCGAGGTCCCAGCCTTCACTTTTCAGCTCATCCTGCATTTCTGTCCATTTCATGTTGTCCCACCCTCAGGGGTCACGCAGCACCAGGCCCCACCCATGTAGGTTCCTCGCTGTCTGCTTCCCGCCCCACTCCCAGGCCCACTCGGGCTGTGATGCAGTGCCGCGGACCAGCGCAGCTTCCAAATAACGGTGCGGAATTAAGGAAACACACTTTGTCAGAACAAAACCGATGGGACAGGGAGGACTCCTCAAACTGCCTGGCAGCATCTCAGTGCCTCACAGCCCCAGTTCGCTTTATTATATGGACCTATGCAAATCAAGGACCCTGATACAAAGTTGCACATCAAAGGCTAAGACAGGAACTCTCCCAAGGCAAAAACAGGATACATTAGTGAAATTTACAAACATCTGAAACAAACAGAGTCAGAGGAAGGGTATGTATATTGCTTCCTGCAACCCAAGGAAGGAAGTGGAGTGGGTGCAAACACTCAGCATCAAAGCCAAATATGGAGATGGAGGGGGTAGAATTAGCCCCCTGCCAAGCCTCGAATCTATAATGGCTTTTTGCCATTAACGGTCCACAACATATCCCCCTTTTCTTTTTAATTTGTGTGCTGAGATTTGCACTCATCTGATTTTCTAATTTGGAGGCAGATGGAAAAAATACAAAACAAACACAAAATTAGTATAGCCAATGCTAACAGATACCCAAAACAAGTATACCAATACATCACAGTGATCAAAGCCTTTAAGCAAACTCTTTAAGCTAATACAACAAGAATCTATAAAAGAGTAATGTCCTTAAAGTGTTCACCAAGTCCAAGTTGGCATCAACACCATTCCAAATCTCTGCAAATGCAACCCAACCCCAGTTCAGTCCATCAAAAACTGTCACAGGAGCAGGAGTCCAGGAAAAGTCCACTTTCAGGAGAAGTCGTCATGGCACTGAAATTGCCGTCACACTTCCACACTCTGCATTTAGCATCAAAGTCCCAATGACCGCTGCTCCCAGCTGGCAATGACCCAGGTAGACTGGAAAAGCCATCTGCAGCACGCATGAAGATGGAGCTTCCGTTTTCTTCAAACTGGAAAGATGAACCCAGGGGTCCTATACTGGAGCTTTACAGCCATGGAGTGGTGAGGAGAACCTTGGGATACACTAAGCTGGGTGGCAGAGGTAAATTTGTAAATTGGCAAAAAAGGAAAAAAGGAGCTCTGAATTAGGAGTAGGTCCTAGCCTAAACTATGAGTGGGGCATTGAGGCAGGAGGAATAAAAGAAAGACTATATATTATTCAAAGCAGCAGAAAACAGGACTATCAATACCTACAACAGAGATCTTCGAGGGAAGAATAAAAAACCTGAATATTCAGGCAAGACCTAGTTTAAATGACCCTTGTGTAAATGAGACCAGTCTACCAGCTACTTGGAAGAAATACCCCAGGCTCGTCCACAGTGTCGAAGATGGGGCCGACGGCCCTGGGCACCTTTTAGCCTTCAGTGGCAAATCCCAGTATTCTGGGCAAGGTTAGGTCACAGGTGGCTGGAGCAGGGCTGGAAGAGACTGAACCCTCCCTTAGAGGAGTGAGGGGGAAGCCTAACTTCCAGTGTCCCTTCTTCCTCACAGCAAAGGCATGTAAGCCTGGCAGGCTTTGGCTTAAATGACCATCCTTTCCACTATTGAAGCAGGGCCCTGATGAAGTTTCAGTTGGAGCGTTGGAGCCTCTGAGGGCGTATGCCAAGAGCTAGTATTTTACCTGATCTCCTTTGGGCTTTTTTGGCCTCTTGGTACCTTAAAAGCCATGCTCAGAAGATCTCGCTGAGGGGCTTGAGAGTCCCTATCTGCCTATATATCTGGAGCTATTCAGAAAAGAACAAAACAGTGTCATTAGCTGGAATCAAATAAAAGTAAAAAAAAGGGTAGTAGTTTGCAGGACAAAAATTTGGGCATCTCTTGTACATCAGCATTCAAGATAAACTGTTTGAAGTAAAAAGCGTAACAGGGTAGACCTGCAAGAGCTCCAGGACACGACTCCCCCCCCTTTCTTTTTATATTATTTACAATTGAATCACATTTTACTATATTTTGACTTCTATTGCAAGAAATTCTTGACTTTGTTAACTTTTAACAAAAATAGAGTAAAAGCACCTCCAAACAATATTCCCACACTTATCAAAACACCCCCTTAACATTAATTAACAGGCACTTTAGAGAGTACATATCAAAACTGAAAAATCCCATTGTGATCGTCATTATTCTTCTACAGCAAAAAAATCTTTACACCTTTATTATGTAAATCTATGCTGCTTCAAGCCTTTCACTTGCGGCCTGGAGCAGCCTGGCCAAACCAGCAAGTCTTTTGGATCCAAAATGAGCGTGCTCTACTTATTCCAAACAAAATTATATTTATATAGGGGAATGAAATTATTCCCGTTTTGTTTTCAATACTACAGCCGGCACTTCCAAAACTATTATCATCATTACTTTTCATGTAAGGACTTAATTCAGGCCTTATAAACAAAAACACTTAGACATTAAACAAAGACTTCACATACAATCACACAAATCAAGAGTGAAACCCGGGGTTTTAGAGATTAAACTATGGCCTGCTTGATCATAAGTAGGGCTACCTTAATAGGACCATAATAAGGATATATACTAAACAGAGATCTCTCTAGAAAAATCTCAAGACGGCCGTATGAGATTTCTATTCAGCAATACCCAAATCAGGCCCCCCTTTCGCCCTCTTTTCAAGCAATGGATCAGGATAATAAAATGATCTAAAACATTAAAAAAATTAGATAATAATTGAGAAAGGGAAGAGAGCATAGTAAGTCTTATGCAATTGCTCTTGTAAATTGAGTCTCTCATCTCGAATCATGGTGTCTCACCAGTCGTTCAGGGATCCACCGAGGAGCTTCAGCAGACCTAGGAAAAACACACACATATCCTCGGCCCCATAAGAGAACAGGGTCTGGCCCTTGCCAGATTCCTGTGAGTGGGTCCCTCCATTGCACTTCAGGGAAGGCTTTCCTTGCAGGGTTCCAGAGTCTCTCTGCTGCTGAATGACCCTGTACATCAGTATTCAAAAAATTTAAAGTGAAAAGGGCATGACAAAGAAGATTTGCAGGAATTTCCTAATACTTAAGTTGCTATTTGGCTCCTAACTCTGAACACACCTCACAATGCACTAGCCAAATCAGTAAGACTTAAAGATCTACATTCTATTCTATTTAAATTTAAATAAGCGCTCCTTACAAGTTCTAAAAACATTTTATTTTTTCTAAATATTAGAGCCAGCATTTCCAATTTTTGCATGCAAAAAAACCTTAATTCAGGCCTTAAAAACAGACACATTTTGACAACATTAAACAAAGACTAAACAGAAACAAGAATTAGACGAACCAGACAAACCAGAGAGAAACCCGGGATTTCAGAGCACATCCAGATTAGAAAGATGCCTGCTGATATTAGTCAGGGCATTCTCAGACACAGGGACTGAAGGATGTGACTAAACAAAATCTCCCCGAGAAAATTTGCTCTTGGCAGCTGCTGGGATGTTTTCCATAGTCAGATCCAACACAGGTCCCCTGCCTCAACCTCCAGGCAAAGAACAAGAAAGAAACAAAATGATAGCTCAGAAGATTGTAGCCAAAGCATTAAAGAAAATCAGACCATGACAGGAAAAGCTGCAACTTTCCTAATATCCGAGTCTCCTTTCCACTCTCAAATTCTATAGTTGCTGCAACCGGCGGCTCAGGTTGACCATGCTGAGATTTCTCCCTTACCTTAACAACCCCTTCATGAAAGCCCAACTTTCACAGCAAATAATCACCCCCGGAGAGACAAGCACAAGCAATCACCTTCCAGTCATTTGGGGGAAGAGCCTTTGCCCTAATAGTATCTGATAAACCAAGTGAAAAAGGGGCAACAGGTCCATACTGAACACAAGCAAGTTTAAGCTCTTTCAGAGTTCTAAAAAGTACAGGTTCACGTTCTCGCACTAGTCTCCTCATATCATCCTGTCTTTCTACAACAGGAAAACGGGTAAAGCCATCATTTATTGTTTCCCCTACATTTCAAGCCTGGTCTATAGATTGTTGGAGAGGGGATTTCCCAGATTTTGAGCTATAGGCTCTGCAATCAGCCTGATAAGGGAACGGAGGAGCAGAGGGTTGAATGTAGGAAGGAGCTGAGGGCAGTGGAGGCCCCGCGGCTAAGTCAGCCATAGCCACGGATTTTTCATCCCCCCTGTCATCCTAAGACTCCAAGTTATCCTTGTATTCACATCCCTCTGTTTCCAGCTCACCCTGATACTCTTCAGACAATGATTTGTCTTCATACAGAAACATTCCTACATAAAGGTCTTTTACTTTTGACCCTATCTGTCCCATATTCTTTTACTCCCAACTACACTTTCCCCCAAAAATTTCTTTACTCACTGTGCGCACTTCACTTTGGGGAGTTCCGTCACCTTCCTTCAGTTTTAGTTTCCTCGTACTCAAGTCGTCTGTTCGGGCGCCACTTGCCGCGGACCAGCGCAGCTTCCAAATAACGGTGCAGAATTAAGGAAACACACTTTGTCAGAACAAAACCGATGGGACAGGGAGGACTCCTCAAACTGCCTGGCAGCATCTCAGTGCCTCACAGCCCCAGTTCGCTTTATTATATGGACCTATGCAAATCAAGGACCCTGATACAAAGTTGCACATCAAAGGCTAAGACAGGAACTCTCCCAAGGCAAAAACAGGATACATTAGTGAAATTTACAAACATCTGAAACAAACAGAGTCAGAGGAAGGGTATGTATATTGCTTCCTGCAACCCAAGGAAGGAAGTGGAGTGGGTGCAAACACTCAGCATCAAAGCCAAATATGGAGATGGAGGGGGTAGAACTTAGCCCCCTGCCAAGCCTCGAATCTATAATGGCTTTTTGCCATTAACGGTCCACAACAATGCAGGGCTCGCCGGCAGGCTGAGAGCCACACTAAGTCCAATTTCCTGCAGAGCGATGAGTGAGCCAAGAGTGTCTCCAGTGGGAGCAGACAAGACCCTCCTTAAGGGCCTGGTGGCTGATGAAGGTGTGTCTCTGTCCTTCCTGCCTCCCTGTTTGTGGCAGTGAAGCAACTGATGTGCCCACATGGAAGTAGGTTGAGTTTCATCTGCCAATCTGGACCTGCCTGGTGCTCAGGAGTTGCAGCTCTGCAGATGGGGAGCCAGGAGTCAGCCCTCGCGCACTCTTCCATTTAATTCAGTAGCTGTTTGCTGAGCACGTCCTGTGGGCCCAGATGATTGGCGGCAATGGCTGTGCCACAGGTCAGAGCATGGGCTCTGGGGCCAGGCTGCCAGGGTGCACTTCCTGGCTTTGCCACTTGAAAGCTGTGTGACTTTGGGCAAGTTGCTTAACCTTTCTGAACTTTACCTTCCTCACTGGGAAAACGGGGATACTATGTAATAGTACCTATCTCGGGCTGGTGCTGGGACCTGTGCAGGAGACTGTCTGAGTGGGTGCCTGGCACAGTGCCTGGCATGCCTGCACTGCAGCCATGTAATGGGGAGGGTGTAACTTGAGCTGACTTGCCCAAGGAAGCTAAAAGACAGATGGACTTGGCTCTGCAGCCTCCATTTTCTGCACTGCCTCCCAAGGAGTCTTTTACGCACTTTTTCCTAATGATAAACATTTTTTTTTTTTGTATTTTTCTGAAGCTGGAAACGGGGAGAGACAGTCAGACAGACTCCTGCATGCGCCCGACCGGGATCCACCTGGCACGTCCACCAGGGGCGATGCTCTGCCCCTCCGGGGCGTCGCTCTGCCGCGACCAGAGCCACTCTAGCGCCTGGGGGCAGAGGCCAAGGAGCCATCCCCAGCGCCCGGGCCATCTTTGCTCCAATGGAGCCTTGGCTGCGGGAGGGGAAGAGAGAGAGAGACAGAGAGGAAGGAGGGGGGGTGGAGAAGCAAATGGGTGCTTCTCCTATGTGCCCTGGCCGGGAATTGAACCCAGGTCCCCCGCACGCCAGGCCGACGCTCTACCGCTGACCCAACCGGCCAGGGCCTAACTTTTTTTTTTTTAGGTTAAAGTTTCTTACAAACTTTTATGGACCCATTAAAAAGTTCGGTGACAGCAAAACCTTGATTAATACAGCAGGTTGAAACACTTTCTGCCCACTGGGAGGAGGGCTGTGGTGTCTCCAGTCTGTCCATCATGATGTACCAGCGGCCACCACTCCCCTACGATGTGAAGCACCAACAAACAGTGGGCAAATTTTCACCAGGCCCAGCGTGGGAGAGGGGCTGGGCTCCCTATTCCCCAAAGTGCATCACCCCAGTTCTGGACACCAGACCTTGACTTCCTGGTCCCCAGCACTTTCTTGTGATGCTGGCTGGGGTTCGAGAGAGCTGCTGGTAGGAGGCCAGGGGGCAGGGACCACCCTTGGAATTCCTAGAAAAGAACGCACACTCGGAAAGCCCGGTGTGAGCATCGCGGGTGCACACACTGTGAGCACTCGAAAGAGTGTCCACCACGAACCAGCGGGTGAAGAGAAACCACCGCTCAGCCTCTCCCTGAAGCAATTCTGCCTTTGAAGAGTGGAAGGATGACATTCAAGTCAGTTCCATAGTTTCTTCTTTGAACCCTTCCTGGGTCTTTAAACGAGTCTCAGCATCCTGAGAAACTACACCTCAGTATTAATTATATTAATCTGAAACATCACAATCACAGAAATTATAGCTACCCCGGGCAGTTCCCAGAACTCCGGCAAGCTGGGGCCTGAACAAGGCTGGGCAGCTAGCTCATCATTCAGAAATGAGTTTTTATGTGAGTAACACTACCCAAGAAGTGGACAGCTCAGTCTTATATTTACCTTTTTTTTTTATTCTGTTGATATAATCCTCAAGGGATTTGAGGCTACTTATACCGAGGACACAGTCAGCACACTGATGTTTAAAATACAGAGAGAAGTAAAGACACCAAAGTAGAAAAAATCTAGGAAATATAGGTCAGGGGAAAGGTCATATAAATATGACCATGAGAATCAAACTACTGAATGTGGTTAAGGTCAGAATTGGAATCTGAGCTTCCCAGCAGCCCACGCAAAGAAGGGAACCAGAATTTTCCAACCAGAAGGAAAGCAGCATGCCGAACGATTCCCACCACACAGAGTGGTCAGCATCCTCAACCACCTTGCAGCAAGCAGCAAATTAGATGGGAGACTTCCAGCGGCTGAGCCTGTGTTTACTTGTCTATAAAATGTGGATGATGCTTCCCTTCTTGGACTGTTTGAGAACTAGACTAGTGCCTGGCGGACAGAAGCATGCAGCCAATGTTCATTTCTTTACTTTCTATCCTCCCCTACCCCCACAGCATCAGTGCCTTATTCACTGTCTCCAAGATAGCTATGTAATACTCACACCTATTTTATGTGGGCGCAGTGATTTCGACTGTGTGGCCAGCTCAGCGGCAGATTCTGTGGATAGAGCAGTCAATGAGCAGATGTGGACTCTGACTTTGGGAAGCTCACAGGTCAGTCGAGAAGCAAGCCTGGCAAATAGACAAGGCGGCATGGCGTGATATGTACAATTATAAGGACATAATACAGTCAACCGCTCAAATGCTATAGAGATGTTTACCTGAAACCTATATGTCCTCTCTTTTTTTTGTGACAGAGACAGAGAGACAGATAGGGACAGATAGGAAGGGAGAGAGATGAGAAGCATCAATTTCTCATTGTGGCTCCTTAGTTGTTCATTGATTGCTTCCTTGTATGTGCCTTGACCAGGGTGGGGGGCTATAGCAGACCGAGTGACCCCTTGCTCAAGCCAGTGACTTTGGGCTCAAGCCAGTGCCCTTGGGCTTCAAGCCAGTAACCATAGGGTCATGTCTATAATCCCACACTCGAGCCAGCAACCCCGTGCTCAAGCAGGATGAGCCCACGCTCAAGCTGGTGACCTTGGGGTTTCAAACCTAGGTCTTCTGTGTCCTAGGTTTGAAACCCCAAGTGATGCTCTATCCACTGCGCCACCACCTGATCAGGCAAAACCTGTGTCCTTATGGACCAATGTCACCCCATTAAATTTAATTTCTAAATAAAAAAGGGCATAGCAATAGCTTCCATACTCTTTACCTGTCAATAACAGCATGAAAAGGAAACTTGTCTCTAAAATCAATAAATAAAATTTTTAAAAAATAGAAGAAAAATAAGTTGCATTTCTATATATCAATAGCAAATAGAGAATGAAAACATTTTAATGTACCACTTATAGCAGCAATAAGAAAGTGAAAAAAACAAAGAGCAAACCTAACAACAGATGTACAGAACCTTTATGGAATAGATGGTACAACTGGGCTGAAAACCGTTTGAGGAGGTCTAACTTAACGGAGAGAGAGACAGTGTTCATCGACTCCATATTGAGAAGATGTCAACTCTACAAATGAATGCAAACCCAGTTAGAATCACTATAGGGAGTGTGTGTTGCGTGTGTAGAATTCGTAAGCTGACTTAAAAACTGATATAGAAGTGTTAAGAGTCAAGAACCACTAAGTCATTCTTCAAGGTGAAAACATGAGCTAACTTGCTTGACCAGGTATTATGGCTTATTATAAAGCTGTAGTAGCTAAGACAATGAAGAACTTATGCAGAGATAGACAAATAAACCAATTTTACAAACCAGAGGGTCAGACATTTCTTTACTGACTAGTGGAAGTGGTTTATAAATGCTGTACACTGGGCTATCACCACTTACAGGTATCACAGCTATTATTTTCTCCGGTGGCTTATCTGTTTCCTTTCTGCATCTATCATTTAAAAAAATGAAGTTCTTAATTTTAATATGGTTAAGTTCCTCATTCCTTTCCTTGATCATTTTGTTCTTTGTGGGCCGTATCTAGGCTACGTAAACAATTACTACCATGCAATAAAAATAAGAAAAAGAGCCCTGGCTGGTTTGCTCAGTGGATAGAGCACTGGCCCAGCATATGGATGTCCCAGGTTCAATTCCCGGTCAAGGTACATGTGAGAAGTGACCATCTGCTTCTCGCTGCCCTTTCTTCCCTTTCCCTCTCTCTTCCCCTCCTGCAGCCAGTGGCTCCATTGGTTCAAGTATGGCCGCAGTGCTAAGGATGGCTCAATTGGTCTGAGCGTTGGCTTCAGGCACTAAAAATAGCTCAGGTGATTTCAGCATCGGCCCTAGACAAGGTTGCCAGATGGATCCCGGTTGGGGTGTATGTGGGAGTCTGTCTCACTATTTCCCCTCCTCTCACTTAAAAAAAAAAAGAAAAAGAGAAACACTCCTACAGAAAAAAGATGATAGAGCTAGAAATAGGCCCCTCACAAGAGAGAAAATACAGATTTCCAATAAACAGATGAAGAGATTCAACATCATTAGTAATCAGGAAAATTCAGATGCAAACCACAATGGTATTCATCTGGTACATGTTCATCAGGTAGGCAAAAATAAATAAACACATACAGTAGAATTGTCAGCAAGAATGTGGAAGAACAGTAACCCTCATATATTGCTGATGGGACTAAAACCAATACAGCCACTTTGAAAAATAGTGTGGGACTACCCAGGCAAATGAAAACGCCCACATCCTATGCCAGAAACCTGATTCCTAGATACAGTCATCCCTTGGATCTGTAGAGAATTGGCTCCAGGACTCCCCATATATACGAAAACCCAGAATGCTCTGCCTGACCTGGGGCGGCGCAGTGGATAGAGCTTCAGCCTGGAATGCTGAGGCTGCCAGTTCGAAACCCCAGGTTCGCCCAGTCAGGGCACATATGAGAAGCAATCAGTGAACAACTAAAGTGAAGCAACTGTGAGTTGATGCTCCTCACTCTCTCACTCTTCTCATCCTCTCTAAATAAAGACAATCAATAAATAAATTTTTTAAAAAATTGAAGATGCTCAAGTCCCTTATAAGAAGTGGCCTAGGCTCTGGCCGGTTGGCTCAGCGGTAGAGCGTCGGCCTAGCGTGCGGAGGACCCGGGTTCGATTCCCGGCCAGGGCACACAGGAGAAGCGCCCATTTGCTTCTCCACCCCTCCGCCGCGCTTTCCTCTCTGTCTCTCTCTTCCCCTCCCGCAGCCAAGGCTCCATTGGAGCAAAGATGGCCCGGGCGCTGGGGATGGCTCCTTGGCCTCTGCCCCAGGCGCTAGAGTGGCTCTGGTCGCAACATGGCGACGCCCAGGATGGGCAGATTATCGCCCCCTGGTGGGCAGAGCGTCGCCCCTGGTGGGCGTGCCGGGTGGATCCCGGTCGGGCGCATGCGGGAGTCTGTCTGACTGTCTCTCCCCATTTCCAGCTTCAGAAAAAATGAAAAAAAAAAAAAAAAAAAAAAGAAGTGGCCTAGTATTTGCATATAACCCACACACATCCTTCCTTACACTTTAAATCACCTGTAGATTACTTGTAGTACCTAATACAATGTAACTGCTCTGTAAATACTTGTTATAGTGTATTGTTTAAGACATAATGATAAGAAGGAAACACGTCTGTACATATTCAGTACAGAAGCAACCATCCTAGGCCTAACTACATAGTACACGTCACCAGTCACATAACATTTTTTTTTTTTTTTTTTGTATTTTTCTGAAGCCGGAAACGGGGAGAGACGGTCAGACAGACTCCCGCATCCGCCCGACCGGGATCCACCCGGCACGCCCCCCAGGGGTGACGCTCTGCCCACCAGGGGGCGATGCTCTGCCCCTCCGGGGGGTCGTTCTGCTGCGACCAGAGCCACTCTAGCGCCTGGGGCAGAGGCCAAGGAGCCATCCCCAGCGCCCAGGCCATCTTTGCTCCAATGGAGCCTCGGCTGCGGGAGGGGAAGAGAGAGACAGAGAGGAAGGAGAGGGGGAGGGGTGGAGAAGCAGATGGGTGCTTCTCCTGTGTGCCCTGGCCGGCAATCGAACCCGGGACTTCTGCACGCCAGGCCGACGCTCTACCACTGAGCCACCTGGCCAGGGCCCACATAACATATATTTTTCCAAATATTTTCAATCTGTTGGCTGAATCCCTGGATGTAGAACTGCAGATACCGAGGGGTGACTGTATTCAGTTAAGAGAAACTCTTCTACTTGTGCCCCAAGAGGCATGAATATTTATAGCAGCATGCAATTATTCAAAACTGGAAACAATGCTCATTGCCAGCAGGACCTCTAACTCAGTTGTTGTTTATTCATATGATGAAATATTAGAAAGCCATGAAGATGGCCCATTTACGACGTGCACATTCACATGGGTGATTTCACAAACACCCCATCAAGTGAAGACTCAAGTTACAAAGGAATAACATGTGTTTTCACTTACATAAAGCCCAAAGCAGGCAAAACTAAACAATAAAATAAAAATCAGAAAGAAAGCCAAGGGGGTGGTGATGGGAAAAGTTTACATGATTATTCGCTCAGGGGCAGAGGGGAGTATAGTGAGGGAGGGGTCCCCTAGCAACTTCAAAGGGACTGAAGACTTTTTTATTTCTTAACTTGGGTGTTCACACAGTGGTCACTCTAAGATTATTCCTTAATGTGGGGCGTGTGTTATTTCAAACCAGGCCTAGGTTCAAGTGTGCATGGCAATGTTACTTTAAGAGAGCTCTAGTTCCAATCTTCAAGTTGCTGCCAGAGAGATGTCATCATAGTCAGCCAGCAAAAGCCAAGTCACAGATTGACTGCAGGGCCCCAGATCCGGGCTCTGGCCCTTTCCCTCCCTAACATCTCTCCTGATCTAAGTGGAGCTAATATAACACAATGTCAGGAACCGAACCATTTATTGGGAACTCACTGGGAACCCAATAGACACGGAATACCACCATCAAAATAGCAGAAACAAAGACAAGTTGCTGGGAAGGCCAGGGGGAAGTGAGCAGGAAACCTCTGGAAAGCAGTTTCAAATGTCAGAAATTCTCCCTCTAGGAAAATAAACAAGGAAGTAATTCCATTCAGACAAATGTTTATTTGGGATTCATGATAGAAAAAGAGAGAGAGTCAGAGAGAGAGAGACTCATGCTTGCTCAAAATGTAAAAATATATGGGAATGGATAGAAAAATTGTGGTACCGCCATTTGATGCAATAGATAAAATCTCCAAGGTCTTCACAGTAATGTGACAAATACTTTTCGTGGGAAGTAAAAAAAAAAATCTGGCTACAAAAGGAAGTGATCTATAAGATGGCAAGTGTTAAGTGAATAAGTGGGGGTGGTCTTAGTAATCATCACCTATTGAAATGGATTAAATCAAGCACGATTTGCTTTGAATCTATCTTTTAAATTTAAATATGAGAACAAAGAGGGGAAAAGTCCTGTCATCTATAACGATCTAGAAAGAGCCACACTTAATTGCTAACAGAGGTCACCAGTGGGGATGTGGGTGGGAGGAGTTTATCTTTCTCCTTAAAAAATAATGTTGCTTTTGAAATAATAACTGGAACAAATTTAAAACAGAAAAGTAAAAGTTATACAAGAACAAGAAGAATCCACAAGATATAAAATTAAAAATTCCATATATGAAAAGAAATGGAAAGAAGTCAAATTATTTGCTAGAAATGATTGTTTGATGGAATCAGGGGATATTTTTCCTCTTTCCTCCCAAATTTGTTACTTTCACCCTCCTATAGTAAGAAGGGCGAAATGTTCCATATACTTTTTTTTTTTTTTTTTTTGCATTTTTCTGAAGCTGGAAACAGGGAGAGACAGTCAGACAGACTCCCGCATGCGCCCGACCGGGATCCACCCGGCACGCCCACCAGGGGGCGACGCTCTGCCCACCAGGGGGCGATGCTCTGCCCATCCTGGGCGTAGCCATGTTGCGACCAGAGCCACTCTAGCGCCTGGGGCAGAGGCCACAGAGCCATCCCCAACCCCCCGGGCCATCTTTGCTCCAATGGAGCCTTGGCTGCGGGAGGGGAAGAGAGAGACAGAGAGGAAGGCGCGGCGGAGGGGTGGAGAAGCAAATGGGCGCTTCTCCTATGTGCCCTGGCCGGGAATCGAACCCGGGTCCTCCGCACGCTAGGCCGACGCTCTACTGCTGAGCCAACCGGCCAGGGCCTCCATATACTTTTTAAAAGGAGACTATGAAACTCACTAATCCTACCGTGAGAAATTCAAGGTCCCCTCTGGAAGGTTTCCGTCAACAGGAAGCAAGGCTCCAACCCTGGTGACATTTTGCTTTTCTCCAGCAGGGAGAGTCAGAACCTCTGCCATGGGTTGGGGGCAGGAGGCTCTTCTTTAAACTCTCAAATAACGAGCTGGTTACTTTCCCCAAAGATTGAGCCTTTGGCTTGATCCCTGCCTTCTTTCCCCAAAGAGGGAAGCAGAGTGTGGACCCTTATTCTCCACCAACCGGCAGCAAGCAAGCCCCTCTCGTGAGTGCCCTTTGCACCAAAGGGTCCTGTGGTCAAAGGAAAAAGCTTGGGTGTGGAGTCTGTCTGGGTCCAAAACCCTGTTCAAATCCCTGGCAGTGCCAGACAATTGCCTGAGCTCTACATTGCCCAACTGGATAAAATGTAAACAATTGTAAACCAGAGAGGAAGAGGATGAAAGAATTCGAATTCAACCAAGCAGTAAAGCAATTGGTGGGAAAATGTTAGTTTCAGCCCCATGGAGGGCTCCAGACGCAGAGCCAATGAAGGAATTACCATCACCCATCTAAATAACATGCACCCTAAAATTAAAAATGCAATGCCATTTACAATCACTCTCAAAATGAAATACTTAGGTGTTCATCTCACAAAACATGTGCAAGACATATGCTGAGAGCTACAAAAGGCCCTGAAACAGATCTAAGCAAATGCAGAGACACATGTTCATAGATTGGAAAACTCAACAGAAGAACAACAAACTCTCAACTAACGAGCTGGTTACTTTCCCCAAAGATTGAGCCTTTGGCTTGATCCCTGCCTTCTTTCCCCAAAGAGGGAAGCAGAGTGTGGACCCTTATTCTCCACCAACCGGCAGCAAGCAAGCCCCTCTCTCGTGAGTGCCCTTTGCACCAAAGGGTCCTGTGGTCGAAGGAAAAAGCTTGGCAGTGCCAGACAATTGCCTAGATGTCTAGATTTAATGCAGTTGCTACCCAAATCTGAGCAAGACTTTCTGTTGACATAAGCAAGATAGTTCTAACATTCTATGAAATTGCAAAGAAACTATAATAGCCAGAATGCTTTTGAAAACAAAGAATAGGCCCTGGCCAGCTGGCTCAGCGGTAGAGCATCGGCCTGGCATGTGGAGGTCCCAGGTTCAATTCCCGGCCAGGGCACACAGGAGAAGTGCCCATATGCTTCTCCACCCTTCCCCCTCTCCTTCCTCTGTGTCTCTTTCTTCCCCTCCCGCAGCCAAGGCTCCATTGGAGCAAAGTTCCCGGGTGCTGAGGATGGCTCCATGGCTTCTGCCTCAGGTGCTAGAATGGCTCCGGTTGCAATGGAGCAACACCCTAGATGGGCAGAGCATCGCCCTCTGGTGAGCATGCCAGGTGGATCCTAGTCGGGCGCCTGAGGGAGTCTGTCTGCTTCCTTGATTCTCACTTCAGAAACATACAAAAAGAAAAAAAGAATTATATATAAAAAAAGAAAGAAAACAAAGAATAAGGTGGGAGCAAGTAGTCTACCCAATTTCAAGAGCTAGCTACAGTGATCGAGATTGTGTTTGGTTGGCAGATAGAGACATAGATCAATGGAATGGAACAGAACCCAGAAGTGGCCCCGCACAAGTATGACCAACTGAGCTTTTGATAAATTCACAAAAGCAATTCAATGGGGGGAAAATAGTCTTTTCAAAGAACGGTGCTGGTGTAAGGAATGTATCTTAAAATAAGTGGTGTTTTTCAATTCAATAAAATACCATATTTCTTAAAATTGTTTCATCTGCTGGTGTAAAAAAAGAAAAGATATTTCTCGTGCACCTGATCTGTGCCAGGCGCTGTTCTAAGCACTAGAGGTAAAGCAATGAACAAAGGAACGTCCTTAGTTTTGTGGTGCTGAAATTCCCATGGTCATGGTTCCCGGGAGAAGGAATGTGGACACCTGGGGTCAAAGATAGAGCAGCAGCCAGCTCCAGAAACTGAATGCAGGGACACTGACCTTCATCCAGCTAGGAGTCCTTCCTCTTCTCAAAGATGGCATAGTGGAAGGTGGCAGGCTTTCGATGCCCCCTCAGGGGGATGCTGGTCTCAGGGGGATGCTGGTATGAAGCAGGATTGGAACTCAGGCCTGCCTAATCCCACAACCTCCAGATCCCCATGTGTGCCTCCTTTGGGTGTTCTCTGCTGGGACCTTGTCCATCCACCTGCCTCACCTCTCACCTCACAGCAGGGAGAGCCTGGCACCAATGGCCAGGTGTGAGCACAGCTCTGTAGCCGAGTGAGTATCCCTTGGCAGGTGTGACCCACCTGCAATGTCTAATCTGACACCCAGAGGCCCCGGCAAGAGGCAGGCACCCTGGAATGTGCAGGGAACTCTGGCTTCCTACTCTGCCACCACACTTGCTGTGGCACCTTGGGCAAGTCACCTCCTTTCTTCTCTGAGCCTCTATTTTCCCTTCTATGAAATGATTAGTAATAAGGTCCTATATATATGCCTTGTATTGTAGTAAGAAGCAGATGTTATAAAGTTGGGAAAGCTCATGCCACGTGGATAGACAGTTGATACGTCTCATACTCTGGAGTAGGAAGCCTTTGGTTCAAATCCTGGCTTTGCTGCTTCCTAGCTAGGTATACTGTCCGAGCCCGTTTTTTCTTCCACAAAATGGGAACAACAGTGGTCCTGACATTGGAGAGCTGCCATGAGAATGAAATGAGAGAACAATGACAGTGCCTAGGTCACAGCTGCCTTATGAGTTATTCCACCTGAAGTGCAGGGAAGGGTGCTCAGCACACAGAAACACCCGCGTTGGTGGCCCAGCCTCAGGAGAGCTGTCCCAAGCTAGGCTAGTCTTTGCATGTAGAGCCTACGCTGTGACCTCTTGCCGGAAATCTTGAAACCTCCCTGTGTGTCTTGCCTTTCCCTCTCTGCTAGCCCTGTTTGGCATAGTTAGGCAAGGTGGACTGGATCCAGCCGTTCATGGCCCTAGGCGGGGATGGGGCTATGGGTGTGAGGACCCAGACCTGCAACCCCACCCCCAGGCTTCCGGAGTCCTCTGCCCTTCCTGGGAAACTGACAGAGCCAACCTGCCACTGAGTCCGGCATCAACACCCATGGGGTCAAAGGTCAGACGCAGGGCAGGGGAGGAGCTGAGGGGACAAGCCTTGGACCTGAGAGGGGAAGGACGAAACCACTAAGCCACAAACCACAGGTGCTGACTCATGACCTCCGCTGGGCACTATAAAGGAGCCAGCCCAGGGGCTTCCTGCAGCCGCAGGGACGAGCTGGCTGGACGATGGCCCAGGGGACAGTGATCCATGTGGCCCCAGAGCAGCCCACCTATGCTGTATGTGTGCTGGGTACCGAGACTCAGCTAGATGTCTATGGGTGAGCAGGGGACATCCTGGGGGCGGGGAGCAGGTCCAGTGACACTGGACGAACAGGCTCTGCTGAGTGTGTGGTTGGCTCGGGCTGCAGGCTCCAGCCTCTGTGGCCGCTGCCGGGGGAGGAGCTGAAAAGAGAAGACTTGAGCAGCCCTGGGACACGCCCAGACTCAGAGCAGTGGTTTTGTTTTTGTTTTTGTTTTTTGCCATGCACAGTGGGAGTTCCTTGAGTCCTCACCACAAATGAAGCATGTCCAAATGGAAGCTCAGAGAGGGTCTGTGACTTGCCTGAGATCACACAGCAAGTGCCCTGGAAGCAAGGCCAGACCCTGAGCATTGTGACCCATACCTGGTTCATAGTGCAGTGTGCTTCCCCCACCCGCCCAGCCAAGCCTCCCTTCGTGGGTGTGTGACAGCATGGGTGCGATGAGACAGGCTCTGACATGGGAGAGGCTGAGGTGGGAAAGCTGGCCCTGCTGTTGGCCAGCTGGGAGGCCTTGGGTAACTGAGCCTCAGTTTCCCTTTCTGTGAAATGGGAATAATACCCATTTCGTAGGATGGTTAAAGATATTAAATGTGAAAAACCATGGAAGCGTTTATTCAGTACTTAGTTCAGTTGCTGGGCATATTCGTCCATTCATTCAACAAATACTGAGGCAGTACCTAGCCCTGTGTCAGAATCTGGTTGAATCAGATGGTTTAGGAACACTCTTGGCAGGTACACGTGGTTGGCCTCATTGTTGTTGTTGTTAGTAATAGTACGGGCAGCCCCTGGCTTCCTCCATCCCAGGCTGGGCATCTGTGGTCCTAGATTGGCACCTGCAGGAACATCTGGGACATTTCCTTGGATGTGTCGCTTGCTGCCTGAACCTGGGCAGCGGGCGAACAGCAGTCGATGTCTGGGTGGCTTCCTGGGATGAGGAGGGGAGGCAGGAGGCTGAGGGGGTGAGGAGTAAAGGACAAAGGGAGAGCCTGCTGTCAGCTGAGGGCTCCTCCTTCAGTGAGACCCGGCACCCTGGCATTCCTCACCCTGAAGGTTGTACAGAACAATGGCTGACACATCATGCTTCCTACACAAACCTCATTCAGCAGCCTTCTGAGGTGGGCAGTGCCATTATTCCTCTTTACAGGAGGTGAACCGAGGCTCTGAGAGGTTATGTAACCCACCTGAAGCCACACAGCTAGTCGGGTGGAGGGAGCCAGGATTCAAACCCAGGCAGCCTGAGTCCCAGACCCCTCCTTCCACTTCGGTCCTTGGACCAGTCGTTCCCGTTACTTCGAACCAGTCCTTCCCAGCAGTCCTCAGCCAGCACCTTTGTCACCTGTCCTGCACAGCCACCACCCTCACTGCGGCCTGACTTCTCTTCCTAAAGCACAGCTGGTTGGCACCCCCTCTCAGCAGCACAGCCCCGTGACCCCCTCCCAGCACACGCATGCCTGCACGGCTCTGCTCGAGTCGTGTTCCTCTGCCCCTGGGCTCAGAGCCCCAAGGGGTAAAGGACACGCAGGTGTGGAGGCAGAAACAGACCACACGGCGTGGGCACCAAGCCCAGAGCTGCCCCTACAACCCTACCGGTGATTTTCACTCTGTTTGGAAAGCACTTTCCCGGGAACAGGAAATACCTTGATTACATTCAAACAAAATCCCACTGACCTGAGATGAATATGGAAACCTGTCGAGGGCGCTCTGTGATGCTCATGGCTGGGGCCAGGGCAGTAAGTATCCTGAGCCCGGGTATACTATGTGCCAGGCCCTTTGTGGTGATTTGTAATCTTCGCAGGAGCCCTACAAGGTAAACACTGTCATATTTAAGAGACAAGTAATCTGAGGCTTCAAGAGGTGAAAACATCTACCCAGGTGAGGCAAGTTCAAGGTGGCAAAGCCAGGGGATCTAAACCCAGCGCTGTCTGATCCTAAACCCACCTGCCTCCCCAGCACACTGCCTCTGAGCGCTGCAGGCTTGGCCTCACCAGGCACAGCTGCCTGGTTGGTGGAGCTCATGCCGCTTCCACAGGGCTTGGGAGAGGCTCAGAACAGGCGGGGGGTGCAGGAGGCACCAACCACAGAAGACGGTGAGCATCCTGAAGCTGCCAGTGGTGGGTTTCTCCTCTTCCTCCCGGGGTCTCCTTCTCAATTGGAGACCACTTGATGTGACAGTGGGGAGCACCGATAAGTCTGTTCATGTCTCTGAGCCTCAGTTTCCCCATCTGGCCGAGAGGGTGTCTGTGAGGGCTGAAGACAGTGATTGAAAAGCCCCGGCCGGTGGCAGGCCCATCTGTCTGCACCCTTCTCCCTGTCCTGATGAGGAAGCCACGTGGGGCAGAGCGCGCCCAGGCGATAATACTCCCTGTCCCGAAGTCTTTAGCGTCCTCACCTCTAGTGCCTCGAGTCAGAAACCTGCACACTCCTCTCCCTCAGCCCACTGGGTCTGTGCATGCCGGGATAATCCCACCACTTCTGTGGCTGTTCTTCATAAGAAAACAGCAATAGCAGTAATGCTTTATTTACCCTGCTTTGTGCATCATTTCATGGTCCCCTCAGAGTCTAGCCAAATTCTGTAAAATAGGAATAACAGTGCCCCCGAAACTGGTACACATGTCCCCTCACAGGGAAAAGGGGACTTGCAAATAGGATTAAGGATCTTGAGATGGGGAAATTATCTGGGTGGGGCTAATGTGACCACAAGAGTCTTTGTAAGAGGGAGGTGGGAGGGGCATAGTGAGAGCAGGTAGATTATGGAAGCAGAGGTTGCAGTGATGTAATTATTGGAAGGGGCCATGAGCCGAGGAATGCAGGTGAACTCTAGAAGCTGCGAAAGGCAAGGAATGGAGTCTCTCCAGCCTCCACAAGGGAACACAACCCCACCGACACCTTGACTTCAGCCTTGTGAATTTTGGCCCTGTGAAACCCATTTTTAAACTTCCGATCTCCCAAACTGTAAGATAACACGTTTGTATCATTAATTTTTTTTTTTTTAGTTTCATTGAGAGATAGAAATCATGTTATTTTAAGCAATGAGGTCTGTGGTACTTTCTTACAGCAGCGACAGGAAACCACACACCCTCTCCCTTCCATACGTACACGCCAGTTCTCTCATTCTGCCTCACCTAAGATCCTGTTCTCTCAAGTGACGGGGTGGTGGGTTCCAGAGATGTGGTAGGTAATCAAAACAACACTGGAAACCCAAATCAGTTTCTTCTTTAGAAATAAGAAAAAACAAGTGACAAGTTCTCATAGATTGATAGGAGCCTCACCAGTTTTTGCCTTATCATGTGGATATGAACAGCAAAAGGTGAACCTATAAAGATATCTTTTCCTATCTTAAGCAGAAAAAGTCACTGGGAGTCTAGTCAAGACACGAGCTCACAACTAGTAGCTACATTATTCTCCTTCTCTGTTCAGGAATTTGGCATTTTGTTGCCTTGGTGACATTTCAGGCTTGGCACATTCTCCTGTCCTGACGGTGGTGCCCGGGTTGTCTTGACCTCTACTGAGCTCAATCGTCTGCTGGATTTCATTGTTGCTATTGGGAAGTTTGCTTTCAGTCTGATTGTTCTTCCTTCGTGGGTGGTCTGACTTTTCTTTCCAGATACCTTTAAGAGCTAGCTTCTCTTTGTCTTTAGTGTTCTTCAGTTTAACTACTGCAGTGTGTATGTATATGTGTGTGTGTGCATGTGCCTGGGCATGCATGCACGTCTGTGCACGCACATGCAGAGAAGGGATTTCTTGGAGATTTTCCTTACTTTTCATAATGTCAGCGATGTTTTGAAAAGTATATATGAACCAGATCTAGTTGTTTTGTAGGAGAAAGGCCCTTCAGAGTATGGTCTGCCATAATTCCAGAAACAGAAGTCTGTGTGATTCTTTGTACAGGCACAACCGTGTGTGTGTGTGTGTGTGTGTGTGTGTGTGTGTGTGTGTGTGTGTAGTAAATCTCTGGGAGTGCACACTATTCTATGCACATATCCATGTGTTGTCCCAGTTCCCATGACAGCTCTCTAGGTCAGGAAACTTCTTTCTGCTTCTCATAATCTCCTGACAACCCCCCTGGTCAGGGTCAGAGCAGCTGCTATCTGGTGTTGACACTTTTGGGGAAAAGGAAGAGCGCTGGGGATAGCCGTGGTAGACCCGGCCCGGCCTCACTGTGTCGCTCTGTCCTCCCCGTCTGTGTCTCCCACAGCTCTGCCCCCCAGGGCTGCACGTGCTTTGGCATCAATGCCTCCCCAGGGGTGGTGGTGGATGTGGCCCATGATCCTCCAGCCAAGAAGAATTCGTCAGGCTCCTCCAAGTGGCCCCTGGACCCCGGGCTGGAGGTGAACCTGAGCATGAGGACTGCCAGCAGCAGCATGGGCGACCAGAAGGTGAGTGTGGCAGCCGTGGGGTGGGCTGTGTGCACGGGGCCAGCAGGTCTCAGCAGGTCAGCCACCCACAGGCTGCCCTGCACTGACCCACAGCCCCGCCCATCTCTCTCATAAAGCTCACAATGTCTCGTACCAGCTACAGCATCCTTGTAGACAATATAGGGGTGCTGGGGGATATTGAGGCCAGGATTTTTGATAAAATTCGTTTATTTGGCAAATGTTTCATAATCACCTGGTACGTGCCAAGCACTGCCAGGCACCGAAGATACAGGAATAAATAAGACAGGGGAGGCTGCAGCCTTTATGGAGCTTCCATCCTATGGCTAAGAGCACTGGATACCATACCGGTAAACAATGACAGATGCTGGTGAGTGCTCCGAAGTCCCCAGCCAGGCAGCCCTGGCAGCTGCAGTCCATGCTGGGGTATTCGCTTCTGGTGGCTACCATAACAGCGCAAACAATTGCCTTAAAACAAGTTCTGGAGGACAGCACTCTGAAAGCAAAGGTGTCAGCAGGGCCACGCTCCCTCCGGGGGACCTCCAGTGGGGTCAGTTCTTTGCCTCTTCCAGTGTCTGGTGGCTGTTGGCATTCCTAAACTAGGGGCCATCACTTTAGTCTCGAGAGTGGTCACACTGCTTCCTCCTCAGCCTGTCAGATCTCCCTGCACCACCCCCGTCATTGCACTGAAGCCCTGCCCGATAATCCAGGATGAACTCATCTCAAGATCTTTCATATAGCTGCAAAGATCTTTTTTTTTTTCCAAGTAAGGTCACACTTACAGGCTCCAGAGATTAGGATGTGGACATACCTTTTGGGGCACCACCATTTACCACTGCACCCTCATTGGCTGTAGATGGGCTCAACAGGACTCTCTGGGGTTGCCATGGAGAGATGGGCCCATGACCATCTGTGGTCATGTAAGCAGTGTAAGCCCCCATTTCCGGGCTTCCATAGGACCCTCGTCTATGCATTACAGTCATCGGAGTGTTCTACTGCCCCTCTATTCCCACCAGTTGGGGGTAGTCCTGAGAGGCTGAGTTCACTTCTTACCTCTCCTTGTCTCCTCAGCAATCTGCCCTGATCTGGTCCATAGTAGGGGGCCAGTTAGTGTTTGTTGAATGACTAAGAGAAGTCATTGGCGGTTTGCTGCTGTTTTATAGGTTCAGATTTCATACTACGGACCCAAGACCAACCAAGTCCAAGCCCTGCTTTACATCACCGGGGTGGGTAAGTGACCAGGATCCTGGAGCACAGCCTCTGGCCCCTTCTACACACAGCCTTTCCCAGGAGAAACCACACTCTGGAGCACCCGTTAGATCGAGCAGAGAAAAAAGGACCACTTCTAGCCAGTCACACATCTGGTAGTTCATAAATGTTCCCTCCCCGGTCAGTGAACCACAAAAACACAACTGGGGAGAGAAGCATTTCAGGGAGCTTCAATTTCATCTTAATATTTTGTTTCTTTTTCTTTTTTTTTCTGAAGCTGGAAAGGGGGAGAGACAGTCAGACAGACTCCCTCATGCGCCCGACCGGGATCCACCCGGCACGCCCACCAGGGGCAACGCTCTGCCCACCAGGGGACAATGCTCTGCCCCTCTGGGGCATCGCTCTGCCGCAACCAGAGCCACTCTAGCGCCTGGGGCAGAGGCCAAGGAGCCATCCCCAGCGCCCAGGCCATCTTTGCTCCAATGGAGCCTTGGCTGTGGGAGGGGAAGAGAGAGACAGAGAGGAAGGAGGGGGGGTGTGGAGAAGCAAATGGGCGCTTCTCCTGTGTGCCCTGGCTGGAAATCGAACCCGGGTCCCCCACACACCAGGCCGACACTCTACCACTGAGCCAACCGGCCAGGGCCAATTTCATCTTAATATTTTGTTTCTCAACTTAGCAAGTGGTACATGAGTTTTCAGCATATGGGTCGCTATATCTTTAGACCCTTCAACTACTTATAAGAAAAAAAAAAAGGTAGATGAGACTCTATCTTGTGCAATAATATAGACCAGTGTTCCCCAAGTCCCATCTTCACCATTTGTGCCATATCAATGATTGACCTAGACTCATATTTCCTTAATAGTCTGCTTTAAAGTATATTTTTTAACTTGACCTCATCTTGAACAATAATACAATGGCATTATTATTATTTGAAAATGCACTGAATCTATGAACTGCATGTGAAAGCTATGGGTGTCATTTCATTAATGAATTTCACCCCTTAATATACATTTATTTCATGAATACATTTTTCAACAATAATAATGGTGGTGATACTAAAACACTAACTCTATCCCAGGCACTGTGCTAATAAGATCTTACATTTAAACCTTACAACAAGCCAATGAAATTGGTACTATTATCCCATTTTACAGATGAGAAAACCGGGGGCACAAGAGGTGAACAGACTTGCCCCAGGTCACTCAGCTGGTTAGGGAAGGCCTAGCCACTGAGCATGATGCTGCCCTAGCCCCACTCGAACACGTGGCTATGGACATGTTTAAAAGGTCACCTGGCTCAATCCCACACTGTGAGCTTGCAAGGTCACTATACCACGATTCTATGTGATTGGAATGACAGTGTGTGTTTTCATGTATTCTAATAAGGGAGGAAGAATTTAGAAATGCCACTTGGACAGAGTGGGGTGTGCTTGGGGCCATGGTCTGCCCCCCAGAGCAGTCACAATACACCTAAGAAAGAGCCAGGTGGGGTTGAGGTAACCACTGCCCACCCCAAGGTCACTGGGGGCTGGGTTGGGGCTAGAGGCCTTTGAGAGCCTGGCAAGGTACCCTTGAAGGGGTGTCACACCAAAACATTCCATTGGAGAGGCCGGGAATTCTTTCTGAAACCCCTGAGGGTGGCCAGATATGCTGGTTTGGTTGGCATCAGAGCTGTGGTGTGCCCCCCCCAAGGAGAATAAGTGTGGTCAGAAGCCCCACCTCTGTGGTCTGAATTGTAGTTGGACTTCTTCTTGGGGGACATACAGGTGTCTTTGAACCTGCGTCTCCTCTGAAGGGGAGAGAGGCATTGGTACAGTTTCCTGGGGAAAGGATTGTTCATCGGGGCCAGGCTCAACGCCCCCACCCTGTACTCTTACCAACCCTCTCCTCTTACTTGGTGGAATTTCAGAAATCTCCTTGAGTGCAGACATCACCCGCACTGGCAAAGGGAAGCCGACCAAAGCCAGGAAGAACCAGGTACGTTAGGTGTGCTTAACCTTGACTGACACCCGAAAGGCTCCCTGTAACTCCGTGGAATTTTTCTCTAACGCCCCCTGGTGGTGATAGGGTGAATGGCGGTTTGTCTGACATGTTAACTGGAATTGGAAGACACATTTAAAATCACCCTTACCATTTTGGTTTACCTATTTCCCATCTCTTTTACAAAACTAGGTTTTCGCTAGTTGTGAGCTTAGAGACTGTGTTGCCCTACAAACTGGAAATGACTATCACTCAGTTAATGCACAACAGAAAAAGTTTGCAAGCGGGTCTCTACCCTGGCACAAAAGTCCCCTACCCCAGGTTTTGATGACTGGTAGGAGAGATTCCCAAGATGCTGTTCACATGAGGTGAATAATAGACAAAGGGAGAAGTGGCATAGGGCAAGGGAAGGAAAGAGCCAGGTTGGTACAAGGAGTATATGTTACAGAAAGAGGTGGTGGTGACTATAAGTCCATGGATGAACCTCGGGGTGTCCCTGAACCCTCAAAAGCCTCCTGCACAATTTTATGCTGCATAGCCTTTAGGAGGATATGACTTGACAAAGGAGTAAGATCCTTTGTTGGGTCAGTCCAAAGTCGGGGAAGAATCACAGCTCTGGAAATGGAATAGATCTTACCTCTCACCCCAAACACGGCCATTCCTCAAGGGTGAACACGCCCCTACCAACAAAAGACGTCACCACTATTAGGGAGGGGCCCCTTCATTTGCTTTAATCTTTGGATAGATAGGAACGGGCTGCTAAGAACAGTACCCGTCCTTTGGTGAGTGAGTAATTAAGAGTTCCCATAAGAGTAACTGTTTAGATTAGAATCTTGGCACTAATATGTAGCTCAGTTTGGTTTGCCAGTCCGATAGTTTTTAAAAGCTGTTAAAAAAACAATGTTACTGTTGTGGGATCCTTTTTTTTTTTTTTTTAAGTGGATGAATTGCATTTTTGGTGAATTTGCTGATGGCTTTTGGGGCAAGCAGAAATCTATTTTGAGAGACTAAAGAATGACCTAATGTGGGAGCAGGATACACGAATTGGGTGAGGCTACTGAGACGCTGGGGCCAGGTGGTTGTGCTTCCTCAGGACGCACGGGCTTTCTCAAGTGTGTCTCATCTCTGCTGGGTGGCCACAGAGGACCTGGACCTGGGGCCCCCGTGGGCAAGGCGCCATCCTGCTGGTGAACTGCGACAAAGACAACTCCAAATCTTCCACCACGGACTGTGTGGATGACCAGGTGCTAGGCAGAGAAGGTAAAGACCGCCAAGGACGATGGGAGTAGAGCTTCATCTTTTTTGTAAAGCCCTTTGTCCTGAACCTTGTCACTGCCCTCAGAAAGCGGGGTTATTGGAAGCATGTCCTTGTTAGCGTGTCCATTGTCTAGGAAGGAGAAGTAATAGACAAGGGTCCTGAGAGGGCAGGCGACCTGCCCAAGACCACACAGCAGCCGGAGAAGAATTAGGACCAACTCTAAGTTCCAGTGTCTCCCCTGGGCCCCACTTTCCATGCCCCGGCCTGTTGCCCAACCCAAACCTCGCTCTTGGGTCAAACCTGGGGTCCAAAATCATTCAAAAAGAAAGCCTAACTACTTCCCCAAGTTCATGTCCGAGCAGCTCAGAGGCCCTGCTGTATGCCGGGTGCTTCAGAGTTATTCATTCATCTGACTGTTTGACATAAGGCTAAGAAGTATGTCCTGTCTTCCTCCCTGCCTTCTCGATGGGGAAACCAAGGCATGGGGAAGTCAAGCTGCCATTTCCTCAAGGTCACACAGCTAGGAAGTTGTAGGCTCAGGATTTAGACCTGGGGGTCCCGGTACCAGGCCTGGTTTAAGGGCACAAGGATGGTGGTAGGGGCAGGGTTCCTGCTGGCGCACCCCTGAAGTGTGGCCAGGATGGAAGGCACATCTTCCACTTGCCTTCGAGAAGGGCGTGAAGGGGGTGAGGGCAGCCAGCTAGGGGACTGGTTGTGACCTTCCCAGGGAATTGGTAGGCTATTGTAGAAAGAGATGCATGCATTTGGCCTGGCCAGGTGCCAGGGGGCAGACAGCCTCTGCACAGTGCCTGGCAGACAGTAATTAATAGTCACATGGCCAGTACCCTTTGTGGCCACTCCCAGGATGCCCAGTGCTGTAATAAGCACTTTGTACAGATGACCTCACTCTTCCCTCTGCGTGGGCACTACTCTCAGCCCTGTTTACTGATGAGGAAACAGAGGCCCCGAGAGCTGAAATAACTCCCCTAAGCCCACCCACAGCCAGGGTTCAAACGCTGCCGACCGCAGTGCCTCAGCCCTGTGACTATTGTCCAGCCTCTGGCTATCGTCCAGCTTGGCTCTACCCACACCTTTGTCACCCGTTATTCTAGTTGGTTCACAAACTTCACTTCCCACTCAGGCCCAGGGGAGAAACCTTTCCACTTACTCATTTCACAAATAGCACCAGGCACCTGCTGTGTGCTAGTCATTGTTCTAGCACACAGGTTTTCTGGGTTCCAGGAGCTGGGGACAGAGCAGAGAATGAGATAAATAAGGTCCCAGCTCTGCAGAGTTGACATCCTAAGCTCATCCCAGTGGGAGAGGACCGTAAACTTGATTAATTTTGATTCCAAAATGAAAAACATCATTTAAATACTGGAAAGGGCATAAAGGAAATAAAACCAGCTGACATGGTAAAGGGTGGTCTGGTGGTGGGGAGGGCGGGGTCTCAGGAGCCTGTGTCCCAGGCCACACCTTCTTGTTCCAGACCCGCAGGACATGTCCCTGGTGACCCTGAGCACAAAGACCCCCCGAGACTTCTTCACCAAGCATCAGCTGGTGCTCCACGTGGCCAAGTCTGAGATGGACAAAGTCCGAGTGTTTCAAGCCCGTCGTGAGTTGTCCTTGGCCGTCATTTCGATGTTTCCTTACAGCCCCTTCACACCCCTTTTGGCAAATAATTTCTGAGCATCTACTGTGTGCCAGGTTCTAGGAATCGAGGATAGAGTAGTAAGCAAGATGGACAACGTCTGTGCCCACTACCTCCTTAGGGCCCACAGACAAAATGCAAACAGACTAACAAGATGACGTCTGGAGCCGGTGAGCTCTGAGAAGGGAATAACTTCCCTCCCAAGGACTGTTGTAATCCATAGCCATTCTTTGTGTGTCTCTCTGTCTCTCTCTATCTCTGTCTCTCTCTCTCTCTCTTACACACACACACACATGACTCTTGATTAAGGAGATTTTTGAATCCAAGTTGACTGCATGTGTTAGGTTATCATTTGGTCTCCAACATCCTGCCAATCAAAGCCATCGGTAAGTTCTCAGCAGCTCATGAGCACCGGCTATTAAGTAAGTGCCAGGCTGGGTTCTAGGCACGAGGCACAGTGCAAAGACCATAATAAAGTCCCTGCCCTTGTGTCGCTTTCATCTCAGAGGGTTGAGAGAGATGGTGTGTATAATCATTAAGTAAAACACTTAGTACATCAGATGGCGTTAAATGCGACAGAGAGGACTGGAACAGGGAAGAGAACGTGGGTGAAGGGTGGAGTCAGGGGGTGGGGGCAGAGAGTAATCAGGAAAGGTGTTCCCCCTAAGGTGTCATTTGAACAGAAGGAGGTATGGGAACAGCCACATGGAAATCCTGGAAAAGGACATTCCAGGCAGAGGAAACTGCAAGTGCAAAGGTCCTGAGGCAGGAGAGTGTTTGTGGGCTGGAGGAATGCAGGGTCACCAGTGTGTCTGGAGCACACCGTGCAAAGGTTAAGGCTGTAGATGAGGGTGGAGAAGAAAAGAAAGAGGGGCCAGGCCAGATTAGGTGGGCATGGGATGACTTCTCTCTTGAAGGAGGTAGGAGAAGCTATCTGCGAGTTTTGTGCAGAGGTGTGAGCTGATCTAGACCAAAGTGATTTGACCAACATCTTCCAAGGCATCACCTCTTCCTGGAAGCCTTCCCTGGTCCTCTGGGCTTCTCTCCATCACAACACTTACTACCACCTGTGATTTTGACTGTCGTTGCTCCTACCTACTCACCCAGGAGACTGCATTCCCTGGAGACTAGGGCTGTGATTGCCTTCTTGGTCTCCCCAGGTGTCAGCTGAGAGCAGGCGCTCAGGAATGAATTAATTAATTACTAATGATGAATGGATCATACTAAATATTAGTCTTCCTATAAAGTTGGAAGTGACTCAGACACTTCTGTCACTCCAATCCTGGACCCCCAGGCTGGGTCGGGGTAGGGGAGTTATGTCCTAGTTGAGGCTTTAGTCTCTTTCTCTTAAGGGGATGCCAGGGGTGACATGCAGGCCTAGGAGAAGACAGGGTCTTCAGAGGTCAGGACGCCGACCTGAGCCTCCCCTGCTCTCTCCTAGGAGGCAAACAGTGCCCCACGTACCAAGAGATCCTGGGGCCCGAGAAGCCCTCGTACACCCTGCAGCTCCCCGGAGGCCAGCACAGCACAGACTTCTACGTGGAGGGCCTCGCTTTCCCAGACGCCAACTTCCCTGGCCTCATTTCCCTCACCATCTCCCTGCTGGACACGTCCAACCCGGTAGGCCAAGGGGGCAGCAGATGGGGACCTGGGCTTCCAGGCAGTGTCCCCCTGGGGATGGGTGCAGAGCGCATCAGGGGAGGGGTGGTAGGTGTTGGGCCCCGGTTTCAGTGAGAGTCCCTCCCTGCAGGAGTTCCCCAAGAACCTGGTGTTCCAAGATAGTGTGGTCTTCCGTGTGGCCCCCTGGATCATGACCCCCAACACTCAGCCCGCGAAGGAGGTGTATGTGTGCAGGTGAGGGGCCTTGCGTGCTGGGGGTAGGCGCCAGGAGCCCGGGGTTCTGGCCGCAGGCCCACTGTGTGCTTGTCGTGTGAATGGGGAACAGTTATAATCCCTAGTGCCACGCGCTGAGGGCTTGTGGCTTCTTTGGAACCACTCAGAGGCCGGGGAGATTACTGTGGGTATTTCTGCTGCGGCCCTGTTGCCCTGATGCAGGCTGAGGGCTGCTTTTAGCCCCTGGGGCCCATAGAGTTTGCTAGACCTGCAAGATGAGAACCCCCAGTCCACGATTTTCTCAGACTGTGGCCTTGGACCTTCTGAACCAGAAACTTCCCGGGGACTTGTTTAAAATGCACATTCCTGGCCGACCTCTGACTTGTTGGGTCCTGCATCTGAGGATGGGCCATCTGAATTGACAAGCTGCTCTGGGAAGCCTCAGTGTCCAGTCTGCAGGCTAAGAGCCCCTATTAAGTATGCTGGGGTGTCAGGGGGTCCCTCCCTCCTCCTCTTCTGTCTGCTTCAGGGGCAGAAGGGGTCAGAGTGGAACTTGGTGGTCAGACACAGGCTGTAAGCCAGAGAGGCCTGGGTTCAAATCCCAGTGCTGTCCCTGGAGGCGTGACCTTGAACATTGGCCTCCCGGCTCTGTCTTCTCCTCGGTGAAACAGTATCCACTAGTTCCTTTCATGGACTGTCACAAAGGTTTAACGAGATGTTTGCTCAGAGCAGAGAGATAGGACAAGCCAGGCGTCTCCCTTCAGGCCACATGGGCACCCACTGCGTGCCTCTCCACTTCCGGCCAGGCTAGGGACCCTAGGGACCTGGCAGGGGCCTGGCAGGGGTCTGGCTTGCCCCTTCAGATCTGGGCCAAGGACACTAGCCACTGAATTCAGAACACTAAGGACCTTCTTGCCTGCTCTTTCTAGGATATTTGAAAATGAGGACTTTGTGAATTCATTGACTACTCTGACCAGAAAGGCCAAGTGCAAGCTGACCATCTGCCCCATGGAGGAGAACATGCAGGATCGGTGGATGCAGGTTCGTGGCGCTGTGGGGGAGCAGACGGGAATGCCTAGGATGAGTGCCCCTTAGGTCAAGGGCCCCTGGGGAACCCTAGCCCCAGGGGGCTCAGCCCAGCACCTTGCTGGCCACCCTTCCTCTGATAGACAGGGAGTTGGGAGCCTCTGACTATCCTTGCATAAGGGCAAGTGATTCAATTGATATTTACTGCAGGCTGCAGTACGCCCACCCAGTCACCAGAATGAAAGCCACCTTCTTGTTTAAAAACTCTCAGATGACCTCCAAAAAAGATTTAGAATTCAGAGGCCCTTCCTCCCAGCCGGCCTTCTGGGCTGGGCGACCAGCCCGGGCCCTCCCCTGCTCCAGCACTGTCCATGGCTCCTGTCTCTCCCTCTGCAGCCTGCCTCCAAGGCCCCCCCCCAATCTGGCTGCCCGCGCCCACCCCCGGCGCCAGCCTGCCGTCACACAGGTGACCCTGTATCCCCATTCTGTAGCCATGCCAGGCTCCCCCTCCATGCCATGAGTGCCCTGAGGGCAGAGACTGGGCCTCACTCATCTCAGCACCCCAGCGCCTGGCATCAGGTGGTACCAGCGAAACCGGACTTTCTTGCTATGCCCTTGCTTTGCCTGGAGACTCGACCCTGCCAAGCCTTTCACCCTGCTCCCCCCTTAAACACACCACTGTCCCTTTGCTCGGACTGCCCTCCAGGATCTCACAGCTCGTTTGTGCAAACACAGGACAAGCTGGGCTCCCTCAGAGTCCCTCCTCTGGGACCCAGCATCCCGCATGAACTTGTCCTTGACCACAAGGGGCAGACAGTGTAGGTGGTCCATCCCCCCATCCCCACACTGGTTGCCAGGACCCAGGCGGCCGGCACACCAGCCTCCCTCCCACTCGCTTTGCCCAGGATGAAATAGAGATCGGCTACATCCAAGCCCCACACAAGACGCTGCCGGTCGTCTTTGACTCTCCGAGGAACAGAAACCTGAAGGAGTTCCCACTCAAATGCCTGCTGGTAGGTGCTGGCGGGGACACCAGCGTCTGAAACCCCCTTGCCTTGAGGCCTCCTTCTTCATCGCCTGTCTCCCTCCACCCGCTCCCGCCATGCTGAGCATCCCGGCTCCCACAGGTGCGGGTCCTGCTCACACAGCGATCACACTCGTGGGCCGTGTTTTGTTCCTGTTCACTCAGCAATCACGCACGTGGGCCATGTCATTTTGTGTTATAACTGTGGGGAGGGCTGGTTCTTCCTTTTCCAAAGCCCTTTCCAGCTGTGAGCTCACCTTATCCTCAAGATAAGCCTGCTGAGCCTGACCAGGTGGTGGCACAGTGGCTAGAGTGTCGGACTGGGATGCAGAAAGATCAAGGTTCGAGACCCCGAGGTCACCAGCTTGAGTGCGGGCTTATCTGGCTTGAGGAAAAAAAAAAAAAAAAGCTCACCAGCTTGGACCCAAGGTCGCTGGCTCGAGCAAGGTGTTACTCGGTCTGCTGAAGACCCGCGGTCAAGGCACATATGAGAAATCAATCAATGAACAACTAAGGTGTCGCAAGGAAAAACTGATGATTGATGCTTCTCACCTCTCTCTGTTCCTGTCTCTCTGTCCCTATCCATCCTTCTCTCTGACTCTCTATCTCTCCCTGTAACAAACCAAGAAAAAGAAAACAACAACAACAAAAAAAGATAATCCTGCTGAGGACGTAGTTCAGGCGTGAGCAGGCTTGCTCCACGGAAGATGCTCTTGCTGTGAGGGGGCGTTGAGGGGGAACCAAGACCAGAACCTTCCCAGCATCCAACTGGAGCCTCTGTCTTTTGGGTGTGGTCCGGCCTTCAGGGGGCTCTATCTGGGATGAGGGGGTGGTTTTAAGATTGGAGTGTTCATTTCCTAGGTGTGACTTTATCAGCCAAAGACTTTACATGTGCTGGGATGGGGGTGGGTTGACATGTTGTTAAATCACGCTCGACTAGCTTGGCAGGTTTGTGCATACTCAGCTGAGAATTACTACTGAGCATGCGCTGACTCATTTACTTCGTCCCACAACCTCTAATGCAGATGCTCTCACTGGGCCCATTTGATAGATGAAGAAATGGTGGCTCAGAGAGGTAAAGCAGCTTTCGAAGGTCACACAGAAAGAGAAGGGAAAAGTTGGAATTCAAACCAGGCCAGTCTGCCTCCGTGAGCACACTCTTTTTCTTTTTTAATTTTTCCATTGATTTGAGAGAGAGTGGAAAGGGGAGAGGGAGAGAGTAGGAGAGAGAAGAGAGAAGCATCAACTTGTTTCACTTAGTTGTTCCATTTAGTTGTATACTCATTGATTGCTTCTCCTACATGCCCTGACCGGGGGTCAGACCCACAACCTCTGATGTGCTGAGTCGATGCTCTATCCACTGATCCACCCGGCCGGGGCCTCTGTGAGCACACTCTTCACCACCCTGCCTCTGTGCTGTTCCAGGAAGGGCCAGGCCTGCACTCTGAGCCTCCATAGCCCCTTGACTCCAAGCACCCAGGGAAAATGGAGGAAAGAATGGGGTGCAAGGGTTGCTACAATAAATGGCTCTCTGTGATGCCAGTTCCATACCAGTCTAAACTGAATCCTGCCCCCTGTGCCAGGTGCAATGCTGGTGGCCAGGGCCAAGCAGGTTCACACTGGACTCGGGCAGAGCACAGAAGAACCACAGAGCCGAAAGGCATTGAGGCATCCCCGTTTGCTGGGTTCTCACAACAGCCGGCAAACAAACAGGCAGGGGACAACCCTGCTTCTCTCAGCGGCGGGCAAGCAATCCACACCCAGGGAACATACTGGTGGCCTTATTTAAGGTTTTCACACACGTGGCTTCCTGCCACCTACTCACACACTAATCATGCAAAGTGCTTGCAGCTGGAAAACAAGCAAGCGAGCCTAACACAGCTGTTTTCCCTACACTTTCCAAAGAGCACTCTGCACCCCAAGGGAAGGGGAAGTGGCTCCGCCCACACTGGAGGCTCTGAAAGGAAACCTAACTTTAACTCAGCAGCCTGTCCAAGCCTCGCTTCTCTCCTGTGCTGAGTGGTGCAGGGGCAGAGATTCTGTCCAGTTCACGGTGTCTCTCTGCTACAGAATCAGGTTCGTCCTGTTTGAGGAGCAACAGGAAACATTAGCCAGATGCCCCTGAGACTTTGGCCCTTCTCCTGGTTTCAGTTCGACTCTGTTCAGTGGGCTCCTCTCCTGCTTCGATATTCTAAGTGTGACAAAGGCCAGATTCTCTGACTCCATGAGCCAAACCTCCAGAGTCCTGTGGATGGATAGACAGACACCTAAACCTAGACAATGGCCTCTTAGCCAAGCGCACCTGCACTGTTCCAACTCGAATCACTTGGGAAAAGCATCGGAATAGAATGGAAACTCATCAACAGGCAGCACCCCTCCCCTTCCTTCCCCAACCTCGCCAAGGCTCACTTTCCCTGCCCCTCACCTGGCCTCCTTCCTGTTCTTCAAACATGCTCAACTTATACTCACCTCAAGTGGCCCTTGCGATGCTGTTCCCTTTGCTTGCAATGCTTTTCCTGGTTCACATGTCTGGCTGCTTGTTTCTCCACCTTCAGGTCTCTGCTTCAGTGCCCTCTTCCTGAGGCCATCCTGAGTGCTGTGTGTGTGGGGGCGGGGGGGGGGCACAGGCGATCTCAGACTCTGACTTTTGGGAGAGGCAGGCACCATCCCCCAGGGGGGGAGAGTGGTGGGGAACAGGAGATGGGATGGGAACAGGGATCAGCAAGCAGTTCTGTTTGGGGCAAGTGTGAGATATTTAGCGAACATCTGCATGGGAAGTCAGACAACCATGGACCCACGTGTGGAGTGTGGGGGAGAAGTGCAGGCTGGAGAGATCATCGTGGGTTGTCAGCACACTGGGCAGCACTTCATGAGACTGGGCGAGGTCACCAAAGGAGGGAGTGAAACCAGAGAACAAAAGGAGACAAGGGCTGGCCCTGCACCCCCCTAACCCCTTATCCCTTCTCCCTCCCCCCACCAACCCAGCACAGGAGAGTGAGAAACAATGCGGAGGTAGGTCCCAAGAGCGCACTGGGTCCCGAAGGCCAAGAGTAAAAAGTGTGTGGAGGCCTGACCTGTGGTGGCACAGTGGATAAGGCTTCGACCTGGAAATGCTGAGGTCGCCAGTTTGAAACCCTGGGCTTGCCTGGTCAAAGCACATATGGGAGTTGATGCTTCCAGCTCCTCCCCCTTCTCTCTCTCTGTCTCTCTCTCCTCTCTAAAAAAAAAAAAAAAAGTGTGTGGAGCACGTGGGTGTGACCAGCTGGCGCAGACACTGCTGGACGGCAGGAAGAGAAGGCCTGGGCCTCACCTGCTGGGTTTAGCTGTGTGACCATGAAGGCCTCAATGAGAGCAGTTTTGATGACACAGGTTAGAAGTCAGGTTGGCATGGGTTTCAGAGAGAAAGGGAGGACAAGACTTGGGAAGGATGGTTTTTAAATTTGTGGAATCACAGACATCCTTGAGAAGATTTATCTTCCCAGAAAAATGCACCCAAGCTTGCAGTTTGGAATCTTTTTGCAGGGTGTCCGTGGACCCCATGAAGCCACAGGGTACAGATCATCGGTTGTCTAGAAAAGCTAGAGCCAGTGCAGGATGATAGCCCCTCAAACACCTCCACATCCCAGTCCCCAAGGCCGGATGCTGAAGAGACATTGCAGGTGTGATTAAATTAGGATCTGGAGATGGGGAGATTACCTTGGATTATCTGGGTGGACCCTATGTAATCATATCGCTCCTTGTAAGGAGAAAGATGGGTCAGGGTGGGAGGAGCCACGTGATGATGGGAATAGGTTGGAGATGGAGGAAGAGGCCACCAGCCATGGTGGCTACAAGAAGCTGAGGAAGGCCAGGAAATGGATTCTACCCTCAGAATCTCCCGAAGGAACCAGCCTGGCCACACCTTGATTTTAGCTCTGGGAAACTTTCAGACTTGTGATCTCCAGAACTGTGAAGGGATAAATGTAAATTGTGTTAAGCCACTAGATTTTAAAACACACACACACACACACACATATTTTTTTAGAGAGAGAAGGAGAAAAGAGAAAGAGAGAGATTGATTTGTTGTTCCATCTATTTATGCGTTCATTGATTGTTTTTTGTATGTGCCCTGACCAGGGATCGAACCCACAACCTTAGCCTATCAGGATGACATGCTAACCAATTGAGCTACCAGGCCAGGGCCTAAGCTACGAGATTTAATATGGCTGCAGTGGGAAACAAATACAGTGGTCCGTGGGGGGGTTAGGTTCCAAAACCCCCTGTGATAGGCGAAAATCCACAAAGTAGCTACCTTATATTTATTTTATTATTTATATATATTTTAAGGCTTTATAAACCCTTCTCACATTTTCATAAACCTTTCCCACACTGTTGTTAACCTTACCCTCACTCTTTTTTTTTTTTTTTTATAGAGACAGAGTCAGAGAGAGGGATAGATAGGGATGGACAGACAGGAACGGAGAGAGATGAGAAGCATCAATCATCATGTTTTTTTTGTTGTTGTTGTGGCATTTCAGTTGTTCATTGATTGATTTCTCATACGTGCCTTGACCAGGGGGCTACAGCTGACCGAGTAACCCCTTGCTCGAGCCAGCGACCTTGGGTCCAAGCTGGTGAGCTTTGCTCAAACCAGATGAACCTGCGCTCAAGCTGGTGACCTCGGGGTCTCGAACCTGACTCCTCTGCATCCCAGTCCAACGCTCTGTCCACCGCCTGGTCAGGCTCCCTCACTCTTATCAACACGTCCTATGCATTTTTCATATGTGCGAGTCTTTGTCTATTCATCTGCTTACACTACATATTTTATTTTGATTTAATATTTTTTAATGTTTTAATTAATGTTCTTTTATATTTTCTCAATTTTTAGACTAGAAAATGCTTATTTTACTGCAAAAATAATTAAAATAATAAATATATAAAAATGCCTATATAATGCAAAATTCCACGATATAGCTAAAAATTCACGATACAAAATTAGATATATACAATTTAAAAATCCTCAATACAGTGACACCACAAAAAGTGAGCCGCGATATGGCGAGGGATGACTGTATAGGGGGCAAGAGCTGCCTCGCCCACCCAGTCTTTTCATGAAAATCTATGCGGAGGTATCACAGCCGTTCATGGAAGCTCGTTTCAGCCCCAGGTCAGGGTGAGGACCGAGAAAGCTTGCCATAGAGACAGCTCAAATCCTGGTTCTTCCACTAGCTGGCTGTGGGATCTGAAGAAGAGAAATCTCTTCTCTGCAAAATGAAGGTGACAGTGACATTCCCTGGCCTCATTAGTATGCCCTGGCTCGTAGCTAGGTTTACGAAGCAGCCGGCCGGCGTGAGGGACTCACCAAACGCTCACGCCTTTTGTTGCCCACCTGACTCAGTGTTCCTTCAACAGTCCACAGTCATGGGACCTGCAATAGACCAGCTGCTGGCGGTTACTATATTCTGTCCTGTGACCAAGTTAACTTTTAACCTAGGATCCCATCCTCTCTTCCACTGGGGACTAAGTTCTCTTAACTCTTGGCACGTGCTTCTCCATTCTCAGGGTCCAGATTTTGGCTACGTGACTCGAAGCCTCCCCCCCGAAGTTGTGACCAGCCTCGACTCTTTTGGGAACCTGGAAGTGAGCCCCCCAGTCACAGTGGGGAAGAAGAAATACCCACTGGGCAGGATTCTCATCGGGGACAGCAGCTACCCCAGGTAAGGAGGAGGGGGCAGCCAGGGGTGGCCAGGACCCGGGGACGCCATGGAAAAGCAGAGGCCAGAGTGTAAACCTTTCCTCCTTGCTCCCAACCCAAGAGGGCTCAACAAACTTTAGGGCATGTGAGAGGAATCAAAGTATAAGGCAAGGAATTCAGGCTTAGGATCCCCATAGACCCAAGTTCAACTTCCATCACTGCCATTTACACTCTTTCAGCCAGTGAATATTTCTGAGCACCTACTATGTGCCAGGCACTATGCTAGGAGGTGGGAAGGAATGTAGCCATGACCAGGACAGACAAGTTCCCGCCCCTATTGTAGTGGGGGAGAAACAGAAAAGTAAACAAATAAGATCATTTCAAATAGTGATGAGAACAAAAAGGGAAGGAGCAGTAGAGGAGCTGGCATTGTTAGGGTGACCAGGGAGGGCCTCTCTGAAGAGGAGGCTATTGAACTGGATCCTTATGACAAGGAGGACATGGCTGCATAAAGGTCTGGGGTAGAGGGTTCCTGGCAAAGGAGCATGTGCAGAGGCCCTGAGGCAGAGATGCACTTTTCATATTCAAGAAGGCCAGGGTGGCTAAAACAGATTGAGCAAAAAGAAGAGTAAAGGGCTATATCATAAAGGACCTTGGAGGCAAGAGCAAAGAGAAAACTGAAACTCCGAACGGTGAGGGGACATCCCCAAGGCCACACAGCTAACAAGAGATCGCCAACTCAGGTGGGATCTGCTCCAAACCCCATGTTTATTCACACCAGCATCTAGGCTGAATCATCAGGCAGTGCCTTCTGAGGCTAAGCTCTGGTCCTATTTATCTCACTGATTCCATGTCTCAGTTTCCCCAATAAAACTGGGATAAAAATTCCTAAATTCCTTCCATGTAAGGGATATAATTAAAGGCAGCCCAGGCTCCTGAATTCCTTTCCTGACTCCTTTGCCAGGCCTCCAGTCCCACAGAGACCTCCCTGCTGACCCCTCCCCGCATCCTCCTCCCATAACACCCTTCTCTCCTGTGTGGGCAGCGACAAGAGCCTGGAGATGCACCAGGCCCTGCAGGACTTCCTTGCTGCCCAGCGGGTGCAGGCTCCTGTGAAACTCTACTCCGACTGGCTGTCAGTGGGCCACGTGGACGAATTCCTGAGCTTCGTTCCTGTAGTACACAAGAAGGTGCAGTCTGGGTTCCTCCTTCCTGGGTTCCCAAGTCCGGCTCTGTATTCTGCCTGGGAGGCCTGACCTGACATGTCTGACTCTATTTCCCAGGAGGGGGCAGGGAGGGGGCAGCCAACCTAGCTCCAAGCCCATACTCCCTGCACCCTCTGCATAGCCCTCCTTCTTGGGAGCCCCATGGGCAAAGCTGGCCTCTGACCCCAGTGTTTCCGCCTCCAGGGCTTCCGGCTGCTCCTGGCCAGCCCCAGGTCCTGCTACCAACTGTTCCAGGAGCAGCTGAAGGCGGGCCACGGGGAGGCTCTGCTGTTCGACGGGATCAAGGGTAAGTGGCCATGCCTTATTCTTCCGTTTGGATACCCTCCTCGGCCTTCATGTGGTCTCCTATTGCCAGATGGAATCATTCAGGCATTGGCTATCTTCTGAGTACCTACTATGTGTCAAGCACTGTGCTAAGTGCTGGGGTTGCTGCATGAACAGGGCCCTCAGGGTTCACAGTCCAGGGGAAGTGAGTCAAGAAAACAACTACGAAAAAACCAGATAGAAGATGACAGAAGACAATTTAACTTTGGGGGAGGGGTATACAGCACAATCAAATGTCAAAAAAATCTAGAGATATTTTCTCTCAACATATGTACCCTGATTTATCAATGTCACTGCATTAAATTTAATTAAAATATATATATATATATATAAAAAAAAAGAAAACAACTACGAGTGGGCATTGTGGGATATCTGGGAAGAGCTCAAGGAAGGCTTCCTGGAGGAAGCAAAGACCAAGCAAGGGCATGAGGGATGAGCAGCAGTTGGCCAAGGGATTGAGGTGGTGGGATGAGAAGGAGAAAGATATTCCAGACAGAGGGAACAGTGAATGCAAAGGCTCACAGAGGCAGAAGGAAGCATGATGTTTTCGAGAAACTGAAGAAAAGTTTAGTCTGGCCAGAGAACAGTATAAAATTTCTTTTTTTTTTCAGTGAAATCCACAGATACAGGCCAGGGTTCGAGGCTGGGGAGTCTCAGTGGCTGACAGTTTTCACCTAGTATCTGTAATATGTCGTGTGGCATTGGGCAGTGGTCTGACCTCTGTTTGCTCTTCAGTAAACAAGATCCCTTTGGTGATAAGAGACTTTCAAGAGTGAGAGTGACCGTTTGAATGAGAACTTACCTTGATAAAATATTTTATTAAAGGCATTTGCCTCCCAGAAGCTCACAAGAAACCTGTGTGTTAGAAATTATTGCTCCTCCATTTTATAGATGGGAAAATTGAGTCCCCACTGCTGACTAGGATGAGGGAAGTGGACTTCTGAATTCATCTGCACTTTTTTGTTTGTTTTTCTTTATGACAGGAAAAAAACAGCAGAAAATAAAGGACATTCTGTCAAACAAGAAATTGAAAGAACATAACTCATATGTGGAGGTACCGGCCTGGGTGCCCAGGACGATGCCACAGCCTGGGCAGAGCTGAAGCCCCCCAACCCACAGCCCCCTTCCCTGAGATTAGAGCTGATACCCCCACCCCTGCCCTTGTCCCCGTCCCACAAGGCAGAGCTTTCCGGGGCGTCGTGCTGGCTCAGCGGTGCACAGCCTGGGATTTGGGGAAATGTGTGGGTGTGAGGACGAGGGGACAGCTCAGTCACCACCACAGGAACACACAAGGTGACACATGGAAAAGAGTCAGGAAAAACAGGTGAACCACTCAGAGACAGGGACAGAGACAGAGGCAGGAGAGAGGCCAAGCGTGAGTGACCTAGTGACAGGAAAGACAAGGAGAGAGTGGGGCAAGGGGGCAGACAAGGAGGAGATCGTCACTCCCTCCTGACCCTGTCCCTGGTCCTCCCCTGGCCGACCACACTGCCTGTGCTGGCCCCGCCCACCGCCCCGCCCCGCCCCTCCCCCCAGAGCTGCATCGACTGGAACCGGGAGGTGCTGAAGCGGGAGCTGGGCCTGACGGAGCGGGACATCGTGGACATCCCCCAGCTCTTCAAGCTCCAGCCCGACAGCCCAGGGGTCTTCAAGGCCGAAGCCCTTTTCCCAAACATGGTGAGGAAGTGGCCTTCAGAGACAGCCCACCTTGGCCAGCATCCTTGAGTGCAAGCGGCCAGCTGGGCTCTGGGTGTGGGTCCTTGGGCCTTGGTTGTCTCCTCATCCCCTTGGGGTTCTCATGGTCCCCTCTGGCTTACAGAGCCCCATGGGCATCTCACAGGCACCCTGAAAGCGAGAGACTATCGTCACTCCCACTTGACAGATGAGGCACAGAGAGGGCAGGTCTCAGGTACAAGAACACACAGCTGGCAAGAAGTGTGATTCAGAGCCAGGGGTCCAGCTGCAGAGCCCATGCTCTAACCACTAGGATGCACTGCCAGGGTGGGCTTTCCTGCCGGGGGTGAGGTAGGAGCGGCAGACAAAAGCACCAGACAAAACACTCTCACCATATAGTTGCGGCACCTTTTCAGACCGGGCGGTCCGGAAAGGCCTCTCTGAGGAGGCAAGATTGGCAGTGCTTGGGTTGGCACTCACCTGTCCATTGGGTAGACTTCCAGGGGGGGGGGGTCCCACCTTTGTCGAGAACTTTGAGCTCTGACCCCAGCACCATCTGACATCACTGACTGTGTCTTTCCCTGTTCCTCTGCCCTGTTCCTCTGTCTCTTCAAAGAACACCCCAGGGCCAGGCAGCAACGTCCCAGTTCTGCGGGGGCCCTCAGCCACCCTCTCCTGCTGGAGCTGGGGTTACGTTCAGGAAGGCGCACAGTGGTCTTCCAGCTGGGTTCCCCAGGGCTTCGGGGTTCCAAGGCAGAGCCTCACACCCAGTGGTTTAGCTTTGTTCTGGTTTATGTGCTAAAGTTCTGCAAGAGATTTCATTTAGAATAAAGGGTTCCTTGGCCCCCAGCATTTGTTTCTTCTCCTGTTTAGCCCAGCCAAGAGAGAGAACGGATGCCACGGCTGGGGGCTGAGGCATCTGAAAAGCAGTCATCAGCTATGCTGAGGGCTGACTGTGTGCCTTCCCTGCCTGAGGCCCCTGGAGGAAGGCTCAGCACAAACCTGGACTCTCCTAGGAGCCCACAGTGGGAGGTGGGGGCGTGAGTGTGGAATAGGCAGAGAAAGTAAGAGGGCAGGGCACTCAGTATGCGCTGTCTGAGTGGTGACAGAGAGTCCCCTTCAATGACTCTTGAGCCCTGGAGAGTGACTCTGCCCCTACTATGTGCCAGCACAGTGCTCTGCATATGTGTCCTTATTGTCACAGCAATGGAACCGTGTAGGGCTGTTTTGTGGATGAGGTTCAGCGGCGGGGAGAGACTTGCTTCAGATCACACAGCTGCTGAGTGATAGAGCTGGGATTCAAACCCACACTGGCCTAGAGCCAAACTCCTGGTCTTTCTATCTCATTAGGTCACCTCTCAATGTAATGGAGGACACAGTCACTTGCATAAGTTATAACAGATAGAAAGTGCTACAAAAGAGGTCACCACATTCATCCATTCAATAGATATTTATGAAGTGCCTACTATGTGCCAGGCACTGTGCTTGGAGCTATGGGAACACACAGGAGGAACGTGGGGATTCATGGGCACCTTCACAAGCGGGTGGCATTTGAACTAAGCTCAGCTGAGTAACAGAATTGGCCAGAAGGTGATGGTGGGTGGGGGAGGAGCCTGGACCCCGAAGTCTGAAGGACTTGACTGTAAGTCCTAGACTAGCTGGTGGTTTTAGGTAGTCCACTTCACCCATGTGGGCCTCAGTTTTCCTCATCTGTGAAGTGGAGCTGTTATTCCCGAAGGTCAGAAGGAGGAGGAGGCACAGGGATGGTGATGCAGGCTGCACACAGCCTCCCCTGACCTGGGATCTCACCTGTGCAGGTGAACATGCTGGTGCTGGGGAAGCACCTGGGCATCCCCAAGCCCTTCGGGCCCGTCATCCACGGCCGCTGCTGCCTGGAGGAGAAGGTGCGGTCCCTGCTGGAGCCCCTGGGCCTCCACTGCACCTTCATCGACGACTTCTACTGCTACCACCTGCAGCACGGGGAGATCCACTGCGGGACCAACGTGCGCAGGCAGCCCTTCTCCTTCAAGTGGTGGCACATGGTGCCCTGAGCCGTCCTCCCGCTTGGGAAGCTCCGGGCCAGAGGCTCCGGTTTCCTGCAGTGTGGCAATGCAAGAGTTCTTGGGGACATTTTGGCTCCCCAGTGTCTGGCTCCAGACAGTGGCTGCTCCCTTCCCTTGTGTCCCCTCCAGCGACCCCAAGATGTGTTCTGGCATTGCAAACTCAGCTTTGCTGTGAGAAGCGGCAATAAAGTTTTACAATCACTTTGTACATGAGGTCAAGCTCTCGTTTGTTCGTTCATTTATTCATTCATTCATTTGCTCATTGCCATGGCTGAACTGAACATTGCAAATTTTGCTACCAGGGTTTTTTTTTTTTTTTGGTTTTTTTTATTTTTTTAAAAGTTTTATTTTTTTATTTTATTTTATTTATTCATTTTAGAGAGGAGAGAGAGGGGGAGAGAGAGGAAAGAGAGACAGGGGGGAGGAGCTGGAAGCTTCAACTCCCATATGTGCCTTGACCAGGCAAGCCCAGGGTTTCGAACCGGCGACCTCAGCATTTCCAGGTCGACGCTTTATCCACTGCACCACCACAGGTCAGGCACCAGAGGTTTTTTGAAGGCTGATGTTCCTGCTTGTGCCTAAGAATTGGATCCTTGTTCATATTGTCTTTTGAGAGAAAAGCAGCAGATGGGGGGGGGGGGTGCGGGGGTGCAAGAACCCAAAAGGGACACAGGGTTTGACTGTTGTGTCAATGTGCCCAGAAGCGGGCAAATCCTCCCTGTCCGTTGATCATTTCCGGCCCACCAGCCCCAAAGCCCCATGAAGCGGGCTCTCAACTTCCTGCTTACTGCTGTGCCCTGGACCACCTAGCGGGGTGTGGCACACAGGATAAGCCATGGGTTTTGTGGAATGAAATCATTAGTCCCCTCTGCATTCTTTCTGCTTGTTTTCTTTTATGACCCTGACATAGGGACCCTGGGATCCTTAATAGGAAATAAAACGTGATGACTCAAGAGTTTTAAAATTAAGGCCAGGTCTCAACTCCATAGAGCCTGAGATACCCAGAAACACCAAGAGGTGCTCTCTGCCCGTGGGTCATGGAGAACGATTGGGGGGGGGGGACGTGCAAAGCTTCTGCCCTCACACTGGGGAGAAAGGGGGCTCGTAAACCTGGTGAAAACATGCCCCACTGGAGAGAACCATCTGTGTCCCCACCCAAATCACTGGTGCAAAATGTGTACAGTATTTCTTGTGGACCAGAAAAGGAGCCTTGTGCAAGAGGAAGTTGGTGTGAGGTCATCCCAGAACTGGACCGATAGAGCTGTCTGGAGCAGCGACAGTGCCTGAGGCTGCAAAGGGTCCAGAGACAAGCTGGTGGCTACAGCAGCCCCTGCATCAAAGTAAATGCAGGTGAGGACTCCCACCCATTCATGGAGCCAGAGAAGCCCACGTGGAGAGAGCAGCTGATGTACTTGACCAGCACCATACATAGAGCATGGGACCGTCTGTGACAGTGCCCATGAGCAAAAACTTTCCTGCTCCCTCCCCTCCCCAACACCCAACTCCCCTCCTGCCCCCAGAGGTCACAAGTCAGTTCCCCTAAGCTGCTGTAACAAATCACCACACACTGGGTGGCTAAAAACAACAGGAGTTCATTTTCTCATGGCTCTGGAAGCCAGAAGTCCAAAGTTGGTTTCACTGGGCTGAAATCAAGGTGTCAGCAGGGCCGTGTCCCCTCGGGGTGGGGGTGGGATCTTGAGGGGAATCTGCTTCTCTGCTCTTCCACCTTCTGGTGGCTGCCATCATGCCTTGGCTGGTGGCGGCATCACTCCAATCTCTGCCTGTGTGATCACGGCACTCTCTCCTGCGGACACTTATGATTGCATTTAGGGTCCACCCAGATAATTCAGGACAATCTCCCCATTGCAAAGACTCAGTCACACCTGCAAATGTGGTCACATCTGCAAAGACTCTTCTTTCTAGATGAGCTAACACAGGTTCCAGGGATTTGGACTTGATAGCTTTGGGGGCTATTATTCAACCTACTGCAAGTCAGGAGCCACAACCTGCCCACCGGGGCAGGCACACACGAAAGAAGCCGAGTGTCCCCTTTACACAGCCCTAAGCTTCGTACTTCCACTGAACCCCAGTGGGAAAGGCTTCATAAAACCGGGTTTAGAGGTTTTCTTTTGCGTGGGTCTGGACTTTCCAACTCCTGTAAGGAGATTGGTGACTGTTTTACGCCTGATTCTGAGAGGGAGTTGGGGAGGGGGGACTCTCAGGACCCACGCTTGGGAGGGGTGTGGGGAGCAGCGGGAGATGATGAGCTGGGGAGTGGTGGCCACAAAAGTTTCAGGCCATGCCATGGGAAGCTCTGGGGCTGGGCCCTCGGAGTTGCAGCAGTCTGGCCTCTGTCCTCCACATTGCACGTAGCTGCCCCCAAGGAGGGGGTGTAGCTTTAGGGATTGGCAGTAGACAATTCCAGGAGGACGTGCTATGAGCTGCCAGAAGCCAACTCATGGTATCTGGGGGTCGGGGGATGTGTTAAGTGCCTCTGCCCTGACAGGGGTCCAGTGGAACACCACAGTGTCCACTAAAGTGACCGTGGGACTTGATTTCTGATGAGTGATTGGAGAACTTCCTACACTGAGTGAGCAGCTAGGAGCTGCGGACGTGCCTCTGTAAAATTGCTTTATGGTTGCAAACCCCTCGTTTCAGTTGGAGAGCCTCGTGGATCCTACTGGGTTATCTTTGGGGGACGAGTGGAGGTGGGAGGTGGGGATCATTTAGTCACTTGCCGCACAAGAATTTATTGAGCATCTACTATGTCCGGGACTTTTGTGGGAGCTGTGGATTAAGTAGTGAGAGCATACAGGTGTGGAACACCCCCTACCTGATAAATTTTCCCAATTTCAACCCAATCAGAGGGGCTTTTAGGGTCTCTGCCAACCCCCAGCGTCCAAGACCCCCCAAAACATAGCCGCCCCTGACAGTTATGCTGCATGCTTAAAACCTCCAAGGAGGCATACTTTTACTTTTAATCTTGAATTTAAGAAGCCTGGCTGACCAAGCAGTCTTCACTCAGTACCTGACTTAACATCCACCATGCTGTTACACATAGGTTACTCTTCGCAGTGTTGTGGGTCAGGGCAAAAAAACCTGAAGACAGATGCTTATACATATATATCTATGATGGTACAGCCTGTGTGGAATATTATACAGCCATAAAAAAGGATAAGACTGCTTTTTACCTATTGAGACGAAGAACTTCTGTCTCCATTATAGTATGGAGTGAACAAAGCAAGGTAAAGAATACTATGTAGCATACACTATTAGTTATGTAAAAATAAGGAGGGGAGGTTATACACATGTTTGCTTGGTCACACATAACATTTATTTGGAAAGGCCCATTGAAGAATCTAATGCCACCGGCTGCCTCCAAGTAAGGGAACTAAGAGGGCGGGAGACAGAAGGTGGGAGACTTTGTTGCAAAGCCTTTTTGAACTTGGAACCATGTGAATATGGTATCTATTCAGAAAGAACCACAACCCTCACTTAAAACATGAACTGAGCACCGTTTTAAAGTCAGCTGGTGAGTCCCTTGGCTGCAGCAGGAGTTCTCATTTCTTTGCTCAGTGAGCTCAGTGGAGACGAGCAGCAGCTGGTGTAGTCGGCTCAGCATGGGCTCCTCTGTTCATTCTACCAACTCTTGCCGAGCCCTGCAGGGAGCTAGTGACGCAGCATGGACAAGGAGCTCCCCCTACACACCTGGGGATGGGACATGACTTCCTAGGCCACACCCCAGACCTGCCAGGTCCAGGATCTGCAACTTGAACAAGCCCTGCCCCCTGGCCATTTCTGCAGCCACTAGAGCGCTGAGAACCACTGCTCCAGCACTTTGCAGGGTTCGCCTTCAATGTACAGAAGTGCCACCCTTGGAACGGAGGTGGCACTTCTCCCACTCGCTGCCATGCTGAGCACAGGCCCACGCACGCCCTGCTTCTGACGGCTTCACGGCTGAGTCCGTGCTCCAGTGCTGTGGCCGGGCTGACCACCCTAAGTCCCTTTTGCTCCCAGCTGAAGGCCGAGGACCTAAGTAGCCAGCCTCACGCGGACCTCGGGTCTGCAGGCACAAGCTGTCTAATAAATTGTGATAAAGGGGCTCTGAGCCCACCTGCTCCTCTGCAGCCGCAATGGAGAAAATCAGTCACAGCTGGGCACCTGCTGAAGCCTCCTTAACAAGGGAGCATGCTGGCGAGGCCCTGAGCCCATAAGAGGGAAGGGCGGCAGGGAGTCCCGGGGTCAGCTGACGTGGTTGTGTCGGGTGAGGGTGGTTAGCTCAGAGGGCCATGTCCCACCAGAGCGTCATCCATCTGTCCCTGGGCAGTCCCACCCATGCCATTTGTGTGGTGGGCATGGAGGTCTGCTTGGATTTCAGCGGGTGAGGAGCTGGAGCCTCAGCCAGGGCCGGCTGGGTAGGGAGGCTGGTACCTGGCTCCCCACCTGGGGCTGTGCCTGGGTTATGTGGGGGTTGGGGGCTTCCTCTTTTCTTTGCATCTTAGGCTGTCATCCTGCCTTAGCTCAAGGAGCCCAGTGTGGGTCTGTAGGACCTTCCCGTCCAGACACTGCAGGTGTCTGACCGACAGCCTGTCTCTGGCCGCCCGTGTGGGCTGTGGGGTCTTAGAAGCAAGTGCCCTGCCTTCTCTGTCCCCTTACCTCCGAAATAGGGGTGAGGCTGGCTAGCTCTCAAGGGAGACGCCTCTAAATTGGAGCCTCAGTGGGCAGGTGACACACTCACAAGAGTCCAGGTCTCCCCGGGGGCCATAGAACAGACCTCCCAGGTCTGCAGCCATAGGGATCCTGTGGTCCTTTCCTCCTTGAGAGTTCGGAGTTCATAAGACATAGCTTTGGTAATTTCCAGAGTGCTGGTGGGAGGGTGGGATGTGGGCTGGAGCTTGGAGAGAGGACACAGGGGTCTTTGGAGTGGGGGATAGTGAGAGGAAGGCTGAGGTAAATGCCCTGACTGTAAGTTAGAGTTCCTCAGCCCCCTAAGGGGAGAGGGGATGAGAGGCCATCCCCACCATGCCAGCGGCACTCTAGGCTGAGAAGGTGAGACTTGTGCCCTAAAATCTGTCTCCCTTCCGGGCGAACCAGGTGTGCCCCGCAGAAGTGCACGTCCTTCACCATTAGTGGCTCCCCGGGGGTCTTGGTGGACATCCACGACACGGTCCTGGATATAACCAACGAGGAGACTGCCACCATCCAGTTGCCTCTGTCTGACCCCCTGGATGTGCTGGTGACGATGATGTCCCCCAGCTCTGCCATCGACGGGGACAAGGTAGGCCAGGGAGCGAGTGGGGCTAGCACCACCCCTGGGCTCTCTCGCCTCACAGCTGGTGTTTGCCGAGTCCGTGGAAAATTCGGTGCCAGTGTTCTGCACCTCTGATCTTCCTTAATGCTTGCAACAAACCTGTGGGGGGGCACTCCATGACCCCACTTTCCAGATAAGGAAACTGAGGCTCTGAAAGGAAGTGCCCTGCCCAACCAGTCATCAGTAGAACCAGGATTCAAGCTCAAACACGTCAGCCTCCATGTGAACTTCTGACCACAATGCCGGGCCAGCTTCCAGACCAGTTGCTTGGAAAGCCTGCCTTAAAAGGTTTTGGCAGCAGGACTCAAACGAGCTTTTGCCTAAGGCAGGTCCTCTGGGTGTAGGAATCCTAGTGAAACTGAAGGGCTAATGTGTATCAAATACAGGCTATGTTCCTGGTCCCTTGTACACAGAGGTCGGCTTTACCTCACTTCCATGTGAGGAAACTGAGGCACAGTGGCCTATCTAAACTTTGTTTTTAATCTATTTTTTAAATGTTTATCTTTAAAATTGATTTTAGAGAGAGGAAGGAACATCTGTTCCTGTATGTGCCCTGACCAGGGATTGAACTGGCAACTTCGGTGCTTTGGGATGATGCTCTAACCAACTGAGCTATCCGGCCAGGGCATCCTACCTAAATTTGAATAATGCAACTGGAGTGGGGGCAGATCCAGGATTTGAGCCCATGTCTGTGCCCTTGCTCCTGGGCAAGCTGTCTCCCTCATGGCGCCCCTGTAGCGGCTGGGTGTTGACTTCCCCCCCTGGTGGCTCAGGTCACCAGGCTCATCATGGGTGAGGCGTATGGAGGGAGCAGGTCCTCGTGCAGAGTACTGAGAAGCACCAGAGACTCGAACACTCAACACCTGAGCTGCAGCCCCTGCCAATTAAATCAACCTCACATGGGGCCCTGCACCTGTAGTCCACAGTTCCCTAGGCGACTCCCCTGTAACGTGGAGGGTGGGAATCGCAGCTGAAGCACGTTCAGGACTAGGGGGCATCTATCCGCAGAACCTGGCGGGGTAGTCTGCTGGGCTGGCAGGTGGGCAGTACGTACCGCTCAACACTGCGTGCCCTGGGCAGACAGTTTCCCTAGAGGCTGGAGGTGCTCATAGACAAGAACTGCGAGTCTCCCAGGTGAGACCGGAGGCTGTGATGTGCCCCAGCTGAGCCCAGATGACCTGGGAAGCATTCTCTGCCCACGGCTCAGCCTCCGGCCCTGTCAGGAGCAGCCTACGGAGTGAGATGCTTGACTTCAGAGGACAAGCGCTTCTGTTTAGGAGCAGGTGGTGGTCCCATGCCTAGGAAGTGTGGCCCCTACCTAACTTTTGGTTCTCTGGTTTGTGACCAGGGCCTTGTGGTCAAGGCCAGTGGCTGAAGGGCAAGTCCTTCTCTGGAAGCCGAGGCTGACTTGGGACACAAGGAAGGCTGAGTTCCAATCCCAGTGCCCCTGCCCGGGTGTCCCCCTTCCTTTCGAGTGAGTGGCCTAACGTTTTGGGAGGCCCCGCTTCCATACTGCCCACCGGATGGGGTGACAAGTGAGTCCCAGGAGGGGCAGGGAGAGTGAGCACGCAAGTAGAACATCATTGGACCGCTAGAAGCCGGGGCGGCCTGGATCTTCAATCCCAGGCTACCCCCTACTGGATGAATGACATAGAGTGAGTCCCTTGGTCCCACTGCCCTTGGGGGCGGAACCCTCCTGGGGGTGGGGGTTGTTATGAGGCCTGAGCACAGAAGTCCTTGGAGTGGTTAGGGCATGTTATACGGGTCATTCCTCACCCAGTTACAGCACGGTGGCCCTGTATCGGCGGCGCACAGCAAGACATCAGACGCTGGGATGTGAGACCAAGGTCAAGGGGCCGGACACGGGCACATGGCCCAGGCTCTGCTTCTTCCTTTTCAGTGCTGCTGTGGGTTCTGGGTGTTGTCTCTACAGGTTTCAGTCTCGTTCTATCAGCCAGATGAGGAAGTCCCTGTGGCCACAGCTGAGCTCTATCTCACGGGCATTGGTGAGTGCTGGTCCCTCCACTGAGGAGGAAGGGTGGGCGTGGCAGAGGCTGGGGGAGGGGGTTCTCCCTGTAATGAGATGCCTTCCATGGGCGCTAGGTGGATTCACTCCATGGTCTACCCACGCACACTCCCTCCTCAAAGCTCAGCCACATCTCCCCCCGCCCTCGCTCACTGCCGACCTAATTCTCTGAGAACAGAGGCAGGCGGGACCTCCCCGTGTTCCCATCATCTACCCACCTGCCTGTGTCTGGTGCCAACATTCGCCTCCTCTGTGACTGTGGATGAAGAGTCTGGTTCAAAGTTAACTTGACCACAGTAGATCTTTCCCCCTCTCGCTTATATTTAAGAACAGTCCTTCAGTAATTCTTACTGAGGTAGGACACCATGGCCCCTCCCCCGCCTTCTGGATCTGTCCAGAACAAGCTATACGAGCTATAGTGCCTATTCTCTTACGGACCACACTGTACCACTTATTCTCTTAAATCCAATTCTATATTCTCTTCAAACTTACTCCCCACCTCTCTGCTCCTTTGGAGCGATCTCTGCATCCTCAGTTTCTCCTCCCCTTCTCTCGAACCTGCTCAAACCTGAAGGCGCCCCCACCACCACCACCACCAACCCTGTCCTTCTCCAGGATCCTAACAGCTTCTAGGCTCCATCCAGCAGGTCCAGGGCGCTGACGAGACCCTTCCTGGTCGTGAGACCCTTTTCCTCCCGTTGCAGCGGTCTCCCTGGACGCGGATCTCTTCCGCAGTGGGCAGGTCGAGGTGGCGAGTGACAAACAGGCTAAGGTGAGGCTGCCAGGGGAAGGGTGCAGACCTGGGGCCCCCGAGCCAGCACTAGCCAACAACCTCCTTCCTGTTGGACATTCCTAGTGTCTGTTAAGTCAAAATGCTACAACACAAATCAGAGCTGAAGTCCGTGTCTAGCTCTTTTTAAAAACCAGGAATGTCTAGCAATGCCAGGTTCCCATCCAAGCCTGGTCGTATAGTCAATCGGAGCAGATGGGACACGTCTCCCCTGCTTGGCCTCAGTCCCTACTTCCCCTGATGCTAGTTAGGAACCTGGTAACCCATCCCCAGATATTCCCCCCTTCCTCTTGGCCCGCTCACCTGATGACACCTTCATGTTCCTATAAGGCACTAGAGTTGGCAGGTTCTGATCCTAGAGTTTCTAGCACCCTGAAGAAAAGGCGGGGCTCTGCCCCTGATGGTGGGGGGGTGGGGGTAGCATCTGGGAAGCAAAGGACTTGACTTGACGTCTTCCTGAACCAGCATGCCTGTCGTCTTTGCAGAAAAACTGGGTCTGGGGCCCCAGGGGTTGGGGTGCCATCCTGCTCGTGAACTGCAGCCCTGCGGACGTGGGCCAGCTCATGGACAAGACCAAGAAAGTGTTCTTCACGGAGGGTGAGAACAAACTGGCCACTGTCCTGGGACTGTGACCTCCTTCCTCCTTGGGCTCCGCCTTACCCTGGGGCTTCACTGCCCTACCCCTCAGCAAACGCAGATGCCAGGTTGATGTCCCCAGTCTGGGCCAATCAAGTCTCTTATCGATGGCTTAAAGCTCGTAAGTAGGAAGAGAAGAGACCATGTGGCCCCGTGGGAAGGGTGTGGGACTTGATGTCAGCTAACAAACTTACTTCCTGGCTATGAACATTAACTTCCCTGGTTTTGTTTTGCCGTCTGTAAAATGGGCACGATAGAGTTGTCCTTACAAGGTGGATGAGAAGACTAAAGGAAGACACAAACGGGTATTAAGACTCCTCCTAAAAACCCTCTCGTAGCCTGGGACAGGAACCCTGAGTCTGGGGCAAAAGCAATCTTGGATCTGGTCCTGATGTGGGATTGGGACCTAGGTTCTAGGTCTTAGCAGAATAAAACGGAGATCCTGGAGGGAAACCCTAGCGGAACTGACCACTCCAGGCCCTGTTCTACGTGTCTGTGGACCTACTGTATGGGGTCAGTGCCACCCTCACTCAAAGTGGGCCCGAGGAGCCTGTGGTCACGTAGGGAGCAGGATGTGACACTAAGCCTGGGCCAGAGCAGGTGGCAGAGGGTCCTCTGTGCTCTAATATGCAAGCCCCCCAACCCCTGGAGCACTGGCCTCTGGAGGCCCTGAACCTTGAACTTGTCTCTCGCCCAGAAATAAAGAACCTGTCCCAGATGGTACTGGACGTTCAGGGGCCCAGCTGTGTCTTAAAGAACCACCGGCTGGTTCTCCACACCTCCAAGGAAGAGTCAGAGAAGGCGAGAGTCTACCGGGCCCACGGTGAGTGTTTCCACACCAGCTCCAGCTTTGTCTGCTGTCTCGCCTCCACCTCCTGGAGGGTTGTGGCCACACCCCCACCCAGCAGGATCCCTCCCCCCCCCCGCCCCCGAAACCTGCTGGGGACCTAGAGGCGCAGGTCAGGGTCTGTTGCAGCCAGACTTGTAGCCCTAGGATTGTCTGGCTGCCACCGGCACTAAAAACTGTCTACACACCATGGGTGAGTCATTGTACCTCCCGGCCCCTTTCCCCAGGGGAGGCCAAGATAGTGCCTGTTCTGCAGAGTTTTCATGTCTGGAAGGCAAGACACGTATAAGAGCTAAAGCAATAGCTATTGCCTAATACAAATTAGAGCACGTCTCCTCTCAGTTACTCCCGTTAGAAGAATCCATCTTCATTTCTGAACCAGGACCCCACTATATTAATGTTTCCAGAACTCGGAAACCAAGAAGCCAATAGCAGCGACGCTAGCGAGTCCCTCGGACACCATGCCACACGCTGCCACCTTCAGTGTTTATCAACCTGCCAGGCAGGTGGCATGTCCCTGTTCTCTACAGGTTTGAGGGCTGTTGGGTTAGAAAGTGGACATGTCCAATTCCAGCAAAAGACCCTTGAACAAACAAGTCTTTCGACTTCCCTAAACTGGCTTAGTGTTCAGGGCCTCTGCATTCCTGACATTGAAGTTTAGCTCTTGCTTCTAGAGGTGGCTGGCGGTATGCTGCCTGGGTTTAGAAGCTATGTTTAGCTCCAGGTGGGCAATTGATGAGCCCTGTGGATTCTAACGGGCCGTCCCTGTGCCCAGCGTGGGCATGCGGGCTCCTGCTACTGTCTCGGCTGTGCTCAGAGGGCCTGAGCTCAGTGTACCACTCCATCTCCTCCGCAGGCCCGAGGTCACAGCTGCACCTGGAAGTGACCTGGGGCTAGCCAGAAAAAGCAGCCCAGGTTGTATGTAGCCCTTCTACTTAGGGAGGAAGTCTTAGAAACCTATGGGTGCAGGCTCGGTTCAGGCTGTGAGGGCTGCACTGGCCCTGTGAGGCCCACCAGGTGTAGATAACTCAGATGGGCTGGGCTGGACTAGGCTAAGCTGGGCCGTCTTTGGAGCCTGCTCAGGAGGCCAACAAGTCCCATAGTCCTCTGAGCACAGGTCGAACCTGCAACCTTGGCGTACTGGGATGATGCTTGACCCACTGAACCACCCAGCCAAGGCTTGAGCACATCTTGAATGAGGCCCTTCACTGAGACAGGTTCTCGGGCTGCTCAGATGCCAGAGTTTTATAGGCTTGGTTTGACCTGAGTTGAGGCCTGGGCATGGGAGCTGACAGGTGTGCGAGGGAGTGGGTGGGTGCTGGATCCAGGCACAGGAGGATGGTGAGAAGTTTCGCAGCTGGGGCTGGAGAATCCGAGTGGGAGTACCGCTGAGCTATAAGGAGAGGAAGATGTCACACCCATCTTAGGGTGCTGTCGGGGTCGTGAGCACTGACCTCTGCATCACAGATGACGCAGAATGCCAGTCCATTGGGATCCGGTCAAAGAAGAGGGCAGACTGTGCAGGGGCCTGGGCTCTGGGGGTCATAGCAATGACCACAGGAGTGGTGGAGACGAGCCAGTGCTAGAGCAGTCCAAGGGGAAGGGGGAGGATGGCCATCAGGTACAGGGAAAGGGGGCGGTGACACTACCAATGGCATGCCCTTCAAAGGCATGAAGTGGTCAGAAGCGACAGTGAGGACCAGGGCCCCTGCCCCACCTCTAGGCCTGGTGGGGTTTGGAAGGGAGAAAAGCGCCCAGCTCAAACTGTTACCTGCTCTGCCCCGGGGCTCCAGCTCCGGAAGAACAAGCCCGCACCTGCTCACAGGTGCACAGCCAGCCCAGGACCAGGCAGGGGCTGGGGGCTGAGGGTGGGAAAAGGGCGAGGGGTGGGGCAGAGCTAAGAACAGCAGAGCAGAGCAGAGCCAGCCCTGGGAGGGGGAAGCAGGAAGAGCCTTCTAGGTAAAGGCGACCACGTTGGGCCTGGGTAATAAGGCTTCTTACTTCTTCCTTATCCGGACAGTGGACGTGAGAATCATTGCACCTGCCTCAGGAGGGTGAGGAGGCCAGTGAGCCTGTGAGCCTTCATCACACTTCCTGGCACATAGCAAGTCCACAAGGAAAGGTTAGCTATGCTTAAAAGCAAGCAATTGGGTCAGAAGCCCCCTGCTCCCCAGAGGGTCAAGTGCAGAAGAACTGAGATGGCTGGTAAGGGGTTTGTAGCAGGTGGACTTAGGGCCCTCTCGCCTCCACCACTTCATGGTCAATCAGCTTGGGGTGGAGTGGCTATGGGAGCCCAGGGCCCTGGCCTGGCTGAAGGTGCTGTGTCCGCAGCTGCTCTAGGGGGTCTGAGTGGTGGTCAGCCGTGACCCAGTCTGTGGAGCGGAGAACCTGCAGTGCACCAGGCACACAGCTTGGACCTCTGCAGTGAGTCTAAAGGGCTGTGCCTCTGGGCTGGGATGCTGTGCGGGTCCTGGTGGAAGAGTCCCCTTGTCTAGTATGACCCCCTGAGGCCTAGCTCAGGGCCAGCTGAGGAGCCTCTAAGCAGACTAGAAGCAGGAGTCCAGGAGCACTACCAGCTGGCCCAGCCGATATACGGCCAGCGGCAGCAGGAGCAAGGGAGGACTGAGGCCAAGCCCGCAGCCTCAACAAGGTCATCTGCAGAATTGCAAGTAGCTAGAGTCCATCTGGAGAGCCACAGCCCCACTCTGGCCATTGCGGGACTGCAAACCAGAACCAGAAGTCAGTGAGCCAGGGCTTGTGCTGTGGGGACAGCAGTGGCCATGGCAGCCATCTGCTGGCATGTTGAGGGACCTGGCACCTGCTACGTGTGAGATCTGGGAGGGACACGGTGCACAAATCCTTCAGGGGCTCAGTGACCAAGATAAACCTATACTGGAATTTCCTAAAACCAGGCTCCACCCGGAGGCTGCAAGCAGGAGCAGCTGTCGTTCGGACTGCCGCCGCCCTGGGGACCGGTTAGGAGGATGGGGGCTGTGGCAGGAAGGGCAGGCAGGGACAAGTGGTCCAGGGAGGGGAGTTCGATGGCCCTGGGCCAGGGCAATCTCCACAGATGGAAATGGATGGATTCCGGATCAAATTAACTAGAGGCAACCACGTGTGCTCAACTTCCTCCTGCTGTCTTGTGTGTGTAGTCTTATATACTGCTCACAAAAATTAGGGGAAATTTCAAAATGAATGTGAAGCATTAAAATATTGCCTAATTTTTGTGAGCAGTATATTTCATGGTCTAAACCTGAAATGAAATGGGCCTAACCCACACGATAGGCACCTCTCTCACCTTCTCCGGAAGGAAGGTGGAGGGCTGTTCTCCCCAATAGGCAGTTCTCGCTGATGCTTCCTAGTGCGTTGCCATCAGTGTGGGGCTTTCCGGGTGAGGCTGCCAAGCCCACCTTTGCCTGTCGTTTCTCCCTTTGAGTTCTTATGACGTTCTGCCCAAAGTTGGTCCATATGCAGACCACCTGCTGTGAGTCTTCACCCTAGACTGAATGTCTTGAAGGCAGGCATTTTTATCCTAGTCCCAAGTCCTGATGTGTAATGAGCCGTTGAGCATGTTGGTGAGTAACTGGCCCTTGTCCCTAAGCACTGGGAACATGGGGACAGAAAAGCCAGCGGAGCTCTTATTCTATAGAATTTCCAGCCTGGCTTCCAGCCTGCTGAGAGGAAGGAGCCAGGACACTGGGCCATCAGGGTGGTGACAGCTTGTCTGTCTGTCTGTCCCCGACTTCCTAGAAGACGGGTCCAGCACCTTTGAGCTGGTGCTGGGGCCCGGCCGGCACACCTACGACTTTGCCCCCCTGGAGAGCCACTTGAATGAGACCTTCTATGTGGAAGCCACAGAGTTCCCTTCCGCCAGCTTCTCCGGCCTGATTTCCTACTCGGTCTCCCTGGTGGAAGAGTCTCAAGACCCAGTAAGCCCCCGAGGAGACACGGCAGCAGGGACTGTGTGGGAAGGGACATCTCTCAGCTGGGACGAGAGGGGAGGACAGGGCTCAGGGGGTGGAGTTGGGGTTTCATGCACCTTTCCAGGAAAGAGTGGTGGAGGACAGGTGAGCGCCTGGACATGGGCTGGACTGAGCAGCTGGGGGCCCCGGGGATGGGAGGCGGGGAGATATGTGGAACCAGGTCACCAATAGGACCATGTTTCTTATTGCAGTCAATTCCAGAGACCCTGGTATACAAGGACACAGTGGTATTCCGGGTGGCTCCTTGCATCTTTACCCCAAGCACCCAGATACCTCTAGAGGTCTACCTGTGTAGGTAAGAAGCCCTCAGTCTGCGTGTGCCTGGCCACTTCTGTACCTAGTTCCCTTCCACCTGCCTGCGGGCGGCTGGGTCAAGAGGACTAGACTTCTCGCCCTGGCCAGTTGGCTCAGTGGTAGAGCGTCGGCCTGGCGTGCAGAAGTCCTGGGTTCGATTCCCAGCCAGGGCACACAGGAGAAGCGCCCATCTGCTTCTCCACCCCTCCCCCTCTCCTTCCTCTCTGTCTCTCTCTTCCCCTCCCACAGCCGAGGCTCCACTGGAGCAAAGATGGCCCGGGCGCTGGGGATGGCTCCTCGGCCTCTGCCCCAGGCGCTAGAGTGGCTCTGGTCGCGACAGAGCAACGCCCCGGAGGGGCAGAGCATCGCCCTCTGGTGGGCAGAGCATCGCCCCCTGGTGAGCGTGCCGGGTGGATCCCGGTTGGGCGCATGCAGGAGTCTGTCTGACTGTCTCTCCCCGTTTCCGGCTTCAGAAAAATACAGGAAAAAAAAAAAAAAAAGAGGACTAGACTTCTCACTGGGAAAGTGAAATCCTTCCTCCTGAGCTATAAATCTGAACACTTACAACCCGAGGGACAGAGCAGTGAATGCGAGGCCCCGCCCCTGGTCTGATGGGGAGACCGCCAAGTAAACAGTGTGACTTCAGGTAGTGTCTGTCCAGTGGCATAAAGCGAAGGAATGATGAGGACAAGCGTGTGTTCTGGGGACTGCAAGGAGGCCTGTAGAGGAGAAAAAAAGCAGGTGACAGGAGGTAGGGGAGGAGGTGGCGAGGACGGGGCCACGGCCAGCAGGGCCTCGTGGACCCCAGCTGTCAGGGCAGAGCCTTGGGGCTGTAACAGACCCCAAGGACATGCTCTAAAGTTAACCAGCACTTAGGACCTCTTTAGGCTGACAACTTGGAAGCAAAGCTCACGGTGACTGGTGTCTATTTTCAGTAACTTGAGTTCTAGGGAAGTGTAAATGCAGAACCAGGTCTAACCAGGGTTGGAGGTTCGCCAGGCAAATACACCCCGGTGGACAATGGACAAGGGTATAATTACCACAAGGCATCAGAGACGGGTTAGAAGAAAGGTGAAGAAACAAGGTGTGATGGGAATGAGAGCAGTCAAGGGCCAGAAGTCCCTATGAGGTCAAGCTGCTGTCCCAGCGACTGGACGGGACAAGCAGGGAGGATGGATGGATGGAGGGAACTGGACGTTTGACCAAGATCTTGGAGGTGGTGTTACTGTTGGGGTAGGAGGCTGAGGTGGGGTAGATAATAAGATCTGTCAGGTCAAGGACCTAAAGAGACCATGATGGCCCAGAAGCAGCAACAAACACGTGGCAAGGAGGGCCTCCCTTCCTTCTCCGTGCCCGTGGGGTAGAAAAGAAAACCAGTTCTTTGGAGGGAGGGCTGCTACAGAGGAGGGTCCTCAGAGGAATGCTAGGCTTCAGAATGAGAATGTAGAAGGGAAGAGTTTGAGGAATTCTGCTAATAACACATACCCAGATATCAGATCTTTCTACTTTGTCTTTTGTCCCTGAAGACAAGTTGTTTACTCACAGGAGGCATCCGCTGAAACTCGGGTCCTCTGGGAGCCTCCCATCGTGGTGGAATTCAGGCATGGCTTGACCCAGCTTAGCCATATACAGCCATGACACTGGGGCTACCCACCCTGACCCCAGCACACATACTCAAGACTGTTCTGTACCTTGTCAGGTTGATCAGTGCCTTGTAGACCTGAGAAACGGCATTTTTAAAGCAGTAGCATAGATTAGCAATGTAGGTTTTAGACACAGAACTGGGTTAAAATCCTAATTTTGACACTTCCCAATTTTGACACTTCCCAAGGTATGACCTTGCCTTGGCATTTGACTCATGAGGATCTGTTTATAAAGTGGGTGATCTTTTTAAATAGCCTCAAATATCACCGTTTATCTCCAACAAGGAACAAATGCACACTGTGGACCGGTATGACAGTGCTAAGATCCCAGGGCGCTATACATGATGACACTAAGATCCCAGGTTCAAGACCTATCCCCTGCTACCCATATGACTATGCCAGCCTTGCTGGCCATCTCAAGGGGGGACACATTACTTCTTCTCAGGAAAAATACAGCCCCCTTGGGGAGAGAAGAGTTGGCCCTCTGGTTAGACCCAGGCAGGAGAGCGTGGGGGCTCCCAAACTGCCTGGGACCAGGCGTAAAAGGTACTTGTGGGGTGTGACTGCAGGATCAGGACAGAGCAGAGTCCTAGGCCACCAGAGTGCGGACTGATAAAAACAGTTCTTGACCAGACCCTACCATGAACTAAGCCGAGTGATGCTGGATAGGATGTGGTCTGAGGTTGGGGGACAGCCATTCTGCTTAATCTCGTGGGGACATACTCTCTCCTGATCAGAGGGAGGTGGCCCCTCCCCTTGGGACAGCAACGTCATGACCAGGGGGAGAGCCTCACAGGCCTTTCCAGAGCTGGCTTACCTCCCCTGGCAGAGAGCTGCAGGTCCAGGGTTTCGTGAGCGCGGTGATGGAACTCAGCGAGAGGAGCAACAGCCAGGTGGCATCTGTCTACGAGGACCCCAACCGCCTGGGCAGGTGGCTTCAGGTAACGCCCCACCTGGGGAAACCTGTCTGGGGAGAGGGGGCAGGGGAGATTCCGATTGTGGCCCATATAACAAACATCTCAGGCTTCTGTTCAACCTTCCCAGCAAAGCTAAGTCTAACTAGAGGTATCAGGGGAGGCTCAGACGGAACAAGTCACAGCCACTAAGGAACAGAGCTTAGAGTCCAACTTCCTCCTACTTCAGGACCACAGAACACCTGACCTTAACCCAGGGGTTGGGAAACTTTTTGGCTGAGAGAGCCATGAACGCCACATATTTTAAAATGTAATTTTGTGAGAGCCATACAACGACCTGGGTACCTCACGCATTATCCAATAAAAATTCGGTGTTGTCCCGGAGAACAGCTGTGATTGGCTCCAGCCACCCGCAACCCATGAACATGAGTGGTAGGAAATGAGTGGATTGTAATACATGAGAATGTTTTATATTTTTAACGTTATTATTATTTTTTATTAAAGATTTGTCTGCGAGCCAGATGCAGCCATCAAAAGAGCCACATCTGGTTCGCAAGCCATAGGTTCCTGACCCCTGCCTTAACCCCTAGGCGTCTGAAGGGTCTGGCCCCTTCAGCTATAGGTGGTCAGAGCTGGCACACTGCCTCAGGGTCCAGCTGGATCCTGGCAGAGCAGGAAGTCTCTTCTCCCCACTCCCCACCCCATGCTCTATTCTCCATAAATAGCTGAGTGATGATCACATTCTGGGCACCAGTTCAAGTATTCGAGACAAAATAAAATGGGACCATACCGCCCCTGCTGTAGCAAAGACAGAATTCCAAGTGTTGTGAAAGCAAAAAGTGAGACCATACTATAGTAGTTGGCTCGGGTGGTCAGGAAAACCTTCAAACTCTGGAAACCAGGAGCTGGCCACCCATCAGGGTGAGGGTGGCGGGATTAAAGGCAGGAACCTCTGGGCAGAGGAACAGCTAGCTGAAGGTCGCATGTGGGATGCTCTCAGAGGATTTAAGAAATGGGCTGGTGGCCAGACCAGAGAGAGAGAGAAAGGTCAGAGGCAGGTGAGCAGTGGGTCATATAGCAGGGATAAAAAACCCAGAGCAGGATGGGATGACATTGGATGGTACAAATCAGGGGTGTGAACATTCTGATTTAGGTTCGGAAAGACCCCCTCCAGCTGAGAACAGGTCTTAGGGGAAGGGGCAAGGATAGAAAAGAAACTGGCTGGCGGGCATGGCGGTCACTCAGGGAAGAGGTCATAGTGGCTTCCCCATAATGGCATCTTGGGATGAGTCTATTTGGAATGCATTCTGGAAATAAAGCCAGAGAGGCTTGTTTGTGGACTGGGTGCAGATGAGAGAAGGAAGAATCTGGGTGACTCAGGTTTTAATACTTGATGAGTGGGAGAATGGGCCAGGAAAAGCCCCCAAGCAAGGGTCACTCCCGAGCTGAGTTTTGCTGGTTGAAAAGGAGTTGGCAATAAAAAGGGGTTCTTGCTGTCCACCCACCTCTGGAGGTGGCCCAGGCACGGGGAGCATTGTGCCCGGCCAGCCAGACACAGGCGGGAAAGCGGGTGATGGAGCGAGAAGACATGACAACTTGTTTTCCTGTCCCCTCCAGGACGAGATGGCCTTCTGCTACACCCAGGCTCCCCACAAGACTGTTTCCTTGGTCCTTGACACCCCTCGGGTCCTCAAGCTCGAAGATTTCCCCATGAAATATTCACTGGTGTGGGGCTCGGTTTGGCTGATCTGAACTTGGTCTAACTTCTCAGGCCTGGTGCCTGTCCAGAAGCAATGGGGGACCAAGGGAGAGGCCCAGGTGGCCTCTGGGGGTAGGGGACAGGGGAGTCTACCTGAGAGACTGGATTAGAGGTAAGATTGGGGTTTAAATCCCATCCCTTCTAACAGCCCCACCCCGACTGGGTCTCCTTCCAGAGCCCAGGGGTTGGCTACGTGATCCAGGGCACCAAGGACCACAGGGTGGCCAGCATGGATTCCATTGGGAACCTGATGGTGTCCCCACCTGTCAAGATCAAAGGGAAGGAGTATCCTCTAGGCAGGATCCTCATTGGCAGCAGTTTTTACCCCAGGTGAGGCAAGAGGTCAGGTGGTGGCCAGATGTCTTAAAACTGAAGGAAAGGACCCTGGTTGTTCACTTTGGCTCGACCTGACTCCTATGTGACCAAGCAGGTCATCTGCCCTGGACCATTCCTTAAACTCTCAAGGATATTTGAGCCTGTGATTCATGTAGGAAACTAGAGGGGGGAAAAAAGCAAACTCTTTATTCTTTGGTGACTCCAGGGTTTAAATTGAAGTGCGCTAAACTAGGGTGGTCTAGTGACCCAACAGGATGTCATTTCCACAAGATGTGGACTTCTAGGTGGCCTCTCTCAAAGCTAGACTTCTTGGTGATCATTAACCCAAAACCAGGAGATACTGTGTCCCATGGTCCAGTCTTTTTTTCTAGAATTTCTTCTCTCAGTCCTGCCTGAGTTGGGCCAGAGTAAGAGATTTTTTTATCCCCCATAAATAATTTGTTTTTTGAACTCATTAAAATTAATGTAGCCCTAGCCGAATAGCTCGGTTGGCTAGAGCATTGTCTTGAAGTGCAGAGATTGTCGGTTCGATCCCAGGTCAGGGCACATAGAGGAACAGCTTGATGTTCCTGTCTATCTTTCCTCTAAAACCAATAAACATTTAAAAGTAAATAAAATTAATGTACCATGAAATTAAATAAGAGTAAGGGATCCTTAATAACCACACCCTCCCCTGTGGACCAGTCACCTGTGCTCAATGGTCAGAGCAGCCAGTTACCTGAAGGGAGCCTGACACTCGGTAGTTGGGGGCCACCCTGGGCCGTGCTGGCTCAAGGACTGCCCCTTCCATCTTCCCTTCAGCAAGGAGGGCCGGGACATGAGCAAGGCCCTCCGGGACTTCCTCTACGCCCAGCGAGTCCAGGCCCCGGTAGAACTTTTCTCGGACTGGCTGACGACCGGCCACGTGGACGAGTTCATGTGCTTCGTCCCCACACAGGTCAAGGGTGAGGATGAAAAGGTGTGTGTTGGGGACGGCAGAGGGTGTCTCCCACCTTCTTTTTGGAGACCCTTGGAGACTTCTGGAGGGGAAGCTAGCGGCTGACCCTCATTCCCCATCCCCCAGGGCTTCAGGCTGCTCCTGGCCAGCCCCAGCACCTGCTACAAACTCTTCCAGGAGAAACAGAAGGGAGGCTATGGAGACATGCCTCTGTTTGAAGAAGTGAGGGAGGACCAGCGTCACTCTAACGGTAAGAGGACCACCCGACCGTAGCGCGGCGGCCTGTCCCTTCGTCCCCGGGTGTCTTCCCTACAGTGAGTTTACTTAGCCTTTCCTGGTAGAAAGGATCACAGGGAAACATAACGTGCACACCGTGCTAGGACACATCCCAGCGCGGGGCTACGCTGGTGGTCCTGGGACTGCACAGACAGGTCGGAAGTTCAGGTACAGCTGAGGCTGCTGGAATGGGTGTGAAGGGGACTCAGCACACGGATGGCTCGGGTGGGGGGGTTAGGGGACCATAGGCTAACATTAGTCTCGGGAACTATTTGGGGAATGTTAGGTTAAGTACCTGAGCAGTGGAACTTCAGGGTCTCCTGGCCATCCTTAAGGAAAACCTCAGTGGACCAGCAGAGATTGTGTACCGGGTGCCACTGGAGTTCTGGTATGAACGTGGGGGGACCAGGAGGGGACGGGGTGTCAGGAGGTTCTCTAGAGCAGTAGTTTTCAACTGCTGGTCCATGGACCAATGCTGGTCCGAGAAAGTCAACCAACCCCGGCAGTCCCCGGGTTACAAACAAGATAGGTTCTGGAGGTTTGTTCTTTAGTTGAGTTTGTATGTAATTTGGAACAGGTCCATTTACCTGTTAAATGCAACTTAGATGTTTGTCTTAACATAGTGTTTCTTTTTACCTTCCTGTGAGTATAAATACTTAAATGTTTTCCAACCTACAGAACCTATTTTGTTTGTAAGCCAGGGATGCCTGTAATCTTCATAGGGGCTGAAAACCCCTGCTCCAGACACTCGCTCTTCCTGTGTGGTCGGAGGGCCACCTGGGGACTCGCTGAAATACAGAATTTCAGCCCCACCCTAGACCTCCTCAAGTCAACTTTTGGGAATCGGCCCCGGAATCTCATGGTCCCGGAGGCACTTATGGAAGGTTACATTTACCGAGTCTGAACCGTGTAGCACATACCACGTCCTAAACTTGGTGCTGTCTCAGCTGAATTGGGCACCTCTGTTCTAAAATGAGGCAAGGAGCAAAGTTAGATAACGTGGTTAAGGGTCAAGATCACAAACAGAAGGTAGCCCAGTGGCACAGGTCATAGAATGCACGGAGGTGCCCGGGGAAGAAGTAAGTGGAGCTGAAGTCACCTGCTAACCTGTTCTGGGCTGCCTCCCCGAAAGCAGGGATACCCCATCCTTCCAGGGACAGAGTGGCCGATGGCAGTGGAAGTCCTGCCTGGGCTCTCATGGACCCTGTTCAGTCTCTACATGTGACATTTGACCCACGAGGGTCCCCAGAGACGAAGCAGACCACCCACCCTAGTCACCGGCCCAAGAATACACCCAGTCAGCCATGCCCACGGCTCGAGTCTGCCCAGCCTTGGACAACGTTGTCCACTCCATGGCCAACAGGCCTGCCGCCACCTTCCTCCACTGCAGGGAGGGAGGCCAAGACCATCAATCAAGTCCTGGCTGATGAGAACATGAGGAAGCAGAATGACTACGTGGAGGTAGGGGCCAAGGGTGTGGGACCATCTCTAGAAAATGGGGAGAAGCATTGATGATCTAGACCAGCTCCTAATTGAGCAACTATTTTAGTTCCAGCATCACGCAAAATACATGCCCGTAATCCTCAGAATAACCCTGTGACGTCAACCCCATCTTGTGTATGAGGGTCAGGCTCAGAGTAAAGTCACTAGCCTAAGCTGATGAGTTGGGGTCCTGGGTTTGAACCCATGGGGCTGTCAAGTTCATGCTTCACTTATTGCATTACTCAGTGTCTGACCAGAAAACAGTGCTGGAGCTCTGCCTCTGGGCAGAGGACCTTGACCCTGACTTTCCTAAGAAGGTAGAACCAGAGACTTAGGAATAGACCAGGGACTTCTCAATGCTCAGACCCATCAGCTCAGTGTTCAGAACCACCCAGCACCTTGGATCTCTGAAAATGTGGACCATTGGCTGAGAAGCACAGGAGTCCCCAGAAGAGGTTACCCAACTTCTAGAAGAGAAGCCAAGGCCTGGAAAAGGGCAGAGTTGCCCGGAGGCCACACGGTCAGCACAAAACTGCCTTGCCCATTGGGTCTTTATGGCTCCTGGCCAGATGTGTTCAATGCCACGGTGCCCCGACCTTTGCAAAAACAGAAGGTCTCTTAGAACAGCAGCGTGGATGCCAGCCAGGTGTGTGGAGTCTAAACAGCCCTGGACGATATCCTTGTGTAGTGGTCATGAGCCCTGCGTCAGAGCAGAGAAGTGCTTGGGTGTTGGGTATTACCTTGTCTGAGCAGGGAAGTTCCCTGAGTAGGGACCACTGCTCCTGTCCCTTCATGGGGAGGGTAGCAGAATGCCTCGGTCTGAGGACTTATTTGTGCCCTTTCCCGACCCTCCCGGGTCCCCCACCCTGATCAGGATTGAGGGCCAAAGGGGACCCATGCTACAGTAGAATTAAGACCAGTAGCTGCTCCAGTGCTGACTGGCCCTGAGAACCTGGCCTGCCAAGACCAGGCCTTGACTCTGAGTCCCCTGTCTATCCGAGGGATGTCATGCCCCACAAGGCCCCCTACACGGAGTGCTGAAATGGGAGTGGCTTCAGGCCATTACCCTCCCCTCCAGCACACTCACTCCTCCTGCCCCTCTCCCGGCCTCCTCCCACCCCGCCGGCCTCTCCGGCCCGCAGAAATGCATCAACCTGAACCGAGACGTCCTGAAGCGGGAGCTGGGCCTGGTGGAGAGGGACATCGTGGACATCCCGCAGCTCTTCTGCTTGGAGCAGCTGACCAATGTGCCCTCCAGCCAGCAGACCAAGAAACTCTATGCAAGGCCCTACTTCCCCAACCTGGTGAGAGGCACGGGTGGGCCGGCTGTCCCTGGGTGGGGGTGGGAGGCTGGTGTGTGTGTGCAGAGCAGGCAAAGGCACCTGAGAGGAAGTAAGGTGGAGGGAGGACCCCCCACCCTCACCACACACACACACACACACACACACACACACACACGCACGCAACGGGGAGCGGGTCCAGGCTAGGTGACTTGCCAAGCAGTGACCACACACACACACACACACACACACACACACACACACACGCACGCAACGGGGAGCGGGTCCAGGCTAGGTGACTTGCCAAGCAGTGACCACACACACACACACACACACACACACACACACACACACACACCATGGAATGGGGAGCGGGACCAGGCTAGGTGACTTGCCAAGCAGCGACTATGAGCTGGGCCCTGAGCTAATCCCCAACCTTAGGGGTAATCACTACGCAGCAATCACAGACCAGGGGCTGAGCCATCAGCTGGCTGAGACTGCGGGCAGGCTCTCGGAGACAGGGTCTTCCTGTCCACACGGCCTGTGCCCAGGGCAGCCTCTGGAACACAGACACGCTCACGCCCAGTCCTGTTCCTATGCAGACTAGGGGAGGAGTTGGGGTGTGCACATGCATATGAGGCCCTTGTTGTGCTAACCCTACTCCAACTCTGGCCTACATCTGACCTTTCTCACACAACCGACCCCCCTGCAGACACTTAGCATGAACTGAGACACGGGAACTCTGAGGCCCTGCGTTCATCAACCGCACATGGGGGTCTGTTAACGTTTACAAGACCAATGTGGCCCTTGGGGTGCTTCGTGGGCCCTGGGGTTCGGGAGGGGGGCTGTGGTGGGAATGGCTAGAGCTGAGATGTGAAAAATGGACAGTCATCTGACAAAGCTAGGAGCAGGAGACCATTCCAGCCGACGTAGGGCAGGACCGAAGGCCGGACAGAGAGAAATGCGGCAGAAGGAACCAGGGAAGTTGGCAAAGCCAGACCTTGGCCAGGCAGGATTTGGGGTTTGCTACTGAGAATCACCCAGGGGTGGGGCCATCAGAGGCTTGAGAAATGAGTTGGACTTGCCAAGATTGACTGGTGATGATGCAGGCCTGGAGAAGTGCTGGCAGGTGTGCTTCCTGGGCTAGTCCAACCCGAGGCAGGGGATTTTCCCTTGCACTGAACCCAATGGCACTCCCAACCCATGGGAACAGGGCTCCCTTCTGTGGCTCCAGCCCACTCAGGTCTTGCCCGTCCTATCTGACAGCTGCAGGTGACCGTGATGGGCAAGGACCTGGGCATCCCCAAACCTTTTGGGCCCCAGGTCAAGGGAACCTGCTGCCTGGAAGAAAAGGTCTGCCAGTTGCTGGAGCCCCTGGGCTTCAAATGCACCTTCATTAACGATTTTGACTGCTACCTGACGGAAATCGGAGACTTCTGTGCCTGTGCCAACGTTCGCCGGGTGCCTTTTGCCTATAAATGGTGGAAGATGGTGCCTTAGACCCAGGCCTCGCACTGCCAGCCCTGCTCCAGCACAAGTGGCCGACTGTCAGCCTCTGCTAGGAGGGCTGGAGAGTTGAGACACTACACCACTTCCTTACCCTGTTCTCCCATCCTTCAGAATCCAGTGGGGGTGGCAAATGCTTCCAGCCTGAACCCCTTGGATAAAGATGGAAACTCTTCCGCTGAGAAGTGTTTACTGACTACCCATTAAAGCTCCAGCTGTTCTGAGTGCATTTTGGCAGTGGCTGCCATGTTCGGGGGGAGGGGTAACAGCTAAGGATGGAGAGTGGAGGTGGGACAGCTGTGGTCAGGCAGTCCCTCTTGTGGCATTAGGGGACTAGGCTAACGTGTTGCTGTCTACCTCATCCTTCTGTCTGCAACAGGAATTGGTAGGAATCGGATTGTTTGAATTCTCTAGTAAAAGCATGAGAGAAGCCAGGGCTAGAGGTCTGAGCCGAATCTGGCAGCCCAGGCTGGGAGAGGGGAGGCTCCTACTCGGGACAGGACGGGTGGTTCCCCTTGTGAGCAGCTGGCTTTGTCAGATTCAGGCTCTCGTGTCCTGGTCTGCTGGGGTAGCTTCTGGAGGACAAGGGCCATCAGGGGCGGGCCTGAGTGGACTCCCATTATGCCTGTGTCCAGGAGAGAAAATGCCCACTCTGAGCCCCGAGGCCACCTATTCCAATCAGTCTGGACCCGTTAATGGAACAAAGATGCTATTAAAGCAAGGGATACTGAGGCTGTAACAACCATGGCTGCTCCCACCCTGCCCCTCCTCCTGCTAACAGGAAGTTCCAAGCAGTCTAGACTCTAGGAATAGGGGTAATGCCTGTTGGGAAGGGTAGGTCAGATGACATAAAATGGGCCAGTATCCAAGTCTCCATAAATGGATGAAGTGTTGAAATGCCGGTGGCTGCAGGGGTCTGGTGGATGGTGCACTGTAGCTCAGCCAAGTAGGCTTGGAGGAGCAGCAGCCTGGGCAGAACAGAAAATGCCTGGAGCCTCTGACACACAACTGGCCTCGTGGTGCCCCCTGGTGACCATCCTCTTTAGTGCAACAATTTTCAACTTTCCATCTCAAGGCACACAAAAACTAATTACTAAAATTGTGCAGCACACCATGTTTTGCTGATCTGACCAAAACCAAAACCTATGTATAATTTTGATTCATTCTCACCGGACGGCTATTGTTAGCCGTGATCATTTTTTTTTAACTAAGGGAAAAGAGGTCAGTGTCCCGGACTAGTCAGGTACAGTGTGTTAAAAATTCTTGCAGCACACTAGTTGGAAATCACTGCTGTAGTGACAAAGTTTCCTTTTGAAGAGGTGGTGGGGGAGGACAGATGTTTCTGGGCACACGAAACAGACCACGGTTTCCCATTTCCCTGCCTCATCTTCTCAAAGCCCCAGTATGGTGTGTGCAAAATACTCAGTCTGAGCAAATGAGGTGCTGATCCTCAAGGGACAGAGCTGGGAGCTCCACTCGCCTCCCAGCCCCAGTATGGTTTAAGGCCAGAAGAGAAAAGGACCAATCGCCCTGGGTTTGTTATCCGCAACAGTCCCTCCATGGGAGCCTGATCTTGGACAACAGGCCAAGGGCCACGTGCAGGCCGCAGAGAAACATGGAGTTGATCATTTCTTACCTTCGTTCTACCGAGAAAGAAGAGCAAAAGCCGAAACAGAGTAAACAATGATGTCGTTTATTTAAAATGTTTACTCCAAGAAATATATATATAAAAAAAAATAAGACAATTACAGCACTAAACCAGGCACCTCCGACCAAATCACAACCTCTTCTTAGATTCCCCTTCACTCTAAGCCTCTTCCAAATTCTCCTTCCTGAGCTGGAAGACACGGCAACCGCCAAGGGTCAGCGCAAAGCGCACTCTCAGCTCGGGTTACTCTGTCCCTTTCTCTTGGAGTGCAGGACCACCACCAACTCCTTTGTTCTACAGCATTTTCCCCAATAGGAAGTTCGTTTTAAAACTCGAAGCCAAAAGGAGTGATTGTGGGAGAGAAGAGGGCAGTCTTCCCTGGGAAGGTGCGCCCCTTTCCTGCTCCAGATCCCTGGCAAGGGGTTCTAGAACCAGCTGGCAGTGGGGATCAGATTAGTACACTGGAAGATCGAAGCCCTGCTTAAGGGCAGCTCCCGTAACAGCCAGGACCCAGGCTACGCTCCCGCCACGCGCTCGGTGACCGCACAAGCCCCGGGGACTACACGGGCCGGGAAGCAGGGCACCTGACCCCACTCCAGGAAAGAGCCCAGTCCAGGGAAACGGGTTCCACATATGGAAGCTTGAGTAGAGATGGTGGTTTTGGGAGTGATTTGGACAAACCAGGTTAGTTTAGCAGAGGCTCTCAAGTGGCAGAAGCTTCTCCCCTGGACTATTGACTGAACACAGGACAGCAGAGATGAGCATAAAGTCAGACTAAATCTTAGATACGGGCCGGTCTCCTCACTGAGGCCCCAGGACTGGCCAGGACAGAGCTGCTTACGTGCTCTGCAAAGGCAGACACCACTGTAAGGAAGAACGGAGGATGAGTAGGAGAAAAAGCAACAACTAGGTCATTTTTGGCATTTTAACATCAAGACAATGACAGGTGGTAACAATAGCAAAGCAAAAACTTAAAAAAAAAATTTAACTTTCCCATCCACCCAAGTCTCACAATGAAGCTCTAACCCCTTCTCCCTCAGAAGCACCACTGAACTAAAACACCTATTTTAAAGCACCCAAACCAGTCCAGACCATCTCGAAACCAAGAGCCCCAGCCAGAGCTGTCCCCTCTCGGGTCCAAGTGAGAGGAGGGTTCCGGAAAGGCACCTCATAACTCACGCGGAATGGCGCAGCGCTCGGGCCAGCTTGGGCGGAGGGCACTTGGCGGGGAGTCGGGTGGCCGTCAGAGCATCTGTGCTGACATACGGGACCTCTTCACAATCCCATCTATTTGGTACCACAGCCAAGCAAATGTGACCAGAGAGCTGGGCTAGCAGAACTGGACCCCGCATCTCAAACAGACCAGGCTGTTCCAGTGGACACAGCAGTGGGGGGAGGGGGGGTGATACAAACAGAAGCACAAGGCGATGAAGGCTGGTACATAAGGGCTGGTCCTTCTTGGCAAGGACTCCAGAATGCACTTTTTAAACTGCTGGCGGATCAATCTCTAGCGGCGAGTGCTGGCGAGGCGGCCCTGGCTCCTCAGAGGAACCGTCAAGCCGGTTCTTGAACCAGATACTTGTCCCCACGACTGCCCACCCCCACTGGTTCCATGATGACCTGATTTTCACTTGGACTTCATTTACAGATAAAGTAGACATAAGTGGCTAAACACATACCCCAGAGCCCCCGCCAGGGGGGAATGGCAGGTTCTATTGTTGCAGCCAAAGGGAGGGGGCGGGGCTTACAAGCAGCCAAGGAAACAACAGACCCAAGGCCGGCCTTGGCCGGTCTACAGGAAAAAGCGGGAAGAGACCCGGATGCTTCTAAAGCACACGGGTAGGATTTTGGATAAAGACGGACCACCAGGGACCCTCTTTGCCAAAAACGCTACCATCTCCCATAAGGGACATTTTTTTCTGAGTAAGTGGCGACTCCTCTCCCAGGTGGTACCACCCACTTGGATCACAATGCTAATTACAATTAGAAAGAGTTTTGAAAAATATATTTAGGACGGGGGAAAAACTTAAAGAAAAAAACCTTAGATTGCTCAAAGTTTCTGCCTTTTGTAGGAATGGTAAATCAACTATGAGCAAATATTTTAATTAAACAGGGAAAGAAAAACACTTTGGAAAGCATACAGAAAAAGGTAGTTGACGTTGAATCACTTGTAAAACGGAACCTCAGGGAGTCTAACACAAATGCACCTTCGTTCAACTTTTGCTTGTTTAAATTCCCCGTGTGACTTCCCGTCCCAGCGCACGTGGGAAAGACAGCTGCCGTGAGGTGTGGGGCGGGCGGGCTGGCCCTCAGAGGGTGCGGGGGTTGTACTCTGGCAGTTTCTTGATCTTCTCCTTCTCGGTCTCGCTTTCATCTCTCGCTATCACCAAAGAGTGCGAGTAGCCCATGGCAACCTGCAGGGACAAATCCACGTTGGGTGTGCAAGGACACTGGCACACAGATGTGTCAGAGTGTAGAGCAGACAAGCACAAGGCAGACACAGGACACTAGTCTGCTGGGCGAGCAGACTGGGTGGACATGGAGAATAATGGAGAACAAGGGGCCCTTTGCTAAGGGTCCTTCATCTCAATGGGACCTGTCACCAACCTGCTGCCAACCAAAGCCTTCTAGGCTGCCTCGAGGAGGCCCATCAGGTGTGGGCTGGACACAAACTCTCGGCAGGGACAGGTGGAGACACGTGGATCCCGCTCCCTGTTCCCTCTGCCTCTCTGAACCACAACCCTGTCTTGTGAGAGCAGACAGCGCTGGTGGACCATACAGCAGAGAGAGCGGCCTCACCTCGCCATGTGCCTCCACCCTAAGGGTGTGCAGTCTTGGGGACAACTACAAGGTAGGCATGAGAGACAGACTTGCCCTGGAGCAAATCCACGTGGTGGCGGGACCAGGGCCAGTGTCAGGGTGAGAACAGCCTCGGAGCCGTCCAGCGTGCCTCTGTGCCTTCTGCTGATGGCTGGTACCCTTCGGGAAGCCCCAGCACAGGCTCACGGGAAGACCAGGAACAAGAAGAGGTGCAAACTGGCGTGTTTTCTCTCTGCTACCAGGACCTGTTGCTCCCCGGCGGCAGCAGAAGCAGACCCCCACTCACCTGCTCTGTGAAGATGCCGTCCAGCGTCTTCACCTCCTGAGCTGCAGTGGAAGACTTGGGCTTGTGGTCCCCGTAGCCCTGGGGAGGCAAGCAGAGGAGATGCTCATGGAACTGGGGACACCACGGCATGGTCCAAAATCAGGTACAAAGGCTCCCTGCTGGCCCCAGACCGAGCCCGGCGGCCTGTGACCAAGCCCGCTGCTCACAGACGCAGGGACAGGCTGGCTAGCAGTACTGACCCACAAAGGCTGCTGCCAAGCGACTAGTTCTCAACTCGACGACAGATGCTAAATGGAAACCTCTGGGGATTTATGTGGTAACAGCTATCTTTGGGGCATCTCACTGGTAAGAAGACATCATGAGCCCAGGAAGAAATGGCAACTACAGCTCTTGAGAGCTACAAGGTCACAAAGAACTCAAGCCATCCTACCTGCTCACCCTGCAGGCTGGAGACTGAATAACCACCACCCATTGTTAGTGATGAGCCCACTGTTGCCCCACCAGGGACAAAAGGGACTGGTCAAGGACTTCTGGGTGGGGGTTGCGTGCAAAGGCACGGAGGTGGGGGATTTCAATGCCGCAGACGCCTCAGCCCCGCTCGGTCAGAGGGAGACACCGGCCTGCTGAGGAAGCCCTCCGTCCCTGACTACCTGCCCCAGGCCCACCTCATGCCTCCCCTACAGGGAGTGAGTGGGTCCAAGTGCTGTTTCATCTTCTCCCCCCGGGAGGCTGCCCCCAAAGTACCTCTCTTTCCCCTTGAGTTTCCAAACTGACATTCAATCTATTTCTGAGAGGGCCCTTCTCTCAAACAGTCCGTCAAAATGAGGCCCCATCCTTAAGCCTTTTGAGGTCCTGCAGGGAGCCCCTCAGAAGCTGCCCCACTGAAAGCAGGCGCACAGAGCCCAGGACAGGCAGGCCAGCCCAGCAGTCCTGGAGACGGCTCCGGGGATCAAGCCCTCCTTCCCTGTCACCCAGCAGCTCCCACCCATGACAGAAGCTGGGAGGGAAGAGAGACAGACTATGTTCCCGACAAGAAATACAAGAGCCAAGCTGAGGATCAAGTCACAAGCGGAACAGGTGGGCCGTCAGGACGAGACACAGCCAAGCTGTTCTTGGTGAGGAAATGAAGGCCAGGCCTCACCAAGCATCAGAACCCGACCGACAGTCAGAGGCATTTGGCTGGGGAAGGCCAAGTACGTGTGAGAAACGGAGAGCTCCCGCTTCTCATCACTCAGGTAACTGAGATAAGCGAGCAACACAGACATAAACTTTAGAAAAACGGGAAGTGTCCCCAAATGACGTAAGAGGATGGTCCAATGGCACCCCGCTCTTTAACGGCATGGGCTGACTGAGCTCGAGGCTCTGAAGACCTGGGGGAAGGCAGAGCTGAGGCACACGCCCCACAGTCTGAAAGGACACGCTGCTCCTCTCGATTAGACCCTCCTGGAGGGGGAGAGCAACCCTGCCTTCCTAACCCCCCATGTACCATCCCCCTTGTACATAAGCATGGCTTACAGAGTACAGGGGGAAACAGGGTCGATTCTTCCTCATTTTCATACTCCTGTGGACAGAGGGCTTTCACAATCACGCAAGCCCTGAACCCCGTGGGGGTTAGGGACCGACCGACCCTGGAGTTGAAAATCCACTGTATCTTCAGTCAGTCCTCTGCATAAGTGGATTCTCAACTGTCGGGTTAGCCCTTGCACACGTTTAAATTGTGAGGGTCAACGGAAAAAATTTCTCCTGTTAAGGGGACCTGTGCAGTTCAACAAACTGTTGTTCAAGGCTCAACTGAATTTGACAGCACAGAATCATCTTTGAAAGCTGATGCACTCAGAAGATTAAGGAATATTCCAGAAACATGCAACACAGAAAATAAGACATTTTGTACATTCCACATATTTTTAGGAACCAGTTTCAGAGAGCCCAGACTGGATCCCGCCCCCTGCCACGCAGGGCGCCAGCTTACCAGTTCCCCGAAGGTCGGTGACGGGCCCCAGCTGATCGTGCTCTCGTCTGCAGCCACGATGATGCTGCTCTTTCTGCAAACAGGCAGAGGCGGTCACCACCACGGCCAGCAGCTGAGCCCAGTGCCCGACCCCGCCACCACGGCGCATCCTGCGGGCTACCTGCTCAAGAACGTGGTGCGACTTACTAGCTTTAAAACCAAGGGCGTCCGCTGCCACTCTCACTTCCTAGTAACAGCACAGGGAGGGCTAACAGGCTTCTCTGGAACCCTCACGGGCCCCAACTGCAGAGCCTCATGCAGGGCCCAGACCTTCCCGCCTCATCACTGCCCTGGGTTCTAGGGCTTTTGGGGGGTGGGGTGGTCACTTTTAAGTGAACACACTTGGAAAAGGACACCAGATCAGGATGAAGTAGGAGCTCATTCGAAAGGGGGTGGAGCCACACAATTATTTGGGCGGGGCTCAAGATCCCAACAGATGGAAGCCATTCCTACACCGAACTTCCCTCCACAACCTGCCCACTGATCAACAAAATAAAGCAAAAATTACCGACTTAACTTTTAACCAGTGTGTCAGAGCACACCTCACAGCCATTTCCCATTAAATATAATTTTGAACCTGGAATGTGAGCAGAGCACACCAAACCTTCAAAGGACTAAAACCTTCAAATAGACTCTGTGAAGGGAGTGAAATGAATCACCTATTTTAGGACCTGCCACCGCCCTTACCAAGCGCGGCCCCACCCCTCCTGGACTTGGGATTCAGCGCATATGATGCCTTGATGGACAGCAGAACCCTCAGGGGAAGAGGCACCTTCGGGGTGTGTCCAACACCCCCAGGAGGGGGACAGACGTCCTGCTCACCGAGTCAAAGCCACATACCCACAAGCCAGGCTCCGGATTCTCCAGCCACAGAGGTCCTGCACAGCCTTCGGATACATGGTAGACTCACGGGACGTGTTGGTGGCCCCCCAGAAAAACAGACCACCTGCAGAAAGACAAACACAATCTCATGTGACCAGATATCTCAAGAGCTGAATTCTCACCTTCAGCAACATCAACGAGAAAGGCAACAGCATGGGAACCGCCGTGCAAGATGCTCGGCACCCGTGACAAAGGAGTGTGGTGTTCCAAAGAAACCTGGGGAGAAGCCAATGCCGGTCAAGGTTCCTGGTCCTAGAAGACGCCAGTGGTTGTGGCTCCCCGCAGAACACTCCGCTGCCAGGGAGGGAAACCACAAATACTTCTTGACACCCTCCCCTCCCAAGGCCCAGACGGGACCGCCACTCACCCACTTCACTGACGGCGAATGAGCAGGTGTAGCCGGCATAGATCTGTGACGCCCCACGCCCGGGGAAATCGAACAGCTTCACCAGGCGGGGGACCATCTCGTCCTTCTGCTCGGCGTGGCCCAGCCGGCCATAGCCGCCGAAGCCCCAGGAGAAGACGCGTTTCTGGGAGTCGAGGACCAGCTGCAGGAGAAACCAAGGGCGGGGCCGGCCCGCAGACAGGAGGATTAACAGGGGTCCTCGCTTCAGTCCTGGAGAACCCGGTGCAGTGGGCTAATGGCAAAGGGGCAAAACACTGCAGACCCCGTCCCATCACCTGCCTCCCACGGTGGCGGAGGCGACAGAGCGGCAATGCGCGGACTGTGCTGTTTGCTCTGCCAGGGGCACAATTTTTGGTGCTTTATTTTTTTAAGTCACAAGTCTTTCCCTTCCCTCATGACAGCAGGGTATGTTTCCAGAGCAGACAACACATCCATCTCCCCACAATACTGAGTGACCTGCAGAGAGAACCCAGAAGGCTGGTCTGCCTCGCTTTTCTATAGGCTCGCCACCCCCCACACAGGGGGCTTCCACCTGGTCCCTGGTGCAGTGAGCACAGAGACTGACAGCACTTTAACATCTATCTTCTTTCCTACATAGTATCTTTGATGTTTAATGTTTGAATCACGTGAAGTACAACCTATAAGAACAATCTGACGTGAGAGGCCTAAACAAGACCTGACTTTACCTGCCCTGACTTAACTGTTTGTAGACGTCAAACAACTGGAATCTCCTAGTCCAGCCACTGAGCACCAGACAGGGCAGAGGACTCCAGGGAAGGAGCCGTGCCCGCGGTCACCCGGCCAGCCGGCTGCCACCAGGAGACCAGCTGGTCTCTGGACTCCCAGCCTTGCACTTTCAACAGACAATAACCATGTGCAACTCACAGACATTCTCAGCACAACAGCTGCAAGGAGGCAGCTAAGATAAAGAGATACTTAGTTATAAAAGGGCCCTGACCGCCCGGGGGCTTTGAGGACAAAGCACCATCCTGGCACACCAAAGTCAAGGGTTCAGTCCCCAGCCAGGGCACGTATGAGAAGCAATCAATGAGTACACAACTAAATGGAACTAAGTGGAATAAGTGATGCTTCTCCCACTCACCCAAATCAATGGGAAAATAATTTTTTTTTTTTTTTTTTGTATTTTTCTGAAGCTGGAAACGGGGAGAGACAGTCAGACAGACTCCTGCATGCGCCCGACCGGGATCCACCTGGCACGCTCACCAGGGGGCCACACTCTGCCCACCAGGGGGCGATGCTCTGCCCCTCCGGGGTGTCGCTCTATTGCAACCAGAGCCACTCTAGCGCCTGGGGCAGAGGCCAAGGAGCCATCCCCAGCGCCTGGGCCATCTTTGCTCCAATGGAGCCTCGCTGCGGGAGGGGAAGAGAGAGACAGAGAGGAAGGAGAGGGGGAGGGGTGGAGAAGCAGATGGGCGCTTCTCCTGTGTGCCCTGGCCGGGAATCAAACCCGGGACTTCTGCATGCCAGGCCGATGCTCTACCACTGAGCCAACCGGCCAGAGCCAGGGAAAATAAATTTTTAAAAGATATTTACATACAGTGTATTGCTGTTTATGTAAAGTAACCTTAAGGAAACCCCACTTTGATAACTAAAAACTATTCAACATCTCTAGTATAAGATGCCCATGATATTCTGGTTGGCAAACTGCAGCTTGCGAGCCACATGCAGCTCTTTGGCCCCTTGAGTGTGGCTCTTCCACAAAATACCACGTGTGGGCACTACCTCGATAAGGAATGTACCTACCTATATAGTTTAAGTTTAATATGGCTCTGTTGACTAATGAATTTGCCAACCACTGTTTAGACAAAAGCAAAAAAAAAAAAAAAGTAAAAAAGCAAAGCAGAAAAGCACTGTGATCTCAACTCAGAATGTCTGCACATCTGGAAGACAGCTGCAAGGCCAGGTGCCAGGTCACCAGAGCAATCCCACCCTCTCTGCGGAGAGGACTCTCAGATACAAGGAAAAGTCACTTAGGACTTACTGTGTGGTTGGCACCACAAGCCACATCTCGTACAACCACGTTGGGGACTGGCAGAATCTGCCCGTCTTTCGTCTTCTCGATGAAGATGGCTACTCGCCGGGGTACCAGCTCACAGTCGTACTCTATCCGCTGCGCCCGGGCAATGAACTTCCCATCCGAGTTGTGTCCTGCAGCGACCAGAGCCAGCGGTCAGCAGCAGCCAAGGCACAGGCCCCCCATTCACCACGGTAGCAGGCGAGCACCTGCCCCAGCCAGCCATGAGGTCCCAGCAGGACACCTTTGTCAACCAAGGCAGCATTCTCCAATCTGAGGCACAGCCCAGGTAGTGGCCATGAAATTGATTTTGGGGGTTGAAACCAATTATTCAGTTATTTAAAAAAATAAACACCAAAGGAGAGTGTCTACAGTAAGGCCATTGTTTGCGTATTTGTATTTCTACATGCAGACTGGGCTGCAATGTAGACTGTAGCTCTTACTGGGAGCAGCAGGCTGCAGAGTCGGAAGCTACTAGACCAAAGGAATGGTCTGTGCCCCACCAGGTCGGGGGCGGGGAGGCTCAAAGAGCCTGTGGATGGGCCAAGAAGGAACCATAAAGTTCAACACACAACCCCAGACTTTCATTTTTAGGCAAGTCTAAAAAAAACTAAATGTATCATTATAGTTGGTAAAATACAGTTAACTGGCACATTCTCATCCTTGCCTTGCCTGACCCAGTAAATGCACTTGGGAAGGGGGGTGAGTATGTGTGCCCGTGATACACTTCTTCAAGGTCACATTTATGTTCCAGTTCCAAGACTGATCTCTCTGGATTTGGACATTGAGACTGAAAACAGGTTTACAAAGCAGGCAAGTAAAAAATAACTGAGTCTAATACATACACAAGTACCGATGCTATGAATACAAATCAAGCCAATTTCTCAGGGCCTTCGAACGACTATAAACTAAGCAGATGAGGTCCTCTATAAAGTGCTTCAATGCTGACTGGTACACAGGAACTAAGTTACGTCGGCCATTTTTACCACCAACATCCCTTGATTCTCCCTGAAGGAAAATCAAATTGCCTTGACATGCCACTTGTCTGCAGATCTGGGGCAGCCGCAGGCAGTAGGAGTCACGCACATTTCCGGAAGTAGACCAGAACGCACCCTGGTGTTTGGCTCGGGGCTGGGGACAGCACCAGGGCCTGTGGCTATGGAAACGTTTTCTCCAACAAGTCTCTGGCAACTCCCTGGCAACCAGGCCCTGAATGTGCATAAGGGGCTGTTCTTTCTTATTCATTTCTGACTTGAGGTATATTTAGTTTCACCAAGTCACTGTTCCCTAATGTCTAAGGCCAGCGAGATGCTCCTCCTTCTATTTATACAGCCTTCCATCTGCCTGCTTTTAATGACGTGGAGCCCCAGCAACCCAGATGCGGGGGCGAAGATCTGGAGTGGCATGCAGCGCGGAGCCAGCAGAGGGCGCCCACGCCTCACCGCCTACTCACAAGGGGCTGGGGTGTGGGAAGGCGCCCGGAAGGGGAAAAACACTGGTGTCAGAAAATATGGAGACCTTGTAAAATCGTATGGAAAGACATTTTCCACTTACTGAGAAGTGCTGAGAGCTGTTTTCTGAGTTTTTCTTTCCTAATCAATGAGATATAAGTAAATATGTTTTTGGATAAGTACATTCCGTTGAGGGACAAACACGGGAAGGGATCCCAGTAGTCACTTTTACATGTGGCTTTTTTAACATGTGGTTGGTTCCCTCAGGTGTGTACCAGAAATGATTGCCCAGGCCACCATTTCCAGAACAACCTTAATCTTGTGTAATGTTCTCATTTTCAGTAAAAGCAAATCTCTAAATATAAAATTGAATGAATGTGATTTGACCCCCCCTTTTTTTCTATTTCGAAATCTTCATATATCTAAACATAAAGTCCCAAATCAGAGAAAAGAATCTTATGTCAGACTGGAGCCGTGACTTTTTCTTTAAGGCAAGGCATTGTAGTGCTCCACAACCCTGTGACTTACGACATGCTGTCCCACTCAAGGCTGAGATCCTGTTAATGGACCAAGGCTATTATCTGCGATCAATTAACCACATTTCTAACACATGTGCAGCCCCACGCTGACTTCTGGTTCTAAATATACAGACAGATTACAGAGCTTTTAAAAAAATATACTTCATACCCAGCTGCCCATATTCAGGGCACCCAAAGGAATAGAGGTTTCCTTTGCAATCCATTATCATACTGAATTCAGCCCCACAGGCCATTTTGGTAATTGGCTGACCGTTGTACATTATCTGAAAAGAAAAGACAGCAGACTCTCAGATATTTTTTCAAAAGACTGATTAAAAAGTCTCTACTAAAAAGTCTCTACCTCTCTGGTTGGTGTTGAAACAATTACTAGGCTACAAAAGGAATTTACTGGGCTCAACAATTCTAAGGCAAAAGCTTAGATACACAATCACCCTCCTGACCGTCACCTTCCCACTAGAGTCAGGTTCACGGACAGGTAAAGGGTGTCCCAGGGTCTTTGAAACTCTAATCTTCAAAACAGCCGACACTGTGCCTCGCTCATCCTGGTACCCAGTAATGCTGAATTCAACTGGCCAGCGTGGGCACAAAGGTGAAAGAAAATGGAAACTCACCCACACTTAACCCACAAATCTCACTTTAGTCACTAGGTTCAGCCCCAACTTTTCAAAGAAAAGCTTATATAAGTGTTATTGGCAACCAGTAAAACGAACTATTACACATTCTTCTTTGCCTCTGTAAAGACACCTGACCAACGGTCTTACTTAATTGAAGGTGTGAACAAGAAATAAATTGGTTCAAAATCAGCAGCTAGAAGAAGACAGTGAAGGCTCCGAGTAACTGAACATGGGATTTGGAATAAAGCTAAGGAGTACTTGGAAAACTCGCTGTCTACTACACATGCCTCCGCCTGGAAAAGCCCAGCGAGAAGTGGAGAGCAGATGTCACGGCACTGCCGAAAATCAGCCGCGGATCTGGAGATGGGAGCAGAACTGGGGCCCAGGCCACCAGTCCGGTCCTTACTGGTGTAGAAACCCTCACATCTGGCCACAGAGCAATGGCTAACAAGACGGATGGAACGATTCAGAGCAGCTAGGCCTGTCTCTTTTCAACATCAAGAAGTGTGGGTTCCTCCCCCATTAGACCACTCCTCAGGCACTTACTAGCATTCTGTGGCATTGTATTAGTTCATGTTTTAGGGATAAAGCCCACCCCTCCCACTAACTCCTATCTGTGTTCTAAACACCCGGCAGGTGACTACTGGCAAAGACGAGTCACATCCCTATAACATTCCTTCCTTTCTTTGGGATAGAACAGGCTTAAAACGGGGCCTGTGTAACAAATTACTTCATTCAGAAAAGCCACTCTGCTTTCAGGAAATTTTTCAACTGCGGATATATATTGTACCTGTTTTAAAGACTACAGCATATGATTCCACTCAAAGCACCTAGACCCAGTACAGGGGATCAAAAAATAAATCACACAAAAGGTCACCAGGGCCCCAGGCTCACGCGGTACCTGTGCGGGGCTCGGGACGGCGTCTGTCTGGTTGCCAAGGCCCAGCTGTCCCATCTTGTTCTCTCCAAAGGCAAACACGGAGCCCGTTTCTGGGAGGAAAGAATGGCATCACAAAGGGAAAATCATGCCGAGGTTTATTAACTGGATTTGAAATCAAAGGCTCCCAAATAATAAAAACAGCTCTTTTGTCAGGAAGGATGCAAGTGAGACAGTCTTCATTCCAAAAGGTGGTGGAGGGATGGCTCAGAGCAAACCCTTTAACAGCAGAGACTCCCGGGGTGCTCTCTGGCCCGCCCCCTTGCCACCAGCCCTGCCTGTGGCTGTGGCTCTGGAAGCCTTCCAGAGGCTCCCACCCAGGCTCTCTGGGCACCTTTCTAATGGTGACCAAGAGTCACAGAGGGAGCTCTAACCCACCGTCCAGAGGACCATGGGGCCTCCCGCCACCGTAAAGCAGCAAGCCCCATTCCTTACCTGTCAAGGCCAGGGTGTGATTCCGCCCACAGGCTGCTGACACAATCACTTCGTGGCTGAGACCCTCAATGAGTCTGGGGGCTTCCACTCTCTTGGTGTCGCCATGTCCCAGCTGCCCCTTCTCATTGCGACCTGTAGATCAAACGTCAGATGACATGGGATGGAGAGAGCGGCAGAGCGGCTTCCTGGACATACGGGCCCTCTTCAAACGGACACATATGTCTTCCAGGTGCCCCCGCCAACGCCAACAGCCAAGGAGGGGAAAGGAAGCTCCAGCTTCTCGGGCGATGGCTGCCTTCCTAGGCCGGCCCGAATGGGACTGGCTGGCCAGGGTAAGAAACTCGGGGCTGTCCCCAAAAACGTATCCATCCCAGCCACCAGTGGCCTACATCAACTTCTCTGGCCCTCTCTCGTGGGGCGGCAGCTGGGACCCACCATGGACACATCCCTTTCTGCTACCACGGAAAACTGGCCCAAGCGCAAGAGCTCCCGGAAACAGCTCACTTCTTACAGCCCCTGCCAGAGAATTCCCTCAATCTCTTCACGACAAGATGTATTTTAAGACAGCAACCATTTCGACACCTGCCTCATAAGAGTTTAATTACCTCAGTGCTCTGGACATCTACTGCGGCCCATTTGGCTGCTGCCCAATATTTCCGTCCTTTCATCACCCTTTAAATGATCCTCACAGGAGCAGCGCTGGCCACTTCCTACAGACCACCCTTCATCGGCCCCCTGGCTGTGTGCACCCCAGCAACAGACGAAGGCGAGACCCGGTCTGAACACAAGCGCTCCCTCTGGAGCTGCGCTAGCTAGGGGGCCAGGTGGCAGGGAGGCCCGGGGAGGCACCCCTGGCCACCGAGTTTCCACAGTGCACAGGCCGGCGGCGAAGCCCTTCAGCTGTGAAGCAGACATGGCCAAGTCATGTGGACCAGGAGGAGGCCGGACACCCCTAAACCTTCCCTTGTTTTCAACACGGGCTTCTGGAGCTCCGAATCAAAACAGGACAACAGCAGGTCCCTCCGGTTAGGAGAAAAAACACACCTGCTACTCAACAATTTGCAAGATGTTGGGGAGGTTTTACAGGACCAAAAAGTCAGGGCATCTGGGGGAGGAGGATGGTTCACAGCCTCCACAACAATGAACTTGACCTTTAGGTCACAGGAAATGAGAGAAGAGCTACAAAGAGGAGCACAAGCGTCCTGGAGAGGGCCTGAGCGGGGAGTGACCGGCCTCTGGTTACCTGAAGAAGACCACGTCTGGAGGTGAACTTTGATTTCACCCTCCGGCAGGAGAGGAAGACAAGCTGCCCAAGTTTACTGGGAAAGGCACTTTCAACACGGAACAAGTGCCAAGTGGGGTTTTTCGGCCAGAGGGGCTGGCAGGTGCAGACCCCTTATGAGTGATGTGCAGTTATAGCTCAAATGCTTCTGGACACTAAGCAAGGTCCCTTACCTTAGACCAGGGGTAGTCAACCTTTTTATACCTACCACCCACTTCTGTATCTCTGTTAGTAGTAAAATTTTCTAACCGCCCACCGGTTCCACAGTAATGGTGATTTATAAAGTAGGGAAGTAACTTTAGTTTATAAAATTTATAAAGCAGAGTTACAGCAAGTTAAAGCATATAATAATAATTACTTACCAAGTACTTTATGTCGGATTTTCGCTAAGTTTGGCAGAATAAATCTTTATAAAACAACTTACATTTTAACAGTTGTTAAACTTTATTTAACAACTTTAGTTAAATCTATCTTTTTATTTATACTTTGGTTGCTCTGCTACCGCCCACCATGAAAGCTGGAACGCCCACTGGTGGGCGGTAGGGACCAGGTTGACTACCACTGCCTTAAGAGTGACCAACACTGGACATCACCCCCGCAGCACCACATCTGCTCCCGGGATGTGTTTTTGCCCCAGGGCCAGGTTAGGACAGTCTACAGAATCATTCCCTGCCCACAGGGTCAACAGAGGGGCCATTTTTAGAAGTACCATGTAAGTGAAATTCAGTCGAGAGATCAGGAACACGATATTTAAAGTTGGGGACTGACAGCCTGCGGTGGGCGGGGTGCCGAGGAGGTGGACACACCTCCACGCCAACCGGGAGAAAACAAAATTCAAGGCAATGTCAGCATGTCACCAAGAGACTACAAAGTATAAATTTGGGCCAGACACACTTGCTAGTTTTTTCTCTCTCTCCCAACTGAATGACAAAATTAGCAGAGTGCAGGGAGAACAGATGTTAATATATTTGAACTTTGGTAGAGCAGCTCGTGAAATTGCAAAAAATGATTCAAACAGACCAAAATAAAAATGCAGTCATATGGACTAAAAGCTGGCTGAAGGGCCAGAAACAAAGGGTGGGAACAAATGCCAGCACACCAGGTGGAGTCCAGGAGTGATCAGCAGGGAGTGAGGCCACACTGGGCCTCAGTCAGTACCTGGACATGCTCAGGAAGGAGAGGTGGGTCCCAATGCGCACAAGCCCTCTGCAGGGGACACTGAAATGGAAGAGCTGCCAGGCAAGGGCAGGGAAACCTCCCAGGTAGCCAGGCCAGGAATTCAGCAGCAGGGAAAGCCAATCAACTCAGAAAAAGAAATGGAAAAAATGGGCAATGAGCATCAGAGCACGCAGGCTTGTGTGAGCCCCAGAAGCAGGGGGACAGGACTGCAGACACTCAGGGGCTGATGTCACAACGTAGCTGCTATAAAAACAGGTGCCATTTAAAGTGGCAAGAACACAGGTCTTACATCAATCACTGTGCTGCAGAACAAGAGGGCAGGGACTGTCTGCTGGGGGGGGGGGGGGGGGCAGCAGGCCTGAAATAGAAATTTAGTTCTAGGCACCGCGGTTATCAGAGGACCCAGATTCAATCAGGATATTCAGGAAAAGGTTGCTTAAAAAGGAGATTCAAAGAATTAGGGGGCTGCAGGAAGATTTTTAAAAAAAGAAAAGTGGAGGAAGGTGACACATATGTAGGGTACAGCCGAGACTGGTGGGAACCAGGAAGAGGAAATGGGGGCTGCAAACACCAGAGCTCCGCCTCAGGGAAGGCACAGGAGGAAGTCGGCCCCACAGGGGACCGTGCATGAGTCACCCTAGCGCCCGCGCGCTTGTACTTACCCCAGCTCCACAGCTTCCCTTCCGTGGTGATGAGGAGGCTATGGGCAGCGCACGACCCTGACACCACTGTCCGCACCCGGACCCCCGACAGGCACCCATATCTGTGGGGCCCCCACAAGTTCTGCCCAAGATTGCGGTAGGCAACTGCAAAAAGAATAATGCAAATCTGATACCTGCAGGGACAAGCAGTGAAGAATAGTGCCCCCCAAATGCCACTAGCCACCCAGGATCCACTCTCTCATGGTCCAGCCTCAGGGGTCCCTGGGGTGCCACCTGGGAAGTTAGTGCCTGTGTGGACCTAGTCAGTGGCCATGTGGACAGTGACACGCCACCTCCACCTGTGGCCTGACGCATGAGACCCCAGAACCACAACTGCTACTGAGCACGCCCTCCTGCAGCCCGCCCCATGGGGGAGAGGCCAACCCAGGAAGCCCAGTGGACCTGGTGCGCCCCTCCAGCTTCTCACTTTCCTCGGCTACGCTGCAGCCAGGAGGCTCTGTGGAGTGACTTGGAGCATCACCTGTCCACCTGCCCTCCCAGCAAGTCCATCCGGCCCTTTGTGAGGGGCCCCAGCTGATACTGTGCCCACAAACCAATCTCCCACCATTCATTTGCTCCTTGCTCCTTTCTCAGGGGTCCTCTTGTGTTGGCCAGGTCATGACCCCTGGCCTTTGCCATGTATTCACTTCCCAGAGAACCCCTCCCCTAACCCCTGCTTATTCTTCAAACCTCAGGTAAAGCATCCCCTCCTCTGGGAAGCCCTCCCTGCCACATCCCCCTTTAACTTGTCAACCCCTGTACACCAGCTCCCGGTGGATCCTGCCACGAACTTCCCTACTGAACTCATGGCCTCCCCACTCTGCACTGGCCGCCGGGGCCCCCCACTGCCTGCCACACGTACGCATTCAAAAGTCACGTTGGCAGGTGCGTGGGAGGAAAGAAATAGCTACCTCCTTCAAAATCCCTACTTCACCTATTAGTGGATGGGGCACAGACAATTTTTTGCTTAATATTTTCAATTGGGACTCTCGAGGACAGAAACCTGAACACATCTCTGGGCCTCTGATGACCATTATGAAATGCCAGCTGCTGACAAATCAGCCATGCCAGGTCGATCTGGACATGGGAACTGATCAAAAGGTTGATGTCCCCATCAATTTCCTGGCTCCATGGAAAAAGTGTCTGTAAAATTGTTGTGTCAAGCCCCACCCTGCCTGCACCCCACCAGCAGAGGGTGCCACCCACGTCCTCTCCTGTAGTAACCAGGGGATGATCAGGCAAAGGAGGGCAGGCTGGACTCAGGACTACAGGTCACAATGTCACCCAACAACAGCCCTGAGCTTCACCTGAAGACACCCCCTATGACTAAAAGGTATAAAGAAAAACGAACAACTTCCTAGAGAAAGAGCAAACCAAAAATGAGGGCATTCACAGGTTAAATTAAAACTTAAGGCCCCAGCTGCGTAGATCAGATGGTTGGAAAGTTGTCCTGATACAGCAAGGTTGCACAGTCAGGACACAAATAGGAATCAACCAATGAATGCATACATAAGTAGAACAAGTTGATGCCTCTCTCTCTTCCCCTTCCTCTCTCTTAAATCAATAATTTAAGACAAAACATAAAAACACTCTGCCTGACTAGGCAGTGATGCAATGGATAAAGCATTGACATGGGATGCTAAGGACTCAGGTTCAAAACCCTGAGGTTGCATGCTTGAGGTTGGGACCATAGACATGACCCCATGGTCAGTGGCTAGAGCCCAAGGTCGCTGGCTTGAGCAAGGGGTAACTCGGTCTGCTGTAGCCCCAGATCAAGACACATATGAGAAAGTAATCAATGAAAAACTAAGGTGCCTCAACTATGGGTTGATGCTTCATATCTATCCCTTCCTGTCTGTCTGTCCCTCTCTTACTTAAAAAAATTTTAAATTATATAAAACTTCATTCAGAAGGAGAAAAACCAGAAAAGCAAAATTGGGAATGAGAGACAACAAAAAGGCACCCTTAAATGAGTCCAACGAGGGCAAACTTCTGCTATCTAGAGCGTGGAAAGGGTGTTTAACCCACAAGGCGGCTTCCCTACCTTCTTAGCCTCATCTTACACTTGCAGGAGCCAATCCAGGCTCTGCTCCCACTGGAATGTACTTCCTCTCTCTGGGCTCCAGTGTCTGTAACTGTGAGTGAGCCACTCCTGGGAAGAGAAGCTTTGAGAAAAGGTGCCACACGTGCACAGGGCTGGCAAACTTAGGTCATCACACACCAGGCCTGGTTTCCTGGCGACACCAATAGCTAGGGGAGCTTGAGCTCTAAGTCTGGGCACTTTCCACAGCAGGAGAGCATGGCTCGGACCGTCTTCAAATTCAGCTGGAGTCCAAGCAAGCGCGGAGACGCCTGTGTTTTCATGGACTAAGATGATCATCCCTGTCTTGAGGCACCAGTGAGTATCAGGGTGCAAATATTTGCTCACTGGGCAATGCTGAAAAGTACTTTGGGAATCCTTCCAAATGAAATCAAGAAGCCATAAAAGGTGGCACTGTGCCAGCCTCACTTCTCTGGAATGGGCCAGGATTCTCCTGAGGAAAGACACCAATTTTCTGAAAGCATCTGAGGACTAAAGTTACTTCCTAAGAAGTCTCTGCTCCCCCGCTCCAGACTGTTACTCACTGTCAAACCAGCTCCTGCAACAATGTGGCAGCTTGCAGAAATGTGGACTCTTCTGAAGTAGCTGACAGTTTGACTGACATGTGACAAATGTCTAGGACATTTTGACATCCCACAGGACCACCTTTTTCATTTTAATAAAAATAAGCGACATGAGATGGAAGATGGGGAAAAGGTTCACTTGAGGTTACAATTTATATTTTTCCTGTTCAATCGTAATGAAACTGTTTTTGTTTAGTTTTTTAAAAAACAGACTTGCACAAGACCAGGGTTCAAATCTAGCTCCACCCCTGGAGTGGCTGTGTGGCCTCAGGAAAGTTACTTGGCCTCTTTAAACATTCTTGTAAATGAATACAATACCTACCTGGCGGACAGTCACCAAATCACATTGAACACCCACTACGTAGGAAGCATGCAATAAATAGTCACTTCTTATATTTTTAGAACTGCTTCTCATACCTTGCTGTTTAGGCACTTCTTTCCGACCAATCAAGTCCCAGTTGGTTGCCCCAAAAATCAAAAGCTGCCCTTTGCACTTAGACCCTTCAAGTTTCTGCAAGACAGAGAGAGGGAAAAGAATTAGCTTGCAATGCTGCTTGCTTCCAGCTTTCTAAGTCCATGCAACAGCAGAAAACAAAAATAATACACTACCAACACTTTCACCCAGTGGACTGAGGCCCGTGGTGCTCAGCACCTCACCAGCCCACTTCTACGTGCCAATCCCAACCCTGCCCTAGTTACGCCCAGGCTCACGATTACCCTTTGATTTCTATTTATTGCAAACACACACACACACACACACACACACACACACACACACGGCCCTAATGACATCCCTCCCATTCACTCTGCAAGAGACCCATGTCACCCAGGGAGTTCTAAATCAGCTGTCCTTGGGCCAAAGTCTCTATTTTCTCGCAAGTATGACGTTCCGCACATGGACTTCAGCCTTAGGAGCCCGCATCATCTCTGCACAGTAATGATGCAGTAATTCACCATTCCTCCCATGGCTGCCCATTGTGCCAGGAGCCTCTCTGCAGGACAGAGGAAGACAAGGGACAGCATTGCAGGACTGGGCAGATTCGACCCTGGTGGCCTTGGATGGGCTCATCCTAACTGCTGGCCCGTGAGCTGGGGCTCAGTGGTGAGTGGAACAAGGGACCACCCAGGGCTGGGCCGCAAGAGGGAAGGCTGTGGTTCCCAGCTGGTAGATTCAGTCCTCATCCTGACAACACAGACAGTTATTAGAGCCACATACTCTCAGGCTGTCAATGGGAGGATGTGCCACCTTCCTAGTCACTGTCCAGTTCTGGGCAGCACTAATTACATTCTCAGCACTTTGCTTCACTTTTGAACTAACCACTCAGTCCCACTGGGCAAGGGAAGCAGCAACCTCCTCCCCTGCTCTCATCCTGTGCACCCTCCCCCAGGGACAGCAGAAGGAAAAAGAAGAGGTTTCCTTCTCTTGACAGAATTGTTCTTGGAAGGCTGGAAGAAAAGGGCCAAGCAGATTTGGATCCAGTCATTCCAACCTCCCCGCAGTGACCGCCCTGGCAGGACGCTTTGGCACCGTGTGCGTCATTTGTAAGATGAACACATCTTCACAATTGAGTCTATCTTTCTGGGTCACACACCTCTGTGGGACCCAAACCTGATGTCACAGGCATCCCACACAGTACAGGTCCTGTCGTGCTCGCCGCTTGGCCACGTTTCCATGGTTGGAAGACGGTCCGTCTACAGGACACCTCTGGCAGTCAGCGCGCGAAGGGGGAACAAACAGCCAGGAATGGAGAATAGCTTGGCTGCATTTAAATAATTTAGACAACGACCTTAATCGGAAGGTAGTCCATCCCTGCAGAACCCAGACTCAGATTACTTGAACGGGAGCCTAGTTTCCCCAGGTTATCTCTCCCCTTCTTTGTTTAACAGGCGGGCCTGGCTGGAACATTCTACAGGTCTGCTGCAGATGAATGGCAGCCAGTGGGTTCTGTCAAGTTTCCCTTGGAAGGAGCAGCCCTGAGTTTCTGCCATGTCCCCAACTTGCCCTCCACTATTTCTAAGACTGATGTGGAGGGGGCAGCAGACATAGGACGGAACTGAGGCACCACGGGATGAGCTACCCTAGACCAGAGGATGGCAGCGGGAGATTTGGAATGACGGCACTTCAGGCCCAGCGGTCCCTCACCGAGCTTCCCCCCAGGCAGGCAGAGGGCCCCTGGGTGCCACGTGCAGCACTCACTGTTAACCACTCGGCACGGAGAGGCAGGCCCCCCAGCAAGAGTCCACCTGCGGGGTCGGACACTGCAAGACCCACAGCTCAGTCACTGTCACAACTCACTGTAAGCTCTGGGCTGGAGCGGGGTCAATGGTCAAGGGCTTGTGGACACTGGCCCTGTCAATCCAGTTAAGAATTTACACAAAAATCCAACCTGTCTGACATAAGGCGTTTCTGAAAAAATTGGTAAATCGAATCTACCGCAGTGACAGTGGTCTGACTCCTATAAAGGTGTTATCCGTATTCAGGTTTGTATGTCATGGGCCTTAGTTCTTCTCCCATCAGATGGAGGGAGTTGGCCCTTTCAGTGCTATTATCTATAACATTATTAGGTTTATACCCTTCATACCCATCAGGATGGTTAACTCTTTCGCGGACTGGCACATTCTGGCAGACCAGCGGTTGAAAAACACTGAATACCATTGTTTGCTGCAGACTACTTATCTTTATTTCTCTGTAATTTAATTCTCCCCTCTATCTTCTATAAAACCAAAAATGAAAGTAAGGAGTAGAAATCCTAACACCTCTTAAATCACAGCCCAGGTTCTTCTTGGTCAGAGAGCTGCATGGGCCCCAGTGTGGAGACCCCAGATGCCTGGGGACTCCATCCAAGGACTCTCCAAGTAATGGCTGTCGGGGTTGTGAGGCCCTCCCAGGTGGAATCCAGCCATCACTGATCACCCAAGAGATTCTTTTTTGGGTTTCCTCCTCGTCTGCAATACTGCCTGTGCCTAAAGGCAAGAGAAGCTGGAAAGTCTCCCAAACGGAACCAATGAATTCCACTTCACCTTGCTGCTTCCGGACAGCCCCGATCACATAAGCTAGGCAGAGATGAACGGCCCCAGCAGAAAAATGCACTGAGCTTCTTCAATCAACAAAATGGGGTTTCTGGTCCAAAGCAAGTTTTGAATGATTGCCCAAGTGCAAAGAACATGTTTATGAAACTCAGAGTCAACCTTTAACATATATCTACTTAGAAGACTGCTGTTCTCGGTGGAGGGGAAACTTCAGAAAAATGTCAGCAACGACAAATTCCCTAATGGGCTTTCAGCTCCAACAGACTTTCAACTTCGTTTCCAGTTGTATTTATTTGGTCCTTTCGAATGGGAGACTTGTCTCAGGGTCCACAAAACTCCAGCAACCCAATACTGGAAAAACTACAAAGACCTGGACAGCTTACAATGCTCACCTGTTGTCTCGGATTAATAAACCCAGGCTGCCTGCTTCATCTACAGGGTTATGAAGTTCATAGGGAATTCAGGTTGCATCAACCCAACCATCATTAACATGCTCACCTAGCAAACTACATATAAACAAAAGGATGTTGAAGAGAGCATTTTCTGTGACCGAAATAACTTTTTTTTTAAATGCACTTTTTACTTAAAGCAGCTTTGCCCCTCAACCACCCAAGGATCGTGGGTTCCTCTCTCACAAGTCCAAAGTCTGCATGCAGCTTTGAGTTAACTGAAGGTAACATTGTTTCAGACAAACTCCAGGTAACTGCTCTCACACAAACCTCCTTCAAACAGCCTGAACAGTGGTGAGGCTTGCAAAATTCTCAGTAAAAGCCTCTTTCTGAAACAAGCTAGGGACTGCTGTTGGCAGACAGGATCCCCAGGACTGTTTAACAGGCAGAGAAATCTTGCATTTCCTTTGGAATCCAGGAACCTGGGCCCAGGGACACTGGTCAGGAGGCCCACACAGGACCAGGAGTGTAGATACCTGTGGGAGGGCCACGAGGCAGCACAGGCCTGGCCTCGACTCTGGACAAAACTCAATGCATACTAATAAAAACTTAAAAGTTAGGGCATGTACTTTCTATGAGGCATATAAAAGTACTGAAGCAGTGCAAAGGAAACTACTTAACAGAGTCTGTTTTTTAAGGAAGTAGGGGAAGGGATGTATGCACACGGAAACATAGTATCTTTCTCTCTCTCAGGCACTTAAAAGATGAGATGTAAATGTAAAACCTTACACTGCGCCCGACAGCTGTGTCTCCCAGTTAAGACTAATAGGACCATTCCCATCAGACAAGCAGCTGTGCACATGCTGATAGGGTGCCTGGAGTCCCTCTGCGAATCCCAGCACTGGATAAGAATCTTATTTCCTGACAGCAAAACTCGAAGCTCTAAAGGTCAACTGTCAATTCCTGGGAGAAAGAAAACAGCAGAGGCTGAGCCCACCTGCCCATGCGGGTTCCTTCTCTCCTACCAGAGTGGCAGAAGGGCAAATGTCTGGCACCTCAGAGGGTTAGACTGGTCAAAGGAAAACAGTTCCTGTGTTCAGTTTCTCAAGACTGTGACCATTTCCCTGGTACCAGTCTGGTCCCCACCCTAGATGAGATATTTTAGTGACATGGGTTCCCATTCACTTCACTTCTCGCTCTACCATCTCAGGTGGAGACTGAATGGGAGGGCAGTTACCAAGCACTTTCACAGGAACAATTAATGTGCAGGGACGTGACGATGACATCAGAACACACCTGGGCCCATGTGGAAACCCAGCCCCATGTGATCCCGGGCTGTTAAAACTCTGTGCCCCAGTTTCCTCATCTACAAAGTGGATGTGGAAATGTGTTATTTTTAACCATTTCAACAATGCCAGCGCTCCCCTGGAGGAGAGCACTCCGATGCTCTGGTCCCTTACAAACCCTTTAGGGAGAGCAAAGGACCTCTCTAGGTGTCAGATTCTAGAACCTAAGTGAAGTTCTTACTCTCTTGGGATTACCTGAGAATTTGGTGAAAGCTTCGACCCTCTTAAACACTCATCCCACACTAAAGCTGTAGGTTTTGAGGACCTAGGTTAAGAACACTGTCTCTGCAGGGTTTTGCAGGCACACAAGTTGAGATAGTCGTGATCTTAAGATTTTTAACGTCCAATTCTAACGAGAAAATTCGATAATGAGATGCTCCTTGCCCTGAAGGGGGGATTACAGAGTTCTCACCTAGCACCCACCCCTTGGGACCCCAAACAGTGAACAAAGCCCAAACACCTCTCAGCCGGGGGCTTCCGAACCTCCAGTGAGAGGACTCTCCAGAGCATGCGCCCTGGCACCCCGCCCCGGCGCCGGCCGCCCCCGTCTCCCCGGCGGCGCGAGACAGTGCAGGGCCGTAAGAGGCATGCGCGGCAGCCACCAGGCCCCGCCCCCCTGGAGCGCCGGAGCTGAGGCGGCGGGAACCTCAAAGCCGCGGCGCAAACCGCCGCTCCCCGCAGCGCACCGGAGACCCCTTTCCCGGAGTCACCCAGGCATACCGACGGCCGCAGGAGGCGGGGGGCGGCCAAGGGCACAGGGCGTCAGGCCCCGCGCGCGCATCCCCTGCTCTGGCCCAAGACAACTTGCAAAAGTCTCCGTTCCCGGGGCGGGAGGGGGAGGCGGAGGCAGTAAGCTCCAGCGGCGCCGGGGGCGGGGCCATGACCCCCTCGCGCGCGGGCGGGCGCAGGCTTCGGACGCCCCTCCCCCGCCGGGGGGCCCGGGGCGCGCGCCCCAAGGACCAACGGCCGCCCCGGCGGGCGGCGCGGTGTCAGATAGGCCGCCGACCGCGCCCGCCTCTGGCCCGCGCCCACCCCGCGCCCTTTTGTTGTGCGGCGGCGATGATGATTCAGCCCGAGGCCTGTGCCGGCCCGCCACCCCCGGCCAGGACTCAGGCACTGGGGCTGCGGGCCTCCCCCCCTCCCCCGCCCTCCGGCCCCGCACTCACGACGCGCTCCTTGGTGTGCTCCGGCTCGGTGATGACCACCGCCGCGCCGCCTGCTTTGGTCGCCGCCGGCCGCGCCGCGCGCTTGCCCCCACCAGGCGCCCCGTCGAGATCCAGGCCGTCTTCGTCTCCGCTGCTCCCGCCGCCGCTGCTACTGCTGCAGCGCTCGGGCCGCTCGCGCTTCCTGCCAGCCGGGCCGCCGCGCTTCCTGGGCCCGGCACGGGCCGTGCCATTGCCCGAGCTCGGCTCCTCCCAAGCCGCCGCCGCCGCCTTCTTCCTGGGCATGGTCGCGCTGGGGAAGACACGGGGCAGCCGCGCACAATGGACGGGTTATAAACTGCGCGGGGGGAGGGGAGCGCGGCGGAGCCACCGGCCTCCACTTCCTCCCTTGCCCTCCCCAAAGTGGCGGCCGCGGGGTGGGCGGAGAGGGGTGAGCCAGAAGGAAATCGCGCCCCTCCCGGTCCCGACGCGCCTTCTCCGGGGAATCCCGCACGGGAGCTCAGGTCCCCGACTGCAATCCGGTTAGAGAAAGAAAAAAAATGGAGACCCCGGCCCATCCTCAAGTTAGGTTTGCCTACATAGCATCACAATTTCAGCCTGGTCCCCAAAAAAGTAAAGGGAAAGAAAAAGAAGCCTCCAGTTCCCTACGTTCTAATTAGAGAAGGCTTCAGGACACTTCAAAGATCCTTCCTTGGCACCTCTGGTGGTGAAAGGGCTCCCCCCTCCCAGGCAACCCCACCTGCTGCTTTTGTCTGCGCGCCCCCCTCCCCAAGCCCGCTCAATTAAATACAATTCTCTCCGCTCTCCCCAACCCCCCCGCCCCCACCGCCCGAGTCTCCAATTCCGCCCCAGCCTGGGGGTTCCGACCTCAGGCTCTAATTATCCGGATCCCTCTGGGTGGGCTGCACCCGATGGGGGGGGGGAGCGAATAAAACAGGCCCCCAACCCCAAACACCTGCTCGCACAGACACGAAAAAATTAAAACTTTAATGGTGCCCAACTCTCCTGGTCCCTCCCCGAAGGTGCAGCCGGGCCGAGCCCTCCGATCCTGGGTGCACAGTGCCCTGCTCTGAGGGATACTTTCCCCCAGCGTCTCTGCGCTTTCGCCCTGTCTGCTTTTTTTTTTTTTTTTTTTTTTTTTTTTATTGATTTTGAACAATGGGATCTCTGTCTGTCTCAGATTAAACCACGTGGATCCGCCTTCCTTCCCCTTTTTATTCATTCAGTCCCCCAACCCCCCTTCTTCAGGATTTTTTTTTTTTTTACCTTTTCTCCCTTAAAAAAAGGAGGGGGGGGAACTTTCTCAGATCCCGCAAACATCATTGTCGATTTTGATTTTCAGCCCCTACCTGGTTGGAGTGATGAGAATCCGGAGAGAAAAAGGAAGAGGAGCAACTAAAAGACGAACCCGAGGGCTTTTATCCCCCCGGCCCAGACGAGGGCTCCAACCTACTCACCAGATACACTTAAAATGTAAATACAGGCTTCCAGCACAAATGCTACAACACAAAACAGAAACACTTGTGCGGCCGGGTGGCAAGCAAGCGGGCGGCGGGGCGGGCGGCGCGGGGCCCCGGGGCGCGTACGCCCCCTGCTGGCCGGCGGACTCTGCGGCGGCCCGGCCGGCACCCGCGGGACAGCTCGGCCCACCCGAACCTGCGCCGGGCGCCACGCCGCCACACTTCACTCCCGGTCCTGCGCGTTTCGCAAGCTGCGCAGCGCGCCTTGGGCCTTCTACGCAGAGCGTCTTGAGCGTCAGAGATTTCTTTGGGGTTTAGGAGAATGTCAGATTGTTTTTTTCCCCGGGCACGTCTAGACAGGTCACCTGAGGACACTAGCTGGAAAGTAGTACTTTGCTCACGCCTCCACCAACAAGGGACGTGCCCTAATTGAGTGATTGGAATGAAGCACGAATACAATTTGAATAATTTTCTCCTGTACAGGGAGAAGCTGAGGTTTTTTTTTTTACTTTTGCTATTGATGTGTCTCCACTGTACACTAAGATGTTACATGGTAGAATTACATTAAGTTTTGCTAATTAATTAGTAATTAACTTGGAGGCCAAGGATGCCTGAAAGTTTTGATGGCAATTTTTCATCTTTTGACAAATATTTAGTGAGCCCCTAGTACATGCAAGACACACACAGTGCTGGGTACTGGTGTACAAAGCTAGACACGATTTCTGCCATAGTGGAATGTAAGGTCTAACGGGAAAGGTAGGCACTTTAAACAAGTAATTACCTGTGTGATGATAAGTGGTGGATTTAGGACATGCTACTCCAAAATCTGCATACTGAGTATTTTAAGCTGAAGTTTTGAGGAAATGGCAGCAGCAGCAAGGTGGATATGCTGCCCCACCTCCACCCTCTGCTCTTCTCTGAAATAGGCCACAAAACCGTCAAGTGAGAAGTGTTCTGCTGGTGGTTGGAGGTGGTTGGAGCAGCGGCCTGGGATGCTGAGGACCCAGGTTTGAAACCCTGAGGTCCCTGGCTTGACTGCGGGGTCACTGGCTTGAGCGTGGAATCATAGATATGACTCCATGGTCGCTGGCTTGAGCCCAAAGGTCAGTGGCTTGGCTGGAGCCCCACCCCCCACCCCATTAAAACATGTGAGAAAGCAATCGATGAACAATTAAGGTACTGCAACTGTGAGTTGATGCTTCTCATCTCTCTCCCTTCCTGTCTGTCTCTCTCTCTCACCCCCCAAAAATATATAAAAATAAATTTAAATAGAAGTGTTCTGCCGGCACCAGGAGGAAAGGAGGATCCCAGGGACACCAGGAAGAATTCTAATAAACAGGCCTTGATAATTTTCTACTAGACACTTTCCTCCTGAACCTACCCTAGGCTAGTAGTCCTCCACGGCTGTCCACTCTTCAGTCGAAAAACACAGGGGTCCAAAATCTACGATAGCTGATCGAAGTCAAAAGCCTGTGCCAAGGGAGCCGAGAGTACTCATGTAGAAGAACTTTGGAAATGAGATGTACAGAAAGGTTGAGGTAGGGAGTAGAAGCACCCTTTGAAAGCCTCTTTTCAATATACCTACATTAAAAAGAGATTTAGGAGATTAAACCCTGATGCTTTGATTTAGAACATAAATAGAGCCAACCAGAAAAGAATTTTGCCTAAATATGCCGTCAAGGCCCCTTCAGGAAATGGCTTGCCTATTCTTGTCAGGTTGCAGCGCTTGGTTGGGCGTTTATCGTCCAAACACCCTGTGTGGCCAATTAGGAACAGTACTGACAGTACTTTTAGATTTCAGCCAGTGAATCTTTTTCCTTTTCTTTCCCCTCCTTCCCCATTATAAACCTTTTTGCCAGTACAAAGGACCCATGCGTCAGAAACACTGATGCAGTGAGACGCTAATATCAGATTGCATCATATGATCTTAGGTGTGGTGCTCCTAAAACTGGTTTTTCTTGAGGCCGTGAAGTGGTAGAAAAGCACTTTGGGGATAACACCCGAGAACTGGCGCTGCTCATCAGATGGCAAAAGTGAATTTTGCAACTCCATACCCCAAGTCTATGCCACTGTTCTAGGGAAAGCCAGAGTGGCTCTCCTGGCTGACATGGGTTTGCTGCAGACATTCACCACTTAGGTGTGTAGTGCTGCCCTTATACTTGACCTGGGGAGGTGCTTCTACCAGGCGAGTTGTAAGTAACACATCCTCCTCCAAAATGTGGTCTGAATTGCATCTCACTTTAATTAAGCAATTTCTCTAGGGACAGGCTAGTTTGGTGCAGAATGGAAAAGGAGGAGGGTAAAAAGATGGAGGAGATTTCTCAGGCACTTAGTGGGTGGCACTGTGTTACAGCACTTCACATATACAACTGTGGAAATTGGGGTTCCAGCTGCCACCCTGCCATCCCCAGGACTCAGCAGGCTATATGGCTTCTTCTGGTGTTCAATAAAAGTGATGTATCAAGTTAGATTAGGTTACTTTGAAGGTTTCTCCCAGAAATGGGAATGCTGTTCCATTTGGCCACAGGAAGCTCCGCCTCCAGTTGGAAGATTAATTTTCTGGTCCAGTATCTATAAAAAAAAATTATCACTGAACATGGGAATGATGCTACTGACTGGGGCAGCTGTGTTGGGCTTGCTCACAGGGTTGCCAGCTGCAAGCACTTTGCCTGATTGGTACGTGGGTACGTGAGAACGTTGCTGCATCACCACGTGTGCATAGCCTGTATAAGGCTATGGATGCATGCGCTCAGGAGAGATTGAGGATTGCGGATGGCGGATTGCCTGCCCATCACTGTTGAGGAGCCATTTTGCTGTTTGCCTGAGAAGTGGCTTCCCCTGCTTGTGTGCTTGTCCGCCATTGTGAGACTTTATTAAGCAGAATGACCCTAATGCTTTCTGGCTCCACAGTTTCTCTACCGTCTGCCTGAACCCAATGTGGACCTGCCTAGCCTCGACCACCGGCATCACACTGACCAATGGAAAAATGGTCCTAATGGTCTGTGTTTGTACAACTGGGTTAGGATAGGATGAGACAACTTAGATCTTCCTCATCCAACACAGTAGCCACACATGACTGTTAGACACTGGAAATGTGGTTAGTGTCCGTGGAGATCGTGCTGGGAGTGTACTCACACTGACTCTCAAAAATCTTAGTACAATAAAAAAGAATATGAAGTATCTCATTAATAATGTATTATCTTGATCACATGTCAGAATAATATTTTGACTTATGAGTTAAATGTAGTACCTGTATTAAGTCATGGCCAGATAGCTCCTTTGGTTAGAGCGTTGTCCCGATACACAAAGGTTGTGGGTTCCCTGGTCAGGGTACATACAGCAGAAACAGGTGCACATTTCTGTCTCTCTTTAAAATTAGTAAATAAAGCCTGACCTGTGGTGGCGCAGTGGATAAAGTGTCAACCTGGAAATGCTGAGGTTGCCGGTTTGAAACCCTGGGCTTGCCTGGTCAAGGCACATATGGGAGTTGATGCTTCCAGCTTCCCCCCCCTTCTCTCTCTCCTCTCTAAAATGAATAAATAAATAAATAAAATTTAAAATTAGTAAATAAATTAAAATGAATATTCCCTGTTTTTATTTTATCGGACAGCATTGCTTTTGAAAGCACAGCTGGAAAACCAGTGATCTGTCCTGGACCCAACAGTCTTGCCTCTGTTCTCTAGTTTCCCCATCTGTTAAATGGGAAGATAGTGTTTGCACTAAAGGTCTCTTGGGGTTACTTCTGGATTGAATATTCTTTGTTTTGAGAACAGTAGTAGGAGAGGAATGCTTGTCATAGTGTTTGGAAAGATGTTTGGGAGATCTTATAACCCTATTTTTGCCTGTGAGCCATGAATTTTTGGACTCCAAAACATCTTTAAATATTATTGTTGGACCCTAGCCCCCCCTTTCTGCAAGCTCCTCCTGGGCTTGTAGTTTTTCCAGCAGGCACCCAGGGCAACCTGACGTGCAGTAGACAGTATACAGGGTTGGGCAAAAGCAGGTTTATAGTTGTGGGAACATGAGACAGTTTATTATGGTATTATTTATTAATTATTGCATTATTTATTTCCATGACAATTGTAAACCTACTCTTGCGAACCCCCCCCCCATGTGTTTGTTGATCTATATGGTATCCATGTGAAGAATGGAAGCCCAGAGAGGCTCTGAGACTCACCTAAGGTCACACAGCTGGTTGGCAGAAAAGCCAGGGAGAATACAGGCCAATTCGGGAAACTTTGGTGTAGTCCAGGGGTCCCCAAACTTTTTACACAGGGGGCCAGTTCACTGTCCCTCAGACCGTTGGAGGGCCGGACTATAAAAAAACTACGAACAAATCCCTATGCACACTACACATATCTTATTTTAAAGTAAAAAAACAAAATGGGAATGAATACAATATTTAAAATAAAGAACAAGTAAATTTAAATCAACAAACTGACCAGTATTTCAATGGGAACTATGCTCCTCTCACTGACCACCAATGAAAGAGGTGCCCCTCCGGGTGTGTGGCGGGGCCGGATAAATGGCCTCAGGGGGCCGCATGCGGCCCGCGGGCTGTAGTTTGGGGACCCCTGGTGTAGTCCATGGACCAGCAGAAGCCAGATTATTTGAGTATTTGTTTGAAACACAGACTCTCAGGCTGGCCCGCATCCACTAAACCTGAAGCTGCATTTCTTATCAAGATCGCCAAGTATGAGAGGTGCTTCTGGAAGTCATACCACTCTTCTCAAGGAAAGCCTCACCACCTCTGCCCTGGGGAGGCTCTTTCCCGTCTAGTTCCAGGGTGAGGAGGTGTCAGATGCTGGACACCAAACTCGCTTGCTGGCTAACGAAGATCAAGGCTTAAGAAAGGTCAACAGCCTGACCTGTGGTGGCACAGTGGATAAAGTATCAACCTGGAACACTGAGGTCACCAGTTTGAAACCCTGGGCTGCCTGGTCAAGGCATATACGGGAGTTGATGCTTCCGGCTCCTCCCCCCTTCTCTCTCTCTCTCTCTCTCTCTCTCTCTCTCTCTCTCTCTCTTTCCTCTCTAAAAATGAACAAATAAAATCTAAAAAAATAAAGGTCAACAAATATTTTCTGAGCCTCTACTCTGCCCAGCACCTGGAGCCAGTACACTGTTTCTCTTCCTGAGGATTTGAGAGGCTTGTATTTCTGTAACCCCAGTCACCTGCACGGCAAGAAACAAGCAACCTCCACACAAACCCACCTCACCAACCCCAATCCCGCTAGTATCTCTATTCCTACTTTTTTTAAAAAAGTTTTTTTAATCAATTATAGAGAGAGAGACACAAAAACATCAATCTGTTCCTATGTGTGCCCTGACCAGGGATCGAACTCACAACCTTGGAGTAGCAAATGTTCTAATCAATCAAACTATGCGGCCAGGGCTCCTCTATTCCTGCTTTAATATAAGAGAGTCCAGGAGAAATTTGAAATGAAAACAGGCACACCTCAGGAATTAAATCTAATTTTTCAGATCCAGAAAAACAGGCTCAGAATCAATCTCATCAGCATCTGCACTTTGATTTGTAGCCAGTTCCTGCCAATTCTGCACAGGTGTTTGCGTTCGTGCGTGTTCCAGGCCTGTGATAGAACCACAGTTTATGGAATTGGTCTCTAATCAATAGCTCTCTGGTCATTTTTGAAGACTGTTCTTCATCAAGCTTGCACAGAAAAGCCATACACTGCAGAGATTCCATTTTTCTCTGGCAGTCAGCAACATGACTATATGGTTTGGAAACTAAGAAAGATAGAAGGACAAATTGCAGGCCATACAGACGTTCACCCAGTATTGATTATGTAATGGAGCCAAGAAGCCAGGTGACTGCTCTGGTGAGGGAAAGAAACAGAGTTTGAATGGACAAGGGAAAAAACAAATTTTGGCTCAGCTGCAGAAGTAGTTTCTTTGTCTGAACGGGTTAATGACAAGGCAAGGAGGAGGTTGAATCAGATGGCCCTGGGAACCATTGCATTTCGAGCCATGTCACGTCATGCAAAACTATGACAACCCTTTGGAAAATGAACAAACCAAACCGATGTGAGCGCCTACGATTTCCAGTCAGGGCATAAATACCTGAACTGTATGATCTTCACCTTCACTATATGGACTGAGGCAGCCAGATGAAGAGAAGGATTCTTGAATTGATCCAAGAAGCTCTGGCATTTATTGAGCACTTACTGTGTGCCAGGCTCAATTGGGCTGTGTGCTCTGTATAGAAAAGCCTACTTAGACTTTATCACATCCCTACAACGTGGATACTGTTGTTGGTCCCAGTTGGGCTGCCATAGCAAAGTATGACAGACTGGGGGATTTAAACATTTATTACAAACAAGTCTGCTTGGGCTGCCATAGCAAAGTATGACAGACTGGGGGATTTAAACATTTATTTTCTCACAGTTCTGGAAGCCAGATGTACGAGATGAAGATGTCCACAGGGTTGTTTCTTCCCTGGCTTGTAGATTATGTTTTCTCCCTGTGTGGCCACATGGTTTTACCTCTATACATATCTTGTGTCCTACTCACCTCTTTGTATAAGGAGAGCCGGATAGCTCAGCTAGTTAGAGCATCCTCCTGATACACTAATGTTGCGGGTTCAATTCACAGTCAGGGCACATATAAAAATCAACCAATGAATGCATAAATAAGGGAAACCTCAAATCGATGTTTCTCTCCCCCTCCTCTCTCTACCCCCTCCTCTCTCTTTAAAAATCAATACTGAAATATTTAAAAAAAATTTAAACCCTGGACAGGTAGCTCAGTTGTTTAGAGTGTCATCCTGACACACCAAGGTTGCAAGTTTGATCCCTGGGTCAAGGCATATATAAGAATCAACCAATGAATGCATAAATAAGCAGAACAACAAATCAATGATTCTCTCTCCTTCTCTCCTTCTCTAAAATAAATAAATTAAAAACAAAAGACACCTGTCACATTGGATTAGGACCCACCCTAGTGACCTCATCTTAACTTATTTACCCCTTAAAGACCCTATCTTGAAATATAGGCACAGTCTGAGGTACTTGGAGTTGGGACTTCAACATTGAATTTGGGCAGTTTGGGCACAAATCATCCCATAACATTTTCCCATTTTATATATAAGAAAAGTGAGATAGAAACGAAGTAACTTGGTGAAGATCTCACAGGTGGAAGTCATGAAGACAAGATTTCAACCTAAATCGTCCAATCCCACACCACATTTCTTTCTTGTACATCAGACAGACCCAGGTGTGGGGCCAAGCAGGGCAACCTCCCTGTGGATGTGCTTTGTGAATGTACACTATGGATGTGCCCCTGGACATGCTCCGTGGACATACTGTGGACATGCAGTGTGCATGCACACCATAGACAGGCATCATGGCTGTGCACTATGTACATGCATTATAAATACACTTTGCGAATATGCTCCTTGACATGCACTGTGGAGGTGCTCCCTGGACATGCACCACAGACATGTTCCAGGGATGCGTTCTGTAGTCACACTCTAGACATACACTATGTCACGCTTGGTGGTCATGCTTCATGAGCTCATACCATGGACATGCACCGTGGCTGTGCACCTGGAGGGAGTTTTGGCTGTACACAGATGAACATTTAAAAAATTCCAATGACGTATTTATTTCAGTGTGCATTAGAAAAACATATACATGTGTATAAATAGCAATCAAATCCATGCTTTTGATAATGCATGATAAAGAATTTCCTCTTTCATTGCCCTAGCTGGATAGCTCGGTTGGTTGGAGCATCGTCCCGAAGCGCAGAGGTTGCCTGTTCGATCCTTGATCAGGGCACATGCAGGAGTGGCTTGATGTTCCTGTCTCTCTTTTTCTCCCTTCCTCTCTTGCTGAAATCAATATTTTAAAAAAAATAAAATGATTCATTAAAAATTTTGTTAGTTTATTTTGTTCATTAGAGTCCACATATAAGTGGAATCATATGGTACTTGTCTTTCTCTGACTGGCTTAAAATAGGTGTTTATTTAAAGCAAGATATTCAATCGGGTGTTATGTAGAATCATGCAAAAATGAGGACAGTGATTCACAAACAACCTTGTTTGAAAGACCAGGATTTGCTGCTCTCTGACACCTCTCCCACCTCTGGCATTCGTTGGTCTATGACAGACCACGTACTCTGACAATCTAGAAAAATTCACTGAGAAGAGAAATCAGATAGTGGACAAGTAAGCAAGCCTTATTTGTTGAAATGCACACATTGACTCATGCAGTTCTGGACAGGATCCAGGAAAACTTCTTGGCTTTGAATGTGTGACCAGGGTTGCAGCCTGTCACCAAACACCAGTGTGGTGATGGGGCTGAGGGAGCAGGAAGCCTGCAGCTGGGGAGGGTGAACCCGCCGATGGGAATGTGACCTCTGCCTGTCGTGTCCAGGGTGTACGTGTGAAATACAGTCATTACTGGGTCCATTTGTTTGCTCTGGAAAGTACCACTTTCTTGTTGTTGGAAAGAATCATTTTCTAGCTGGGACTTCCTTTGAATGAGGAAAGTAAGAAGACCCAGAGAAAGTGAGGTGTGTCCAAGTTGAGCCAAGTGGAGGAGGACCATGTGCCGACTCCCTGGCCACTCTGCCCGGAGCTGCCCTGCCAACTAAGCCGCTCATTATTTTTACCTTCTGGGTAGTTTCTATCATAATTATTATGCACACATTTTTCATAAGAGTGCATTTATTACCAAATCTCATTAAATTGCCTGAGTCTTGGGCTGGTTTCCCTTCCTTGCCTTGGGGGGAGGGAAGGAATCTGGCTGGACTCAGAAGCATTCTCCCACACCATCATTACCTTAATGCTCTGTTTCCAAAACAGGGTGCTAGAGACTTCTGGGCAACCGGTCTGACAGGGAAAGGGTTTCCAGGTGACTCACAGGGCAGCGGTAAACACAAGGGGCTGCAAGAACCCACTCAGGGCTCTTCGAGGAGACTGAAAGAAGAAGACTGGCGTGAGAGACAGCGTGGGTGGGAGATGGAAAGCCCAAACTCTGGAACTGGCCTCCATGCGTTCAAGTCCCAGCTCTGCCCCTTGCTGTGTGACCTTGGACAAGTTAAATAGGGTCTCTGAGCCTTGTTTCCCACTGCTGTACTTGGAAATGGCAAAAGATCTACCATGGAGCCTCATTCTGTGGCCACAGCGAGCCAGCTCTAGAAGGGTGCATGGTGTGTAGTAAGTGCTATCATGTGGCTGTAATCCGAGACCTCAGGAGGGCAGCCCCTGGGTCCCTAGATCTGCACCAGGACCACAGCCCCAACTCAATTTGTACCATGACCTCGGCCCACTTACCATATTGCTCTGGACCTCAGTTATCTCATGTATAAAATCAGGGCACGGTGGAGCTCGCCTCGCAGGAGTCTTAGGAGGAGTCATGAACCTGAACCCAGAGGCTGGCACCAAAAGAGCCCTTGAGAAAGAAGAGCTTGCATTAGCTAAGCGTCTTGCCCATGTATTGTTGGCAGCAGTGAATGTCTGTGACCGCACGGAGGGGAAGGCAGCGACATTTAAGTAAATGAGTAAGACTCAGGGTGAGGAGCCAGGAGCGCAGGTTCTGAGTCTCCCGATGACCCTGGATAAGGCCCCTCCCACTTCCGGAGCCTCAGCTGCACGGAGGGTCCGCAGCCAGCGGAACCCTATCACTGTCTTCTCCTGCGGTTCCCTTGGAGGTGCCCGGGCCTCAGCTCCCCCACCCTCACTTCAGTGAAAGCATATTTTTGTATTTATTAATTTTTAAAGGGGAAGAGGGGCGGAGAGAGAGAGAGAATCATTGATTTGCTGTTCCAGGGCAAAGCATATTTTAAAAAAATAATAATAAGCCTGACCTGTGGTGGCGCAGTGGATAAAGCGTCGACCTGGAAATGCTGAGGTCGCTGGTTCGAAACCCTGGGCTTGCCTGGTCAAGGCACATATGGGAGTTGATGCTTCCAGCTCCTTCCCCCCTTCTCTCTCTCTGTCTCTCCTCTCTCTCTCTCTCTCTCTCTCTCTCTCTCTCGTCTCTCCCTCTCCTCTCTAAAATAAAAAATAATAATAAAATAATAAATAAATAATAATAATAACAAACATCTCTTGGGTCCTTACCACGGACCAGGTACTTGCCGTCCATGCGCATGACCAGCGCTTTGTTCCCTTTTACTGAATTGTGTCCCGTGGTATGGATGTACCACAGCTTCTTCACCGTTCAGCCGATTAAAGGACATTTGGGGTGTTTCCACTTTGTGGCTAGTACCCATAAAGCTGCTATAAACGTTTGTACACAGGTTTTTGTGTGGACATGTTTTTATTTCTCTTGGATAAATGCCTAGACGTGTAATTGCTGTGTCATAAGATAAATGTGTTATTTAGTGATTTTTGTTTGTTTGTTTTTTCCATTGATTTGAGAGAGAGAGAGAGAGAGAGAGAGAGAGAGAGAGAGAGGAAGGGGAGAGAGAAAGAGAAGCATCAACTCATTGTCTCTCTTAGTTGTGTACTCATTGACTGCTTCTCGTGTGTGCCCTGACCGGGGACTGAAGCCACGACCTACGGCGTGCTGGATCTCAGCTTTACCCACTGGGCGACCTGGCCAGGGCCTATATTTAGTTTTTTTTAAAAGGAACTACCAAACTGTTTTCCCAAGTGCCTGTACCATTTTACATCCCTGCCAGCAGTGTAGGAGAGAGAGCTTTCTCCACATCCTCACCAGCAGCTGTTGTTTAGCCATCTTTTTTTTCAAAGCTGTTATGATAGGGATGTAGTGATATCTCCTAAGAGTCTTGATTTGCATTTCCCTAGTGATGTTGAACATCTTTTCATGTGCATATTTGCCATCTGTAATTCCTCTAATTCATCAATAAAGTCTCTTCATGTCTTTTGCCCATTTTCTTTTAATTAAAATTTTTTTTTTTTAATTTACTGATTTTAGAGAGGGAAAGAGGAAGAGAGAGAGAAACATTAGTTTGTTGTTCCACTTATTTATGCATTCATTGGTTGATTCTTGTATGAGCCCTGACCGGGGATCGAACTCAAAACCTTAATGCAGGGGTCCCCAAACTTTTTACACAGGGAGCCAGTTCACTGTTCCTCAGACCGTTGGAGGGCCAGACTATAAAAAAAACTATGAACAAACTCCTATGCACACTGCACATATCTTATTTTAAAGTAAAAAAACAAAACGGGAACAAATACAATATTTAAAATAAAGAACAAGTAAATTTAAATCAACAAACTGACCAGTATTTCAATGGGAACTATGCTCCTCTCACTGACCACCAATGAAAGAGGTGCCCCTTCCGGAAGTGCGGTGGGGGCCAGATAAATGGCCTCAGCGGGCTGTAGTTTGGGGACCCCTGCCTTAATATATCAGGACAATGCTCTAACCAAATGAGCTACCTGGCCAGGGCTCCATTTTCTAATTGGACTTTTTTTAATTTTTTTACTCCTGAGTTTTTAAAGTATTTTAGATCAGAGTCCTTTGTAAGATATGTGGTTTACAAATATTTATTACCAATCTCTAACTTGTCTTTTTATCCTCTTAATGAGGTTTCTCATAGAGCAAAATTTTCTAATTTTGATGAAGTCTAATTTATCAATTTTTTTTCTTTTATGTATTATACTTTGACCTCCTAGGACCTAGCCCTCAATTCTGAAGACATTCTACTGTTTTCTTCTAAAAGTTTTATGGTTTTCAGTCTGAGATCCATTCTGAGTTAATTTTTATATGTAAGATTTAGGTCAAGTCATTTTTTGGTCTGTGGGTATCCAATTGCTCTAGTGTCATTTGTTGAAAACACTAACTTTATTGAGCATGGACTTATAACCATGACACTTTGCCATCTCTATGCTTTATGAAATTGTGATTCTTCCAGGATTAAAAAAAAAATTGTTTTATTTATTGATTTTTAGAGAGCAAGGAACAGAGAGAAAGAGAAACATCGATTTGTTTTTCCACTTCTTCATGCATTCGTTGGTTGATTCTTGTACGTGCCCTGACCGGGGATGGAACCCACAGCCTTGGCATACCGGAAAGACACTCTAACCAACTGAGCTACCCGGCCAGGGCTGTAGGATTTTGTTTGAAGAAAAAATTCCACTGTTATAAGTTCCACTAGAAGAGGAAACCGTTCCCAAGGTTTTTTTGTTTTGTTTTGTTTTGTTTTTTGTATTATTCTGAAGCTGGAAACGGGGAGAGACAGACAGACTCCCGCATGCGCCCGACCGGAATCCACCCGGCACGCCCACCAGGGGGCGACACTCTGCCCCTCTGGGGTGTCGCTCTGTTGCAACCAGAGTCACTCTAGCGCCTGGGGCAGAGGCCAAGGAGCCATCCCCAGTGCCCGGGGCCATCTTTGCTCCAATGGAGCCTCAGCTGCGGGAGGGGAAGAGAGAGACAGAGAGGAAGGAGAGGGGGAGGGGTGGAGAAGCAGATGGGCACTTCTCCTGTGTGCCCTGGCCAGGAATCGAACCCGGGACTTCTACACGCCAGGCTGACGCTCTACCACTGAGCCAACCGGCCAGGGCCCGTTCCCCAGGTTTTAATATCTTAGTTCTAAGCCCTTCGGCAATGTGTGAAGTCCAGCAGCTGCCTTGAAAGTCACCTAGAGAAGAAAGGTCCCGGTTTCAGTCTCAGCACCAGGTGGCCTCCCTTCACCTCTTTGTACCTGGGCCCCCCAATTTTGCCATCAGGACCCCCTCCTGATGGATCCTCTTACCACAGAAGAAGCAGGTCCTCTGGCTGGAGGCTCATTAGTGGGACAAATGACACCCCTGGCCAAGTGCAAGGTCCTTCAGGGAGGCAGGCAGCCCCTACTGAGGCGAAAGTGTGAGCTAGAGAAGTGGGGGAGGGAATCGAGGGAAAGAGCGGTCCAGACTTGGAAGGGTGCTTCACAATGCCACAATTTAAATACTGCCTTCACTCACCTGCTCTGGGCTCTTTGACGATGGGAGAGAATTTCAGCCATTCAGCAGCCCCCTGCCCCCATGGATGGGAGAGAGGTTGCGGGGACCAAAGAGGTGTGGGGAACACCCGCCTGCCTCCCGAACATGTGTAGATGTACCAGGATTAATCTCATGTCAGTAACCGCCCAGATTCCTCCATTAAGGGATGTCTCTACTCTCTGCCATCCCTACCAACTGCAATGAGACTTGAAGGTTGCTTGTCAAAATCTCTTGTTTTAGACAAGAAAAGGCAGCTAAAAACACCACCTGCGGGGCCTGACCTGTGGTGGTGCAGTGGATAAAGCGTCGACCTGGAAATGCTGAGGTCACCGGTTCGAAACCCTGGGCTTGCCTGGTCAAGGCACATATGGGAGTTGATGCTTCCAGTTCCTCTCCCCCCCTTCTCTCTTTCTGTCTCTCCTCTCTCTCTCCCTCTGTCTCTCCCTCTCCTCTCTAAAATGAATGAATAAATTAATTAATTTTTAAAAAATACTACCCGCAGAAGGTCACTGCTGACATCACTATGATGCTTTAGAGTTTGCAAAACTTCCCTCTTGGGCCTCACAGCGATCTGCTGCAGACATGGGCCACAGATTATATTATGCCCATTTTACAGTAGGGGAAACTGAGGTCCAGAAGGTCAAGTGACTTTCCTTTTCACTTCTCTGGCTCCCTCCACAATGCCGGAAGCACCCAAGATGATAAAGTAGAATTCTGATGAAAAGTCCTGGCAGTTCTGTCTTTGGGACAAGATCCAGCAGATTACAAATAAACGACAAGACCGAGCTTCTGATCAGTGGCCCAAGAACCTCAGAAGAGAGAGGCACCGAGAGAGACCAAATTCGGCCTGCGAGTTAAGAATGGTTTTTACGTTGGAGCCTCAGAATAGCAAAATGTTATCCTTGCCCCAGAAGAATTTTATGCTGCTTGCTGATAGACCTGTGCTATGAAAAGATTCTATCAATTTTTAGAGTTGATCAACAAACAACAAGGCATATATATGTTCTCTCTGGGTTCTCTCAGTACCCACGTAATATTCACAAGTGTGTCTCTTGGCTAACACAGCCTGAAATATTTACTATCTGGGCCTTTTCAGAAAGAACCTGTCGTTCCCTCCTCTAGAGAGAGGGAAACCCGAGCCTCATGCCAGCGTTGGGGTGATGGGAGGGCATCCAGATACAATGATAAGGAAGTGGGTGGCAGATTTTGTGTCCCAGGGGGTGGGGGGCATGTGGTGTGGCAGAAGGAGAGGTGAGTAGCCCCAAGAAGTGGGTCCCTAAGAACCCTATAATGGTGACTGATGTTTACAAAGCACTCGTCATGCACTGGGGGTTTTCCATAGATATCTGACACGCAAGGAAGAAATTATTGTCTGTATCCTGCTTCCCTATGAGAAAACCGAGGCAGAGAAAGTACAAGGCAGAGTTAGGATTCTGTGATGGTTAATTTTACGTGTCAACTTGACTGGGCTAAGTAAAGGATGCCCAGACAGCCACTAAAACATTATTTCTGGGTGTGTCTGTGAACATATTTCAGGGGAGAGATTGGCACCTGAACTGATCGACTGAGTAGAGAGATCGCCTTCACCAATGTGCGTGGGCAACATCCAGCCCTTGAGGGCCCGGCTAGAACAGAGAGGCGGAGGAAGGGTGAACTGCTCTCTCTCTCTGCCTGAGCTGGGACATCCATCTTCTCCCTCCCTTGGTCATCGGTCAGACCCACACTCTCGGTCCTCGGCCCTTTGGGTTTGGACTGGAACTGTCCCACCCTCCTTCCTGGGTCCGCAGCTTGCAGACGACAGATCAGTCTCCGTCATCGTGACAGCCAATCCCTCACAATAAATCTCTTGCTATGTATCTCTATCGCTACATATCCTACAGGTTCTGTTTCTCTGGAGTACCCTAATACAGATTTTAATCCAAGGCTGACCAACACGCAAGCCCAGTCTTCCTCCTGGACATCAGGCTGTCTCTAGAAGTGGGGCTGGCTCTTCCCAAGTCCCTTCCCACCACCCCAAGTCTTGCAACTGTGTTTTGAAGCCACCGATACATTTTAGGTGCTTGCTGTGTGCCCAGCACCATTCTGAGTCCTTCAAACGACTATTCATTTTTCAAAGCCCTTTCCAAGGTTACATCCCCCCTAAAGCCTATCCTGATTTACCAGTAACGATGACGATGATGATAACGCAAGCCCTGTTTTTCCATGTATTTTTGCATTTAATGCTCACAACAGCCCTTATGACCTGGCACTATTGTTACCAACCTCAGTGTACAGATGAGGAAACGAAAGCTCAGAGAGGTTACATAAGTGGTCCAAGATTGAACAGCTAGTAGCACAGCATTTGAACATAGGTCCAACTAATTTCAGAGTCAGCAATTTCAACCACACGATCTACTACTTCCAGAGCAAAAACAAATCCCTTCTCAAGTCTGTGTTAAAACGTTTCAAATCCCTACAGAGTGCTTCACAACTCACAAGTCACATAATCTTCATAATGATCAGAGGGGACCAGAGGGGCAGGTAGGATTACGTTTACCATTGCTATTTCACCGGCGCTCCGAAGGGTGAGCTAAGTTCTCAGAAGTCACGTATCAAGTAAGGGGCAGAGCAGATTCAACCTAGGCATGCGGGCTCCACAAGTCTGTGTCCTCTCTGCAGCCAGCTGTGTCACAGCTCCTCCTGGGGACCCAGTGCAACCTCCTGGGGAGAGTTCTCTGGCTGTGACGAGCTCCCTGGAGTCCTCCATTATCCAATGATAGGTTCCAGGTTGCTACCTCCTTTGCAGTCAGTCAACTTTCCTGGAGCCACCTTCTTCCTCCTGCCCCACCCAGCCTGGGATAGGCTGGGTCCGGGCATCCTGGCATCCTGGCATCCTGGAGTAACACGGGTGCTGGTGTGAGAGTAAGGGGGAGGGGCCTTTGGAGAAGCACCAGGTTCCAACCTGCTTTGCCTGGCATGGGCCTCAACCAGGCAGGCTTGGCTCTCCAGCTGCCAGCCTGCTTGTGCCAGAGGTCAAGGAGGATGCTTCAGGCGACAGCCCTGCCTTCCCACAGCATTGAAGAGCCCAGCATCCCAGGCTCCCTCAGCTGGCTTGTGAGAGGCATGCGGCAGGGGAGGGGACAGCTGAGCTCTTATTCTGCCATGCAGGTCTGCTCAGAGAAGGGCTGGGCGATCTCTCTGTCCTCGGGTCCTCCTTGAACCATGAACCTCAACCCAAAACACAGCCCCCCCCCCCCTCAACCTTGCACTAGAGAACGGCTCCTTCCCAAACCAGTAACAACAACGATGTTGAACACGATTTCACGGCCCTGGCTGGCTGATGATAGTTTGGTGGGTTGGAGCGTCATCCCTATACGCAAACATGGACGGTTTGTTCCCTGGTCAGGGCACATACAGAAACAGATTAATGTTTCTGTCTCTCTCTCTCTCTCTCTTTTCCTCGCTCTCTAAAATTAATAAATAAATTTAAAAAATTTTTTTTCTGGGCCCTGGCCAGGTGGCAAAGGCAGATAGAGCATAATCCTGGGCGTTGAGGTCACAGGTTCAACCCCCAGTCGGGGCATATTGAAAAGCAACCAATGAGCAGCACATGACTAAGTGAAACAATGAGCTGATGCTTCTGTCTCTCTCTCTTTCTCTACCTTCCCCCCTTTCTCTTTCTCCCCTTTCCTCTCTCTCTCTCTCTCTCTCTCTCTCTCCCTCTCTACCAGATGGAAAAATCAAAAATAGATTTTTCTGAATCAATGAATAACAAACCTTACAGAACTTTTTCATATTTAGGAATATATTTTTTTTTTTTTGGTATTTTTCTGAAGCTGGAAACGGGGAGAGACAGTCAGACAGACTCCCGCATGCGCCCGACCGGGATCCACCCGGCACGCCCACCAGGGACGATGCTCTGCCCACCGGGGGGGGGGTTGATGCTCTGCCCCTTCGGGGCGTCGCTCAGCTGCGACCAGAGCCACTCTAGCGCCTGGGGCAGAGGCCAAGGAGCCATCCCCAGCGCCCGGGCCATCTTTGCTCCAATGGAGCCTCGGCTGCGGGAGGGGAAGAGAGAGACAGAGAGGAAGGAGGGGGAGGGGGTGGAGAAGCAAATGGGCGCTTCTCCTATGTGCCCTGGCCGGGAATCGAACCCGGGTCCCCCACACGCCAGGCCGACGCTCTACCGCTGAGCCAAACGGCCAGGGCCAGGAATATTTTATTCAGGTAGATTCCCAGAAGTAAGATTACTGGGGCAAAGGGCATGAATATTTTTTAAAGCTCTTGATGCAAATTGTACCCCAAAGGAATAGAGGTGCTGCGTGCCCTGCCACAAGCCGCATGTGACAGGACCCAACAAGGTATCTGGTGTCATCGTGGGGTGCATTTTAATTTCCCAACACCAAACACCCCACGTATAACTACACTCAATCTTTATGGAACACGTGAAGGGAGATGTGTGGCCTTTAGCACGTGTCATACAAAGATTTTGACACGTTTGCATATTTTAACTTAGTTATTTAAGCCTCACAATGATTCTGTGAAGTGAGTACTCTTATTATCCCCATTTTACAGATGAAGATACTGAGGCCCTGAGGGTCAGAGGCTTGGCCAGGGAGAGTGCCTCTCTGGCGCCTGCCCCACCATGTCCAGCCATTTCTGCTGCCCTCACAGCTGATCCCTGCTCAGCAGAACATCGGGGCTCCACCTGGATTCCAGCTGCTGGGCAGTGTTTGGGGAACTGCCCCAGAAAGAAGGTGGGGTGGGGCAAAGGGCAGGGCTCACCTGTGGGTTTCCTTCCTCTGGGTCTCGGGGACCACAGGCTTGTGTTGCCTGTGGTTTAATGCCTAAAAACTCTCCCTGCAGGTATTTTGTCCAGTTTAGTGGTTGTTTAGGATGGAACCAGTTACTCCATCAGAGGTATCAATGAAGCTCCAGTTCCTTGCTATGATGATGTTACTTTTTTCAGCAACAATCTTACCTTGCAGTACACAGAAGTTACCATCTTAAGATCATTTTTAAGTGTACTGTTCTTTGGCATTAAGGACATTCACATTGTTGGGTAACCAGCACCACTCTCCATCTCCAGAACCTTATCTTCCCAAACTGGAACTTGGAACCCTCTCACCACTAACTCCCCCACCCCCTCCCCCAGCCCCTGGCTCCCACTCTACTTTCTGTTTCTATGAATTTGAGGGCTCCAAGGACCTCGTCTCAGTGGGTATAATGTTTCTTGAAAGACTTTTTCATTTTTTTTTTAATTTATTGATTTTAACGAGAGGAAGGGGGGAGAGGGAGAGAGAGAAAGAGAGATAAGAACATCGAGCTGCTCCTATATGTGTCCTGACTGGGGATTGAACCAGCAACCTCTGCGGTTTGGGACGATGCTCTAACACAGCGGTTCTCAACCTGTGGGTTGCGACCGCGGAGGGGGTCGAAAGACCAAAACACAGGGGTCGCCTAAAGCCATTGGTTGAGAACCGCTGCTCTAACAAATCGAGCTATCCAGCCAGGGCAAGTTTTCTTTTCTTTTTTTCTTTAATTTTAAATATGAACACAATACAGAGACCCACTGAAGGAAAATAGAAAGACACAGAAAAGGAGAAAGAAAGATCGACCAGTGAATGACGGATCGCTCTGTAGAACATTTTGTTCCATTGACAGCCCCACTTTTCTGGGAGCCATCAAAGTCAACTGCTCAGTTTAACTGCAAGGGACTCTAGTGAGCAGAAGCTGATAAAAATGATGAACTCGGGGTGGCAAGGACCCAAGCTGTTTTGGACATTGTATTGGATGGAAATCAATGACAACCACGTACAGAACAAGGGACCCACGCAGTCCTCTCCAGACCCATCTCTAGACCGCTGGTTTTCCAGGCTTTGCTCTCACCACACAGCTGCAGCCCGGCCAGCAAGTAACTCAGCCAAGTAATGTCTTCCTTTGTTTTTTTTAAACCTAAACACACAAAAAAGTTCTCCTTTTGGCTGATTTGTTTTTGGTTGGTGACCTTTTGTACAGATCAAGGAGCAGTTCCTAAACCTCCTGTCCCCTTTGCCCTGGGTCTGAGTCCTTGGAAAACAATTGTGTTCCTGCCCCGAAGGTATGTAAATGCTAAACACAGTCATGTTTGGGGCCCCAGAAGGAAAGCCAGCAAACAAAGCCTGGTGTTTTGAGAAATCATCATAATGAGAGTTACCATTTCTGGTGCTTTTTCTAAGGACAGTTGGGTACTTAAGACACATTGTTTTATTCCTTCCAGGGATCTGGCATTATTTCCAGCAGACAAGGCTCAGAAGGTGGATTGATTAGTTTTACACAGTTGGTATTTGGTAAAGCCTAGATGAATGGTAATTGATGACGATGACAGCTAGCATGTATAGAGCACTGACTAGGTGCTGGCAAAGTTTTACTTTATATATATATAAAGTATGTATATATAATATGTACATACTTTATATATATAAAGTATATATATGTGTGTAATATATATTATATATAATTTTTGTTAATTCTCATGATACTATGAGGTGGGTTCTATTTTCATCATTGGCCCATCTTATAGCTGATGAAACAGAAGCATAAAGTGCCTCTGTCCTAGCAGCCCAGCTGGTCCTTGAGGGAGCTAGGCTTGAACCCAGGTCCTCAGCACAGAGGTTACCCTGACCACTGAGCTTCTTACTGATTCTAACGCCGGCCTTCTTCACAGCCACGTGGGTAAAACTAGCTATATCGTTTTGTGCAGACTTGGGGTCTGGGGTTTGCAAAGACCCCCTCAGATCTCAGGCAGGGGCTGGGGCAGGAGCACTTTGGGATTGGTCCTCTATCCCTGAGGAACATCCACTCTCATTTGAAGGGCACAGGCCCCAGTGATTCTCCCAGGAGACACCCCCCACCCCCCCACCCCCCCCCATCCCAGGACTGAGTTTTTATCTTGTCTCAAAGTATGAGAGATTGTGTGATTGTGTGTGCTGGCTCCAGTATTTGCAAGTTTAGTGACAAGCTCTGCTCAAAACTGGTGGGAAAAAAAAACAAACCAAAAAAACCCCCAAGCCCCCTATGTGAATTTGATGTTTGCTCCCTCATTAAGAAAATTTCCAGCTCTTGTTGGAAACAGCTTTTTCTACCTTCTAGGGCCTTCAGGCTAGCTGAGAAGTAAGTCCTTTGTTCTCTGTCCCAACCTTAAAAGGATTCTTTCACTCCTCCCCCACTTTGTTGGTTCAGACTTGTCCCTTTGAGGTGTACTTTTTTTTTTTTTTTTTTTTTTTTTACAGAGACAGAGTCAGAGAGAGGGATAGACAGGGACAGACAGACAGGAACGAAGAGATGAGAAGCATCAATCATTAGTTTTTCGTTGCGCATTGTAACACCTGAGTTGTTCATTGATTGCTCTCTCATATGTGCCTTGACCGGAGGCTACAGCAGACTGAGCAACCCCCTGCTTGAGCCAGCGACCTTGGGCTCAAGCTGGTGAGCTTTTTGCTCAAACCAGATGAGCCCGCGCTCAAGGGGGCGACCTCGGGGTCTCGAACCTGGGTCCTCCGCATCCCGGTTTGATGCTCTATCCACTGCACCACCGCCTGGTCAGGCTGAGGTGTACTTTACAAACCAGGAAACTTACCCATTTACACGTGCTGTTCCGTGCTGTTCCATCAACACGCTTAACAGCACTTTGTCAGAATGCAACAGTAGGAGCCACACCCTCATCAGGATGCTGAACATTCCTGTCGCTCCAGAAAGTTTCCTCAGCCCCACCAGATGCCAAACCAAATCACTGGGCAGCTCAGTGCCTGGTCCTGGGCTGGGCTACGGCTCTCTGGGATGGGGGCAGAAGGACACCCCATCTTAGCCTTCACAGAACTGAGTCACTAAGGGCGGAACCAAAGAGGGAACAGGTGATTCCACTGGGTGGGGACCCAGGTAATGAGAGGCTGATGTGAGATACAGAAATAGCCCAGGCCCTGGCTGGTTTGCCCATTGGGTAGAGCATTGTTTGGATACGCCAAGGTTGCTGATTGGATCCCCGGTCAGGGCACATATGAGAATCAACCAATGAGTGCATGAACAAGTGGAACAAAAAATGGATCAATCTCTCTCAATCAATCAATTTTAAAATAGAAAAGAATAAAGAAAGAAACAACCCAGCAGAGGGCCTTTTCAGCTATGGCAAGTTGAGGTACTAGAAAGCCCGTCTAGCTAAATTTGTGTGTGTGTGTGTGTGTGTGTGTGTGTGTGTGTGTGTGTGGTGATGGGGGCAGTTAGAGAAAAAAAACGCACTAGATGCTTGTTAAAATCTGCAATGAAAATTACCCAAGTCTATTAAAATAGGGGAGAGACCGTTATAACAGTGGAGAGATTGAACACAACTCCAGAAACCTCCCAGACAGCGGGGGATTTATAGCGAGGAGCTGTGTGAGGGTAATTTCTTTTTACCAGTGCCCCTGTCAGGAGGGGGAGCTCACTTGATTTACTTTTGACGTTTATTTGCCCCAGGCCCAGATCAGGGAGACAGATCTAGCACATTTTTTCAAATTAAGAAGGGCGTGGCCCCTTTCGTAAATGTTTTGGGGGAGGAGGTGAAGCTGGGCTGTGGAGACAGGAAAAGAGGACAGTGGAAGGAAAACTTAAAAGGTAAGCAGGGACCCTGGCCGGTTGGCTCAGTGGTAGAGCGTCGGCCTGGCGTGCAGAAGTCCCGGGTTCGATTCCCAGCCAGGGCACACAGGAGAAGCGCCCACCTGCTTCTCCACCCCTCCCCCTCTCCTTCCTCTCTGTCTCTCTCTTCCCCTCCCACAGCCAGGGCTCCATTGGAGCAAAGATGGCCGGGGTGCTGGGGATGGCTCCTTGGCCTCTGCCCCAGGCACTGGAGTGGCTCTGGTCGTGGCAGAGTGACATCCTGGAGGGGCAGAGCATCGCCCCCTGGTGGGCAGAGCGTCGCCCCCTGGTGGGCGTGCCGGGTGGATCCCGGTCGGGCGCATGCGGGAGTCTGTCTGACTGTCTCTCCCCGTTTCCAGCTTCAGAAAAATACAAAAAATGCCTGACCAGGTGGTGGCGCAGTGGATAGAGCGTCGGACTGGGATGCAGAAGACCCAGGTTTGAGACCCCGAAGTCGCCAGCTTGAGCGCAGGCTCATCTGGTTTGAGGAAAAAAAAAAAAAAAAAGCCCACTAGCTTGAACCCAAGGTCGCTGGCTCCAGCAAGGGGGTTACTCCGTCTGCTGAAGGCCCGCGGTCAAGGCACATATGAGAAAGCAATCAATGAACAACTAAGGTGTTGCAATGTGCAATGAAAAACTAATGATTGATGCTTCTCATCTCACTCTGTTCCTGTCTGTCTGTCCCTGTCTATTCCTCTCTCTGACTCACTCTGTCTCTGTAAAAAAAAAAAAAAAAAAAGTAAGCAGGCCTGACCTGTGGCACAGTGGATAAAAAGCATTGACTTGGAATGCTGAGGTCATCAGTTCAAAGCCCCAGGCTTGCCCGGGTCAAGGCACATACATAATAAGGTGACCAACTTTTTACAATGAAAAGGAGGACAAAAATAAATTGAAGAAAACAATATCATAAATAAAAAACATTTTATTCATTGCAACAATAATACACTATAATATGATAAATGCATAATAAAAACATTTGTAATATTTTATATTGCAATTATGCTTACATGCCTATTAATTTTTACTAATAATTATAAGAAAAATTACTCATTTAGATACAAATACATCATATCACATGCAATGGATCGACTCTGCATCCATCAAATACAGACATTTACAGATTAGTCTTCCAATATCAAAAAGGAGGACATGTAGGAGGACACTTTTCAAGGGAGGACGGAACTTACAAAAGAAGGACTGTCCTCCCTAAAGGAGGACAATTGGTCACCTTAACACACAAGAAGCAATTATGAATTGATGCTCCCTGCTCCTCTCCATCCGCTTTCTCTCTCTAAAATCAATAAATGAAATCTTTAAAAAAAAATAAAGGTAAGCATTGGCCAGAGTTAAGGTGACTATCTCAGTGTTAATCAGACCTCACTTTCCTTTAGATACTTGTCCTAGCGGTCCATTCTTTCAAAGAGCCACCTTTTGAGTGTTTCTTTTACAAATATTCACTGAGCACTGACTTAATCAGACACTGTTCCTGGCACTGGGGATACAGCAAAAGCCAATAAGAACAAAAATCCTTCCCTACTGCGGCTTCCATTCCTCTGTATAAAATCCAGGAAGTAGAGGGGAGACAGACATTAACCAAGATAAACAATTATGGCCCTGGCCAGGTAGCTCCATTTCTTAGAGCATCGCCTGGAAGCGCAGAGGTTACCAGTGCGATCCCCAGTCGGGGCACATATAGGAACAGATTGATGTTCCTGTCTCTCTCTCTTGCTCTCTCCCTTCCTCTCTTAAAACAACAACAACAAAAAAGTAATTGTGGTGATTCTGTTAGGGAAGGGGAGAAAGAATGTCACATTGGCTGGTTGGCATTAGCAAACGGAGTGGGCTTTGAAGATTTCACTGGAAAAGGGACATTCTGGCTAGGAAGCTATCTAGGAGACAGGAGTATACTTGGGGGAAAACACTGGGCAGAGAGAGAAGCAGGTGCAAAGGCCCTGAGGCAAGCTTGTGTCTACTGTTGAAGATGAGGAAACTTCCCCTTTCCCCTCCTGGCTCTTAGGCTGGTTGGATAATTCAAATGACTTTATAGCAAGAGAAAAATAAAGTTTTAATCCCTGTTCATGAGGAGTTCACATGAACAGAAATTCCAAAGTAAGTTAAAATGAGGGGCATATGTCATTTAGGACTAAGGCAGGGGAAGTAAGGCAATGCACAGGGAGGGAACAAATGTACTATATTGGGCCATCTTGAAACAATGGAACACGGCCTGACCAGGAGGTGGCACAGTGGATAGAGCATCGGACTGGGACACGGAGGTTCCAGGTTTGAAATCTCGAGGTCACCGGTTTGAGTGCGGGCTCACCAGCTTGAGTGTGGGGTCGCTGGCCTGAACGTGGGATCATAGACATGACCCCATGGTCGCTGACTAGAAGCGTAAGGTCGCTAGCTTGAGCAAGGAGTCACTCACTCTGCTATAGCCCCCTGGTCAAGGCACATATGAGAACACAATTAATGAACAACTAAGGTGCTGCAACAAAGAATTGATGCTTCTCATCTCTCTCCCTTCCTGTCTGTCTATCCCTATCTGTCCCTCTCTCTGTCTCTGTCAAAAGAAAAAAAGGAAGGGAGGGAGGGAGGGAGGGAGGGAGGAAGGAAGGAAGGAAGGAAGGAAGGAAGGAACGAAGGAAGGAAGGAAGGAAGGAAGGAACGAAGGAAGGAAGGAAGGAAGGACTCTGATCAAACCTTGCCAGGTTCCTCCCTGTCAATCATACCTCACCTTGTTCTTATTAACATGTAGTCATCTATGATGATAGCTAGCCCCCTTCCTGGGGCAAGTTGAGTTCTTTTCGGCTGTAAGGGGGAAGGTCCCGGGTCCTTCTGGAGCCTTCTGGATCTTGACTGTTTTCAGCTGGAAATAATCAGCATTATAGGCCAGGGTGGCCTATCTTAGGGGGACTTGTCCTGAACACTACACTGGGGTGTTGAGGCTCCCAGGCAAGGAGGCTGATGTGGCTGGAGCAGAGGAAGGGCGCGGTGAGGGGGTGTCAGCTGGGTCACAGGGCTTGGACTGGAGCCCCAGGGCACTGTGTAAAGCAGCAGGATCTTCTCACTTTTTGATAAATGGGCCACTTGGCCTGACCTGTGGTGGCACAGTGTCAACCTGGAACACCAAGGTCACCAGTTTGAAACCCTCGGCTTGCCTGGTCAAGGCACATATGGGAGTTGATGCTTCCTGCTCCCCCCATCCTTCTCTCTCTTGCTCTCTTCTCTCTAAAATAAATAAATAAAATCATTTTTAAAAATGGACCACTTAATTTGCAATGCTGAGAAGGGGGCAAGGAAGGCAGCAAGAAGACCAGTTAGGGCACCAACCTGCATATTGGAGGTAAATTTTTAAGGAAGGGCCGTAAGTATTCACCGATTGTGGGTATGGGAGAAAAACAAGATGGTTCCACGATTTTAGCCTCAGCAACTGGAAGCCATCAAAGAAAAGGGGAAGGAGAGGGGAAGACCCACCTAGAAGCACGTTGGAGAGGGATGGGGTGGGGTGGGGAGGAGACAGAAGAGGGGACCCATTTGGTCTATGTTGACATGAGGTGCCACTGGACATCTGTTAAAAGAAAATTCAATTGAGTAAATTTGAAGATCTAATTGGCTTTATTAGTTCAAGAATCGGGCAGCATGCTCTCCGGGAGCTTGAAGGGTTCTGAGGGTTGAAAAAAATTAAAGATTTCTATAGGCAGAGGGTGGGGCGGGGGAGTTTAGTAAAAGGAAAGAAAAGATTACTTTTAGGCCAGTTTATCTTCTTTCAAGAAAAAAGGAATGGCTGGGCTTTTATCATGCAGATTACCTCCTTAGTATTGATCAGTAACTGACAAGCTAATTGGTTTAAAATTCCCACTCCTGGCAGAGGCTGAAACTGCAAATCGGGTAGGTGTTTGGTTTTGGTTTGGTGACATGGCTTAGCAAAAGCGACTCTATTTTGGCCTATTGTTTTTTATTGTTTTTTTTTTTTTCTTTTCTTTTTTTAAAACACATCCAAGTGAGGCAGTTGGCTCTCAGAGTCTGGAGTCAGGGGGAGGTCTGGTTCAGAGATGTAAATATATGAGTCAACTGCTTCAGTGTAGACATACTATTCAAAGCCTAGAATTCAAAGCTCTTCAAAGAAATAGAACCTTGGATAATAGCACTAAGAAGCCCCTCACAGCTCCACCAATCCAGTGCTCCCATTTTACAGGGAAAGAATGAGGCCCAGAGAGGGGAGATTACTGGTCCAAGGTCACACAGCCAGCTGATGGCGAAGTTAGGTCACCCTGGATATCTGATGGGGTTTCTCATCTTTCCAGCAAACTCCACCCCCGTGTCTGATCACCCTGCCTTGGCTTCAGCAGGAATCCTGGTAGGTAGGGAGGTTTAGTTAGAATCCTGCCTTCTCCCTGACAGCTCCTCTTAGTAATTTTATAACCACTGATCCTTGGCTATAAATTCCCAGTTTTTTCCTGTCATATGAGGAGTTGAGCCCAATCTCTCTATTACTGCAAAACCCCACTGTTGTAGCCCTTACATCTCTCGCAATGATCCCCTTGAGTAAAGTCTTCCTTATTGTTCTTTACCAAGGGCCGTGAGTCATTGTTCTTGATGGTAGAAGCCACCTTGCCGGAGGTTGTCTGTGACCCTCTGCTTGTAGGAGTAACCTCTATTGGGGGTGGGAGCCCGGGGCTTTGCCAGCACTGTAAACTATACCAGGGATGTGTAAATGACCCAGAGAAGGTGTGGAAGGTGATGGACAAGTGGCTGCACCCTCATGCCTTAGAGGAGACACGTCTGTGGCCAGTGGTAAGGAGGAATGTCTGGTGGCTTCCCCATCCCAAAGGCAAGGCTTGGGCGAGAGGGTGGGGATTTTTGCTTTTCATTATGGGTAAGATTTTTCCCCCTCAGGACCTTTTCTTTGAAATATGTGTGTGTGTGTGTGTGTGTGTGTATGTATCTTGATTTTAGAGAGAGAGGGGGAGGGATGGAGAGAGAGAGGAAGAATGAGAGAGAGAGAGAGAGAGAGAGAGAGATGCATTCACTGGTTAATTCTTATATGTGTCTGACTGGGGATTGAACCCTCAACCTTGGCATATCAAGACAATGCTCTAACCGACTGAGCTACCTGGCCAGGGCAGGACCAGTCTCTTTGCTAAAGAATTTTCCTCCCCACTTGGCTCCTGAAATCACCGTCTTTCCTGGGTCTGCAAATAGCCCTTACTCACGGGCTTGTGCTGATGCAGGGTTTTCAGACACTGCTGACATTTGGGGCCAGGTGGGTCTGCCGGGGGCCGTCCTGCGCACTGTAGGAGGGTTAGCAGCATCATGACCTCCACCCCCTCGATGCCAGTAGCAAGCACCCTTCTCCCAGTTATGACAACCAAATGCTCGGCAGACACTGCCAGATGTGCCCTGGGAGCAAGACTGCCCACCCCGCCCCCCAAGTAGAAAACCACTGAGTTACTGGAAAGATTGTTCTCAGCTGTGGCAGCAGGAAAGGGGGGCCAGAGGGGGGCCCCTACAGGGCGCAGTGACCAGAACCAGATGTAGGGCTTTGATCATTACACTGAAGCCCACTTTACGGCCACGTGTTTCATATCTAGAGGGGGCCTCAGAGACTGATTCTTTCACTGTAATAAACTCCTGGGGGTGGGGGAGGGTTCTGAGAAATACCAGGCTCCCTCAGTACATTGAAAGGTGATGACATGTAAGTGATGTCTTGGTTAATGAAGAAATATCCAATTCTACGAAGGGAAGGGGACTGAGGGCACGCATTTGGGATTTGGTCCTGGCTCGGCTCTAGATGGCTGTGTGACGTCAGGCTCATCACCCAACCTCTCTGGGTGGCGAGGACCCAGTGCACCCAGGGGTGGGAGGTGTGACCTGACATCGGCCTGCCCCAGAAATGCAAGTTCCCCGTGTTAACTCTGAATGGCAAGGCTGGGCGTGGCTGCAGCAGAAGTTTCCTAATAGCCTCATGATGTTGAACTCTGGAAAAACAAAACCAAATAAATGTAAAGATCATCCACACAGAAGCAGATGTGGGGGCAAGTTAATATTTCGTAATTCGGCTGTGCAAGCAGCCGGAGAGCCAGGACATGCCTATTTCTAGAAAGAAGACTCAAAGGGTTAGAAGAAAGTCTGAGGGGCCAGTTAATGACTTCTTCCATGCTGAACCGGCTCAAAGATTCCTAGAAAGTTTGATTCTCCCATGTCAGAATGGGGTGGGGAGGGAGTCGCACAGATTTGCGAGTGGTGTGAGGACTATAGAAAGAGTGGAAGTTGCTTTGAACAACGGGTACTAAAGGGAGAAATCGCAAGTTAGGTCTCTCTTGACCAATATCGAAGGGAAGGAGAGCCGGGAGCCTGACCCACCCAGCACTTAGCTGCCTGGGGCTGATCTCTTTGAGCTGCTTTTCCTCTTTGGGTTCTGATTGGCTGGCCCGATGTTTTGTTTGTTCTTGAAAGTCCAGGATTTGGAGATCTGAATGTGTCAGATCCTTCCCTTCTCCCTCCCTCCCCCCTCCTTTCCTTCCTTCCTTCTTCCCTTCTCCCCTTCTCCCCTCCCCTTCCCTCCCCTTCCTCCCCTCTCCTCCCCTCCCCTTCCTCTCCTCCCTTTCTTCCTCTCCCCTTCCTCCCCTCCCCTTCCTTTCCCTTCCTTTCTGTTCTATTCTATCCATCCAATGCTAATCCCTAACTCTAGTTAAATCTAGTTAAATGCAACCCTAGGGTGTCTCACCCAGGCATCTCTATGCAGATGAACCTTTAAATCAATTTCATTCCCAGGACACAATTTACATTTTAATGTAAGAATTATCTGCATCACTCTCAGTTTTCTGTAATTTACAGAGTAAGTTAGTTTAAAGACTGGTAAAAGTGAAGATAGGGGAGCCGGTCGGGACGCCTCCCCCACACCTTGGGTCTTCCCCAACTTTCCCTCCACTCCTCCTGCCCTCTGCCTTCCCCTTTCCCTGCTCACTCTGCTCCAGCCACAAAGCCTCCTTGCTGTCCCTGAAGCAGGCTGAGCTCCTGTCCCCAGAGCTTTTGCCCCTGCTGTGCCGTCTGCTGGGAATGTGCTGTCCCCAGATAGCCCTGGCTCTTCAGAGCCCTTGTCTTGCTCAGGTCTCTGCTCAGAGGTCACCTTGTCGGGGAGGCCCAGACAAAACAACCACTGCCACCTGTCCCCAAGACTGCTAGGTCCCAGGCAGTAAGAATTTACATTATTTTTAGAACTAGAAGTGGGCTTAAGATCTTTCTGACACCCTGTTATTTTAAGGACAAGGAAACTAGGAGCAGGAGAGGGAAGAGCTTGCCAAGACTGTGCAGTGGGTCTAGCTCAGGGCCCGGCAGTGGGTCCAGCTCAGGGCCCGGCAGTGGGTCCAGCTCAGGGCCCGGCAGTGGGGTGTACTGGTGAGGCTTGTACTCACAGAACCTGCTGCTGGGCTCAGTTCTCATGATGTGACCCGAGGCCAAGTTCCTTCACCTCGTCCTCAATGTTAGTTATTGATTGATTTGAGAGAGAGAGAGAGAGAGAGAGAGAGACATTCATTTGTTGTTCCACTTAGTGCCTTCATTGGTCATTTCCCATATGACTGGGGACCACACCTGCAGCCCCCGTTGTTTTCGGGATGGCGCTCTGCTAACCAGCCAGGGCGGCAGCGTCCTCCTCTTTAAAAAGGAGGTGATGCTAACACTTGTTGAAAAGATGTCGGTGAACTTCTGAGCATCATAGCCCAGTCAGCATGTTCCCAGGAACCCACAAAACCGTGACATTAGCCATGTGGTGTCTCAAAAGGCAGGCCAGCCGGTTCTCTGGAGTTCACCCGGGTTTTTTTTTTTTTTTTATTCATTTTTTTTTTTTTTTTTTAGAGAGGAGAGAGAGAGGGAGAGAGAGAGAGAAAGAGAGAGAGAGAGAAGGGGGGAGGAGCTGGAAGCATCAACTCCCATATGTGCCTTGACCAGGCAAGCCCAGGGTTTCGAACCGGCGACCTCAGCATTCCAGGTCAATGCTTTATCCACTGCGCCACCACAGGTCAGGCTCACCCGGGTTTTGAAGGAAGTTAGAAGGGCAGCCAGGAATTGATATTTTGAAGTTTGAATCGGAGAGCAGGACCCTCAGGAACTGCTTAGAACAGCGGTGCTCAGGTTTGAGCCTCGCCAGGAGGGGCTTGTTCGATAATCTGCATTGCTAACAAGTTCCCAGGTGACAAGACGCCACCCGCCATCCTGGCTCCCGGCCCAGCGCTATTTCTCCTCCACCTTTGCTGAGTCCACTGCAAAGCTGTGGTGTCAGGTCCTGCCTGCTCAGCCCGGCTCCCTGCCCTTCCTCCACCCTCCCCAACCTGACCTGCGATTTCATCTTCTGTCCGCATGCAATTGTACATGGGTGGTTCTTCTCACCCTCCTGGCCCCGCTGATGCCTTCTCATTCTCTAAGGCAGTGATTTTCAACCTTTTTTGAGCCGCGGCACATTTTTTACATTTACAAAATCCTGGGGCACACCACCTACCGAAACGACACAAAATGACACTCTAACACAGTACATATTATACATATAGTTAATAATATAGTTTCTAAATGTATCTATACTCACTTAGTGTGAAACCTGGGCCTGTTTTGATGAACACAAAAGGGATATCCTGGCAGGAATGGTAGAAAGACACACATGAAGCTCTTCCTCAACAGTTCTCAGTCTCTCTCTGTTTTTAGTTTTTATCGCAGTCAAGCTTGAGAAGCTCAGCTCACATAGATATGTGGCTGAAAACGGGAGCAATGTCAAAATAGCTTTGTTGGCCAGAATGGGGAACTCCTTGGCAACAGATAACCAAAAACTGTCCAAAGGAAGATCAGCAAACTTTAGCTTTAAAGTTAGATAACATTGTAATGCATTGTATATCACCCTCTGTGGGGGCCTCTTTTGAAAAGAAAAAGGTCAAATATCTATATACACCATCAGGATAGACATAACCAGCTGAGGCTGAGGCTTCATCTAATGGTGGCAACATTTACCTCCAGTCCTGACCAGGATTAGAAATCGGGACCATGGGGAAGAGTAGCAGCTTCAACTACTGGCCACGGCCACACAATGACAAGTGTGCGGCAGCCCGAGCAAGGACCTTCCTGGGTGTGGATGAGAGGCGGCCTACTATTGGTTCAACGCTAGTGGTCGGGATGAATCTGATTGGTCAGTGAGCGTTCCCTGTGCCTCCACTCTTCCTGTTGCTGATAGCTGGAGGGATTATGAGGGGAATGTTTATGTTCGGATGGAGGAGGCTGGCGGCGGGCCGGATAAATAGCCTCGCGGGCCGTATCCGGCATATGGGCCGTAGTTTGGGGACCCATGTTTAATTTCCCCACGGCACACCTGACCATGTCTCACGGCACACTAGTGTGCCGCGGCACACTGGTTGAAAAACACTGAGGTACAGCTCACACAACATTCTTGGCTTTTCTTATCACAGGCAGGGTGGCCAATGCCAATTACTCTGGCCAGTTCAATCTAAATTGTTTTAGCCTCAGTGAACTCCTGCATCAGGATCTCCATCACTCACTGCAGGTCACCTCCTCTAGGAAGCCTTCCCAGACTTCCTAGGCTCGATTGGATGTTTCTTCTGAGCCCTGTCCTTACTTGTCTCATAAATGGGTCATTTCCTGTGAGGGAACTGTGAGCACATCAAGGCAGGGATGATGCTCAGCTTCGCCTGTCCTCTTGGTGTTATTTTCAGTATAACCAGCAGAGGGCGCCTCAGCACCATGATTCTGCCCAACTGGGTTCTTTTAGTTTGGGGTGAATAGCCCAGAACTTCCCATTCTCAGAAGGCCTGGGAGAAAGGTGAGGCTTCCCTTGTCCTTTGAGAACCAGGCCACCTGTGGTTAAGAGCCCAGGACTTGAGCCTAGAAATTCCTAACTGCCTGATATTGGGGCTTTGTGACTTGCCCATCCAACCATCAATTTTTCTCTTCTATAAATCGGCTATAACAACGTCTCTTGAGGGTTTGCAAGTATTTAATAAAACGACCAAGTGAGGTGCTCAGCCCAGCCAGGCTCAGGAGGAACACGTCCACCATGCAGTAGCTGAGTGACCACAGACTGGAGATTTTGCCGCCCCGTGCCTCAGTTTCCTCATCTGTAAAACAGAGATAAGTTTAACTCCTCACCGGGCTGTTGTGAAAACTGAGTTAATACATATAAAACACTAAGAACTGCGGCGGGCACATGGTCTGTGCTGAGTTGTCACTTCCCTTTGTTCTTATGACCTGACGACGATGACAGGGACCCAGCTCCGGTGTCCCCGTCACATCCATCCTGGCTGGTTAGGGATGCAGAGTCGAGGCTGCCCCAGGCCGCGTTCCCGGGCTGCCCCTCCCCCCAGAGCTGTTGCTCCTGGTGCAAGCAGGTCTGTGCTCCAGTTTATTTTTATTTTTATTATTTATTTATTTATTCATTTTAGAGAAGAGAGAGAGAGAGAGAGAGAAGGGGGGAGGAGCAGGAAGCATCAACTCCCATATGTGCCTTGACCAGGCAAGCCCAGGGTTTTGAACTGGCAACCTCAGCGTTCCAGGTTGACACTTGATGCACTGCGCCACCACAGGTCAGGTCTGTGCTCCAGTTTTTGTCCAGAACAGTGGGTTGAGACTTTTGGCCTGAGCTAGGGTGCCTGGTGGCATCTGGAAACTTGGCTTTCTTCAAACTGGCTGCAGCTCAAGGCAGACATGTGGGTCTGGGGTGCCCCCAGGATGCCCTCATACCCACCCCACAGAAACCAAGGCTGCCCTGGGTCCCTGAGCAGTCACTGCTTTCTGAGGGAGAGGAGAGGCAGCAGGCAGCCCTGGGGTTAGTGGCTGGGTCAGCCTTATAGCCAAAGTCAAGGTTGGGTCAGGGGGTCAGGGGTCAAGGGTGGAGCTTAGCCAGTTTCTCTGTTTCTCTATCCACACAATGGGGAGAAAAAGGCCTGTCCCCTCTCTCCCTCTCAGGGCAGGTTGGAAGAGCACCTTCATACAGTGGAGTTAGATGGGGGTGGAGGGAAGCACATATTTGGAGGCTCATGTCTACTTCCTACCAGCTGTGTGACATTGGACAAGTGACTGAACCTCTCTGAACCTCAGTTTCCTCACAGCGATGCTGTGAGGACTGAACATGTTATATACATATTATGTGTTAGTGCTGTTTTACTTTTTTTTTTTTGTATTTTTCTGAAGCTGGAAACAGGAGAGACAGACAGATTCCCGCATACGCCCAACTGGGATCCACCTGGCACGCCCACCAGGGGCGATGCTCTGCCCCTCCGGGGCGTCGCTCTGCCGCGACCAGAGCCACTCTAGCGCCTGGGGCAGAGGCCAAGGAGCCATCCCCAGTGCCCGGGCCATCCTTGCTCCAATGGAGCTTTGGCTACGGGAGGGGAAGAGAGAGACAGAGAGGAAGGAGGGGGGGGAGTGGAGAAGCAGATGGGCGCTTCTCCTATGTGCCCTGGTCGGGAATCGAATCCAGGTCCCCCACACGCCAGACCAACGCACTACCGCTGAGCCAACCGGCCAGGGCAGTGCTGTTTTACTTTTGCTGTTGTTATTTATGTTAGAAGCCAAGTGGGTTTCTGTGTCATTTTCAGTTCAACAATGCAAGATGATGTTCTCTGGGCCAGTGCCTTGACAGGAGCAGTGGGCTTGACCTTGAGCTTCCTGTCAGTTGATGTTCATGCTCCCATCTCTGCGTCTCTGCGTGGGGAGGTGGAGCTGCTATCTTCGGGAAGGAGGGGAGCTGCTCCTCGGAACACCCACAAGGCATTTGCCCTTCCTCTACGAGACTTCACTGATTCATCATCGCAGCAGTGAGAGGTCATTATCCCGACTTACAGGGGAGCAAACTGAGGCTCCAGGAGGTGGAGAGACTTGTTCCGGATCCACATCTGCAAGACCAGGGGGCCCAGAGGCTGTGTCTAGAGGAAGGGGGTGTGTGAGAACCTGAGCACAGTCCCTGCCCTCAGAGCTATCCGTAGGGCTCAGCGCTCACGCCAGAGGGTACCATGTGCGGTGCGGACCCCGCTGCAGATCCCAGTCCGGGGCTGTCCCTCTGACCTGCGGCTGAGGCTGACTGCTGACTTCAGTGAAGACAGTTCTGGGAGGACAGCACTGTAGCTGGTAATGACCGATTATGCCCATCACCGGCCTCTTGGGAACTGGGTCCCCTCCAAGCCACTGGCTTCAGTGCCCCCTCCGACTTGCTTTCCGCTTGTGCAGTGTCTTGAGCGTGGCTCTGCTCTTTGTGCTGTCAATTTAATTCCCACGATGGCCCTGAGCTTGGCAGAAGATAGACACAATAGGAATCTAATAAATGCGTGGCCTGCCAGGCAAATAGATGTAAATAAGTTGTGCCTGTGAACCTCTGAGGGGGGTAACATCCTTAGAATGCTGTGTAAGGACTGGAGCTGGAAGGGGAAGAGGCTCAAATTCAATACCAAACGTGGAGAGCATTGGGGACCCGAGCTGTCTCTGGAGACAGGACGCCATAGTTGAGAGTGATGAACTTTGTTCAAATTCTGGCCCAACCACTGCATAAGTGACAAATAGGGCCACCATGCTTTGTTTCTCCCATTGTGGGGTCTATTTTTCCATTCCTTGCTTTGATCAATGGCAAGTGGTGGAAGTGAAGACTTGTGACTTCCAAGCCAGGGTCTCAGAGGCCTTGCCCACTTATGCTCTCTCTTGGACCTTTGTAGCCATCATGGGACATGAGTTTGTGCTAGAGTGCTGGTGGATGAGAGAGCACGTGGAGGAGAGGGTCCCAAGCAAGGCCACCCTAGACCAGCTGACCAATGAGTAAGCCAAGCTCAGTTGAGATCAACTCAGTTTGGTCCCAGCCAGAAGAACAGATGACCATGAACTAGAGTAGATGCTTACTGTTTAGGGCCATTAAGTTTGGATTTGTTTATTATGTAGAAATAGTTTATAACTTATACAGCCACTTACAGTTAAATGGTCATGGTCAAATCGCTGGTCATCTCTAAGCCTCAATTTCTTTTATCTTTTCCTTCTTTTCTTTTTTAGTGAGAGAGAGACAGACAGACAGATAGGAGAGAGATGAGAAGCATCAACTTGTAGTTGCAGCACTTTTTTATTTTTTACAGGGACAGAGAGAGAGTCAGAGAGAGGGATAGATAGGGACAGACAGATAGGGAGAGAGATGAGAAGCATCAATCATCAGTTTTTCGTTGAGACACCTTAGTTGTTCATTGATTGCTTTCTCATATGTGCCTTGACCGCGGGCCTTCAGCAGACTGAGTAACCCCTTGCTCGAGCCAGTGACCTTGGGTCCAAGCTGGTGAGCTTTGCTCAAACCAGATGAGCCCACGCTCAAGCTGGCAACCTCGGGGTCTTGAACCTGGGTCCTCCACATCCCAGTCCGACGCCCTATCCACTGCGCCACCACCTGGTCAGGCTGAAGCACTTTTTAGTTGTTCATGTATTGCTTCTCATGGTGCCTTGATGAGGTGGGTGGGGGTCCAGCTGAGCCAGTGACCGCTTGCTTATGCCAGTCACCTTGGGCTCAAGCCAGAAACCTTGGGCTTCAAACTAGCGACCGTGAGGTCATGTCGATGATCTCATGCTCATGACAGTGACCCTTCACTCAAGCTGGATGAGCCTGCACTCAAGCCAGTGGCCTCGAGGTTTCAAACCTGGAACCTCAGTGTCCCAGACAGACACTCTATCCACTGTGCCACCACTGGTCAGACGAACCTCAATTTCTTTATCTGTGAGATGGGCATGATAATAGTCAATGTCCCAGAGGATTGACAAGAGAAGAAAACGAAGTGTACATAAAGTACTTAGCACATGCCCGATGTGGAGAGAATCAGCTGGAACAAGCCCTGTTGTGCTGCTATAAGAAACAGCCTCAAATCATTTATGACTGAAACAGCAAAGGTCGATGGCAGGTGGGCCAGGGTCTTAGCTCATCATGGTTGTGTAGAGCCGTGGGCTGGTGACCTTCCCTGTCCTGAGTGGTGCTGTGCTGGACACTATATCAGAGAGAAAAGAGACTGGGCAGGGTCTTGCTGTGGCAATTGAACACTCAGCCGGAAGTGACACAAGGCCCTTCTATTGACAACTCATTGCCCCATCCACCCATGGGGCAGGAAAGAGCCTGAACTATTTGCTGAGCAGCATTTATAAACATTAGCTATCGTTTTCTGCTTTTGCCCTCAAAACCAGAGTAGAAAAGCAACCATAATAGAAGCAATGCTAATAGGAGGAATGATCACAGCTCCATTCATTTGTGAGCACCTAGTATGTGCCATGAGTACCTACTATGTGTCAGGCCCAGCAAGAGGCCTTTAGATGTGTCATACTGAGTCCTCATCTTATCTCCACTTGATAGAGGATGTGGCTCAGAGAGCTGGGGCACCTGCTTAGTGTTATCAGGTTGGTGGCAGAGCCAGAATTTGGGTTCAGGACTCAAAAGCTCACTTTCTCTCTAGTAGAATATGTGGCCCCTTTTCAGAGCTCCCAAAGGCTGACCAGGGGGCTTTGGGGAGGGTTCCCAGAGTTAAAGCAAAGGCCAGACCAGGCTTTCCATAAGCAGGGCCAGCCAGTCAAAGCTGTCCCTGGACTCCTATCCGTTAGGACCCTAAATCAGAAAAGTTTTTGCTTTGCACGTTTATTCCCAATGCCCCTTCCAGTTTCCTAGCGCGTCTTTCCTCAGAGGACATCCAGTGTGGTCTGAGGGGAGCCAGGAGACTCAAGGTTCTCTTACCTCCGTCAGACTGGACGCAGGCTCGGCCCCTTTGCAAAGCCGTTCACAACAGTCCTCATCCTTTCTTGCATTCTCGTTGTTTACCCATGTGAACTAAGTCCTTTATGAGCCTTTTCTTACTGAAACTGCTCTAGAACCCTCTGTTATCTTCTTCATTTTATACAGCTGGGAATGGATACGCAGAGAGGTTAAGTGTCCTGCCCAAGGTCACACAGCTGATGAGAAGCTGGGATTGGAGCTTAGGCAGCCTGGCCCCTGGTATTCACTTTTAACCACTATGCTCTAAAGCAGCGGTTCTCAACCTGTGGGTCGCGACCCCGGCGGGTTTGTGCATCCTTGAGTTCATCTGATCTGATCACACACCACTAGCACTAAACCTGAGAGATGGCAAAACAGGCCCTGTTCCTCCAACTCTACAAACGTCAAGGTCACAGGACTGGTCACCGGATTTCAAGAACAGTGTCCTTTCTAAACTTAGGGGCTCAGGGAGATCGCAGTGGGAGTGGTGGTGTCCTTGTCATCTATTCCTGTATAAGAAACCACCCCAAAGTTTCATGGCATGGGACAGAGATTTGGACAAGGTGCAGTGGGGACAGCCAGTCTCTGCTCTCAATGTCCTGGGCTGCAGCTGGATGACGGAAAGTCTGGGGGTAACTAGACAGCTGGGCACCGGGACCATCTGGAAGCATCCTCTCTCACGTGTCTGGCAGTTGGTATGAGGTGTGTCTGGGACCAGAGCCTCTACACAGGACTTCTTTGTGTAGCTTGGGCTTCCTCACGTCATGGCAGCCTCGGGATCCTGGTGTCTTACAGAGCAGCTCCAAAGGTGAATATCCCAGCTAATAAGGCCAGATCACGTGGCCTTTTCTGACCTATCAGCATCACTTCTGCTACACTGCATCCACTACAACCAGTCATGAGCTTGCCCAGATTCAAGCACAGACCTTATCCCTCCATGAGAGGGGAATCAAAGAATCTGTGGATGTGTTTAAACACTGCTCCAGGTGGGTAGCATCAATACCTGACTATCTTCAGGACCATAAAAAGCTGGGACAGAGTGTGGAACCCTAATAGGATGGTACAGAAGTTTGGATTAGCATGGACCTCCAGGACCTCTCCACTCCTTTTGGTGAAACTGTGAATCTTGGGTGTCTGTGTCCTCCTCCTGGAGGACCTGCTCCTGGTGGCCAGCAGAGGGCGCCCAATACCTGGTTGAGTCCACAGGTTAGGAGGGGGCAAGGAAGGACAGCGCTGGTGGCTTCTCCCCACATAATCATCGAATGCTTTGCAAGGAGCCCTCCAGGGGACTCCAGCTGTGTCCACACTGTGTCAAGCCCTCCCCACAAACTCTACAACAGGCTGTTGATGGCTTTTCCTGCAGGTGAAGGAGCAGGGCGGCCCAGCACCATAGCACCACGTGGGGGAGCATTGTGGGCACGTGGTCTAGCACTGGCTTCGCAGCGGGGCAGATTGTGAGTTTGGGAATATCATGTCCTTGGTCTGGAGTACAGAAATCCCAGATGCGAGAGTGGGTTGGGGTACAGGATCCTCCAGTTCCCAGAATTTCAGTGAGGGCCTGAATTTGTTATCTAGTGAAAGCTGCACCTCCCAAGGTGGACGGCAAGCTGTTGGAGGGCAGACTACTTGTTCTTGACTGGGCAAGGCTCTTCCCCACCCTGGGCCTCAGTCTCCCGGTCTAAGAAATGGGGGTGCCAGTAATACCTGCCTTGGGGGGGGTTGTTGTGTTGGGAGGTAGAGAGACTTATGAAAACACTTGGTCAAGGACAGCTTCTTGCCTTCCTACTTTGACACGGGCGCTTCCTGAACCCATGGAGGTGGGTTCACGAGTCACTGGTCCCCTTGGGTCTCCTGGGGGCTTGGGGAGACCATGGGTGGTTGAGTGCAGTTCATCACAGCTCCCAGGTACAGAGTCCCAGGGGCAGGCCCTCCTGGGGCTGCTGTCCAGTGCCTATAGAAGGGAACTGAAGGAGGTCTCTGAAAATATCCTTGTCTTTACAAAATGACCTGCTCGCCCTCCTCCCCTCCTTCCCGCCCTCCCTTGACCTCTCTCTTCACACCCCAGTCATGGCCAGCACAGCCCAAGTAGCAGTGACTTCTTGTCATGGGCTGGCTGGCATTTGTCTAGAGCAGTGGTTTTCAACCTTTTTCATCTCATGGCACACATATAAACCAATGACTAAAATTCTGTGGCTCACCAAAAAAAATGTATTTTTTGCCAATCTGACAAGAAAGAAAAAAATAGATATAATTTTGATTCATTCACACCAGACAGCTATTGTTGTGTTGGCTGTTGTCATTTTTTTTCTATTTGACAACCTAAGAGAAAAGAGGTCAGTGCCCCTGACTAAGTAGTCAGGTGTTATATGTTTTTTTTGTTTTTTTTTACAGAGGCAGAGATAGACAGGGACAGACAGACAGGAACGGAGAGAGATGAGAAGCATCAATCAACAAGTTTCTTGTTGCGCGTTGCGACTTCTTAGTTGTTCATTGATTGCTTTCTCACATGTGCCTTGACCGAGGGTCTTCAGCAGACTGAGTAACCCCCTGCTGGAGCCAGCGACCTTGGGTCTAAGCTGGTGAGATCTTTGCTCAAGCCAGATGAGCCCGCACTCAAGCTGGCGACCTCGGGGTCTCGAACCTGGGTCCTTCCGCATCCCAGTCCGACGCTCTATCCACTGCGCCACCACCTGGTCAGGCAGGTGTTACATGTTTTAAAAATTCTCGCAGAGCCAGACATGTGGTGGCGCAGTGGATAAAGCGTTGACCTGGAAATGCTGAGGTCGCTGGTTCGAAACCCTGGGCTTGCCTGGTCAAGGCACATATGGGAGTTGATGCTTCCAGCTCCTCCCCCCTTCTGTCTCTCCTCTGTCTCTCCCTCTCCTCTCTAAAATGAATTAAAAAATAATAATAATAAAAAAAAAATTCTCGCGGCATACCGGTTGAGGGGTGGAGTGCCCTGGAGCCTCAACCCATAAACGTTCTTGGCAACAGAAATCACTTATCTTTTGAATACATTTCTTCCTCCCAGGTTTGCTCTGTGATCCTGAGGCCTGTTTGGAAGTCTTCGAAGAAGCTTATCTGCACCCATAGAAATTCCTTCCTCCCATTATTCTTCTTCCCATACATGGCAAGTCATCTCTGCTCTTGCCATCACCTCCTAATCAGAGCACCATTTGGGTGTCTGTCTCAGTCAGTGTTTCCTCAAATAGTTATTACTTTGGATCTCAAGTAAACGCTTAGTCACCATTCTCTTTGGCCTTTCATTTGGAGGCTAACTCAACCAGGACAGTCAGTATATATAGCCAGGGCCGCTGAAATCCTGAACTCCACGGGGATTTTTCATGAATGGACTTGGCCTGCTAGAATTCTTAGTGAATCTATTTAAGTGACAGATAAGAATTATTTCCCATTAAGCTTGGCCATCATTAATGTAAAAAGGGCTTCTGTGGTATACCCCTTTGCTTTCTTCAATTTCTTAAACTTACTTATCTGCTCACTAAATGTTAATTAAACCCCTACTGTGAGCCGGGCACTGGGTCAGGCACTGAGGACTTGGGTGCAGCAGGTGGGTGGGCTCCTGCCTTCGAAGACTTTGTTACACAGTTGAGGGCACAGATAAAATCCAAGCAAACACACGACCTGTTACACAATTACAAATTGCATAAATGCTTTGGAGGAAACAATCGAATTTACTTATTAATGCTTAAATGATACAAAGGTTAAGTGTCAGCCTAGCCCATGGAATCCCAAGGTCTTTCTGGGATATTGTAATAAAATTAGATATCAATATGGCCTGCGAAGGCTACATATGTAAATGAATGCTTTATATAAGCAAGCTCGTTTCCTTCCTTACAATAGCCCTCAGAGTTGAATGCCTTACCCCCACTTTATTACAGATGCTCACCTAGAATTTGACCGAGGTCACCTGGCTTGGTGATGAAGCCAGGTTCAAACTCTGGTTGGTTTGATCCCTCCCGCTACAATCACAGACCTTGTCTGTGCAGTGCTGGCTGGGCTCGGACTACACTATTTGCTTTGAATTTGTTGTTAAAACCCTGGCAGGGCCTGACCTGTGGTGGCGCAGTGGATAAAGCGTCGACCTGGAAACGCTGAGGTCGCTGGTTCGAAACCCTGGGCTTGCCTGGTCAAGGCACATATGGGAGTTGATGCTTCCAGCTCCTCCCCCTGTCTCTCTCTCCTCTCTGTCTCTGTCTCTCTCCTCTCTAAAATGAATAAAAAAAAAAAAACAAAAAACCCTGGCAGGGGCGCTCTTAAAGCCGCCTGGCTGGAGGGCTGGGAGAAAGCCATGGAAGCGGAGTGACGGGTGGGGAATGTCCCCGCACCTGGGGTTCCAGCTTCCCCTCTGAGCGGGAACAGCGGATGGGCGTGCGCTGAGGCTGAGGCTGAGGCTGAGGCTGGTGGTTGCTACTGTCAAGGTCTAGTCCAGGAGCTTGTCTCATAACAAATGGGAGCCCACGGGCTCTGTCCCCAAGACGCACTGGCAGGCCCACCTGGAAAAGGGCCTGTGGCCTATACCTTGGCCGCCAACACTGGGTGAGGATGGTGGGGTGGGCAGAGAGCCCCGACTCTGCGTTCATATTGGCCAGCGTGTCTCGTGCCCTTGACTGTTCACGCTGTCAGGGCTGTAGGCAGGTAGGTGGCTTAGGGCCCTGGCAGCCAATTTAGAGGCCCCCACACTCCGAGTCTGGCCTCCTGGCTTCCAGTAGCGTTGACCGTCGGCCGCCCCAATACTGTTCTCCCTGTGGTTAAGAGCCTGGGCCCTGGAGATGGAAAGGACTGTGGATGGAAAAGAGGCCACATACAAACCCGACAAACTCAGGGGAGGCCTGCATGGTGGCCTTACGAACTCAGAGACCTAAAGTCACCCCATAGGGTGGTCTGAAATATAAACTTCCTCACTAAAAGTGAGTCAGGGCAGCTAGTTGTGTCCTAGCCTGGTATCTTCCCTGACAAAGGTCAATGTTTACCTTAACTGAGTCCATCTATGGTCTTTTTGCATCTATGACTACATACCTTTCAAAAGTCAGAGTAATCTGTTTTCCAGACCCCTCGGGACAGAGTCCCACCAGAGCGTGAGACCACGATACCCTCGTGGTGGTCTTTTTCCCCAAATACAATCTCTGTGTGCTATAGATGTTCATTGTTAACTATTTTGTACTTACTGTTGCAAGTGAAGTGTTTCTCTCTTCGTTTCACTCTTTATCCAATCCCAGAGATTTTTTCGCTTTGCTTTCTCTGGCCTCCCTAATCTACCGCCAGTGTATTTCATCTAACCCTCCTCATTCCTCCTCTTTGGATCGCAATGTATGAAATAAACTGTCAAACTGCCGTTATCCAGAGCGTTTCCTCAGTCCCTCGAGACTTTGCTTCCAGGCGGTTGTCGTCAGTTAGGCTCAAACAAACTCATAAAAATTTTCTGCAGGTTTGGGCGTTTCTCACGTCGACAAGACCCACTTCAAATTCCAGCTCTCCCATTTTGTAGCTGTTTGATTTTTTTGCAAGTTACCTCACTTCTCTGAGCCTCGGTTTCCTCATCTTTCAAAGGGGCATCATAAAATCTACCCGTTTATTCGGGAGATGAAAATCAGATCATTTACATAAAAGTATGTCATCAAGTTCCTGGAAGGTCGTATAATCTTGGTTGATAAACACAAAATCACATCTTTTCCTTCTGGGAATCTGGACTGTCTGCAGCTTCTCTCCAACCGACGTGGAGTTTGCTAAACAGGATGTGACCCACATATGTTCTTTTGCTGATTTTTATTCTAGCTGCACAAGTACTTATCCGTGTAAGACACTATTGTGTCTCTCCCTCTTCATAAACACTTTAAAAATATGTTGATTTTAGAGAGAGGAAGGAAAAGAGAATGAGAGGAAAAATAAAACCCATTGATTTGCTGCTCTACTTACTTATGTACTCATTGGTTGATTCTTCTATGTGCCCTGACCGGGGATCAAACCCACAACCTTGGCATATCAGGATGATGTTCTAACCAACCGAGCTATCCAGCCAGGGCCCTTTCACAAAGTTTAATGAAGCATCTTCTGATGCTGGGTATGGAGGGAGGTAGGAGGCTGGTAGGGATACAGGGTAGAAAGGACCCAGCCCTTTGTATAGTGGGGAGGGGGCAGAGGGTCTGGCATATAGTGTGCACTGAAATATATATACCAAGTTTAACCTCAGCAGAAAGCAGGAAGGCCGCAGTTGTCATGTGAAGGCCCTGGGTCCACTAGGCCGGGGAAGGCTGGGTGAGTGGGGGCTCTCTGGGGCGCTGGCTCAGTGACTAATGAGTGGCTGTGGGTGAGCGTAGCCTCTGTTGGCAAACAGGTGCTCCCCAATGCTCGGTGGACCTGTGCCGGCAGCCTGCCCCCCAACCCAGGCAGAGGGTTGCTCAGACTGCCGGTCATTGTTCGGGAAACACAAGCTCCCCTAACCCTTCGGAGTGACCAATAGTTCGGGAAGAGGAAGTGGAGGCGGATTCATTGATTTCGTTCTGGACTCATGGCTCCTTCTCAACAAATACTCAGCCTCTGCACTGCCACCAGGCCTTGAGGGTGGGGTGGGGAGAGAAGGAGAGAGAGAAACCCCCCAGAGAGCAGACAGCCCCCCCCCCAGGCCTTTATACTGTTCGGGAAGAAGAGGGTCTGGCCCAGGTTTCCCAAAGAAGAGACCAAGGCTGACTCTGGCCCCTCCCGCGCTCTCGCCATGACCTTTGGGGCCACTCCTTCTGGGAGTGGAAGGCCCAGGCTGGCCCTTCTGGGTGGGGGAGGTGAGTAAGGCAGTGGCCCCTTGGGGCGGGGCTCTGGGAACCAGGGTGCAGCCTCCCAACAATAGCAGTCTCTCCCATGGCCAGGGTTACAGGGAGGTGCTGGCAGGAAGATGGGAGGCAGTAGTGGAAGCATCTCTCCTTTCAAAGTCTCCCCCCCAAAAAAAAACTGGAACCAGGAAGCATCCCTCCTAACTCCGGCCAGGCCCTCTTAAAGGGACAGCTCACCTCACTGTTACTTCTGCAGGTGGAGGGGCCGCTTCTCCCCCTCCCTTCCTCCTTGCTCACCCTTCACGCTCACGCTCTACTAAGGATGACGGGGAAGCTGTAGCAATGACAGAAGGTTCCTGCCTACGCCGCCTGCAGACCTAGGTGCTTTGCATATGTGATCGCAGTTCATCCTCTTACACTCTGTGTTCCCGCCTTACAGGTGGCTGGTGGTGGGGCCAGGACTCAACTCAGGTGAGGCAGCCTCCCAGAAGGGGACTGGGGAGTCTCTCCCACGGCGAGGAACTGTTCGTTCCTACCTGGGCTGGCTAAATGCTGCGTGCCCTCGGCCTGTGCGCTCACTTGGTAACACGTGGAGCCAGAGGCTTTCGTTTGCATCTGCCCTTAATTCAAAATATCCATCTGCTACCACCTCTCAGTGTGACCTTGGGCAAGTCACTTCTCTCCCAGAAGCCTCAGTTTCCCTCTCTGCAAAAAGGGGGAGAGTTTGTTGTGAGGCTTATATGGAGGTACGGATGGAGAGACTTTAGTAGATAAAACATGGAAGATAAGACCCAGATTATCATCATCACTGACATCACCACCACCACCACCACCAACGTCATCATCATATTATCATCGGCAGGGATCAGCAAACTTTCTCTGGAAGTCCAGGCACCAAATAATTTTGTCTGCGGATCCTGCAGTTTCTGCCGCTACTCAACTTTGCCCTTCTCCAAAGCAGCTATGGACAAGAAGCAAATGGATGTGGCTGTGTTTCAATAAAACTTTATTTACGAAAACAGGCGATGGGCTGGCTTTGGCCCGAGGGATAGTTTGCCAACCCCTGATCTAAGACCTTGGCTTGATTGCTCGTTTCCTGTAGCAGAAAGTGGAGCAGGGCCGTCGCCAGGCTTTGTGTGAAATGCCAGCACCCATGTGTAAACCTGGGTTTACACCTCTCGGGGGGGGGGGTGTTGTGAGGGCAGGGGCTGATCCACCTTTGGGACCCCCATCCTGGGTTCTTTTTTTTTTTTTTTTTTTTAATTTTATTTATTCATTTTTAGAGAGGAGAGAGAGACAGAGAGAGAGAAGGGGAGAGGAGCTGGAAGCATCAACTCCCATATGTGCCTTGACCAGGCAAGCCCAGGGTTTTGAACCGGCGACCTCAGCATTTCCAGGTTGACGCTTTATCCACTGCGCCACCACAGGTCAGGCCCATCCTGGGTTCTTGGGGGACACACAGTAAGGGCAAAGTAAGTGTTTGGGGTTGAGTGACTTTACCCTGATTTCTAGACACTCATGCTCTTAATCAGTGCAACAGATGTTTGGCTAACATCTGGGGGCCACTAACACTGACAATAAGAATGTCAACAGGCCTGTCCTACACGTGCCATTCTGCTTTCTTGGGCAGGTGTCTTATAATCGGGGCCACGATTATTGTCTATCCCCTAGGAGCTGGGATCCCAGAGCCGTTTCCCTACACAGTCTCGTGTAATTCTCACGAGAACCTTGTCATATCGGGATGACTCCAGGGGAACAAGAGGCAAACATGAGAGATGAGGTTGTGCAGCCAGAAAGGGCAGGGATTCAAACCTGAACTGCTCTGGTGTCACCGGGTTTCCACCTCACGGTGCCAGTCCGCGGGTGAACTTCCGGCCCTCCCCCGCGCTCAGGTGCTGGGCCAGCAGGCAGCCTTCAGTTGTGCCCCCTTCAGAGGTCTCCACCTTTATTCACGCTCCTTTTGTCGTCATTGCTAAGTCCAACCCAGCCTAAGGGACTGCCAGGGTTTCCTCCTATCCTTGGTTGCCCGGCAGGTCTAGCAGGTGAGTGACTCACACCTGGGCGTAGGTAACAGGTGTATCTGACCCTTCCAGCTCCGCCAATACTGCGCCAGCTGGGACCCTTCCCTGATAGTGGGGCCTGCCCCTGTCACTGGCACTTCTGTCCCCGAGGGCTGGAATTGGACCACACAGAATCCAGGTCAGATTTTTGATTTTTACATATCTCTGTACTTTGCCAAGGAGTAGGAGGAGGATCCCTTGGAGCTCACTGGGTTTGTGGGTGGGTCTCTCCGTTGTTGACGTCCTTGGGGGGAGGTTTCAGGCCCAGGGACACCCTGCCCCCTCCCAGGTGGTGCTGGGGCTTGGTGAGGGGAACTCTGCTGGGAACCTCAGTGGATGTGACCCTGACCCTCGTGGTCACCTTGTGGGGGAGGTCAAGGCAAAGTGGGGGTGAGGATGCAGAGGGAGCCTCATAAGGGGCTTGCCTTTTCTTTTTCTTATTTAGAGAGACAGACAGACAGGAACAGACAGACAGGTAGGGAGAGAGATGAGAAGCATCAACTCACAGTTGCGGCACTTTAGTTGTTCATTGATTGCTTTCTCATATGTGCCTTGACTGGGGGCTCCAGCTGAGTCGGTGACCCTTTGCTCAAGCCAGCGACCTTGGGCTCCAGTCAGTGACCTTGAGCTTCAAGCCTGCAACCATGATCCCACACTCAAGCTGGCAATCCTGTGCTTAAACTGGTGAGCCTGTGCTCAAGCCAACGACCTCGGCGTTTCAAATCTGGGTTTTCAGCATCCCAGGGTGATACTCTGTCCACTGCGCCACTGCCTGGTCAGGCCCTACTTTCTTCTTAGAGTCACAGAGTTTGATGATTGACCTTGATATGACCTCAAAGAGCACCTAGTTCAATGGCATTGTTTTACAGCTGGGAAAAGTGAGGCTCCAAGTCTGAGGAGTAACTTGATATCACAGAGTAAACGGGTGACCAAGCAGGCGCTGGAAGCCGGTGCCGGCTGCTGCCTCCCCACCCAGATTCCTACCTTCTCTGGGCCTGCTCCACTGTTCCTGCTCCCCGGCCACCCTGGTAGCCCTCTCCCGGCCACGTGAGGAAGGAGGAATTCAACGTGCACAATGCCACTGGCGTGACTTTATGGGCTCACAACTAGAAGCATTTTAAAGATCACCCAGGCAGTCTCGGCCCCGTGAATTCCCGACAGGTGGCTGCTTAGCCATAGCTTGGGTGTCTCTGGTGATGGTGAGCTCACTGCTTTTGGGGACAATCTTTTTCATTTGCGTGGCCGATGTCTGGTGAATATCATGCTTGCTGACGCTCACTTTGTGCCAGGCATTTTGCTGACAGAGCACATTTCCATGTATTAACTCACTGAATCCTCCCAGCACCCCTACGAGTTATTATTATCATTCTCGTTTATAGCTGAGGATAGAGGCACAGAGAGGTTAAGTAACTGACTCAGGATTTCACAGCTTGAACAGGGGGAGCTGAGATCTGACGTCAGACCAGCCTGGTCCTGGAGTCTGGCCACATCCTTCACCCCCTTCCTCCCTCAACTGCTGCTATGAGATGATAAGGCTTACCAGGGTGGGGGTCTGGCTGGGCACAGCAAGGCCGAGGTTGTAAGGGGGATGTTTAGATGATTACGTGTCCCTCTCACTGGCCTCCCAGGGTCCTGAGGGCACAAATATCACCTTGGAAGATTTTCTCCTGTCACCTGCTTTTCAGCTCCATGGCAGATCATTCTCTGCCTCACGCAGCCCTCCGGCTGCAGGTCAGGGACACATGGTTAATGACTTCCAGGGTGGTCTGTGGTAAGTGAAAGAGTGAGGGTTGAAAGCAAGCGGCCCAGAACTTCGACCTCAAACACCAGAGTCAGGGGTTTCCATGAACTCCAACCAGGCAAAGGAGGCAGGTGTGGGTGAGCGTGGCAAGGGGAGCAAGAGGGGCCTGGTCCTGGGCTCTCTCCTCCCCACCGTCAGCTTCTGGAATTGCCTCTGTGGTGCCGCACCTCACCGTGCCAGGCTAGGAAGGGTCCCTTGGTGATTGACAAGGGCAGGGACTTGGCTTAATGTGCTGGACAGTTTGTAGAGCATGTCTGTTGTCCTGCTGGGTCTCATACCAGCCTGAGCGTCTGGGCAGGGCAGGAGCTGCGATCCCCACAGCGATGATCCTCGTCATTAAGGGATGGAGGCTCAGAGAGGGGAGGTGACCCACTTGAGGTCACACAGCTAAGAGGTGGCAGAGAGCCAGGCTCTCCCTCCCGGTTCCTAGAGGGAGGATGCTCACAGAGTGTGCTCCACACCAGGCTGGCCCCTGTTTTTGATGGCTTTTCCTCTAGGATCCTGGCACATCTGGGACAGAGGTGTCTGAGGTGAGGATGCCCTCCCAGCTGGGAGCCCCAGGATCAGCAGGGTCCCCCGGGGCCACCACCTATCTCCTGTTCCCCAAAGGCTGAGGTCCTGTACATCAGCAGTCCTCCTGCCTGAGTCTCCTTGGTTAGTGAGACTTTGGGGTCTTCACGGGAGTGACTGGTCTGACACACAAGAAGAGTCCCTGGTATCTCCTCCTGGGATCTGGTTCCGTTCCGTTCCCTCCCTCTCCGAATAACGATACAACGGCAATATAGCCTATTGGCTCTGCTACCATTAGTACATTTCCATTCACTGGCACTCACCATATGCTAAGCTCTGTGTCAGGTGTCCAGCATGCCATAGCCTCTTCAGTCCTCCTGACAATCCCCATTTCACAGATGAGTAAGCTGAGGCTCGGAGAGGTGAAATCACTTGTCCAGGGTCACACAGCTGGTCAAGGGCGCCCAAACCATCAGGCAGAAAGTTCAAAGTTAACTTCACCTGAAGTCACCATCCTAGGCCACATGCTGAGTTAGTTCATGAGCAGCCAAAGACCAGGGCCCAGCTTGATTGACTCCAGATTTTAAGCTATTCCCATTTGGTGCTTCTGTGCTGGGCTGAGCTGCCGTGGGACTAGAGAACTGTGGGGCTGGTTGTGTTCTGCCTTGGGCGAGCCATTCAACCTCTTAGGGCCCGAGTCACCCTTTCTGAATTAGTATGAAGAGGGTTAATTCCCCAAGCAGCGTCTGGTCCCCTCTGTGCCTGGGACGGCCTTGACATATTTAATCCCCACAACCACCTTGGGAGGTAAGAGTACAAGCCGGCTCTGTAGCAGGAAGCTGAGACTCAGAGAGGTGAGGTCACAGAACTAGTGGGTGCAGAAGCAGGGATTTGAACCCGGTCTGTGTGTCCCTAGAAGTGAGTACTCCCCACCGAGACAAGATAACTCCCTTGGATGGGGGTCTCCCAGGGTCCCCAGGCTCAGACCAGTGAGTGGGGTTAGGGACACCTATTCCTTGGATTCAAGGTAGTCAAACTCACTGGAGCAAGTTTCCAGGAGCTTAGGTAGGTCCAAGAAGGTGGAGTGTGGCCGCAGAGTGGCCTCACTCCCCCAATCAGGCCGTGTCCCACTTTGCCCTTTGGGAAAATGAGAGAGACCCCTCCCCCATCCTTCTTTGTCTCAGGGACAGAGGCAGTCCTTGTTCCAAAGGGGCCAGGAAATAGGGATCTCTCCTGGCTATGGGGGGGGGGGCCTGCTCCGCAGGTAACCCTGACTCCTTCTCCTGGTGCAGCCGACCTCACAGCAGAGGGAGCGAGGTGCACACCTCCTCCCTCCCCATCTTACTCCACCCCTGCTTCTCCTGCTGAGCAATGTCATAATTAAATCTGATAACTGTTCATTCTATCTGATAGAAGGGGCTCCAATGTCATGGCTTGTATGAGACAGGCTGGGGTGAGGGAGGGGACCCCGGGCTGGGAGCCAGGAGGCTGCCTCTGCTCCCACTCCATTCCTCACCCTGCGTGACCTTGAGCAAACCCTTTGCCCTCTCGAGGCCTCAGTTGCTCTCTCTGTGAAAGGAGGGGTTGACTTAGTTCATTCCTAAGGGCCCGCCTGTCTCTGAAAGTCTCTGAATCGCTCAAACGGATGACTCTGAGGTGCCCTTTGGGCTCCCTGCCATCCCCCCCTCCTTCCCACAAAGCCGAGGAGCGCAGGAATGTGGGGGAGGCCGTGTCTGCTTCTGCTGCATGGGAACTGGCAAGGACTGGACTGCTCTCCATACAAACCGCTCCTCCTCTGTCTGGCCAACTGGGAAGAAACCCAGATGCCCAAGTTTGTCCAACAACTCAGGAGAGCCCTCCTGAGGCCCTTTTCACCTTGTTCTTAGTGGGAAAAGTAGGGACTTGGGAGTAAGACTTGGGTTCAAACCCCAGCTCTGTCTCCTGATGATGTGAACTTGGTCTTGGTTTGTGTAACTGAAAAGAAAGATAGTAGTACCAAACTCACAGAGATGTGATGAGCGTTATGCATTGTCCCGGACGGAGCACCTGGCCTGGCACATAGTAAGTGCCCAGAAAAAGGAAGGGCACATCCTTTCCTTTGGCCCCGGTGCCATCCCAATCCCTCGCTTCTGGCAAGGAGACGAGGTTCCAGGATGACAGGACGCCTCACCCTGCTGTCCTGGACCTCAATGCCATGTCCATGCAGATAAGCAGGTGTCTCCAGGTGCTCAGAATGATACTGGCCTTTATAACTTTTCCTCTTTCTCTTTCTTAAAACTACAAAACTGGCTCCCTGCTGTGATGGCCACTCTCCCGGGACTGCTGGCTTTCTCTGTCCCAGCGCCTTGCTGGAAGCCCAGGCTCTGCAGGGATGAATGGGGAGGAGGACAGCCCACTTCACCCTGACCTGACCCCAGAGTCGGGTGGCTGGCTCAAGCCGATGATCAGCACGCGTGAGGTCTGAGAAGTTGAGGGTCCGCGTGAGACGCTCATGCGTGAAGAGCACGGGGCCTGGCGTGCTGTAGATGCTCGGTAAAGGGGGGCTGTCCGCATCAACGGCGGCCTTCAGAGGAGGATCGGGGTGAGCAAGCACTGAGAGCGTGAATGTGAGACACGGTGAAGGACCCCGATTTCAGCCGCAGGAAGGGGCGTGGTCCTTTGTGTTCATGCCTGCTGTGCTCGCCTGCTTGAAGTGGCCCGCCCCACTCTTTCTCCGCTGACACACTGGTAGGTCCACAGGACCATCCCCGTGAAGGCATTGAGTTCTCAGAAGATGCTTAGTTCCAGGAGAAAACACAATGAAACCATTCAGCTTAACCTCTTGGATTCCACGGGGGCAGGACTTGAGTGATCATAACCAGAGGCCACATGGTATGGTGGGGAGGAGCCCCGAGTTTGTTTTTAATCCCAATTCCTGCGGTGTGATCCTGGGCAAGCCACCTAACCTCTCTGGGCCCGCTTCTTTCTTCATAACCCGGGAGAAAGGCCCCCTCCTTGCAGGACTGCCGGTGGGCCTAGCACACTGTGGGCCTCTGTAATCAGGAGTGATTTTGCAGGCTCCATAGAGGGCGAGGGAGTCGGCGTTAATGAACGCTGGGGCCAGTCCAGAAATCCAGTCTATAAAACTCCTGCCTGCAGCTTCTGGTGCATTGCTAATGGGAGTTTATGTGAAGGACACAGCGGGATAAGGGCCCATTGTTCCAAGTAGGGATGGTTTTATGACTCTTAGAAAGCGTCTTTCATCTGGAAGACCAGGGAGCTGATGGAACCTTCCAGCCCTGGGTGGTGAAACTGGGAAACGCTGAAGGTTCTGGGGCTGGTGCCAGGCTGCAGCCCGGGCCAGGCCCTTGTGCTACAGCCGGGGTGAGCAGGCGAGGGGGTGGAGGTCCCCCTGGACTGTCACGGCAGTCCCAGACCAGGCAGCTGGAGCCCCTCCCTTCCCCAGGCCCAGGTCCTTCCCTCCTGGACACCTTCTGTTTGACCCCAGTCCCCAGCCTGGTCTGCTTGGCAAGGCTGGAGGCTCAGCCCGTCCCCCAAGCTCCCTCCCTGCACCCCATCCTCAGCGGCCTGTGCCACATTCTCTTCATCTTAATGGTAGCTTCTAGAACAGACCTTGGGCCTTGTTTGCTGTCAGCTGACCAGCAACCCTCATGCCTGGGAGCCTCTCCTGGCACCCCGGGCAGTAACCTGATGCTAGGAAGCGAAGCCCTTGTCTCCTTGTCCTTTCTGGTTCCTTGGCTGGGCCCCAAGCAGAAAAACCCAACCTCCCTTGGCTCACAGACAGCTGCTAGCCCTCTGCCTGCTTTCCCCAGTGGAGGCTGCAGACACGCAAGGATGAGGCCTGCTTGCTCGTGCGGGTGGGGTTGGCACCTGGGGCCTGTGGGGTGTGTGGGTGCAGCTGCCTTTGATGTCCAGGCTGTGAGACCCCACCCCTTTGCCTCCTTTCCATTTTCCATTTGGGGAGATACAGGAAGGCGAGAGCAGGATGTTTGGGGATGCCTTCACTGGTCCCAGAATCTCCCCTTATCCTGCACAGAGACAGTAGCCATGGGCAGTGGGTACTACTTGAAGATTATTTAACTCTTCCTCTCGTCACAGGAATAAAAATCCACTCAAATGAGTACAGGTAAAAGACACATGAGGACATGCTGATGGACATTCAAGGCTAAGACAGAATGTCATTGTGCCTCAGTTACCTCATCTGTAAATCGTGATAAAAGTACCTACTTTATAGGGTTGCTATGAAGAGTAAATGAGTTAATACATGCATAGCGGCCCTGACCTGTGGTGGCGCAGTGGATAAAGCGTTGACCTGGAATGCTAAGGTCGCCGGTTCAAAACCCTGGGCTTGCCTGGTCAAGGCAAATATGGGAGTTGATGCTTCCTACCCCTCCTTTCTCTTTCTCTCTTCTCCCTCAAAAAATGAATAAGTAAAATCTAAACAAACAAACAAACAAACAACAAGCAAACAAAGCACATGCATAGCAATGAGACAGAGCCTAGTATGGAGAGGGTGCTTTGGAAGTTTGCTATTACTATTACTGTGACTGTCTTCCAGGGCTGCATGCTCTCTGCCTCACTGTCTTTTCCTCCTCTTTACTCTGCATTCCTGCTTTTTATTTTTTCTTTCCCCTGCTGTTTCAGATTTCCCAGAACCTCAGCTTGAACTTGGCTGTGGTTTGTTGCAGCGTGAACGCTGGCCCCAGCTCTGCACTTTCAGGCTCAGTGTCCATGGTTATTTGACTAACTCAGCCTCTTAAGCTCTCCCACCCCAAGTTCTTGGGAGAAGCAAGCTGATTGGCTCTGTTTCAGTCAGATGTTCACCCTGTTGTCCAATCAGCTGTGCTGGGGAGGAGTGGGCTGCTAGGGCACATGGGGTTGTACACATCCTGGCATGTTCATGCCTGCTGCATCAGAGGCCCTATCAGAGCAGCGGAAGAACTGTGGACTGTGGTTTGGTGCTTTTTCTGTCAAGCTACATTCAGGATAAGCTTTCAGAACTCTTTCTGGTTCTGACACTTGCAGCCTGTTTGGCTCGCAAATGACTAGCTGATTAAAATTTGAAATAGTTGTCAATACTAAAACTCAGGGGATTTCATAGAGAAATTTGGATTTCTGGTTTCTCTTGGGAAAGAGAGAAAGCTCTGGAGACACTGGCCATAGTGATGCATCCATTAGGACTGAGTGCTGACTGCCCCCTTCTCCAGGGCTGTGTGCTTTCCACGCTTTGGGGGGTGCCCCCTCTCCCTGTGGTGTCCCCAGTCTTGAAACCTAGTGTCGCTTGTCACCCACACTCATCCTGCTTTTCCTATTTTCATCTCCTCCCTGGTCCCTTTGGGCACTGGAGTATGCCAATTTACTCTAAACCCTGGCACTTTGCCTGGGAATGGTAACTGCATGAAGGAAAAGAAAAACTGCATAACTCAGGGGTCCCCAAACTGCCGCCCGCGGGCCGCATGTGGCCCCCTGAGGCCATTTATCCAGCCCCCACCGCACTTCCGGAAAGGGCACCTCTTTCATTGGTGATCAGTGAGGGGAGCATAGTTCCCATTGAAATACTGATCAATTTGTTAATTTAAATTTACTTGTTCTGCCCTGGCCGGTTGGCTCAGCGGTAGAGCGTCGGCCTAGCGTGCGGAGGACCCGGGTTCGATTCCCGGCCAGGGCACACAGGAGAAGCGCCCATTTGCTTCTCCACCCCTCTGCCGCGCCTTCCTCTCTGTCTCTCTCTTCCCCTCCCGCAGCCAAGGCTCCATTGGAGCAAAGATGGCCCGGGCACTAGGGATGGCTCTGTGGCCTCTGCCTCAGGCGCTAGAGTGGCTCTGGTCGCAACATGGCGACACCCAGGATGGGCAGAGCATCGCCCCCTGGTGGGCAGAGCGTCACCCCCTGGTGGGCAGAGCATCGCCCCCTGGTGGGCGTGCCGGGTGGATCCCGGTCGGGCGCATGCGGGAGTGTCTGACTGTCTCTCCCTGTTTCCAGCTTCAGAAAAATGCAAAAAAAAAAAAAAAAGTAAATTTACTTGTTCTTTATTTTAAATATTGTATTTGTTCCCGTTTTGTTTTTTTACTTTAAAATAAGATATGTGCAGTGTGCATAGGGATTTGTTCATAGTTTTTTTTATAGTCCGGCCCTCCAATGGTCTGAGGGACAGTGAACTGGCCCCCTGTGTAAAAAGTTTGGGGACCCCTGGCATAACTCTTCAAAATTTTGGACTATGAGCCCAGTCCTGTGCCAAATATTATCAAATATTATCCCATTTAATTCTCGAAACAACCACGATGAAGTAGGTATTATTCCTTTCACCCATACTATACCGATGCTAAAACTGAGGCTCAGAGAAGTAAGCAACTTGTTTTAGATTAGCATAGGCACCTGGCTTTAGAAATAACTTCAGACTTACAGAAAAGTTGCAAGGACAGCTTTTATTCCTCTGAGGTGTTGGCGAATCCTTAAAATTATTATTTATTTTGATGCTCAAGTTGCCCTCAGTTTGGCTATTCGGAGCCTCTTGGAGCTGCTTTCTCTGTCTTTTTGGTATGTTCTCATCACGTCTTGAGCAATTTATTAATTTCTGGCAAAGTATGTTTCAGGCTCAACTTGTTTTTCCCCTGGAGTCAGTCATTTCTCCATGGAGCTCTGGTTCCTTTTAGTAGAGAATGGTATTTAGAAACCATTGATCTAGCAGCTAAGTGTGCTCCATTGCTGTTGGGTAGTTCCTGCTCCCAGGTCCTCTTGGTGGCCAGAGCTATGAGCTCACACCAATACTTCCAATACCCGTACTTCCAACACCACAAGGTTTATTCTGTCCTTTCCATATGTATCATTCCCTTCTCTAACATTGAGAATCCCAAGAGTTTGAACTCTTGACCACAATTCTACAGGGCTGCCTCTCATATATAATAGTTATGGCTGTTTATATTGATAATAATATAGTATCAAATACCATATTCACTTAATTTTGTCAGCGAGAAGTTGAAAAATCTCTGTTAAACTATATACTCGATTGATCCTTCAAAATCTAGTGAAATAGAAGAGGACGAAATAATTATTGTTCCCACCTTACAGGCAGTGGGACAAAGTGAAAGAGGTTGAAGGGCTGTTCTCAGAGTGCTACAGAGAGCTCATGGTGGAATCAGGCCCAGAGCCCTGTACTGTATCCATGTCTAGCCCACTGGACATGAACTGTCCACCTACCCCATGGTTGTCTTGGGAGAACTTTGAGACTCCATCTCCAAGAAAATGAACTGCTCAGTCTGGCCTCTTCTTGACACCAAGGCCCAGAAAATAGTAGCTCACAGAAGCCAAGTTTCTCTCCCCACCTGAGCCCCTGCGACCACCTCCACCTATGGCTGTGCCATGAACTCAGCTTGCTTCCTTAAATGCAGGTCTTGGGTTGTAAGGAATCTGAGAGACTTGGGGGGTTGCTCAGTGCATCCCAGCCCCCTTCAAAATGCCCATCCTACTGAACAGGGGTAGGAGTGTATGGGAAGAGGGTTTCATCTTGGTAGGACAGACTCCATCATCCTCATTTATAATCAAAATGTGGTCCAGCCTCTCTTTGATAAGAGCCCATTTATGATTGGTTTGATGATATAGTACATATCGAGGACTGACACTTTCTTGCATGCTCTCCCTTCCTACTACTGCCTGTGTGAGGGTGGTATTTGGGCTTGGGAAACCTGCTGTCCCATCCACCCACTTCCTTTTTGACCTACTATAGGCGTGGGCTGGTAGAAGGGGATCGGGCTGGGAGGCAGAGGCAGAAGCCCTGGGTTTCCACCTTGACTTTCCCACCAGTTTGCTAGGCCATCTTGGGCAAGTCACTTAGCCCCTCTGGCCAAAGGGAAGTACCACCCCCTGCACTCCCTCCCTCTTTCCCAGGTCAGTGAGGGGGGGGAGAGAGACAGGCAGAGCAGAGTCCCAGTCCCATTCGGATATATCATTAACGACTATGCTTACACAGTAAATCCTGTCCTCACAGTGAGTGGGAAATTCTGGTTAATTGAATGTTCTGGAACATGGAAACGTTCCCAGAAATTCCTTTTGTTCCTTTGTGGCTATTGAAACCCATCCATTCATCTATTTAGCAAATATTTGTCGCCTGCCTGTGCCCTACCAGGCTGTGTCCCAGGTGTTGGGATTCCAGCGTGAATGCCACAGCAGGGTCCCAGCTCTCGAGGACACACAGCCTGGGGGAAGACGTGGGGCAGATACAGCATACAACACGAATGCTGATGTGGGGAGCGCAGGACCCATGGGAGCCCCGGGGTGGCATCTGGGGGCACTAGAGAAGAGATCCTTGAGAAGTTATTATTTACTTTGAAAGCATCAAAAGGCAGTTAGCTATAGGGTCTGGGGTGTGTGTGTGGAGACAGAGGGAACAGCATGGGCAAAGGCCCAGCGAAGCACCTTGCATATTCATTTGTGCTGTGGAGTATAGGATGTGAAGCTGGGGAGTCCAGAGAGGAGGTGTGTGTGTGTGTGTGTCAGGGGAGGGAGGTGGCGAAGAGATCAAGAATGTGGGAGAATGTGGCCTGGCCTGGGGCCTGGCTAGCTGGAAGGTGAGGGCCGCAGGTTCCTTTATTCTCAGGCATGTGTTTCTTTCTCATAAAAGTACAATGTGGAGGGGGAAATGGAATGAAAACACTCATTCACAGAAGAGAGGCCTCCAAGTCAGAGGGCTGATATAGGTCTGGGAGGGACGGAGGCGAGTGGAGGGCCTAGCTCTGGTACGGAGCCATGGCTCCGCGGGGCCTGCAGAGTGTGGCCATGGGGGAACGGAGGCTGGCGTCAGCAGAGCTTCAGATTTATTAAGAGGAGCCAGCAATCTGGCTTTTTATGGGAAATCTCCCAATTGTTAAATGTTGGTAACTAATTAGCAACGACAACAAAACCATTACAGGCGAAACAAAATGCTTCTGCGGGCTCCATTTGTTCTATGAGCTGGTGGAATGCAGCCTCAGATCCAGAGGGTTCTGCTGAAGAGGGTTTGAGGGTGTCCACTGAAATCTTTTATAACCCTCTAATGATCCCAATCTGTGCTGGGCTCAGGGACATGATGAGGGGCTGAGGTATGGCCCTTGCCCTCAAGCCTGGATCATAGCTGCTCTCAAACTAGAGATAGTTCAAATCTGTATGTGCCCAGAGCCAACTTAACAAAACAACAAAAGCGGCTAACCGATGCTCAGAGTCCTGAAGAGCTCAGAGGAGAGGTGGTCAGGGAACGAAGTCCATGCGGGGAGGCTTGGTGGGTATCCTGGGCCTTCTGATGCTTCTGCGAGGGAGGGGAAGCCAAGTGCAACAGAGAAGGGCAGGTATTCAGCCTGGAGGGCTCAGGGGGGCTCAGGCCCGGGAGGAAAACAGGATAGCTAGAAAGAGCAGGTCAGAGCAGGTTCAGAACATCTAAATTCTGATCCCAGGCTTAATGCTGTGAGCCTCAGGTCACTTGATGAGCCTCTGGAGATGTTCTTGCTGCTTTGCTAGCATTCCAGAAACGTTCCTCTCTGTTGTCATGGCCACCGTTTATTCACCCCTGGAAGAGAAGCTCCAGTAGGGCAAGGAGCATGCCTGGTCTGTACACTGATGTCTGCTATGTGCCAAGAATGATGTCTGGAACATAGTAAATGCTCAACAAATATATACTGGCTGATTACTATGAGCCTACTGTTGCCATAGGCCTGGAGCTTCGGATAATTCCTTTGCACAAGTCTTATGACAAGCTCTATGGAGCTTATGTTCTTGTGTGGAACTATACAATAAACAAACAAACAAACCTATGAATAAGATGATTTCAGAGTGTGGCCCGAGTGTCTCTGTATACTGTAGTGGCCTGTTTATTTGTGTCTCCTCCTGGCCTCTGAAACTGAGGGGGTAGGGTTGGGGTCTGTCTGGTTCTTTGTTTCATTCCTAGCCCCTGAGGCCGGGTGGTGCCTGACAAAGAGGGAGTAGCTTAGAAAAAGTGTTTTTGCTGGCTGCACTGAATCAATGAACACAGGCTGACAAAGATGCCAGCCCACATATACCTGTGCCCTTTGGAGACTACAGAACTTATTATTATCAACCCAGGAGTAATTGCTGATAAGCCTGAGTGTGAATTTCATTGCAAATTGAAGAGGTAGCAGGGCAGTGTTTAATAACTACAGGGGTAATCTTAATTAATGACCTGATAACTATAATTAATTGCATCATATCCGGAGGCCCTCTTTGGAATTCTGGGAGGGATTAACTAGTGTTTGGCAGCTTCAGAGGCTGGAAGGAAGGAGGTGCTAGGATCTCCCTTACACGGCTTCCTTGCTGAATGAGCTCTGGCAAGTTATGACTCTGAGACTCAGTTTCCTCATCAGGAGGATGGGACTACAACGCAGGGCTATTGCCAGGTCAGTGAGATGTTGTCACTCAGCATAGCAAACCGTTAATGCCTGCAGCAGCTAGGGTGGTGGTTGCTGAAGTTGTTGTCAGGGGCCAGAGTGCAAGGCCAGAGGGACTGGAGGGCTCCCTATCTGCTGAGACTGTGGGGGGCTGTCACATGCCTGGATTTTACGCTGGGTCAACCCAGGAGGCTCTCTCACCCTTTTGAGAAACACCTGGGCACACTCCTGAAAGTGAGGAAGAAGCAGGCAGTCAGCTTGTGTGACTCTGGGGAACAGGATAGTGTGTGGGAGCTTCTGATGAGAGAAAGGGAAAAGTGGGAGGGGACGCTGGAAGGGAAGAAGTGAGGGGGTCCCTGTGTGTGTGTGTGTGGGGGGCAAGGCCCCACCCACTGCAGGCCTCAGTTTCCCCAACTGTGTTGTGGGAGGTTGGATCGGGTTGATCGGGGCAGAGCCGGAGAGAGGGCGAAGCCCTCCTGCCACCGGTGGCTGGGGGTGTCCCTCTTCCCTGTTCCATCCTCCGGGGGCGCCCGCGCAGGCAGGGGCGCAGCGGCGGCGGCGGCCGGCCACCAGGGGTTAAGCGGTGACTTCAGCAGCGGCGGGCCGGGCGAGCGGGGGCGGTGCCGCGCACGGGGCCCGGCAGCCGGACCAGGCCGCTCCGAGGCGGGCGCACTCCCGGCGGGGTTGCGACCTCGCGGGCGGCGCGCGGCGCGCCATTGGCTCGGTGGCGGCGGCGGCCAGGCGCGGGGCGCGGGGCTGGGCCGGCCCGGCCATGGGTGCCCGCGGCGGCCGGGCGGCTGAGGCTCGGAGCCGGCCGCCGGCGCCTTTGTGAGCGGCGCGGACAACAAAGGCGCGGTGGGGCGGCCGGAGCCGGTGAGTGCGGCCCGCGGACGGGGGCCGGGCGGGGGTCGCGCGGGGGTCGGGGCGCCGGTGGCCCGGGACTCCGCGCGGGGGTGTGTGGTCCCAGTGGCTCCAGGGCCGGGGCCGTCTCTGTTCCGGGGTTGCTGAGTCCAGGGGCCCCGTTGCCCGGGTCGTCCCGACCCCTCTGAGTGTCTCTGATTGTACGGGATGTTTGTGTGTCCCTGATTGTCCCAGTGTGAGTCTGGCGTCTTCCCTGGGTGTCCCTGGGTGTGTCTGGGAGTGTGTATCTCTGTGCCTCTGGGTGTGAGCGTGCAAGCCCCAATCTTCCCTGCGTTCCTGGGTGTGAGTGTTTCCAGGAGCTGGCATCTCTGCTGGAGTGTCCCGGGAGCTTGTGGGTTGCGGACCTGTTTCTGGGTGTCAGTTCCCTGAGCCTGGGTCCGCTCAGTGAATGTGGGTCTCTACTTGTGTCATTTGGGTGGGAGTGTGTATGTGTACTGCTTGAGTGTGAGTACCCCCTCCCCACAGGAGTCTGTTTCCCTTGGGTGTCCCGTCCCTCTGCATGAATTCTGACTGATGTGTGTGTATGTGTGTGACTCTGTGCCTCACTTTCCCAACAGTTGACGGGACTTTCAGGTTCTGCTGTCACTGTGCTTCACCTCTCCCTGCCCTGACCTCCCTGTCCCTGGGATTACATGAAGTCAGGGAATGCTCCTGGCGCGCTGTGTTGGGCTACCTCTCCCAGCCTGGACATTGCTCAGAGATGGAACAGGGGCGGCTTTATGGAGGAGGGGACTGGTGGGAGGAGAGGGTGCCCTGGTCAGTGGGAAGGCCATGGCTGCAGAACCGGGTCAGGCTTGGACACTCCCTGAGGCAGGGAGGTGTGTCTGGGGTGGGCCCTGCTGAGGATGAAGGCCAGCCCCTGGCCTCCAGGGTGGTCTGCGAGATGGGAGCCCAGACCTGATATAGAAGAATGTGAGGAGAGTTCCTCCTCCTTCTTTCGGGGTGGGGGCCTGGGTTAAGGGTCAGGATTCTTCTTTTAGCCTGAGGACTTTGGCTCAGGCCATAGCAGGGAGGTGGTAGTAGTGGGCGGCACTTCCTTCACTTTGGAGCTGAGACCTTGCCTCAAAGTCCTTGGCCTTCCTGAGGGATTCAACCAGAGGAAGCCCCGCCCTGCCTGCCTGAAGCACCATCTGCTCCTCTTCTGATGCTGGGGAGAGGGGACAGGTTGTGCATGCTCATTAGAATGCTCAGCCCTTCCCTGCAGCCCTGGCTGTATGACCATCAGCTACAGCACCCATCTGTTTATCCATCCATCCATTCATCCACCCAGCACTGCACCCCACAGTGTCCAGTCCTCCGACACAGACTAGAAAGGAGGACGCAATCTGGAAATCTCTAGGCTCCCTGGGACTGTGGGTGGGGGCTGTCCTGCCCCTTCCTCAGGCTCCACGGTGACACTCAGAATCCTCCTCGTGGTTTGTGAGGCCTAAGATTGTTCTGGGGTCTGATTCTCACTCCTTGCCTTCCTGAGGTTCCTGCCCCTTCTCTCCACCACAGACCCTTCACCTTGTCTGTTCCCTCTGTAGAAAGCTGGTCTCACCCTTCACCTCTTCACTTCTCACCTGGGAACTTTTCCTTCCCACTAGCCTGGTAGGCTCATGAATTCTTATTCACAATGCTGTTCCAGCTTTCCCTGTGATGGGGGTGGCTTGTTACACCCCTAGGGGACTGTAAGTCTTTGAGAGCAGGGACCATGTCTGTCCTGATCACCATCCGGGAACAGTGCCTGACACATAGTAGGTGTTTGAGAAATAGTTGCTGATTAAGTGGATGTCCAGGATTGAATGGTTCCTAAATGCTGCTGTTTCAAGTTTTAACTTGGTAGGAGTCTGGGGAGAGGGTAGAGCAGGTGAACTCCTCAGGGGCCCAGGTACCAGGTTAGTGTACAAGGAAAGCCTACTGTTAATTAGATAAATAGTAAATGAATGAACAGATATTTATAGTATCCGGCACTTGCCAGATGCTGGACTAGCTGCTTCACATGTGTGGCCTCTTGAACGGGGGAAGGAGCGGAGTACAAAGCATATAATTTTCTCAGTCCGATAAGTTTAGATAAGGGGGTGATGTGTATATATGATAATAACTTAGATTCATATCACCCTTTCAGGTTGCTATCTCTTTGTTTCTATAATAGCCTGGATAATTAGGCAGGGGAGATGGGTTCATACCCATTTCACAGATGAGGAAAATGAACCACAGCCTTAAGTGACTGCCTAAGGTCATGGTTAGTGAGTGAAGGACTCAAGCCTACGTCTTCCTGTCTGCCCAGTCCTTGTATTTTGTGAAGGCTTCTCTTCACTACCTTGATATTCTTGTCACGTGGCTGGACAGTGGTGAATGGGCCACTGTCCTTGCCCTCAAGAGGTCTGAAGTCTAGGAGGGAGAATCATAAACAGCAGAGTGGGCCCCGTGGGTTCTCCGTCCACGCCTCTGTGCCTCCTGGGCCCCAGCTCTCAGCCCTTTCCTGGCCCCGTGTCCGTAGAGAGTTCCTTGGTCTCTCTGCCTCACTGGAGGGCATCAGAGCCAACTTCCTTTGGGGTCCTGGTGTGCTAGAGTTCCCAGGAGGGGCCATCCTTACAACGGCTGTGGTGGGCCCTGAGCAGTGGTATGCCGGGGACAGTTTGTACCAAAGCATGAGAGCTGATCACTCAATTTTAGGAATTTTGTGAGCTGGCTGATAAACACAGCCTTTATTAAAAAAAAAAAGTAAGTACTATATATAAACTTACAACTAAATAAATTATACTAGAAGTAAGGGTAATAAATACTCAAAATACAGTACTTCCTAATTATTTCACTATATTTCATTATTACCTATATATTTATAGTTATTTGTATCTTTTATGTGTATGTCTATATATTATGTATACATAGTCATGTGCTGTGTAACAATGTATGATGGTGATCCCATGAGATTATTTTTTGTCTATTTAAAATTAATTTTTAGGGAGATAGAGAAACGTTAATTTGTTGTTACTCTTTTATGCATTCATCCATTGATTCTTGTATGTGCCCTGACTGGGGATCGAACCCACAACCTTGGCATATTGGGACAATGTGGTTGGCAAACTCATTAGTCCATAGAGCCAAATATCAACAGTACAATGATTGAAATTTCTTTTGAGAACCAAATTTTTTAAACTTAAACTATCTAGGTAGGTACATTCCTTATCGAGGTAGCGCCCACACGTGGTATTTTGTGGAAGAGCTGCACTCAAGGGACCAAAGAGCCGCATGTGGCTCGCGAGCCGCTGTTTGCCGAGCACAGTACTGAACTACTGGGCCAGGGCTTAGTAGTTCCATCAGATCATAAAGGAACTGAATTTCTTGTAAGAAACGGGAGGAAATGTGGTTCAGGGGGATTTTTTTCCTGCCGGGAGCAGTGCCTGTGGGGCTCGGTGGTAGAGCTCCTCTTGCTCCCTGCCCCTCGTGGTGAGGGCACAGGTTACATCCCCGTCCTTCTGTCGGCCACGGACCTGGTTCTGCACTGAGGAGCCCCCCCCTCCAAGCACTCCGTATTCAGAGGGCGCTGCAGCCTCCCAGACATAGCCTGGAGTACACTGCTATAGGACCTAAGATTGTGCACAAGGACACAGGTCCACAGGTTAACAAGAACTAAGTGCCACTGTCACTTTAAAAAAACTTCCTGTGGTCGTGTGGGGCCAGCCTGTCCCTGGACTTTGAAAATATTGGCAGGTTGTAATGATGTCAAGCATAGATAAGTTTTATTTCTTCCATCAGTTCAATGCCAGAGAGAGAGTCTTTTATGCCAGATAGGATCAACGGAACCAAAAACAAATTTCCAACATCAAAATACTGAGTCCTCAGTTCTATACCTCTTCATGTTAAACACCTTCTGTTTTTCTGAATACCACTAAGTTCCTTAAACTGACCACTGCTCCGACAGGCGATAGCCAAACCCCATGGCCATGACAGTCCCCCGTGTTCCTTACCCTTCCGTCCCGATTTCTTGTTCCTGTTGATCCTCGGCCACTTTCCCTCCCTCCCAACAGTCACGGCGATGGTGATCTGCGTCTCACCCGCCAGCTTCTCCTTGGTCTTTCCGGTCAGCCTGCATCCCTGCTCCTGGAGCAGCGTTGACAGCTTCGGTGTTTTATTTCTCTTTGCTGTCTGGAAGAAGCAGGGGCAGGGCTCGTGGGACAGTGTTTATGATGTCTACGGCTGTGTCCAGTAGTGTCCTGGGGCTTCACAGTCACTCACCACTCCACTCACTGAGTCCCTCGAGCAGCTTCCAGTCCTGCAAGCTCCATTCACAGTAAGCGCCCTGTACAGGTGTATCATTTGTTATCTCTTACTTGCATTTTTACTGTACCTTTTTAGTGTTTAGATATGTTTGGGTACGTATTCAATACAGTAACATGTACAGGCTTGTAGCCTGGGATCAATACGCTATACCACAGAGCCTAAGCCTGTAGCAGGCTGTATCATCTAAGGTTGCGTAAGTACACTCTGTGATGGTCATACTACGATGAAGTAGCCTAATGATGCATTTCTCATCCTTAAACGAGGCATTGCTGTGTAAGGTACATACTAGTGGCTATTACACTTTTCTTCCCAATTGTGTGTTTGGTGGTGTCACCTTGGTAGCTTAAATAGTGAGAGTATTTACACCACGGACATTGGCAAACATTGCAAATCAAGCTCCCCCCACCGCAACCCTAGCCAGTTGTTAAATATTTATAAGCTCACCATGGAGATCCAGCAGTGAGCAACTCAGGCACAGCCCCTCCCTGGAGCTTTTATTCTGGTGTGACACCACTCCAGGGCTGGTTTAGGGTCCTCATAGGTACAGAGCGAGAGGGGCAGCTGCGAGGCTAGGCCTGCTGTGGTGGCTGGCGTTGTGGATTGCCCTCAGATGACCTCTGGAAACTGAGTTATGATATTACCATGCACCAAGAAGAGGGGAAATGGGTTGAGGATAAGATTCAGTTAATTGAGAGCCTGCTTTGCCATTGATTGAATAACCACACTCAAGGGACCCAGGCATCTGGGAGGCAAAGTGGTGGTGGCATCTGAGGACAGACTACGGACAAGGTAAATATAGCTCAGGGCTAGTGAAGGTGTCCAGGACCTGGGTGACTGGAGCTGTCTGGGGAGGTTTAGGCAACAGTGGGCATGACCTATCCATAGGGATTCCCGGACAGCATAAGAGAGTAGAGCCAGACTGTTGAGTGGACAGCTCTTTCTTTTTTTTTTTTTTTATTATTATTTTTTTATTCATTTTTTTTTTTTTTAGAGAGGAGAGAGACAGAGAGAGAGAAGGGGGGAGGAGCTGGAAGCATCAACTCCCATATGTGCCTTGACCAGGCAAGCCCAGAGTTTCGAACCGGCGACCTCAGCATTTCCAGGTCGACGCTTTATCCACTGCGCCACCACAGGTCAGGCCAGGACAGCTCTTTCTAAGAGCCTTAGCTCTTGTCCAGTGTGTGAGCTCTGTTGGGAGTGGACATGTGCACAGTGACATGCAGTGGAGGTGTGAGAGCAGGAGAATAGGATGGGGAGGAGTGGGAAAGGGTCTGGATCAAAGGAACAGCATGTGCAAAGGCTCAGAGGCATGAGCCGTTGGGACTTTAGTCTTGCTCAGGTGTCAGAGCAAGTGTGGAACCTTCCTCAAATCAGAGGCTCCAGTATCATCCAGGTACCAGCAAAGGAATCCCGCCAGACCTCACCTGTTAGGGGTATCATGTTGTGTGGGTTACCCCTCCTCTGCACATCTTTCATATTTCTTGGTAATTTCTTGTTATTCCCCAAGCTTTCTGCTGTTTCAGCCCTGGCATTGGTGGCTGGTAGATTCTCAAAAGAGATTTCCATTTTAATATTAGACTAAACAAAACAGAATCAGGAAGAGGGATCTGCTGCTCCCCGCCCCCCGCCATTCCCAATAATACCAGAAAAGCAAAGATAAAAGTAACTGGTATTGAGGTTATCCTGTGTTTTTGGTTATTTCGGCTACCTCTGCTCTTTATTTAATGCTTGTGAGCTTATTTCTGTAAAGACAACTCCCATTCACTGTATACGAACCATATGCTTTTCATGCTATTCATTTGATTCCCATGCCGGTCCTGTAGATAGGTGCTGTTGTTTCATCACGAGGAAATGGAGTCTTAGAGAGGTTGGGTGACTTTTCCAAGGTCACAATGTTTGTAAGTGGCCAGATTCAGGCTGCATAGTGAGATCTTTTTATCATCTTATTTCCCTCCTTTATTCCATTTTCGGCAGGGGAGGGAGATTCACCACTGGTGTGTATTCTCAGCATACTTTGCCATTCTTTGACGTGGATGTGTGTTTCCTCACCCACCCAGCTGGGTTCATTGCCCTGTGGTTTAGGGTCAAAGCCTAGAATAGAACCCTAGCGCCCAAATGGGCCCCCAGGCCTGCTGTCAGGAGAGCGCTAATAATAATGGCTCATATTTATGGAGAGAGCTGTACTAATAGCTCTTGTTTACAGAGTGGCAGGCACGTTGGCAGGCACTGGGCTCATGGGAGTGTGTTCAGTCCTCAGCCATCCTGACCCATGGGAGGTATCATCAGCTCCATTTTGCCCCCGATGAGGTGGAGGCCCGGGTCAGTCATCTTGCTTGTCCAGGTCACGCACCTGTGATGGGTGGAGGCAGCAGCATGGCTTCACCTTGTTCTGTCTGCCCTGTGTCCTAGGGCTGCCCTGTGTCCTAGGGCTGCCCTGTGTCCTAGGGCTGCCCTGTGTCCTAGGGCAGTGCCACCCTTTTCAGGACCAGGCCTCACTGTGCCTTTCATATCCCCTGCAGCAGTGGCTACATGTGGTGGGAAACAGGGAAGGACAATTGACCATTTGGCCAGAAGCACAGGTTGTGCCTACCTCTTGGTTAGATCCTGGCACTGAGCCCCATGCCAAGGGCTTCCAGCAATCCATCTTCCCACCTGCCTGACTGCCGAGAGGGTGGCCGTGGTCTTGGCCCAGGCCCCAGCACTACCTTCTTTGCAGGGACACTCTCAGCCCGGTAGGTACAGGTGGTTTGGGGTGGCCCCTGCCCACATCGGGCTCATAGGGCCCTAGGGGAGATGGCATTTCTGGGTCTGGACCCCTCCCTTCTCTTTGAGAGCCTGGAAGACTCCCCTGCCAGCAGCGGCCTGATTGGTATGCATCCCTGCGTCCCAGCCATCAGCGCTCAGCCGGGAACCAGCTCTCGCTACCTCCCTCTCTTCATTGTTTGAAGTGGGCAGACTTGGAGAGAGCTCTACACATGCAGCTTGTTGTTCAGTTTCGCTGGAAAAACAATGGTTTAAATTAAGCAGAGGAAGAATCGTCTCTGAAAATTGACGAGCAAATACTCCTGGACTAAGACATGAATTACACAGAACCTTAGTATTTCTTCTAAAAAGAACAGTTTATTGTAGTACTTTAAATTATGTGTTACACGACCCTTGGAGAAAACTTGGAAAATACAGAGAAGAAAATTAAAACCACCATTTATCCCACCACCCAAAGGCTGCCTCTCTCAACATTGTGGTGTATATACACGTCATGCATCTGGTGATTGATTTGCTCATTTGGCAAGTATCTAGGATCCACAGAGGGCCAGGCCTGTGTTAGGTTTGGGGGGTTAAGTGGGTCCCTGCTCCTTGCTGGGCCTCTTTCTGTGTTGGGCTTTGGACAACTCACTTGGTTCCTCTGTATCTCAGTTTTCTCATCTGTAAAATGGGGATAATTCTAGTAGCCCTGCCATGAATTGTGTGGATTTGACAAGAAAGTGCAAATAGGCTGCTCCGGACAATGCCCGGCCCGTGGAAGAGCTTAGCATCGTCACTGTGTGATCCTGTGGGGCGGGCTGACCACCAGTAGCCTTGTCCGCTGGCTCTTATGTGATCGCGGGGGAGACAGAAACCCAACAGATCACTCACATTATAAGACAACTGCATGTCATCAATGAAAGAATGTCTAACTGGTAGAAAAGTTTTCTGAGAGTTCATTTGAGCCAAAACTTCGAGGACAGAGGATCTCCATGGATTGAGAAAATGTTCAGGAGAATGGAGCTTGGTAGTTCCTTCTGTGCATTTGGAATCAAAGGAGGGAAGGAGGGAAGGGAAGGTCCCATGGAATCCATGGGTGGTGGATACAGGTCGTGGGAGAGAGCAAGATGGGGACATCTCTAGGACTGGTTAAAAAGCAACATGGAAACACATCCTTCTTTGACATTGGCGGGTACAGGATAGTGAACATTTGCATCAACGGCAAATACGGCTGATGTGCGGGCGACAAGGCGACCGGGAGGAGTTTGGTGGTCTTGTGCCTCCCAGAGGTCTGGAAAAGAAAGTGGCTTTGCCATTCCAGATGTATGTTATCCTAGATGTGTGTGAACGTGAACAGTGCTCACTTCAGGTGAAGGTGACCTTTGCTAAGGACGGTGTAGGCCTGGGACGTGACTTAGCGCTATGACCCGCCTGGTTAGGAATTGATGGTCAGACCGTCCTGTGTAGTCACGTTCCGTCATGGAGCTTGCCAGGCCTGCCGTGTGGGCCCCTGAGCTTGTCAGGTCTACTATGTCATCCCTTTCATTCACAATGTCACGTAATTAATAAGCCCTGATGTGTTGTGATGGGCCTAACTGGGGGCCTCTGGGCTCAGATTCAAACATGGCCATTGTCAGCACCTGGATGGGGTAGGAGGGGCCTCCCAGGGGGTGGGGGGAGGGGGAGGAGCTGGGAGAGGAGCAGTCATGGGAGTCAAAGGTGGTGCGGGGGTGGGAGGGGTGCTGAGAGGAGAAAGGAGCGTGGGGTCTCTGGGAAGCCCACACAGGGTTCTGCTTCAGAAAAGAGCTAGAAGTCAGCAGGGCCACAGGCCGACGAGAGTCCCAGGGCGATGAGACAGAAAAGGGGCCCCTGGTTTAGGCAACATGGAAGCAGGGTGGGCCTCCTTGTGAGAGCAGTTTGGGAGGAGCGATGGGGCTGCTCTCTGAAGTGGATTGAGCTGATGGGAGGTGAGGAAGGACAGGCAGCATGGGGACAGCTCTGAGATGCTGGACAGTGAGGGGACTGAAGAAGAGGCTTCGGTTGGAGGGGAAGCAGGGGGACCCAGGAGAATGATTTGTGCTGGTGACCGAGGCTGCGCCGTGAGGGGCCGAGACCCATGGGGCAGCTACAGGAGTCGGATCTTTAGGCGAATGAGAGGAGAAGTGGTCCCCAGTCTGATGTGTGGGGGGGCGGGTGAGTGGGTTAGGGGAGCAGGAGTGCTTCTTAGGGAACGGGAGAAGTTGGGTTGAGGTTCGAGACAGTCCCCTTTGATAGCTTCATGCTTCTCAGTGACACCTTGTCCTGGGCGGGCGGGGGTGGGGGTGGTGTACAGTCCAACCAAGACTGCCCACACCGGGAGAAGTCATTTGCAGCCCCTGTGAGAATGAGCCAAGATTGCTGGGTCTCTAAAGTGATGTAAGCAGGTGCTTCTTAGCTCTCCTTTCTATAGAGGAGGGGACGGGATCAGGGAGCTCAGTGGTGTGTCTGAGATGGCACAGTGGGGCCCACAGTCTGCAGGGCACTGGGCTGCTGGGGTGTGGGGCCCATGCTGGCAGACGGGATGAGCATCTGAGCCAGCTGGAACCTGGTTGTCCGGAGAACTCAGTCCCTGAGGCAGAGGCCACTTTCTCTGGCTGGGTCCGACGGCTCTGGGCCCCGTGTCACTCTTCCCTTCTACTCTTCTTCTCAGACGGGAAGTGCAAGGAAATCACCTTCACATGCCAGGCACTGCGCTGAGCACTCTGGGTGGACTTGCTCGTTGCACCCTCGCAATAAGTGCAGGTGCTGTTACTGTCCTCACCTTACAGAGGGTGGAGGCCACCCTGCCAGCACAGCTAGCCATGAAAGGGGGGTGGGCGTCCCCACCCGGGTGGTCCAGCTACTTCTCCCACAGCAGTTCTGTTGGGCAGAGGAGACTGGGGCCCACAGAGTAGTCATTTATTTTTGTTTGTTCTAGCGTTTCTGTCTTCCCAACACGTATTTCCTTTTGGAGTTCACCCCAGGGTAGGAGTTCAGCGATTGAGTGAGATGCGCTTACTTTCTTTCTGCAGGGGGAGGCAGATGGGTAGCCATTGAGGAGATGGGGCCGATGCATAGAGGAGAGAAGGATAAGCTTCCTAGGGGAGTGTCTGAGCAAAGCAGCCAAGCAAGGGGCAGTCAGTTCAGGGAGAGGGAAGCACTGCACATGGGTGTGAAGGCTGGGGGTGAGCATGTCCTAGGACCCAGTCCTGTCAGGGCCAGACCTTTGCGGGGTGTCACTGAAGGGCTCTGAACATCTCACTAGGAGTTTCACATTATCATGAGGACCGCAGGAAGCCGGTCAAGTGTTTCCAGATAGGTAGGGACAAGATCACAATCTTTTGTTCTCTGTGGAGACAGGGTTAGAAGGAAGGAGAGACTTCAGGGTGACCTTTAGAAGCTCTGATTCCTAGGTCATTCTGCAAACTCTGCCGCTTCCTTAGAGCTTCCTAAACTCTGCTCATTTCTCTTTTCTAAAAACATTCCTGAGACTCAGAGAAATTAAGCAACTTGCTTGAGGTCACACAGGGCATTCTGGCTGGGACTGTTCCCTTGAGTGAAGCAACCTAAGTCTCAAAGGGAGAAGTAGATGGTGAGTAACCCCAGGGAGGGGCTCACTGGAGGCTCCAGGTGAACACCACCGTCCCACCATCCTCAGGTCCTCTTGTGGTTTTAACTGCTGCCCTGTTGCAGTCTCAGAGAACAGGCAGTGCCCCTGGGCAGGGGGAGTTAGGCTGCTGCTGAGAAGGGAAAGTTGACTCTTCCTGGAGCCAGGGCTCCAGGAGTTGTTTTAGCATTTTCCTGGGCCTTGGCTTCCTCCCTACTAAGTGATTGGAAAACTTCCTGGGGCTGGGCCAGGATTTGATCCTGGACATGGGTCATGTGAGGCCAGAGAGGGAGGCGATCTCCGCTGGGGACAGCAACTGTATTTTACAAAGAGGCCTCATTTTCGGGGGTCCGGAGAGGTGGGGAGCAGTTCCCAGGGACCTGCCCCTTCTGAGCCCCATCATTTTGGGCAGCTCTGCAGTGTTGGTCATCTGATCTAAAGAACGGGTGATATGAAATGTGATCCCAAAGGACTGAGAAAATAACCCATGTTTACTGCGGCCTAGAGTGTGCCAGGCACCAGGCATTGCTATTTTCTCTCAGTTCTTTGTGGTGATCTTGTGAGGTATGTGTGCTTATTATCTTCATTTCACAGATATGGCAGCTGAGGAACAGAGAGGATAAGTAGTTTTCCCAAAGTCACACAGCTAGTAAATGGCAGAATTGGAACCCTAACCCATCTGACTCTGGAGACTTCCCTTGAGACCCTTTGTGCAGCTGCGCAAATTCCCTGAGAGAGCCTTGTGAGGCTCTAGCATTCAGCCTGCCCTGCTTTTGGATATCTGATTTAGTTCAGTCCCTTAAGGTTTTGTTTTTTTTTAAAATTTATTTTTGACAGAGACATAGAGAGAGTCAGAGAGGGATAGATAGGGACAGACAGACAGGAATGGAGAGAGATGAGAAGCATCAATCATTAGTTTTTTGTTGCCACACCTTAGTTGTTCATTGATTGCTTTCTCATACATGCCTTGACCGGGGGGCTACAGCAGACTGAGTGACCCCTTGCTCTAGCCAGCGTCCTTGGGCTCAAGCTGGTGAGCTTTGCTCAAACCAGATGAACCCGTGCTCAAGCTGGTGACCTTGGGGTCTTGAACCTGGGTCCTCTTCGTCCCAGTCCGACGCTCTATCCACTGCGCCACCGCCTGGTCAGGCAGGCCAGTGCCTTAAGTTCTGTCATGAGCCTTGGAGCTCTGGTGGGCCTAAGGCCCTTTGTTCATCATTTAACGTCCTGGGATGGGATCTGAATGTGAATTCCAGCATCCCGAACCCCTGGCCTCTGCTCTTTTCACTACCCCAGGGCCTCGGGGAGAGCACCAGCCTGGGAACCACGCGCCATCCGGGTAGGATGGCGAAGGGACCATGGCAGGGAGAGCAAAAACAGTGCTTAGGCCACCACTGGGCAGAGCTCAGCCCAGCCTGCAGCCTGGCCCTGGAGGGCAGGCCTCAGCTTCTTACAGGGAAGGGGACTCGGGACTAGGGAGAGGTTGCGGCTGGTGGAGGGAGAAACAGAAGCTGAGGATGGGACGATGGAGTCAGAGACTCATTTAGAGCTGGAAGGGCCTTCTGGGATCATTGAGGCCAAGGTCCTAATTTTATGCATGGGGGGACATCTTCGTCTGGAGAGGGGTGGTGACTTGCGCCAGGTCACACAGCCCATGGCAGAAGTACCAGGAACGGAAGAAGATTTGGGAATCTGGATCCTTGGCTTCACCTCGGCCACTATCATGGGCATGACTTCCTGCCCAGGCCCCGCGGCTGCGTGCCCTCGCTCCCCTCTAAGAGCAAGAGCAGCAACAATAAAAATAGCCAAAAGGAGTCATCTCACTGAACACTAAGCACGTTGGTCTCCGGTACAGGCTCGAGGCATGCTGTCTTGCTCAAGTACCCACTGTCCCCACTTCCTGGTCAATGGTTTTGGGTACATGACCTGTCTTAGTCTCCAGCTTTCTTCATGGGTATCATGACGTCAGCAGATTCGGAAGCTGCAGGACTTCACAGAGCCTTGAACCCGCCCATGCTGTTAATCACCAGGAGAGAGACCTCTGCTCTGCTTCTTCCGTAAACTGCCCACCGAACATGTTTTTTTCCACTGAACATCCATTAGCATATTTCAGGACACAAGTTTCTCCCAAATAGGCAGATGGAGAAACACGAATGTCAGTGGTTCCTCAGGACTGTTTAAACTGTTAAATTTAGACCCTGGGGCCTGATTGTGGAGTTGTGAGGAGACATTCTCTAGTGAGCTTTGACAGTCAGACCCTCTCCCACCTCCCACCATATCCCGGGACTCAGCAGAACCGTTACCGTCCAGACTGTTTAGGCTCCTCTCACTCTTCCATGCTCCCTCTTCCCTGGAGTCGGAGTTGGTTTATCACTGTCTGTAGTGGAGACAGCCGGAACCTTCCGTAATCGGAGCCACCAGGCTTCCCGTGGCAGCAAGACTGGCTGAGATGTCCAGGCTGACAGCTGTTACCCTGCTCGAGGCTCTTCCTGGGGACTGTGATCACCTGGGAGCAGGTTCGGAGAATGTGAGGTGGAGAGAGCCCCCCCCCACAGGCCAGGGCAGCCTGGGGCCATGGAGCGGACCTGCCACACGGCCGCCTGGCTTGGAGCTTGGCTCTGGTGCTTGCTGTTTCATGACCTCGGGCAAGACACAGCCCTCTCTGGGCCTTGGTTTCCTCATCTGTAAGATGAGAGGCAGGGCTCCATGACTTGTTGTTCCCGTCAGGGCCCAGGTCCTGAGGAATGGGCACGTTTGCTGCCTTGTGGCCTCTCACCTAGTTTGCTGTGTTTCTTGGAGTCATCCAAGATGTCCCATCAGGAACTTTCTCTATCAGAGGGCAAGATGTGGGTGCCAGGCACATCAGGTGGTCTTAGCACCTGGGAAACTCGCAAGCCAGTAATTCTAGTACATTCCGGTGTGCCAGGATGGCCAGACAACCATCTACAGAGGCAGGTTCTTGAGGCCTCCCCCCAAGAGACTCTAAGTTTGTAGGTTGGGGTGAGACCTTAGAAGCTATGTTTTTAAAAAGGCTTCTTCTTACTCAGGGGGTTCTGAAGTCAGTGGTTCAGGACCACACTATGAAAAATGCTGTTTGACTCTCTTTTAACTTAAGAATGCTTAGGAGAGGGGTGATTTGCTGGCGTTGGTGACAGCTCTGTCTAGCCCTGCGCCGAAGCACCTTTATTCATGGTCACAGCCTTCAGTAGTTGGGGACTCCTCTTCCCTATAAGCTAGTGTTTCCCAGACCTGGCTAATTGCTGGACTTGCCAGAAAGCTTTTGAGCAAACCAGACATTCTTGAGTTTCACCCTTAGTGATTTGGAACCAGCAGCTCTTGGCCAGGACCTAGAAATCTCTATGTTGAAAAAGCTTTCTACGTCTTTTGTTCACTTGTCATTTATTCAACAAGTATTCACTGAGGCCACAGGGGAGGCCCTTGAGGATGTAACTGTAGGACAGACACAGTCTTGGATACAGTGTCACCTGTACTACAGCCTGGTGAGGGAGATAGACAGTGATTACATAGGGATACTCCACCAAGCTGGGGAAACGTGTTTAGAAAATGGTTGGGTCACACTAAATACCTGGGGCAAAGTGGGATTCCTAGGCAGCTGAGCTCTGGTAAATATTCCAGATTGAATTAGAGCGCTGAGCCCAGTGGCCTCTGGTTATTACTTGTGGGATTCTATTACTTGTTTATTCATTTAGTCATCTGTTTACCCATCCACCCACTCACACACCCACCCATCCTTCTATTCATCTAACCATCTGCTGATTCATCCATCCACCCACCCACCCATCCATCCACCCACCCATCCATCCATCCACCCACTCATCTATTCACCCATATACCTACCCACCCACTCATCCATTCACCCATATACCTACCCACCCACCCATCCATCCACCCATATACCTACCCACCCACTCATCCATTCACCCATATACCTACCCACCCACCCATCCATCCACCCACATACCTACCTACCCATCCAGCCAGCCATCAACTCTTGAATCTCTACCACGTGCTGAGTACTGTGCCAGTGTTGGAGAGACAGGAATGTAAGGCGTTGTCTCTGTCCTCAAGGGACTCACAGTTTCGTTGGGGAGTCAGAGAACAAAGCAGATGATTCCAGGCCAGAGTGTTAGGTACTCAGAGGAGTGAGTGGCCATGGCCTTGGCCATCCCTGCCCCGTCCCCCGCCTCATGGAAGACTTCCCTAAGGCCATCTTGTGTTAAGATTCAAAATGTAGGTGGGAGTGTCCCAAGCAGCCGAGGTGGGACATGGTTTTCAGGCCAAGGAAGGATCTTGCCCCTGGGGAGGCAGGTTTCGTGGCAGGGCAGGTGGGGGACCCTCTTCTGCTCCCAGATTCCAGCCTCTGTCTCCCGTGTATGTTTCCCCGTGAGGCCTGTTCCACAGCAGGTGCTCAGCAAACGTTCATCATTGGTGAACAGGGAGATGGGGATGATCTGTCAGAAAGGATGGCAGTGTATGGGGGGCCACACCGAGGAGCTTCTGGCTCTGTGGGGTCCTGGACAGGGTGCAGAGAGGGAATGACACCATCACCAGGCTCCCTTGGCTGAGCGGGGAGAATGGGGAGGGTGGGCGAGGGAGCCTCCTGGGCCTTCAGCTCTTTGCTTGTGCGGATCAGAGCCATTGTGTTCATGAAACCTTGGTGAACCCGTGATTCCTTCCCAACGGAGGGTCTCTCCTGAAGCTCAAAGGCTCTGCCATGCTTGGTGGTGGTGGAATGAGGGACAGAGTCACACAGGTTGGGGTGGGGGGTGGAGTACCTACAGTGATGGTCTCTGGAGTCAGACTGCTTGGTTTTGATTCTCACTCTGTCTCCGGTCAGCTGTGTGTCCTGGGACAAGTGTCTCAACCTATCTGTGTTCCAGTCCAGTTTCTCAGCTTGTCAGATAGTAACAGCCTCTCCCTCACCCGGTTCCTGGATCGATAGAGGCAGTTGTCACGTGTAAAGCACATAGAGCCATGCCTGGTACCTGGAGAACATCTGCTCAACAGTAGCTGAACTGTGGGGCTTTGGAGGCAGGATGTTTATTAGTCTTGGAGACAGCAGACCTGGTTCGAATTCCCCCGTACCTCTAACTAATTAGAGACCTTGGCAGGCTGACTCAGGCTCTAAGCGGAGGTTTCTCATCTGTGGAATGGGGATTGACGCTCCAGACAGTTGCTGGGAGGAGTCTGGCGGTTCCTTTTTTTCTTTGGGCTTGTTAATGAAGTCAGGAAACTTGGGTCTGAACAGCTCGGGTGAAATCTCCACCACCCACAGTCACTGGGGCTCAGCCTCAATGTCCATAGGGCCTTAGCCTTCACCCTCCATGTCCTCACTGGTTTCTGGGATGCTATGGAAATGGGCTATTGGATGCCTGGGGTGTGGGGTCTTCAGAGCAGGTGCTACAGGGTGGAGCATGACACTTAGTCTGCAGGGACATGGGGAAGGGACTGTTCTCTCCTGGCCAGCCTGGGTCTGGGTATACTGCAGAGCCCAGGGTTCCTGACACCTGTCCTAGATTCAGTACCCCTCCCCCACCACAGTCCCGCTTGATTTGAATTCTCAGTGCTGAGTAATTCAGGCATGCCTGATGCCCCAGATTTAAGGTTTGAGTCACAAACAGATAAATATTAACTCCACAAATCGAGCTCTGAATGTAAACCTGTTTGGGCTGGCCACCTGGGGGAGACTGCCAGGTTCTGAACCCCCTGTCCAGCTGATGGCCAGGATAAGCAGGCACCCTCTAGGGGAACATGGGGCACCTGCTTCATGCCAGGTGACGACATTTAGTCCTCATCAGGGTCCAGTGTCGGGGGCTGCTGTTCCTGTTTTAGCGGAGGCGGAGAAGGAGGCCTAGGCAGGGCCGGAGGCCTGCTCAGCTTTGCACAGCTAATGGGGCGGGCCTGGGGCTGGAGCCAGCGGGTCCTCCCTGCAAAGCCCTCGCTTTCCCGCTGTGGACTCCCAGCAGTCTCCCTGCTGCTATTTGGGCCAGGATGCTCCATGTGTCACTGGGGCTGAGGTTTGCTTTCTGGCTCCTCTGGGCCTTGGTTTCAGATTCCTCTTTTGCAAAGTGGGCAGAGGCTGGTTGGGGTCTCCGGCAGGCAGGACTGGCCCAGGACCACGGGAAGCTGGGCCTGCTTGTGATGTGGGAGGCCCTCCTGGGGCCTAGACTGGGGCTTGGGAGTGACCACCTGGCTGATCAAACAAGCCTTTGCTTGAAGACCATGTACAAGACATCACGGAGACCCCTGGGGTCTAGCCACAGTCTCTGCCTTCTGGGAGCTGACACATGAGCAGGAACAAGAACACAGGTTTGGGGACTTCAGGATCTAGGTCTGAGTCCTGAGTCTTGTTAGCTGTGTGGTCATGGGCAGGCACCTTTGTCTGGCTCAGCCTGAGTGGCTCCCTGTGGCAGAGGAGTGATAACTGCAAGTCAGAGGATTTGTGCGGGGAGGCAGGGACGTAGCTCCGAGCCTATAGGAGGTTGTGAGTAGGTAGGAAGTAAGTTGACTTCCCTTCTCAGGCCCTCAGATGACAGTCTTCCACAGCTGAACGGGACCAGCGGGTCGGAAAGGTGAGCGCAGACTGCTTCCTGGCGGGCAGCTGGAGGCAGGGCACAAAGGGTGTCAGCTTCTCGCCAGGGAGTCAGGGACTGAGTCTGCCTGGGAGAGAGGGAGATGCTGGCTTCTACCTGGCCTTGCCCCGCTCACCTCATCCATGCTCCTGCCCCACAAGCCCTGCAGGTAATGGCAGCCTCAGCAAGGTCCGTGGCCATTCTCACAGGTGGGGAGCATCAGAACCCCGGGGGAGGAAGTGACTTGTCCAACGCTGGTAGGAGCCGGTGGCAGAGCCAAGCTGACCTCCAGCCTGAGGCCAGCCAGACCCTGACGGTGCACGCTCAGCCACCTGGGTGGGTCCCTGGGCTGTCGGGCTCCTTGGCCAGGCTGGCCTGCCCGGGGAGAACCGTGAACAGAATACTCTGGGGCACGTGACTCACAGGCGGGTCTTTCGTCCACCAGAGCACTTTTTGTTTTCCTTTCTTTTACTTTTCCCTAATAAGGGCTCCCTGGTGTTCACCTCTCCTTCCTTGGGCCCTGGAGGGATGGTGCTTTTTGCCCCAGATGCCTGCCCTGGGAGAGCGCCTGTTAGCTGCTGGACTGCAGGTGCTCCAACATTGGGGAGGTCAAAGAGCGGCTAAGCGGAGGCATGGGAGTTGCACAGACCTGGCCCACAGATGGGTGGGCCCACTACAGCTATGTGACCTTGGACAAGTCACTTTACTTCTCTGAGCCCCACTTTTACTTAAGTCAATCCAACCAGTATTTATTGAAGACCACTTAGATGCCAGGTAGGATGCTAGGCATTTTGGGTAGGCTCAGCCACTGTCCTCTGGGAGCCTTGAGATGGAGCGAGGAGTCAAGTGGGGACCTGGGTCTCTGCCTGGAAGTGTCGAGGAGCTTGTGAGGTGACATGTGAAACGCCACACACACCTCCTGGTTGTAATAGAAACTCAGAAATGATAGTGAGCTTCGGTTTTGTTTGCAGCCAGTGAGAGAAGTCACTGGGCTTTCCATGTGAGTTCCTGTCACTTTGATGCCACTTGTTAGCAGGAGAATGAGGGGGCTACTTCTGGAGGGAGGCTGTGGATTTTCCCTAACTGCCCGTGTGAGTTAGGGCCGGAAGTTGTGACCCGAGACTGCCATGTTCCCAGGCACGCCTTGAGCTTTGCAAAGAGGAAATGCATCCCAGCTGACGTCCTAGGGTCACTCACCCTGGGCACATAGCAGGCACCCAAGAAGTGTTTGTTGAACTAATAAGAGGGGCCATGACAGCCTGGAACGGGTTCCTCGTGCAATTGACACGGGGAAGTAGGGACTGCTGATGGGCGTCCAGTGCAGGGAGCAGGAGCCTTGTTCTGAGAAACTCCAGAAGATGAAACGAGGGCAGGCGTAGACCATTCTTATGAGTCTTTTTGCCAAAGGAGGAATTAAAATACGAGAGTGTGATGTGGGACAGTGAGTCAGGCTTGGGGTGAGGTGGGGCACTGATGGAATACCCACTCTGTGCCCGTCACAGGGCGAGGCTCAGGAAGTCCGTTGGGGCAGGGAGCCATTTCCCCATTGTTCACTGACGAGTCCTAAACACTTAATATGGTACTGGGCTCGTGGGAGCACTTAATCCATATGGGCTGAATAAACAAATGAGTGTATTGCTTAATTAGGTTTCAGGAGTGTCATTACACCCAGTCTGCAGATGAGTAAACTGAGGCTTAGGGAGGTCAAGTCATGCATTTGCTTAGTTGTGGGGCTAAAATTTGGAGTCAGGGCTGCCAGATTTCTTTCTTTCTTTCTTTCTTTCTTTCTTTCTTTCTTTCTTTCTTTCTTTCTTTCTTTCTTTCTTTTTAATTGAATTTATTGGGGTGGTATTGATTGATAAAATTATGTAGGTTTCAGGTGTAAAGGCTGCCTGATTTCAAAGCCCTGACCCACCCATCTGCTAAGATTAAGGAGGAATTCTTTTTTTTTTTTTTTTTGTGGGAGAGACAGAGAAAGAGTCGAGAGAGGGACAGATAGACAGGAAGGGAGAGAGATGAGAAACAACAATTCTTCGTTGCAGTTCCTTAGTTGTTCATTGATTGATTTCTCATATGTGCCTTGACCGGGGCTACAGCAGACCGAGTGACCCCTTGCTCGAGCCAGCGACCTTGGGCTCAAGCTAGTGAGCCTTGCTCAAACCAGATGAGCCCGCGCTCAAGCTGGCAACCTTGGGGTCTCGAACCTGGGTCTTCCACATCTCAGTCCGACGCTCTATCCACTGCGCCACCACCTGGTCAGGCAGGAGGAATTCTTGCCCTGGGGGACAGGTTGGATTTCAGCCTCTTAAAGACTCCTCCCTTCCGAGAGTGACTGGTTGTGGGAAAATACCAAAGGCAGGACTCAGAAATAATGGCAGGGTCAGTATAATGACTAACACAAGATACCCCCACCATTAACTCCTGCTCAGATCAAGGGGCACCCTTTTAAGGGGCCAGGTTAGAAGGGGATTTGGTGCTGCTAGCAGTAAAGGGGGCCCTGCCAGGCTCGGTCTGACATCATGGTTGTCTTCAGTCATAGCAGGGGGAGGGCGCTGGCTCAGGCCGTGCTCGCTCAGATAGGCACAGTGGGGCCTGAACCTCAGGCTGTCCCTACCCAGGAGCCTTCTCCAGAGTGGTGGCTGGATGGCACTGGGGGAATCCTGATTGACAGGACCATGACCTGCTGCCTCCCCATCCCCCTTCTCTGCCCCCCCCCTGCCCCAAGCCCCCGCTGATCCCAGGCCAGCATGCTAAGTGAGACCTAATGTGTTTACGTTTGGCTGCCCCTAGAGCCCAGAACTGGGCCCCGGACAGAGGGGGCTGCTTGTTGAGACTCCGTTGGGGACAGTGCAGCTAGAACTCTTCCTGGGCACCACAGGGCCTGATGAGGACTTTGCTAATCTCCCACGTTCTCTTCCTGCTGTGCCTCGCCACTGGGGTCCTGGCCCCGTGAATGGGGTCCTTGTGGTCCCATCTGCTCACTGGAGTGTTTCCCAGACAGCACAACAGTCCATCTGAGTGGTGCTGGGCTGGTGGCTGACGATTGAAAACCCAGATCCTCTTGTGGTTTAAGCCCTGCCCCCAGATGGCCTGGGTTCAAATCCCAACTCTACCTATATTAACTCTGTGACCTTGAGCAATTTTCTTCACCTCTCCGTACCTCTGTTTCCTAATCTGTCAGATGGAGACGACAATAGCTCCTCTCTCACAGGGTTGTTGCAAAGGTTAATTATAGGAGTGAAGTGCTTGAAATAGTTCTGGGCACTTGGAGGCAAGTAGGAACGTTAGCTGTTGTGATGCTGGTTTGGGCACCCCTGACCCCCTGGTGGCATTAGGCAACCCCAGGAGCTGCTGCCTTTTTGTCTGGGTTCCATCCACTCAGTACTGTTTGGCACAATGAGGGCATACCTGGGCCAGGTCACAGGAGAGGGGAGCAGTGGCCGTATGCAGGGCCCTGACTTCCACGGGAAGTCCCTTTTTACCTTCTCCTTGTCTCTGTCCCGCTCACATGTTCTCATTGCTCCCGTGTCCCAGGCCTTGCAGAGATGAACTGTTCACACTGTGTTCACTGTTTCTAGGGGTATTAACTGATGGATAGGTACCCCCACCATCTGGGTTCAGGGGACCTCCCGGGAGTGCCTACAGCCACGACATTCCCCCCACAGAAGCAATGCCCGCTCTTTCATTTTTTTTTTCTTCTTTTTCATTTTTCTGAAGCTGGAAACAGGGAGAGACAGTCAGACAGACTCCCGCATGCGCCCGACTGGGATCCACCCGGCACGCCCACCAGGGGCGACGCTCTGCCCACCAGGGGGCGATGCTCTGCCCATCCTGGGCGTCGCCATGTTGCGACCAGAGCCACTCTAGCGCCTGAGGCAGAGGCCACAGAGCCATGCCCAGCGCCCGGGCCATCTTTGCTCCAATGGAGCCTTGGCTGCGGGAGGGGAAGAGAGAGACAGAGAGGAAAGCGCGGCAGAGGGGTGGAGAAGCAAATGGGCGCTTCTCCTGTGTGCCCTGGCCGGGAATCGAACCCGGGTCCTCCGCACGCTAGGCCGACGCTCTACCGCTGAGCCAACCGGCCAGGGCTGCACTGCCCGCTCTTGATCGTTGGTGCCCATTCAGTTCTACAGCTCTGCTGCACTGTGAGGTCCGAGGGGTAGGGACCGACGAATGAGTGGAGGTCTGAGGGGTAGGGACCAACGAATGAGTGGAGGTCTGAGGGGTAGGGACCGACGAATGAGTGGAGGTCCGAGGGGTAGGGACTGACGAATGAGTGGGGAGAATTGAGCCATACACTAGGCTCAGCTCGGGGACACAAGGGGCCTGGCCTCAGAGAGCTAATAGTCTAGTTATCTATTTAAGAATTCAAAACCAGCTGCTCAGTACCAGCAATGGCCCTGGGTGCCGGGGACAGGAGAGGCATGACACATGGCCCCTGCCTTGAAAGGTCGCAGTTTACCCCTCCCCTCTGTTCTTCTCTCTCCACCTTCTGCATTCCTGATGCTGGGTCAGGTGGTACAGAGGCACAGAGAAATGGGTCACGGTCTGCGCCCCAGTCTAGTGGGGAGAGCCACAAAAACCAGTAACTGGAATAATGCAGTTGCTTTAGAGTCCTGTGGCCTGGTATTTATCTGCTATGGAAACCAGTGGTCATGACTTTGGTCTTTGTGTCCCTGTGACTAATAGCAGTAACTCTACCCCATGTTAACAGGCCGGTATCTGCTCTGAATCTCCTAGGACTTGACCAGATGCCCCTAGTAAAAGTTCTCCACCTCAGCGCCGGTGACGCTCAAGCCGGTGACTCTCTGCTGTGGCACTGTCCTGTGCACTGTAGGGTGCTGAGCAGCATCCTTGTCCCCTGTCCCTTAGATTCTTAGATGCCACTAACATTCCTGTCCTTCCAGTTGTGAGGACCAAAATGTTTCCAGACATGGCCAAATGTCTCGGGGGGGAACAAAATCGCCCCCAGTTGGGAACTCCTGCCTTAGATGGACCAGTTATGACTATCTGCCTAAATCAAAGAGGGATGGAAAAATTTTGAAATTTAACCCTGCCTCCCCCCCCAAAAAAAAAGCAAAAGAGGTTAAAAGAGCCCACACCAAATTCCATGGGCGCATACATGACCTTGTTTGGCATAAAATGCCAACGTCCATTGGGCAGTGGGGGGGGCCCTTGGAGGCTGAGCAGTGTGTGCCTCGGCCCAGGCCGCACGGAACCAGAGCCCCTGGCAGGGTGAACTGGACTGTCGCCCGGCTTTTGTGCCCCTTTGTGTAGTTATGATGCAGGACAGGTCAGCAGATGAGCACACGGAGTATGCAGGGCCAGCATCGGTCCTGGGAGGGCTGAGTCAATGTTCGGCTGTCCACCTAAATGTCAGTTGAGCCTTGGTGTTGTCCCTGGCCTCATATTGCGTATTCTGGTTTGTAACGATGTATGCATCTGTGCAATGGTTTAGCGTCTGCCTCACCCCGGGCTGTGGAATCCAGGAGGGCGGAAACCAAGGTTCTCCTGGTTATCAGCAAATCCCCAGACCTTGCCTGGTGCCTGGCATACAGAAGTGCTCAATAAATATGTGGAATGATTAGGAGGCATTATTGGATGGCAAAAGGATCTAGAGAGTGAAAACTGGCTTTTCTGCCCTCCCCTTGAACACTGTTGAGCTTAAAAATCCCCAGAAAGAGGGAGCAGGGCCTGGAGACCTCAGTTCTAACACAGATGGTATGTGTGTGGAAGACGTGACCTCCATCACTCGCTTCCTGGTTTGCACCTTAATGTGGAAAGAGATGGCGCTCCATCTTGTGACCAAGAACCTGGCCACAGGACAGACCTTGCGTGAACCAGGCAAAGGCTCAGCTTTGGCAGGAATCGTAGGAGTCTATGCATGCGTTCACCCCTCCGTCCAGCACTGAGCACCTGTTAGGTGTGCTGCAAGCAGGGAGGAGAGCCCTGAGTTCCGCCTGCCCAGGCCTACTCTCTCTCTGCAGGTCCCCTAGGCTGCTCCTGGTGGTGACAGACAGCCTTAGGCTTTTGTGTGTGTGTGTGTGTGGGGGGGATCACTGTACCTTTGATGGCTGGAGAGGGGTTGTCCCTGAATTTAGGTGAATATGTTCGAGCTCGAGCAAGGAAATGGAAGCACCCTGGCTTTTGCCGCCCTCCCGGGCTGACTCCGCAGGCAGGGTGCTTTGCACAAAGGGTGCACCTGCAGCCAGCTCTGAGGCGCCCTCTGCCTGGCCACACGCACCCAGGGGAGTGGATGGTCTGCCTGGCACTGTGCTCTGAGCTTAGCTCGTCTCTGTGTTTCACACCAATTAAAGGAACTCACTGTCTCTTTGGGGAGTTTCCCCCTTCCTCACTGTGATCCCCTTCCCTGGAATCTTGACTTTAAAAGGGGTGGAAGGCAGGGTTAGGCTTTGGGGGAGCTTACACAGCTGAGTGTTAGCCTCTGGGCCAGGTCAAGCTGGGGGCTGTCCCAGAGCATGTTGGTGGGCACCCCTTGCCCTCGGAGAAGAGGGCTGCAGGGTCAGATGGCGCGTGAGAGGCTGCCACCCTCTAAGCTTGCTCTTACTTGGAAGGCAGTGATGGGGGCGGGGCTGTGGGATCTCTCAGCTCTACCCGGACAGCACCCTTCTTGTTGGCCAGGGCAGCTATTCAGTTAGAAGGAGGTGGTGGCCCATTCATTCATTCAGCAAACATTGATGGAGCACCAAATGTGTTCTAGGCTCTTGGTGAGGTGCTTTTGGTGAATTATCTTATTTAATCCTCATGACAGCCCTATGTGGTGGGAATTCTTACAGTTCTTGGGCAGAGAGGGACCCAGGGATCAGAACAGTGAAACAGCATCTTTTGTGTGTGTGTGTGTGTGTGTGTGTGTGTGTGTGTGTGTGTGTGACAGAGACAGAGAGACAGAGAGGGACAGATAGAAACAGACAGGCAGGAAGGGAGACAAGAAGCATCAATTCTTTGTTGCAGCTCCTTTAGTTCATTGATTGCTTTCTCATATGTGCCTTGAATGGGGGGGCTACATCAAACTGAGTGACCCCTTGCTCGAGCCAGCGCCCTTGGACTCAAGCTGGTGAGCCTTGTTCAAACTAGATGAGCCCGCGTTCAAGCCGGTGACCTCAGGGTTTTGAACCTGGGTCCTCCACGTTCTAGTCCAACGCTACTATCCACTGCGCCACTGCCTGGTCAGGGATGAAACAGCATCTTAGTGTCACAGAGAGTATGTGGAAAGCCCGGTTTGATTGCAGAGCTCACTTTCCTAAAAACCATTCCCAGGACATGATGGTGACAGAAAGGGCACCCAAGGGGCCCCTGTGGGACCAGGGACTGCTGCAGAGCCGGAGCCACCCCGAGTGCAGTGGGCCCAGGTCTCCCATTACACAAGTGCCGCACCTCTGACAGCGGGATGCAGGCAGGGGTCGCTCCCAGCTCATAGCACCCAGCATGGTTTCAGTGACAAGGGCAGCAGGAAAATAAGGGAGTTCAGGAATTCTGTAGGACCAGTGTGTGGGCGGCATCATCTGAGCTATCTAGTTCCTCACGTGTCCCCATTACTGGGTTGGTGGGTACCACTTAGGTTCTTGTTAAAGTTGATTATGAAAGATGACTTGTGCCCTGGCTGGATGGCTCAGTTGGTTAGAGCATCATCCTGAAGCACGGAAGTTGCTGGTTCGATCCCCGGACAGGGCACACACAGGAACAGATCTATGTTCCTGTATCTCTTTCCTCTCCCACCTTTCTTCTCTCTCTAAAATCAATAAAATAAACATTAAAAAAAAAAAAAAAAAAGGAAAGAGGAGCAGTGTTTGGAACTGGTTTCCTGTTGGGGACATGGTCCTGGATTTGACTCCGTTCCAGGACAGCAGAACTCAGGACAAACCCATTTCATGGTTGAAACCACCCTCCACTCTCTCTGCCCTCAACCCCTCCAGCCCAGGCTCCTCATTGAGTTGCATTTCCCAGCCCCGGCAGCATCTACTCAGAGGGGTGGGGTTAACAGCCAGGGAGGTAGGGTGGGGTCACTGCGGAGGGAGAGGCGCCCCTACAGGTGGGGACAGACCTCCATCTGATCAGGGATCCGCCTCTGGTGAACTTGACTTTAGTTAATCTCTCTACCTCCGTGAGCTTCAGTTTCCTCCTTTGTAACATGGGGTTGATTCTTCACAGTTGTGTGATGGTCCTCTGCTTGCGGGGCAGGCAGGAAGACATGCATGTCTGTGCCTCCTCGCAGGTTTAGAGGACAAACAACAGCTGGAATAACATGCCCATCTTGGGGAGTGTATTTTTTTCTTTTCTTTTCTTTTCTTTTTTTTTAATTTGTAAGGTTGGGAGAGAGAGAGAGAGGAGAGAGGTAGAAACTTATTTGTTGTTCCTCTTATTTATGCATTCATTGGTTGATTCTTGTATGTGTCCTGATCGGGGATGGAACGTACAACCTTGGAGTATCGGGGTGATGCTCCAACCAGCTGAGCTACGGGTCCTGGGCTCTCCTGGGGAGTGGTTTTGAGTTTAAGTACTGACTGCCTTCGGTTCAGCCAGAGCTGCCCTGGGCCTTGAGGCTGAGGCCTCCGGCCCCCTGGGGCTCCAGGCAGGGCTTGCCTTTCTGCAGACCTCAGATGCTGCCTGGCCAGCTCGCCTGGCTGTGGTTGGGTGGGCTGAGTTATTTTTAGCTCTTGAGTTTTACAAAGGTTGTTTCTTCCTGCCCAGAACTCTCTTGTGGGGCAAAGTGAAGTGCCCCCTCCCTGAGAGAGCAGAGGGTGGGTCTGAAGAAAGAGATGGGAGCCAGACTAGACCCTCGTGGGCTTTGAAAGGGAGGCCTCCTCCACTCTCCATGGCCTGCCCGCCAGGGGCTCCAGTGCCCAGCCTTGACTCTGCACTCCTGTACTCTGTCCCTGGGCAGCTGGACATCTGGAAGGTCCCTCACCTGTCTGTGTGGGGAGGACTGATGTGTATACCTCCTTCTAGAGTGGTTGACGGTGGCAGCCGTTGGAGCTTTGGAGTCCTATCCCCTCTCCTGGCCACGTGCTTCTGACTTACCAGAGCAGAAATGTGATCGTTTTTTAGAGCAAGTGCTTAAAATTAGTCCAAATCCATCTGCCCCGCCCCTCTCTCTCTTCTGATCACGCCCTCGCTTTGGCCCCAGACTTCTTCCCATACTGGTTTGAGGAGCTGCCCCTTGCATAGTTGGCAGTGAATCTGTTTATGAAGCTCTCCTGGGAGGAGCTGTCTTGGCTGCAGGCTGATTTCAGATGGGAGGAGGTACAGTCCCAGGGGGCCTTGGCCGCCTTATCCCCTCCCCTGATGGTGGTGGTGGGACTGACCCAGACCAAGGGGTTCCTTCATCAGTTAGCAGGTGTGTGTTGAGGCCTCGTGCTGGCCCGGCACTGTCCCAGGGCAGTGGATAGAGCCATAAACAGAAACAGTAATGCCCTGGCCTCTGTCAAGTCCACATTCTCGTAGGAGGAGGCTGTTATAAACAACTAAAATATACAGATGCCCGGAGGTGTTAAATACCATGAAGACAGGGAAGCCGGGTATGGGGAAGGAGCCTGATAAGGAGGTGTTTGTATTGTTTTAAAGAGGGTGGTGGGAAAGCCTCTCTGAAATGGTGACCTTGAGCAGAACCCTGAGGAGGTGAGGGAGCATCCATGTGTATGTTCAGATGGAGGGAGCAGCAAGTGCAAAGGTCCTGAGGCTGGAGCCTGCATGGGGTGTTTGAGGACCTGCACAGTGGTTGTGACTGGGGTAGAGTAAGCTATTGAGGGACACGTAGGATCTGAAGTCAGAGAGGTAATGGGGTGGGGGAGGCATCCTGTAGGACCTTGTAGGTTAAGGTGAGGACTCTGGCTTCCACCTGAAAGAGGTAGGAAAGCATTTGAGGGTCTGAGCAGGGGAGTAACTTGGCTGTAGTACTGAAAACAAAAGAAGCAGGAGACCAATCAAAAGGTCATTTTAATGGTCCCAGTAAGAGATGATGGCAGTTTGGACCAGGTGGCAGTAGTGGGGAGGGTGGCGAGAAGCGGTCAGATTCTGGACATATTTGGAAGAGAGAGCCCACAAGGTATGCTGATTATGCTGATGGGTAGGCTATTAGGTGTGAGAGAACGGGGAAGGCAAGGGTGCATCTGAGGTTTTTTTTCCTTGTATTGTTCCAAAGTGAGAAATGGGGTGGAGGATGGCAGGCAGGCAGACTCCCACATGCACCCAATCAGGATCCACCTGGCATGCCCACCAGGGGGCGATGCTTGGCCCCTCTGGGGCATTGCTCTGTTGCAGCTGGAACCATTCTAGCCCCTGAAGCGGAGGCCATGGAGCCATCCTCAGTGCTCTGGGCCAACTTTGCTCCAGTGGAGCCTTGGCTGCGGGAGGGGAAGAGAGAGACAAAGAGGAAGGAGAGGGGGAGGGGTGGAGAAGCAGATGGGCGCTTCTCCTGTGTGCTCTGGTCAGGAATTGAACCCAGGACATCCATACACTGGGCCAACATTCTACCACTGAACCAACTGGGCCCATCTGAGGTTTTTAATTTGAGTACCTAGTGGGCTGGAGCTGCCATCAGGTGAGCTGGGAAGACTGGGAGGAGCAGGAATGGTGATCAGAAGTTTGGGTGGATGTTATGTTCAAGATACCTGCCCTGGCCAGATAGCTTGGTTGGTCATGGCATTGTCCCAGAGTGCTGGGGTTGTTGGTTCTGTCCCCGATCAGGGCACATACAGGAACAGCTCAATGTTCCTTCTCTCTTTTTCTCTCCCTCTCTTGATGAAATGAATAAACAAATTTTAAAAAAAGTTCAAGATGCCCAGCAGACCATGGGCAGGCATACTGAGCAGGCTTGTTCCCAGACAGAAGTCTGGAGTTCAAGGGAAAGTCAGTCTAGAGTCAAGAAAAAGACAATGTGGAGATGGTTTTAAAAACCAGGGAATGGGTGAGGTCACCCAGGGAGGCACAGGTGGAGATGAGGTCATGAGCCTGGGAGGGGCCCAGCATTGGGAGGTCCTGAAGATGGCATGGAGGAATGGGACAGAGCAGGAGCTGGCCAGGAAGGAGAGTGGAGGGAGATGTTAGAGAAGGGAGCAGCCAGGTGGTGGGGAGGTTGAGGTGCGGCCAAGGCACGTCTGCCATATTTGGCATCATGGTGGTCGCTGGTGATTCCGGTGAGCCGCCGGCGATGTGGTGGGGAGAACACCCAACACTTGCAATGCCCCTCCCCAGCTCTCTTCAGCTCTCTGCCTTTGTCTGGGCCATTTCTGCAGCCTGGACCATCCATCCTGCTCCTGCATCCGCTCTGTCAAATTGCATGGAGTCAGACACACCTTCATGTTCTGGTCCCAACTCATCCGGGCCGCAGCTTTCCCTGCCTGTGAAAGGAAGGAGTGAAGCCCGCCTCTTGGGTGTGGTTCTGGCATGGAAATACTCTGTTGCTGGAATGAGTGTCCAGAGCCATGTGGCACCGGATCGCTTGGGAGGTGGCTTCAGATGGGGAAACTGAGGCTCAGAAAGGTGAAGAAGGGGTAGTGCAAAGTCCAGCTGTCCCCTTCTAGCCTCCAAGTGTGAGTGCTGTAGGGCCCTACCATGTGTGCCACCTAGGACGTGGCTAAGGATCTGGGACCCTCTGGGAATGAAGGCAGGTGATGTGGTCAGGATAGTTCAGACCATATTAGGAGCCTTTTCACCTAGCCCTTCAGCCTGGCACCTCCTGTCTGGGCTGGATAAGCTGGGGGCAAAAGGGTTAATATGCCTGGGGGCTATGAGGGGGAGGAAGGGCTGGGGACCAGCCTGGCGACAGCACCACACCCCCACCATGCACACACAGGGTCTTGCAGCTTCTGGCTGGCTCTGGGTTCCTAGGCAACAGCAATTAGGGATTCCCCTCTGGAGGGGTATGGGGTGGCAGGAGGGGGGCTCTTCTGCCCACAGGCCTCCTCCAGGGGCTGCTCCCACCTCTCCTGCTGGGATCATTGACCAGGGGCACAATTAGCCAAGGAAATCAATGGAGGAATGGTGGGGTTGGGGCTGCCTACTCTGGCAGGGACAGAGCCTCCATTGTTCGAGGCTTCAGCCATTGACCAAGCCTCACCCCTGCCCGTAGCCGTGAGGGTGCTCCTCTCAGAGCGTTCCCTCCCCCTTCCAGCTGCGGGAAGCCCATTGAGTGGCCTGGCGCTTAGTGGGCGAGGGCAGGAGCTGGCCTTCTTGTCCCTCTGGCATTTGGAGCCTCCTGCCATGGGGCTGGGGAGGCCTGGAGGGTCTTCCCCCTTTACCCACGCATCTGCCCAGCACTTGTAGTCTGAGGGTTCTGACCTGGCTGTCGCCCTCACGGCACAGGGGACCCCAGTGACGGCTCTCTCAGTAGCTGCGTGGCCTTGGGGACGTCCTGCAGGCACTCCGCTTCCTTTTCCTCATCTGTTATGGGAGTTAAATTAGACAGAAACCTAAAAGTGTTCAGCGTGTGGCCTGGTGCGTGGCAATGCCCGGGTGTCAGCTGCTATCCTTTTGAAGATGAGTATTTTGTGAGCTCAAGGGTAAAGAGGGTCACGAAGGGCAAGGCATGCATTCTGGTCCACTGCTGGCCTGGACTCAACTGAGCAGTCTGTAGAATGGGACAATGCTGAGTGTCCTCAAGGAGTGGCACGGCCTCTGGGAAGGGAACTAACATTTATTAAGAGCCTATTAGCGCCTGACCAGGCGGTGGCGCAGTGGATAGAGCGTCGGACTGGGATGCAGAGGACCCGGGTTCGATACCCCGAGGTCGCCAGCTTGAGTGCGGGCTCATCTGGTTTAAGGAAAAGCCCACCAGCTTGAACCCAAGGTCACTGGCTCCAGCAAGGGGTTACTCAGTCTGCTGAAGGCCCGCGGTCAAGGCACATATGAGAAAGCAATCAATGAAGAACTAAGGTGTTGCAACGCGCAACGAAAAACTAATGATTGATGCTTCTCATCTCTCTTCATTCCTGTCTGTCTGTCCCTGTCTATCCCTCTCTCTGACTCACTCTCTGTCTCTGTAAAAAAAAAAAAAAAAAAAAAAAAAAGAGCCTATTAGCATTGGGGGAAGTGGGCAAAGGGGGATAAATGGGGGTGGAAAGAGACTTTGCTTGGGGCAATGTGCACACAATGCAGTGTGCAGAAGATGTTTTATTGAGGTGTACACTTGAAACTTGTGTGGTATTGTGAACCAATGTCACCCCAATAAATTCAATAAAAAAATAAAACAAAATATGGTACACACACAGAACCTACCAGCATTGTCAAACATCATTTCATTTACATTTGCCTCTGACCAATGAGGACAGGAGACACAGAGGGTGAATAACTTCCCGAGGTCTCGCCACTGGAGAGCAGGGTCTGAAGCTGGATCTCCCGGACCCCAGCCCGAGCCCTCCCACACCTCTCTGCCCAGGGCTCCGAGTTCTGGTCCTGTTCCTCTTGCTGTGGCCCCTCTGCTGCTGTCTTGCAGCAGGCACCTCGGCTCTCTAGAGCCCCCGGGTGCCATCTGCCTCCAGGTTTTGCAGGAGTTGGCCGTTGGTGTTGGGGCTCCCAGGGCAGAGCTTTGGGTGTCCTGCCACCCTGCAAACTCTGGGGGCATCCTGACCTCTTCTTCTCTTCATACTCTGCAGCTAGCATCCCGACCCCCCCCTTCTTCTTTTCTTTTTTTTTTTTTTGTGTATGACAGAGACAGAGAGAGACAGATAGGGACACACAGACAGGAAGGGAGAGAGATGAGAAGCATCAGTTCTTCGTTGCGGCACCTTAGTTGTTCATTGATTGCTTTCTCATATGTGCCTTGATGGGGGGGGGGCTACAGCAGGCCAAGTGACCCCTTGCTCAAGCCAGTGACCTTGGGTCCAAGCTGGTGAGCCTTACTCAAACCAGATGAGCCCGTGCTCAAGCTGGTGACCTCAGGGTTTTGAACCTGGGTCTTCCGCGTTCCAGTCTGACACTGTCCACTCTGCCACTGCCTGGTTAGGCCGGATCTCTTCTTCTTGTCTCTGGTCTTTCTGGACTGAGCAGAAGATACCTGGGGGGCTGAAGTTCTCACCTGGACCTGTGCTCCCCTTTCCATTGGTCCGGAAGTCCCACACCTGCAGCTGTGCCAGACCCAGGCATGCCCCAGCCTCACGGGGCTCCACAGTGGGTAGATCCCAAGCAGGGCAAGATTTCCAGGCTTTTCGGGACTTGGCCTCCGGGTTCAAGTCGGTGCAGCTCAGCAGCTGTTGAGCTGTTGTCTAGTACAGCGGTTTTCAACCTTTTTACGCTTGGGGACTGGTAAAAATAGGAGAGTTATTTTGGGGACTGCTAAGGCAGAAATACCAACTATTATTAGTATTTTGTACATTTTCTTTTAAGTATGCTGTGAAATGAAGATTCTCTAAAATAACCAGACAGTAACAAAAGTACTTTTAATAGAATACAACTGAAATTTCTAGAGAGCAGTTAATGCAAATAAAGCTAGTGTGAAAGCTGCTGTTGCCTCTTTGCAAGAACGCTTGATAACTGAGGCTGCAGTTTTGTTTCCCAGAGATGAAGTGGCTGCATTGACATCTGTTTGTTTTCTGTTTGTTTTTTTATTAGTGATAGGGCTGAAAAGTCTGCTCACACAAGTAGGTAGTAGAAAATACGATTAAAAAATTTAATAGTGTTGTCACTAAGAGCTGGATATTCTTCTAGTGATATCCCAGCATTGTGACAGTGATTGCATTTTATGTTTGGACACCAGAGCGACATCAGAAGAGAAATCTATCTGCTTTTCTTTTTCACCATGATTGACGGAGCAGGAGTTGATACCTTCCATGAATGGGTTATTGATCCAGAGGTTGCCTTTACGAGGATTCTCATTTTCAGGGTAATAATGGTCACAGTTTTGAGCTAATGCTCTTAAATGTTGACTTATTATATTAAATATGAATGTCTGGTTGATGTCTGCATCAAGCAAAAAGTCTTGGAAAAATGGAAACATTTCTACGCCTTCTTTCTCTATGAGACTTTCCCAAAGAACAAGTTTCTTTTTGAATGCACCCATCTTATTAATGTAAAAATGTTTGTATTAAACCCCTAAGGGAAATATTTAGTTCTTTGAAGAGGCTAATTATAGCCACAATATGTGTGAGCTTAGCCATCCATTCTTCATTTAGCCATTGCTGTACTAATGCAGTTTGCAGAAACTGTTTCACTTTTCTCAGCTCAAAAAGGTGTGAAAGACCCCCTTCCTCTTGAGAGCCCCCTCACTTCCCTGTAGAGAAGGAGGCGCTGGTGTTGTGAACCCATGCTTTCACACAGTGTTGTCAACAGTCTGGAGCTCAAAACTCAACTACGAATATCATTAATGATCTTCACTACGTCATTCATCCCTGTGTTCAACTCCGGGGAAAGTTTCTTTGCAACTAAGTGTTGTCTACAGTGTGTGGACAACATACCTGGGTGCGCAGTGTCTTTTATTTTCGTGACTGTGCCTGAGTGATGTCCAGTATTGCTCTCCATTGTTTGTACACTCTCTGACGCACTTTTCCCAGTCTAAGCCCTCCACTTGAAGCACTCATGAAGAGCATTAAATATCTCTGCACGAGTGATCTGACAAGGTAGATCAAGACAACAGAGTGGTTCTTCCCTAAAGTCTTTTTTTTGTGTGTGTGTGAGAGAGAGAGACAGAGAGGACAGATAGGGACAGACAGACAGGAAGGGAGAGAGATGAGAAGCATCAGTTCTTCATTGCAGCACCTTAGCTGTTCATTGATTGCTTTCTCATATGTGCCTTGATGGCGGGTGGGAGGAGCTACAGCAGAGCAAGTGACTACTTGCTCAAGCTGATGACCTTGGGCTCAAGCCAGTGACCATGGGGTCATGTCTATGATCCCACACTCAAGCCAGTGACTCCATGCTCAAACTGGTGAGCCTACGGTCAAGCCAGCGACCTTGGGGTTTTGACAGGGTTTTGAACCTGGGTCTTCTGTGTCCCAGGCCAATGTTCTATCCACTGCACCACAGCCTGGTCAGGCTTCCCTAAAGTTTTTTTTTTTTTTACAGAGACAGAGTCAGAGAGAGGGACAGATAGGGATTGATAGGCAGGAAGAGAGAGAGATGAGAAGCATCAATTCTTCATTGCAGCACCTTAGTTGTTCATTGATTGCTTTCTTACATGTGCCTTGACTGGGGTGGAGGGGGTGGCTACAGCAGAACGAATGAGCTCTTCTTCAAGCCAGTGACCTTGGGGTCATGTCTATGATCCCATGCTCAAGCCAGCAACCCCACGCTCAAGCTGGCGACCTTGGAGTTTCTTTCTTTCTTTCTTTCTTTCTTTCTTTCTTTCTTTCTTTCTTTCTTTCTTTCTTTCTTTCTTTCTTTCTTTCTTTCCTTTCCTTTCCTTTCCTTTTCTGAAGTTGGAAATGGGGAGGCAGTCAGACAGACTCCCGCATATGCCCCACCGGATCCACCCGGCACGCCCACCAGGGGGCGATGCTCTGCCCATCTGGGGCGTCGCTTTGCTGCAATCAGAGCCATTCTAGCGCCTGAGGCAGAGGCCATGGAGCCATCCTCAGCGCCCGGGTCAACTTTGCTTCAATGGAGCCTTGGCTGCGGGAGGGGAAGAGAGAGACAGAGAGGAAGGAGAGGGGGAGGGGTGGAGAAGCAGATGGGCGCTTCTCCTGTGTGCCCTGGCTGGGAATCAAACCCGGGACTCTCGCATGCCAGGCCGATGCGCTACCACTGAGCCAACCGGCCAGGGCGACCTTGGAGTTTCAAACCTGGGTCTTCCACGTCCCAGTCCAAAGCTCTATTCACTGCACCACCGCCTGGTCAGGCTTCCCTGAAGTCTTTATCATCACTGTAGATCACAGAGCGAAGTAGAATAGCATGCTTACTCATGCCAGTTGATTTATCAAGTTGAATGGAAAAACATTTCAGTTTCTTTATCCCCTCTACAATTTTCTTTTCAATATTGTTGGATTCTTCTCTGAACGATATTGTCTGAAAGAAGTAGAGCTTCAAAGTTTTGGGGCAGCTTGAGGACCCAAAATTTCCCGAGTGACATTAAAGATGCAAGGTTTTACTAATTCTGCAGCAACAGTGGATGGCTTTTTCATTTTCAGTATTCGAAGGGCAGCTTAATAAGATGCTCGAAGCAGCAGTTTGTCACTAGTCATTGTTTTCTTCACTTGAATTTTCTGACTTTTCATTTGGTTGTGTAATTTTCCAGAAAAACCCCCAGTGGCTTCTCAATAAGATCGCCATGCTTCGAATGCAAATGATGAGTAAGCATGAAAGGTTTCATTGCACCATTTGACAGAATTTCAGAATGTAATACACACAAAGGCCATGAGATGATTCACTACCAGGTGCTACAGTGAAACTAGGTTTTAAATACTCCTT